>NC_134176.1:43529590-44729590 GCF_964188355.1 Buteo buteo
TTTAATTTATTTCATCCTGACCAGCAGTTTGAATTCACAACGTGCCAGAGTTTGGTATTGAAAAGGCTCCTTTATTATAAAGCCCCATTAAGAGAAGGTGGGACCTTTTGGCAGGCAAGTACGGCCAGATGGGTCTTTTGTAGGTGGAATGATGAGTTGGGACTGGGGGATAACTGCTTTAGCAGGAGAGTAGGTGCAGCTTACCCCAATACCCAGGCTACCTTGAAAGTAGTTTAGTTCCTGTATTGCTTGCCATGCAGCAGGGTGGTGCAGAGTTCAGCACAGGCTGCACATCAGCACTGGAGCAGTTAATGGCATCGGCAGTGACATTCTCCTGATTAAATTTCAAAGTTAACGCTGCAGGAAGGAGAGCAAGGCAGCCGGCACTTCCCTGTACTGTCCTTATGAGCTATTCGCAGGTGTGTCACCGTGTCTCCTTCATTCAGGTCCTATCGGGAAGGTTTTATTTATTTATCACCACAAAAACGCGAACTTTATTTCTGTAAGTAAGGCGTGGGCAGCAGAGCACAGACCGGTACTTCGTGGCGGCCTGTGGGCAAAACCCGCGTCGGCAAATGACTGACCGTCCAAAACGCTGACCCCGCTTGCTCCGACCACCACGTAAAGGGCACGGAGAGGGGCTAGCGGAGCCGCTGTCGTTCCCCCCAGAGGGGCTGCCACCCGCTGCCTCCTTCACACCCCGGCCCTGTCACCCACTGCCGGTGCCGCCGGACACGCACGGTGCCGCTCACCCCCTCCGGCTGCTGTTAACCCTGCGACCCCAACGCCCCCCCCCCAGCAGCAAGCCTCTTCGCTTCTGCCTGCGGGAGGGAATCGCGCCCACTCGATCGTCCCTCGCTAAATTGCCCCAGGGGGGACGAAGCTCCCCCGCCGCTCCCGGCCGGCCGCGGCCTGGCCCGGGGCGGGGCGGCGGCGGCCTCCCCCCGACATGGCGTCGCGGCCTGGCGGCCGGGGAGGCGCCGAGCGGCGCCCGCGGGGCGTGAATAAAGGGCGGCGGGCGGGGCCGAGCCGAGCCGCTCCGCTCCGCTCCGCTCCGGGAAGCGCGGCGCCGGCGGGTTGAAGCGGGGCCGGCGGCGGGTAAGCGGGGCCGGGAGGAAGGCGGCCGGGGCCGGGCGGGGGCTGACGGCCCGCGCCCGCCATGAGCAAGGCGCAGCTGACGCGGACGGGGATCCTGCGGATGGCGCTGGGCGGCGGCGGCGGCGGCGGCGGGGACCCGCTGCTGCCGGCGGAGGGCGGCGGGGGCCGGCGGGCCCCTTTCGTGCTGCGGGCCCTGCGCATCGCCGTGGTGGTCTGCCTCTACTGGTTCACCTCCATCGCCATGGTCTTCCTCAACAAGTACCTGCTGGACAGCCCCTCGCTGCGCCTCGACGCCCCCCTCTTCGTCACCTTCTTCCAGTGCGCCCTGACGGCCGCCCTCTGCCTGGGCCTCAGCCTGGGGGCGGCCTGCGGGCCCCCCTGCCCCGGCCTGCCCGCCCTCCGCCTCGACCCCAAGGTGTCCCGCAGCGTCCTGCCCCTCTCCGCCGTCTTCATCGGCATGGTCACCTCCAACAACCTCTGCCTCAAGCACGTCGGCGTGGCCTTCTACAACGTGGGGCGCTCCCTCACCACCGTCTTCAACGTCCTGCTCTCCTACCTGCTCCTCAAGCAGACCACCTCCCTCTACGCCCTCCTGGCCTGCGGAGTCATCATAGGTGAGGAGGAGCGGGAGGGGGCTGCGCCCACCCGGCGGCCGGCCCCGTAAACTCGGAGAGACGGCGGTGGGGCGTCTTCCCCTTGGGAAGCCATCCCGGCCTGCAACGGCAGCTCCCTGGTGAGGTGGGGTGGCTCAGGGCTCGTGCCTCGCTCTGCCTCCGGCAACCCGCTTCGCGTGTCCGGAGCGTGTAGGTAGCCCGTTAGGAAAGGAAATTACTCTTACGTGACCATGGTTCCCTCTTTCCTTTGAGCGCTAAAACCTATCTATGCTCTAATGAAGTTTAGCTTGCCTTACCTTCCCCCCAACAAAGGCCATAAAACAGCAGGTGGCTTTCTCCCTGTTCTCAAGTGCTTGTTAGCTATTAACTTTGGTAACAATACCAGTATTTATATTGGCACCATTGGGACCGTACAATGGAGCCAGCCAATTCAGACAGCCTGCGCGTGATGAAGGGTTAGCCGATCAAACCAAGCATAAAGCACCACCAGAAGATCCGGTTGTGTGGTTAGGATGTAGGGCAGGGCATCGACTGGCTTCACAGGAATGGCTTAAAAGTCTTTCATTCCAAAGGCATCGGTAATGCCAAAAGCTGCCTTCTACTGGAGGGCCGTTAAGATGCCAAGAATGGTGAAATGTTGACCAGTCCAGTTCCAGGTGGATGTGTGTTCACTTTGGTGCTTAGACAAGCAGATGGACTCAGGTGAAAATGAGACGAGAACCTCTTCTCCATGAAAGAGATGAACAGGAGCAGAACTACTGTATTTTCCACCCAAGTGGTGCACACAGTTGCCTTCAGCTAGTCTTGTGGTCAGGTATTGTCCAGGACTATGGCATCTGCCAGCCTCACAGGGTTTCTCTAAGACTGTCCCCCTGGCTCCATCTCCTTTTGCTGTGAGAGCATTGCCCATATGCCTATAGCAGCATAGCCAAGCATCGTCTGTGGCTTGACGCAAAGCCCTTTCTGTCTGTGCATTGAACCCATTTGTATTTGGGCTTAGTTTAAAGCATGCTAGCTGCTTTGCAGGCAACTTCCCAGTCGGCCTCCAGCATGGAGCAGCTAATGGAGAGGCAGTGCAGTGTTCCTTCAGTAGCTCATCTCCCCTTTTATGTTTTGCTTATGAGCGGGATGGGGAGAGGTCTCCCTCTCTGCCCTGAAGACACAAAGCCTGTAGCTCCTGTTTCGGGGTGGCTAAAGTGTGCATTACCCATCAAAGTTTAACATGTTGAAGATACTGCACTCAGTTTCTGCCTTGTGATCTTTTTTTGATCAAGCTTCTTAATATTACATCCATGTGTTTACTATCTTTCCATCTTCTTTTCTGACCTATCTTTCCCTTCCTGTGAACAGTGCAGCAAAGCCTGTGAGGCCTCCTCCCCCCCCCCCCTTTTTTTTTTTTAAAACCTTGAGGAATATTTCTTGCTACCTGTGTGTCAGTTTGCTGCCTTTTCAGTTAAAAAAAAAATAATAATCGTATGATCTCCTGAAAATGGCCTATACACAAAGAGTACCTTTAGCTTTAGTTCATGGCTCTTTGGAATAATAGTTTCTAAACTCATGCTACCTGCTCAGTGTGGGAATTGGTCCTCTGAGATTGAATGATAGCACAGTAAATTACCTGCGCTCCTGAAATAAATCTTCGTGGGACACTAGTCATGACACTTTGTGGGTTCATTTAATAGAAAGGGGAAGCCCTTAAGCCTGTCTCTGCTTGTGGTTGTGGTTATTCAGTATAAGGTAAATGATGAATTGCTGACTGTATGTTTTGAGTCCTTCAGCAGTTGTTCAGATGATGCCTGATTTGTTTGGTTGCAGGTGGCTTCTGGCTGGGTATTGACCAGGAAGGAGCAGAGGGCACTCTGTCATGGACAGGTATATTCTTTGGGATCTTAGCAAGCCTGTGTGTCTCGCTCAATGCCATCTACACCAAGAAGGTGCTGCCTGTGGTGGATGGTAGCATCTGGCGCCTGACCTTCTACAACAACGTCAATGCTTGTGTCCTGTTCTTCCCCCTCATGATGCTGCTGGGCGAGTTCCGCACCCTCTACCACTTCGACAAGCTGGGGAGCCCCAGTTTTTGGGGCATGATGACCCTGGGGGGAGTGTTTGGCTTTGCCATTGGGTATGTGACCGGACTTCAGATTAAGTTCACTAGCCCACTCACCCACAACGTGTCTGGGACAGCCAAGGCCTGTGCCCAAACAGTGTTGGCTGTTATCTACTTTGAGGAGACAAAGAGCTTCTTGTGGTGGACGAGTAACCTGATGGTTCTGGGGGGCTCTTTTGCCTACACGTGGGTGAAAGGGCTGGAGATGAGAAAGGTGCAAGAGGAACCTAATGTCAAAAGCAGCGAAAGAAATGAGACTGGTGTGTAGACAGCTCCTGCACCTCCGTTTCTGTGCCCAGGGGGTTAACCTTTGGTGTTCCTTTCCTCCTGGGGAGAAGAAGAGCAAGGAGCAGGAAAAAATGCACCTGCAAAGTGTATGGGGAACTGTGTCGGGAACCAGAGCCAAAGACCTGACTGGATCATGTTTTATCCATGGGATCTCACCCTGTATTGGAGTTGGGGAGAGCATGTGTTGTAGAGAGCAATGAGTTTTTTTGTGATCATTTTTTAAAATGGATGTTGCTATTGACCTAATCTGGGCAATTTGCATCTCTGGAGGGGTGGGCTCATAGCGGACAAAGACTGGGATTGGAGCTTTTGTATAGTTGGGGGATCCGGAATTAACTGAATGAATGTGGTCTGAAGTTACAAAATCCTGAACATCCATGTTAGGAAGAGGCAGGTAGCCAGACTGTTGGGGATAGACTCCAGTAAACCGTTCTGCTGTAAAAGGAGTGGCAACAGCCGTTCTTCCTGTTGCCCCATTCAATGCAAGGGATGGGAAATTCCCTCCCTTCTGGTTCTGTACAAGCCTAAGCAGCTGCAGTGCCTCCAAATCTCCTTTCCAAAGAGTCAGTATCACATCCTGCTGAGGTCTCTTCTGTGTTTCTCTCCACCTGGTTTCTTAGTTCAGGAAATCATGCTAAGAATCAGGAATGAAACTTCACATTCCCTCTGCACTGTGTCCCATGAGGGAGAGCATGTTCTCTCAAGTGGCCTTTCTCAGGGAGGAGTGAACTTGGGCTCTGCCTCTCTCAGTGACAGGCAGGAGGGGAAAAGTTACTCTGAAGCACTTGCTTCTGTAGGGTGGAGATCCCAGTTCATGGGGTTTGCAACACTTGTCCTCTTTACCTTCTGTGTAGGGGGGTAGGTTTATGTTTGAAAACAGGATTGTTACTAATTAGGCTTGTTTCAGGGGACTTGCTCTATATCTACTTTGGATCTCCTCTGGTGTTTGCAGTGTCTTTTGGCTTGTTCCTTTTAAACACCCTCCATGGCCAGCTCAGTGAATCCTTTGACTCCAAAAAATCCTGGTTTTGCTCAGCTGCATCAATCCCTTTACTTGAAACTTGCTGCTGAACAGCGAGTTCTGCAGAAATCTCTGCCCCACATCTGGTCCTATGCAAGAGCCACCTGAGGTCACTCTGTGCTGCGGTTTCCGATCCCAGGGGTCAGCAGCAACATCCCACAGTCAGCTGCGATGTTGCACCAGCTTTCTAAACCCCTGGCCCCTTTCTATTTAAAGGTTTATTTGGACAGCGATCCTGGGCAGTTGATGCGACTGCTTCATACCCCGCTCCGTGGATCCTACGTGGTGTGTCACGCCCCTTGTGCGATGTCAGGACACTCCATTTCTGCCCAGAATATGTTTGGGAGGGGGGGTCCTGCTCCAGGTTTCACCCTTCTCACCCCTTTTCGGTGCAGGCTGCCATTTGGGGTCCTTGAATATTTTTTTTTTAATGGGAAAGGACAACACCCACCCCCCCGCGCGGCGCCCGGCTCCGGGCGCGGCCGCTAGGGGGCGGTATAGCGCCTTTAGATCGCCGCCCCCCGCTCCCGCTCCGCCGCGCTGATTGGCTGCCGCCGCGTACGCGGCGGCAGCCAATCAGCGCGGCGGAGCGGGAGCGGGCGGCGCGCGGGGGCCGCGCCGGCAGTTGGCGGCGGTGATGGCGGCGGCCGCTCTGGGCCCGGCTCCGGCCTCGGCCTCGGCCCCGGCCCTTTGCCGCTCGGTGCATTGGTTTCGCCGCGGGCTGCGTCTCCACGACAACCCGGCGCTGCAGGAAGCGTTGCGGGACGCCTCGTCCCTCCGTTGCATCTATATCCTGGACCCCTGGTTCGCCGCCTCCTCCGCCGTGGGCATCAACCGGTGGCGGTGAGTGGAGCTGAGGAGGCGCCGGGCCTTCAAGGCCGCGGGTGGGCCCGAGGGGGTCGGGACGAGCCGGGTGGGGGTAGGAGCGGCGGGCCTGGCCGTGGGGAGGGCTCTCCGCGGTAGCCGGAGCGCTTTTAGGTGCGGCGGGTGGGTCGCGTCGGTCAGGCCGCCGCAGCGGCGGGACCGGCACACGCTGCCTCGTTCGGCCCGGTCCACGTATTGCTCCCCCCGGTCCTCTCCGTGCAGGAGGGAGGTCGCCTTGTCCGGTTGGCCTCGCCGTGGTTTTCACAGCGGTGTTGCCTGACTGTGTGGGAGGGTGCCTTCAACTTTATGTAATGTCATTAGACTCTCTCTTTACAAGCTGGGCGAATGTATGAGAGCAGCGGCTGATGGACGTTTAGCTTTAGGAAATGCTTCTCCCTGAATTTGGAGACAAGCGCAAAGAATCGCCAGAGCTGCGTGACCGCGCCGCACCTTCCCTCTGCCCTTTGGCTGCTGAGTGGGTGTAGGCACGTGCGTGCGCCTGCCTTCTTCCCATCCCTCAGATTTTTATGGAAATACACTTTGGCTGCTGCTAGGAAAGTAGAGATGAAGCTGTTTGGGCTTTTCCCCTCTCTCCAAATGGGAGAATGTATGGCATGAGTCATGTCTGTGCAAAAAGCAAGACCTCATGTACCGGTAGCCAGCAACATTACATAATGCTATTGTGTCAAGTCTCAGCTGCCCAAACATTTGGAAACCCAATCCAGGTAGGGGTTCTGCTCTGCGAGACTCCCCTGCGTACGAGTGAAGCAGATCTACCGCTGTCCTCACGCTACCCCATCAGGGGCAGTGGACAGGAGAGCCATCTGGCTAAAAATCCTTTTAAGTGCTCTTTGAAATGTCATGTGGCTGTGCATTAGGGAAACTGTAGTTGTAACTGATTACCTGTGCTGAGCACTTTAGCTTCGTCTTAGAGGAATGGGATAGCGTGGGTGATTTCTAAGCATTTCTAGAACCCACACAAGAAGATGGCTTAAAAATTGTAGATGTGCAGAAATGACCACAATGTAGATGTTCAAATTACAGAAAATTGTAGATTCTGTTACAGCTTAATATCTTAGGAGCCTGAAGTGATCTTTCCATAGACCAGACTTTCTACAGGCAGCAGCAGACAGAAATGCCTTTCACGTGCTGCTGCTGTTGTTGCTAACTGTCCTCACTTGGAAGAACCAAAGCAGTGCCCCCAAAAGATTAATTCCTGATCCATTTAATCCTTGTTTGTTTCCACCAACATTGTGGAGGGAGGGAGGCAAGTAGTGGTTTTATTTATGTTGTAGTCATAGAATATACAAGGAGGTGAAGTTTTTAAAAATAATGCTTTCTTGGAGATGCGTGCCTACTGCAGATGTCAGAAATTAGCACCACTGGCTGTTAGGCAAAAATGTATTAGCAAGTTAGTTATAATTACCAGAGTTCCATTGGTTCCCATTGGGAACCTTGGCTTTGTTTTGCTGTTTTTTTAATGCAATTACTTGTATTCAGAGTTTTGTGCTCCAAAAGCAAATGCTTCTTTTTTTACCTAGCTCCCAGAAATTTATCATGTTGCAAATCCCGTATTATTTAACTGCACAGCATGTGTGAGCCATATAGGACTAACCTTTGGGTAATTTTTAGAACACCTTGGAAAGTTGGTATTCCTATTTAATAGGTGGAAAGTGGGCTGGGGGTAGGGGAGTGGTTTGTTTAGGTTATCCAGACCTGGTTCTGGATCTTCTGTACTGTGATACTGGGCTCTTCTTTCCATGAACCCCAAGTCCCTTTCTCCCTCAGGAAGTGCAGAGGGAGTTTGTTCTATCGCAAAGCTTGCAGGTCACATTATGGGCAATGCAGTTGAGGAGGGAGGAAGTACCTGCTTTACCAGGCAATTGTAGCTTAGCTTTCCTTAGCCGTGTGTGGTCTTCAGGGAGCTGATGCAGATACTCATGTCTTGCAGGTCACGCTGCAGAGTAGACACATAGGAATGAGGGAGAGGGAGAGGTTGGCAGCCTCACTTACAGAGGGTTGCAAGTTTGCCAGCAGTACCTGTGTGCTGTTGCAGAAATTAAAGTTTTAAAGCTGGTGTCTTTTGCAGAGTTAGACAAGACAAAGTGAAGTTAAAATGTAGATGGAGTGGCATGTGTGGCTGTGAAAGCAAAGATGATACATTTGATGTTATATAGCGTAGTGGGGGATCAGTAAGACACGCCATTAAATGCAAAAAGCACTTAAATGCTTTTTTACAGTTCTGGGGTGGGAGGGAATAGATGAGTGTCTTGGCATGCTCTCATCTTTGTGTCTTCGTGGTAGAAGATAAATTGCAGTTCTGTTTGCAACGAATCTAAGTACAGATAATTCTTGCCTTGGGAGATCTTGGTGCTCAGTTTCATGCTACTGATGAGCTAGGAGTGCACATTTCTCTGCTGTGACATTGCCTATTTGTAGCCAGAACTGTAAAACTTGCACAGTTTTTGTAGTAATTAATTGCTTTCCTTGCAGTAGTATATCGACGACTTTCTACTTCATATGCAAAATCCCTCCTGCCCCAGAACCCTTGAAAGAATATACTGTAGGGAATTATATGGTTTATGCTTCTCTCCATGTTATAATATGGAGAGAGCAGCTGGCAGGGGGGTGCTGCCAGCTCTGAGAGAGAACATGGGAATGGGGTTGCAGGAAAAAGAAAATCCTGGAAACCTCTTGCATCTGGCCAAGCAGAACACGCATATGAATGGCTGGGAGCTGGCTGGTGCTGCAATCTCACAGCATTTGGTAGACCAGGGATGAATTTGAATTCTTGTTTTCTGTTTCTTGTCCTAACTTTCAGTTTGATTTGGTGATGCAGGTTTGCTGGAGTTCCATGCAAGTTCTCCTCATTTGTCTTTTAGCTGTAACCGGACTGACTGACACTAACTGCTGTTGTTTCTTCTCTGCAGATTTCTGCTCCAGTCTCTGGAAGATCTGGACAACAGTTTAAGGAAACTCAACTCTCGCTTGTTTGTCGTGCGAGGACAGCCAACAGATGTCTTCCCAAGACTCTTTAAAGTAAGAGAATAATTTTCTGGAGCATAGTGGAGGAAAAGCGATGTCCCAGTGCTATCCTTGTTTTCACTCACTAGTGATTTGCTAGCTGTTGGAGATCCCCTCGGCTTCTCTTTAATTATAACTAATTCTTTACTATAAACAAACTCTTTAACTACAACTAACTGCTATCCGTAAGGGCCAGCTTGCGAGCCAGATACACTCTTGAACTCAGACTTGCAAAGAAATTTAGTAGTAGGGTGTAACCTAGTACCAGGGTGCTTGAGCTTCTCTTTTTGGATGGTGGTCTTTGCCTTTGTTTCTGTAAGTCACGTCTCACACGGTTGCGCTGTAACATGCTGACTCCTCTGTGTTGACAGCTTCTTCCCTGCTGGCCATTTTCTTCCTGCAGCTTTTATTTGGGAAGACTGGTATGTACATACACCTTTACAGACAACTGAGAAAGCACAGGGATATGTATGTGAATTGCAAATAGGGCTTTGTCTTAAAATTTCAAAATTCAGAAGCTTTTATGTTAGTTGACCTTCCTTTTCTTCTTCTGTTCAAGGCTGCAGTTCAGTCAGCTCAGCAGCAGAATACATCTTGGGTCCAAGCTTCCTGCTGATGTACCATTTAGGATGGTGGAATATGCAGTGACCTCAGCAGTCAATGATGGATTAGTGGGATACATTTCTAAAGTGATATATTTCAGTGCTGCAGATTGTGAGAGCAACAAGGCTGGCAAGAGCATATCCTTGAATATCAAGGTTCCTCAAGCAGTATCGTTCTTCTCTGTCCTGCTCTAAGATTGTATTTCCCATTGTCTTTGAAGCTTTTAACGGTGTCTTTGCTAGAATGACAAAGCTAAATGAAAAAAACGTGGTTCACAGTAGTCTTATGAGTTAGGTTTGTCAAGTGGACTGTACCTTGCATACAGTTGACAGAACTGGTGTCCCCAAAGCCTGCTATAGACCAACTGATGAGAAGGAGAGGTAAACTTGAGTCTATACCCTCCTGCTGTAAATGGTTCTGATGTGTATTTTCTGGAGGAGGGCAGTACTGAGGAGGTGAATCGGACTATGCAGGTCAGAAGGGGCACTGCTACTTACTTTGGCTTCTGCATCTTAACGCATGACACAAACTTATGTGCTGCTTTTAGGCTTTTCGGAGTCTGGGTTATTTTTATCTTTTGATCTCAAATAAATTCTGGCTAGTAGTAGTTCATGCCTTCCTTATTTTAGTTCAAGGTGTTCACAGGATAATTAAAACTTTGTTGGAGAATAATGCTTGCTTTGGTCAAAGAACAAAAAGTAGTTGGCAGAGTCTGAGGTTTGGAGAGATGGTTGTGGAATCAGCCAGACCTGCTTTTTGCTGCAGTCTGTTTTGCTTGGGCAGGTGAGTTGATGGATATCTTAGATGTGCTGTAACAGAGCCGAAAAGAATCAGGGGCGGGGGGGGAGGGGGGGTTATGCTATTATATGGTAAATGTATGGCTTTCATGGGAATTCCAGCCTCTCCAGAGCTGCTGCACTGAACAGTGAATTAGCAGCAGCTCATGCCTTGCTGTCAGCTGTTGTGGAGAGGAGAGTTATGCCGTGTGTGGTAATGCAACACTTAGACCTAATGTAATTTCTGCTCTTGCTGCCAGTGGCTGAGCTATGTTGTCAATAACAGTTGCTGCAAAGGCACTATTATGCATGGATACCGTGAGGAGAAGTGTACTTGTTAGCTCTGTGTTAACCTTTGCAGAGGTTTTCTGTCTCACTTCTCTGAACAAACATCTGTAATTTTACCTCTTCTATCAAAGAAAAGTGTGTCATTTATTTACTGAAGTTTGCTCACAATCCCTTTGGTGTATTTTTTTTCCCCTACAGTTTTTCTTTGCTGTAGGCTAGATTCTAAGAAACATGTCAGTCATGACTTTTCTTTTGTATGATCTGCAGCAATTTATTACCATACAACTTACTGTTTTCTGATTGGTTGTGCTCTGCTTCCTGTGTGCTACTGTAGCACATAGAGTGGTGAGCTTCTTAAAATTGTAGGAAATACCTGAATTGGAAGTTTTGTATTCTTACCTAAAATCTCTGTTAGCCTTAAATGTTTTCTTTTATTCCATTCCTTTCTGTCAAGTCAGTAACATATGTTTCTTCAAGACCAAAGCCATCTTATCCAAGCTTTCCAGCTGATACTGTCTTTCTTATAAAAGAAAGAAAAGGTTAAAATGCAGCTGTTAAAATCACATAGGAGCAGGGCAGGGTCTGCAACATGTCTGTTTGACCTCAGCTCTGAGTTAGAGGTGCTGTCACGTCCTTATTTTGAAAAAGAAGTGGGGGACCTCTCTGAGATATACATTCAGTGGTACATAACTTCTAGTTCTCTGTCCTTCCTAATATTAATTTTAGGATTGAATCTAAAAATTTAGAAAAGAAGGGGACTTGTACAGTTGTTTTCTGCTTCTAAATTCCCTTCCCCGTCTTCGTCATTATTTTTTATTGGTCTTTAGTGAACTGATCACATCTGTTCTTTGTGCTTTGGTTCTGGTTCTGAGGTGGAAAACACTGTCCTGTATATGCGGAGGTGACTTAGACTGGAGAATGTGGTTCATATCATAGTTGTGTGAGGGGGTTTTTAAGTGTCTCTATAGTTTTCTGGCTGTGTTTGACTAAAGTGTTTGCTAAACAAATCTGTGGGCTGCTGCTCTGCTTGATGGATGTCTCAGGAGGGTCGCTGTGGAAACCGTCAAACCTCTTTTCATAGGATTCATTTTCTGAGGAAAACTAGGCCATAGTCTTTGAAAGCAAACTGTGCTCTGGAAAAGCCTGGAAGAGGCTGAATGCTATTTCATAAGGCCTATTCCATGTAATCTGTGAGGGTTCTATTAAAAGTGTGAAGATACAGAATAGGTGCATGGCTCAACTAGGGTAAAATAACTCCCCAAAGGCAGGACTTTAAATTAAATCTGAATTGCAGTATCATACTCTACTGTGCTGACCAGGAAGGTTCACTCAGTTGCCATCCTTTGTCCTGCATTTCCCACCACCCTTGTTTTTTGCTGTTTGGGTTGGACTTTGGTCCTCTATTATGTGGTGGCTTTAAAGAGACACTGGAAAAAATTTAGGGTATATTGATTTTACTTAATGATAGTCTCCACATAAAAATACGTTTTTTGAGCAGAACTTGTATTGAAAAAGTTCTCTGAAATGCTTTCTCTGCAAATGCTGGGAACAGGATGGTAGAGCTTCTCTTGGACGGCATGTGCAACAAAACAAGGTGGTGTTAGGCTTGGGGACTGAGCTGTAATCTAAGAACATTAATAGAGCAGAACTCAAACCTTCTCTTAGGTGTTTTAAACCTGACATTCAGGAATTTGCATAGCAGATACAGTGTTTGCTAGAGCTAATAAAATTGTTGATTCTTTGGTTACCTTGACTCCAGACTGCTGTTCCTCACAGGAACCCTCTCTAAGCTTCCAGGACCTAACACTATCCAAGAATTATGAAATCCTCATTCATAATTGTGGTGGTTAGAGAAAGTCTTCTATTTGACAGCTGCGTGTATTGTGTTTCTTGCAGGAATGGGGAGTTACTCGTCTCACCTTCGAATACGACTCGGAGCCATTTGGTAAGGAGAGAGATGCAGCTATCGTCAAACTGGCCAAGGAGGCTGGCGTGGAGGTGGTGATAGAGAATTCCCACACCCTCTATGACCTGGACAGGTACGGGGAGAGCAAGGGCAGACATGCTGCCTGGGCTAGGCTGGGATTGTTGCATCCGGGAAGGCTTTCAGCCTCCTCCGTTATGCTGATTGCTATACGTTGATTGCTGTTATCCCGTGTGAGCCTAGAAGGTGTCAACAGGATTACTCTGCACTCACACGTTTGATTAGAGCACGTCAAAGCGCAGACAGTGACGTGAATGTACAGAAAGGTGTTGCCTCAAGCTTATTAAACTATACTTGGCAGTCATTTAAGTTGCTCAGCTGTGTCCTATTGATTGCTCTCCTTGAGCATGTCCTCACTGCATGGACTGCTTTTTTTGCTTCATTGTAATAAAGACAGTTGAGCTTTTGTCTCAAGTGTGTTATGAAGGCAGGGCTTTTAACTGATGGATGTGCCAGGACAGCTGGAAGAAGTAGAACAAGGTAGATTGGGGTAAACTTACCTTATTCTAAAACCTGAATGCCTTATCTTTGTTGTGTATTTGCTATGGGGAGCCTTGCCTTTATGTTGAGTTTCATATATTGACTTATAATCTCTCTCTCTATATATAATGATCTCCTTAAACAGTGGAGACAGTCTTTCAGCTAAGACTCTAAGGTATGCTTGACTTCAACCATGTTTCAGTATTTTCTTACAGGTCGCTTGCTTGCTTTTATGACTTGTGCCAGTAATGCTGAATATAGATTTCCTCATATAAATCTTCAGCATCCATAATTTCCTATGGGAAGGAGTGTTGCAGTTTAGCACGTGCTGTGTGGAAATGTTTCTTTGGAGAGAGGGGAATTCTTCTTGAATCTGTCTCATGAGCAGATGCTTTCTGATTTTTGCATTAGAAGAGACCATCAGCACTTATTACATCCTCACCCCTTCAATGTTAATGCCTCTCACATCCTTCCTCATGTCATCTTTGTCTTTTCCAAGGTGGAGAGTCCTAGTTTACTTAAGTTTTCAGGTGGAATCTGGTCCATATCTCTTCTAAGTTTTGTCACCTTTCTTTATACTTCTGGGTATTTCTAGAAATGGAGAGCAGTGGTGAAAATGGTAGCTAGTGTTCAAAATGTAGGAATGACATGGGTTTGTATAGTGCTATAATGTTTCCTGTCTTCTCCTAATAGTCACTAGCATTCTTTTTGCTTTTTCTGAGTGCTGCTAAACACTAAACTGATATCTTGAGGCTTCCTTGCAGAATGGTCATAGCTATTTGAGAAGCTACTACTATATAAGTAAGTTTAAGATTGCATAGCCATGCATATGGAGAAACAACATGACCAACACTGCATTTCATCTGATATTTTTGTCAGCTAGTCATATGGTGTATTGGGAAATTTTTAAGTTGCTTTTCATTTTTAGCTATCCCAGATAGCTTCTTGCGTCAGTAAACTTTATCATCATGCTCTTTTTTTGTCCCTTCCCAGATAATTTATGAATAATGTTGAGCAGCACAAGCCGTAGCTCAGCTCTGTGTAGGATTTCTTCTCCTGTTGGAAAAATGGATTCCTATTCTATCCTGTATCTCAAAGAATTTTCTGTCTGCAGGGACCTTTTCCTTTATCCCAATTTATCATGGTTTCTTTAAAAATTTTTAGTGAGGGATCTAATCAGATGGCTTCTGAAAATCCAGGTAGAGTATATCAACTGAATCTCCCTTGCCTCAGGCTCAGATGTCACTAATAGATTTTGAGGCACAACTTCCCTTTACCAAGGCCAAATTAACCCTCCAGCATATTACAGATACCCATGCATTCACTGATTCCATTAGTATTTTCTACCCATCTGCCTAATGCACATATCAGACTCTCTATTCTGTCATCCCTTTGATACCCTTGAAATGTTTTTTAAATCTGGAGTCGTGTTTGCTTTTTTTTTTACTCATAGTATTTGGATGGTTTTAGGGCAAGTGTTACATGCAGCAGCTATTAGTTTGGGTATTTCTTGATGTCCTTTAAAACTCCTGCATGAATGCCTGCTGGTCCAGCAAGCTATTGCTGTTCAAGCATAGCTTTGTTTTGTGGCATTTCTTCCTGACCTCCCAGTCTGTGACATCTCCTGATACGTTTCCTTAAAAAGATTCAGAGTCATAACTTCCCCGAATACCTCCATAGTGAATACACCTGCAAAAATAAATGCAGGGGGTTTTGTTGTGCTGTTACAGTATCTGGGGTTTTTCTATGACTTGATCACCTCTTGGGCCTATAAATATCCTGGAGTGTCTGTAAAGGGATTTTTTTCTTTCCCACTACTTATGCTTTTTTAAAAACGTTTCTCAAACTTTGATTTGGGTTGGGAGGTGCAAGGATGCTGCTTTTGTGGTTTTTAATTTAACTTGCCAAAGTTTGGGGGTTTTCTACCTTTATTTGGCCTTCATTTTTCTAAAGGATTTTGCCTTCTATTATCTTTGCTGATGCTATTCTTTAATTGTTTTGACTCTTGTGATCTTTCTGAAATCTTTTTTGATGGTTTTTGTGCAAGTGTTGAACTTTTTTTCCCCCAATATCGTATTCAAATCATCTCTGTGTTGCCTGTCAGTGTTTTGCATCTCAGCTTGTTCTTTTTGCTTAGCACACTTCCTTATTTTTATGCATTTCTCTTCTTGAAATAAAAGCCATTATGGTATTGTTGCTCCTGGAAGGGTGTTAAATTGATACATGCCAAAGTCACAGTTAGAGCAGGCAAGTGATAACTAATGTTTTCAGCTACACCTTAGTCCTGCCTAAGACCAAATCATGAATTGCCTTTCCTTGTGGGTTCTTGATTAATTGTTCCGTGGAGCAGTCATTTATGGCAACTAGAAAATAGGGTTTTGGCAGGCGGTGGGGTGTGACAGCTACCCAGTCTGTGTGGAGGCAGTTGAAGTCTCCAGTTACTCTGACATTTCCTGGTTCTTGGCATCTCTGAGATTTCTCAGCAGGTGGTAATACAGTTCTAATATTGTATTTCTCCTGGAAGCCTCTCAGAGCATATCGCCCTCCAGTCATGTTACCCAGTCTTTTAACTCATGGTATGTGTTGTCCCTCTGCTCACCCTACTGTTTTTCCTGCATAATTAGCAACCTGGTGGTAGTGTCCTACTTCTCATCTTTCTTTAATCAAGTTTTCAACAAGATTGTCAGGTCTGGTTTTAAACAATTTAGACTAATCTTTCACTTGTACATAAATGATTTCAGCAGTCCTTCTCTTGTCCCCTGCAGCATATTCCCAGTACCACCTCCACCAGCTCCTTTTAAACATTAATGAAGAGCCTGTTCAGTTACCTTGTGAATTTGACCAGTTTTGCCCAGTAGGAAGATTAACAATGTGCTCCTTGTTGACACTGCCAGCATAGCTGTGTGATGTGATTATCAGAGCATCTTTCCCCTCCTCTTCCCCAAAACAAGGAGAGGGCTATAGAAAATCAGCATCAGTGCTGGAAAATACTCCTAAGAAGATCTAGGAATTCCCAGTCAAGATTAGCAATGTTCAGGTTGTAGAAGTCAGAAAAGATAATCTCTTGGGTATCAGCTTAGCCTGCTCAAAGCCTTTACTTGACAATTATTCTGTCTGACAACTTCCAGCTGACAGGTTGTTTTGTCCCTTCTCTGGATCTGCCTGTTTTCTCCTCCTCAGGATTTAAATCCTCTGTAGTCCGCTTGCTGATGGTCAGCATTGTGGTTTCTGTAATCCTGGGCAGGCGTGGGTTATTGAGGGGGAGTGGTTTAGGTCGGAAAAGAACACTGTGAACTTGTAGGTTTGTAGCATGCATCAGGAGCAGCTTTTCCTCAAATATTTTAGCCTAAGGCTGAAATGATAGTTAAATGCATTTTAGTAGGAGCATGTACGAACTTAAAGGAACCAAGCACTGGGGAAGCACGCGTACCTTGGTGGTTCTGCAGTTCATAATTACACTATGCCAAAATAGTGGTTTATCTCTGTGTAAGAAGGTTAAGTCAAACTTCTGCCTGCCAGGTCTTGTTATCCTCGTCTGTCTTGCATGGTGCTCTGGTGTCCACATGTTTTCCCCCTGTGCTGATACTCAGCCTGTCATCGGGTCACTTCATCTTTCATCTGCTCATGTGTGTGATTCTGTGGAAGTTGAATTGTTCGTCCTTTGTCCAGCATCTGTTCTGTGGAATATCTAGTGGTTGTCTCTCGATCTCCTCTTTGAATCTGTAGAAATGCCCCTTGCCTTATGTACACGTAGCCCTACATGAGCTCTCTGGAGCGAGGATTTAGATCAGAGCAATTGCATAAGCTGGCAAGGCTAACTAAATAGCCTGCGTGAATTGGTAGTGGGGTGTGTTGTTGAGCAGCCTGCTTGCCGAGTGCTGGCAGCCAGCTCTTCCTCGCGCAAGGAAGCGGGGGGGGCACATTCAGTCCCTTGCCAGAACCGGACCCTGTCATTTGCAAGTGAGCCGAGGTGTCAGGTTTTTGAGGCAAGCAGCTTTCCCTTGCCCGGTAGCTATCCCGCTGGGGCACTGCCGTGGAGGTGTGAGTCAGAAGCTGACACCTGTGAGGCTGTGCATTTGAAGTCTGCAGACACTCTGCTGTCACAGGTAACTGACTGTAGGATACCTTACAATCCTAGCAGCACCAGAACTACGTTTGGTCAGGTTTTGGTTGCCTGCTTTCTTGAGGTAAAGTGTGACTGACAGTCAAAAAGACCCTCGTAACTTCTGGCATCAAGGTGCTACTGTCAGTGCTGGGCAGTATATTGCTAGTCTGGTAGCACAGCCATCTTTATGTGTGCTCACTAACACCAGAAACGTTAGGTTTTGTATGACGAATACAGTGATTCTGCTCTTCTCTGTTCCGCTTCAAGAAAACTAGAAGAATAACTGCCATGTGTAGTCTGTGGGTTGCACTGGGAGACACGAATGAAATGGGAGTATTAAATCCTGGGGAGGGACTTCCCTTTTTCTGTCACTGGGGAAAGTCCCGTGAGATTGTACTGCCTGGGTTAGAAGGACGGTAGGAGGAAGGAAAGGACTCCTGCTTGGGGTCCTTCCTGTACAAATCTTTGTACAGAAGGCTGAACAGCATTACAATACCCAGTATGTATCATCTAATATCCAATATTGTACAATAACCAATATTTGATACTTCTTTTCATGGCAGATTGTGAAATGTTCAAATCCTGTTGCATAATGCCAGTGTCAGGTGCTGTGAAATGTGCAACTTGTCCTAGTCCTATCTCTTAAAGATTTGTGTCCCAGATCTCGTAACTGTTTAGGAATTTAGGAGCTGTACTAGGTAACTTCATTTGTATTCATGTTCTTGAGGATATCAAATACAGACTCTGGCATCCACCTGCAAGTCACAGCGATTTGCTCCGAGTAGCTGTCTGTTCACAAAAGTTTTAGCTGTGGATCTAGGACGTGGTATAATAGCATGGATCTCAGACTGAGCTACAGCCTCAGCATATCTGTGGAAAAGGAGTGAAAAAAGAGGCAGTGCTAAAAGAAGTGACTTCCCCACCCCCATCCCAAGCACCTCAGGGCAAACAGAGTGCAGCTTTGGCACGCTCTCCCTTCCAAGCTCTGAACTCCTCTGGAAACAAGCGAGTCTCTCTAGAGTGCTGTAACTAGAAATGCCTTCCTTCTCTTCCAGCGGCAATGCTCATTTTCTGGGCACCTCTGGTCAGTCTTGTTTGGGGGCCCCAGTGCTCAGAGCAAGCCGTGGAGAAGACTGTGGTGGGTAGTACTCGTGAGAGTTCGTGATCCCTGCCGTCTCTGGGGTGGTACACAGAGACAGTGGGCCGAAAAGCGCGCGCATGAAAGCAAAGGAGACACTCTCGGGTATGAAGGTACAGGACGGAACGTGTTGCCTGCAAGGCTCCCCACAATACACTTGCTTGGAGGGGTGGCAGAGCGCGCTGTGCCCACCGTGCCATCGTGTTGATAGCCTCACACTACAAACGTACCACGTTTTGCACTCTTGTGTGCATCCCTATCACCCTCCCTCCCCTGTCCTGTTCGTTAATCTGTCTTTCTCCAACTGTTTACAGCTTAGAAGCAGAAAACCGGGAGGCAACTGCGGGAGGCTTCCATTTTTAATCTTTGCAACCGTGCTGCCTGCCTTAAAGGCTCCTTTTCCCTCGCAGGCCCGGGCTCCCAGTCGGTGCCTGGCCTGGATGGAGGCGGCCGCAGCAGGAGGTGCGGAGCGTGGCTGGCTTCCCACCTTGCCTCTGCTGGGCAGCGTGGGGAAGCTGGGTCACTGCGGAGCACACGTGAGGAAGGGCTCAGGGCTGGGGAAGGCCCGGGGCTGGCATGTCGCTCCTCCTCGCTACACGTGCGGCTTTGGGGGAGGAAGGGAAGGCACATGGCGTCTGCCGAAAACACTCGGCTTTAAGCCCAGCCCCTTGCATAAGCTGTTGACTGTGATGGGTGGAGAAGGCTGCTCTGCTGCAGCTCTTGTGTGAGCTGAGGGGTTAGCTGCCTTAAATTTATGTAACCCAGCGATCCCTGTGCTGCTTGCTTTGCTCTTAAGTCCTTCCTCTCCCTGCAGGCATCTTTTACCCTGGGGAAGCTTACCTTGCCTGGGGGGGGCTTCTCAAAGCTCTCTGTGCCTGGAAAAATAAGAGTGGCCCTAGCAGGCTGTGGATGCTTAGTGAAGTGGAGGAATGGGGAACCGTGGCTGCCTTTTCTGTAGCATGATCTGACAGAGGTGAATAGCATGAGACAGGTCTGCTTGTGACCTTATGGCATGGGGGAGGTTGGTGATTTCTCTAATCACAGGGACAGAGAGGAATGACACAAACTGGGATTTGTCTCACCTGAGATAGGTGGAGGAGGAGTCATTAACAGGCTGGGACTTTCTGTGTCAGATAGGGAGGAAGTAAGGTCAGAATATCTCAGGGGACCAGATGTAAGTCTGGGATTTGTCTTCTTGGGGAGACAGAAAGGGAGTAATCAGACTGAGATTTCATACAGAGTTCTGATGAGGAGCTCTGGGAGAGGGATGTGATGCTAAGCCTGATTCAGCTGGAGCTGTTTTGTTGTTTTTCCCATGGAGATGAATTAGTATGTGGGGGTTTCTTTTCTGGGGTGTTTTGGGGTTTGTTTTTGTTTGGTTGGGTTTTAATATCCCTTTGAGGGATGCATCAAGTAGAAACTAGACCTATAAAGATTTCTCTATTCAAAGTGAAAGGGTATCCTTAGCAGAGATAGCAGGATGCAGTTTGGCTGTCATTTCCTTATGTCTTATGTGGTAGCAAGGTTGTGGTGTTTTACCTTGCTTATTTTGTCTCCAGAATAATTGAACTGAATGGCCACAAGCCACCCCTCACCTACAAGCGCTTCCAGGCCATCATTAGCCGTATGGAGCTCCCAAAGAAGCCCGTGAGCACTGTAATAAGCCAGCAAATGGAGACGTGTAAAGTGGACATCCAGGAGAACCATGATGATGTATATGGGGTCCCATCCCTGGAAGAGCTGGGTACGTATTGAAAGTGAGGGCAAGGGTTAACTGCCAGCTGAAACGGGGTCTCCTGAAACTGTTTCTGATGCTGGCATGTGCCCAGGACAATTCAGGTGTTCTCATCTGACCTGGGCTTCCTGTAGCCATAGAATCAGCCTAATGTTTTCAGTGAGTGCTGGATCTCGTGAAAACAGACTGCTGTCCCTTGCGCTACTGTCAATGCACAGCATCCCCCTTTAGCATTGCTCTGAAATGCTCTTCATCTGTCCTTATGTTCTCTGCTATACTGAGCATGTAACCACTGTATCAGTGTCTCATGTCCTCACCAGCTGCTTTCCTTCTACTCCCATCTCTGACATGTTGTGTAACAGACCCGAAGAGGTAAACTAACTGTGTACCAGGCTTAGATCATTTCTTTCAGTTATAGCCAAGCAGCACCAATTTGGGAGCATAGCAAGACAAAAGATATTACAGAAACTTCTTTCACTCGTCCTGCTGTGTCTTTTGGTCCTGTATTTTTCTTGGATAAGGAGGATTAAAAGAGAGCTGAGGCATGAGGAATGCAAGGCCTACATTAGAGAAGTGAATCTAAATGCAAGGGAAGAAAGGATTAATGCAGAATACTGTCTGTGTGTGTGTGAGTGGAGGCTCCACACCAGCTTTATAAGATTATCACCTTGCACCTTAACACACAGTTTCAGCAATCATGTAAAAGCAGGGGGCTTCACAACAGGAGTATCCTAAGGGTTGCAGTCCTGGATAGATCTGCTTCCTTTAATGTCAGGGCTAATGTGAGTCTGCCTGCAGTCTCAGCCCAGAGCAGTGCAGGGAAACCGCATTATTGCTTCCCCTTTTGCATCATTTCTTCAGCACTAATCCAGTGCCTTCCCCAACACCAGCTTTCAGCAGAATAGGAGCCTCACCAGGAGCAGCCAGGCAGGCCATCTAGTGAGCTGCTGGTGTCCATGGCAAGGTATTTTATAAGGCAAAGCTGTGGAGCGTATGTTCCTTTACCAGCTGCTCTGGCCTTTGGAGCAGAGCCCTGTGGATAACGCTGACACACAGAGAGAGTGCTGACATGCGAGCGATGGGGAGAGTCCCCAGAAGGCTGCCTGAAGCATTGCAGGGAGAGGCCCTTGTAGTGCAGTGTCATGAGCAGGGTCTCACCATGTTTCACGTGATTTGCCTGCTATAGAAGGACTAGAGCAGCAAGTAAGCCATGTTAGGCAACTGCAGTATGTAGTGTCTCGCTGTTACTAATGCTTAATCCCATCTATACCCTTTGTCTAGGTGTGGCTTCAAATCTTACAAAGTTCTTTCCCTCAGGCTTTCCTACGGATGGTCTTGCCCCTGCAGTTTGGCAAGGAGGGGAGACAGAAGCCTTGGCACGGCTAGATAAACACTTGGAAAGAAAGGTAACCCCTGTTATTTAAGTGGCAATTCCTGCAGGTTGTGGCTGCACATGAAAAATGTTGAGCATTGGCCATTGTTCTGTTTCCCTGTTCTTCTTAGCGATGGTCGCAGCATTCACCTCTGGAAGGGATGTTTGGTATTGTTGGAGTACTGCTGTGATCTTGGGTTGTGTGTGGAGCAGGGAGCTCCTGGGCTTCCTCAGACCCAAAGAAGTAGAGCTGTATATTAATTATGCTGCTGTTTGAAGCACATAGGATTCTTTCCCTTGTTTCTACCCCTCCATTTCCTTTAGAGGAGTGCAAACTTGGAAACTCTCCTGTAAGTTGCTCAGTCCCTGCTGCACACTGCACACCGTCTCGTTTTTTCTTTAGCTGAGGTATTGGTGCGAGTACATGCTCATAAAAGAATGCCTTCCCCTTGTACATCAGCCTGTTAATATGTTGTCTCACTGGCTGGCATTCCTTGAGGCCCTTGCTGAAATACCCAGCTTTTTTCTGTGGGGCATATGTTCTTTGTTATTGTGCACAAAGCAAACAATTTCAAAGTAATGAAAATGCAGCTGCAGAGGCATGACTCAATTTTAAACAGTTTGTATCTTTTTAATGCTTGGTGTAGTTGTAGAGATCAAAGCATAAATTCTTGTGCTGAAGGGGGAATAAACTGTCAATGTAATACTCCACAAAGTTTGGGTTTCCCCAAATTTTCTTGTTTGGTGTGTGAAATGAGATAGACATACCTGGACATAAACAATGTCATTAGCATATGTCCCTAGGAGCTCTTAGGGTTATTAGCTCCTGCATGCAAAGCAAACTTAGTCCTTTTCCTGGCCCAAATGGCTAAGTGGTTTAAATCCTGGAGCAAAGGGTTTGCATTCCTTGAATGGGGGGTGGGGGTTGGGATTGCCCACTTGAGATCTCTCCTAGCAGTGGTTGGAAGTGAGTAGAAGAGACTGTGCTGTCAGACCTGAGTGGCCTTGCCACCTGCACAGAGGTGTGCCCTTAGTAGTGTCCCACAAGTTTGGGGTTTTTTTGGCTCATTTCTCCTGAATATGTCTAGGCATGGGTTGCAAATTACGAAAGACCAAGGATGAACGCCAATTCATTGCTGGCCAGCCCTACAGGACTCAGTCCCTACCTGCGTTTTGGCTGCTTGTCCTGCCGCTTGTTTTACTATCGTCTCTGGGAGCTGTATAAGAAGGTAAGACAAAAACGTTCATCTGGACAGCAGGCTGGTTTTGAGCGTAAATAGCATGGTGCTGGTTCCCAGACAGCGTGCCAGAACAGCTGCAAAAGTTACTATTGCCTCCCTTGTGTTTGACTGTTGGGCTAAGCTTGTTGCTACTACAGAAGATGCTCTTGGATGAGGAAAAGTGATTCTCCTGTATGTAGTGGAGCAGACCTTAAATCTGCTGATACCCTGTTCTTCAGCCTATGTGTCTCTTGTGTCATTGTCATGATTTAACCCCAGCCAGCAACTAAGCACCACGCAGCCGCTTACTCACCCCCGCCACACACCTAGTGGGATGGGGAAGAAAATCGGGAAAAGAAGTAAAACTTGTGGGTTGAGATAAGAACGGTTTAATAGAACAGAAAAGAAGAAACTAATAATGATAATACTAATAAAATGACAGCAGTAATAATAAAAAAATTGGAATGTACAAATGATGCACAGTGCAATTGCTCACACCTGCCGATCAATGCCCAGGTAATCCCCGAGCAGCAATCCCCCCGCCCCCACTCCCCCCAGCTTATATACTAGAATGTGACATCACATGGTATGGAATACCCCTTTGGCCACTTTGGGTCAGCTGCCCTGGCTGTGTCCTGTGCCAATTTCTTGTGCCCCTCCAGCTTTCTCGCTGGCTGGGCTTGAGAAGCTGAAAAATCCTTGACTTTAGTCTAAACCTTACTTAGGAACAACTGAAAACATCACTGTTGTCAACATTCTTCTCATACTGAACTCAAAACACAGCACTGTACCAGCTCCTAGGAAGACAATTAACTCTATCCCAGCTGAAACCAGGACAGTCATGAGCAGTGTAGAGCTTTTTGCTGTTAGTTTTAGGTTGTTCCATGTCTCATTAGTGTACTACTGATTGAGCTAAAAGCAGTGCTCTAATTTCACCACCTGGGGTTTCTGGTAAAGGATGATCTGAAATTGAGCTCCTTTATGGCAGTTGTCAGTAACTGACTTGGGAATTGTATGGGTGCCCTACAGTTCAGCTTAATGAAGCCAGTCCTGCCCTGCTTGTGAATTCCCTTGTTCCCTCCTCCACAGGTGAAGCGGAACAGCACACCCCCCCTCTCTCTCTACGGACAGCTTCTGTGGCGGGAGTTTTTCTACACAGCAGCCACAAACAACCCGAAGTTTGATCGTATGGAGGGGAACCCCATCTGCATCCAAATCCCCTGGGACAGGAATCCTGAAGCCTTGGCAAAGTGGGCAGAGGGCAAGACAGGCTTCCCTTGGATTGATGCAATCATGACCCAACTGAGACAGGAAGGCTGGATCCATCATCTGGCCAGGCATGCGGTGGCCTGCTTCCTGACCAGGGGTGACCTCTGGATCAGCTGGGAGTCAGGAGTCAGGGTGAGTGTGGCATTTCCAGAGGCTTGCAGGAGGCCATAAGAAAAACAAAGTCTCCCTGGCGCTCACTGCAAGGATGGGCACACAGGTATGGCTTTTGCTTCACATGTAAAAGTTGTGTGGAAAAGAGGATTTGCTGGCAGGCTCTTGACCTGCCAACAGCCTGACTTCTTTCTGCCTTCTACCGTGAGGCTCTGACAGTATCAAGAGTCTCCACTAACCATAACTAAATGTTAGTGGGACCCACTGGTAAATATGGCCTGGGGTTTTGGGGGTTTATTTTTTGTAGAAGTTCACTCAGTCCATCTGTTTTCTTTGCAAGTTCAATGCCACTTTATAACTGGACCTTTTTCCTCATTGTATAATCCATCACCGTG
Organism: Buteo buteo; assembly: GCF_964188355.1. Classification (NCBI taxonomy): domain Eukaryota; kingdom Metazoa; phylum Chordata; class Aves; order Accipitriformes; family Accipitridae; genus Buteo; species Buteo buteo. The sequence goes on from NC_134176.1 coordinate 43,554,083, forward strand.
CCGGTCAGGGAACGCTCCATGCCTGTGAAATCTGAGTCTAGAGTCTCTCAAGGAAAGAGGTAAAAGACCCTCCTCTTGGGCCATCTGAAGGGACAGACAGCTGAACCTATCCGGTGTACATATTGCCCTATGCAAAAAAACTGGAGGCAGGGGCATCTTGTCACAAAGCTGATAAAGCAGAGCGTAGTTGAAAGTGTCATAGGGTCAGATGCTAAAAGCGCAGTGTCTGTGCATGGATGTGAGTGAGTTTCTGCTGAAACCTGTCTGCCTCTCAGTGGCAGTGTGCTCTGGGACCTTCAGAGGGGTTCTTCCTTCTTGCTGTGGTGCTTGTTCTTCTGTGCAGCATCTGCCTGCTTCCCACAGTTGGTGCTTTGCACTTGTTACACCTCCCAGGTTAGGATCAATACCCAAGGCTTGCTGCAACACTAGGTAGTGGTTTAGTGTGTAGCTGCATGAGAGATAAGCCAGCGCTTTATCAGCATGAGCAGACAGTGCCTCCCATTTTGAAATCATCAGGAAGTGAGATATATTGACCAGCCAACTGGCTTCAGCCAGCAGATCACCTCTTTGCTGCTGCTCTGGTTCCTAGGGGCTGTTCTGACAGCTCAGTGCCTGCCATTTGAAATAGCATCTTGGGTCCTCCTGCCCCAAAGTCCAGCCTGGGGAAGCTCTCACTGCCTTTTCCTCCAATTGCTACAGGTATTTGACGAATTGTTGCTGGATGCAGATTTTAGCGTAAATGCAGGCAGCTGGATGTGGCTATCGTGCAGTGCGTTCTTCCAGCAGTTCTTTCACTGTTACTGCCCCGTGGGCTTCGGACGTCGCACAGACCCCAGTGGTGACTATGTTAAGTGAGTGATGTGACTGGAGCTTCTTTTTCTTGCTTGCTTCATCTCTGAGCCTAAGTCGTTCAGTAGCTGACAGATGCATGGCACTTTCTGTGCATTGTGAATGCTGCATTGCTGCACTTTTAAGTGTTGCTTGTCCATCTTCTTACTTGTGTTGCAGGAGGTATCTGCCCAAACTAAAGGGTTTTCCCTCACGGTACATCTACGAACCATGGAATGCCCCAGAGTCTGTGCAGAAGGCAGCCAAGTGCATCATTGGGGTGGACTACCCCAAACCCATGGTGAACCACGCGGAGACCAGCCGACTGAACATCGAACGCATGAAGCAGATCTACCAGCAGCTCTCGCGCTATAGGGGACTCTGTAAGCACCAGCAGTTGCAAAAGATTGTATCTTTAATAGGAGATAAAATGGTAGGAAGAGGCGTCGTGATTTAGAATAGATAGCACTTGTCTCTCTGGCCAGTCCTTGCAAGAGGAAGCAGCCCCTGCCGAAGCTGCTCAATTGGTTTCCAGGGAGAGCTCCACTGAGCTCTTGGACAGCTAAGAGCAGAGTTTGGTTAGTTTTGAGAGCTGGTGATGGCACAGCACCATCCATATGCCACCAATGGTCCATTCTTCACTTTGGAAAAAAAACCTAGGCAGAGCATCCTAAATAAATACGCTGCTAGATCACAGGGTCTGTCTGTGGCCAGCACTGGGTAAGCGCAGCTCTGAACTCATCCTGCTTTGGGATATGGATGTGCTGGTTGGTGATCGCTTCCTTGTGAAAGGCTTCTCCCACCCCAGGTGGTTTTTATTTCTTAACTATGATCCTCTTGCCTTTCCCTAGGTTTACTGGCATCAGTCCCTTCATGTGTGGAAGATCTCAGTGGCCCAGTCACAGACTCAGCTTCAGGGCAGGGCTGCAGCACCAATACGGGTGAGTTGGAGCTATTTGTGTGCTTCTGAGATAGTTTCATGTCAACTTAAAGGCTACGAGCAGGAGAGAGAGATCCTTTTCTGATAAGAGGGTGTGTACCTAGGAAAACATAGATCCCATTCACCTTCCTTTAGGCTTTCTTCAGAAGTCCCCAGTGAGCCTTCATTCCTAAAAGGGCTGAAGAATAGGAGTTCATTAAAGTGAATCTTTTATTGCCTGTATGGGATCATATGCAGCCACTTAAGGGAGAAGTGCAGATCACTGTAGGGGCTAATCAGGTATAATTAAGCTGTCCTCCATCAGAGGGTACTCTTCTGTTTGTTCTGGGAGACTTAATTATTCTGCTTTTAACAAATGTTTTTCAAAAGTTTTCAAGGAGGCTGCGGCAACATCTTTCTGTGCTTGTGTGCTGCGTATTCTTCTTTCTCCCAGCTCCATAGCAGGTTAGGCTTGAGTGTACTTGTGAGATCTAAAGGCAGGGGAAACGTTGCAATGACTCTTCTTCCTCTACAGCGATGCGGCTGTCGCAAGCAGAGCAGGCTTCTCCAAAGCGCAAACATGAGGGAGCAGAAGAGCTGTGCACTGAAGAACTGTATAAACGAGCCAAAGTGACAGGTCTCCCCACTCCAGAGATCCCTGGCAAGAGTTTATGATTGTGAGTAGTCTCTGGTGTGATCTGGTCTAAACGACTTTGTTCTGGCAGCTAGCAAGGCTCAATCTTACTTGCTCCCTACCCTTTAATGCACAAAATGGACTTGCTTGTGGAGAGAGGCGGCTCCTAACTGTAATACCATAGCCCTGTAATTTGGCAGTGATCTGCCCTCTGGTTGTTTTGCTTTTGCTTGACAAGCTGTTAACTCAGTTGTCCAGCAGAGAGCAGTACCCTCTTGCTAGAACAATCACAGAGCACAGTTGTTCGCGGGTTTGCTTTATTTGAGGCTGCTTCTCCTTCCACAGAGTGGGTTTGCAGCCAAATTTGAAGATGTGGTGAGGGTACAGGCTGGAGGAGGGGAGCAAGCAGGTCCAATTGTCTGCCTGAAATGCTCCAGATCCCAGGAGGGAAGGAGCTGGTCACATGTTCTGCCAACTTTTCAATATCGGGGGAAGTCAAGGCAAAATCTCTCTTTTGCTTTCTCCTACAGCCAGCGACAAGCACCTTGCAACTGAAGAGTGAGAGTGCTGAAGAGGTGACCAGAAGAGGAGGGACTGCTGCCACAGAGAGACTGGAACTTGTGATCCACAACAGAAAATCTGGGGTCTCATATAAATGTGTAATTCCATTAGCTGCCACAAAAGGGCACTGCGTTATTTGTGCTTGGGAATATTTGGCTTTCTGGTCTCCAAAGAACCAAATATGTCTCTTCTCAGCCATGCCCAAAATCTGCCCACATATAAGGGGGCAAGACCCTTCTATCAGCTTGTTCCCTCTCAGGTGTATCTTTCTTTTCTGACAAGGGCTCAGTGCATGTGACTTGATGCATTGACGTAGGGAGCAGCATCTGTGCATCTCGGAAACAGTGAACGTCCTTTCTCATTGCTGGTACTAGGCAGTGAGGTACGCTGATTACTTCAAATTATAGTAGGGGTTGAGAAGGAAGCTGCTACAATGTCAAAAATAGAGTACTCATTCTACAAGAGAACAGGAAAATCTCAGTATTTCTTTCATTAGGCTAGACTGACGGGGATGTAAATGCTCAGTAAATGAAGGTGGTACTCATGTGGGATGGAAACAAAATGAAGGACAACTGTAGCACAAGAACAAAGAGATACAAACTGTCTGTACACTTGAAAGGCACTTAAAACTCCCTGCAAAAGAATCTCACTGCTGCAAGGTGAGCAATACTGCTGTTGCCTGGAACAGGCAGCTTCAGAGCAGTTTAACATCTGGGAGGGAGGGACTCTGAGAGAAGGAGGAATTGTTCAGAGAATAAGATCGTGCCTTGATATGAGTAAAGCAGTCTCCCAGAAGCTTGCTGGTCCAAATAATAAGGGAGCTACACCTGGGCCCTGCGCTCTACAGCATTTCCTTCCCTGAGTGAGAGCTCTCTCAAATGGAGTGACCAGTGTCTGCTGTGTAGCCTGTGGAGCGCCTCATACTGACAGGGGATGTATTACACATCAGCTCCTCGAAGTGAGTCTTCCTCGGGCTCAGTCTGTTGTCCATTCTGTGTGGATGTTTGCTCTTTCCTGTATTGGCATCTGTGTTCCACGTTTCTACACAGTATATTCCTGTAACCTCACACCCTGCACACTGCTCCTTCTTGCCATTCGCATTCACGCTGGTGCTTTGTAGTCTAGCAGGATGATTGCGTAGCTTCCCTGGCTCTTAACCATACACTTCTTGGCCTGGTCCTGTTACATGTTATTTCACCACAGTGCTGGCAGAGTGCCTCTACTTGCCTTCCCACCTAAGGGGGCAAGGGAGGGTAGTACTGCAGAAGAGCCTCTCTTCTGGCCGTTTTCAAGAGGGATTAGATCAAGTAGCTAATCCCATGCAATGGGCTGCTGTTGGCACTGTTTTCTTTTGCTGTCCAAAACCTTTCATCCATGCCTGGCACAGATAGTGTGGGGCTATATGTGAGTTTATGCAACTAACAGCTTGGGGAGCACAGGCGTTGTTTCCCACTCTGGCTGGGATAATCAGATTCAGTTTTGGAGGCTGTGTTTGGACCCAGAGCAATGGGGCTGTGAATAGAAACTGACTCAAGTGTATCTGGGAAACCTGAAGTGGTTGAATTGGGTCTGTGAGTTAATTTCTTGAATAGCTGAATAACCTTGCCTTCCCACTCATCTCCCTGGGGCATTGACCCTAGATTCCTTTTCCCAAGGGAATCCATTGGACAGACAGACCAAGTAAACGAGTCACTTTTCCTGCCCTTACTTTCTTCTAAACTACTATTCATAGAGTCTGCCTGGTGGATAACCCAGAAATCGACAGGTTTTGTCTCCTTCAGTCTGACCCAGACCTTACTCCCACTGTTTTGAGGGTAGAAGGTATAAAGAAAAAGAGACCCGACCCCCCTGCCCTGACCTGTCTTCTGCTGCAGAGTGAAGGAAGGGGAAAGGCGTGCACTTTGTACACTTAGGTTACAGAAATTGTGACTTCTGTCATTTGGAGAGTTTCATGCTTACGCAGTGGTCTGTAAATATGACTTTTTTTTTTTTATATATAAATGTCTTTAACCCTCTCTTTGCTGTCATCCAAATTATTTTTTTTCGTAAGTGGCATTTCTGGGGCTGGATCAATGGGGGTAAGGAACCAAGGGGAGGGGAGGCAAAATTTCCTAAGTGATGTCTTAAAAGGCTTTGTGGGTGAGGAGGAAATCACATTTGCAAGCTTTCTGTCAGCGCCTGTGATGTGGATGGTGGCACCTGGAAGAGCTGCATTTTGGGTAGCAGAACTGGAAAGGACACACAGAAACACAGGGCCAGCCAAAGGTAAGGGAAAAACTTCCTGCAAGAAACCTGTTAATGAGTTCAAAAAGGCTTGACCAGGTCATGGGGAAAGAAAAAGCCGTCAATAACCATTAGTGAAGATACCATCTTTGTTTCAGGAAGGAGCAGAGGATTGCTGGAGGCTGAGATAAAGCAAGCAGCATGACATGGGTGCCGGTTCGGAGATTTCCATTTCTTGGGATAACGACTGTTTTCTGTGTCTTGGGGCTAGTGGGCAATATCTTACCTGATACAGGCACCCCTGAAGCAGGCACAGGCTGAGCTCTTTGCTTGGGAAGAGGGAGCAGTTGGCTTTTAATGCTGTGAGAGTAGTGGCTTTTGGGATGTTCCCCAGGGTGGTGTGGAGGCTCCTTTCAACTGAGGGGGTGGGCATTGGGCAAAGAAGTGCTACAGAGCTATGAACACCACGAACATTGTTCAACGTAGATCTCCTGTCAGTGATTGAGCCTTTTCTCTTGCAGTTCTTCAGCTAAGTCATGAGCTGATACTAAATACACTGTGGCTTAGCAGTCTAGTAACAAGCTAGGATGCAGTTGGTGTAAAGTTCTGCTTGTGCATTATGCCATCCTCCTTGGTGCTCCTGTGTACACCCAGTTACTGGAACTTTTTTTTTCCCCCTCTTTGGAGAATTACATGAGGTACATTACTTTCTTAGTAACCAGCAAGACTTTAGGAAGTGCAAGTAGCCATGCAGTTTCTCATCCAGGTTCGGCAGTGGGGCTGATCCAGAACAGCAGTTCTAGAGCCTTAGTCTCAGTTGGGTAAGTTCAGACAGTACCAGTCCGAACACCAGCTAAGCGATTATTACAAACAATCCAACAAAGCCAAGACACAATTTTAAAATATTTTGCATCTATGAGCTTTTAAAATGTGCAAAGTTGTTCAGCAACTTTGAGACACAAAAGGCAGGTTTTGAAGAGTGATGGCCTGCTCCATGTGCTGGTGGTTGGGGAAATTTCCTTCCCCCCTCTTCTGTCTGCAGAAAGGAGCTGGAGCAGCTTCAGGAGGGGCTGGCTGAGAGGTTTGAAAGTAGAAAATGCCTGGATATGATGAGATAGGAGCCAGAGCTCTGGCCATTGGGGCAGAGGGGAAACTGGAGCAGTGAGCAGGATGGCTGATGGTAAGAGAGCAGAGTGCTAGTCCGGTATCACAGCTACATCTGGGGGGAAATCAGGTGGTTCAGCTGGGGGAGAGAAGCTGGAAAACCTCTCTCAGCATGTGACCTTTCCTCAGGTTTAACTTAAGGCTGAGAACAGTTGTTCTGAAGTGTACCTGATGGTCAATTGGACAATTTGAAAGAGACAAGAAAGACAGCAGGTGCCTTCTGTGCAGACACTGGCTAGGGCAGAAGTGTCGTCTCTATTTTGCAGGAGATGTACATGCACTCTCCCAGAGGCTACGGGCTCTACCGTGCATATAAGGAGATAGATGTGACTGGCAGTAGTGCAGCCAGAAAGGCCAAAATAGGTCTTCTGCCAGGCCAGCCTGAACCAGGGCTGGGATGAAAGGCCTGATGACCAGACTGGGGGGGAGCTCTTGGTGCTTGGCGTCCCAGCAGAAGATGGGGTGTGCTGGTGATGATCTGGGTGCAGGAGGAGGAGGCAGCCTTACCTTCTGCCCCAAGTCAGAGGCCAACGACAGCCATGCTGCAGAGGGATCGTGTTTTCGTAGATGGGGTTCATGCTTTGAGATGGAGCTGTGTCCCTGAATGAATGCTGCTGAGTCTTTTGAGTCGTGCATGTAAGACAGTTTGGTCTGTGCATCCAAACTGCAAGGGGGACACCCAGCCCCCCTCAGGAGGCTGCCCCGGGGGTACCTGCACGTGGTGACCCTGGGGGGGTGTGCTTGTTTCCACGCTGGCCCAGGAGTAACATCTCTTTCCAGTTTGTCTGGCAGGAGACCAAGGCTCCCGGGAGAGAGCAGGGCTGTGTGCCTTGGAGGGCTCTGCTTGCTCTTCTCTGGAGGAACAGCTGACGTCCTGGGTCTGGGCCAAGAACTAATACCATCGCCTCAATGGCAGTCAGCTCCATGGTTTGAGAAATATGGATGGGATGTGCTGTATCTTTAAAGTTTGAACTGCTAAAGCAGTGCCACCCACCCCGTCCAGGACCGTCACAGACAGTAACTGGGAGTGCAGTGGCCATGCAGGGAGTACGAAAAGTTCTCCTGTTCAGGTACAGAAGTGGACTTGGGACGTAAAAAGACTGATGTCTACTGTGCACAGCGCAATCTGCATGGTTTTCTGAGAGAGCCTGCAAAGCATGGAGAGAAGAGGCAGGGGAGAGAAACCTGCTGCTTGGGCTGGTGGGGAAGGGTAGCGGCAAAGACCATTCACCCAAGATCAGATGCTCCCTGGGACATAGCCGGATGCAAGAGTGGGTCTGCCTCTTCTGGGGAGAGACCTGCAACCTGGAGAGGCGGGTTTTTTCTCCCTTGTGTCTGGGGAACGTGTGTATAAGCTGCTTTTTTTTAATTCCCCTTGCTGCGCTTGCAGCCCTGGCCAGCTTCAAGAAGGGCAGGCTTCGTGCTGAGGCTGCCGGACCTGTTGCCAGCCGGGCGCTGCAAACCTGCCGTGGGTGGGAAAGCACAGCCTGGCTTTAGCTGCTGCTCCTGCCGCCTCCAGCCGTGTCCCCACTGGGGACGAGACCCTTCCTTGCGAGTGGCCCTGTGTGTCCATCCCCTCTGCCAGCCGGCTGGGGGCCACCGCAACCGCCCCAGGCCCCGGGGCTGCTGCCACCGCCTGCGGCACATCTGCCCGGGGGGGGGGAGCTCTGCCTCCGGCTGGGGGGGGGGGGGGGAATCGGTCCAGCTGTGGGCACATCTGCCCCGCCGGGGTCGGCGTTTCCCAGGGCCCGGGCGGTGCGGCGGGGTGCGGGGCGTCGCCTCCAGCTGTGGCCACATCTGTCCTGCAGCTGCCGCCGGGGGCCGCGGGAAGGAACCCCCGGGGCCTCTTCTTCTTCCCCCCTCCCTCCCCGGCGGCAGGTATGTCCCTCCCCGCCGGCACCGCCAGCATCCCCCTCCCTCCATCCCTCCTTCCCTGCCTCCTTCCCTGCCTCCCTCCCTCCCGCCCGCCCTCCGCCTGCATGGAGAGAGCCACAGAATGGCGGAGCGAGAGAAAGGAGCCGCATCCCCGCCCGCCTCCTCCCCCTTCCTGGGGCTGCACCTCGCCTCGCCCCCCAATTTCAGGTACCGGCAGCCCCCCCCCCAACCCCTGGACCCCCGCAGGGCTGCCCCAGCCCCCCCGCTCCGGGCAGCGGTCCCCATCTTCTGCAGCCCCCCCCCCCCCGCCCCACACCGCCGCGCCGGGCCCCCGCCTCCTCCCCGCGCATCCCTTCTGCCCCCCCCCCGCCCCCCACAGCCCTTCTGCCCCCCACCCCGGCACCGCTGGACCCCCCCCCCACCGCGTACATCACTCCAGCCACCCCCCATCACTGCTCGGCCCGCCCACCCCATATGTTGCTTCAGCCCCCCCCCCCCCCCCATGTTGGCCCTCACCCCATCTACCAGTGCAGCTCCCACCTGCTTGGCCTCATGTCCCCCATCACCCCCCCCAGCCCCCTTACCTGTCTTCTCCTCAAACACCTTTTCCTTACAAAAAAAAAAAAAAAAAAGCTTCATCTCTTTCCCCACCCCCAGGAAAGCCTTTTTTCTAGCCCTTTCCTAGAAATCCCAGGTGCTCCCGCTTCCCTCCCGCCCCTGTGAAACAGGAACCCCGCGTGAGACGGTGGGAGAGTGCCAGAATTGATCCTCTCGGCAACACCAAAGCGCTCCCATCGATTTGGGATGCGGGGGGCTGTCTCTCCTCCAAAACCCCAACGGAGGCTGCTCACGGGGACTTCCGAGGGCTTCGGAGCCTCCCGCGTCTCCCGAGGGCACCCCTGGGCCAGGGATGCGCTGGGTGGGTACGGGAGCTCTGCCGTGGCCCGTGGGTGCGGTGCCTGGCGTCGTTCGCTTGCCATCCGGGGGAGGCTCGCTGCTTCTGGCGGCCGTGCCGTCGTCAGCCATTGCTCTCTGCTTGCCTCTGGCACCCAGGGGTGCTGGCTGAGAAGGGGGGATTCGGTACGGGCTGCTTTGCGCGGTGAGATTTTGGAGAGGGAAAGGAGGGGCTGGTCCATACCGGGGGCCGTGGTTAAGCTCGTGTCTACCGCTGGCAGGCCCCAGCCCCTGGGGCTTGGGGGCCAGCGGGTCCCTGCGAGGAAGCAGGCAGGTGCTGTCGAGCTATGGTGATGTTTCGGCAATTTACCCCCGAAGGGCTCCTCTGCTTCTGGAGCCCCTTTGCCGGGTGGCTCCTGGGCTTCGGCAGCCGCCTCCTATTGCAGCACTGCCTGCGAGAGCTGCTGGGAGCTGTTGCAACATGGCTGGGTAAACCCTGCAAATCGAGCAATTAAATGCTGCCTCTGGAAATGTCCACCATGGAGAAAGGGCTTGGCCGCTGAGCCGGGGGCCGGAGGGTGAGCCGCCGAGCAGCTCCGGGCCCGTGAGAGGGTCGAGGTTGCCACCCGGGGCTGTCCTGGATGCAGCGGCTGTGCCCTGGGCACCCTCCCGCTCCCCAGCAAACAGCGATGCCCCGGGAGGGAGAACGAGGTGCTGCTTTTTGCTGCGCCTCAGACCTTCGGAAAGGGAGCCCAGCACGCTGGCAGCCTGCCCCGGGGGAGAACCGACCTCTGTGGGGGAGGCCGTGCAGCCGGGCGGAGAGCTGGGGAGTCGAGGCAGGGGCATGAGTTCTTCCCCAGGCGTCGAGCTCCGGCGGTGAGCCTTGAGGTGGAAGGAGATGCCGGTGACGTCCCCGAGCCTGGGGCAGGTTCTGGCAGACCGAAGGCGACGTCGTGACGGGGAGCGGCGTGCGAGGAGGGACCCCCGCTCGCGAAACGTTTGCGAGCTGTGGTCCTGGGTGAGCCCCGTCCTCTGCCCCAGCTTGCTGCCCACACAGCGAGGTGTTTCAGCTTTTCTTGCCCTCTGGTACGTTCGCCTGCCCTTCCAGCTCCCCGAGTGGTAACGCGCCGGCACAAGCGTTAGGTGATCGGTTGGCTTGAATTCAGAGAGGACTTGGTCCTGGCCAGCAAGCGGCCCGACGGGCTGGGGTCTGAAGCTCTGAAGAGGCTGGGGATGGTGGTTTGGCAGGTCCTCGTTGCCGGTGATGGTTTGGCGTTGTCTGAGAAGAGGTGGGAGGAGAAGGATGGTGAGGTGAGCCCTCCTTTAGCCAGGAGGACCTCCAGAGGTGGCTGCTCACCACAACAAGAACAGCAGCATTTTAGGAGACAGCAATAAAAAAGTTCTTCTCATCCAGCCACCCCTTCGTCCTTACGCCTCCCAAACCCTCGTGGCGGGGGCTGTGCCCCACTGGGGCTCCTTAGCATCTTTCTCCAGGACACCCTGTTGCAGCTCCTTGCCCTGCCAAGAAGCTTTGCCAGTGCTTCGGGCCAAGCTTTCCCATAAGGGGCTCTCTGGGGCTGGGGGTCCCTCTGTCCAGTATAAGAGGGGCAGGGAGGGCTGGCACAACTGGGGTGCAGCCGGGTGCAGGACCTCGCAGCGCTCGCCATGCTGCCCGCCCCGCTGCCCCCAGGAGTGCGGCTCTGAGGTAGCTGGGACCTGGGAGGGGGATTCAGCCACCCATCCCTTCTATCGCCTTCTGGTTTCTCTAATAAAAGCAAAGAGCATCCAACTAGCTGCTGGGGCAGGAAGGCTCCTAGGGAAGGAAACCCTTAGGGAGTTATTTGCATTGGTCAGGAGAGAGGGGGAACTATCCCACTCCTCGGGGAGCCCCGTGGGAAATCACAGCCCTTTCTTGTGCTGTTGCCAGCGCCTCGGGATGGGAGGAGGTCTCGGGGGAAGGGGAGCCCTCCATCTCCTCGGGAAGTTCAAAGAAGCAGCTTCAGGCTGAGGCAAAAATCAGTCCTAGCGCAATGGGTTGGTTTATGTGTCTGCCGCGCTCATCTGGAGCTGTTGGAAGAGCCTGTTTGGAGGCAATGAGCTGGGCGTTGGAATGGGGCTACCTGTCTTCTTGTGAGGGGAGACAAAAGGGCTGTCTTCTTCTGATGGAGACAGAGAGAGAGGCGCCTTCTCCTCATTTCAAATAAGAGTCTCTGTGGCTCTTGTGATGGAAGAAAAAAAACCAGGACCAGCCAAATGTAGGATAGTACTATTTTCCCCACTGATGCCGGTTACAGGAGTTCCACACGGCGCTGCCTGGGAGCAGAGTATCGGAGTACGGCCCAGGCAGGTGGGCTTGTTGGAGCCCCCCAGCTCTGTCGTGCCATGTTGCTCGTGGGAAATCCCACGCAGCAGCAGCGGGCTGGGGAGGCGATGCTGTAAGTCCCCTTTTCCCTGGCAGGGGATGGAGTCAAGGAAGGCGCAGCAGCCAGGCTTGATTATAAGGCTGTTATTAGGACTGTGATCAAGCTGCTCCTGCTCCGGGCGGGTAACGGCTGCCTCCGCTCATGCACCCACGTGTGCTCCCTCACTCGCAGTTCCCGGGTGTCCCACGTTTATCAGTTCTCGTGCATTCTGCAGGGCTGCCAGCCTCCGGGTGCCCCTTGGCTTGTCCTTCAGGAGAGCACCTGTAACCTCTGCAGACACAGGGTTCGCCCACTCTCACAGCCGGGGAACAACCTCCCGTGTACCTGCGATGCCGTGGTGCCCACCTGCAGCAGCACCCAGGTGGCACCCGTGCCTCCGCGGCTGCTGTTGGCAAGGGAAGTTGGCCAAAATACCCGTGTAGGTCCTGCTCAGACTATTACTGCCAGTGACGGAGCTGAGAGGAGTCAGAGCTGTTTCATTTTGCTGGTATTTTTAGCCTCTTTGAGAAGCAAGAGAGAAAGGCAGGGGTGTTCCCAGCACAGGGAGTGGGGGGAAAACAGAGAGCCTTCCTTGTATCTCCTACGAAGTCCTGGAGCATCCATGTGAGAGGAGAAAAGGGCAGGAGTAATACCAAGATAGAGATTTCTTTATTCATTGCATTAAGCGGGGAGGTTTCGAGCAGACGAGGTGCCTCCAGGCAGAGCTGATAGGGAAGATGGAGCCCTGGATACCGTTATCAGCGAGCTGAAAGACAACGAACACAGGATCACGAGTGACATTCGCCGGTGGCGCGGCACCGGTGGGGCGAGAGCCAGCAACAGGTTAGTTCAGCAGGGTGCTCCAGGCCACCCGGTGAGCTGGACTCCTGCGAACATCACCCACCTTAATCCGGCCAGGGGCGAAGCCGGGTCCCGACGGGGTGAGAGGCTCACAGCCTGCGGCGTGCCGGTGGGCGGCGAGCGGGTCCGAGAGGCTCGGGGGCGATGGCAGATTATCTGAGGCCACGATGCCAAAGGTTTGTCAGCGACACCTGGCAGCCCCTGTTTCCTTTGGCAGCAGAAGAGGGGTGGGAGCTGGCAGAGCAGCTCACCAGGGGTTTCTCTGGCCTTTAACAGGGGTTAGAGGTTGGGGAAGCTCAGGAACGGCCCTGCCTGAGGCGGGAGCGGGGTCGGGGGTTAGGTGAGGGCAGACGGGGAAGGGGCAGCTCTCCTGGCGCTGCTCTGCGCCGGCTGGGCTTGCCCCTTGGCGAAGGCGCTCCTCTTGCTTCCCTCCGCTCCGGGAATGCGGCCGGCTGCGACGCTGGTCCCGCTGTGCTGGAAACGCTCCAGCCTTTTGCGTCGGCGAGTGGCCCCGCTCTACCTGGCGAGAAGCCGGACGAATGCTCCTGCCTCCCGCAGGAAGGGATCCCGTCGTTTTGGCGGGGCAGAGAGGGGCAGAGCCCCTCGTCCCTGGCTCGGCCGACAACGCTGCAAGGGCAGGAGGAGGAGGAGGAGGAGGAGGCTGGGTGGCGTGGGCGTCCGTGCCGGAGTAAGCAGATCCTCTGCGCCCGCTGCGGGTGCTGGGGAGCGGGTGCTGGAGAAGGACCAGGAGCCGGGCTGGCTGGCTGGCAGGCAGAGGCAGTCAGCATCCCCGGCAGAGTGCAGGGACTTGGCACTGGCTCAGCTGGGGAGGTTATTTTTTTTTTTTTTTTTCCCCTCCAGGACAGCTGATTCCATCTATTTTTAATGAGCTTCCCCAGGTTGCGCAGTGAGGAGACAGAGCAGCGCCGGCGGCCACAGACTGCGACGGGGCAGGCGGAGGGGCAGCGGGCGCCCGGGGCTCGGCCGTCGTCTCCCTCACTCCTCCTCGCTCCGGGCCTGGGGGTCTTTTTTGGGGTGGGAGCGTGTCCCCCAGGGAAGGGGGGGTCCTCCTCAATGCAGCCGCCCTTGAAAATGGAGTCAAGCACCGAGGAGGAGAGCTGGCTGGAAGATCAGTGGGAGAAATGGTAGGGGACCGGCCGGGCCTCGGGGAGGGGGGGCTGTCCCGGGGGCTTGCGGGGGCACGAGGGGCAGCCCCTCACCCCTGGGCACATCGCCCTTCTCCGCGAGTGATGGCCGCAGGACAGGAAAAAACTTGGCACGCAGTCGAGCCTAAAGTTTTCCCGGCTTGTGCAGGGATCTGCACGGCAGCCGGGTGCCGGAGCGGCAAAGGTGGCTGGCCGCATCCTGCCACGCACCGGCATCTGCAGGCAGGGCCGGTGCTGGACACTTGCGCAGCATCTCCCCATCCCCGAAAGCACGGGCAGGGCTGTCTGCCCCCGCCGCGGAGTGGGGAGCGCTGGCACCCACCCCAGGTGCTTCTGCAGAGCTGGGGACCCCCTGCCAGCCCCTCGCCGACAACGCTGTGCCTCTCGCCGGGACCCCGCCGCGCTCCCACGCCGTGGCGGGTGGAGGCCCCCCAGCATTAGCGGCTGATGATGTCCCACCCGCGTAACCGGAGAAGAAATCGATTTGTGCTTTGAAGGCTCGTCATGAGCCTCCTGCTTTGCGTTCTCTCCCTCCCGCGGGCAGCAGCAGCAGATGGGTGAGGTGGGGGATTTGGGGGGGGGGGTCTGTGTCCCTGTCCCCCTCTGCCCCGATGCATCTCATGGGGGCTGCCCCCATGGGCACGGTCGTTCCCGGCCACCTCCACTGCAGAAGACCACTACTGGTGGGGTCCTTGGAAACACGGAGGGGAGATGCTGCTTCCCCCATGGGCTTCTCCTGCTCCTTCCCCCCGCTCTGGGGGCAGGGACAAGGGAGGTGTTACCCCTCCATGGCACTGGCTTGGTGCCACTGCCGGGGGGGGGAGCCCCAAGGTGTGCAAGTGATGCTTAAAGCGAGGGTGGGAGCTCTGCAGGTCACAAAATACCCTTCTCCTTCCTTCCCTGCCGGCGAGGGCCAAGCCGGAGAGGGGCGATGAGCTCGGCGTGGTACTTTCACCCGAGCATCTCCCAGCGCGAGGAGCTGGGAGCAAATGGAAACGGCGGCATGCGAAGCAGTGCCCGTGGCTGCTCCAGACAAAACTCAGGGGGCTGAGTTGGTTGGCAGAGGAATTTCAAGCTGGGCTCTTTTATTTACCCCGGTGGTAATGAATAAGCGAGAGGAGCATTGCGGTACCACCACGGAGAAATGTTTTAATGCACAGAAGCCAGGAGCGTCTCGCCTTTCCCCCGGGGATGCGAGCAAGCACATGAGAACCCTGCTCGTCAGCAGGTTTCCAGCCACTAAAAGGATATCTCTGTAAACTTTTTGAAGAGGTATAATGAGCCTGTGGGGCTGATAGCCCTAAGGGACCCCTGAGGCCATGCAGGCAGGCTCGGCAGCACCGATGGTCACGAGGATGCCTACAGTCACCCCGGGGAGTGATTTTGGCGCAGAGGGAAATCACTGCCCTCTCTTACTGCAGGCACCTGGGCTGGGACATCCCTCCCAGCCATGGCTCGGGGGCTGGTGGTGCCGTGGCCGGCAGGTTTGCGGTGCTTGCAAGGTCTGTGGGTCTTGATGTGGTCACCTCTCCCAGCAGGTCCATCCTCCAGTTGTGCCTTGCCAGGACCCCCAGCCTTTCCCCTCCCTGTAACCATGGCCTTTGCCCTGCTGGGTGTCTGTGCCCAGCTTGGACAACCCCAGATGGGGTCCCACATCCCTGGGATGGTGGGAGTGGAACCTCCTGGGACGGGGCTGCCTGTGCTGTCTGTCCCACGGTCTCCCAACCTGCACGTCCGTGCTGCTTTCAGTCAGGCAGGGGCTGGTTTGGGGCACACTCCTGCCTCCCCACAGCCACGCGCCATACCAAGCCCAGCCATTTGATGGGGACAGACCCATCACCTCTGGAAGGAGTCCCCTTCTCAGTCTTTCATCCCAGTAAAGACTGCGAGAGCCTGTCCTGGGGCAGGCGGTGCTACTCCCTGCCCGCAGGCAGCAAGCTGCCCTGCACCCTCCCGCCCACCGCCAGCGCAGTGGGTGATCGCAACGTCTCCACTCCCTCCAGGCTCACCCATGACATCAGCCTCGAGGAGTTTGAGGATGAAGACCTCTCCGAGATCACGGACGAGTGTGGAATCAGCCTGCACTGCAAGGAGAGCCTGGCCACCCGGGTAAGTGCGATGGGGATGGGGACAGGGATGGGGATGGGCAGAGCGTGCGCCGGTGGGGCTGGCGGGACCATCAGGTCCCACGCAGGACCACCAGGTCCCCAGGCTAGCGATGCTTCCTCAAGGCGTCCATTGCCACGACGCCAATCCCCTCGGGTCAGCAGTGCCCTCTCCTCCCCACGGCACAGCGCAGACCCCTTCTGAGTCAGCCAAACCCAAGGGACGAAAAAGCATCTTTTGAGAACCTTTTGAGATGCCGGTGCCTTTTGGTTCCCACTGTGCTGGAGGGGTTTGAGTTTGTTCCTCAGGGATGAGCCTAAGGGTTTGGGCGTGACTGGGGGCATCCCCCCCATTTGAACGGGATGGCCAGAGAGCCTCTGGCACCCGAGGAGCATCCTCGGGAAGCGAGGCCACGTGCGACGTGGCACCAAGGGTCCCGCACAGGCTGTGCCTCCTGCGCCCACGTGCATCCCTGGGTTTGGAGGTGCGGCTGGGCTGGCATGGTGAGAGCTCTGCTCTGCTCATCCAAGGCATTCCTTCTGACTTGCTAGCTGCCTCTCAGGAATTTTAGGAGGCTGGAGACCTGGAGGCTGGTGAATCAGGGAGGGAGGAGGTGGCTCTGACCCCAGCAGGTGAAATAAAAATGGGAGCTGTGAAGTCTATGCAGATGCAGGCAGGTCTCCCATCCACCTTAAGCACCCTGTGCAGACCCCAACAGGGTTCACGCCACTCTTTGAACTGCCCAAGAAGGCCATGGGGGCAGAAACGTGGAAATAAACTGAGAATTACATTGGATTTGGAAATATGCAGGGATTCTGCATTTTGCCAATGTGTTTCACACTAGAGGGATGCAAATGCTGGAGTAGCAACCAAATGGTCTGAGAATCATTTTGTCCCTCAGGAGAACTATTTCCTCCGCAAAACTGATAAAGACCCAGCAAGGAGGGGAAAGGCAGAACAATTTGTTACAGATTTAAAACTAGAAAGTGAATTTGTGGTGTTGGAAATCCCTCGTTACAGGCAGGAGGGTACAGGCAGACCTCATCCTTGGGAGGTGAAGGTGTCCTGCTGTGCTCCCTGGTCTAATTTGGCATCTTCCCAGCAGAAATTCAGCTTCTCCCGGCGATGGGGCTGCTGTTCCACGTCTCTGCTCCAGCCATAGCCTCCTGCTGCTCCAGGATGTTATGGCCAGGGAAGGACAAGGAGAGCCTGGGCTCGGGGGCTGTGTATGCTGAAGGAAGGAGGGATAACGCTGGAGGCAAAACCAAAGTCAAACCTCATGCTGGATGTCCACGAGGACAGAGCCGCAGCAAGGGCAGGGCATCGGGAAGATCCTCCTGCCTGCAATAGGTGAGGCAGGCAGGGGCTGCGGGTGCATTGCTGGATGCTTCCCATTAGCTGTCCCAGTTCTGCGCTGCTGATGGCACCACCAGGCTCTTAGGCCAGGATTTCTTTTTTCTTTATGGACTGCCAGCCCTTGGCTGAGGTTTGGCAGGGAGGGTAAGGAGGAGGGGGGACTTGCAGCTCAACTGCTGCAGCCCTTCCTTGAGGGTGAGGAAAAAGAGACTGTTTCGCCCATCTAAAACAGTTTACTGAGGGGTTTCTGCATCCCTGTGCTGCGATGCAGAGACCTGACCCTCGGTAGAGGGTTTGCTTGAGCTCCAGCAGCCAGCCCCACGCCTTCCCTGGGGATGGCTCAGAGCCGCTCTGCCCAAATGCCCGGGTGCACTACGAGTCTGCTGGAGTGGAAGGGGAATGCGACACTGCCCCTGGGAAGCAACGAGCTATTCATAAACACAGCAAAGGAAGAAGACTATCGTGCTTAGAAAAAATGCCTGCTAAAAATACGTCCTAATGGTTTATACGGGACATGAAGGATTGCCCAAGGAGCAGAACCGAAAGCAGTGACGGCAACGGCGGCGAGAGGGGCTTTTCAGTCCCAAACATCGAAGGCGAGAAAGCCAGGGAGCTTTGTGACCCGATCGTCATCCGGAGCGAGCGTGAGGCGGCGGGCTTGCAGGATCAGCCTGATGGAAGCAGCCAGGCCCAGAGGGAGCGGCTTGGCCGGGTCTGCGTGCGGCGGCGGGGGCCAGCAAATCAGTAATGACCCGCGGCCGGCATCAGCCAGCTAATTGCATCACGTGGGGATGGCTGGCTTGGCAAGTCGCTCCGACGCCGGGGCCAGGGCCGGGGGGGCCCCACGCTGACGCCCTGCCCGTGACGAACTCCCGGTGCCGGTGCCGCAGAGCGCACGACGTACGTAGGATGGACGGTTGGCCCCGATTGCCCCCGCGGCTGGCAAAAGCCCGGTGACGGACAGAGGGATGCGAGGTGAGAGTGATGCTGCTGGGTCACCGGATTACACCGGAGCAGAGAGTGACAGGGAAGGGGGAAACACGGAGACGTTTGCTCTGGAGAGCACGGTCAGCCATGGGGCTGGGGACATCCAGCTGCTCCGAGCTTCCCAACCCAGCAGCGAGTCTCCGGAGAGATGGGCAGGCACAGTAAACCAGCGGTGAGCAGGAAAGCACCGGGAAGGAGCGAGGGGACAAACCCTGCCGGAGGGCTGGGAAAGCGGCTGGCAGATAGGGACGGCTGGTGACCTTGGCGAGGCAGGGGGTCCAGGCAGAGTCGCTCAGCGGCAAAACCCCGTGGCAGGAACGGGCAGCCAGTGTGGAGGTCAACACCCAAACAGAGGTGGGGTTTGGGGTTTTTTTTGGCCCTGGAAAAACAAAGATGACTTCATCGTGGGCTATTTTAGCAGCTTTCCAGAAATAGTGGCTTAGACACACAGAAACTGCAAGGAGGCGTAGACTGATGTTTGTGCAAGAGGGAACTATCCACCGACAAGGACCACACCTCATGGACGGGAGACCATGTACTGAAAATGAGGAATAATCCCAAGCGCGGCTGAAAAAAAACCTTAATTTCAGCAAGAAGTCCCAGGTGAATGAAAAGCAGGAGCAAAGTGGGGGGTGGGCTGAGGAGAGGGCTCAGTGGAGGAGCAGAACTGCCTTTAGGGCTGTTGAACGGCAGGGCAGGAGGCTAGCTGGGGAGGAGCGGGGGCCACCGGGGCGAGGGATGCCACCCCCGCCTCGCAAATGGCAGCGGTCGGGCACGTTGAGAGGGACAGTGGCAACAGAAGCACCAGGCCTTTGCTTCGGGTTTGGTGGCTTGGAAATCCCGGGTGACGATCCCTGGTTTCAGCAAGATGGATCCCCGCAAACAGCCAGGCTGTGGTTAATAAAGGCTCGGTGCCTTATCTGTATTCCACGAGCTGCGGAAAATGGTTAATGCAAGAATGGAAAAAAAAAAAGAAAAAAAGAAATACCCTTCTTGGAAATACCTGAGAGCACAAAGAATGAGTGCCCAAAGGAAAAGAGCCGATATAGGGCTGTGCTGAGCCTTCGTGGTCTGCATGAAAAGGCCTGAACCAGCCATGCAGGTACAGAAATGTGGAGAAAAAAAAACCAAAACACTTTGTTTTTCCAGCATAATAAGACTGCTGGAAATGCCAGGCTTCCTCTTGATGTTCACTGTCACTGATCCAGTGTGCCGCTGGCAGCAGCCACCCCGAGAAAGCCAGCGGGACCCACTGCAAAGGGAGAAGCAGCTGCCATGAGCCGGCCAACCTGCTGATCTGGAGACCGGCGGGGAGCCGGCTGCATGGGCTGGGAGCAAAGGATACAGCAGCAAGGTGGCTGCTTACTCCGGGCGGCTTTTCAAAGGCTGTCCCACGAAGCTGCCTCTCTGATCCGTCGCCAGCTGCGGCTGCACCAGGCTGGGAGCAGAGAGGCTTCTCCTGGCGCTTTGAAGCCAGGAGCAAAGCAGTCGCAGCTGGGTGGTAGGGAGAGGGGACACAGCTATTGCCTCTGCTCGGCAAGTCCCCCTTGCTTCCCCATGCTCATAAAACGCTTTTCCTAGCTTCTCTGCTTGACAGGGAAGGCTGCCGGGGTGGGGGAGCAGGGAAGAGCCTTCTGCCTGCTCGACCGTAGAGGGTATGGACCCTCTACAGGCCATTAATAAGTACCTGCAGTGGCTCTAGTTTCCTCCTAGCTATTGAACCTGGGCTGGTGCATCCCTCCTAGGGCGTGCTTTTCTTCAGAACAGGTACTGTTTTGCTTTTCTGCATCCTTCTGGGAATTTTCCTTCTCTGTGAGTTTTCTGAGTGATTGCTACGGCTACAGGATTACTGAGGCAGCACCATTAGCAGGCTAAGTTGAACGTCACCAGCTGAGACAAATACACCTACCTTGCCTGGGTATCATCTATTTAGCTGGCATTTCCCCCCAGTTCTGTTCCTGTACCTCGATTTCCTTGCTAAAATCCGGTGCCACAGAAACACAGAACTTGTTGTAAGAAGGCTAATGTTAAAAACAAGGGAGTTAAATGTTTAAAGCCTCAAGAAGATGAGTTTGGGTGGCAGTGCTCCTCCAGGTGCTCACCTGGTACCTGCCAGGGCTGCAGCAGGGACACTGGGGTGAAACGGCCCCCGTGAGAGGGTTCGTACTGTGCCTGCAGCGGGCAGAGCCCTGTCTGTGCTGGCTTTAGTCGGACAGTTTAGGAGCTGGTAGCAGCGAGAGCTCTTGGGGGGGCTGCCAGAGCTGGGCCCCCACAGCAGGGGTTGTTTCTTCTCCCACAGCTCAAGGGGCATCCTCCATGCAGCCGGAGACATGGATAGCATCAGCTGCAAAAAAATGCCCTTTTCCACCTCTGCCCGCCGATGAGCTTTCCCGTCACCACAAGCAGCTGATAACACAGGGAATTCAACTCGCTAACGCCAAGTCGCAGCCTTTATTGCTGGCTGCAGCAACCTGTGCACGTGCAAGCTTCGGTTACGGCAAGGAGGGTGGCTTGGGAAGGAAAGCGCTGACCTTTAAACACCTGCAGCCGTGGCGGGGACATCGGTGCCTCTTTGCCCGGCAACACAGCCACGAGGAGTGCGGTGGCTCAGCGATGGGGCATCAGCTCCTCGCTGCCCTCACGGGCCATGGTGGCCACCCTGCTTCAAGGGTGCAAGGGGAAAGAGGGGGGCTGTCCCCAGCCAGAGTGCAGCCACCACCCGCGGGTGACTGGAGAGCTAGTGTTGGGCTACCGGCTCGTTGGGCGTCCCTTCTGCATGGCTTCAGGTCCCGATATGTGCAAATGCAGGGTGTATGAGAAAAGGCTTGTTCAAGGTGAGGAGGCCAAGGGGGGTGTAGCTGCTGTCCCCGGCTGCCTAATGGGTGTTACAGGGGAGAAGGAGCCTGACTCCTCTCGGAGGTGTGCGGTGATAATTTCAACCCCATAGAGAGAAGAAGTAGCAGTAGTGCAGCACCCAACACAGCGCTGGGTTCCCCGTCTGTGAGGATATTTGGGTGTGATGGGTGAGGCCCCAAGTGACCAGGCAGGGCTCGGACCAAACCTCCAACCAAAATGATTGCGTGCTTGTAGGAGTCCCAGTTGCCAGGACAGGAGCCCCGAAAGGGCACGGTCCGCCTCGGGAGGAAGAATCATAGGGCAGCCCAGGCTGGAAGGGACCTCAGAAGATCCCCTGGTCCAACCTTTCGTGGGAGAGGGACCCTAGATGAGATTATCTAGCACCCTGCCTGGTCGCATCTTGAAAACCTCCAGCGATGGGGCCTCTGCCGCGTCCCTGGGGGAGGCAGTTCTGCTGAATGGTTGTTCTCACCGTAAAAAAACCCCGTCCTTGCCAGGTCGAGACGAAGCCTGCCTTCGTGCCCTTGGCGGGGAACGGGATGGTGACGGTTACCTACAGCCCCCCCGCCACGGGGCAATCACGGCGGCTGCCCCTCGCCCTCCTGGGGCAGGCGGGGAGGGGGCGCGGAGCTTCCCGGCCGCGGGAATAACATCCCTGCCCCCCCGAAAGGGAAGAGAGCCGCCGGGGGGGCTGCACCGGCGCCGGCCCCCCCCGCCCCCGGCCCGACCCCCGGCCCCGGCGGGAGGCGCGGCGGCTGCCGGCCCTGCCTCTCTCCCTCTTTCCCTCCCTCCCTCCCTCCGTCCGTCCGTCCGTCCCTCCCTCCCTCCCGGTGGCCTGATCGCGGCCGCTAATCCCGGCAGGGCCATGTGAGCCGGCCGGGCGGCGGGGCCCGGGCGGCGGGCGGCGGGGAGAGCAGCCGGCTGCAGGCGGAGATGCTCCAGCTCGACCTCATCGACGCGGCGGGGGACGCGCCGGCCGAGGAGCAGACGGCCCCCGAACCGCTGCAGAAAGAACCCCCGGCCGGGACCACGGATGTCTACAGGCCGAAAAGACCCACAACTCTCAACCTCTTCCCGCAGGTGCCTCGCAGCCAGGTGAGGCCGGGACCGGGGGGGGGGTCGGAGGAGGAGGAGGAGGAGGAGGAGGAGGAGGAGGAGGGATGCTCCCACCGCCGGGGGCTTTTTGTCTCGGGGGGTTGAAGGGATGGAGCGATGCTCTGCGGGCCGGCCGCCCCCCCCCACTCCCACCGCCGGGGGTCTCTGCAGGTCCGGGGGACACCCGGGGACGTGCTCGGTCCCTGCCGGGCCCCCCCAGGCCGTACCCGCCCTGCCTGGGCACTGCGCTCGGTGGGGGTGGATGGGGGGGGTTAGGGGCCCGGTGGGTCCTTCCTCCATCCCTGCTGCCGAGGTGGGGAGGGAACAGGCCGGGATGGGGCATCGGTGCCCCTGCAGAGCCCGTGGGGATGGAGAGTAAACGAGGCACGGCGTACGGAACGCCGTACGGGACGGAGCCACCAAGCCACGGGGCTGGCGAGCCCAAGCCTGGCACCGCTGGCCAACAGCTGGCTGGGTTCCAGCTGCCCCAGGTCCGGGCAGCCCCAGCCCCGGGGCAGGACGGTGACACCCGGCGGCGCCCGGCAAAAGAAGCATTAATGTCGGCGCCCCGTGCAAAATTTGAGAGGCGGAACGGCAACACCCAAAATGGTGGCCGGGAGGACGAGGGGGTTCTGTTGTCTTGCTGGCGCTCAAATTTTGTACGAGGTTTTGGATGGCTTTTCCCCAAGACAGCCCGCCCCACGCAGCCGTGGGGTTGCTGTCATCCCCCGGGCGGGTGGCGTTTCGGTGCCACCGAGCACCTCTGAGCGGCGGCCGGAGTCCCTTTGCCCCACCTCTCCCGTAAACTTCACAAACCCGTGCGAGATGCGCGATGCGCAGAGGCTATTTTTGCCACCCTCCTGCGTTCAGCCGTGCCTTCTGCCAAGTAGGAGGATTTTCGTCGCGGTGACGTTCAGCCGAGGAGCATGAAACGAGAGGCAGGTGTCCCCGTGGGTGACAGATGGGGAGTAGTCGGGGCTGGGTGTCACCAGCCCAGCACCAGCAGCTGATGCCAGCTCTCTGCCTGAGGCCACGGGTGGGAGGAGGAGGAGGAGGAGGAAGGCACAGAGCCAGGATGGGTGCCCGCGGGGCAGCTGGCACCAGGGACAAAGGCAGCAGGGCTGGGGAGGCGGGGGGGGGGGGAGCCCCGATGAGCATAATGGACAAGGGGACAGTGGCAGCCTTGTCCCACCCTGTGCGGGGACCCCGAGGAGCGAGTGGCACATGGCAGCCACATCCAGCTGGGGGGACAGGGGACAGCAGGGCCCCCCTCCCAGGCAGCCGGTCCCAACCAGTGTCTAGAGGTGGCAGCAGGCTTGTGGAGAGGGATTGGGAGGGGGGGGGATGCTGCATAGACTGTGGGCCGGGGAGGGGGAGCTGATGGTCCCCTCACAAGGGGGATGTTGGAGTCCCCTCACAAGGGGGATGTTGGAGGCTGTGGGGCTGCACTGGGAGCCACGGGTATGGCCCAAATTGAGGATCCCTCCCGTGCCTGTGGCCTCCTCGTGCTGGGCAGGGTGTACGTGGGAAGGGCACCGTCCCACCCTCTGCTCCAGCTAGGGGCTGGCTTGGTGAGGTCTCAGTTGCTGCTGGGCTCTCTGTGATCATCATCCCAGGCAGGTGGTCTGGAGACAGCGGGAGGAACATTCCCAGCTTCCCAGGCTGGGAAGAAACAGCTGCTGGGACTGGCTAAGTTCATCCTCTAAGACCTTGTGAATGCCCCTCCACCCTGGCTGGGCATTGCAGACCCCAGAGCGCCCTGGTCCTGCAGGATGGGTGGGTTCTGCTTGCTGGGTTGCTGCCCCCCATCCCAGTCCGGGCAGCCAGTCTGGCTCGCGTTGCTGGCCCCGTGGCACTCTGCACGCAGAGGCCGTCGCTGCGGCAGCTCCCCTGGCCCGCGTCCCGGCCCGCCGTGTCCCTGGGAAAGGCAAGCGAGGACGCGCTGTTATTTGCCTTGGCACGGGAGGGGCTCGCGGAGGCTGTGCCGGGAGGTCACCGAAGGAAGCCCCGTGGCAGGGGTCTCTCCCCTCCCCGCGCGGAGGCAGGGACCTGGCGGCCGCGGTTCAGCAGCGTGCGACTCGGTGGACTTTCAGGGCAAAGGCTTGCTTCGTGTTGGTGAGGAAGCGAAGCAAAGGTGGGGCAGCCTCTGCGCTGCGGGTAATAGCTGTAGGCTGGCGATAAGGCCGTGAGAAAATCCAGGGAGTCCCAGCGGGGCTTAGTACTTGAGCAAAAACTAATGGTGTGGAAAATGTCACTGCTGCAGCTGGGGGAGAAACAGCCGGTGCCCCGCAGGAGGGGCTGGAGGAGAGGATGGGGACCAGGGCTGGGGCTGCAGCAGGTGGGATGTCGTGCCCTGCTGAGGTGGGCAGGGAGGACTTGTCCCCCTTCTGCGGGAGAGTCCTCGTGAGAGGGAACCTGGTGGCCTTCAGTCCGGGGTCTCACAGCGATGCTGAGCACGCGTTCCCCTGCGCGCACACGCATGTGCGCACACACGCATGTGCACACGCACGGCCGGCCACCCAGGGCAAGGCGGGCAGGGCACGGCGCCCGCAGAAACTCGCCCGAGCACGGGCAGCCCAAGCCTGCCTCTCCTCTCCAGCTGATCAGGATTGACGTCTGCTAGTGAGCTATGTGTACTACGTGCGTGTGCGCACGTGCATGTATAGATACGTATCCATACGTGTACATGTGTGTATGTTGTACCCCTATATACACCCAAAACGGATGACTCTAGTAGCAGGTGTTAGTCTGTCCCGTAGCATCCCCTGGCCCTTGGGATTTCCCCCATTTAAATAACCTCGGGTGGTCTGAAGGTGGGCAGGGCCAGCGGCATGGGAGCAAAGCATGCCCGCCCAGACTAGGCGGGCTCCAGGCAGGCTCAGCTCTTGAATTTTTGGTTTGGGACCGTCCTGCGTCCAAGTCTCCCTGGCGTGGACGAATACAACCTTCCAGGCCAGGCCGTCTGCCTCCGGGCTGGCTCTTTGCCCACGTTGCTTCGGCCGCCGCACCAGATCTCACAGCAGCGGCGTGGCGAGACGTGGGGCTGGCACTGGGGGGGGTCCCCTGAGCACCGCGTGCCCAGGCGAGGGGGGAACCGAGCGGGGCGCTGCGGACCCGGGGAAGGATGGGTGCTGCTGCGCCACGCGCTGTTTACTGTTCGGGCTACAAGGCGGCTTTGTTGTTCTCCTCAGGACACTCTGAATAACAACTCTCTGGGGAAAAAGCACAGTTGGCAGGAGCGGGTGTCCCGGTCATCGTCCCCTCTGAAAACGGGTGAGTTCTCAGGCTGTTGGCCAGGGGCAGCTCCTTGCACCCTTTCGTGGCTCTCAGGAGTAAAACCCCTGCCCGGAGCCTGGGGCAAGTGGTGCCAGAGCAGGGGGTTGGGGAAAGCATTCCCAGACGGATGCGAGGCACGTCCGGCTTGAGTCTGGTGGCATCCCCGGCCACCTTCCCCACCAGGGAGCATCCCCCTCTGCGGGCTTGTCAACGCTGCTCTCCTCCCTCTCCAGGTGAGCAGACCCCTCCCCACGACCACGTTTGCCTGAGTGATGAGGTCAATCACCAAAACAGCACAACCTCCACCAAAGACCGGGGCACATCCACAGAGAGCCCGTGCCGGCGCTCGGCGGCCACCCAGATGGCCCCCGCCTGCGTCGCCTCGTCCCGGCCACCCGAGAAGCACCAGGCCGCCAGCCGACCCCCACCGCACGGCGCCAGCGTGGTGGTGGTGACGACGAGGGGCCCCGAGGCCCACCGGGACCGCATCCGCTACCAGACGGACGTCAGGCTGGAGGCCACCGAGGAGATCTACCTGACGCCGGTCCAGAAGAACTCGGACCCC
Source organism: Buteo buteo (assembly GCF_964188355.1). Classification (NCBI taxonomy): domain Eukaryota; kingdom Metazoa; phylum Chordata; class Aves; order Accipitriformes; family Accipitridae; genus Buteo; species Buteo buteo. The sequence continues at coordinate 43,579,851 of NC_134176.1, forward strand.
CTGGAGACCGACAAGCCATTCCTGTCTCAGTCCAGCGAGAACCGCATGTCCATCAGCTCCGACATCGACACCTCCGGCTATTCGGCCCTGGCAGGGAAAACCAACCCCTCCATCAGTGAGGAGGACGAGGTGCTGGACTACATGTCCTCCCCCGACAAGACGAACCTGCCCAGGGCCTCCTGCGGTGGCGGGAGCGGTGGTTCCCGGCCGGGGCACAACCTTCAGAGAGCCTCGGTGAGTTCGGACACCAGCGCCCTCTCCTACGACTCGGTCAAGTACACGCTGGTGGTGGACGAGAACATGCAGCTGGAGCTGGTCAGCCTCAAGCAGTGCTACTCGGGCTACAGCGACGAGAGCGACTCGGCCACCGTCTACGACAACTGCGTCTCCTCGCCCTACGAGTCGGCCATCGGCGAGGAGTACGAGGAGGACGCCCTGAAGCGCGACTCGGTCTGCCTCTCCGAGGACTCCACCCCCGAGGCGGACATCCACTTCTCCAAGAAGTTCCTCAACGTCTTCATGAGCGGCCGGGCGCGCTCCTCCAGTGAGTGCTGGGTGCTGGGGCGGGGGGAGGTGGGCTGGTGGCTGCCTGCCCGTCCCTGGTACGAGGCTGAGGGCACGCTCGGGGACCCCCGCAGCGAGGTGGAGAGCCACCAGCCCCAGCTCTGCTTGCTGCAGCCTGTGGCTCCATCCCTGGTGGCTTTGGGGGGGGCTTGGAAAAGCCTTGCGGCCTGCAGGTGGGGGTGGCCGGAGGTGTTTCGGGGCTGCTTTTTTGGCTAGCCCAAGGTATGGCTGTGCTGAGGGGAAGGTTGGGTGGTCTTGCAGGGGGACAGCATCCCTCCTGGAGCGTCCCCCTCCTCCCTGAGCCCAGAGGAGCGCCGGGGTGGGTGGCATGCCCCAGCAGGCAGGGCTTCCTGCGGTGCGGCTCGTCCCACGGTGCTGGTGACACCGGCTGTCACAGCCACCTGGGGTGGCACAGGCAGGTCGTGGTCCCAGCGGGGACCACCGGGCCCCGGCGCGCCAGCTCTAGCCGTGCCCTTCTCCCGTGCGGCACCGCGTGGCTTTGTCTCGGTCGAGACGTTCCCCAGGAGCATCAGCAGCCTGGTTGGCTCGATGACCACCCCTTGGTTGTGGTGCTGACCCCTCAACGCTGAGATATCCCCCTCTGCCTTTGTCCCCAGGTGCCGAGTCCTTCGGGTTGTTCTCCTGCATGATCAACGGGGAGGAGCAGGAGCAGACCCACCGCGCCGTCTTTAGGTGAGCTCGCAGGTCTGAGCGGTGTCCCCAGCCTCTCCTGGGGCAAAGCCTGTGCTGCCCTCCCACCACGGTGGAGCCGCCTCAAACCCCAGTGTTTCCAGCTTTTGGGAAGCCCTGGGGACCAAACCACTGCCCGTAGGTCGTGTCCTGCCCGGGAGCGACATCTGCCCAGGCTGCTGCAGGGGCAAGACCTCCGAGGGCGGCCAGGACCTCTGGGGACAAGCACGGGTGGTGCCGTAGGGATACCCTTGTCTTAGGCGCCAGGTTGCTGCCGCCTTTTGAGCCTAAACCCGCTGAGATGCGTTATTCAGCATCTCGGGTCCCCACGGCTAATTACACCCGCCAGGGCGCTGCCGGCGGGTTTTGCGTTACCCCCTGCCCCAGCCGTGAGCCGGTGAGAAGGCCACCAGCGCTGCTGGCCGGCCAGGTGCTAGTGCCTCCCTGCCCAGGTTTGTGCCTCGCCACGCGGATGAGCTGGAGCTGGAGGTGGACGATCCTTTGCTGGTGGAGGTGCAGGCAGAAGATTATTGGTACGAGGCCTACAACATGCGGACGGGCGACCGGGGCATTTTTCCTGCCTACTACGCTATCGAAGTCACCAAGGACCCAGACCACGTAACAGGTACCAAGCCTCTGCGCGCAGCCTGCTGATGTCCTCCGTCTTGTGTCCACCTCCTCTCCCCTGAGGACAGCAGGGGGATGGAGGGACGACCGAGCTGGGCACCCGGCAGGGAGCGATCGGCAGCTTCTGGTGCGATGCTGGGAGCTGGTACCCGCTGCTGCGGGAAGCCTTCCCTGGGCAGGGAAACGTGCCGGGCTGGGAATACGGAGCGGGGAGGTGGATCTCGGCCCACGTTCCCAGTCACCGGAGACGATCCCCGCCGCGTGCTCTCTCTTCCAGCTCTGGCCAAGAGCAGCGACTGGGTGGACCAGTTTCGGGTGAAGTTCCTCGGCTCGGTGCAGGTTCCCTATCACAAGGGCAACGACGTGCTGTGCGCGGCCATGCAGAAGGTAGTGTCCCACCCCATCCCCCGGAGCAGGAGCGCCTGCTGCTCCTGGGTGCAGGGCAGAGCCTCAGTGGGGAAGGGAAAGGGTGAACGAACCGCCATAACTGCTCACGAGTGTCAGAGCTTTGTCTCTCGGTCTTCCCCCCCCTCCAGATTGCCACCACGCGCCGCCTCACTGTGCACTTTAACCCACCCTCCAGCTGCGTCCTGGAGATCAGCGTGCGTGGGGTCAAGATTGCCGTGAAAGCCGACGACTCCAAGGAGCACAGCAAGGTAGTGCCCCGCTCCCCGCTCATCTCCTCCCTTCCCCGGCTCGTGCCCCCCCCGTGCTACAGGTCATGTTCGCGTGTGAAAATGGAGGGTCTCCACCCTACGTCTGAGGGTGTGACAAACACCATCAGCAGGGTCGTCGGCCCACCTCGGGGTCCCTCGTGCCCCACGGGCTCCCGGCTTTGGGCCGTACCCGTGGGGCTGGCTGATGCCCTCGCAGCTGCCAAGCGCGTTGCTGTGCTGGGACGCTGCAAGCTGAGCCATGCCAGTAATCTGTCAGCTGCTTCTAAACCTTTCTGCTACTATTTTGAGTGGTGTCCTCCAGATCTGCCCTGTAATCTCTTTAGCTGGCTATGGCAGGCTGCTGATTAGCGTTCTGCATAAGTAGCCGAGCAAAGCACGGTGAGATGCTGGGCAGGGGCAAGCGAGGGCTTTGCAGCAAGCTGTTGGGAAACCTCCCCTCCGGCTGGGGGGGCAGGAGTAGTTCATGGCTGCGGATGCTGTGGCAGGGAGCTGGGCTGGGGTTTCTACAAGTCCTGCCTGTATCTAGAGGATGCCATCAACTTGGTTGCTCTTTAAACTTGTATAAATGAGTTCCCGTTTCTGGCTGGGACCCTTTGAACACCCAGGCTTGAATGACTGACTGACTTAAAAGTTATCCATTCACCTTCTATCTGCGGGTTATTTCTGAGAGCTTTTTTAGTGAGGGAGAGGGGCTGTGTGTGCTAGGCAAACAGCAGCGCTGATTCTAGCCCGCATACAGCCTAACACAGGGCCTCCAGGGAAACTCTGCAGGAGCTGCTGGAGCTAGAGGCAGCCGGGATGGGAGCCAGCAGGGCTGCCTGGAAGCGCACCCTGTGTGCGGGTGCTTGGGGCCATCCTGAAACCGCTGCTGGTAGCAGCCCAGGATCAGGCTCCAGTTGATTATTTTACTGCTTAGTCCAAGCACAGATTTCCAGGGGTCAGACACCAGCTGCCCCACAGGCCTGGTGAGGAGGAAAGCTTTGACGTGTCCTCTCTCTGTCCCCCAGGTAAACAAGTGTAGCCATTTTTTCCAGCTGAAGAACATTTCCTTTTGTGGATACCATCCAAAGAACAACAAGTAAGTAGTGGGGCAGCGCGGGGCAGCTCTCAATGCCAGCGGCTTGGCCCAGAGGCTTCACCGCCTTACTGCTGAGGGCAGCGCGCCTGGGGCCGGGAGGGGAAGGGGAGGCTTCCCAGCGCCCCGGTCCTGAGGGTTCCCCTCCACCTGTAAGCCCAGCCCTGCAGTTTCACGCAAGAGCAGCCTTTGGACGGCAGTTACATCCCAGCTCTGGGCACGGACCGTGGGAGCTGGCGGTCACTGGGTTTTGTGGGGGTGCAGGTCCCAAACGCCTGTGCTCAAGGGTGGGTACACCTCGGGGATGCTGAGGTACCTGTGCCTGCTTGTCTGCCGGTCCAGTCTCGCCCACTCTCTGCCCTCAGATATTTTGGGTTCATCACCAAGCACCCTGCTGACCACAGATTTGCCTGTCACGTCTTTGTCTCGGAGGAGTCCACGAAGCCGCTGGCGGAGTCTGTAGGGTGAGTCCTGGCTGAGCGGGGAGCGAGGCGCTCGCTCCCGAAGGGCAGGAGGAATGAGGCAGGCAGGCTGAATCCTGCCATCTCCCCACACGTGTGGGGCTTGGACCTGGCCCCAGGCTGGCACCTCTTCCCTCAAGTGAGAGGCTTGGAGCGAGAGCCAGGGCTGACGGGGCTACGGGCGGCATATTCCTGACAGCACTGGAACAAGTCCCAGCGCAAGGCTTTGCAGGCAGATGGCTGAAAGTCATGCGCTGTGCAGGGGATCAGAAGCAGGATGGAGACCCTGCGGCTCTGGTGGCAGCTCTGGGTGCTAACGCAGGAGAGGCAAGGGGCTGGGGGGGGGGCGGGAGGGTCAAACTGGCCACAGGGTAGGAAGCAAGGGCAAGAGGGGCTCTGTAAATGCCTCGCTGCTCAGCTTTGCCCGGTGCTGTGTTGCAGGAGGGCTTTTCAGCAATTCTACAAGGAGTATGTGGAGTACACGTGCCCCACGGAGGACATCTATCTGGAGTAGGGGCTGGCACAGGCACCTCCTGCACAGCCAGGGCTGCAGTCTCGCCCCTTCCCCGTGTCGTGCATGGACAAGAGCTGCTTTGAGCCTGGAGGAGGAGGGGGGGGGCCCGGGGCAGGGCTCCCCAGGGCACGGAGCACCGCCTCTTTTCATGACTCCCCTTCCTCGGGCTGGGGGGGGACGGGAGGGGGGAGGGCTGGACAAATTGTGTTCCTTGTACAAATACTCTTAGTTTATTCTATTGGAGAAGCACCCGCTGGGTGCCCTGCCTGTGCGCGGCGGAGGGGTGGGCAGCGGTGTGCTTGGGCCCTTCCCCGCTGCAGGCTGGGGTGACAGCATCTCCTCCTTGTGACCATGGCCCAGCTTCCCGTCACATCCTTCTGGGGTGACTTTTAACGCAGTGGCAGAGTCGGACTCTCGCAGTATGAAGACACAGCAGCTACAGCAAACGAGACCCACGTGCTGGCTTCTGCCTAGGAGGTGGGCTTGCCCTGGGCAGGCATTGCCTCCCTGCCAGGCGCTGGGGACAAGGCTGCTGGGCAGGGATGACGGAGGGAGCCCCAGTATCTCCTCTGCCGGGGCCAAGATGAGCTGAGACAGCTCACCCCTGCCTCTGCCCCCCGTGCCTGTCCCTACCCTCTTGTATCTGTGCCCCAGGGAAAGAGAAAAATCCCCCCAATACCTCCCTGCAGTAACCACACCTCGGGAGGGGAGCCTTTCTCTGCCCCTTTCCCCCTCTCCCCCCCAGCTGCAGGTGGCAGAGGCAGTGGCAGAGCTGGGCCACCCCAGAGCAGTGGGGCTCAGCCCCTCTGCAGCACTGGGTGCCTGCCAGAAGAAGTGGGGCAGGGAAGGGCTAAGCCTGCAGGGAGCCGTGCGAAGCACCGGGGAGGTAGAAGAGCTCTCCCGGTCCCTGCAGCCAGCGGTCTCTGTGCTTCAGCTGGATCTGCTGTGATGGCAACAACTATTAAATATGATGGTTCATGGAGCAGGGCTGCTGTGCTGTTTGTGTCCCACCACAGTGGGTTTGGGCCCTGGCTGGTTCTTTCCCTTGGGACCCCCCAAGAGGAGCTGGAGCTTCTCAGGTTTGGTCCGAGAGTCCCGGTTGCAATTCCTGGAGGCCAGAGATCATCATATGATGATCGGAAGGGAACCTCTGGATGTCATCTGCTCCAGTCCCCACCCAAAGCAGGGCTCGCTTACCCTTAACCCACCCCCCCATTCCTACACCCCATACCTACACTGTCCTGCAGCCGTGGGGGGGGTCCCCAAGACCGGGCTGTGGTGGGCACAGGGGCACGCTGGTTCACAGGCGGGCATCGTAGTAGTACTCCAGTAAATCAAGCTCATCGCGCTTGCTTTTGCCAGCTCTGCGCAGTGCTGCTGGCCGCTCCCGGGCTGCCCAGGTCCTGAAGCGAGGCTGCTTGGGTTTGATGCCATAATCTGCCGGTAGAGTGGAGAGGCTGGGCTCAGCCCTGGGCTGCTCACAGGACCGGGGATAACTGCCTACCTGGAGAGGTGAGTTCATGGAAAGGGGTTTCAGAGGGGTGAGGAGAGCACTGTACCATCCACCAGGCCAAAGTGCTGCTGTGGAAGCTCCAGGGGAGCAGAGAAGTCCTCGGGAACAAAGGAGCTGGCCCTGCGGAGGAAAACCAGGGGCAGGAATGAGCCAAGACCCTACGGCGCTTGCCCAAGAGCTCCCACGTGCCGCTTCCCTTCACCCAGCCTGGCCAGCTCTCGAGGGCTTGTTGCCACAAGTGCCAGCCCACACCTGGGCCAGGAGCCCTGCAGCACCTCTGCAGGTACCAGGGTGAGGAGGAGGAGGAGGAGGGAAGCACCATCACCTCTGGCTCAAGGGCCACGGGAGGGCAGCCCCCAGCAGCAGGGTGAGCAGCAGGAGCCAGCACCGCATGATGCGCACTGATGCCAGCTCCGCAGCGAGGTCACAGAAGAGCCACACCAGTAGCCCCTGGACACCAACTGGGTTCTGCAGGGGACAGGCTCCTGCCCAGGCGCTGCTGCCTACCCCTCCCCAGTGTGTAAGCTTCTGGTCCTAGGCTGCTTGGTCCTGCCAGCTGCTCACAGCCCTCCCTGCACCGCTGCACATCCCTCCCATGCAGCCATAGCTCCAGGTCTGTTTCCCTGTCCCTCACCACCACCCTTTGCCGCCTCCTCAACCCCTCTAAAAGCAAACCCCTTCATCTCAGTACCCGCCCCAACACTTTCCAGACTTTGTAGTCTTCAGTATCTTCCCCTGCTAAAAGTCCAAACGAAGAGAGCAGAGTCTCTCCCTCGTGGCTCTTCCATGCTGCGTTACAGGGCATTGCTGTGACCTGAGGTGGCAACACAGACCCCCCACACTGCCAAAGCCCTGTGGTCCCCAACTGCTGTGGCCCGTTAGGGGGGCGTGCATGGGGCTACATCCCATATTTCAGGTGCTGAGGCAAGAAGGCTGTGACCCCTGCAGCCCCAGAGTCCCTCACGCTCCTGTCATCCACCTGAGGCCAAGGCACCAGTTTCCAGCTCCCAAGCTCTGCACAGGGCTGGTAGCTGCCTCTGAGGCAAACCAGTGCCACCAGCTGGCTTACCCCTTTGTCCTGGCCAAGGGAGCCACCACAGAAGCACACTGAGCAGATGGATGCCTCAACTGTCCCCCAGTTAGCTCAGCAGATATAAAGATGGTCATGGCTGTCCAAGCCTCTCCTGGGCCCTTTATTGGGGGTGGCACAGCAGTATTTGCAGAATTAATCTCTAAGAGACAGCATATCCCAGGGTAGACAACTGCAAAAGCTGCTCTGATATAGGGACTGGCTGACAACCAGATACGAGGGGATCCCATGCAAAGAGGGAGAGGTCCTTTAGCTCAGTTCTTTCCATTCAGTCAGTTTATTTGACAGACAAGCCTGCTCCAAGCAGATTGGCCAGGCACGGCCAACACAAGCAGACTGCAGGTCAACCTCTGTGCCATGAGGTGGGAGACAATGGTCTCCAAAAACCACTACGCTGCCTGGCTTTATTATAGTGCAGCTGTACAAAAGGAGAAAAATCAAGTGCTTAAAAAAAGAGCTTGTCCCATCACCATCACTGCAGCCACAAAACAGTCCAGAGAAAGAGGTGGCCAGGGTCTCTCCACATGTGTAGTGTCCATCATTCACAGCTAGATCTGTTAAAAAAGCTACATACAACCCCCTCCCCACCCTGCAGAACAGGAGCTTCTCATTGATGGTTTAACTGAGAATTAGGCATTATCAACATCCCTCCCCCAGCCTGTGTGCCCTCCTTAGAGATGTCCAGCCATGATCTTAGCAGAGAATAATCATCATCTTCTCATCAGCCCCAGTTATAGAAATAGATTTTCTGCCAAGCAGGCAAGTAATCCATCAGTGGCCCTGAAACAAGAAAACAGAGGGATCATGCACATAGAAATGCAAGAATTTGAGGCTGTATGTATACAGGGTATATCCCCCCTTCTCATTCCAATACCCACCAATCCCAAATCTCCAGTTATACAACTCGGATGTTCCCGAGAATAGAACAGCTACTTCTGCCAAGATGGGAGACAACTTTGGGATGTGGTGCCAGAGATCAGAGCAGGACCAAGCAGGGTGTGAAACATGGTCAGCATGGCCATGGTGTGGGACACCACTCCCTCAGAGCTGACATATCCAAGCTCCAGTGGGAAAGGGCATCTACAATGTGCAAGGGGAAAACCCGCATGCAGCGAGTCAGGAGGACACCGCTGTGGCACAGGGAAGACAACTCAGCAATAACAAGCAGGTGCAGACACAGAAGCAACTGCTGTGGAGTGAAAATGCTTATGTAGCACATGGCTTAATGCAGACTCCAAAGCCTCTCTGAAATTACTAACTGGAGGAAGCGGCTCCTGAGCTAGCCAGCTTTGTGACCTCCCCAAAGAAAGGACAATCCCACGATGCCAGGCTGATCTAATGCCACATCACTGCCACGAATCACTCCACGAAAAGGCTTCACATCAGCAGGGAAGAGGGGGAGGTGGAATTCTGGCCCATAATAAAGGGCTCCTCTGGTGAAGAAGACAGACCTGGTTCGGCCCTTTGATTTACCATCGGTTCCTGCCTGGGTCAATACCTCTAGGCACCTGTTTACCCCTCATGTCTGCACTGCAGACTAGGGATCAAGGAAAAGAGTTCAGAAACAGGGCTGCAAAGCAGGGCTCTGGTGCACCAGCTGAGGTGCAGAAAGGGAGCCCAGGAGAACAGGCCTAGGTGGCAGAGACTGAGCTCTGCAGCCAGGGAGGGCACATAGAGGTTTACCACTCTGGTCGAGCCAAGAAGCAATTCATCCTTTCTTGTCCCAGTTTAAAACAAGCATCACCACAGTGTGAACTGGTGCTAACCATTCTAGGGACTTCCCAACTCCTTCCTCAGGTTGGAAACTAATTGAGAAACATTCTGCCCAACTCCCCTGATTTTTCTCCACCAAACAGAGATATGGCAGTGGGGCCCACTTACGTGTGACAAAGCCAACTCCAGGCACGTAATCAGCCAACAAGCGCAGAAGGAGGAGGATCCTGCCCCTAGGAAGGGAGAGAGTATGAATGAGTCCAGCGGGACACCTCCCGTCCCAGCTGTCGAATGCAAGAACAGCAACGGCAGCTGTTACACAAGCGCTCAGATTAACCTGGTCACAGGCACCCAGACCTCTTCAGATCTACTCACCCAGTTCCCTGACGCTATTTCTGTTAAAAGGGAATTTTTCAGCAAAAGCCCAGCAGGGGCCCCTTACTCTGAATATCGGTCATAGAAAGGAGATCTCAGCAGGTAGTACAGCAGTAGGATGGTTCGTCGCCTCAGCTCTGCTCGCTCTCGCCTGTTCAGGTCTTTCAGATCACTCAGCAAGCTCAGACTGGAAGAAGGACAGAGAGGTAACTCACGGCAACAGCAGCCAGCAGGGAAAAGAAAGCGCATTTCTAAATGCCCTCCGTTCTCAGCTCCACGCAGAGTGGGCTGCACCAGCTCAGAACAGAGAGCACTGTAATTGTTGCAGAAGATGCTTAAATGTGTCAATCTCCCAGCTAAAGACCATCCCCTGTGCGTATTTCTCTCAGTGGGGCCCGCCCAGGTTTGGGGAACAGGGTGAAGTGTGACATTCAGCCACCACCAACCTCAAGCACCCGCAAAGACTCTTCCTCAGACTGACCTCGAGATGTCCAGGACTGCTGAGAGGAGCCAGGGTTTCCATGATCTCTGGCCCCACAATCCTAAACTCAATACTAGGAACACACAGTCAAGGAATAGAAAGAACCAGAGATGGCTAACAAGAGGCACGCAGACAAGCGATCCCCTGGGTACCAGCAAAGCTCTGCCGAGTGCAGGAGAACACACTCTAAGTAAGTGCCAGGGGGGGCCCCAGGGAAGGGGCTGGAGGACTTGCGCCCACAACTCCAGTGGCTGAGGCGAGCTCTCAAGGCGTAAGAGAAGAGAGGAGTCCCGAGGCCCCTGCCTAAGCAGAGCAGCAGCAGGGAGAGAGAAGCCTGGTGTGGCACTGCCCTGCAACAGGGCCGAGCCCGCAGCACCCTCTGCCGGCATCCGGGCTGTGGTGTGAGTCTGCACGCGGCCAGGGCAGGATACGGTGGAGCAGAGGGCGGGTAATGTAGAGGGATTCTGCGATGGTTTCTTGGAGACCCAGAGGGGTGGGAGGCTGGTTCATCTCCTCTGCTCTTCGGCTCTGTGACTCCTCCCTCTGCTGGGGGGACCCCCAGTGCCGGGACTGCAGGGATGGGGCTGAAACAAGCAGATCAGGTCACTAACACAAATAAAACCTTCCTACCGCACCACCCCCTCTGCTGCTTTCTGCAGCGTGAAGGTGTGAAACGGGAAAGCTTGAAGAGCTGCTCACACAGCAACTGCTGTGGCTGACCAGCACCCTCAGGGCTTGCCTGCAGATAGGACAGAGCAGGGACCCGTCCTTGTAAGGTCTGTGCTCCTCAAAGCATAACCACGCTGAAGGGTTGCCTCTGTCACACAGCTCACTTAGGAAAATACAATTTAAGTGCTAGCCTTGCAGCACGTGCCTGGATCCTCATGCTACCCCAGCACCCACAGCGCCCGGTGACTGGCAAGATATGCCCCAACACAAGGTTCTGCTCTTTACTGCCCACAACCAGGTCATACATAAAGGGCCCAGAGCAGAAACAGCTCAGACAAAAAACAGGCTTAGCTACTTACTGCTCTGGAGAGAGCGCACAACACGGCTGGAACGCCTGCCAACATAGGTCTGATCTTTCCCTGAGGAGTTGTCTTCCATGTCTGCAGGAGAAAACAGCCACAGGGGTCAGGCTCCAAAGCAACACGCCTCACACGGGCTGGCAGCACCCCTTCCTACATTCCCACCAGGAAGACCAGACTGAAAGTTTGATCTAGTGCAAACCAGACCATCCTGAAGGGGTTAACACTACGCAGAGGGTGAAAAGGTAAATCTGCCTGGCATTGCTCAGGCCTAGGATCTCTTTGCTCACTGTCACACCAGGGGACATGCAGCTTGACTCACAGTTCAGCCAACGGTTCCAGGCTTAGACTCCTCCACCCCCTCCTTCCAGACCGTAGGACAACCCTGCCACCAAGCTAACTCGTGCTCTGTAGAGGGTGGGAAGTTCAACACAGCTCAGCTTCGTGTTGCCTTACAGTTCCCTGTGCTGCCCAAGCCACTGCTCTGATGAGTGATTCGTAATAGGACAAGACATGTAGCCCAGCAAGGTGGCAAGCCAACGATGACAGCACCGTGGGCTCACCTTGGGGGTGGAGAGGCTGCTGCTGCTCCCTGTTCAGCGGCACAATGGGAGGAGATGTCTGGATGCCAGCTTTGTACCACAGCAGGAGCAGAAGACGAAGGATGGCTCTGTAAGCAGACACATGGAAGCTTTCAATACCAGGCTACGGAGCTGGGTTCCTGTTGCACTGGAAAGGTGGCTTCCACAGAAGAGGGAAAACCTCAGGTCTGCTCAGGGCAACTGGCAAGGCGAGAGGGGTAAGCGTCCCCTTCTGTGGCACAGTATTCAGCACACCGCGGGGCTCCAAATTCCCCCAGCCTCTGGGACTAGCAGCTCAGTCCTGCTTAGGCTTTTTCCTGGGGTACTGCCGAGTGCCCTCCAGATCCCCTTTCCGAGCGCACGCTGCCCCTTCCCCTCCGCTCGCGGCACTTACTTAGCCAGCTGGATGAGGACAATGATGGTCCACCGGCCCATCTCCCCCCACACCCTGGCTGTCCCCATCTCTGCAAAGACCTCCACGCATTCTAGCACACTCAGCCAGGTCAGCAGCTTCTGCTGCGGCAGCGACTGCAAAACACAGAGGGGAGGAGGGGGAGAGGATGGAGGTTCTGTTTGGGAGTTAAACGGGGCAGAAGCACAGCCCAGTCTGGTGGGACCCTCAGAAATAAGCACCGGATGGCCTTGGAAGTCACAGCCCCAGAAACAAAAAGTGGTGCCTCCGCTGCAGCCAGAGTCTACGCACAAGCCTGCTTCTCCACCTCCAAGCAGGGGCAGACCGAGACATCACAGTATCACACAGAGCTGCTACCCTAGAAACAGGTAGAATACCACAGCTGTATCTTGGATTGCGTTCTACCCCAACTGACACAGCAGGACAGTCTCCCCGGTTGTGGCACTGTGCCTGAACTCCATGCCAAAACTCTCTCCTCCTTGTCCCAGAGTCAGCATACACAACAAACCTCCTCCCTGGTTAGAGTTGACAAGGGAGTACGCTTGCAGTAGAGGGAAGGGGACCCAGAGTCCACAGTCACACCAGACCAAATGCCTGCTGAATACAGCATCAGTCTAGATTCCAGGCATGAACCCCAAGACAGCGGGTGCTCCGCCAGCCTGGGCCCCTGCTCCCCATGCAGGAACTTGCTGGTGCTGTCAACCACAGGATTTAACCCGTTGAAAAGCATCCATAAAGACAATACAGCTGAAATTTACTTCGGCCTTTAACAACCAGGGAAGCAAGTCTTCTGCATTTCTGTTTGTTACACACCTGACACTCCAGCCGGAGAGCTGCCTACACCCAAACCCACACAGCGGGCAGGCTTGCAACAGAAGAGGCCTGTCTGGAAAAAAACGCCCTCCTCCTCCTCATTCCCCAAAGGGCCTAACAAGTGCTGGGAGCCAGCCTGGGGCTCTTGCAAGAGAGACATAGAAGCAAGGTGCTTACGTTTGTTTTGCTCAATAGCGTATGCAAAGGAAGAGTCTGAGGAAATGGAATCGGCACTTCAGTGCTCCAGAGCCACTGCTCTGGAAACAGCAATGGTTATTCAGCAACACCTTTGCCTAGCTCAAGTTCCAAACTTCTCAAAAACCCAGTGGAGCTCCTGGTGCAAGTCAGGGCCTGATTTTTGTAGTCCAGGGAGTGCTCCAGCCACTCCTCCAAGCCAGGAGCTACAGGGCAGGGCTGCTGTTTACCTGCCTTCAGAGGTTGCGTCTGGCCTCTACATACCTCACAGCAAAGAGAGGCCACAGCAAAGACCTGTTAGCTTCTACAGACACTCCCTGAAAGCTTCTGCAAAGAAGAAAGCACGTGTTCCAAATCCTCCTCCCACACACTCCAACCTTACCACAGGCAGGCTCTGCTGCAGCTCTTTTCGGAGAATCCAGTCATTTAAGAGCACTAGGAGGTTGGAGGCAGAGTACACTAGAAAAGGAGGAGAAGAACACCGCAGTTATGGAACACAAAGAAAGCAAACCAAACCTGGACAGCTGCCTCTTCCCCCAGGAGGGAATGAGGGAAGAAGGGCAACAAGACATGCAGATTCCTCCCACGGGCTGCTGGAGGATGCAACCAGGTGTGAAGAAAACAAGGGGTCCGGGGAACAGCCCCACGCACCCCCGCGCAAAGCCACAACCACCAGCCCTTCAGCCGGCGGGTGCCAGGCTGCCGCGGCAACCCCCCGGCTCCCCGCTGCCCACCTACCCAGCTCCGACAGTGCGTGGGAGTCCGAGAAGCGACCTGCGAAGGGAAGAGAGCAGCTACCAGCCGGAGCCCAGCGCGGGGGGGGAAACCCCCGCTCCCCGCTGTTCCCCAGCCCCCCACACACCACCACCACCCACCCACGGAGCGGGGCCCAGGCCCAGGCCCCGGCGGGAGGGACGAGGGCCCGGCCGTCCCCCCTCCCTCACCTGGCAGCAGGTAGGAAAGGCCCCGCACGGTGCCTTCCAGCTGGGCCGTGGCGGCCGGATGCCGCCTCACGTACTCCTGGTAGCGTTGACACAGCAGGCGCAGCCGCGCCACCGGGCCGCCGCCGGCAACAACCGGAGCCGGGGCTGCCGCTGCCGCCGCCATGGCTCTCACAGCCGCGCGCTTCCGGGGATGGCCACCGCGCCTGCGCGCCCCGCCCAGCCCAGCCTAGCCGAGCGGAGCGGGCCAGGCGCAGCAGCCGAGCGCCGAGCAGCCGATGGGCGGCGGCGGCGGGGCGGGGGTTTAAAGGACCGGGAGCGGCGGCCAGCGGCGGCCGGGCAGGTACGGGGCGGGCTGGGGGAACGGGGGCTGTCGCCGGCTTCTGTGGGGGCCGAGGGGAGCCTGTGTGGGGCTGGGGTCCCGGCCTGTGGGGGGGGGGGTGTCCCGAGGGGGGACGTGGTTGCCGCGGGGTGAGGAGCCCGGTTATGGGTCAGGGGTTTTTTTTGGGGGGGGGGCTCCGGGAGGGAAGAACGTTCTTCAGGCGCTGCAGCGGGGCGGGGGGGTGTCGGCCCACGCGTGGATCTGGCGCTCCGTGGGCCTGGGAGCGGCGGCGTGGCGAGTGCTGGCTGCCCCCCCCCCCCCCCGCGGGGAACTGACACGGGGTTGCTCGGGGGAGCTACTGGGTCTGATGGTGGCACCGGTAAAAAGTTCCCGGGGGGGGGTGTGGGGGGCTGCCAGTCTCGTGTGCGTCTTGGATCGTGCGTGGCAGTGTCCGTCCCTGCCCCGGGATCGCGGCGGGTGGGGGGGGGGAACACGGAGAGGGGAAGGGAGATGGTGAGGTGCTGTCAGTGCTTCCCGGAGCCCACTCGGGACCTGCCCCGGCCCACGGCCACGCTCTGGTCTTTCCTTACTGAAGCGCTCAACCCAGCTTTAACAGGCGAAAGGCGTGGGACCCGGCTGGCCGCTGCCTGTTGCAAGAAGAGGGGCTTCCAACCTGCGTTCTGCCCCGCAGACCCTTCCTCCCCGCCCGGCCGAGGGGTCCCAGGCCGCAGGGGCTGCTGCGTCCCGGCCCTCCACGCGCCTCGAGGTGCGAAGACCGGCCACGGCGCGAAGATCGGCCACGGGTGTACGCGTGGCCGTGGCCGGCCGCCTCCCCGCCGAACCTGGCGCGCGGGGTGGGCGAGGAGGGGGTTTCGTGGCCTCTCGAGGGTCCCCCGAGCGCAGACGGAGCTCTGCCGAGCTGCCCCTCCTGCCTCCTGTCCGGTTACCTCCACACAATGGACGCAGTGTGTGCCTGCGGCTTTCCTCTGCAAGAATTACAGTTGCATGGGCAGGCACTTTATCCTTTCTGATCTCTCCTCTTCTCCCCCCCCCCCTTTCCCCGGAGGGTTTGTTTTCCAGCAGGCTGAGTTCAAAAAGGGCACGAGATACTGCTGGCAAACAGTCTGGCGCTAAGCAAACCTTTTTAGTCAGAATCACATGGATTAGACCCAGCTTGCCACTCACACGTGGGGTTACCTGTGAGCTCCTCCGAATTTCACCGTGGCCTAAGTACCAAGGCTGGCGAGAGAGCACCTGAAGCCCGTGACAGAGGTGGGGAGCACAGCTTGCTGGGGGTAGGTGCGCGCTGCCGGTGACACTAGGGGCATATCCAGTGCAGACTGCCGGAGCTGCTGTCCTTCAAGGAGAAGCTCTGTCTCTGCCAGACAGCAATCTGAGAGCTGGCTGCCTAGGAGACTGCCAAAGACACCTTGTCTTCAGCCGGAGGTGAAGCTTGATGCACAAAGTCCTTGGGCTACTCCGAACAGCACAGCTAGATAGTGCGGTTCGTCCCTGAGCGAGAAGCTTTTTGGCAGACGCTTCCTCTTCATCCTTTGCCCCCAGCCTCCCTCTCACCCGCTGTCCGTCCTGTCCCCCTTGCTGTTCATCTCCCTCCTGCAGTGAAGGAGTTTGGAGGACAGTTGGAGTAGCATCACGCTGCCTTTTTATGGTAAATATGCTACAAGGGAGCTCTGCAGGAGAGGTGGCTTCTCAGAGCAGCGGCGAGCCCGTCGGACTGGGCAAGACTTAAATCTCCTTGGCTTATGGTGCCCACCGTGGGGGGGTGGGTAGGAGGTGAAAGGCTGGGTTGAGGGGCTAGTTATTCTCTTGGCTGCACCCAGAAAGATCTCTGAGCAGCTCCTTTCTTAGCACTTACTGTCAGCCTGGGTGCCGAGGGCTCGTGCTTACCAGAAATCCACTGGCTGTAACTGAGGCCAAATGGCTCTGATGCTCTGACGGTGAGAGGTGCAGGCTCAGCACTAATGGTAGGAAAAGAAGCAAACCAAAAAAAGCAAACGCTCTGCCAGCCCATCAGTGGGTACAGTGCTAAAGTCCGACTTGCATGGCTGCCAGCGTCTTGCTCTTTGCTCGGATCTGCGAGACCACACCATTTCTGGAGCACTGCCGTGGGTCTGAGGCAGCTCATCCCAAGTAAGCCTTGCTCAAAATATACCTTGCAAGGTGCTGGGGTAGGTGAGGGTGTGTTCTTACAGCGTCAGCTAATACATGTCCAGGGAGTATTTTAGTCCCTGACACATGAGCCCTGCCTAGAATGGAAGGCCTGATTCACTCACGGTATCTCACTGGAGGCCAGCACCTTTCAGGATTGCTCCAAGTCCCTGTCCAAATGAGGAGACAAGGGCAATGAGGCACACGAGGCTCCGAGCATGGTGTTGCTGGTGGTGGCAGCTTGTACCTCTGATCCCCGACAGCCCTCCTGGGGCCTGGAACGGCAGCGGCTGGCAGGGGACGTCGGTGGTGTAGTCCTTGAGTTCCTGAAGTGCTGCTGACAGGTCTGCCGCTTGAAGCGGTAGTCTGAGGGGAAGGGAAACCCAGGTCAAACAAGCTTAAGGGGCCTTTTACTGCCTGTTTTGACTTGGAGGCATTTTGTTGCTGTTCTCTGTCAGGGTGCCCCTGCCCTTCTCAGCTTAGCTGAGACTTGGCATCTCAGGAGAGAGACTCTTTTTGGTTTCCCAGGAGGAACAACATGTCTGGCAATGTGTGCAGAGCCCTGCTGTGAGATAGTGACCGCCTCCCGCCTCCAGATGCCTTTTCCAGAAAGCCATTTAGAGCCCCAGGCTGTTACTTGGATAACTCCCTTCCCTGATTCATTAGCAGCGTGCAGTCTCTCCTGTAATATCCCAAATCTGCCTGAGCTAAAGGCTGAGCGGGAGAGGCCATATCTTTTAATAGCCATGTGATGCAGTTGGAAAAAACTTCTGGACATGCAGTTCTCTGGTAGCCTGAGTTAATGGAAACACTCCAAGGGAGAGAGAGATGGAGCTGGGCCCCGAGGGAGAGGGTGCTGTGGCTGCTTTTGGGGGGGGGGGGGGGCAACTGCTTGTAGTTTCTGATCTGCCTTTCCCCCAGCCTCACCCTAGCTCCCCCGAGCCCACCTGGAGAAGGCGGCAGACCTGGAGATCGGTCCCACCACGCGGCGGGTCTCGCAGGTCCCGTGCGCGGCGCGGTGTGAATAACTGCTGGTGGCTGGCTTGCAGCCGGTGGACGTGGGTCCACCTTGGAGATGAGGCTCTTGCCATGTGGGCACGGGGAGCCTGCTTTCCCGGTGACGCTGGTGGCCGTGCTGTGGCAGATCCCGCTGGGCAGCGCTGCTGTGTGTGGCAGGCACGTGCCTGGCTCTCCCCACTCAGTGTTAGCTCTGCTGAAGGTGCCTTTGCTTTTCCAGCTCTTTGCTATTGAAACTGCTTGGTCTTGCTGCTGGCAGCTTCTGCTTCCTATCCCAGGTGGGTGCCAGGGGCTTGGCTCTTACCTGCTTGTTGTGGTTTAAGCCCAGCCGGCAACTAAGCACCATGCAGCTGCTCGCTCACTCCTCCCCCACCCCACCATGGGATGGGGAGGAGAATTGGAAAAAAAGTAAAACTCGTGGGTTGAGATAAGTGGGTTTAATAATTGAAATAAAATTATTATTATTAAAACTGTAATGAAAAGGAAGATAACAAAAAGAGAAATAAAACCCAAGAAAAACAAGTCATGCACAACGCAATTGCTCACCACTCGCCGACTGATACCCAGACAGCCCCTGAGCAGCAATCGGCCCATCCCGGCCAAGTCCTCCCAGTTTATATACTGAGCATGATGTTCTATGGTATGGAATATCCCTTTGGCTAGTTCGGGTCAGCTGTCCTGGCCATGCTCCCTCCCAGCTTCTTGTGCACCTGCATGCTGGCAGAGCCTGGGAAACTGAAAAATCCTTGACTTAGGATAAGCAGTACTTAGCAACAACTAAAACATCAGCGTGTTATCAACATATTCTCATACTAATTCCAAAATACAGCACTGTACCAGCTACTAGGAAGAAAATTAACTCTGTCCCAGCCAAAACCAGGACACTGTTGAACTGCTCCCTGGAAATGCAGGGCTCTAGTAGCACCAGAGGGAGGGTTGTGACTGCAGAAGGGATGTGTGCCAGGCGGATTTGGCAGCTTAGTTCATATCCTGTTCCCCCTGCTCCAGAAGTATCCGTCTTCGAGGTTCCCCCCTTAGACTTCTTCTGTCTGAGGTGCAAGCTGACAGTTCAGGACCCTCGTTGGGATTGATGTTGCCTCCCTTGTTTCATATTGTGCAGTGCCAGGCTGGCCTGGGGTTTGCTGTGGCTAGAGGGGTGCAACGGGGCTGGTGCCCAGCACACTGCACACTTACTTCTCTTGTTTGGGGATCTAAAACAGGTGGGGCAGACCAGAAGGATGGTTTTGGTAGGTTTTACCTGCTTTGAAGGTCCTGTTCCACCAGCATCTCAGAGCAATGATGTGTGGATAGAGGGGCTTTAAATCAAAACTCCCAATTCCTCTCTGATACCTTTGCCCCGACTTATTGGCGTGGCTCTGTGCATCTGGTTTGGACTTTCTCCCGATAAGGAGGGGCTAATCCCTGTAGCCTCCTGGGAGAAGGGCTCATCCGTTCCAGCCTGCAATTGTGGGGTTGTGGGTTCCCAACTCCATGGGAGCTGGAGGAAAAGAGTGCGCTGGCAAGATCCCAGCAGAGGAGGAGGCTGCTCCGCTCTGCAACGCAAGTTGCGTGTTGGTTTTTGCCTGACTTCTGTCTCCTCTGCCTTTATCCCTTCTCTCTCCCTGTTGTGCATCTATCTGGATAGACTCTCTTGGAGTCCCCTCCTGGGACTGCCCAGGGTATGTCGCAGAGGCTCAGGTTACTGGACATGATAATTAATCCCTTCATTGCCTCACAAGCTAAACGCTTGCTGCTGCTATCATGTTTGGGAGGGGGCCAGGGAACTTGCATCCCTCCCCTAGCTCCTCGTCCTGCTGAAGAGTCGGTGTTAGGACTCACGTGTGTTGTGATGGAGCACGGTGGCTGTGGCTTTGCCAGCACTTCTGGGGACACGTGTACAGTCCTACTTGCGTGGGTGGGGAACGTGCTGCAGGACAGTGCAGCTATCTGGGACTAGGAACATGCGTGCAGATATTCTCCCATGGGCTGTCTGGGTAGCCTTGGGTGACACCGAGTTGTCCTTTGTAGCAGACTGGAGGAGAGGGACAGGACCTAGCTCTTCACATGACTGTCTGTTGGGTTTCAGGTGACGGCACGCTCCAAAACCCTCACGTACAGCTGAGATGTGTTATCTGCCCTTCACGCTGAGAATCCCTGGTTAAAAGGTGGTCCTCGCCACCACCACCAGGCCCTGCCACCTTCTCCAGTTGTTCCCAGGTACCCCTGCAACATTGGCAGCCTCCGAAAGTTAGTTATCTTGCTTGTTAAGGAGACGGTTTACACGTGCTCGTTCCCTTCCTGTCTTGGTGCTTCGGTACCCAAATTGGTAAACGGGGGACAATTGCATGGCAGAAGGTCTTGGCTCTGTGGGTTTCCTCTCTACTGGGCATGGGGGTATTTGGGACCTCTGGGGACATTCTGGCGACGACACTGGCACTTGCAAGCCCGCGTGGCCCAGTTCTCTGGAGGGAAAGACCAGATTCCCCGCATGAATCCTTGGAACAAAGTGTGGTCCCATCTCCGTGGCCATTTCAGTTGAACTCCCCTTGGACGTGCGTGTCTGGATCCGTCTCCTCAAACACTACTACGGTCTATTGCTTGTTTGTAGCATAGTGGGCAGTAGGTGACTGGGACCTGGACTGAGGAGCTGGAACAGGCTCCCCGGGCCAGGGGAAACGGGAAGACCCTCTTCTGAAGGCTGGGAGCTTGTGCTGGCGTTGTTCTGCCCTAGCAGCTTCTTTTCCCTCTGTCCCTCACACCAAGTGTTTCTGTGGGGCCACTGTTCTCAGTGGCCACCTCTCTCTCCTCTACCCCTCATTAGTGCGGGGCTTGGCATGCCAGCAGGAGGGAGCCTCGGCGTGTCTGCGCCTTGATCGGATTTGTCAAGGCTCCTTCCCTTTTCTTCCTGTCCATTGAGGGCTGAAACAAAGCAAACAGAAGAGAGGAATTCCAAAGAATAGGAGCGAGGGAAGAAAGAGACGCTGGAGTGACAGGCTGCCCCTGCACACACGCACCCCCCTGCACCCCACCACCCCCCCGCCTCGGTCTGGTGGGGCAGAGCTGGAGGCAGAGCGTTTTGGGAGGCGAGACCCTTCCCTGGCACTCCTGTTCCCAGCTCAGCCACCTTGCCCCCCGTGCTGTGGGGCCGTGACGTGCTGCAGCCCCGAGAGCTCCCGTCCCCAACGCTCGGGTAATTCCCCCGGCGAGGCTGTCCCCGCTGCGTGCCGAAGTTCCAGGAACGAGGAAGCCATTATTTGAACTGCTGTGTTTGTTGTGGGCTGCGGTAAAAGGTTTCCCTCTTAACCTGTGCCAGGAAAGTTTCCCCTTCCAAAGGAGCCCGGCGCGGAGCTGAACGTCCTGCCTGGGTGCCAGGGCAGCAAGGCACCGGCCGGTCCCCAGCCTGGAGCCAGATAAGAGCTTGAACGAGGCCCTTCTGTGCGAGACAGGTCTGTGGAGACAAACACGGTCCGGAGCTTGTGTTGTTTCCCAGGAGGCAGGGGACTCGGGACGGGAGTCGTGGCCGGCCAGGCGAGGCTGATGGAGCCCCTCGCTCCCTCCTCTGCCATCCCCAAGCCATCGCGTGGGTTCCCCTTCACCCTGCCCTCAGCCCCACTGCGGACTGCATCAGGGGAGGCAACAGGGTGCTCAGCAGCCCCGGCATAAAGCACTTGAGGTGAAATACATCCCTACCAGTGACCGCTGCCTTGCGTTTAAGCCCCAAGGAACAGCCTTTAAGCCACAGCCTCTGTTTCCTTTCCTTCTTCCTCCTTGTTCTCCGCCTTCTGGCAATCTCTGCACTCTGTGGTTTAATTAGAGAGCGGAGTAAAGTGCTTAGACTCCAAAATGTGCAGATTAGGGGGTTGCTAATCCTCTTCCTCAACGGGTACTCACATCCTGCCCAGTCTGTTATCGAGCTTCTGTCCCCAGCATGGAAACTCAGCCAAACTCGAGACCTCTACCTCTCCTCTTGCTTGCTGCGCAGAGGAAGGGCGAGGGGTGACAAGGAAAGCCGTGGGGGAGGAGGGAAGGGAGCTGTGGGCTTCTGAAATTCTCAAGGTGGGTTTGTAGTCCGCGCTGGCTGTCTTTGCTTCTTGTGCCCTGGCTGGTTTTGGTGCTCCAGGAGCAATAAAGCAAGGATTCGGTGTTGTGGTTTGGGGTTTTTTTGAGTGCCGTCTTCCTGTTCTGACAAAAAAAACTTTCTGTCAGAGGAAGCAACTGCTTCCCTGTATGTGTGCGTGCACGTGTGTTTACGTGTCGGGTGATTCAGCTCAGGTCTTGTGCTTTCCCTGCGCGTACACGCCTCTCCCCGTGTTCCCAACCGCCTCTCCCGTGCTTAATTCCCAGCGAATGCCCAGGCGAGCCGTGCTGCAGCACTGCCGAAAGCGCGGGGCTCCCCGCTGAGAGCGGGAGGCTGGTGCCTGGCAGTGCTGCGGGAGGCTGGTCGTATCCTCATCTGTGGAGGCTGAGAACCCTTTACGGGACATATGCTGTCAGTGTGAAGGGGAAGGCGGAGTATTTGCTGTTCCAGATGGAGGCACCAGCAGGGAAGAGGGAGTAGGGAGGGTGAGCGTAGTGGGAAGGATATGGCTCTTCCCGGGGGTAGGAGGGGAACGTGACCCTGATGGTCACAGGATGGGCTGAGCTCTTCTGCCTCTGTCCCACTCCTGGGGCGGGCTGGGCACTGCACAGAGGTTGCTGTGGATTACAGAAGACACGAGCTTTTGTCCTGAGCCACTCATCTGCTGCTTGGTTGAGTTGAGCTGTGCTGTTTCTTCCCTGCCTTTGTCCTTTGGTGTGTGAGCTCAGGGTTTAGCTCAGCAGTGTGAGAAGCCCTAGGGATGGGAACACAAGGAGCAGCGGGAGGGGAGCAGTGCTGGGAATGGTCAGTGAGGAGTCTGGGTGTTGAGAGCATTCTCTTTTCCACCGGCTGGCTTTGGGAACCACTTCGTCTCTGGGATCCACTTCCCCTCCCTTTTTGCCCCCGTCAGTCGCTACCTCATTTCCAGTTTGCAGAGTGCCCCACATGCGCTTTCACAGGTAAGTTCGCAGTCTTTTAGGCCAGCCAGCAGCTCTTCCTCCACAGTGTTGTCAGAGCCTATTTGCAATGTGCAAGCCTCTCTGTAGCTCAGGTACCACTTCAGGTCTTACAAAATGCCCAGAGCACCCTGAGTGGATGGCACTGTTGCTGCTTGGGTTTTTTAGAGCCTGCCCTGAGCCATCCTGGTTTGCTATTTATAGTTCAGTTGTTCCATTCCTCTGTGGACGAGCTCTGCTTTCAGTCTTGCTTGGGCACTGAGGGCACCAGTGCCAGGAATAGCTCTGGGCGAGGAAGACGTGGGAGCGGCTGCTTGAGCACAGCTCCCAGTTTGGGCCAGTCCCTGGTGGAAGGGGCACCAGGCTGCATCTGTGAGCTCGGGCTCTCGGTGAGCGTCAGCTGCTTTTCACGCAGGGGAAGCGAAGGGATTGCCTTTCCTTGTCAGATGCCCTGCGTGCCTGCCTGGCTCCTCCGTGCTGCCGAGGCTGCCGGAGTAGAGTTCGGCACTGTGAGAGATGGCATCTGGAGGAGTTGCTCCAGTGCCAGGTACCAGCGGGACTAGTGAGGGATCTTGTTGTGATGTGCTTGCACCGTGGAGGGCAGTTTGCACGGGAAGCCCTTGCACATCCTTCAAGCAGTGGCTGTGACCTCTTGGTTGTGTATCCTGAACCGCTGCCCACCAGAGTGGGTGGATGCCTTTTTCGGTGGGGCACCTGCCATCGCTCGCACAGCGTCCTGCTCTCCTTCCCCCAGGATTGCTTGCTGGCCTTGAGGGAGCTCGAGCCGAGGTCTGAAGGGAGCCTGCAGCGCAGAAAACACCAACACCCTCCTTAGCGCTGCTGCTTAGGCAGAGCTGCTCCGGCCCTTTGGCTCACGATGCTCGCAGCTTGTCTGGAGAGCAGAGCTGAACAAATAATTAATTGCTTGATTTAGTGCCCAAAATGAAAAGCTGGAGGAAAAAACCCAACACAGCCGAGTTTGAGAGGCCCTTTATCTTTTCTTTTAAATGTAATGCAGCTCAATTGCAAACGAAACAATGCAAAAGGAGACTTTTTGCTTGGAAAACAAAGTATTTTGTTCTCGTCGAAAACTTGTCGTGAAGTAGCAAAAAGCTCTGAGCTCTCTGGAAACTGCAGTTTTCAATCAATAACTATTCAGCCAAAAACACTTACCCAGCTCTGCCGGTGACAATGCACGGCAGGCACCTGAGGGCCTGGCTCACGGCCGTGCCCCTGGCACCTTCCCAGAGGTGGCGGGAAGGATGGTGTCATGCCTCTTGTGGACTTTTCCAGGCAGAGTGCCTGTCTGGGGTTGTTGGAGTCCTTTTGCCTCCTTTTTTTTTTGTTGTAATTAACCTAATTAATTTTGCATGAGGTGATGGAGACTCTACAAGCATGTGTAGGGGTGAGGTCTGGTCAGATGCGCTGGGATGCGGTCCCCCTTGTCCCGCCAGGACACCGCTCCTGGTGCAGGTTGTTCAAGAGCGTTTCAAGGGAGCAGGGAGATTTCTTTTTTTTTGAGGGGGGAAATCTGTCATTCCCTACCGGTGGGCACTGCTAGCTGGAAACTTAAGCCGTCAGTAGCTCACAGGGTGAAATTCCCACCCCTTTGCTTTATGGGGCATGACGCCTGCCGGGTGCTCCAGCTGCACGGACGGCAGAGCTGGAGCTGGCAGAGGGCTTGCTGCAGGCTGCCTTGGAGAGCAGCGGCAGCTCCCGGCTGCTGACCCTGCTCGGCTCTGACCCCAGTAACTGGTGTCTGCTGCGAGCACGCTGCAGTGGAATTGTCAGGAAACGGCAGGGGTGAACAGGTATTGATGCCCGGAGCACGTCCGGAGACCGGGACACGGTGAACCTAATGGATTCAGAGCTGGCCATTAGCTGCAGCGCAGGCGTCAGCAAAAATGCAGATATTAGAAACCTAATCCCGGCAGAGGGAAGGGAGCTGGAGATCAGCCCAAATGCTGCTCCTCTTCTGTTTCAAGAGGCAGGCGGGGTCCTCCTGCCCCTTGTAGTGCTCCTGCACGGTGCCCGGGCTGGGTCCCTCCTGTGCCTAGCTGGGCTGGCCTGGGGGGCACGTGGAAGAGATTTGATCCAGGACTCTGCAGCCTCTGTGTTGGTGTCAGAGCAGCTGTCCTGAGTCAGGCTTATGCTCCAGCAGGCCCAGAAAAAGGCCAGTCGGTGTCGATACGTCACCTGCCGAGCATCCTCCTGGCATCGAACAATTTGTAGTCCAGGGAGGTAAAGCTGGAAGCAGTGTGTTGAACAGGTATCATCTCCTCCGTGAGCTTGTCGGGGGTCTCGGCAGCACGTTGGCAGGGTCTCGCAGGGGGAGGAGGCACTGGGGTCACCTCCAGGTGCCAGGTTGGAGCGGGGCTGGTGTACCCCGCCAGGCTGTGTGGGAAACGGGCTCGGTGGGAAAACCATGACCGGCGTGGATGTGCAGGGTGCTCCCTCGCCCTGAGCCTGGCACTGCGGGCACAGGGCTGGCTGAGCCCCGGGGGAAGGTAATCTGCTCCAGAGCCATGCTGGAGGGTTGGACAGCCCTTGGGTGAGGGAGCTTTCTGCTGGCAGGGAGCAGCTTGGTTCCTGAGAGGTGATCCTTACCTCTAGCCCGGGGTGAGACCCAGCCAGCGGTGTTGGCACGGCTGGGTGGGTGTCCCGGGCAGCGTGTCCGGTGTGCTGCAGCTCTGCTTTAGGGTCTGTCCTGCTGCTCCCCTGCTGCAGTGAGGGACAAATGCAGCACGTGCAGAGGAGTGCAACCCAGCACCCTGCTTTCTGCTGCCCCAGTGTCCCCACAGACATGGTTAAAGTCTATGGCTGGCTGGATCCTTCCAGCTTCTTCTTGGGCTTAAGGGCAGTGAGAGCACTCGGGGAGCGAGTTGCTAGCTGGGTGGCCCCCTCTTGCCTTTGCCTGAGAGCTGTGGCAAAATGCAGGTGCCCAACTTGCAAGCATTGCGGGATGTCTGGTAGATGTAAGCCTCCTACGCAACACTTACACGCTCTGCTGTGGCACCGGGCTTCCCACGTGTGCCCTGCGCAGCCCTCTCTCCAGCTGGGGCTCCTGCCGGGCAAATGCATCCAGTGCCCGGCTGCAGACAGGGAGACCGGCTGCGGGGCCGCTCTGCGAAAGCGGACCGTGTCTAGCAGGGCCTCGTGATCGGAGTCCCTGCCAAGAGGAGTTGCTCCCTGATGCATTCCTGGGGTTTCAGGCATGGAGAGGTAAGCAGCGAGGCGTGTTCCCGTGTCAGACCCAGCCTGAACTTGCTTGTTTCCTCTGGAAACAGGGAGACTGTCTGGTGGCGAAAGTCCCTGCTTCAGCCAAGCTCTGAGCTTCAGCTGACACCCTTCAGAGACTGTTAGCTCCTCGTCCCCAAGTGCTAGGCTTCTGTCAGAGAAGAGGAGATGGCTTTTCAGCGTGACCTTTGCAGAATAAAAAGCTGAACTCTTAGAGCAGCAGAATTGTGTGTGCTGATAAGCTTATGGGCCTGAGGAGAGCTTGATGCATGAGGATGAGCAATAACTGAGGCACAGCTGACTGCTGTCCCAGGAAGATCTTCACCTTTCTGGGATTTTCTCTGCAGCTCGGTGGTGTTGGGGGCAGTGGAGAGACGGGGACACTTTTTTCTTGTACACCTCATGTGCCGGTATCTAACTCTGTGGCTGCTGCTCGATCCCATCTTTAGCATACGGGGGCTGTTTTGCCCCAGGTTGCTCTTTCCAGGGAAATAAGGTGAAAAATTCTCAATTTTTGCTTGTCATACGACTGGGGAGGGAGGGTCGGCATGGTAATCCGGAGCATGGGGTTTTAATCCTGCTCTCCTCGCCGAATTCCATTCCGCCTCTGTAAATTCCTGCAGCTGCCCTGCTCCGCACTGCCTGTGTGGTATCTGTCAGCTGGTGCAGCCCTCCTCAAGTGGCAGCACGAGGAGGGGGACAGGGAGGTGACCCCGAATTGTAAGGCACTTTTGTCAGGTGGGTGCTGCAGTACGTGCTTTAAAGGTGACCCGCTGGACGAGGAACCAGCCTGTCCCCTCCCATCTCTTTGTAAGAGCAAAAGAGATGGTCCCCGGTTGCCTCTCTTCCAAGTGGGATGCTTTTTCTCAGTTGCTGGTCTTGCTGCGCGGCTCTCGCCGTGGCTGTCAGGCCCTTTCTCACCTCCTGCGAGCCCGGGAAGCTGCCGTATCGTGCTCCTGCTGAGGCAGTCTGAGCAGGACAGCTAAACTGTTGCTGCTCTCCCAGCTCCCAAAGTGAGACCCGGGAGACGGATTTCCAGTTTCTGTCGCCTACGGCTAGGTGAGACAACAGGCAGCGTGGCTCTGCGACATCACTCCTCTCCTGGCTGCCCTGCAGCTCTTTACTGGGAACAGCCCGGGCACCTTTTCCCTTGTAACGCCTGGGGGGGACACAGTGGGGGAGCAGCAAGGCTGCGGCTGTCCCCGTGCCCCTCTGCGGCCGGCAGACACTCTCGCTGTGCCTCAGCGTCCCCTCTGCAGGCGAACATTAGCTCTAGGAGAGACAACAGGCTAAGATGCCCGCCCTGCCGCGGTGCTGTGGGAAAAGCGGGCTGCTCCCCTCCTGCGCTTGTGGGGCTGGGGGAAACGTGCCGATGCGGTGGGAAAGCTCCCGCTGCCAGCTCTCCCTAAACATTAACCGCTCACCTGATAGTCGCCGAGCCAGCGAGAGCGAAGGCCGGTTGGGCTGAGCCGTGCTCCTACAAAAAGAGGGGAATCTTGGAGGAGTGGGGTGCCTGCACGTGAGCCGCTCTGGGGGGGGGACCTGGGCCAAGCGAGGTGGGTGCACCGTCCCGGGAGCGACGGCTGGCTCTGCACGGAGGGGTGGCCGGCAGGCAGGCAGCCAGCCTTGGGCTCCTGCCCGCGCTTCAGAGGTCGCCGTGAGCGTGCCCCTGGTGTTTTTGCAGCTGCCCGGCGCTGCCGGCTCGACGCTCCCTGTCCCCCGGCTATCGCCCTGTCCTCGCTGGAGGCACGGGTGGCCGGGCACGAGGCGAGAGAGACCGGGGTCCTGCCTGCCCCTTCCCCGGTGTCTGCCGTCAGCCTCTCCCAGCAAGAGAGGGGACCCGGGTGCCTCTTTCTGTCCCGTTTGCCACGTCCCCCGATCCCTGCCAAAGCGGGAGCCGCGCTGCTCCCAGGGAGGACGTGGGGGAGGGAGGGTAACCTGCTGCGAACAGCATTTCTGCCCCGCACCCTCGCGCTGGGATCGGAAACTGGCAGTATTGGGAAACCTCTCGTCTTACTGCGGGCTGCGCTTGTCTGGCGCGAGCAAGGAGACCGAGGAGGGCCACGGCTGCAAGGATGGGCAGAGCCGGCACGCTTGCGTGCCGTGCCGCGGCTGCCGGTACCCGCTGTGCCCCTTGCCTGGGAGCCGCTTCCAGCCTTGCCCTCCACTTGCCGTTGCCTTTAACGTTTCATGGGGCAGGAGAGGCCACGTAGCTGCCTTCCCGCTCGCCATCTCCCTCCCGCTGCCATAAACATCCTAAACCGTCTCCGCCTCGCCTGTGTTCCCCAGCAGCCTACCTGCTCCCGCCCCGGCTGGTGTGGACCTGGCTTGGGTCTCGGTGGGCTCTCGCTTGCGGGAGCGAGCGAGGTAGGGAGGCGAGGAAAAGCGTGCGGAGAGGCGGCGGTGGTCAGTCGGAGCAGGAGGGGGTTCCCTCCCCTGGAGCAAGGAGGCTTCGAGAGGTCTGGGCTTGTCCCAGGAGCGTGGGTAAGCCCTGCGCGGCCGCTCAGGGGTAGACACCACGGGGCAGAGTCCCCGGGGCTGAGCTCCATGTGGCTCCTGGGACAGGCGAGGGAGCAAAGGGAGGGCTCCGGCTCTGGGGAGCAGGGGGGCAGCCTGGGGGGTTCATCTCCCTGCCGGGGCTGGGCTGGGCAGAAAAAACGCAGCTGAGCGAGTGCCTGTTGTAAGCGGGGCTCTGCAAGGGCAAGCGAGAGCTGCCTGAGCCGGAGGTGAACGCGTCTCCCAGGGCAGCGATTTCAGGGCTGCCTGGGTGGAGGAGACCCAGCCTGCCCCTGCCCTGGGGCTGGGGGGGCTGCCTTGGCAGGACCTGCTCTCTCTTTGCCAGGCAGGCCGGGGCTTGCTGCCGCAGCTCGCCTTTGGGTTACGGGGCGGGGGGGGGGGGGGCAATTTACTTTTCATCTAAATTGCTAAGCAGGCAGTTTGCATCCTAATCCCTCTGCCTGCTGCCGGTGGGGGCCTCCTCCCACCGCACCCTGCCTTCTCCAGGCATCTTCCAGCAAGGCTCCCTCCGAGACCAAGGCAGGCAGGAGGGCAGGGGGGGCTCCTCCTTCCCCTCCGGCCCGGGCAGGAGCTTGCTGCCTTTCCCCAGCCCTGGGGCCAGGCGTAGGGGGGGGGGTGAACTGCAGGTAGAGCCCGTCTCCGCATAGTTTGCATTCCCAACTCCGGCCTCCCGCTCCTGCTGCCGCCGTCCTGCTCGCTCCCAGTGCGCTGGGCAGGTTTGGGGGACGCTACGCCCTTCAGGGAGCCCCTTTCTCTGGGGCTAGTGGGGCTGGAGCAAGCCTGGGCAACTGGGGGGGCAGCTCTTCTTTCCTTTTCAAGCCTACAGTTGGGGTTTGCACCCTGTCCAGGTGAGGGGCTAGCGCTCAGACGGCAGCTGATACTTCTTCTTTCTGGGGAGCAAGGACTGCACCCCACTCTCGCCTTCCTTGCATCCCGGGCTGTCCGTGCAGCCCCTCTCTGCCAGACGAAGGGAGATGGGGTGGCCTCTGCTGCCTTCCAGAGCCCCCCCCCGAGTCTCTCTCTGCGGGTGGACAAAGCTTCCCGCACCTGCCCCGGGGAAGGAGGAGGTGGGTGCTGGGTAGGGGGTAAATAATCCCTATGCTTCCCTTAGCAAAAGAGGGATAATTGAGGCCTGGGAGCAGGAAGGGGGCTGGAGGGAGGGCTGATTCCTCCCGACTTACTTTGGGCAACTCCGTGCCCCTCGCGCTGGGGGCTCTTGAGTGGAAAGCGAATTTAATCTGTTTTGTTTGTTCTTTCTTCCTCGGAAAGGGGGGCTAGCGCGGGGCGTGCTGGGGGGGAGCGTGGGTTTGAGAGCGGGGAGGAGGGGGGAGAAGTGTCAGATCTGAAAGGGAGGAGTAAAGGGAGGACGGGGAACGGCAGACCCGGGAGGGAGCAGCAGCGGTGGGCTGCCAGCCGGCTGGGAAGGCGCCGGGGAAGGAGGAGAAGGGGAAAGGCAGGTAAGGACATTGCTTTCTGGGGAGCAGGTGAGCGGCCAGGTGAGGGGGGTGGGTGGATGGAGCCCTTGGGTGCCTCCGGGAGGGTCTTTGGCAACTGGCCCACTGCTGGTCCCGTCCCGTCCCCGCAAATCGCCGTAACGTGCTCCCGTGCAGGCTGGGGACAAAGTGCTGTTCCCGCAGTGAGACCTCCCCGGAGGGGCCGCAGGGGCGAGCGGGAAGCAGGAGGGGTGCTGCTGTGGGCCGCCTCCTTCTCTCTCCCCTCCGATCGTGCTAAAGTCCCTTTCTTGTCCCTCGGCTCGCCAGGCTGCTCGGCGCTGGCTGACCTCCCTCGTCTGGAGGACCCCCGTTTCTCGTGTCGTGAGCACAACAAAAAGTTTGGGGGATGCCCGGACCAGGCAGGAGGGGTGGAGATGGGCTTGTGGGACGGGAGACAGGCTGGCAGCAGCATGCAAAGACCTCGCCGGGTCCAGCACAGCTTATGGCCGTGGCAAGGAGAAGGGGTGCCTGGGCCTCCATCCCTCGGCTCCCTCTTCCCCGCCATGGCCGCGCTTGGCGAGCGGAAAAAAAAGCAGGGCAAAAGCAGGCAACACCAGGCCCCTGCTTGCGGGGTGCTGGCATTGACCCCTCGCCCGCCAGGAAAAGGGGTGCAGCGCTCGGGTGCTGTGCCTGCTGCCGCGGGGGCTTGGCTGCATCCCCCGGTGGGTTAGGGTGGCCGTGCTCCCTTGGGCTGGCCTTGCCCCAACCCTTGCAAAACCCGTGCCTGTTGCTGCGTATCCCTCGATCCCGGCGAGCTTGCTGCAGCAGGCAGGCGTTTGCACCCTTGTCCCAGGGGCTGCTCAGGGTGATGTCCTCCCCTGTTCAGAGCCCCCAAGCGCTTGCGGGGCCCCATAAGGCATCTGCACATCAATGGGTTCCGGGGGGGGGGGTGGGTGGTGGTGTGTGTGCAGGGGGGAGCAGACCCTAATCCGGCCCATTCATCCCTCGGGCAGCTTTTGTTGAGCCTCCAGATGTTGCAGCCGAGGGCAGGGGCTCAATCTTGAGCTGCAGCAAGGCAGGCAGGCAGGGGTGCGATGCCGGGCAGAGGTTGGTGTTCTCTTGCTTTGTGGGGTCTTTGTCCACCCCCCCCCAGGCACCTGGCTCTTTGGGAGCTCGGGGCAGAGCTCTCTGGAGAAGGGGCCTTTTGCCCCCACAGGGAAGTGAGTTTCACCGAAGTGTTTGGGATTTTTTTTTTTTTTTTTTCCCACCAAACTGGGTCGGCCTCCAGAGGCGGTGGGGAAGGGACCCGCGCTCCCTCTCAAGGGCAGGCTCCATTAACCAGACCGTCACCGGCCACCCGGCTCAAGGAGGACCTCTCCGGCACAGCCTCGCTCCTCCCCTGGGAGCCCTTCGCCAGTGGGGTGGCATGGGGCGAGGAACAGAGCTGGAGTGAAGTCGCTCGGCGGGCTCCTTCCCGGGCTAAGGGGGGGGTCCAGGTGCCCCAGCACGGACCGGGAGGGTGCTGGTGGGAGAGGCTGTCGCTGGAGAGGTGAAGGGTGTCCGTCTCACCGCTGCGCTCGCCCCGGGCAGTGTCCTGGAGGGAGCGGGAGATGGGGGACATCGTGCCTGGGGGGGTGTGGAGGCAGCCGGGTGTGGGCTGTGGGGCTGCGGGTGATCCCACTCTCTCTGCTCCCCTGCCCCTCGCAGGCTCTAGGATGCTGGGGCCAGCCAGGCTCGGGCTGCCCACCTGATCCTCGCCGCCCGCGTCCCGCCGGCACACCATGTTGCGCTCCTGGCGCGTGAAGCTGAAGCTGCTGCTCGCCACGGTGACCCTGGCCGTCCTCCTCTCCTGGCTCTACCTCTTCGTGGGCAGCCTCGAATGTGAGTGGGTCCCTCCTTGGATCGAGGGACGGTCCGCCGCAGAGGGTGGGCAAGGGGAGGCCGCGGCCTTGGAGCGGTTGCTCTGCGGCCGTGCAAGTTGCTGCGGGTGTATCGGAGCTCTGCGTTTCCCGGGCCATCCCCGGAGATCGGAGCAGCGGAGCCGTGACGTTGGCTGGGCACGCGTGGGGTGCGCCGGGACCTCTCGGTTGCGCCTCTGTCCCACCAGCCACGTGGGTCGCTGCCGGCCGAGCTCTGCCTCGCCGTGCCCGTGGCATCCCCCGTGTCTCTTCCACAGACGGCCGCTTCCTCCTCCTGCCGCCCTGCCTGGGCGAGCAGCCGAGCCGGGACGTGGAGCGGGAAGCGCTGGCTTCGCGGGTGCGCAGGGTGGAGGAGGAGAACCAGCAGCTTCGCCTGCAGCTCAGCCAGGTGCAGGCGGAGGGTAGCGACGGCAACCCGCAGTGGGGGACCTCGGCCGAGGATGGGGAACCCGCCGGGGGCGAGAGGAGCAACCGCACGGCTTGCCCCAAGCAGCGGACGGTGCACAAGTGTGAGGTGGGTGACGGCACCGGCGCGGTGGGTAGGGGATGTCGAATGGGAGGCCGGGACCCTGGCTGAGCGTGGATGTCCGTGCAGCCCGCCTGGCGCTGCCTACCCCATGTTCTGGCTGTGCTGGAGCCTCATCCGGGCTCTCTGTGGTGCTCAGCCGGTGGGTGAGAGTGCCTTGCTTCTCCAGAGAGGGAGGTCAGACAGGAGGAGCGCTAGCCGGGCTCCTGCTCCCCACTTCTGAGCCAGGGGACTCCCACCTCTGTCTGGGTCTTCTTCCCCAGGGGAAGGGCTGGGTTATGGAGCCTCTCCCCGTAGCACAGCCCCAGGGAGTTGCTGACAGGGTCCTGGGGGGTGTGTGTGTGTGTGTATCCAGTCTCAAAAAAGCACCGTTTGTCTCTGGGCAGCTCCTGCACGTTGCGATTGTGTGCGCCGGGCACAACGCGAGCCGGGATGTGGTCACCCTGGTGAAATCCATCCTCTTCCACAGGTAATGGGGAGGTGCTGTGCCAGAGGCCCGCTGGTTTGGGGTTCCCAGATGAGCTGCTGCAGGCTGCGGGGGGGGCAGTGCTGTGGGAGAGGGGCTCTAGGGCCTCTCTCTGCCCCCCGCTCTGTGCCACTGCTAAGTCTTAGAGGGCCAGAGGGGAATTTGTTTCCCCCAGGCAGCTGGTCTGTCTCCATCTGCCCCCTCGGCTGGCATCTGTCCCCCGGCAGGGGTGGGAGGGATGGGGACCGTGTTCTTTTCCTCTCACCTTGATGCTGAGTGCTGCTGCACTTGCCCTTGGCAGGAAAAACCCCCTCCACTTTCACTTCATCACGGACTCAGTGGCCCACCAGATCCTCCAGACGCTCTTCCAGTCCTGGATGGTGCCCTCCGTCCACGTCAGCTTCTACAACGCCGATGACTTGAAGGCAGGCGCTTGCCCCCCCTTTGCCCTGTCCCAACCCAGTGCTCAGAGGGCTGAGGGAAGCAACAGAGAGGGGCGAGCGGGAGGGGGTTTAATAACTCTTCTCCTGCTGGTCTGTCACTCACCTGCTCCCCTTTCTGGACTCGTTGCCGGTCCAGCTGAGAAGAGGGGCACAGGGTTGGTGCTGGAGGGATGGGGAGGCCCCTTGAGCTAGTGCTGCCTCTGGAGCAGGGCTGGGTCACCCACCGAGCACTGAAACGCTGGGGTTCTGGTGGCTGGAGGAAAAGCCAGGCCAGGGTGAGAGCAAAGGAGAAGGTGGTGCAGCCAGCGAGCACCCGAAGGGTCGCACCGTGGCTGCCGGCGGTGCAGCTGGAGGAAATACGCTCCAGGCTCGGCTGGCTCCACAGCTCTGTTGTGCCCTTCTGCCGGCCTCCTCTGCGTGGGGTGCCGGGCACACACAGCCGTCCTGCCCGGGCAGGGGAAGGGCATGGCCGTGCCCAGCCCTGAGGCCGTGTCGCTTTGCAGCCGGAGGTGTCGTGGATCCCCAACAAGCACTACTCCGGCATCTACGGGCTGATGAAGCTGACGCTTACCAAGGCGCTGCCCTCCAGCCTTTCCAAGGTCATCGTCTTGGACACCGACATCACCTTCGCCACCGACATCGCTGAGCTCTGGGCTGTCTTTGGGAAGTTTTCTGGTGAGGACAGGGTGCCCCTGGGACCCGCTGGGGTCCTGGCAGGACCCTGGGTGCTGGGCTCAGGGCGGCAGTCCCTGTCTGCCACAGCACCAGGGCGGTGGGTTTGCTTGGGCCCTCTGAACCTACAGCAAGACTGGCTGCATCCACGTCCCTCTGTTTCCTCAGACAAGCAGGTGATTGGGCTGGTGGAGAACCAAAGCGACTGGTATTTGGGCAACCTCTGGAAAAACCACAAACCGTGGCCGGCCCTGGGACGCGGCTTCAACACGGGTGAGTGTGGGCTGCCGGGGTGGACCCTGCAGCCTGACGGCACGTCCAGCTGAGGCGGCGCTCGGCACGGGGAGGCTGGGGAAGGCTGAGGTGAGGCAGGAGAGACTGCTGAGCGCGAGGGGGCTGCTACAGCGTCCTGGGGTCGTGTGGGTGGGCGCAGAAGCAGCGGCGCGTTCCAGGGGCCGAAGGCACGCAGGCTCTGTAATGGCTGGGTGCTGCCTCGGTGACTCAGTGCCCTCCTCCCCGGCACCCAGGGGTGATCCTGCTCCTGCTCGACCGCCTGCGTCGCCTGGGCTGGGAGCAGATGTGGCGGCTGACAGCGGAGCGGGAGCTCATGAGCATGCTCTCCACCTCGCTGGCCGATCAGGTAATGGTCCCTCCTCCAGGGTGGTCGGCCCTTCTGCGTTCCCGTAGCTCTGCTGGCACGGTGGCGGCGCCTTGCTGTCTTCCTCATCCACCTGTGCGCTCGCCTTTCTCCCTCGTAGGACATCTTTAACGCGGTGATCAAGCAGGACCCAGCCCTGGTGTACCGGCTCCCCTGCTTCTGGAACGTGCAGCTCTCCGATCACACTCGCTCGGAGCAGTGCTACACCGAGGTCTCGGATCTCAAGGTGGGTGGGTTTGCTTGCCTTTGAGGCTGGGGAGGGCCCGAAGGACAGCACATGCGCTGGAGGTCCGGGGGGAGTCAGCATGGGGTCTGGGGGCTTGGGGAGCGCTGGGTGCCGCTGACTTCCCCGCCTCCGCGGGGTGACACGCCACTGCCCTCAGGTGATCCACTGGAACTCGCCCAAGAAGCTGCGGGTGAAGAACAAGCACGTGGAGTTCTTTCGCAACCTCTACCTGACCTTCCTGGAGTACGACGGGAACCTGCTGCGCAGGGAGCTCTTCGGCTGTGCCGGTCTCCCCAGCCCACCCAGTGACCAGGTGAGGGTGACGGCGACTCTGCCCCCGACCCCAGAGCGTGGGGTGGGTGGGCAGAGACCCCACGCAGCCCCCCAGCTCCCCGTGGGGCTCCCGCTCTCCCTCACCCTCGCGGCGTCGCAGCTGCAGCAGGCGCTGGAGGAGTTGGACGAGGACGATCCCTGCTACGATTTCCGCCGGCAGCACCTCACGCAGCACCGCGTCCACCTCTTCTTCCTGCAGTACGAGTTCCTGGCCCTTCCGAACCCCACCGATGTCACCCTCGTGGCCCAGCTCTCCATGGACAGGTACTTGCTGGTGGGGCTGGTGGGACGTCGGATCCACAGCTTGGGAGCTACCAGGGATCTCGAAACGTGGGTTCCTCACCCTCGCACCAGTGCTTTGCAGTGAGGAGCAGCACCCCAAGCCAGGAGCAGCAATTCCTCCCGCTCTCCCCCCCCGAACTGGGCTCGCTCGGCTGGCGTGTGGCTCGCTGGCGGGCACCCAGTGCTGGGTTGGGTCAGGCTGCCACGGGGCAGGACTTCTGCCCACGCAGTTCTCCTCCGCTTCCACAGGTTACAGATGTTGGAGGCCATCTGCAAACACTGGGCAGGCCCCATCAGCCTGGCGCTGTACATGTCGGACGCGGAGGCTCAGCAGTTCCTGCGCTACGCCCAGGCCTCGGAGGTGCTGAGCGCCCGCCGCAACGTCGCCTACCACATAGTCTACAAGGAGGGGCAGTTCTACCCCATCAACCTCCTGCGCAACGTGGCCTTGGCCAACACGCAGACGCCATACGTCTTTCTGACGGACATTGACTTCCTGCCTATGTATGGCCTCTACGATTACCTCAGGTAAGGCTTTCTCCGGCTGGCTCTTGCTCAGCCAGGCTCCCCAAGCGCCGGGGCTTGCAGAAAACACTGTGGGCAGCAGATCTCAACACGCAGAAACCGTTTCCTTTGCGTTCAACCTCGGGATCCTGCCCTCGCTTTTGTCAGACGCCAGCTGAGGAGGAAGCAGCCACAGCTGTGAGGGCTGCCCCGTTCCTCCTCCTGCCCCTGCATGGCACCAGTACAAAGCGTCTAAACCCATTAATACCCTTCTGGGCAGGCCTGAGGGGCTGAGGAAGGAGGCTGCGGCCACGGCTGACAGCCAGGGAGACCTCACACCCCTCCTACCGCTGTAGGAACTCCATCCAGCAGCTGGAGCTGCCCCAGAGGAAGGCAGCTCTCATCGTGCCGGCGTTCGAGACCCTGCACTACCGCTTGACCTTCCCCAAATCCAAAGCAGAGCTGCTCTCCATGCTGGACATGGGCTCCCTCTACACCTTCAGGTAGGGACCGGAGCTGCTCTGCCGTCCCGATGGGGCTGTCACACCCAGCAGAAGCCCGTTTTGTACCCCGGTGCCTTGGGGCTGTGGGGCAGCCGGCCGAGAGGATGCCCTGCGTCCTCTGTCTGTCTCGGGGAGCTGCCAGCTCCCCCCAGTCTCTCATTTCCATCCCTCCCCGTAGGTACCACGTGTGGCCAAAAGGCCATGCCCCAACTGACTACGCCAAGTGGCGGACGGCCACCGTGCCGTACCGCGTGGCGTGGCAGCCAGACTTCGAGCCTTACGTTGTAGTGAGGCGAGACTGCCCCAAGTACGACCAGAGGTTCGTGGGCTTCGGCTGGAACAAGGTGTCCCACATCATGGAGCTGGATGCGCAGGTGGGTGAGGGACTGCTCCCGGCACCGTGGAGGCGCTGGGTGTTGGGGAGGGGGGTGTCTTGGCCGGGCAGCGACGTCTTGGTACCGCCAAGCCGATGCTGCCAGTAAGGGCTGCTGCTCTGCCCCCAGGAGTACGAGCTGCTGGTCCTGCCCAACGCCTTCATGATCCACATGCCCCACGCCCCCAGCTTCGACATCTCCAAGTTCCGCCTGAGCGCAGGGTACCGGGGCTGCCTCCAGACGCTGCGGGAGGAATTCCACCAGGACCTGTCGCGGCGGTACGGGGCCGCCGCGCTCAAGTACCTCACCGCCGAGAGGAGCCTGTGACGCCCGGGGACAGCGGGTGCGGGGCACTAGCCCACCGCCGCAGCCTGGCCTGAGGGAACCGAGCCGGCAGCACGACCTCTCCAGCCCGGCAAAGGGATGCCCGTAGAGAAGATGGAAGATGCCAGCTGCGAGAACAGGCGGTGCCTGTGGGTCGAGCTGCTGTGGCGTGGCCAAGGGGTTTTTTTTGGAGCAGCGGCGTTCCTGTGTTACAGGGAAACCTTCCCATGGCGGGGGCCAGGGGTCGGGTCTCCTCCCTCCCGTTTTAGGTTTTAGCAGATGTGGATTCTCGGCCTTCGTTAGCTCGCCTCACCTTGAGGCTTGGCTCCTCGAGAGGTCTGGGAGCTGTACCTTACCCTGCTCTGCCTCTGCTCCATGGTCCCAGGTCCCAGTCCTCTGCACACCCCTCGGGGGCTTTGGTGAGCGGATGTAGACGAGGATGTAGAGCATCCTTTCGCATCCTTTGCGGAGCAGGCTCAGAGAACACCCTGGGAGGTGGGGCCGGGGAGCACCAGGAATTGCGGAGACCTGCTTCAAGCCTGGATAGAGGCTGGCTGGTTAACAGGGCAAACCGGTGGTACTCCCCATCCGTACGGATGCAAAGTCTCCAGTGGGGTTGGCCCAGGACTGGTGGTGTGGGAGTCACCCAGAGCAGGACAGGCTGTCTGCTGTCCCAAAGCAGCGAGCTCCCAGAACAGGCTAGAAACAACCATGCCCGTGACAGGCCCCGTCCTGGGGCTGGCAGTGCCCCCCAGGGCAGGGCTGCGAACCATCGCCATGGGCAAAACAGCAGCTGCGTGGGCCAGCGCACGCTTGGAGAAATTCGTGGCAGGGGACCACCCTGCTCCTCCCCAGCTCTTGGCAGCTCAGACGTTGCCATCGACAATCAGGGATGTGGTTGACACTGGACAAGACCGTAGCTGAGCACTGTGGCGGGATCCCCGTGCCGGGAGCAGCTTGGCCGGGCGCTGTTCCACCGCTAGCACACACTGGAGCACAGAGGATGCATTGCTTTCCTCACGCTATTTAAATTATTTAATACTTTTCTCATAAGAATTAAATGATTAGGGTGTCTGGGGGTTTTTTTGGGGGGGTTTTTTTTTTTTTTTTTTTAATCCTTTCTTCCTCCCAGATGATTTTGCCGGTGGCCCTGGAGGCTCTCCAGGCCACCTGCTGCTGCAGTCACCGCTGTTCTCTCCTTAGCATTACTCTGGGCTGCAGGAGCCAGCTCTGTGCAGGTGTGAGGATTTCCGTCCATGGTGGGAGCGGCTAGGAGGAGCCATACAAAGCGCGGGGTATGGAAAGGGCACAAGGGCCTCTTGCTTATTCTCTCTTTTTAATTTAATTTTTAAATTAAAGCTTTTTTATTCTTTTTCACATCGTTGTTAGAACTGCCTGGTTATTAATTTTTTCTGCTGGGAGCCTGCACATGTCCGCTGGGGGGAAGGCAGGGGGAGGAGAGCAATGCAGGGGTAGCCTGAGCCTCGGCTGGGGAAAAGCAGAGCAAGCCCAGCAGTGCCTGGCGCGTTTGAAGCCTTTTCCCTTTCTGGCTGGCACAGTGGGAGGGTTGGGGAGCAGGGAGCAACAGCAGGGAAAAGAAACACCCGTGGCACCAAGCGGCAGGCACGCCGGTCCCCTGCCAGCTCCGAAACGGCTGGCGGTCACTGACTGCGGTGAGATCAAGTCTGCCGGTTCCCGGCGCCGCAGCGGGGCTGGCAACACGGGTAGCAGCGCAGCCTGCACCATTTAAATGGAGCCTGTGGCTTCATGGCTTAGGTATGTAGTCAGTTTAATCACACCCAAGTAGAAGAGATGCGGTTTCTTCTTCTGGCGGTGCTGCGGCTCATCCCCGAGACCAGCGTGAACAGCCTTGGCTTTACAAGACTGTTGGGAATAAAAAAACTGGCTCTTGGGCCACACGAGCCGCCAGCCTCGCATCTGGGGGGAGCGGGGAGGCTGAGGGGGTTATGCCAGGAGCGAGTTGTCGAGGCTTTATTTGGGAAAGGGCTGGGAAGACATTGCTAATCACTGTGAAGCCAGGCGCACCTCGACCCGACCAGTCCCTAGCAGACAGCTTTCAAACGAAAGCCAAAGCTTGCCGATATCGCTCTGCTGCCGCACTAAGAGACAAGACAGGTTTAGATCAGATCTAGGCAGTAGTTTAGCCTGCTCTCTGCTAGAGACGTGGTGGTGGCACAGTGCTGGGATGGGGCAGGCCTCTCCTGGGCGTTTCTTTGATGGCTAGGTGGCTACAGAAATGCTGGCTCTGCAGGTTTTTTGGAAGGTGTGCTGCTATGCCTGCAGCAGGAGGACTGTGTGCCATCATTTTCAGATAACGCTTCCCAGCCTAGCCAGTCCTTAGCCCAAAATGTGCCTACAAGGGTGTAGGTACCTGGAGTAAACCCAGCTCGCTGTTGGTCTCTATGTGCCCTCTGCCGGGCAGCATCAGCTGGAGGCAACCACTCAGTCAGAGCCTGTGGAGATATTCTTTAGAGCTAAAATTCATTTCTACTAACGCAGCACCCTTCTCCCTGCCAAGAAAGCAAGCCTTGAGCCGGAGCGTGCCGCAGCCATCACGCAGAGCCACGGCTCAGAAACCCCTCCTGGGGCTGGGGACCTTCTATGGGCACCGCGCCATCCCCTGTGCCTGTGGGACCCGCTGTCCCCACCTGGTACATATGGCTAAGGAGACAAGAGATTTTATTGTGTTTTATTTAGTAAAATGTTAAAATAAATAAATACAAATTGATCAGATGCTCTGTACCCCCTCCCCCACCCCAACTTTAATTTGCTAAAATCTAAACACATTTGTACCAAAACTGAAACCACAAGGGACTTGAAGGCAGCAAAGAGACTGCAGATCACTATGAGCATCAGGCTAAAAAAAATAGAGATATTTAAAAAACCCAAACCAGCTCACAAGTCGGTGTTCTCATGATGTGAATCTGTGACAACAGAGCAGTACCAGTCAGAAAGGGCATTTTACACCAGGGCCTGTAAGGACGGGAGATTGACGGGGAGAGGGGCAGCACAGGCGGCATCGGCTCACGGAGGGCAGAGCCATGGCTTTGCGGTGCGGAAACCCAGCCGGGACAGAAGCTGCCGCCGTCCCCGCGCAGCACCAGCCCTGCAGCCGCGGGGAGCTGTGCCGCCAGAACAGGGACTGTTCATC
Source organism: Buteo buteo (assembly GCF_964188355.1). Taxonomy (NCBI): domain Eukaryota; kingdom Metazoa; phylum Chordata; class Aves; order Accipitriformes; family Accipitridae; genus Buteo; species Buteo buteo. Next base: position 43,619,732 of record NC_134176.1, read on the forward strand.
AAGAGCACCTGGAGGAGTCGGGCAGGCTGGGGAGGGACCGGGGCTTGGACACGGCACCCTTCAGCGTCAGCTCCTGGTCTGACCCCAAGCCAGGACTCCCACTTTACAGCTTGGTTTCGGGTGAAACGCTGGGGTGGGGGGAGAACGGGACGAAGCACGGCACATAGGCGGGGTGGTGGTATCAACAAGTCTACTGAGATGGTGCTGGCACGATCGCAGGAACATGAAGCTGTGATCGAGGCCTGAGTATTTTCTCTATACAAGCAGAGCTGCCTTCACAACCCGCCTGCCCTCGGCTGTGGACGACTCGGTGGGTGTTTGCAGATTAGAGCCAGTCAACTCCCAAAAGACAAAACACGGCACGGGAAAACCACCCCACTGCCGCACCAGACCTCGCAGGCAAGCAGCAGCTCACCACCGCTTCTCTGCACCACGGGCTCCACTGCTGTTGACGTGGCAAAGTTGTTTCCTTCCTCCGCAGGAGCCTGAACAAGTTGGCGCTAGCAGTTTCCTCCCACCGGTTACCTCGCTTAATCTTTGCTTAACGGAGTTTGCAACCCGTGCTTTGCTTCCGTGGGGGACCCAAGATGCCTCTGCCAGCCTAAGAGGGTGCTTGGGGGGGGTCCTGCAGCTGTAACCAGAGTGAAGCAGCTCGTGGACACAACTGCCTGTTGGCTCTGGTTGCGTGGGGCTGCCGGGAAGCTGCCTGAGCCTCAGGGGGCTTATGCGGTAGCAAAAACCCTCCTTAAGGAGGGTCTTGGCTGCCTGTCATATATGGCACCAGGAACGATTCGGAGATAACGTACCTTCTGGAAGGGAGAGCTGACAGGTAAGGCGCTACTCCTGGCTCTAGAGTCAATCACTGTTTTGATGCCAGTGATAATTAAAGTAAAGAAATGTATGAGACTATGATTAGAAATTACACAGTAGCCCAGAACAAGCAGAAACACGCAGCCTCCTGCTGCACCCAGCACGGAGCGTGACTGTACCTCTTCTTTCAACAGTGCCTGCTCCCTGTGCCCGCAGCCCATGAAAAACAGCTCTCGCAGTGTCAGAACTGCCAGTACCCGCTTAACGGAGGGGAATGCGAGGCATGGAGGCATTTCTTTCTTTCTCTTTTAAATAAGTGCCCTTCTCCCCTCAATTTCGGCATGCTCCACCTCAGAGGCCAAGATCTGGGTAACGAGCAAGGGGAACTCCTGCCCTTGCTTGCACGTGCACAGCCGCCTCCCTGTGCTGCTGCAGTATCAACCCTCAGCGCTGGGGATCCAAAATCAAGGGCGGCCACCGAACGCAGCCCCAGGAGCTGGCCTGTGCCACTGCGGGATCTGCATAAGCCACTGCCCCCCTTCCCCACCTGAGCTATGCCCCCAAGGCCATTCTGGTTGCCGACTAAGAAAAGGGCTTTCTCGAAGCTCGGAGGTAACAATACTTCATTTCTTTTCCAACACCACAGATAAAAGAAGGCAGGTGACAAAGGGGCAGGAATTGGTCGAGGTCTACATTTGCCAGTGTAAATTTAGGAAAAAGAAAAAAAGATGCAAATTCCCCAGGTGGTGAAAACACTGCTGAGTGCCAGCAGACTGATACCGCTCGCTGCTGCTGCCTTTCCGTGCCACCTCTCCACCCAGGACAGACAGAGCCAAGCTTTCAAGGCTTTTGAGTTCCCCAGGCACTCCTGATCATAAGTATGCCCTTAAGTACTTCTTCCTTCCTAGATGGGCACTGGGCTGAGTTTCTCTGTCTGAAGCATTTGACACCTGCTTGGATACTACAGAGTTAAAAACAGAAAGAGAGCTTACTCCCTCCTAACACAGGAGAGCTGGGACAGCCCTTGTCCCAGGAGGGTGCCCCATGGGCTGCTGCTTAATGTAGCCTTGATGCAAGCCCTCAGCTCCTGAAGGGTTATCTTAAACTTACCACATGCCCCTGTCTAGCTGTACTGGTGAAGTGCCCCTTTGCATGTGTCCCTAAAGAAACCAGATCCTAAGAAAACAGGGAGGCATTGCTGCACAGAGGGGTTTTGGCACAGAACTGCCAGATGTGACAGCTCAGAGCGCAGGAATCTTGCACGAATACTCCAAGAGATGGCCGAGAAGTATCTGAGTCACAGGTCCTGCCCGGCATCATCTCCTCCACTCGGGACCTGTGTAAGCTGACACTGGTTTCAAGTAGGCTGATCATGACACTTGAACTAGGAAGGTGCAACCACATTGGCAGAGCTGAACCTTTAGCTAGTCTCGGGAGTATTTCTAGCAAGATTTTTAATTAATGCGGTCCAGATTAGAGCAGGCTCCAGCTGCCCCAAGGTCTGCTTCATCTGCCTTATCCCACGTTGTAGCACAGAAGTCAAATAAGGCTCTCGTCAGGACGGCATCACTCGGCAGCAGAAGCAGAGCTAGGGATGACTTAGTGCCCGCTTCCTTCCCCATCCGCAGCTGAGCAGCTCTTTTCTCCCACCGCACTTGGTCCTTTTGGAATACAGATCAACCCAAGTCAGGAATCAAGGTAGGATAAAGAGCCTTTTTTCCCTAGTCTTTCCACTGTACTTTCAAACCCTGTAACTGCAGGAATACCTGTCTCGTCACAACAGAGCCCCATTTCACTCCTGGGTTTTTCCTACCCTCACTCTCCCTCCTTCTCCTCTCTTTCCATTTCTTCTCTCTGCTCTGCTTTATCCCACGTAATCTTCATTTCCTTTGCTCCTCCTGCTTCCTCTCTTCCTTTCCCCCGTCTCCAGCTCTGTACCCCTTCTCACTGCCCTTGCTTCTCAAAAGAGGCTTCTGTCCTTTCCTTTGTCCTTGCAGCACCCATCTCTGGCCTGGGGAGATGAGAAGCCCCAGCCTGGCTGTTCTCATGCGATACACTCCAGGGCCTTGCACAGCACAGTGATTTTCACAGCTCGTGGCTGATTTTTCACCAATGCTCTTGGCAAGCCTGTTTTCTGTTTGCTACTCAGGTAGTTTAGTAGTACTGACAGGGGATACAGACAGACCCTCACACAGGTAAGGTCTTGGTTTTCTGAAACAAGCCCACATCTTAAATTAACCTCTAGGAGAGGCGTTTGTCTTTTCATGGGTCTGTAATTACCAAGCTTACCAGTGCATGGTATAAATAATTTTCTTTATTGGCAAGTTTCAACTATGTGCTCAGCCTATACAAGACACAATGATGCAGAAAGTTCTTGTCCCAGATAAAAGATAAACATGGGGAAATGGGAGCTAAAGGTAAAGGATATAGAGTCATATTTTTCAAGTATTACATTCCATTCTGTAGGTGTTACAAACAGGACTGAGGCTCAAAGAAGGATCTGAGTAAGACGGCAATAACCTGGAGACAAGATGTCTGCAGCTCTTGTGTTTTCCTGATCCCACCTGATATTTAGGGCATTCCCTGGTCCAGGTCTGACCACTGAAAACAAGGATCCAACAGTGTGTCGCTGCGAGGCTCGCTCGCATCCCCTCAGAGACCAGTACCTAGCTGGCTGTTGGAAGGGTTCTTCGGAGACCTTTTGCCTTCTGAATGCCAGAAACTACAAAATCCACATAGTGCTTGGGAATGGCCTTTGCTGAGGTAGTTTGTTGGCCAGGCAAGCCTAAACGCCAAATGAAATTAGCTGCACGACAAAACATCTTCCTCTTTCTCCAGGTTCCTGACTCTTCTTCTACACACTTGTCAGAAAACTGTCTGCAGTAACCCAGCAAGGTTGAACTTGCTCTGGATCTTCAGAATTCCCAAGGGAGGACAAATGGAGGTGAAGCAAGGTCAAAACAGTTCTGAAAAGACACAACAAATTCTGCCCAAAGGGGCATGGTCCACAAGGAAGTGTAGTATCGGTATTTCAGTGGTTATCTGAGCAGCTCACTGAGAGAGGCCCTCAGTAAAAGAGTGAACTGTGGTTTGACATCAGAATTGGCATTTTAAAAACATGTTTCATTAAAAAACATGTATTCATCATTAGTGCTTCACAAGCAAAGAGGGCAGGGTGCAACCCAGCTGGGGAAAAAAAAGCAAGAGAAGCATGTGCACTGCAAATTCACAAATATTTTCCACTGTATCCACACGGGAAGGAAATTTCAGAGTTTACTCCCTGTACTGTGGGCTGCTACAGCTTGGTGGGGCTAAGAGGGAGATTTCACTCTGGGTCCTCCTGAATGCTGATCAAGCTGCTTTTCAGGGCTGTCTCTGCAACAGTACAGGGAAGAAGATGATTTGAAGCCAGGGAGGTCAGAATTAGGGTTCACATTTCCAGACAGCTGGAATACACATTTGCTCTCTTAAGCCTGGTCAGCTAGGAAGGATAAAATACAATATTGTTCTTCCTACCAACCACAAAACCAACAGATCTGCCCTTAAAATTATCACCTCTTTAATTTCTAGGTTAGCAGCTTTTAGTTCATATCCCCACCAACAGAAACTTGCTTGCAACAAAGAACAAAGTCCTTGTTTTGCTCATGCAAACCATTAGTTCATCCTACCAACATGGTAACTCCTGGCTAATGATGTCCTCAAAGAATCATCCATGCTACTCACCCTACTCGCCAATCTTCCCTAGAAGTATTGCCTTTACTGCGTTTTGTACAGCACTAAACCCACCGCTGGCTCTAAACGAACATAATGAGAATATTAATGATAATACTAATTCTTCTAGCCAGGTCACACCCTCACTTTCCCACTCTGACCACAACACACCTTTCCAGCTGTTTAAAGAACAGATTGCAAGGAGGAGGGAAAAAACTACTTCTGCAATGCTTACTCTGTTTCTGAGCAAAGAAGCAGGGTGACTTCTTAAAGCCCTTAGCACTGGGCTGAGAGCCAGGGCCGTCTCTGATGTGAGCCTCCTCTGTGGTCTCATCTCCTCCTTTATAACTGAGATTTAAAAGCCACTTATTTCCCATCAATGACAAGCAATGACATAAGAATTAGTTAATATCTTGATGGTGGTTTGGAAATACAAAACGCCAGTCATTATGACAGCTTCCCAAAGAGCAGAAGTTTTAGTACAAACTCACCCTCTCTCAAATATTACATGAGAAAAAAACCAAACCAGTCCAAACCCAGAAGACAAATTTGAGCTTCTAAGCTGTCAGAGTTTAAATTTCTCCCTTGATTGGAAACTCTTAGAACAGCTAGAAAACCAACAGTTTCCTCTGTGTTTAGCAAATGGCAATTCCCCTTCCACCCTATTGTTGCTAATTGGGCAGAGATAACCCCAATTTACTTGTGTCTATGTAGCAGCATCATTGCCAGTGTCAGTGCAGCCCTGGGAATGCTCCTTGCCTATTGACTGATACTGCTGCAGAGCCAGGAGGGAAAGCATCCAAACGGGATCAGCGAGAGAGAGAGAGAAAACTACCTAGCAGCATCGAAAAGTCTAAGTTAAGATCATTTCTCTGCCAGGTAATGATTAACTAAAGGCGTCCTTTTACAGTCTGGAATACAAATGCTGTAAGAAAAGGGACATAAAAGTCTATACTTATCTACTCGGATTCTGGAGACAAGCAGATGCCTCAGAAAAGCAGTAATAGCTGTTTTAAGATCTCCTGGCTGGTTAACTGCACTCAAATTTAAATACGGCTACCAGTGAATTTCACTTCCATCCCCTCCTGAATTGGCAAAGAAAACAGAAGGACTATTGAGTCTTCAGGCATAGCTTGCTACCCCCAAATAGTGCAGTGCTTCCAAGAGAGCTCAGAAGGTAACACCAGAAGTAAGAACATGAGAACCATGAAGCCTCAGCGCACCTATCCCTAGAGACTGTCTCTTACCAGGAATGTACTCGATGCTTCAGAAGATGATGTTAAGAATTACCCAAGTGGCCAACTACAGAACAACCTGGCCAAAAAGGCAGTTTCTCCTGAGTATCTGGCCGTTAGCTGCTGGCTCATATTCTAAAGAAAGAAGGCTCATGTTCAGTTTGTTTTTTCTCTTCATCCCTTCAAATACGTAGTCCTTTGTTTAAGTGCTATGGGTTGCTGGCACAGTGCTGCCCTATGGTAATGAGCCCCACTGGTAACTGGGTTGATGGAAGGACATTTTTAGTTTGACCAGTTTTGACATCGTCTGCCCAGCTGTCTCCTTGCCACTTGTGCTAACATATCCTTCCAGCTCTGCTAGTTCCAGAACAGAACTCAAACATCACAAGACAGAGTCGAGGTTATCACAGGTTCAGCTGAGAAGTGCACGTAAGAGTCACTTTCCCAACTACAGACAAAATGTGAGAACTCGGGATATCAGTTCTGAGCTCAGAGCTGAAAATAGTGCACACGCCTACAGAAGGAATAAAAGTCCTTAAAGGGCAGAAGGGCAACCTAAAGGAGAGGGAAGCAAACAGCTCCAAGAATCCCACAGAAGCATACTTGGCTGTAGCAGCAGAGAGACTCTCTCAGGCTATGTAGTGTCTGGAGTATTCACTTCTTGCTCAGAAATGCATCCTTGAAATCCAAACCTTTTCTATCTTCCACTAGAAACAGCTGAGCAGGTCTGCCTTGCCACCCAACGCCATGCTCTCAAGGGCACCGCACCGGGGACTCTGCCTCACATTGTGTATAGTGGCTCAACTCTGCTCCCACTGGAAGTAAAGGGAGTTTTCCCAGTACTTACAGTAGAAACAGGGTTTGCCCAAAAGTTTATATGCAGTAGTGAAACTAGGCAGCTCTGGGACACAACCCTACATGACCAGAATCAGCACTCTAAACTGAGACAGACCCCACAATAACAGGAAGCACAAGGCAAGCTTTGCTATCTAGAGTGAAAAGATTATACATAAGAGATGAACTTCTTAAACAAGAGGATGTAACAGAAGGCGATTTCAGCCTAACCAACTCACTTTCATTCTCAAGCTCTAATCAGTCTGTATCACAAAACTATAAAAGCCTTAAACAAGCACGCTGCCAATTGCTTCTCTCTGGGTTACGAATGCATGAAAGAATGGGGAAGATATGGTAACAGCAGAGACAAGCCTGGCAGATCCTCCAGGTGGGGTGAGATCCAGCACTGTAGGATTTGATTCTCTTTAGAGTTTAGCCAGTAGCATGTATGGTATAATCTATGGAAACTGTCCCATTGGATTTTAAAACACAAACACAGCAGAATGTCATCATAAATAAGCAAAGTCTGTGTTAAAAAATTCTAAGTACACAGCGTTTTCTCCAGTTCTGACACCTTTTTAATAGAAATCACTTGTTTAGGAAACAAATAGCACTTTTGTAATTTTTTTTTTTTTACAATGTTTCTTACCTTGATCTTATTTTAAGTAACACTAGGAAGACCTCAATATCTTTTATTTTCCTTTTTAATTTAAAAAAGTTGTTTTTTTTTTCCCCCAGATACAAAGATTTTGCCCTTGCATAAAAAAACAGTGCCCAAAACGATGACACAAGGACTCACAAAGACTCACTGTATCTCACTGACACTATTACTTCTAATCTATACCATGCAAGGTCCCATCTACCTCTTTAATTAGACTGTCAGCCTGAAAAACAGCTTTTCTATTCCTTATTTAGTTCTTGTTACCAAAAGAAGAGAAAGGAAGTGAAAGAAAAGGACATTTCTCTGTTCAGTTCACACATCTGGGTCATGTGCTACTTTGTTCAGGATACCTTTGTTGTTTATAAATATAGAAAAGGGTTGGAATCTCATTTTCAAGTAATCGATGCACATTTTCTCTTGGGACACCTCCGTCCAATGCTCCAAGCTGACCCTGGATTCTGGCCCTCTATTTTCCCATTCCCAACATAGACTTTCTGGATGAGTGTGAGGACCCAAACCAATTCTGCAAAGCATGTCTGTTGTTTAATGTGAAGAAACAGGATTAACCCAAAGCTGTTGGGACAGTAGATACTCAGCCTGTACATGTGCTGGTTACTCAGTGAAAAGTCCATCTCCTTTCCTTTTGTACATCTCCTGTCTAAACAATAGTAAATACTGCTTATTTGATAGACTTGTCCCTTCTGGGCACTGGGATTTGATAATTTATATTTCTGGTTTTTTTGGTTTAATAGTACTGAGAGTTTAGAAACAGGAAAAGCCCACAGGCTCTTTGGACTTGTTTTTGTTTTCCCCTAGCTAAACAAACTGTTCTGCAAATAAGGATTTGAAACCTGCTCTCCTCCCTCATCCCTGCTCCTCACCCCAAACAAAAATAAAACAAACCTATAGTGGCTGTGGAGGCTGCTGCAGGCACACACTGGTGTAAAATATAGAGAGAGTAAATATATTATTTCACTTGGCATGGTGCTGGCAAAGAACCCCCAGCTGGCACTATTCATGTAACATGATCCAAACTTTGCATGTACACACAGAATAAGAAGGATCAATTGGCAAACTCCGGTGCCGCCTGGCACAAGCATCTTCACGCTCTCTCTGGAACCAAAGAACTAAAGAATTCTGCACTTTCCAGAAGAAATCCGGTTTTGCTTTTCTAGAGTTTCATTATTTTGCTCTTCCTCCTCGCCGCCACCTCCCTTGGCTCCTTCTTAACTTCACTGTGTTATTTAGTCTCATCGCCCTTGTTACAGTTCACCATGCAGCTCTGGGAAGGGGAGGGGGCTAAGGTGGAGGTGGCAGCATTAGTATTGTTAGTGGAGTCCATGCCATTGGAGATGGCTACTGAATTGACCTCAGAGTTTATGGGTTTTGAAAGGTCGATGCCTTGGATGAGGCGGATCAGCTGTTTTACCTTCTCCAAGGAGCTGTGCATCTCCTTCTGTTTTGCAAGGATGGTATTCTTCATTTCCATGCATTTCTGCAGCAAAACAGAAAAGCAGTAATAAGTTCAAGCTTATGAATTAAAGAAGGTAAAAGAAGGAATATGATGTTCACAGATCTAAATATAAATATGCAGAAAAGAGGCTGCAACTACAATTTCACTTTCCCAGCCTAGAAGAAAGAGAGTCTCAGGGCTGTGTTCACAGGAGAATTCGTATTTGCAGGCTGAGGAATTAAATTGCCAGTACGTAGCTGTCACCTGGTATGGCCCCCTTTCATCCCAAGGTGTTTTGCAAATGAACACAGACAGCTCCATCCTTTTGTGTTCCTTTTGAAGGGAAACTTCCAAGTATATGTTCTTCTTATTTTTTCTATTAGTATTGCATTGCTGAAATTTCTTTAGCTCAGATCTGCAAACTCAGGCATCCTACTGCAGCTGACTGCTGACAGTGTGTGTGCAGGCCACTAAAGGGATACAGCCTTTGCTTTCACATATATTTTAGCAGGAACATCACTTCCTTCTCTCAATAAATAAAGGGGTACTTGAAAAGAAAAACAAGCCCTTCTTGACTTGAAAATCTTATTTTGTGGACACTTCTTTCTCTTAGAAGCAAAAGTAACCTAGCTAGCTCATCAGGTAAGAGTCAGCATAAAATAACTGTAAAAAAAGTCCAGAAATGATGTTTCAAGGGTGAAAAACTGGTTATATCTACATTTGAAACTCTCAAAAAGGAGATGGTAGCTATGTCTGTAACATTGAGGTTCTTACATGAAGATGGCAACCTTCCTACATTTCTTAAACCTTTTATCCATGCTGATCTCCAGACACTGTTGGTTTCAGCTTTACTGTTTTCACACACAGCTCATAGCATCATAAAAACACCACAATATTTAGACCTAATGTGTCTTTTTTGGACAGTTCCAATGAAAGCATAAAAAAATGACTCGATCATAGAAAATAAACCATTCTCCTTACCTACTGTCAATCCCTCACATTAAGGGCTTGCATCTGCCTGGGTACATCACAGAGAAACAGTGTTAGTGCTCTAGTGCTGCTCAGGTTATGCCCAGCTACTGCTAACCAGAAGATGACAGTCTCTAGAACTGCTAACCAGCACCTCTCACCACTTGTTTTCTCCCAGTTGTTTTATTTGTACGGTCAGCATTTAGGGGTCTATAAACATGGGACATTTACTTTTGTCCTAATAGGTAAAGACAGGCAGACCAGAAAGTGCATCTGTATTTAAAAAGAAAAGCCTGTACTTACGTATCCAGCCTTACAGATGCTGCCACATAAGAGATTACAGTATTTTTAATTCTGTGACACTGACTAGGGCTACACCAAGTGAGAGGCTCAAACTTTACACTGGCAACTCAAGAGCCTGATTTGCATAGAGCAAATCAATATGTATGCTCCAATTACTGTGATAAACTAAGGTGGGAACTACAGTTTCTGGTTCCAAGTATGACATTGTCTGATTAATATTATGCAGTGTCCAGCTGCTGACTGCCAAGGCAACATGTCAAAAGCCTGAGAGTCAGTCATGAGTCAACAGTCACTTTTGTGTTAGGAAGGTCTAGGAAGTGCACCAGGACTGTAACTCTTATTACACACAGAGGCCCAACCATTCTTATTTAAGTTAGCCACTGGGGAATTGGACTTAATCTACTGCCCACAGACAACAATGCTCTGGGTCATGTTTGTCACCTGCTGATATTATAGGTCACTGTATGTCTACAATGTATGGTCAGCATGGATCATGTATAAGTGACTCAATGTAAGTATACGTTGCCTGTATTTCATTCCTGCTCCCCAAAGTCCTAAAAAGCAAATGAAAGTGCTCACTCAATTCTCAGTAAATCCAGTGGACGACAGGTCTTGTACATGGACTCACTCTACAGTTTTCTCTCTGCATTCTGGCACCAGAACACAGGTGCAGAGTTATTTGCGAGGGCAATACTCACCGTTATAGAATTGCTGAGCTGTTTGACCTTCTGCTCTAGTTGTTCTCTTTCCTGTTTTAAATCTGAACTCCATTTAAGTAGTTTCTGTTTTTCCTCTTCTTTTGCTGCAAAACAGAATATTAATCAGACTATTTAAAATGTTCCTGTTACAACAGTGAATAGAGGATCTAAACTGCTTCATGTAAAGAGGGTAATTGTGTTTCAAGTCAATTTAACAACTTGTGCGCTAAATCATGCCCAAAATTTCACCTACACACACAAGCATCACAGAAGGCTTAACAAATATTGAAACTGCTATTTTCACTTCACTAGTGATTAAGGTTCTTCCCTTTTAACTTCCTTTTGCAAAGCAAGTACCATTCTATCCCATTCCTAAAATAACATCTTCCATTATTAAAAGTGAAACAGAAGTGTTGTTCTGCATTTTCCTACCTGCTTTATACGCAATATATGAATGAACAATTGCTAAAGTTCCTGGCCATGGGATTGCTTCTTCCTTCTTTAGCATCTGGAAGAAAAGCATTTAGAGATTTAGATGGTACACAATCCACCTCTAAGAAAGCAAAAAGGAAAGAGAGAAAGAGGGAAAGACTGAGGATTTTCTTTTATGGCTATCATTAGCCTCAGCCCTGTTAACAAGAAGCGTCACAGACCTGTTCTGAGATTTAACAGAGAGAATTATTCACAACTGTATTGTGGCTCCCGCAAAGCAGGCCTGTTTCTTACAAATGTCAGCATTTTCTCAAATTCCCTCCATAGCCACAAATAAAGTCTACTAATGAAACTGAACAACTTAAAAGAGGAATGAAAGGATAATATACCTGAACTCAAACTTGCCAGGAGACATAAACGTTATTTCATGGTTCAGACAAATTGCTGATCTTAGTTGTTCTGGGATAAAAGTTTTCATGGCACAGAACAGTCTCCACACCATACATTCAAACATCACACTTCCTGGCTAGTAAAACATGAAACCATCCTATCTCCCCTTTTTATCAGAATCATCTTAATAGAGTTGTCAAACCCTCTTTATAAGGGTAAGTACCATTTATATCTTTCAGATCCTTCCTATGTATTCCTTCCTAACAAAATTTATTTTGAGAGGAAAGACAAGTATTTTTAATAAATAAATCAGAGGCGTGTCTCAGAAGATAGAGGACTTGGTCACTTTACAGTGAAATTACTTGGATTCCGCCCCCCCCCCCCCCCATTTTGTGGAAACCTATCACAGAAATAGGAAGAAGAGGGATAAGGTGAGAGTAGGCAAGAGCAGGAATAGGGAAGTGGTAGCACTCCCTCCTCTCTCATAACCACTGACCAAGTCACCTGAATTTTTCATTTTCATTCTTTTGAACAGCGTATCATACATCAGGCTGTTTTCTTATGTTGCCATCTGGCTAACCGAAGGTCACATGGGCAACCAAGCAATATGCTACATTAGACAGAATGCTAACAGCTTCAGGCTGCTGATTATCAGCAATCCTTTGCAACTTCTGGAGTTCCATGTAAGGGTTAGGAATACAATAGTTTACTTCTTTGTCTTGTCATCTCAGTGGAATTATAAACAAAATATTAAAATATAATCTGTTCACTTCAATTGTGTACTTTCAGAGAGGGATCTAGAATGAAGAACCACCAAACTGTTCGCCTATTTTCATTACACTGATGCTGGCTGGTATTATTAGAGACGTCACTGAAGACAACCTTTCTGATGTTTGATTTATATAAGCAAACAGGGGCTTATATTTGCTCTATCTATTGAGGTAGGCTTGTGCAAATGTTTTATTTATTTGTCCAGAAGAATATACTAATAACTTTTGAAGAAACAATAAGCTTAAGATGAACAGCAAAATTTCTGTGGGTCATAGAGAACCTTTCCCAAAAGTCTGTGTGCTTTGGCCCAGTAAAAACAGTAAAAACACAAGGGTAACAAATAAAGATCCCAAATCTGGGAGCAAAACCTAACAGTTTTGTATTTGCACACATTCCAACAGAGGCAATTCGATCAAATTCACACAAGCCTTATTACAGATCAAATAGATTTTTTTCAGCGTCAGGCTGTCTCGATCTAAGTAAGCCAAGTGATCTGGTTATTTTCTTTAACATGGAAAATTCTTCATAGCGCATTGTATATAACTCTTCCTGTCTGTCAAACAATACCTGGTCTTGACATTTGGGACAGATCCACATGCCCTTGGGAATGGTTTTCAGAGGCGGGTCCAGACAGTCCAGGTGATAAACACGTGAACACGTGTCACACATCAGCAACTGCCCGCTTTTTCTGCAAACACTGCAAAAATCCTCATGGATATCGCCCTATAAAATTGAGGGGAAAGGGTGTGGGTGAGAGAAAGAGAGAGAAGGCAAAAAGTGAACTTTGACCTTTGACATCTACATCCTAGTTGAATGCAAAGTTTACAGCACAAACTATTTCTAAGGGGATTCCAAATGGTCAAGCCCTTTTTAGGCTGTAAAACAGGAAAACGAGGCAAGATGTCAGAAACACTGACATCTGTCCTCCCAAACACTCCCTCTGTCCTCCCAAGGCAAAATGTTACAACAAACACTTATTACCATAGCTTCTCTTAACAACTGCTACCCCATGGCCTTTCTTCTTTAAGTTTCCCCTTTACCCTGCTTTTTTTATTTTATTTTTTTTTTCCTAAAGTAATGAGCTACCCACTTTCCTAACCCTTCTCATTTCTGGATATAAGCACAACTCCACTTCATGAATGCTGATGAGACTGTCTCTTGCCAGTAATAGTATGTAAGAAACCCCAGCTGAGTGACTTAAAAGAACCTGTCAAATATTTAGGTCACTTTTAGAAATGAAACTGGAAGGAAAAGGTGTTGTGCTTGTAAATGAAAAAGAACAGAATGAACGACGATCTGAGACAATTCTTTTTACTTCACTTAGGTTACCTCAAGTTGCACCAAAAAAGCTGTGACTCAAAATTTTCTCATTCTCTATTGAGAGTGGTTTATGTTTCATCACTAACACAGGCTGAGAGCCAGGATGAAGGAATACCAAGAGAGATTTTCTAACTAAGGATTTTTTAAAAGAAAGGATTGAAAACATTACTGGCAGTGGCTCTCAAAAAAACCTAGATTTAGTAACTATTGCATCATCATCAGAGAGAATTTTTTTCTATAGCCATTAACTTCCCAGAAAGGTAAGTCTGATTTTTGTCACTTCTTCCCTCTCTCTCCTCCTGTTACTCCCATCTCATGCTTGGAGTAGTGGTGGTGTTTCTGTTTGTATTTCGGCTATTTGAACAAAGAGGTATGAAACAAAGATGGCTCAACATCCACAGAGGGGGAGAGGGGCACCCCAGCCCTCTCCTCTCACCACCTGTGGGCTGTCCTGGCAACTCGACATAGTCAAGACCCCACCTGGAGTCTGAAATATGCACTTCTCACCGACTTTGGTTAAAGTCTCACACACACAAGAGATCTGCAAACCCACAATCTTAACACGTGTGGGTTGAGTCAAACTGTGCGTATACACTCCCCCTGTATGAAATATCAATGTGTGCAAGGTTTCATTTTGACCCATACAGTCTTTTCACGTGCGTGAATAAGTTCTATCAATTTGGAGGGTAGCAGATTTGGCTGTGAACTTACACATTAAGTTGCCAGGCAAGAAAAATGACGCTGATCTCTACTACGGATAAAATATTAAACATATTAGAAGAATGACACACAAGCAATCTGCTCAGGTTTCTGCTTCCCGGCTCTACTGCTGATGAGGCCTTTCTTCAAAGGGAAGGCTATCCTTCTTTTAATTCCCAAGGTTAGCACTGATGTCATGTTTTGTAAAGGATCAATTTTCAGTGCCATGTTTTGGTTCCGTAACTCCCAGGTATCACTGAGAGCTGGGTTATAGTATTACTTCATCCTTTAACACCAAAAGGTTCCTCAGTGTTAAATGAAGAAGTAAATGAGTGACATCTCATGCCTCTTGTGAAGTGATCTGTGTAACCAGGCTGGGAAGAACTTCTTTTCCTCTATCATGCGTTCTGTGAGTACAAGGAAAAGAAGGCAGGCAGGTGTCCTGGTTTCAGCTGGGACAGAGTTGATTTTCTTTCCAGTAGCTGGTATAGTGTTATGATTTGGGTTCAGCATGAGAAGAATGTTGATAACACACTGATGTTTTCAGTTGTTGCTGAGTAGTGTTTAGTCGAAAGTCAAGGATTTTCCAGCTTCTCATGGCCAGCCAGCAAGAGGGCTGGAGGGGCACAAGAAGCTGGGAGGGGACACAGCCAGGACAGCTGACCCAAACTGACCAAAGGGGTATTCCAGACCATATGACATCATGCCCAGTATATAAACTGGGGGGAGTTGGCTGGCCGGGCACTGTGGCTCAGGGATTGGCTGGGCATTGGTCAGCTGGTGGTGAGCAATTGTGTTGCGCATCACCTGTTTTGTATATTCTATTATTATTATTATTTTCCCTTCCTTTTCTGTCCTGTTAAACTGTCTTTATCTCAACCATGAGTTTTACTTTTTTGTTTTCTGATTTTCTCTCTCATCCCACAGCAGGGGTGGGGAATGTGCGAGCTGCTGTGTGGTGCTTAATTGCCCGTTGGGGTTAAACCACAACAGTAGGAGATGTCACAAAAGCTGAAACAAAATCCTCTGCAACCTAAGGCAAAATTTAAGAGGAGAATTCTCACATTTTAGAAGGAAATTCTCATTCTAGAGAATTACATGTGTTAAGATGCTTTGGTTGCCACAGACTACATGATGGCACTTCGTAACTGGCTCGGGTGCAAAATTATTGGTGTGTTGAAAACAAAACCTGTTTTGTCTAATACCTTGCAGAAAGAGACACATGCAGCTGCTTCTTGAGGGGGAGACATTTAGACCCAGAACCTTCTAAATTCAACTGAATGCTGCAAAACCTGAAGTGACACAGCTGGTCAGTGTGCAGTGCAGCTGAACGCGTTGAGATGACAACAGACGTGCACAAAATCCAGAGTCCTATTTTTGGTAATGCAAAATTCAGGGCATTTCCTCAGAATTAATAACCAGCCTTACCAAAATCCCAGCCACTGTTTGATTCCAAAGAAATGCCCCAAGTTTTATGGGCAGTTAATAAATATATGCATAAAGGCAGGCTGGATTTGATGTTGTGACATGCACCCCACTAATCTCAGCTTTTGGACCAGCTCAGTGAGGGCTATAGGCAGTGAACTTAGACTAGAGCAGAGCTCGCTGAGGCTGCTCTAACACATGCTACAGGCTGAAGAGACTGAAGAATAATTTCAGAACAGAGACCATAAAAGGTGATTTAATGTCACTTTTTGCTCTACTTCCTCTGCACCAAGAGACCACGAAAAATAAATGAAAGCTTTTTGGATGGCTAACAGTTTTCTTTATTTTTATAAAGTGTGTAGAGCAGCAGGGCCTGGCTTTAGGCAATAGAACTGAATAATACAGTATCAAATCAGAAGTGTATGTAGTTTGTGTGTTAGAATATGTAATACCTATACTTATATGTACATTTCACTGGAACAACATGGGAAAACTAAATACTCCGCAACAGGAATTGTTCATGACAATATAAATAAAGATGATCATAATGTATGATGTAAGTGAATTAAGTTATCAGAAGCAATAATAATTCTTGCATTTCGTAACTTTTATGGGCTTGACTTCGCAATCTGAATGTTCTTTAATGTTCCTCTGAATTGAAATCTTGTTTTGATATAAAAAGTTTACTAGTAAAAAGGCATTTTGTGACCACAGACTTGAACCATCACTAGAATAAAGATTTTTGCACTGTTCTTACTGCATAGTAATTGACCTTCAAAGGCAATTGCTATCTTCCAGGTGAATATGCCGCTACTGCATGAGGAAGAATCACACATAACCAAGTGGTTCACAGCCAATTGCCAAAAAGAAAAAAGAAAAAAAAAAAGGGGGGGGGGGGGGGAAAGGAGAAGTTTTGCTCAATCCTGCCTACTGCATTACTTCCTTCCTTTTCCCAAGTTCTATTCCTACTTTCTACCCTGCCACCCTTAACACCAATCCCATCTCAAGTTCCTGCTTCATTCTCCCTTCAAAATTTACCCTTGTCATTCAAAGAATGACAACTCAGGAGAAAGGCAAGAAGGTCATTCTGAGCCATGGTGCCTGGTGCCAAGTGCTGGGCCTGATTCGTAATTTTCATAGGCTTGCTAAAGACAGAGATTACTCAAGTGCTAAATATCAAATTTCCATTCTAAAGCCGATAGGAATTAGACCTTCTCAGCAAATTAATGCAAAAATATTTTGAAGATGGGCAAAACTGCAGTCTTCTGTATCTGTCTGAGGAACTGCTCATTTGTTTTAACCAAGACTTCTGAGATAGCCTTTTACTTAGGCATGCACTTGTTGTGTTTTCATTTTTAAGTCCCCCAAAGCTGGAGGCTGTAACTACAGACAATGTTTTCTGTCCTATCTAGATTAAAGAGACCTTTCTATAATCACATCATCTGCTAACAGTGTAGACCCTCTACAACACAACATGGACTGGACTCACTGCCAGAAGAAGTGATCCTGCCTTTTCTATGTGCCCAGACATTCATTTCTGTCCCCTGCATGAGGCTGGCACAAGAACTAGTGTGTCTATAAAATTAACCAGATTAGGGCACGATCTTGGCTAAGACTAACAATTTTTAGCTATGCCAGTTCCCTTATGCAGATCACAATGTGGCCTCAGATATATCTGTGCTGGAACAACACAGGAGGCATTTAAGAGATGAGAAAAGACTGCTTGTGACAGGCAGGACAGTTCTCAGTGGTAGCACTGGTCATAAACCATGGCATGAGCATTTCAGTGTATACTGTATTCTACATTTAATTAAGCTGCAAGCTCCTTAAATGCCAAAGACCTATTTTTCCTCTTTGTCTTCACCGCCAGCACAACTCATACTGTTGGTGTTTAAATATATAGTACTTTTCCAGCATTATGTAGCACTTTTCCAGTCAAGGATGCTAAAGGTTTTTACAAGTATTGCTAAGTTCTCAAAACTCAGATGGGAAAAGGAAGCACCACGCCAAATACATACATGGGGGAAACTGAATCACAAAAAAGGGATGTGACTGCACGAGCTTATACAGCAATTTTATGAGAACGTATTAACAGAAGACTACCTTCCAGCTCATGATGGCAATGGGAAATCATTCATCTCTTTATGATTAGCAAGTAAGAATCATTAGATCTTATGACAGAAGAACAGATCTCATATTTACTTCCTTTCCAGTATTTTGCTGTCTCTGAAGGTTCAAATTTTGTTTAATAGTCTATTTTTTAATTAAAAAAAATAATTTTATGAGCACTTTGAAATATACTTTCTACTTGTATTTTATTTTATATGGAATTAAATACCAAATATTTCTGAAAAGTCTACCAAATTAGCCCAATTGACAGCAAACATGCATTGAATGGGACTTTGGGATAAAAATTTTTCAAAAAATTAAACCCACAAAAATGTTAGTGCTGTTGTATATATATAAACCAAATGACTTGTCTGGAAACATGTTAAAGGAGATTTATATATGATTCTAAAGGGGAAAGAGTGCTACTCTGCTATATTGTAATATGCTCAGGTAAGATAGAATGTTAATTACCTGCTGTGTAATATTCCATTGCCTCCTTTAAAATCCTTCTATTTTCATTAATTAATGAATATTAAAGCAATCCCAAACCTAGGCCTAAATACTATCAAAATTCAGAAAATTCAGGGCATTCAGAACTAGATTTGAATGCTACAGAAATTCACTATTCTTCATTTAGGTTGCTGCCACCAGGCACTGCAGAAAACAGGGCAACAACTCATCATACTGTTTTGAGAGCTCTTACATGGTAGGAAAAGACTGGGCAGTATACACACACAGGTCAGAGATGGAAAAGACCCTCACCACATTATCCAGTCCTTCTCTTGGGGCCAATGTAAAAAATGTGCTCTCCAGCATGCTTCCTAGCTGTTTGTACTGTTTACTTTCAAAAGTCCCCAGGGATGGAGCTGCCCCACCTTCTCCCTGAGGGGCTGTTCCACAATCCCATTCATTTGACTGTCAGGAAAGGGTTTTTACAGTCAAGTGCTATTCTGGTCTCAAAAATGACTATATGAAAGAGAACCTTTTAATTTCACATACATATTCCCTGGGTATCAGAATTGCATCTATTTATTTCAGTGACTCAGACACACTTGTACTATTTCTATTCCTGTTACCTCTGCAGAACAAATACAGTTCAGAGGCAAGAAGCTGGCTTCTATTCCCTGTTGTATGTGGCCAGTAGAGTTGGTCTCTCAGTCTATGTATTTACAGTGGTGCAACTGCACAGACAAAAATAAAGCTGCCCAACTCTTCCTTAAAGCCCATTTCAAGTGGTTGGGCCTCAATTATATGTGATATGTTTAACAAAAAAAAGGGGGCGGGGGGGGGGAGGAGACCACTCTGACTCAGATTGCAGAAGGAGTTTGCAGCACTGGTATGAAGAAATAAGCAAGCACCTTTTTATTTTTAAACTGTGCCCAGTAAGTACTAGTCATTGAAACGCAAGCACTTTACTGGAAGTACACTACAGCTCCTGAGAATTTTTGTGCAATGAATTGTTTCACCCATACTGAACAGGCACAGTACACTTTCAGACAAACCATAGTGTACAGTCCCTTCCTTATGTCATTTTGGACCTACGCAGCGATTCAGTCCAATTCTTCCCACACTATTTTTCTTCTAAAGTTTATGCATGACCTTTAATTTTTTTCATCATGTTTTTGCAAGAAATAAAACAATGAAATAATTGGATAGTTATCAGCAACTTAAAAAAGGTTGTGCTTTGAGTAACAAATCTTATCTTTGTATTAACTTAAAATAAGGACACTCACTTCTTTATAAATTATAACAATATGACCAGATTTCACTCAAGACAGATTTTGTGATCTGACCACAGGGGCAATGTATTTAGCTACGCCAGTACACCAGAACTGCCAAACCAGTGCCACAAATGCTGCTCCTGGCTGTTCTGCGTGACCCAAGCAGTTTCCCTCCTTCTCTCATTACAGAAACACCACAACTTTTTGTTATTATGGTCTGTAAGTAATACTTTTCATTCTCCTCTTCCCCCTTTTTCATGGATGACAGATTCAATTCAGTCCGACAAGATCTCAGACATTGCACAAAGGAAATGAGCTCATCTAGCATGCCTGGTGCCTCCCAATGTTTCAATCCACTGAAGGAGTTATAAATAAAATCTCCACAGGACAAGAACATAGGTGCAGGAGGAAAAAGGAAGGGTGTTAAAAGAATGCTGGACTGTTTCATTGAACTGAATCAGGACAAATGATGAGTGAGACTAAAGAACCAAAATCAGCAAAAATTTTCCTTGTGGCTGTTTCTGCATATCTTTCTAAAAGTAACCCCCTCCCCAAGAGTTACTTACGTCTGTGGAGCTGGGGCTAGGCAGGGACACAGGCTGAACAGCTGCGGGAAAAGTAAATGTGGTCTCTGTCTTTTCATTTTCAGGGGAGTCAGGATAACTGGACAGAGGGGATGTGGGGGTCAAAGCCCCGAACCCCAGCACCGTGTTGTATTTAGGTGGACGACCTATATATTAACAACAGGGAACACAAAAAAAAAAAAAAAAAAAAAAAAAAAAAAAAAAAAAAGGAAAAATGATCTTACATACCTTTGGCCAGTGGTCCTCATTGGCTAGCGTGAAAAAGGAAATGATGTAGCACAGAGAGGAAGTTAATATAAAAGTTACAAGTGGAAGGACAGAAGCAAAGATTTAAACATTTTTTTAGAAATCTTTAAGTAGAATTGTGCAAGGAAAGAACATTTAAAAGATGTATTTCAGAAGGAAATAGAAATAAGCTCTGTAGAGGGTCAAAGAATCACTCCCACAAAAGCCACTCCTAGAAATGAGGCTATTTAGTTTTTAGGGAAAACATGTTGGCATCAAAGCTAGAGAGAAGCTACAATAACTACTATTAAATCCTTTCTACTGTTATCCCACACCTCCCTATCTTTCTAGTGCCAGCATGAATCTACACAAAGGTTAAGTCCTTTATCAGAGGCCAACACTCACCAACCCCCCCCCTTTTTTCCCCCTTTTTTAAACCCACTCACCCACAGATCAGCACTTCCTACCCTACTGGTACGTTTTTTAAATTAGGCTACCTCAAGAACAGGTCCTGTTGTCTGACTCGCACCACCAGCACTACCAGTTGTAACCTACCACTAGTATTCCACTGTAACCCCCCCCAGATTCTGTATTCTTTCTTAGACTCTCTCAGTCAAATATGTTTGATTATGCACAACTTCTATATGCTCCTTTAGACTAGCAGAAGAGCCAAATGTGTTCGTAACATTTTTCATAAAATTATGTATGCAAAGCAAGACAGCAAAAACACAGTATGTAACCATCATTTCTGCCTCCCTTCTCCAGGGTAATTTATGGATATGTAAACATAAAGGAGTTAGGATCTAGGAATAATTCCCCAGATCTTATGTTTACAGATTGTCAGTCTATACCTATTAACATGCTAAACCTTGCATTTAAGGTCTGGATATGTTCCAGAACTAAGTATGTCCTTGGAAACGGATTTCTAATAGTGATGTCCATGGCTGAAATTTCTGACATGCTCAGCACCATCTAGAATTAAACTAAAGCTCTCAAGGGCACATGCTTGCATAAGCTTTTTACCTAATATATTGCTATACTAAATCACAAAACAAGTGTATACATCCAAATCTTTTGTCAACTGAAAATGTGTGCTACTGATTTGGTGCTGATGCAAGGTACAGGCTCACAACAGGGTGTGAGGAAAAGAAAGTATAATAGCAGTCAGTGTGCAAAAACAGGCTAAGAGAGTATCAAGTACAAAAGCATGCAATTGTTTTCATCGATACAATAATTGTTCACAATGAGTTATAAAATAGAATTAAGAAATCAGTACTAGGAGAAGGAACATTTACTTATCCACAGAGTAAATGCAAAACTCTCTCTCTCTGTAAAATCTACATCATATCATTTTAAAAAATACATTTAATGTTATTAGAGGATGGCAGTAGAGACTGGTGTCTTTTATTTAGAAACAGCATAGCTGCAGAAGTGTCAGCTTTGCCACACTACCTGCTGGACTGAAGAGGTATATCAAGGAGAGTACACGTCAAATGAATATTTGACCTTGCAGCCAAAAAACAAAGCTAATGGAAGTGGTCAGTGCTAGACAGGACTGGGTTTTTTTGATCCGATTGATTACTTTTTTTAATACAGCAAACTCTGGAGTAGAGAAGGTATTACGAGACTGCAGAAAATCATCAAAAATCAAGGAAAGATTGTCATATATGTGTGGTTGATGCCATGCACAAAAAATGGTATCATGTTCTCTCCTATGCTGTTCTGACTCATCTGTTTCACCATAATCTAAGTCTTCAAATTTCACCTGCTCTACAGACGGATTTCTACTGAATAATACTGCATACCTATACGAAAGATCCATCTCTCATTTTAGGACAAGTAGCACTCTGGTTGCAGAAAAGTGCTCCGTATGAGCACGTTAGCCCTTCTTGCTCAAGATAAATTCTTTTGAAGGACCCATCTCTACCCCCAGTGGGGAACAAGGCTTTTGTCACACTAAGTTTCCTCTCCTATTCAGGGCACAGACATTTTTCCATAACCACCTTCTTGACAGTAACAATACAATTTAGTTATTAACAAGAGGATTTGACAGCAGCTTTATACCACTAAATGATGTTCAAACATCTCACCTTTCACTTGCTCTATCTGCTGTATTTTTTTTTTTTTGGGAGAGTGAAACTGAAATGAAACAAGCTGCCTAATAAAACCTGCTATGCTAATCCCTAGAAGTCATGACCTTTGCTGTGGAAATTTACTGGACAAATGAAGTACTGTAGAGTCCTTCTTTGTTTTGCTCTTCAAATTAACAAGGGGACTGCAAATGCAAGATGGAGGAAGAGGCATATAGCAGGGAGACAGGTCTAAGTATACCTCACCTCTTTTACGTGTTCCGGGATGCATTGTGCTGTTCAGGTACGTGACTGCACTCTTCTTGCGCTGCAGGGAAGAATATAACAATTTTTGTTGGTTAATATTACATAGTAGTACTAAGTGAGATTACTAGCTGTTCTGTTTTCTGAAGCACAGCTTCAGAAAGGTTGGCTTTTTTACACTACTGCTGACATCTGGACTGCTTCAGGCTGATATGCAAGCAGACCTAATGGTAAGACTAACACACGCTGCCATTTAACATCAGCTTTACATAGGAAGAGGCAGAAAAAGATGCATTAGAAGAACATCCCAATGCATTTACTATTTAAAAATCTGAGGGTCCTATCATTGCAATGGCCTTTTGAATTATAAATGATAGCTTGCCTGTCTAGTTAGGACTGAGATCGCTTAGGAGATAGCAACATGGCAGAAAAGACACACAAGCTCAGAATGAAAATACCAGCTTTCCCCAGCAAAAAATTAATACCTCAGGCTCAAAAACTGCTCCACTGTACACTGGATTTGCTGTTGTTCTTCTTTTCCTCTCTTGTCGCTTACTTTGGATTTCTTGTAAAACAAAGCATTCAGGTTAGAAAACAACGGGTCTCGGAAATTATATAAAGTCCTCAGAATTCAGTTTTGCATGCAGGGAGAGCTGTGAACATTTCTACAGAACACCAGTCATGCTGAATATAGGCAACTTTGTTATACTTCTAATTTCTGAAGGTTTGGAAACTAAGAGCTGACCAGGAATACAAACGCAGTGCTCAACTAACTAATGAAATGACTGCCATCTTCTCGCCAAGTACTCCACGACTAAGACGTTTTAAACTCATGGTCAGTGTAATTGGGATTTGAAACAAAAAGCCTCTGGTAACCTTGTTGATACTTAAAAATAAACACAGTACAAAAATATGCAAGCCATTGAAATATTAGGCTGTATTTCACTGTATAGGATTAAGGAGATTAAACTATAAACCCAATTATAATCTATTAACTCATTCACTACAGATTACAGTCCCATGACATCATGAAATAAATGAAAAGCCCACATGTGGGTTACAGTAAAATTAACCATGGTGTAACTTTGCAGATACAGGGGTTGTCCAGAAAGCAATGGGATTGTCACAAATTGCTTTCCTACCATCAGAGCATATACATTCTTCCCAACCACTGATCTCTGCTGCATAAGTAATTGCTTTGTTTCAATGTAATAAGAGGAATAAAAAAAGTCTGCACAACAAACTAAGTTAGATCAAGAGTACAGACATCCCAAATGTACTTTTGTGCAAGAAAATACTGCATTTAATACAGAAATATTTTGGACCCGTACTTTCAATTCAGAAAGGCCATGAAACAGGGAGTTTAAGAACCAACTTAAGACGTTTTTCCTACCTTCCAGATGGTCATGAGTAACTAGTCCCAGAGACACCATGAAGGCAAGTTTCTGTGAGGGGGGAGAAAAAAAGATCATGACAAGTCCAACCGTTAGGATGAGCTATGTCACTCAGGCCCTTTGAAGACAGTTGACAGATAACTACAGAACAAAAATGTTATTGGTAATACTTTGCTTCTATAAATCACTTTTCATTCATATATGTCAAACTGCTTTACAGAGGACAGACAACAGTCCCATTTTCTAGATGGGAACCTAGGCTGAGATACAAGGAAATGCCAATTGCTCACGATCACAGAGCTGGCAGAGGTGGGAACAAGAAAGCAGTTTCTTTTCTTACAGGCCAGCACTGAACCAACTATATGATTGGCTCTTAGTAAATACCAACACAGTTCAATTGCCAGCAAAATATTGGTAGTTGAAGATCATTCTCCATATACTCTGAACTACAAGCAGCAACTCTGGTTTACATTTGCCATTTGACAAGGGCTATGGCTTTCTTAAAGGATTCTAATTTTAACACAGGAAGTGCACAGACATGTAAAAATCAGAATTTGTACTGACAACAGTTAATGCTCCACAGTAGTCCATTTGAACCCACCTACAAAAACAAATGTAGTAGAGCATTTAGCTGTAATCAGTTCCAAAGCCCTGCACGGCAGAAAGGCTTTAAGAAACAGCCATTCTGGCCAGTCTTTTCCCCCAAAACCAACGGGACTGAAACTTGAATAAAACCCATGCAGAATGTGAACATATATGACTCTTTCCATCTTGCTCACCAGAGCAGAAATATTTTATAAAGCAAAATAAAGACATTTCTCTAGCATTAAAAATAACTCCAGAAGTCTAAAACCTCAAAGGAATGGAAATCAAAACTGTAATCTAAGCCTCCTGGTTGAAGTATCAGAAGGAAATTATGATCTTCTATCTTACAAAAGAGTCAGAAGTCAAATGCATTCCAGGACTGAAAAATGCAATGCATTATATTTATTTAGAGTTCTTATTCTGTAGCCTTATCAACTACTACTATCCAACAAGAATGTATGGAATGTTAAAGTTAGGGAGTCTTGAGGGAACAGAGAGGGAAAAATGTTTTCTGAAGGACAGAGTGTTTCCTTTTTTTCTTAAAAGAAAGCTCTGGGTGTGTTCTGATACCTGTGGATTTTCTTCTCGTTTTGGCTTCGGTGCAGCAGGTGGAGTAACTGTACGACTTTCTGTTTGCTTCTCTTCTGCTTCCACGTGCGGTTTAATAGTCTGAAAAGAAAGCGTTTCTCTCATTCAGTGATCAGAATTACTTTTTTTACTTTGACTAAGAAAGCAAAACAAATACTTTTGCAGATACAGGAGAAAAACAGTTTTAAAGCTCGCAGTGTACTAACAAAGACTTAATTGACAAATCTGATGTGAGAGGAATGTTAAATAAAGTGTTTTCCTTTAACAAAGGATGAAACAGGCTTACCACCATGCCATTAACCCACGCAGCCATGCAAGCAATAAAAGTAATCTTAAGAGTTAATTCCATTACAGAAATCACTATATGGTATGGGAAAACTAACAGACCCTTTAAGAAAAAGCATCCCATGGAAGACTTCCAGATAGAAACCATTCTGCATGGCACATGCATTTTGTACTTCTCACTCCTCAGTCTTCCTATTTCATAGAATTATGAATGGCTCAAAAACTGTCTCTGTGACTCCTACAATCTCAGATGTTTCTGAAGCTTTTTTCTTTTCTGAAGTCATAAGCCTCTGCAATGGTATCCCAAACCCTGCATGACAATCCTCAGCCCATGGCATAGTGGTTTAGGCTACAAACTGAGTGAGGAAAGCTACACAGAGACAAACTTCTCCCCTTTACGATATGGAGAAAATATAGGGAAAAATTCATGTATTGCTAAACCACCACAATTCTGTATGTTTTTCAACAGTTGAATTGCCAGTAATTATTCAAAGAGCAAACAAATATTGCTGACATCAAAAGGAACAGGTATCAAAAATATAGTATTGTAGAAGTACAACTCCAAATCAAACAAAAAGGGCACTCATTGCTGAGTAACTTGTGGCACAGCCTTGAGGTATGCAAGAACCTACTCATGAGAATTAATAAGCAGAACTGAGCATGAGCATATCTTTCATGCACATGATTTTCAGTCTCCATAGGTGACTTCAAAAGCAGAAGGTAACTTAAAGGCACATTAGTCTATGAAAGAGTTACAAATGAAATATACACTATTATTTATATAAATTACATAAATATTATATGTTATAGATAATGTATTATATAGTATACAATATTATACTATTACTAACATCCAATATACGGTAGAGTTAAAAGTGAAACAGAAGATTGCTTTACTTGAACTGAATGGCAAGGACTCTCAGTTGCAATCCACACTGACTAAAGTCATGTTTTATTTTATAAAAGTTTTTTCTGGAGAGAGACTATAAAACTAAACATCTAGAACTCTCTGTTTCTGAGGGTCTCCTTTCCACTCAATCAATCCAATTTAGTCACAGGGAACTATCAGTCTTCAGAAGCTGAGTTAGCCTATTTTGCCTCCAATCACAAGACGGCAAGATCAAGGAAGAAATGGCTACATTTATCGTATTAAACACCCCTACAATTTTGCGTAATTTTTGCCTTTCATGTAGCCACCCTTTGAAAAACAGAAACACAGAAAATATTTTTCCAGTGTTTCCTAAAGGCTTGGTATGAACATGGATTACAGTTTGTACTTGGTCTCCAAGATACTAGTACAGTCCTGCGATGTAGCTTGCTTATAAACTACTGAAGTTAAAACAGTAGGGGGAGCATAAAAACACTGAAGCATGAGAAAAAGATTCCAACAGCCCGTATTAAAGAAAATGGTAACTTCTACCCCAAGAGTTGCAAGTCATTCCATAATTTGTCCTATTGTTGGAACATGAGTATCTCCAGTACCCACTGAAAATTTCTCCACGGTTGTCATCCCCTCCAAATCGGCACAGTAAAGCAATAAACCTGGTACGTTGCATTAGTAGACACTTTCTTATCTGTACCTGTTTTTCAATGTTTGGTTTGCTGATCTGTACAGTCTGAGGTCCAGCGAGCCTGGTACCCGGTGCTGCTATCACGATGCTGGTGAGCTGTGCCATAGGGAAAGTTTTGGCTATGGTTGCTGTCTGCCCATTAACTACACGAACTGGATGTATGGAGTTCTGAGAGTTGGGTAAAGAGGTGGGTGTGAACTTTGTTGTCAACATCACAGGTCTCTGAATAAGCTGAGGAGCTGCAAGCATTGGAGGAGGTGCTGGGGCAATAGGAATGTTATTTTGGGCAACTGGTTTAGGTCGAACCTACAAAAAAAAAAAAAAGAAAAAAGAAAAAGAAAGAGATTTGTATATCAGTATTTCAGATGAACTTTTTTACTAAGTCTTTCAATTCAGCCTGTATAATCTGCAGAAGGTTGCTCAATTTTTTTATAAAATGTAATTTTTAGCATAGTGTCCTAAGTATGCTATGAGAAGGAAAAGCCACATTTTCAAACCTACTTGCATAAAACCCATCCATAACATTTGCATATGCAGTCACTGTCCCCGAAATGGTATTTGGATGCATAGACACTTATATTGCATGTTTATTGCCAAGTGCCTTATCTGTATCTAAATCAACATATTGGTTTTGCAAGCCAAAAAATTCATGTAATATTTACAGACACAGCTGAGGCTCTCATGTTAAAAGTGTGTCTCAGGGCTTTATACTGAGCCTCCAAGAAATCATGAACAGTTGATTGTGCCCTGAAAGAAATAATTAAATTTTTCAGCAAATCCCTGTTACCTTTGTCAACTCCATATATTATTTAGACACCTGCACAACCAATCTTGCTAAGCAAAAAAATTGCCAGGATTATACATTAATCCCTCATTGAAAGTGCTAAAGGCTACACGTAAATGCAGTCATTACTCTTTTCTTCTTTCACAAGAAAGAAAAGAGCCGCAAGAATCTTCATATACTCCACCACCAATACTTGCTTATTTCTTTCCCATTGTTAAATTTGTACTTATCACATCATTAGAGTACAGAAGTAGAATGCATTACTCTGAAAATAAAGTCTTTTTCCTTATTTGATTCCTCTTGTCCTATCTACCTTTAATACTCAATAATGCATTTTATCATGGAAAACTAGGTCACATTCCAACAGATCTCACCATCGTCAAATCTTAATCAGATACCAGCCTATATTTTCCTTTTTTCTTTTGTAAAAGATTTAGACTTTTATTCACAGTACTACGTATTTCTTACAAATGAAAAAGTTCCTCCAAGATGTTTTTTTTAAGTGAACAAGCAATCTGTGTCTTTCCCAAACCATGAAAAAAAAAGTAAACCCCAAGTTTTACTGCTCAGCTGCAAACAGAGGTCACTCTCTGTTGCAATACAGAAATAGTTGGGAACAATCTAGAGACATATTGTTTTTTCTTTTTTACTCATGAGCAGCAAACAACAACTAGAGCAATTTAAGGCCTTGTGTGATGCTTTGATTTTTTTGACACCTGTTCCATGGGTTCATTTCGTTTGATGTAAATAGGATCATATATGACCATCATATGCACATTTCATAATCACAGACTCATGCAGGTTGGGAGGTGGCTCAGGAGGTCTCTAATTCAACCTCCTGCTCAGAGCAGGGCCAACACTAAATGCAGACCAGGTTGCTCAGGGCTTTGTCCAGATAGGTCTTGTAGAACTCCAAGGACGGAGCTTCCACAATGTCTCCGGGAAGCCTCTTCCACTCCTAATCGTCCTCAAAGAGAGAATTGTTTCCTTATACATGGTCTAAACCTTCCCTGTTTCAATTTTTGATCATTGTCTATAATTCTCCTGCTAAGCACCTATGTCTCCATCTTCTTGTTAATTTCCTTGTTGATATTGGAAATAAGGCTGCTGTTAGGGTGCCCCCGAAACCTCTTCTCCAAACTGAACAAGCCCAGAACCCTCAGCCTCCCCTTGCAGGTCATATATTCCTGCCCCTGCCCCAGCTATCTTAGAGGCCTTCCTTCCCTGGATTCATTCAAATTTATCAACCAGGGGGTCCAAAACTGCATGCTGTGTATCAGATCCAGTTTTATGATTGCTAAGGAAAGGTGGCTAATCTCTTCCCTTAACCTACTGGCTGCAGTCCTGCCGGTAGAGCCCAATAGGCTGCCAGGCTTCTTTGCTGCCAGGGCACATCACTAGTTTAGCGACTGTCAACCAAGACCTTTTAAGCAGTGCTGCTCCCTAGCCAGCCAGCCCCCAGCCTGTACCTATGCAGGGGGCTAGTCCATTCCAGGTGCAAGACTTTGCCTTTTTCCATGCTGAAGCTCAAGATATTCCTGCTGGCCCATTCCTGTGTCCTGTCTAGGGCCCTCTGAATACCAGCACTGCCCTCAAGAGTATTGACTGCATCCTCAAATTTGGCATCATCTGCAAACCTCTTGAAGATGAATTGTCTCCGCTACCAGGTCACCAATAAAGACTGACAGAAATGATGTTCATAGAAACTCTCTCCTATCTATGCTATAATTAAGTTCCTCCTTCTATTGCTTGTTCTCTGTACACTCACCTGTGGAAGAAAATTTGGACGAGGAGTAAGTCTGGGAGGAGGGATGAACTGCGGCACTTTTATGGGCTGAGGCGTAGCCTGAACCTGCTAGAAGAACATAAGAGATCAGGAAGAGGAAAAATAGCTCTGCAGTTGTTCACCAAAATCAACGTCCTCAATGTATTTGCAGACCTGATGTCCCTGGTTTTCCACTCTGTAAAAAGTTTTTCACAGTAACAAGTTCCTCATTAGAAATGTATTAAAGACAGAGCTAATCTTACTTTCCAGTTCCTACACCTTGCTTCATAAATTGAAGGTATCTTTTCTTTTAGTTCAACTGTACTAACTACTATGCTCTGCATTTCATCTGAAGATAATGAAAACTCCTATTTGTTTTAATAGTTAAAAATTAGCTTTACAATGGACAGAAAATAATAACAGACTTTGATGTCCAGCTATATGAACCATTGTCCTTTCATACTGAATGGCATACGGAAGAATGAAAGAGCATCTCACGCAAACAGAAAAGAACTGAAAGTTACAAGTCTTTTAGCAATGCTAATGACGCTATGAGGGGCTCTAAATACACAACTTGAAATTTTCAGAAGTAGGCCATTCATTTGAAACAATTAAGATCTGATTTTAAGGCAACCTAAGTACTTCGCTGTCTAACTGAAATCAGTTGGACAGAGCTGCCACAAAATTAACCTCTGAACAGCACTACTAGCTACCCTAAGTTGAGTACCCAGTGAGCTTCTCCGAAATTAATGTCTGTGTTAGTTTCCACCCTTCTATACTTCTGTCCACCCACATAAGACTGCAATTTACTTCAAAAAGGTCTTGTACTGATTAATTAATGCTTGGGAGAATATTCTGAGATTTTTGATGAAATTTGCTACAGAAACATAAATCATGAACTATTATTAAAACAAAATCACCTCCCCAAACCTAAGTTATTCAGCAAAGAAATGAAGCACAGACAGAAAGGACAGACGACAGTGGTGCAAGCGATGACATGGGAAAAGAGAACAGTAGAAAAAACTCCACTCAAAGAGTCTTCTCTATTCTGATTGCAAACATATGCCTCATTAGGAAGCAAACTTACTTCCATTTGCATTATGGAACTGTATTTTTTAATAAAGATAAATTGGATTTTTGTTTAGTGAAGCCTTAGCCTTTATTCCAAAAGTAAAATTTCCCTGTCATGATGTTATACAATGACTGGTTTCCAGACCAAGAAGCCTATATAACCCAATTTTAAAACATTGCTTCTTTTATTTCTAGGTGGCTAACCACTCTGGAAAAGACTGTGTGGTGTCATCAAAGCACTTTCCAAAATACATACTTAAAGAACAGGATCTGTGTATGTGTATGAAAAAGTGGTGAGCAAAGACATGGTAGCGGGCAGAGTTAAGTGATGTGTCTAGCACCAGAGACTTTTTATCATGCAAAGGGAACGAGAGAGATTGACTCAAAATACGTAAGATGAAAATCCAAACTGATCAAATGAAGAAAGTCTGACATCTCCTTTACCAAAGAAAAGAGTTGGAATTCTGCAGAACACAGCCACGTAGATTAGGTAGGGGGCAAAGCAGTCATTACTTCCCCATGACTAACAACTACTAATAGGGGAAACTTTACACAGAGGTCATAATAGCACTGATTTAATTCTATAAAGCAAAACAGTAGTAACAATCTGTGTAGATAGTAAATGCTTTTCTCTTAGACTACCATTTTAACAATGTCAACTAGTGAAGACTCACGACATGTCCCTACTATTCTCCTTTCTGTGCAAAAAAGTTACTTTTTTTTTTTCTTTCCCCAATAGCCCTCTTGTAAACCAAACCAACGCATATCTGCAGGGCAAACACATGGAACGCTTACCAAAGTTACTGTGTTTTTTGCCACTATTTGGACCGCCTCAGCTCCTGGCCCAGTGACCTTATTTGTTGTCTGGAGGTTGACTGGTGCATTCTGCGCATCAGTGCTGAGGACTGCTTTCTGATTGTTGTTGATAGCAGTAACCATGGCAATGGTAGGTCTCTGACCCACAACAGAGGCAGGCATGGTCGCAGTTGCTGCTTTCAAGACGAGAGGTAGTGTCTTAGTGGTGATCATAGAAGCTGTAGTTACAGTTTTCTAAGGGAAACAGAAAACACACTGTAAGAGACAGAGACACTTCGTATCAGACAGGACGTGGGTTGGTTAGTCAGAAACAATAGACAGTAAGAGAAAGAAAAGGCAGCACTGAGTCTATCTACCTACTGTTCAGACAAGCACATTATCTTATGTCTCTGAAAACTGGATAGCTAGAAAGGATTCTCATTTGAGGCACCTGTTGGGTCTATTTCAATCACCTGCAGCATTACAGATTGATTCAAAACAAATTCCTGACAAAATGACAATCAAGTGTTAGTAGTGGCATATGCACTTCTGGATCTTTTAGTTTTATATTACTTCCAAACATGTACTGTCAATATCAAACCTGTAGGGTGGAGGTTTATGAAACACACCAGCAAACTAGCTTCTCAATTAAAACTCAATTTTTCAAATGGAAACTTCATTTACAGAGATCCTCACAATCAGAGGAAGAGGGGAAAAAACATTCATAAATTGGTTTCTTTAAGAACAAAAACATATTTTGATTTTGGGTATCCCAAATTTCAGTTTTAGCCATACATACAGTTATTTAGCCCTTAACTTTCTTTCCTAAGAATATCAGTAGGGCTATCCTGAAGTTGTATGAGCTGGCTGCTAGTCTGTCCAGCTGCAGGCAATTAAGTTTAACTTCCGTGCAATGGGCTGGTTTTGGAACATATATGTGATGCCATGATTGCTCTTGGCCTGTTTTAATGAGAGTGGTTTTGAATCACTTAATGCCAGCATTTATCTGAAATGCCTGAACACACTATGCCCACAAATTCCAAAGTTAAAACAACTATAATTTCATAGTTTTGTTTTAAAATGTACTGTCTTCTAAGATGTTAAGGGAAATGGACAATTATGAATCTCATTCAAAAAGCAACAAGGCAAGAGAGTCTCCATATAAAACCAGAACACAGTGTGCACAGAAAACTCACAAGTGACACTCAACAGAATGTCAAGTGAGCTTATTTCTTTTCTTTTTGGTGTAAAAAATCCGTTGTATCAATGGCAATGCATCTTCAAAACAGTTATTGGCACAATCGGATGCTCTCAGTGTGAAATAACCGCCATTCCCTCCTGATGTCAGCACTAGGCTCTACAACAGGAAAAAATGGAGAACCAGGGATCAGGCAGTCTTTTTCACATTCTGAACACGCCTCATTTAGACTGCTTGATTTTAGTCACACAAGACCTTTCTCTTCTTTCTAATAAAATAATATAAATACATTTCCAGTTGGATTCTTCAGTATTTTCACCAATATTATTTCCTTAAACAAAAACGCATTTTACCTTCACACTTCTTATTTCATAATGCTTAAACTATATTCCCTGTTAATTATGCATAAGTGTGGAAAAAAATTCAAACACTGTATAATGCCAAATCAAAGGATAATTCATGCTTCAGTTTTACACATTTATACAAAATCCAGACATAATTAACTTTTCCTTGTTGCAACATGAACAATTCCCTTAACTTTGAGATTTAAGAACTTATCGACCTCTGCTGCACTTTCTCCAAAGCAAGAGGCTCCATTTCTCTAATGCAGTAACATTATTCAAGCTTTTCCAATGAGATGTAACATGGTATAATTTTCACAAGCATTACATTCATCCATAAACATTTTAAAGTAAAGTGTAATCAATCATGTAATACAAGGCTGTGACTCTTTCAAGGGGTTCTAGTAAGTCTGTAAGTACTGAGAGTATAGTTTCAGTCAGCCGATCACAGAGCTTGAATATCCCTGTTACTTTGCTGAGTATTAATTACCTTGGTTATTCTAAAAAGTTTTCAATGCATGAATTCATACTGAAGTGGCATTTGTAGTAAGTCTGCATTATTTCACATAATAACATGGCAATAATATGACCTTTTAGCAGACTTGGTGCTTTATGAAAATTTAAAAAGCCCTTCTTACTGGACTATATTAAGTATATTAAAATGTCACAATTAAGGCAGCATATATACCTTGATTCCTAAATTTAATTACTCTGAAAATAACCATTGAAAGCATTCTCTTTACTGACACAGCCTTGAAAGAGGCATTATTTGCAAAAGTAGGCACCAAAAAACTTTCTAGAGGGACAAAATATTTGACTTCTCTTTGCTGAAAGAGATTGAGGGGCAACAGGACAGAGGCACAACCTTAGATGTGAAATGTATACAGAAGCAAGTGAGGTTACTTCAGAATTACACCAACATAAACAAAAGTAGAAAAGTGTTAAGGATAAAAGCTGGCTTATTTATTCAAATGAGAGGATGACCTGCCTTTCAGTTTGTAAGTACTTTCCAAGTACAACTGTATCAATGGTAGTCAAAAGGGTGTAGCAGTTTTTTGACTGTTTCACTAGAGGGCTCTTTAACTTTGAACAAAACCTCAATTTTTATAACCTAGGAGATGACCTGGAAGTTAATGCATGAATGCAAAGTCTGGAATATGGAGAAACACATGAAACTGCTTCTGCAGTCATGTTTCCTGACTGAAAAACAGAGATCAGTGATACGGCAAAGAGTGATCCATTGTTTGCCTATAAATATTTTAGGACGTGGTAATATTTATTTCTTTTTTCTGTTTTAGCTTTGATACTGATGTTGCTGCTCAGAAATGCCTTTTCCTTAGTTAAGTTTGCTTCATTTCTTCAATATTCTTTTCTGAAAAATACAATTACCTAAGCCTCACAAATATATTTTTAGAGGGCATCCCAAACAACTTGCTGAGTTAAATAAGAGAACTAACAGCCCAACCATTTCTCTCTCCTCTACTTCCAGGAAAAGGGAAGACAAGAATCAAAACCGGTCAAAGCTATGGTTGTGATTCACTGCAATGTGCATAAAGTAAACTTCACAGGTGAATTCTGCCATCTGCCTATCCAGGTAAACATGAGCTGCTGAGATTGCATCAACAGGTTAAAAGACCTCACACACATTTCTTTTTACAAAACACCTCCGTGCACTGTCTAGCTGTTTTATTAGCACGCTTTGGGGATTCGAAATATTTGAACAGGAGAAACTTGGAATTCCCCTCTCAGTAGAGGCAGAGCACTTCATCTGGTGAGTTCTGGGATTACGTCTCTAATCCTATATTGTACTGAAATTCAGTGTACCTTCCCAATAAAGACATTACTTTCTAAAACTTGAACTTTGCAATTAACATTGTACACTTTTAAATGAATCCTTGCAAACTCAGTTAAATATTAGTTGATATGAGTTACATCTGTTTAAAAAGAACCAAGCAGAAAGAGGAGGGAACTGTTTTCTTACATTTTGTTCACAGATACAGTGGGCACTCTGTTAGTCTTTTACAAATAAAGTATTTTAATCATACACCTCATACAGTGTGTGTAAAGGCTTTACTGTTTCTTGAGACCTACCGGGTATGGACAGACCATCATTCATGCACCTATGGAAAAGATAGGTTAATTTGCTAAACTTCCATTTATTTTTAAGAAAGGTGATACTGCCACCCTTCTTTTCTGTGAGGTTATGATTCAACTTGTAAGAACCACGTAATCTTTTTGACTCAGATAGAAGGTTATTGCCAAAAAACCCCAAAAGACCCATATCTGCATATGCATAGAAGGAGAAATTCATATTGGTACACTAACAGGTGTAAGTGAAAGTCTGCAATTTTCTCTCTGCACTTCTCTTTTTTTCTTTTTTTTTTTCTTTTTTAAAAGTGAACTTCACCTTTAGCAAGGAAAATAATTATTGTAGAGATTTTTACCTGTGATCCAATCACGTTTGGAGAGGGTGCAGTAGACTGCTGCTGCTGTTGATGGTGATGTTGCTGTAGCTGTTGTAGTGGTTGCGGCTGTGGTGTCTGTAGTTTGTTTTCTGACTGTGCCAACGGCTGTATTTGAAACTTACTGTCTGGCTGTTCCTGCTTCACTATCAAATTCTTTCGAAGCTGTTCCACCACTCTTTTCTACCAAATAAACAAAAACATAAACAGAAATTATGACAGTTATTTAGCTGCACATATTAGAGAAGATAATAACACTTAAAGTTACATTTATTTAATGTAAATAAAGAACTGCTCAGAAGCTTAGTGGGATTTCTCTTTTTGGAATTTTAAATATTGGTGTTATCTAATGGGCACTGTGTCAAAATAGGCCACAGAGCAGTCAGTACTGCTGCCCAGCAGGATGACCTTGCTGTCCTTGCAGAAACCCACCCACCAAAATTCAGCCCATTCACAAACCACTGCAAGACCTCCTTAACCTAATATTCACTTGAGACACGTTAGCATTCAGACTCCAGAGTTTCTGATTCCTTCAAACACGCACTATTCCTAAACAGTGACGAAAAAGGACTTCAGGTTGATGCCTTGAGGCTGACTTCAAGGCAATGGGGATGCCATTTTGTACCAGGCATCAAAACTGAGTGGAGAGATAGCCAGTCTGAGTGCAAAGCGGGGAATAGGAAGGGCATTCTGTTCAATATTATTGTCACCTGAAAGAAAATCAGATAGGGCTACCTACACGGGAAGGAAATGGCAGAGATATATTTCTTCCAGCTTAAAGACTTCCTATTACATTATAGCTTCCATGAAAGTTTGAAATTATTTTTAAAAGCTTCTTCTCCTGGTAGCCATTGTGTCTCTCTAAAGAGTAACTCAACAGACTTAAGAGCTGACCAGGTGTCCTGCAGGGTAAGATACCATGTCACCACATGGGTAATAAGGGCTCACAATTTATGTTCATATTATGAACTAAAGTTCATATTATACTTTAGTGTGGACAAGGGAAAAACCACCACAATACTTTTTTTACCTTTTGTGGGCATGATAGAAAATGGACATTTTTTCCTACACTCCAACCACCCTCAAATTAGTACAGCTTTAAAAAGATTTAGATATACACTTAAGCCCCCTTGATCAAGAGCATACGCATACTCGGAAACAGTTACATGACAAGGTTGGCTTTGGAAGAGGACAATGAAGTCAACAGATGTAGGGGCTCAACTGAGAAAGCTCTAGTGGAAACAGAAATGGTGAGGAAACCTCTACCAGAGCCAGGTGCTGACAGTGGGCTGCCCCAAGCAGTTCCATTTACACAGAAAGGAAAAGAAAAAAACCCACATTCTGACAATATCAAATCTTTTGATTTTTGTTTTGAAGCATTAGTATTAAGACACAGTACAAAACAGAGACATGGAGGAAAAAAAAATCCAGCTATTTACAAGCAACTGAAACAATTTTTCCCCTCCAACTTCTGTCACACAGGATTATGAAATTCTGAGCTAACAAAACATCTGTTCTCTGCATAGTTCTTGTGGACATACTGTAGACTTTTGATTCTGAGTGTCTTGCTTATGATGAGTTAAAACTGCAGTGCCTCACACACTGAATGTGTACCTCTAGCCCAGAAGAAGATAACAAAAGGCGCAAGGTCCCAAATTGGCAGATTTGAGTACCGGAACTTTAAAAAGCCAAATAAAACACAGAAGCAACAAAAAACCCACCCCTGTTTCATAAGGTTGAAATGTGTGAGCTCACATGACTCACCTTTTTGCAAAAGACTGAATTCAGCGCCTCAGAGGTGTACAGAAGGTGGATTGCCTGGCTTCTACAAACCCCACAGCCCCGGCTGGGGATGCACGCTCAGTTCCGACGGCAACAGAAACACAGGCCCAACCTCACTGAAAATTCAGGGAGTTGGTAATGGACGACAGCACAAAGGAACTATTTTACACTGCATCCAGAAAAGTGCTAAAAGCTGTCAGAGCCTAAAAGCTGTAAATTGTTTGTTCCCTTCTACAACAAGGAGAAAATAATAGGAGTGTGGAAGGCATTTTTCTAATTCCGATATTATACATAGTTTTAAATAGCCTGTGTCTATCAGCTCATTCGTATACAAAGTAACCGAACAACCATTTAAAATTGCTTTCTGAAAAGATCAACCATGTTAACATGCAAACCAAAGTGCCATGTCAGCAAGCAGATACAAGAGCTGAAAAAAACATTTCCAGAGAGTAACCCGAGGGGGAGGAGAGGAGAACTGAGCAAAGTAGGAGAGGAAATAATGCAACATGCCTATGGAATACCTGCCAAAAAATGGACTGCACGTACAATGCGCAGGAGGCTAAAGAATTACTGTACCCGGCGTGAACAGGAAGGGAGTTTTTGTCTTCCACAGCTGCCTGTATGAAATTCAGTGATAATGGTGCTCTTCTACCGACTCCCTAACCGGAAGAAATCAGCAGCAATGGCCCAAGAATATGTTTCCATCTTGTTCTTTGCAACGGGAGGAAGGTTAGTGAAAGGATTTTTTAAAAAACTAAAAAAGAAAGAGAGGAGAGGGAGAGGCAGGCTGGAGGACTCCTCTGCCACACTGCTACAGCAGGGCGAGAGCCAGCGAGGACGGGAGCAGGGGGCAGGAGGAGGTGAGTCACATCGTGTTCGCACACCGCCTGTTCCACCCCCAGGCCCGAACCACGGAGCGCAGAGCTGGGGAAAAACAGGACCGAAGCACAACTTTTATTAGTGCCTTGTGCAAAAAACTGAGGCTCAGCATATTTGGCACAAGACGGATAACATGAGTGGAAAAACACTGTTGCTCTGGAATTCTACGCTAGCCTGTTAGAGGCTGCTGAGAGCTGCCTGGCAGCAGCGTATCCTGCCATCCATATCCATTATGCAGATATTAAATTGGAAGAAACATCTAATGCTTTTAAGATTCAGAGAGTAAAACTGAAGTTTGCAGTGCATGCCAATTGCTTACGCAGTTTATTAAGCCGCTTCTATCAACTGTCAGTAAAAACACCACACTGAAACTACAGAAATCCTTTTACTATCTGCGAGACTGTTGGGATTACCTGTTCGTTATCCAGAGGAAGACTCTGAACGACATATGCCAAAGTTACGTAGCTTAATTAGCAACACCAGCCGAGACTCTCGGGGTTGCACCTACACAGAAACTAAGAGCAGCTCTACGCCCATTTCCAGCACCACCCTCTGCTCGGTCTCAACCCACGCCGCTGGTCGGGCACTGTACATACAGCTCCTCCACGGCGTCCTGCTGGAACCGCTGCTCCGCAGCTGCACAAGAGCCGCGGCACGTGTCTGTCTGCAGCAACCTTACCAGAGCCTTGTTTTCTAGGGGATTAAACGGGAGGGCAGCATGAAAGAAACTCTTGTCTGCTGTCAGATTCGCTACTTCATTAAAACCGCTTTTTGTAAAATGGCTCTTCAGTTATTTGACTGTTCTTAATCAATTTTGAAGGTGGCTTGTGCTGCAGAAAGTACAACCTGTATAACTGAAATTTGCCAAGGCTGGTATAAAGTCCTAGCTATGTGCCTTAGAGATTGAGTGCCAGTGAGACCGAGGTCATCTAAAAGTACTGCAGAATCTAAAGAAATATTCCTAATTCTTTAAATTTAATCATTGCCATTTTTCCTTCCCACATTTAAGAATATTTAATCCAATTAAATTCTTACTGACAACTTCAAAATTTTAAATTGAGATTAATTCAATCATAAACACATCATCATAAACACAACATTATAGTTTTCTGCATGGCAGAGAGCTCTAACTCTCCCCATATAACTAAAAGTTTCTCTTCCAGCAACACTACAAATATATGAAAAGCATCTGTCTTTCAAGTTTACTGAATTTTCCTCAAAGCCGAATGCCAATCCTCTCTTTACATTCAGAACATGGAAGAAATTAATAATCACATCCTTTCTTCCAAACTGTATTCTACCCCAAAACTAACTAGCCCTCTGCAACGGTTACTATGAGACTACTTCAAAATCTGTTTGTCTAACAGTGCCCCGTAAGCATACTACATAATCTCACAGCTCTTGCTGTCTTGACATCTTTATCACTAATCTCATCAAGAACCGTTCACACCACTGAGTTCACAGAGCCCTACACATCTTATATGACCCTTTCTTAAAGGTAATAATTGTAATCAATATTGTGACATTTAGCGATACCACTTCCTCATTCATGCCACAGGCCAGATCCTAACACAGCATTAGGAGATTATTTTGGTTTGATTAAGCAGAAAATCTGTCTTGTTGGCCATATATCTGTGCCAAAAGGTGTCTTCTCTGTGCTCACATAAAAAGCTATCATGAATATGTCACTAGAAGATAAGGAAAGTCCTTGGAGCAAATTTAAAGCTTAGTAAGGTTTAAGTTTAACAATATTAGCTAAGCATTATTTCCATTTTAATCAATCAATCAATAACAAAATAGTTCTCCAAGTACAGCAATTTTTTAAGTACTAGATTCCTTGTTGTATTTGGTGACACATTTTCTTCTTCATCCAGGAAACACATTCAGAAAAGCATACATATCTAAAGGAAGGTCTATCTTTAAACTTAAAAAAATATATACAAATTAAAATATAAAAATCTTGTAAAAATGAGAAAAGTAAAGTACTAAACAGCCTTGCAATGCATACCTTTTGTATCGCAAAACCAAAGCTGATGTGGTTTGAATTGCTCAGCTGCCTGTTAGTGACCCGCTCTCCTGCTCCACCAATTCCATGAAGTCAGCTATTAGGGATCATCTCGTTACCTGTTCCCTCCAATGACCAAGAAATGTTCTCTGGGATACTAAAATTGCCAACTGCTACGAATGAAATGGTAAGAGAAAGTACCGATTTCAAATAAGCTCTAACTTGGGAGTGGGGAGGATGGAGGGAATTTCACTGCTCTGCAATCTTCCTTTCCAGCCTCACTCCTCTCCTTGCCAGCATCATCCCCTGCCACTACCCAAAAAGAAGTGAAATACCTCTGCTTTTTGACAAAACAGAAAGCTACCAAAAATTCTGTGGCAGAAAGAAGCTAAAAGATTTTTGGAGCCCTGGCACAGTTAGTCTTTAACCTGCAAAGAGGGTGCATTTTGGGAGTGGAATTTTGCAGTGGAAATATTACAAGCAAGGAGAATAATGGTACACTCATCTACTGCTTTAAGATAGTATCTAAAATTTAAAATAGTGAAATCCAATTATAGAAATTGATGACGCAGAATCTACACCAGTGAGGGGAAAAAAACCCTGTTGTACAAAACAACTTGAATTAAATTTCATTGAAAGAATGATCACAGGACTACAGAAGTATTTTCAGCTACTCTGTGGTTATCCTGAATTTTTGTGGAATTTTGCACTTCTGGCTGTGCTTCACTCATACCCAGATCTTTTTATCAACAAAAAAAATTTAAACCAACTAAATGAGAAAGAATTTTATTCCAAGAAAAAAGTGTGGTACAATTTCCTACTTCTTAAAGGCGATCAAACTGGTACCTGTATCTTTCAGTAGTAAGAAAAGACTCTCTTGGGGCAAGGGTGCTTGTGTCCTGAATGGGAACATAGCAGTGGGACTGGGAGACCACCTCATACTTGAACGCCTTACTGGGCATGATTATCAAAACGTGCACTATTCCTTTTTATAGTTTAAAAACCTAATTTTTTTTAAGCTTCTATTAAATACACAGATATCTTAACCATACCCAGTCAATGGCTGCATTGCCAACACTCCAGTAACTGTCCCAAAGAGCATGTGCTGCATTCAGCCCACAGAAAACATGGCTAAAAGCTGCACAAAGAAACAAGGATGACCTCTGCATGTCTAAAAGAGGTTGCGGAGCATGTTAGGGGAACTGAATGCTTCTCCTCCCTCTGCCACGATGGTCCTATGGGATAAACTGAGCAATACACTTATGAAACCAATGAGCACTAGAGATGGACCAAGATAGTACTGTTAATTTTGGTACACCCTAAATTCATGAGCTTGCATTGCAGTCTTAATATCTTTAATACAATTACGGAACACGGCATAGGGTACCTTGTGTAAAATAGAATTTAAATAAATCTTCATTCCGTAAAAATCTACTTTGACACTTTGTCAGATAAATATTGTTATATAGCATTGGCATGATGTGAAAAATATTTTTGTCATTAAAAATGCTGGCAAACTTATTACACTTCATTATATTTTAGACTATTTAAAATAATTACTACAGGTGCGATTCTGAAATAAATACACAGTTCACACATGAACATACGTACTTCGAAAAAGAACATGGGATTTTTGCTTCAGAATAGAGAAACACTACCTGAAGTTGCTAGAAATCATTCAGAAGTGAATTATTTAAGTTCTGAAAATAATGTTCATTCCTTCATTCTTAACGAGGGAGAATGCTTATAATTTTTTAATTTTCTTTAAAAATATAGCTAGAATTGTAAATGAAAATAACCAAAAATAGCTGCTGTGCCATTCTGCTTTATGTGACTTCTTGATTGCTTTATTTTCAGTACCGTGTCTTTTACATTTGCAGCACCACAAGATCAATTAATTTTTGGAAGGGAATGTTGTACCATGAAATGCCTTATGCATCACTGTCTTCTCATTTTAGAATTTTTACTCTTGCACAAAGTAGGGAACAGAGACTGAACTAGTTGAAGCAGCACACATACAACGTTTTCCTGCAGCTTATATATCAAATAAACCTAGTATCTACCTTCTTATCTTAGTACTTAGATTAACAGAAAGAAACTTGCAAGAACAGCTACAATAATTAAACAATGAAGCAATTAATGAATGGAGAATTAAATGTATGACAACAGACAGAACAGGAAAAACAGTTAAGTGCAGTACTTTGAATGTAATTAAGGAGGAATGGAATGAAAGGAACGAAATTAATTTTTTAAAAATTGGACAAGGTTTAAAAAGGTTTGTTTTGGTTTAGGTTTTTCTGCTTCCCAGAAATACTTCCGAGTGCAAATACAAACTGGTAAAAAGATGTGGGGATCACCTTAAAATGAAAAGGCTGAAGAAATGAAAAAATTAAACTGCTGACTACCACAGAAAAGGTGCTCATTTTGATTTTATCTTGCTCATCTCTGTATTGTTCTACCCCCATTTGCCTGTTTCAGGAAAAAAAATCTCCTTAGGAAAAAAAAAAAGCCACCTAGACTGTGCAGAAATGAAACAAGCTTTCTTTTGTACTTCAACATAAAGTATGTTTCTGTGATCTCTGACTGAACCTAGTTTTCCAGAAGTGTATAACGTGGTCTTGTAAAACCTGTCATGGACCAAAGCTTGGGATATAAAATCTCAGCACAAAAAATACTGTGGGTTATTATTCTCCTGTGCAGGAGAACACACAGGAACAACCACCCCCATGGGAAAGCCATTCGCATCTATATACGGTAGCCAGTTGCCCAAGCTAAACACCTTTGCCAGGGAAGTCCTGCTGCTTCTCTTCTCCTACCTCTGATTCACCTCATAACGTGACATCCTTTAAAGTGAATTTGTCTGAATTAAGCAAGCACAGTAGAGCAATTTAAATTAGTAAACTTATTTCATGTTTTAGAAATGATCAACCTAAATAGAAGTCTACTTTCTAATCTGATAACTCCTCATATTTTTGAACAACCCAAGTGGAAGGGATAGTCATCAAGTAATTTTACAGCGTACTACTGCACAGTAACAGTCCCTTGACTAAAAATGAATCAGCTTCAGCAGGATTCTTGTGCATCCTACAGCTATTCTCACGACTGAATCACACCTCCTCTCCTCCTCATGAAAGGAAACACACACAGTTCAAGCTCATGTGCTTCATGCATGATCGGAAGTATCGAGCAAGATGACTAGCTTTATTTCACCACAGAATGCAAACTTGTTTTTTTGTGGACAGAAAGATCTGGATGCTCAAACTATACTGCACAACCACCTGTTGATTACTCTGATGTTGTTAACAGCATCTAATGTTTCATTTCCACAGTTGCTTTACAAACATCACAAACTAACAGCAGCAGACAGGCTTTTTCCCTATGTCGTCAACCAAATACTGCTTAGCGCCAATTCA
The DNA here is from genome assembly GCF_964188355.1 of Buteo buteo. NCBI lineage: Eukaryota > Metazoa > Chordata > Aves > Accipitriformes > Accipitridae > Buteo > Buteo buteo. The sequence continues at coordinate 43,663,333 of NC_134176.1, forward strand.
ATTAAAACCCATCACTAACAACATCACATCACAATTCACTGCTGATCTGCGCTTCATAGGGAGAATGAGTTATCAGAGCAAAAAGTCATAGTTTTACCTCACTCAAATGAGAGATTTTCTCTTCTTCCTAGTCACTTGAACAGGATATCAAATACAGATATCCTGTCCAGCTAAATATACCTGCTGTACTATTCTCTTTAGTTAACCAAGCACGATCAAAACGAAGAAAAATGCCTGCTTCACAGAGAAGACGAATTAAATCACTGCAGAGGACCCAAATCACTGGTCTTCAAGTGTATCAAGGTTTGTGGATCAGTCAACAGTGACTCTCTGAAAAACAAAGCAATGGTTCTTCCTTAGCCTCCCGATTTAAATGGCATGGGGAGGGGGACTTTGCCCCTGTGTAAATTTATCTCAGCGCAAAAAGCGCCTCACGAAGCAAGGCCAAAACTACTCAACAACTGAAGATTTGGTGAACTTCCACCTCCCTTAAAAACACCCAAGAACAGGCATTTTGCCAAAAGAACGGAAAGCTACCTTTTTCACGAGGGATGTAGAGCTACTGGAGACAGTTCAAAGGAAAACCACAAACATAATCAAGGACCCAACAAACAACGCTGTGTAATGTGAGGCTTACTGGGGCTCAGCATATCCAATTTATTGAGAGGTGACTTCTCTGAGCATAGATATTTATACACGGGAAAGAAATCTGATGATGGGAGGGTTTTTAGTTAGTTTCTCTGAGAAATGTAAAATGATGATTCTGTGGCTGCAAGTTGAAGGCAGACAAATTCAACCTTGAAATAAGATGCAGAGATGGTTAAATGCCAGAACAGCCTAATATGAGAAGTAATGGTCTACTATGGTTTGAAGTCTTTAGGACAAGGTAATACAGCTTTCTAAAGGTAATACTTAATCTAAGTTTTGGAGGAGATTGTATAGTACATGTGAGGAGGAGAGGGATCTGGGACCTGGGAAGCCTCTGCTCATTCTTGTCCCTTACAGGGACAGTGCAAGTGCCAGCACTGCTCCCAGCACGCTTCTCCAGCACTGAAACTCCACATAAAGACAGCCTTACTCTTCAGAATATGAACATGTCCGGAGGCACAAACAACCAGATATACTCAAATTTGTTTTTTCAACTTTCTCTGAAACACAAGATATTGGCCACAGCTAGAGAACAGAAGCTAAGCAAAGCAAGCTTATCTTCTTCCTTTGATGCCTTTTATTGTATGTTTTCTTTACATATTTAGATTCTTATTGATTTTAGACTTGGAATGGGAAAAAATTTCCCCAGGTCAGACTTGCTGGGATGGTTTTTTTTTTCCCTTCTGCTGCAATGCAGGATGTGGACTGCCTGCTAGGATTAGCTGGGCAAATTTCCCCTAATCAACCTGCTGACATTGCAAGGGCCTTCAGAATAACTGGCAGCCCAATCCACCACCTGTTTTCTGGAACACACAGATGTGGAAGACAGAAAGTTAGTACCCTAATAACCAAACCATCCTACTCTCCCTGAAGTCAGAAGACATCACAGAGGAGTATTAAGGTAGAATATAATGCCCTCTAACGTACAGGAAGTGAAACTGGGTAATCTCCTTTTCCTTTTTGGATTTGACGTATCTTCCTTCTACTTCCTAGATGAAGTTTCACAACTAAAAGTTATCAGTATTCTTTTAAAAGGAAAAAAAAATATCTGCATGCTAGATGAAAGACAAAAAAAATTTTATGAACATGATAGTTTTCAACAGATGTACATAGTACCTAACTTAATTAACAGGATCAGGCATTAGTATCTAATATCAAATTATGTATGTAATCTCAAATTTCGGTTAGTTCCTGGAATGTAAACCGCAGTAGCAGTTCTTGCTCCTGCCAGAACTCTTCTCTATGAAAGCTTAATTCCTTGGTATCAAAATGCCTTAGGATGGTGCCATCGCTTCATCCTGCAAGGTAACAGTTACACGAGGTGCAGACACGAAGAAGCCATGCATGGAACACAAAGATCTTTCTGGCTTTGATGGACACCTCACAAGAAAACACATTTGAGACCTGCTGTATCAATACAGAAAATATCCCGCATGAAAAAAAAAAAAAGTACTAACAGAGACCACATAAGGGAATGTAAACACTCCTATCCATAAGTTCATACTACTTCTTCACAGTGTGCTTGCTTGTTTGACAGTTATACTGTCATATTTTAGACTGTTAAACCTCTGCTCTAGGGTTTATAAAAGATCAGAGCACTTGTCACTCTCAGTGCAGGTAGAGTGAGATAGAGTGGATGAGCAGTTCATTCTTCTTTCTAATTACACTCCATTAACCTTCCACATGAGAGCTCCCCTGTGCTTTCATACCAGCAGCACCAACTGGCTGTGTTTGATAAGGCTCAGCAGAGTCTGCAAGACCAGCACGTGTAACTAAAGGAACACTTTAGCACTGCAGACTTAGCAGAAGCTGGGCTGAAGCTCTGTTACTGAGCTGCAGTTATATTCAGCTAAATTATACACAGATGGACACCAGCCTCACCCTACCCACTTGCCTCACAACTCTACTCCTTGAACTTCATAGATACGTGATCTAGCATTTGAAAGCCAAATGCAGAACTAGGGAATTATTCACTATAGGGAGCTGAATAGTTACCATGCTTTCACCTCACTGCAGAGACCTGCCAAGAGAAACACATTTAGAGCATTAAAGCATGCAGGGCAATAGAAAAGAAGTTGTTGTTACATTATAATTAGATCATGTTAGTGTATGCAATGAGAGTACAGAGAAGGAAAATCACTTTTGAAATTTAAATCTTTTTTAAATGCACTTTCAGTATCTGGGGTTGTTTGTTGTATGTTCTGAAGACCACACGGTTAACAAACAGCATTATATTTATCTATAAGCTTCTCAATGGTGACCACGTAAATGATAGGCTTTTCTAAAAAGAGAGACTTCTTCGATTAATAATGTATTCTATGGGAGTTTTAAACTCAGTGCCAGGAAAGCTATTCTCCATGTGCATGAAGGTAGATTAGCATTTGTGTATACTGAGCAACAGCGTCAGCACATGCTTGCACAGATAAAAGGGAAACAAATTTGTAAGGAGGGTTTGTAAACAATCTGGAACAGAATCCAAATTATTTAAAAAATAAATGAAACACTGCAAAATCTGCACTTTCAAATGACATTTTATACTATCCATTGGAATTTTTAACCATTTCAAATGACTTCACAACATAAAGTTGTATATGGAACTGGCCTATACAAGTGAGTAATGGTGATACTCTTTTTGCTATTACCTCCATTCTCCTTTCCCATCCCTCTCCTGTTGTTTAATGCATTGTGATACTTGCATCTGCATGCATCTCCATAAATAAATATAACTTATTTCTCTTCTATGCTAAGTTTCCCAACCTTCAGCTAATATTTTGAAGTGATCTGCTGTTTTCCCTGTCTTGGTAACATTGAAGTGTCTGAAACAAAATCTGTTTGTGCTACAAGCCAAGCTATGAATCCAGCACTGTCCTTGTTCAGAATGGTACAGGATTTTTATTTCATAATTCTTGTGAACATTGTCAAAGATCCCCTCCATTACAAAGGAAAACGGAGGTGGCCCTTCTCTTGTAACAGAAAGGTAAACACTGCTACTGAACCCACCTAAAGTACCCTGAGGAGACTCAGTTTTCTGAGTGATTATTAAAGACCCTTAACGTAAGACCCCTTTTCTACATCTAAGTAATTTTCTAAACCATTTTGTTTGGACCTCCTTTCCCAAATTTTCTTAAATTTAGTCTAAAGGTGCCAATTCAGTCTTTAATGCAATTTAACTTGTGCCATCTAAGCCTATATTATATGACATAAATTCAGAATTTGTGGATGTGACTGAATACAGTGATTCCCAAACTGTCAAGCTGCTGAGGTTGCCTCAGGAAAGCTGAATAGTCAGAAGACAGTTAGTTTTTTCCTCTAAGATAGGCTCGCTCAAAGTGCAAACACAAGTACCTTGGTGACAATAATTTCTTAGATGAACAATGAACATTGTTGTTGGGATGCATTTGATATCAACTAAGATGCAAGATGAATTTTGTCAGATTTAAGTTCTCTACTAAAGATGATGTTCACTCTCAAACCTAATACATTTGAAACAAACATGATTATGACATTGAATAAAATTATCAAAAGCATCCACATCTCGTGTTGTAAAAATGTATCTATAATGCTTCAACGCTGTAACACAGTGAAATCTTGTTTGAGCTGGGATTAAAATTTGTCAGGACAGTCAGGATAGCACTGTGAAAGAAGGCAGAACCGTGTTTTTGTGCCACACTGAGCTCTTACTTCTGTAAAAAAGAATTTTGAATTTTTGTACACATGAATTGTACTTAATACCTCTATAACTTGCTCTCTCACCTTTTTTTGGAATACGTACTAGAATCATGACTGAAAGCTCCAAAATTCCTGGCTGTAAGCATCGAGTGCTGAAACTGCTTTCAGAATAAAGCATTGCAGAGGTGCTTCCACTTCCTTGAGCAGTCAGCCATCGCTGCTAACACCATGTGGAATACCGTTTTCTAACAAGCGGGCAAGCTCACCTCTGAAGAATACAACACTGCAGTTGATGGGACCTTTTTTTAACTAATCCCCTAAGAACTGTACCTCTTCGGAACTTTTTGGTAATGTTTATTCTTTTCCCAACACCTCTTAGAAAGTATTTCAGAAGGAAATATTTTGCTCTACACTGGCTCATCATTTCCTTTTTACAGAGGAGCTGTCAGGAATAGTGCAAGTACTTTCCTTTTTTATTATGTCAATAAAGAAGATCCCTTCAGGGTTTTGGGGGGCCATGAGGTTCATGAACAGATCTTTTAACCTAGCACAGACAGAAATACGCAGTCTGGTGAAGTACTCCTGGAAGAGAATTGCTGAGGCGTTTTATACTGTTCTTGTAATAATCCTTGAAGACTGAGGGACTGTTGATATCACAAATACAAATGTGAGAATCTAATTTTAAATGGTGGTTGAAGAGTCCTAGAGCAACTGGCTAAAACTCTATGTATTTTGGGGGGTTCTGGGGGGTGGGGGGTGTATTTTTGTTAATAGTATTTTGTTAAAATTTTTAGAGAGACCATAAATGCTACAGATGTAAAATGAACTCTGAAGAAGGCTTTGATGAATTTCTGTAATTCTCCAAGGAGTTCTCTGTCAAAGAGAGGTAAGAAATAGAAAATAAGCTCTCTTGTAATTCCTCTTATGCAATACTAAACATACATACTTAAGTGTGTTTTTAGGGGAGACCATGATTTCTTCTTTGCCTCTGCAGGCCCATATTAGATTTAAAAGGCACATTTAATCCTTTTAAAAAAAAAAAGTTAACAAAAACTACTGTATATTTTCATCACATAATGAAGTGCAAGTTCTGTTTTCAGACCATATGCTTGACTTGCTACTTATTGCAGAGAACATGCAATATATTGCCGGATGAACATGCTTCATGCTACAAACCGGTCTGACCAGCTAAACATGCACTCTGAAGTATCAGACAGTCTTAGCGAAACTCAGAAGTATTATTTCATTGGCCCTCAGTCAGCATTTCTTGCGTGACAATTCAGCTGTGAATATGTTTGGAAGCATTAGCTCAGAACACACGGACTTCTAAAAATAGCATCAGCAGGTCTCTCTCGGGTATCTCTAAAGACACCTATCACAACTGCCTCTAAGAGCTGTAAATCACAAAATAGTAGTTTTCCTCCCCGTGGTTTTGCACTGATGGATTTTTTTTTTTTTTTTAAAGGAAACACATGTTGCGCTGTTGAGAAAGGCTGAAAGACTACAGAAACCTAGCAACTGAAACACAGGCTGTTACAGCAAGCCATCTTGCTTTGTGTCCTCAGGTCTGGTAACTTTACTCATACTGGGATCTCAAGCTCTATTATTAATCTAAGAGAAGGACCCTAAAGCTGCACTGTCTTTGCAACCAGAGTCTAATTAAAGTTTCATACACGTAATGGGTACCCTTTTAAATCCCAGTCCATAAAATAAGCCCTCACATAACCCTCTTTCTCAGATAACTTCCACAAAATGAGAAGAAGGGGAGGTTCAACATTAGGGAGCAGGTTCCATCAGTTCTGAGGTAGGGGGGCCATTAGAAGAAAAAAGCAGCTGAGATAACTTTTTCCCTCATATTACCTCTGAATAAACCAAACCGACGCTGAAATGCAGGGATACTTTGGGGAAAAAAGCTTCAGGGCTTCTTTATGTTTTCTAACAAATACGACAGGGCACATATTCAAGAAAATAGGGCATATTTATCTGTTTGTTTTGATAAAACTATCCTCTATTGTATTTCATCTGGAGTTGGGACAGGATGTAAGCAGAGGAAAGAGGCTTTTAAAACAGCTATATTACACACACACTTCTATCAGTAAATACATGCAAGGGCATGTACGTAACTAGTGATCTAACTTTGCTTTAAAAAAAGAAACACTATGACCAAAGGCTGAGAAAATATAAACCAATTGTAATAAAAATGTCATTGTGTGATAGGTGTTGCAGAAATAAAAAAGACCAATGTAAAGATTTTAATGTGCAAACAGAAATACTTGACTTTGCACTGTATAGGCAGTCTTTGTTATGAGCAGAGTAGGATTTTCATGGTAATTGTTTGGAGGATCATATAAATATGTTTGTATCAAACACACACTTAATTCAAAACACATTTGTCAGTTTGCATAGGAAGACGGTCAAGCTGTCATTGATTGCAAGGAAGCTCAGAAGAAAACAAAAAAACAAGCTTCAAAATAAAAAAAAAATAGCAAGAAACATAGAAAGCAGTAAGAAGAAATAGGCTCGCACAAGCAAAGGGTACTCACAGACAATGTAAAGCTGAACTGAAAAGTAGTGAAGTCTGACAAGCAAAATTAGTCCTTTCTCACTGGCAGGCTTGCAGGAGAAACCATTGTATTTTATCAGATTGACTTGGAAAAAAGGGCTCACCTCTGGTCACACAAGCCCCTTTTAAAGTCCCTTCTCGCTGACACATCAGGCCTATGCCCAGAGGGATGTCCAAGGTGACACAAGCAGTGCAGGGCATACTTTTGAGATTTTTTTCCAAGGTATTAGAAATAACTCATTGAAGAAACAAAGTCCATAGTTCATATACACATATGCAAAAACTGACCAGTAAACCACATTCCATTTAACCCCACAGACCCACATTCTTAATTGTTTTTCCTCTTTTGTTTCCCTGCTGGTACGTTGCACAATTAGCTTGTACGCTCTGCAGGCCAAAAACCTAGTCTGCAAAAATCTTTTGAAATATTTAACGCGTACTGGTACTATGTAAATAGTAATAATAATTCAGTGGCCTTTTTCCTGCTCTGCATTTCGAATGTATTTATTATGAGCTAGACAAATAATGCAGGATTGTAGCATTCTGCCTCCGCATTCCTCATCTTCCTCTTCCAGTTTACCAGAGCAATGATGAAACAGGAGTTTTTGCTCCAAGCCTGTAACACTTTCAGCACAGATTCCCACACTGCACAGCTCTCCAAACTGGAGGATCCATCTTTTGCACAGGGGCAGAAACTGATTTCCTTTCACCAATTTAAAGACGACCAGAAGCCTGCCCAGTGACCCACATTGCTCGAGAAACCACACCAGCAGCGGAGGCTATAGAGGCAGCTGCTTTTAGGCCAGCAACAGCATGCTCAGCATGAACAGACTGTACTAAGATTTTTTTCTCCCACACACAAAACCAAACTGTTCCTGTGCCCCCTTTGTGCTGACGGAGCCCGTCTCTTGGTGGATGAGCAAGTCGCTGTTCAGAAAATAATTTCTCAACCTATTTTGGAAATCTGCAATCATGTACAATTGGCTGTGTTGGTTAGTATTCAGCGGCGATTTCAAAGGTTCTTTGTCCTGGGGAGGAGATACGACCATTCACCAGCATGCCGGCAGAACTGCTGAGTGCACAGCTGGAGCGTATGTGGGGGAAGGGAAACGGTGTATGATTTTGCAATTATATCTGTTAAATCCATGGATCTGAAGAATGATCACTTGGCATTTCTACTGTTTTGCAAGTGAAAACTTTTAACACGCTTGCCAGAATTATTTGGCTGTTTTTTCTTGTAGGAGGATAGAGGATCAGTGCAGAGAAACGTTAAGCCACATGTACGTGCTACATAATTGGTTCTTTCAGCCCCTTGCAGTGCAAATGATTTGCAGTAACATGCTCCGCACCTCCTTACTAGTTAGCAGCCCAATCCAAGACAAATACTTCAAGCAAAGATAGAGAGGAAAAGCTGTGGACAAGATTAACCACACAAGCTTGGCTTTTTCATGATGCTCACATTTTTTCTATTACTCAGCTGCTAGATATTCAAGAGAAAACAGGGTGTACTATAACAACTGCTACAACAGGCCACAAGAGCATAAAACCAATAAGAAACCTTTCTGTTTGGCTCTTCACAGGGTTCTCGCTTGTACTAGAAAAACGTCACTTTGATGCCCTGTTTGCATTCCATTTCCAACAACAAGGAGGAGGATGGAGGTCTCGGGTTTCTATGACAACCCAGATGGGCCACAATACAAGATACTTACAAATGTTCAACTGCGGGGATGCCAGATCAAATTAAGCTAGAGTTTACACTACTTCATAGAAACTAAAATGAAAGAAAAAACCCAAACAAAACATGAACGTCAAAGGAAGGATGACATTTCCTCACCACATTCCAAAAGATTTCTGAAAGTAGATGATAAAGAAAGGAGGAATTTGTTCTCTACGAAAATAAATAATAATGTCAACACAAACAAACCGAAACCCTCATTTACATGAGTAAATGTTTTCATTAAAACTAGACTACTGGAAAATTACTATCAGACATTAAAAGCAAAAAACAGGTCCCAAAAATAACATTATTTTATTAATTTACTTAACTCATTATGAACTGGCAAATTTGTCATCCCACTGTTTTGTATGGCTTGTTTAATGCCATTACTTATATTTTGCGATACAGTTTGTTTTTCTGTTGTTTACCCCTGATCTGCTCTTCTATGACATTTTGCAAAAGACACTCAGATATAGAAAATAGTCCGTATTCTACCTGAAGAACTGAAATTATTAATAATGAGATATTCTAGTAACACTAAGAAAACTGCAAAAACATTTAACGTGTGACCTTCGTAACTTAACTCGTCAGTTGCTAAAAAGGTGAGGTGAGCTTTCTTCTCAAAGGCGTTAATTCAATGTGCTGGGAAGGCAGGTAACTGTTAACAGGCAAGCCAGTTCAGGCAACATGAATACAACGCCTTCCAAAGAAACACCTGTAAAGGCTTTTTCCAAGCTTTTCAGATGTGGCATACATAGATGTGGTTCCCAAAACAAACCAAGTTTAAGAACTTCTTAATAAATGTATATTTTAAGGAACATTATTTTGAAAATGTGTATTTTTTTAAATCTTCTGATACAAGCTAGGTATTGTCTTCCTTTTTAGTCACCATCCTATTTCAAGTTACTCTCCTGTCTGTCTTTCAATTTCATCACCAGGTAGCTAATAGCCTTCATTAAATATGTGGTAGCCGGCAAGGCTCACAGTAAGACAGATAACCGTGGACTTTGAGAGGCTTATGTTCTTTGGGGAGAGGAGAGGCGGGAGAGGAGAGGCAGAAGAGGAGAGAAAGGCTTAACAGCTGTGCCTAGTCAAAATAATCCAAAATTAGAGGGACTGTAACATTTAAAATTGGAACAGAGAGCCTTAAAATCTGGGTCTGTGCAGCTATCTTCATAAACACTTTATTAAAAACTGCAGACACTCACTCTTCATAAATCATTCCCCTTTGCAGCACCGCTAACCAGTACTATTTACACAAGGACACATCAGCCTAGCTTTAAAGTGCCACCTCAGCACCCAGGAGCACCCGTGCTGCCAGCTGAGAACAACCACCCCTCGCACCGGTCGGCTGTGCCTCCTCTCCCCCCGTATTTAACATATGAGCTAGGACCTGGGGACCACGGATTTAGAGAAGGTGCCAGGGGTGGGCGGACAGCGGCACTGAGACACCCAGGTTAGCACCTGCATGTCACCCGCTCCTCTTCCTTCCTTTTTCACACCGAGACCTCCCATTCCAAGTCTCCCCTGCGAACATCCACAGCCCGACGTTGCAAGGGCTCTTGTCATTGCTGACAAGAGCACGGCTGGCACGCGGCTTGCCAGGCCGAGGCTGAGCAAAAGCTGCCCGCTCTGCTGCGTTCCCTTGCCCTGTGCAACAGTGAGTGGAGCCGGGAAGACACGCCGTGGTGATGGTATCAGCACCTCAGGCAGAGTGCTCCGGGGATTTGCAAGGAGCTCCTGCAGAATGACCAGAGTGCCTCGGTACTGAGAGGTGAAGAGCTGAGGGCTGAAATTACACATCTGTAATAAAAATTAAAACACCTGATGACTCTGCTCAGCTAGTGGGAAGTGATGAATTAGGATGGAGAAGTGTGACTAAGGACACAGCTGGGCATGATTAGCTTTAAACTTGGACTACACTGCTTAAACTTCGGCTATACAGCTGGGGCTGCACAGTCACATCATGTTAACTGCTACCTGTGTTTCGCATATAAAGCAGAAGACAAGGAATGGCATAATGAAAAGGAGAATTTGCAAAGTGCTAATGCTTACTAGAATCATAACAGTTTAATGGGGAGAACAGAATGAACTGGAAATACCACCAGGAAGGAGCTGGAAGTTGCAAGGGATGGTAGTGCGGCAATGAACAAGCTGCTTGATGCCACACGGTTAAAGTTACTCTAATCATTGTTTGGTGTAAATATCAAGAGACTGAGACAAATAGCCAGGCCAGTGGATTCCTCACAGGTATTGCCAACCACATACCTCAGACATTTCAAAGCATGAACTTGCACTCTGCAGTGATACGGCACGGAAGAAAGTTGTACTTGCAAACTGCACAGCATCCGCTATTCCATCGGGTTGTTCAACTATCAATTTCATGCAACCACTACAGCGTAACTGATTACTGGCCCCTATAAAGAATTCTTTCTCAACAATAACCAAAGAAGCAGCAAACAAAACACCAAACCACCATCAACAAACACCAAAGTTGTATGGAAATTCAGCGACAAAAATTTTTATTAACATGAAGTTATAGTTGCCTGGTGCTCCCACTGACTATCAAACTCAGTGAAACCCAAGTATCTGAAACTAAGGAAGTGTTCAGGGTACATATCCATGCATATTAATTTTGTCCTCTTGGGATCCTCATGCTCTGGATATCATCAACACTAAATACACAGTACTTTTTTTTTTTTTTTTTTTAAGAAGTAGCAGGGAATGTATTTGCAGTCTTCCAGTACCTTAGCTGATCACAGCACAGATATTTTCAGAAAAGCCATCTACACTGCATACCTAGGATGGTATTCAACTCTTCCAATAAAAAAAAAAAAATTATCCTTTGCCTCCATGTATAGTCAACAGACAGATGGACGGTTGAATAAGTAACGCTCGGCATGTGCCCTCCACAAATTCCGGACAGTTCAGACTACTTTTTACACAGCTGAAATCAGAAACCCTGAGCTGACTCCCTAAACAGCACATCTCTTCCTTAACTCCACAGACCTCTCCTTTATTGCCCCATTACTTGTATGCATATATCACCGTTTGATATTATAACTTAATCTGTCCATCATTATAAACAGCAACCACACTCATACTCCACTTTGCTGCTGACAGCAGCAATCATTTACAGATGTGTACCCTGATGCTAACACAGGCAATACAATGCAGCACCTCTGCCCTTGCTGACATTCACTCTGCTTCACAAATACCACCCACTTCTTCCTCTCCAACTGACAGTTTTCAATTAAAACACTGAGTGACTTCTCAGCGTGTTCGTAGCTTGAAATGTGCTTTTTCCATTTTGCAACTATAAAAGGCTTGTGCTCCTGATTGGGCATCATTTCTTTGAATCAAAGCTATTACCACTTCCTATAACCCTCGCCACAGTGGAACGATTCAAAGCAGATCTCCCTGGGTATATATGCATCTTGCTTGTTTGGTTATAAACATTAGGAAGAAACAAAGGGGTTATCTCATGAAGCCTCTAGGAAATCCCCTTAAAACAGCTCTGCCATATGATCCAGCTAAATATTTTTAACTTGGAACACTGTTTTGACTGACTTCATGTTAATAGTAAAGTATTTGCAAATAATTCCTACAGACTAGCTCCAGTATCAAAGGAGCCGTAACACTGAGTTTTGCTGAACTTAACTTTTTGCAAGGGCCCAAGATATTATTGGGAAACCTGTGTTAAAATTTCAAATGCTGTTCATATTTTCAATATATGCATCATAATATATCGAGTTTCAGCCAGAATTGACACACTTGGGTGGGGTGTGTGTGTTTGTCAAAAAAGTAGATCATCTCTCCTGTATTATTAAAGTACGTGAGACTAGAGAACTACCAAGGACCACAAGACTTACAGCTTTTCTATCCTCTTGACTTTATGACTATACTGAAATACAGAAAATCAACTGCACAAGAAACCAAAGCAACATGTTTTTTAGCACCTGGTAAATGATAATTTTAGAATGAAAACAGTATTATCAGTCTTGAAGATGCACAAACAATGAGGTAAAAAAGAAGAAATTGACATTCACATCCAGTAAAAACACATGAAATACATCAAAGTTTGCTGAACAGAATAGGATGAAGTGGGTGAAAAGCAGGTAACTTACCTGCTTCTAAAAGGCTTTTTACAAAGAGATTAAAACCAAAAGTTATTAACATTTATAAAACCAAAAGTAGTTAAAAGTAAGCTTTCACATGCCCAAACATTTAAGCAGTTGCATCTGTAAAATGCATCCTTCTTCTGGACTTGACATTTTTCCGAGGTACCAAATTAATGTTTGAGTTTTCAGTTATGTGTCTTAACAACACTGAGTGAATAAGTATTGTTGTAAGACAGCTAAATACTTTTGCTGCTGTATTTTGTTCAAAATCCAATTACAGGACCAAACACTTCTGCCTATTGTTTTCTGCTTTTGTACTTTTTTTTCCAAATCTGCTCAATTATACTATGTACGGGCACACAGGAAAAACATATGTTCTCAAAAACTTTCCTCCACAAATGTTTCTGTATTAATTTTCAATTAATTAGGGTCAGAATGGTCTTTAAAAGTAAGAAAGCTGAACCCTAACAATCTGTCAGTGCAAAACAAGCACTAAAGATAAGCTCATGCTGTTCGAAGTACTGGCTGTTCCGTGCATCTGGAAGAATTTACATTCATCAAGTACATTTGCACGATAGGACTAAAAATTACTTTAACAGAACATGGAAGTTGTTTTAGTAGCAGGAACCCTGACTTCCTCAAGATCCGGCCTTCCAAGAAATGACCTACTTAATGCAGATAAATAGGTATTTCACATTAAGAAACATCCCCCAACCAAAAAAACCCCAAAACTTGTGCAAAGTTTTGCGTTCTTTAAAATGAGCTGAAACTGCTACAAAACTTAACCAAACCTCACAAATCTTTCTCTCTTGCACAGAATTAAAAATAATGGGGGGGGGGGGAGAAGCAGCATCTCTTCCACTTCACTTTTCCAGTGGCCAAACCACCAAAACGGCTAACAAATCATTTAGTTGTCAATTCAGTTATTATAAAAACTTTCTTTTTCTTGGATGGTACCGAGAAAATTCCTGTTTCAACAGAGAGCGGCTACATTCTACCCTCACCTTCTAAAGTCAGAGCGATCAGAAGCTTAGCGATTAAATAAACCACCAAAACCCACCACGCCACTCTCATCCACGTCCTACAGAAGGCGGAGGATGCGGAAACCCATCTTTTCCTGGCGGAGGAGGGGAGCCGTGCCCGCCCCACGCCCGAGGGTTCCCCGTCACCGGCGGGTGGGGGTGTGTTGGAGCCGGCGCCCGCCGTCCCGGTCCGCTCCCCGCCGTCCCGGTCCGCGGCCCCCGCCGCGCCGGGAGTGAACGGCCGCCACCTAGCGGGGGCTGGCGGGCGGCGGGACCGCTCCTCCATCTCTCCGCGGGTCCTCATTAGGCACCCGCGGAGGCGAAAATTTGCAGGGGTACGAAAAAACATGAAGCCACCGCTGTTAAATTCCGAAGAGACTTTTCGGATCTCCAAAGCCACCCGCATCCGCTCGTAGCGCAAGGGAAGCCTTACAGCTACGCCGCGAAGCTTTCGTTCACGCGAACCTCCCAGCGAAGGCGTTCCTAGACGCTTAGCACTAAGCCTCTCTCGCGTGACATTATTTACTCCTACCGCACATCAGGGTATTTGCAAAGGCTCTAGCTGAAGACCGAACAAGACTTTAGAGACTTCCGTCGCCGATCCCGCTCCAGCTGCCGTGCGCTGCTCCAGCGGCTCAAGGCAGCTGGAAAGCCAGCAGGAACAGCAGCCCCGGCGCTCCACCAGTGCAGGGGTCCCTCCCCAAATGTGGCACAGCCGGCACACGAGCTGGGGCGCTACTCGCTGCCAGGCACGACCAAACCAGAACTTTACACCCGCTCTCAGACTTAACCACCCTCGTGGCCAGTGGAGCCGCAGCCCAGCAGATGTCCAGCAAAAGGCCTTCAGGTTCCTCTAACTTACAGCGAAGACTAGTCTAGTTTCATTTGTCCTCAAATGAGAAGAACACAACCAAGACGCGCGCATGCACACACACACACTCATATATATATATATATATATATAAGGATGTGAGTAAGCTATTATCACAAGAAATCCAGTTCTGCATTTCTGTGAGTTATGGCAGAACAGGATTTAAATGTGCTCTGCATTACAAAGTCCGAGATGCCTGAAAACAAATACTAATTTCCACACGCCCGTAACAGCAATCTGTCAAGCCACATCCATGTACACAAAAGGGTTTTCATGTTCAAGACCAGCAGACACCTCTACTGCTGTCCTGACAGCCAGGCCTCTAACACGCACTCTTCAGAGATGTCTGCCAGTTATCAGTTATCCAACAGGTACTCCAGACCTCTCAAGCATCACAGATTTCAATGTTTCAGAGCTTGAGTCAATCAATCTTCTCGACACCCATCTCGGCTAAGCAGAAGTTGAGAAAAAGTGTGTTCTACAAAATACACGGCCTCAAGGAAGGTGTAGTGAACTGTAAGGCAAGGAACGCTCACTGCTATTCATGTTTTTGTTCAGTTCTAGCATTTTATTATTGAACCTGGCCACAAACCATTCAATCTGTAAAGGTGAAAAATTATTTATTTTGCCTTATAAATGAATTAACATAGATTACACAAGGTTTTTTCTGGAATATCAGACATGAAACACAGTCCTAATACAAAAGAAAAAAGACTCATCCAGTCCAGTCTTTAAGACAACGTGTCAAACCCATAGATTTGACTATTCTGCATGAAACCACAGCTCTAATCAGGTGCCTCTCCTCAAAATAGCAGGAGATTCTAGGAAATCCAATGCACAATCAAATGCTACTTCAAAAATAGCTGGTTTTGGCAAAAACACCAACAAACTGCTTTGTTACTTCTCCCACTATCCCATTAACTCAGTCAAGACAGAGCCATGCTGAAAGCTAACGAAGGGACCTTGTTTCAAACCTTCCTGTAATCCACTTGCATGAAGACAGAAAGTAGCATATTTGTTATGGTAGCCAGTAGCAAAATCTGGGTTTTTTTCTGGTTTTCTTTCATAAATAACTCTGATTTAATCCACATGAATATTTTCTTCAAAAATCATCATTGACGAAAATACCATAACTGAAATTACAAGGACACACAACAGAAGACAGGTGTTGGAAATTTCAGTCGCTTCTCATGTATTTTGATCATGTCCCACACACCGTATGTCGCAGCGTGTGGAGGCTGAGACATGCCGCCCTCCACTGTCCCAACAACTCTCTGGGAGCAGAAGCCCAAGGAGCTGAATGGGCAGTGGAAGCTCCAGCCTTGCAGAGAACAAGAATTGATTTTTCTTAACTTCATAGTTCTGAGATTAAACTGCTGTTCCCAAACTTTATAAAAAAAAAAAGTTAAATGTATCCACACACTTTGAAAAAACTCCTTTCCTCTCTCCTGACATTTTTGCACTGTTTTCAAGGAATAAAACCCACAACTGTCTGTACAATTGTTTAATATACTAAGACTTTAATTTTAACTAGGTCTTCTGGCTGTTTACATTAAGCAAAAATAAGCCCTTAACAGTTGGAAGAGCTGAGCTTAACTGATACTGGTGAATGCAAAAAGATTGGTAACATTAAACTTTTTTTCCTTCAATTTGGGTCTGAACACTTAAGGAGGAATATGCTACAAAAAATTCTAGATAGAATTAGAAACACGTGAAAAGGAAGTTTAAATAAGGAAAGTGCAAGGTTGAACTTAGCTAAAAATAACAACATAGTAATTAAAAGAATGTATCAGAACACGTGGAACCAAACAGAAATATAACACTTTTTCTGTCTCATCTCCAGTCAAGAACATCTCTCTGCTTAAAACAGGAGCACTTCATTAAGAAAGTGTGGAAACAGAAAGAACAGAGGTTTTAAAAATGAGAATGCCAGATGTTGAACGTAACACTCTGCTAAATTGTTTTCCTGGATACTACTGGAAATCACTGATTGAAGGGCCTTACTCCAACAATCTTGCTTCAGGAAGCTACTGTTTTTGTTCCAGTGCATTACTGGCTTTCTGAGGTGTTGTTAATAATTAAAATTTTCTTTTAAAATTATTCATTAATATTAACTTTGTCTGAAATCTTCCTGGAAGCTAATACTTTTAAAGGAAATAAAACAGTAAAAATACACTAACCACAACAGTTAAATAAAAGAAAGCATTTAATTTGAGAAAGAAGTTACTTCTTGTAAATTCACTTTCCACAATTCATACTCAGTAATAATGCTGTATAAAAGACGTTTTCAGCCTTCACTCTTTACACCTATGAGAAACTGAAAACAATGGCAATTTACCAACCCAATCTCCTTCTTTGCTTTTGATTCCTCTAAACTAATAGAAGGTCAAGTAAGATAAGAAAGTAAAACAATGTAGGTGAAACCATCGTATATAAGCCTCAGAAACCTAATAGACTAGCGAAGTCTGTTTGACACCACTTGCATGTGAAATGTGAGGAATAACCATTAGTACTGAATTGGATCCAAACGAGTTGTCTTACAAGAAAAGCCACTTCTCTAGCTCCCGGAACTACTCAGTTCCAAGTTATTTCATTCTTACTTCTTTAACCTTTTTTCCTACTGGCTAGTGCAGCACAGCTCCACAATGTGGAACCAAATGCATCATCCTGGCTATATACACGCAGATTCAGATGCTCGTGCTGGGGTACCCCTGTACCTTATGCACTGCTTAGGGAGAGTTAACACAAAGATTTACAGCACCTCAAGTCCCATGAATCCAATTCTGCCTAAAGGAAATCCTGAAGGGAAAGAATGCCTGAAATCCCATCTCTTCTGCACGCTTAGGCATCTACCCACTCTACTCTGGCAGTGCTTGGCTGCACATGTCCTTGTGCTTGGAGTACTTGCCCAAAAAGTGACAGATGACATTCATTTCCCCTTTCAGCTGGAGATAATACAAAAGTACATCCCCTTCTCCCAAGAGATTTCTAAGCGCCTGGTAGTATGTGAAGTTGGGCCAGGGACACTTCTTATCTCCCCTTCTTAGCCTCAATGTAGAAAAGAACCCAAGATTGCCATGGATGGAGCGAGAAAGGAAGAGGGAGAATAAAGAGGATAGATGTCCCCCGAGGCAGAAAGCTAGTCCCTGCACCAGCATCTGTTTATTTTAATTTTGCGTTGGAAGCCACCAGATGCCATACATATGAAGTATTCCCATATAGTCTGCCTTATGGGGACCCCCCTCTCTTCCACTCCACTGCACACAAACCATAAAATTCCATCTTCTACAATCATTCCGTCACTGCCACGTCTCCTCCCTCGGAGTGAGCAAAGCTCTGCAAGACATCCCAGGGGCATACTGCTACCCAGATTCCACCAAGAATCACATGCAAGGGCTTCTGCCGCCTTTCAATTTAGTGGGAGGACTGTGTGTTGAGCCTCTACCTGGAAAAGCTACATGTTACCTACAGGTTCCATCTGCTCCATTAGAAGAACCAATGAAGTCAATATTATTCCTAGGTCTTGTTTGGATTCATTTATTAACTTCTGTATCAAATATTTCTGGCATGTTTATTTTACTTTCCTCTTGAAACACTGTATACAAAGTAATGAAAAAAATGCGTACAGAATGTACTGAGGAGAACTGGGTCTTTCTCTAACATTGCAACTCAGAAATTCTGGTCTGCAAAATCCACTCTCTACAAACTACAGGCAGGAGAAGACTGTGTTGCAATATGTGCAGCATGAAATTGTTTAAAGCTGTTCAAATTGGTCTCACAGCCTTTTTCCTTAAAAACATTTTCTACCCTCAGTTCGAAAACAGAAATGACGTTGTTATTTGGGTGTAACTATACCCTATTTCTATAAATATTCTTCCCCCCACTTTTTAAGGAGAAGAAAAAATGCTACCAAAGATGACAGCTTCCAGCAAATAAGCGCTGTCAGATGAGTCCAATGGGTTTTCTCAATTGCATTTTGCCTGTAACAGAGCCACTGAGCACTCTCATGTAACACAGACCGCTAACTGCTGTTTCCCCCCCCAAAAAAACCTTCTTTTCAAATGCAGAGACCCGAAGTATAAGCACTAGCTTTAAGGAGAAGCTACTGATAAAATTACGAGGACTCTCTATACAGGGTGGCTGACTAGCAGGTCACAATTCCCTCTGCCATTCAAGCTGAGGAGCAGCAGTTGCTGTCCCTTCTCAATGTGTACAAAACTTCTGAAACGTCTATCACATTCATTAATGTTTTTTAAACCTCTTCTAAAAGTAGCCTGTCAAGATCATTTTCACATTAAAGTGAACTCCATTATCAGGTCCATACAGCACAGCATACAGAATCCATTTCAATCAGCTACAAACCTCTCAAACCTGTATGTGGACTAGGAAAAATCCAAATGCTGCCTTTTGATTATTTATAATGCATGTTTTGGATTCTGAACACTGTAATACCACACAAAACTGTAACCTCAAGGATTCAGCTGTACGGTCAACTTGGCCAATGTTGTCACCAACTTGAATAGCTTTACCTGGGTTTAACTGCTGCCAGCTGAGGCTAGAAAGAGTAGAAACTGTGTCATTAGTTTCAGTTGCAGCAGAAATGACTACAGTTCCCCAAATAATGACAATGAATGTTTGTCTACCTATCTAGATACTCTGTTAACTTCAGGCAGACAATGTGAAAGCAATAGAACAGTAACCAAATGCATGACGGCAGGGTAACGGAACACTTTCCTTCATCTCTAATAACCTGCAGGTGTCCAAGCCTGCTTCTTACAGAGATGACCAATTACAGTAAAATGGCTCAGTGCAGGCCACTGGCAAAAGTTACAAGACTTGTCATGACAACCGCAAAACTAACACATATCCCATGCATCTGTAGCAAAAGCACATCTTCACTGTGACAGGATCTCAGTTAAAGCTACGAAGGAACAGGGAGACTAAGCGATAATTGAAAACTAGGCTTTTAGAAATACACAGAGGCCAGTATTACCTATTTGAAAGTCAGCCCCTAGAGGGAAATAATGATGTTTTGAAAGTCTAGTCCTATCAATGGGTATCAAGACATTTTCTGAAGTTTGACTTGGGATACAACAACACAATATCATTTTTTAAAACACCTGTTTTCGAAGTTCTTCACATGGTATCAGCTATGTCCTTGATGATTAAACAGTGATGTATTTCCTTCATGTGCACACTGTGAGATAGACATTATATTGTCCAAGAGCCTGTAATTTCTCATTTTAAATAGTTGGCTTTTGCTTTAACTTCTTGAATATACAGAGAAAAGCTACTTCTCATGTTTTTTAAAGCCTTTTAAAGCATTTCTAGGGTGTCAGCATTCTCATTTGCCACTAGAAGCTCTTTCTGATGAGCTCAGGACTTCAGCTTCAAATCAAGTTACATCAAAATGACATCAGCTGAATATTAATCAGGGTTGCATGCACAAACAGGTGTGACAAAACCATGTTGTGACTAAAATGTGGAATTCTAATTCCTATCAAGCCCCCCAAAGAGTCTTCATTTCAGTCCCTCCATTAAAAAAAAAGACACAAAAACCTATTGAACACATTGAAATGACAGAATTGTTCACTAAAACAGTTGTGCGCTATAGAATAACCCTCTTGAAAAAAATCAAACAGCAAAATATAAACTATGAGGTTAGCGTAATTCACATATGGAGAGTTACACATTCACATGTGGATGCTGATGGCAAGGCTGTGGTTACATGCTACTATTATACACTACTACATCACTGATAAATTCAGCCTTTCTGGAGGCTACTCGTTTATTCAGCCCTGCTGGTTCAACTGTAGCTGGAATAAAACACATGTGGCGAGGGGAAGGAAAGGAGGGAATCTAACAAGCAACAGAATAGTAACAAGAAACTGGTACCTACAACCAGCACAACGCTGCTGACCTCTGCTTCTAACATACCTCTCTCTCCAGGTATTCGGATAAAGAAGTGAACATCCACTAGTGACGTTATAAGCAAAACAGATCATATGGATACAAAGAGAAAGACTCAAGACAATGGTGTTGCCCTCTGACTCCCAGACACAAAGATCTATAGGTTCCCCTGCATTATCAGGTGAGTTAAATCAATTAAAATCTAAGGGTACATTTTATCCATTAGGGTGCCCAGGGAAGTTAGTGAGCTTTGATTTTGATTTTTCCTTTGAACAGAAAAATCTTCATTTAAACAGCTGGGTTTTAATCTTTTCTGAATTTGTATTTATTTTTAATTTTTTTTTAGAAAAAAAGCTGGTTCCCACTGGCAGTGAATCTATAAAACACACAGTCTCTAAGTTTTTTTACCTATCTTTGCTAACCAGAAAGTAGCTCAGATCAATATAATTTTAAGGTGAAAATAAAGCTAAACATACATTCATTCAAATTATTCACATATAGATTACTATGTTCAAAACCAGTTATTTCATGTTACTAGGTTTTATTCTTTTAATCTCTTACTATAATTTGTGGCAAGAAGAGTATCAATATTGTACCAGAACACTATACATTTTAAAGAAGATCAGTACAAATATATTGAATGAGTTGTGTATCTGAGGGGAATGGAAGTTTATCAAGGCATGATTTGCATTTAAAACAGATGTGTTAAACAGAGAAGGGCCATCTGATAAGACAAAATTGAACTGTTTTTAGGGAACATGTCCTTCAAGATCTTAGAATTAGTAGATCTTGCCCTTCTTCAGCTGCTTTTTACTTATAGATTAAGATAGAAAACAGTTTCTCCATCATTGTTTTTCAGCTCTTTATGAAGCAATTATAAAACTAAATTAACTGAATACGCATAAATGAGGAAATATGCTCTCTACCTGCAGAAGGGACTACTACTGTCATAATTCAATTCAACATACACACACCAATTCCAGCAGTCTACCAAGTGATTTCCATGAGGTGGTTCATTTGAGTTCTTTAAGATGTCAGAAAAAAACTTGTATTGTTTAATATTATCTTTATTAATATTAGATTTATTCAAATTGAAACAGGGCATGACATTGATTTGCAACAATTTTAAGTAGGTACATTTTAAAATAAAAGGAGGAATTTAAATGAACAATCTTTTTTTTTCCTTCTGCTTTTTTAAACTATCAACTGCTAACTACTCATCATTGAACATTACACATCTATTTATAGGATGAACCATGCAAATACCTAATAAAGCACAGTAATACTGCTGGCAATATTCAGGCCTTTATATAATGTTTACAAGCATAATTAATCTTCACAATAACCTTGTAATGTTGGTAGGGAGTAAAGTATTCATTATTCTTTAACTTCACATATGGGAAAACTGAAACAGAGAGATTAATTTAAAAACAAAAATGCAAGTGTAGGTCCCCCAAATGTAAAGCCAAGGCCTAAGCAAAAAAAGACTAATTTTAAAGGCACTAAAAATCAATAAAAGCAGATGGGGCTCTGAGCTTGTGAAAACAAGTTTTCTCCAGGAGTATAACATTAGACATTTGACAGTCTGGGCTAACATTTTTATTATATTTTAAAATTTTGTTACATTATTTTCCATAATTAATGAAATGGGAGTCCAGTTCTGTAGCAAGATTACCCAGGTCCTTTTACAGCTTCTAGTCCATGATCTTACCTACCTTTTTATAACAATTAATTTCAACTGAGAATGCATGTTAGTTCTTCAGACACACAAAAAGGCCTTTATTTAATATGACAAAGAATGAAGAATCATACACTGGTCAGTGCCACCTTCGTCAGAATTAGGGCAACCAAGCACCAGCCTGAGCCCACTTTTGCTTTGGTTTTAACAAGAAGCAGGACAAAGGTGGCTCCAAACTTACACAGAGAGGTCACCTTCCTGCATGGATTTCTATCGTACAGAAGTAGAAAGACCACCATTGTCTCTTTCAGCTGTTCTGATTACGCAACACAGGAAAATGGACTGTATATACTATGCCGTATCAGTTCAAGGTAAATAACTTCCTAGCAGGACATTGTTGCTCTTAATTTGGCTTCGCTTCCCTTGAATTCACTTACATGTATATTTTGATTTTTTGGAACAAAACCTGGTATTGTTTTGGGTCTGCATTTTCACCGAGACTTTTGCTTATTCCGTCCCCCGCAAACAAAAAGTTTGTGAAAATAATTGCAAAAGAAACACTTCTTCGCGGGTGCTGACCAGGGAGCGGTGAAAGGAAATATATTGCGACGTGCAGCTGACATATGTAAGCATAAGCAAATGAAAAATACAGGTACGCGGCCAGAGCTGGTCCGGTCTTTGTTTTCTATACTGGGCTGGAACAGACTCCTGCCAGGGACACAAACTCCCGGGAGAAAAGAGGGTGCAGTAGCAGAAAGCCGACACAAGGTGGTGGTCCCTGAAGCACGGAGGAAAGGAAAGGGAGCGGGAAGCCTGAGTGGGGAAGGCCATGAAATGGGGATGTTGGCTCCAGCTGTGGTATCTGACTGTCGGGCAGGGGATGCTCTAATGGAAAGCATTCCCTTTGAATCTAAGCCAAAAACTTAAAAGCATCGCCACAGCTGCCTGCATTGTGTTACTCTAGATTTCAAAAGGGGAGGAAAAAAATCCAGAACTATCCCCTTGGCTCAGTTCACGAGCTCCACCAGTTTCTCCAATCATGCTTGAAAGCTCCTACAAACACACAAGGCAGCTAACCGGACACTTACACACAAATGTGTATGAATACTGCCCAGAGAGGATCCCTTTGGGAAAGGGCAGGTGTTGTGCAACTGGAATTCCAAACGCTAACTGCTAACTTAAAACTTCAGAAAACTGACGTGGGTCAAAAGGCTTTACGAATAAAAGCAGGGAAACTAAAACCCCAATACTTACCAGAAAGCCTTTTACCAAGCAAAAAAGACTCATGGAAACCATAAAACAAGCAAAGAAAAACACCCATACAGAATAGGAAGCAAAAAAGTGAGAAATAAACCGGTTTCATTAATGGTATGACTGAAGAGGTCATTAGAGGCAAACATGTATCCTTCAAAAGAGGGAAACTCACCCCTAGCAAACCGATAGCAGGAAGTATCAACTATGACAGATGAAATGAAAGATGGAAATAAGGAGACACGACAGGAAACGTGAACAGCAAATAACAGAGCTATAACGGCAATACCAAGGCATTCTTGCAATGCATCAAGCAGGAAGCCCCTAGTCTGCTGGACTGCTGAAGAATCAATGGACAGCTAAGGTCGAAAATTTGCAGGTAAAATAAAATTATGTCTTTGTAGCAGGTCTTCTTCACAGAAGATGAATATAAGCCTCTAAATTTACTTTTCATATATCTTGATATGATAACTGAGATGCCAAAGAGATGATGTTGGAATCAAGATGATAAAATTACAGGAGAAATAGTCACTGAGAATATATATGAAGTATCTTGAAAGTATGAAGGACTTGATCAAGTGACAGAAACAGGCATTTCATATACACCAGCATATTAAAATGTAAACACTATAACTATCTTAAAGATGCAAAAAGAAATCTTAGGAAATACAGCTGAACCACAATGTAAGGCACTTTGAGTGCTTACCACAGACAATCTGGTCAGCAGTGACATAGCAAAATCAATCAATAAATATATTTTAAATTAAAAACCTGGAATGCTTCTTTTAGAATCTCAGTTTTACACAATGTGAAGAATCATTTTTGAAAAAGCAAAGCAAAGAAGATGTAATACACAAATTATATGGCACTACATAAATTAGCAATAGGCCTAGGATCCTGAATATATATTTTCCCTAATTCTGTTCTCAGAAACAATCAAAATATAATTAATTCAGTAATAGACAACACAAATAAATAAATAAAAGGCTTAGAAAGATTTTCTTGTGAGGGGAAAAAAAAATTAGACTTATATAATTGGTTCAGATGAAGTGAGTGAATGAATGCTACAGAAAAAACAAAGTCCTCTTAGTCCTTTTAAAAATTGAAGAGCAAAGGAATACTAAAAAAATTGAAAGTAAACAATTTTGATTGGAAAGAAATGGATTTTGTTTAATAACTTTTAGAACTCACAGTCACAAGGTAGCATGGTGAAGACCTAACATTCATATTTATTTAGGTAAGGACATCATTATGTAAAGAAAAGACTCCTCCTACCCTTTTATTTCCCCTTTTCTCCCCCAAAAGACAGAAAATCTAATTTTTCTCAAGGGTTAAGGTACCAAATCAATTACAATCTCACAGCACGTTTTGATAAAGAAGGAAAGTTAACTACATTATTTCAATAGGTAAAAATATTTTACCTATCTCCTTGTCAGGAATACTCCAAACAGCAGATCAGGTCAAGATGTAATGCAGTACTCTACACTGCTTAGTTGTGCATCAGCCTGGTTAGAATAGTCTTACCATAAAACAATTCCTAATATAAAAATTTAAGATTTTTTTAAAGATTTCTGAAGCTTGCCAGAGATGCAGAGTAAAGGAGCTAGGGATACTGAGAAAGGTAGGAGGTTGCAGGGTGAAAGTCTCATTTTAATGAAATCAAATCAATTGGTAAAACTCCTGCACCTGAGTAGCAAAACAAGTCACTTGGGCTCTATGCCCTTCATGTTATGCAGACATCTAGCCAGAAATCACCTCCAAGCTGAATGAATGCCTGCCTTTATAATTCCCCCACGTGACTTATGAATAGAATTGCCCTAATATTTAAAAAGGTAATTTTAAGGTAATACCACTGCATGTGTTTAAAATGTCAATTAAAAAATAAGGAAAAAAAGCAAAACATGAAACAGGCTGGTAACTGTTACAGACTTACTTTCAAACGCAGCCCAGATTTGCGCAACGCTTAATCTCACTTAACATCATCCTTTCAGATCGCATTCAGGACATGTAAACAAGCCTACTACCTTAACTTATTTGATTCATGCAAATACTCAGTAACAAACTGTTAAGAGTTTCCTGATATGAAAGTACTACACCATTCAAAACTACTTAAAATACTGAAAATTTGGTTTGGTCCATTTATTTAATTTCTTTAGAATGTGAAAAATATGCATTGCTTTAAAAAATAAAATGCTTAGCATATATATATAAACAATCATCACTGGTATCTGATGTGTTACAGCCAAGCACAGTAATCTAGCTACCAGTCTGCCCAATTATAAACAGGCTGCCAATCTGGGCAGCAGCAGCAGCAGCTGTCTCTCATCATTCTGCTTTCCCGCCTCCATTTCTTTCAGATTTCTAACATGATATAGTGATTTCTGCATATTTTCTCCACGCTCCGTAATAGGTGTGACAGGCACAAGCACAAATACATTTGTTTTTAAGATCATTCACAATGAACGCAATTCTATCCTAACCTGTTACTGTTTACCTGATTTATATATGTGTACAGACTAACTGGCCTGCACACTTGCATTGTCTGTTATAAATTAAACGTTTAGTATTATAATTCAGCTGTCTTTAGAAAAACAACTAAACTGCCTGTCCTACTAGACACTGGGAAATAATATATGCACCTGAACGTTGAAGCCTGCAGCAACAACCACAAGACACAGACCAGTCTCTGCCTCTATCATGCAAGCAACACAAATTACCCAACTCATTGAGGTACTTACTCAAACACCAACATAATGAAAACCACGCTCAGAAGTCTGCCACCTCATTATTAAACTACATACAAACTAAAAATCAAAACTGTAATTAAAACCAACTTACTTCGGTGTTATACGCGGAAATGCCATAAAATACTTTATCATAATTAATATTCTGTAGTGGTTCTATAAAGGATGACTTTCAGAGTACAATTCTTATTACAAAAATTGTAAGAAGTGATCTCTGGTTTTGTATTTGCAACACATTAAGTCTTGACACTGTTCCCACTTGAACACTTTTACTTTCTGTCTTTAAAGTCTTTTGACTATAGAAAAATTACTTTGTCAGATAAGTATTAGTTTTATCTCATCCTGTTGGCAACACTGTATGTTCAGATACCACTACATCAAACTATATCCTTACAAGTAGTAGAGGTATTTTTAAGACAAAGTACACAAGTGAAAATGTTCTTGAAGGGCTGTTAGCGGTTGTAATGCTCCAAGTAATTGGGAATGCATTCACAATTCTTCTCCACGCTCCTTGGCCAAAAAGTTCAAAGTCCTGTTGGTTTAGTGGCTATTTCCAGCAAAGGCACATAATTTTATTTCAATACACACATATGTTATTACACAGCTTGCATCTGAGAAATTTCAGTGGGATCAATTAAAGACTACCTTTCCTACTGCATACTTCCTCTAAAGTATTGAAATCAACATGTACAATGCACCTACTGGTGCTTAAAGTAAATTCAAGAAAGCTGAGAGCAGATGCTCTCAGCAAAAGACATCAAGCTATAGAACACTGACATTGATCAGGGTTAATCTTATCTCCTCCTTCCTTTAGAGCAACACAAGACAGATGTTTGCTCCAGATTTTTTCAGACAGGATCCTACATCTAGAGCCAAAACAGTGTTATACTGATAAAAAAAACAACCAAACAAAACCAAACCCCAAACCCAAGACTGAACTACCTGCACTCTTAATACAGTGTTAGCAAGATCATATTGAGCTAAAATTTTCAGTAGATGCCTAAATTTTACCATGATTGCATTATCAATATAGGTGACACAGACATGTAAAAAAATAAAATGCAGAGCTTTTCACCTGTCCTTCAAGTTTTGTCAGTATTAACGTACAGATTCCTATTCCTGCCCAGGTGCTTACTGATACCACACATTATACAGAAATTCATTAGTAGTCTTTGCAAGCACAATGCAAGTTCTGAAGTTATACCCATTTAAACCCATTGTATAGCACTGATACACAAACAACATACTAGTTGCTTTCCAGGCAGCTTGGAGTCCAGTGGATACCATCTTCTAAGTCTGCCTACAAGCCTTTTAGCAGTTACTTTTCCCCACTCTTACTTCAATGTTCTACTCTTCTGCAGATGGAAATGTGAGGCCACTTCGCCCCAAGTTTTGTCACTATCAACTTGTAAAACATTTGAAGTATTTGATTAGCTGAGGTGCAGAACATGTAACTGCTGCCGGTAACATCTTAAATAAATTCTACACGTTTTTGCAAAAGGATGTCTGTCTAGGCACTTAAAGGGAGTTGCTACTATGAGCAGTGTACAGTTTATAGATACAGCAACAGAAGTTACAGAAGGAGGAATAATAAACAGCAAAGATTATTTTTTTAAATAAAACCCAACTCAGCTCCATAAAAGCAGCAGAGAAGAAGTATGCTCTTAAATGGGACTTAAATGTGGCCAAGCTAAGCACTTCTACAGATGAGTCCTGGGAGGTCACAGGATGCATAGATGGTAACATGGAAGATGACACGGAAGCAACTGCTCAAGAAGTGACAGATGGATGTGTGGGAACATTAAAGAAGTGGAGCGAGTGGGGGAGAGACAGGAAACTCAACGAGGGAACAGAAGTAAGGAAGGGCAGAATTATATAGAACTTTGAAAGTACTGAAAGGAGCTCAAATCTGATGCAAATATGGGTGGTGAACAGTAGGGGGAATACAAAAATAAGAGTGACAATTAAATCAGCAAGCAGGAAGGATTATTTTAACAGCTACATGTTAGGAAGTGAAAGAAGTCTCTATTCCTTCTGTCATAATAGACATGTCTAGAACAGAGCTGAAGATAGTGCAGTGGTTAAGACATGGCATGAAATGAGGCTTGCCCATAGGGATTAATAAAAGAAAAAAGCATGTCTTAAGATGCTAAGAAAGCAAGCACCTGATTTATAGCTGACCTAGATGACTACAACCAATGGAATGAACATACTAAAAAAAAAAAAAAAAAAAATCTAAAAATTGCACACCTAAATAATACAGAAATTGAAGACTCTACTGTCAGTAGCAGAAAGAGATAGAAAACTAAGAATCTGGGACAGAAAGAGGGCAAGAGATGAAACTTTGGCCCCACTGAAATAAACAGCAAAATGTACACCAGCTTCATTGGTGTCTGGATTTTACAGAAGGAGATAATTTTTGGCCATTTTTCAGCTGATGACATGGTATCTGACAAACATCATATGAATGACTGCCTAATACTGGAAAATGGATCTGGAGATATCATGGAGAAGCAGAATAAAACATAGTTTCTGAACATATTCATATTACTAAGATCTCATTAAATAACTGGGGGAGATCAAGAGGTTATGAAAGGGGCCAAGTTTTTTTTTCTGTCTTCCATCAGCTGAGTACCAAACCCCAGACAATTTTCACTATTCACGTTCTAATTTCAAGAAGGATTACTCGGTTTTAATTAACCCACTTTACTAATGTTTAGAAACACATAGGACTGCATTTGTATCAGTCCAATAAAAGATTTAAATATGAACACTGAAAAATTTTGCAAAAGGTCTGCTCTATATTCTATTCCAAAGAACTCTACAGATTGGCTATAGTTTTACACTCCATTACACCTGCTGCAAGCTTTAAAAAATAATTTGAAAGTTAAATAAAGACAAATTTTCCACAATGGTCCAAATGACTACAAAGTCTGTTTTCCATTTGCAGGTGAGTAGGCACTTCAAAGTCTGCACCTTCACAGAAGTCAGCAAGGCCTAATTTTGGAGATTTATTCCATGGCTCCCATCAAATATTAAATGGACAAAACCAGGTTGACTACAAATAAAATATATTTGAGAGAGAACTAAGACCTACAAAAAGCAAGATTAACAACTTGTTCTACAATTTAAACCCCCCCCACTATTAGAAGCAGTTTTGTTTGGACAGCCATTCCCGCGTTTGCAACATATATAATATATTAGAATCCATAAAGCTGATCAGAAACATAAATTATCTTTATACCACAAGGATGTAATACAAAAGTTGGCAAAAATATAGCAAATGATGTTATTTCATAAATCACCTGGTTTAACTACTCTTAGGGCTGTTGTTAGTGGAGTGTTTCAAGGATTTTTCTTTTACTTTCTTTTTTACATATGGACTAAATCCCTGAGCTACTCACTTGTTTCTCATTCCCAATATTCTAAGACAATTTCTCACCAATTCAGTGTGTATTCACCCCAAAGAGCACTTCAAGAATTGGCTCTATTTTCTAACTGACATCATTCCAAATGTGCTTGAGAGTTTCATTTCTGAATAGGTGAAAACTGAGGGCAGGACCAATAAAACAGGTTAAGAACACACCCACTTCCACTAAAAGCCTGCATTTACATTAATGAAAGAAATGCACTACATAGTTAATTCATGCCTTACATGTGTATCTTAGATCATTAACAATAATAATGTTAAAATATCCATAAAGTTCTGTGGTTGGTTTACTGATTGTAAGTGTTATGAACACAAGTCACCTTTCCACTATTCTGTATCTTTAAGA
This sequence comes from Buteo buteo, assembly GCF_964188355.1. Taxonomy (NCBI): domain Eukaryota; kingdom Metazoa; phylum Chordata; class Aves; order Accipitriformes; family Accipitridae; genus Buteo; species Buteo buteo. The sequence continues at coordinate 43,693,303 of NC_134176.1, forward strand.
GTAAGCTATCAATATTGTTCATGATGACTGCTGGGAATGCTGCTCTGAAGGCTGCTTTGCACAGGCTGTCCATGGCTGGAGCATGTTTCTGGGTTCTCCTCTGGCCTGTTTCCATTTCAAGATACATTATTTTCTCTGACCATGGAGGTAAATTTACTGTTTAAAACGTGAAGGGAGACTTAGAGTTCAATTATTTTATTTCTTAGTGATTTATTCAGAAAATACAAGAGTTTTCTGTGGGAGACTTGATTCTGTACCAATTCAAGTGAACAGAAAATTTATTGATTTTAACTGATGAGAATTGAGCCTAGGGAAGGGCTGGAATATGCCATGCATTGTACTAAATAATTAGCAATACCCACAGATAAACTCTTTGATACATTACTTATGCAATGTAATGTAAATATTCTGGTCCATTTAGCAGATCTGGCTTTTCGTAAGTTGTAAAACTTAAAAGTTTTGTAAACTTTTACTGTTAAATACTGCTGAATCCATCCATGCAGAATTTATTCAATAAAAATTATGCACTTCTGCTTCATATCAAGTCAAATTCAAACAAACTTTGAAACATACTGTTCATTAATTGTGGTCTAATTTTTTAATCTTCTGTCATTTTACTCAACCTGCTTTAAAAAGCAGGAAAATATTTGTTGGGACTTTTTTTTTTTTGGTCCAGAATATCTCCTCCTAACTTGAAATTAAGACAACTGTTTGTAACAAATAAATTAGGCTGTCCTTTTGCAAAATTATCTCAGCTTAATTTCTGCAGTAGCAATACAGAAAGACATCCTTACAATTGATCAGAATGAATGTTCAATAGTTACCAATGACACAAGGGCAGCAGATAGTGTAAGAGAATGGTGCTTGTGGCAACTAACTCCCCCCCCCCCCCCCATATTGTGACACCCATATAGTATATTTAGCTCTCTGATCATATACACCAACAGGTAAACAGGTCAGGCCTTTCAATCAAAAAAACTTTGAGTGCCATTTTCTGTGCCATTTTTATTCTGACGTTCATGAGTGGTCTGGAGTATGCTGAAATTTCCTGAATGAATAGTGTAAACTGATGTGCAAGTTAGCCATTCTATGCACTGCATCTGTTAATCTTATTTTTCCGAATTTAGTCTAGGAAAAAATAAATCAGTCAATAGAACAGAAGATAACTCTGTTCCTCAACCATGCCTGTTCACAGTCTGACATCTTGCTGTAAATAATAACTTATTAGCATGAGTTTGAGATATGATACAGGACTGAACTGGTGTAGTCTAAGCATGCAATATGTTCCTTCCCTCTACTGACAGTGCAGTAACTTGAAACAGAGAAATACACTGGCTACCTTAAGGCAGAGCCCTACCTGTAGAGCTGCCGCTTACTCTTCTTTATCTGTCCTTCCAACACAAAATGATGAGAGCACTCTTTCACTAGTAAATAACTAAAATCTATTACTAGATTTCCATTGTCTTCTGAGTTTCTCTCAAAGCAAAGTAAAACCATCATTAAAGAGAAACAGACAAACCAAAAATAACCACTGGAGGATATAAAAATCTGCAATTTTTTCTGAAGCAGCTCAGAACTTTCTAAATAAGATTAAGTAAGTATGTCAGAGTGAAGATTACCAGGAGTAGATCTGACTCTATTTTCTTCCCTTCCACACTTCATTTCGCAGCAAAATGAAGCATGAAAGTATATTCCAGATTCACATGTGAAATTACTGAACACTAAGACCTTGTCCTAAACAGGTGTTTATATTTGTAGGCTCGTCTACACAGATGGTTCTCCACCTACACACATCTAGATGGTGTCCAGACACTATGGCATTATACCAAACCAATGGTATTATAACAGAACTCGGCCTTCCTTATGTATGAGCAATCAAAGTAGTTATAACACTATTTTGTCCCTATAGCTTATGAGGCAATTTAATACTTCAAAGCACCACACAAACATTAACAAATTGATCTGGAGAGTCTTTTGTAAGTTATGCTACAGAAGTAAATTCTACAAAGTAGAAATTCTATGTTCTACAACTCTACATGTTCGAACAATTTTTGTGCTTTCATTTCATGCACTGGGGAATAAAATCTTCATTTATGTGACTTCCAGCATAATTACTTCTGAATGAATTAGTAAAAGTGAATAAGAAAACAGCAGAACAAGGCAAACGATGTCCATACCACAACACTTTGCCTTTTCCCACTTGCAGCCTTCTTCACATGGCTGTGAACGAGCTCTCTCCTCTCCATGTGGGGGGCTGTCAAGGTATCTAAGTTTCAGCTGAATACATCTACAGACAAACACTGGCACATAATTCCTGTTTTGATGTACCATTACATACACACAATGAAAACTGCCAAAAGATTCATTTTTAAAGAAAAATGACCCACTTTCAAAAATCAGCAGTTTTTTGTTCAGGTGAATCATGAATATTTATATCTAAAAGTGATGATGCCAGAAGCAAACATTCCAAACAGGATTACCGATGTGAGCATTTCACTTTGGCATCCTGAAGGACAATCCTCTAATAATTTTCCTAGCCCTCAGAACTATATATTGTAGATCAGGTGGCTATGTGTGAGGAAAACAATGAAAAATTAATCTCTTTTAGAACCTTAAAATGTGCATTTAATGATTTATATCAGGCCATTTAATAATTGAATTTGCAGTACATCAAGGCAACTGGGCAAATTTGGGTTTGTGGTTAACAGCTTTAAACCTGCTTCCATCTTTGCCATACATTAACAAAGCTTTCTCATTGAGCACTGTGGTTCAGGCCAGCATAAACTTATCATGATGACACTTAGTGAAATCCAGTTCAAGCCTGAGATCAGTTGCTCAAGGACAGATTGATTCTGACAACTCTTAATACAGCACACTTGAAGAAAACAAGCCCAGAAACATTACATCCTACCCAAATCCACACAAAAAACCCCTTACATTGAGACATTCTTTCTATCTAGATTATGCTGCCTTTAAATTCAATAGAAAGTAAAACTGTTTGCTAGTCTTTGATCAGCCTTCTTTGAACTGATCATTCTGCTGGAAGGAGTTTCAACCAAGCTTAAAAACCGCCAGTTTAATACTAAGGCACATTTGCTTGCAAAGTATGTACTGTTAAAATGTTGCATTTTACAATGTTTAGATTTACAACTAGCTTAGAGTTGGTTTCGACTGCTTTTGCAGGGAGAGGAGCAGGGGTCCTGCAGAAGCTCTCATTCTTCCCTTCCTTAAATACACTATTTAAGCAATGCCACTCCACAGCACTTGCACAAACATTACTGCCTAATGAAAAAGCTTTTATTGCCTTGTGCATGTTTTCCCTTGGAAGACCAGAATATATCTGAAAGTTTCTCTGCATACAGGAAGGATTTAAAAAACACAATCCTAAAAAAGAAATCTTTTGAAAAATTTGAATACATACTGGGGTGATGTTGATACATAGCTATAGCTATATGGACAGCAGGGTGCTTCCATGTCCATGCCAATGTGTGTAGTATCAGATCGCTTACATTTAATAGTAACATAGCTCTTTGCATAATCTAGGTAGTTTGTAAACAGAAATTAATGTATCTTCAGTTACTTAGTCACTTGATGAAATACTCTGAGCTATGTTTAATTGATCAGGGATATGGCACAGAGAAGCAAAAGGCTGTTGTAAGTACACCCAGTGAATGACAGGCAAGTAGGAATTAGAATTCAGAGCAGTTCCTAACTTCCAGACTATGATTTTTTTTTTTTACCTACTCACTGAACAGAACGTGCTGCAAAAGTGTTCTGTGAAGAGAGACTATGGTGAAACAGTAAGGGGAAAATACAGACAGTAAACATCTTTTTTTCCCTCTTCTGATAATCTTCACAATGATGATGACCAAAACTGTAGCCCCCCCTCTTCCCCCACAAGTACCCTCTCAGTTCCTTCCCCCTCCCAAACAACTGAAAATCATCCTGTAAGCAGCTGGAATGCCTTAGGGTGAACAAGAGATCAGTGTATCCTAAGTGCAATTAAATTTTAAACCAGCCTTTTAGGGAGTCTAGTTAAACGGAAAGCCCACTATTTCCCTTTGTACTTTTATCATTTCAACAGCACTAGAAATCAAACTTTCAAATGTGAGTAACCCTGCTCTGAAGGTTGTCCATATTACAGAGCATCTATGTACACAGCCATAGTGTGCCTACATGACCTCTTTCACAGCATCTGGGAGAATACCTCCCGGCATTTTTTACTGAAATTCTTTTGACTCCTCAATACACTGTGCAAAAGCTGGAAGCATTTGCAGATGGGATAAAAAAGCATGTAAGTTACAGGAAAACACTGGAGGTCTTACGTTATTAAGTGCGCATCCTTAACTACTGGCTGGCATCTGCCAGCTCACAGTTAAGCAAAATTCACATTTGAATCCACATCTCCAGTGAGCAACCTAGTCAAGAATTAAATTATGTCACATAAGATGTATATACAAGGACTGTAATAGGACGCAGAATAAACTTTTAAGTTCAAGGGCCGACCCACATCTAGGTCACAAGCCCTGTTATAGCAGGACAGTGCCTATAGCCAAAGGCACACAAAGGAACCGATACAATCAGCAGACACAGCTGCCCAGCAAGAATGATCCGATAGACCCACTATCAACACAGCAGAGACCAAAGGGAAAGTTTTTCGTGGGAGTTTGAGGCAAGGCTAAAACTCACACCTCAAGCTGGACACAAGAAGAGCTTTAATTTCCACACCACCACATCCCTGAAGGTGAGATAAGCACCTTGCATATTATCCCTGCAGTTTGCTAGAACGACTGGCATCCAGATTCAAGCTGATGTGTGAGTAGGGACACTTGCTATATCCCAGTTACTGTCTTCTCATAGGTAATAAACCACTTACAATTCGCTCATAGGATTTCAGGCCCTAGCACAGGTTGCTTTTGTGTTGTATGCATTAAGTGGTGTGTCTTTCCCAGTTTTAGAACTTGCCCACCCTTCCAGATACACAATGGAAAGAAACTACAAAAAGTCATTAGAAAACTATCATAATGCAATGACTAGAAAGTTATTCAGAAGTGGCTGATTAAAAGGATAAGTGTAAAAAAATACTGCCCATGCTTAACAGAGACTCCTAGCAGCAAAGGTGAGCTTCAAACCATGCCAAATTCAATGAAAGTTTGGTGTGTGCATTTGCATAGAAGTTTGTATAGAAATAGGAGTGTGAAAACTCCTGAGAATGAGCCGAGTTAATTGTGCAATAAAAATACACACCAAAGGAACAATTTTATTTCTCTTCCATTAAACTTCACAGGCAGGTTTGTTATTGTGAAGTTTACCTGATTTCTCAGAGTTTGCATCTTGTCTTGTTTTATGATTGTATACATCTGTGTTTTAAAAGCACAAGTCAGTCCTTTAAGTTGCCTGTATGAGATTTATATAGTCACTCAAGAATTTTCAAACACTTGAAATACTGCAGAACATTTCTAGGTTATTGATGTCATCACTTATTATTGTTTGTTCCTAAAGTAACACCTTAAAAACTGACTAGTTGTTACCATACAATGGTAAGCTGTGCCTTTCTGTAGTTATCTGTTGTAACTGAAATCCCCAATTTTTGCCAGCTTTAGCTAGCATTCAGCATGACAGATTATGAAGCCACATGCTACCCCATCATCTTTCTTTGTGTTTCTTAGAGGCTTTCTCTCTCTCTCTGCACATGCCTGCACAGGAGTGTATGTTCTTCAGTTGATTCCTACACATCATTGAAACGGCATGAGCACATATCTAGGCCCACAGCAGGGGGGTTAATTAACTGTACAAGGGACAGAGCTGGCTCTAGAGCTATCTTTTACATGTATACAGAGAATAAACAGAGCTGATGCTCTAGGGAAAATGCAGTAAGTTTTGCACTCCTCACTTCCTCATAAAAAGACACTAATTTAAATAAAAACAAAACAAGTTTAGCAGCAGCTCTAGACTAGAAGTGAATAAGAAAGATCTCATCTTAAACACTGACACTGGAACAGTCAGTTTAAGACTCTTTTCAGACTGGAATAAGACCTTGCAGATGAACAAATGAAAACATTTATCTCCTTGTCATAGCGCCTGCTCAGATCAACTGCAGTTAATAATGGTTGGATGCACAAAAGAAAAGCACTGGTTGCTTACTTTCACATTAAGAGTTAGCAGACAACACAGTAGCAAAAACTGTTTGCATACAGCACCACTCTTGGTGTTAGTGCCAGCAGAGCTGCAGCAATGTTAACGCCCTGGAAGAGTTTTAGAAAAAAAACCTGGTGTTTTCAAAACATCTTCCTAAAATGCTGCAATGGACGGAGTTCTCCAGCCCGGGAAAATAAATTGTCAACTATATGAGTGAACATACTAAGACTGATGGCACACGCATTGAGTTCAGACAGGGATACTAAGTAATACAAATGGGAAAACAACTGTTATACTTCTATTCAAATAATGCAAGTCCAGGCCATCAATCCCTTTTGGGAGACTGGTATCACTCTGTGTTCATGAAGTACGTATGTGCTTTGAGCAGGAGGTTGGACTAGATGACCTCGGGAGCTCCCTTGTACCTACAGTTTTCCATTTACCATACACCATCAAAACACCAATTATGGTATCAGCCGTGAATGCACATTATGAAAATAAAACTTGCATTATAGGCTCTAGAGTGTACCCCAAGCCTGAACTTCTCCATCTTTTTCACTTTCCTGTGCCATAACAACCTTATTTCTTATCAGAGGCATAACTCACTTCTGAGAAGCATCCTGTAGGACTCTGCATCTCTAGAGCTGAACTATGTGCTCTATTACCAGTGCGCTTTGAGGGGGGTGGAATATAACAAAGGTAAGCTACAGCCAAAGGGGGTTTCCTTCTTCCTCCATGTAAAGGAGCCTACCTCTGCCTACTGTCAGTCAGCATCTCTTGAGAGTTTCTCACTCTTTAGACTGTGAGGATCGAGGCTGATGATAAGGAAAGACAGTTTTCTTGGAGTTTCGTTTTTCATTTTAGTGGTTGCAGTAGCTGGGGGCGTGGTTTATTTGTTTTTAAGCTCCATTATGTTAGTCTTTGTCATTTACAATTCCTTTCTGGCTGACCTGGCTGCTGGTTTATTCAGAAACAACCTGAGTGCATCAGCACGCTGGTGAAAAATTACTGAACAGCATGTTGAAGTTTCACAGATGTCTTTTTTCTCAGACATCCTTACCCATCACCCTGCTGCCATATAAAGCAATTATGATGGGAGATTTGCAGGGGGCAGAGGAGCAGAAAAATTAGAGGCTGCCCTGCTTGGAAAAAGCAGAAAACCTCTCACAACTGCCTGCCCCAAATGGTAATTTTTGTAGGTTTTGGTTTTTTTCAAATCCACACCTGTGACCAACTAAATTAAAACGTCCATGGTCTTATGCCCTAACATTCTTAGAGTTTCTTTAGTTTTTTTTTTTTTTTTAAATGATCAAGTCATAAATGTCTTAAGAGTAACTGCTATGTATTGATCCAAAATACAAAGATACCCTACAGCACTAGACTGAAGTTACCCTCTGGAATTCTTGATTCTGAAAGTGATTTTGTGTAAGTCATACTGCTAGCTTTCTGTTACTCAGCTACACTTTGAAACATGAGTGCAGAAAAGTTGTCTTCCTTAGTAGCTCGATCACTACATACATTTAAAGTCTAAAAAAAACCCAAAAAACAAAACCCAAAACAAAAACAAACCACCAAAAAACCAAATAATTTTACTATTTTTTATTTATGTTGAATCAACTCTGCAGAACTTAGAAGGAAAAAAACTTTCTATTCCAATTCATGCATAAAAAACAACCCAACACTTTTTAACCAAGCTCCAAGTACATAGTTTTATTCAAAGCCAGAGATTAACATGTAAACAAAGGCTCTGACTGTATGAGATTTTGAAGACACCTCATTGTTTGGCCCCAGTGTACGTGATCTATATTGAAACACTCAGGACTTGCAACATAAGTTCTCAGGCAGAATTTAAAAGTTCTGTCTCCAGCTAATTCAGTTTGAAATTTGCTAAACAAAAATCATAATGCCTTAGAATTCAGGTTGCTCTGCTGTCAAACAGCTTCCAAAACACCTTCTCAGCCGTCCTTCCTACACAGAACTCAAGTTGTACGAATTCAGTTCTTCAAAGAACACTCAAGAACCGTTTTAGATTTCTTTGTGTGCTTCATCTTCATACTTATGTTAGGTTATACTGAAATAGTATCAATGGTGTCAAAGAAAATGCAAAGCTTTAACAGAAATTTTCCATGTGCAATTGTAACAATCTCCACCCTCTATACTTAAATCCCTGTCATTCAGGTGTACTGTCACATGTGTTGTGCCTGCTTCATGCATAGGGCTACTGTGTGGATTACCTATTCCAGTGGGAGAAGCAAGATAGACACAGCCTGCCTTCCCTTCTGCCATTCAGGAGCAGCAGGTACATTTACTCTTACTTTTGGTTCAGACACAGTCCTGTCCCTGTTCTGGTCCAACTTAATTGCATTCATCTTTCAGCCTGACGTGGCAGTAATGATACCAAGCCTTAGTGTAGAGTTTTACCAAGTGAGCCCAAGATTACTACAGCGCCTGGCATTTCTGTGTGGCCTTAGAATTTGATGCTGTCATTAGACACTGTCAGAGGAAAATTTAACTTTATAGAAATGTATACAACTAATTTTCAAAATATTAGGTGGGGACAGAGGGGGCAAGGGCTCTGTTTTCACAGATTTACTGGCTATCCCAGCCAGCCCAAGAGAGTACAGACACTGTGTTCTGTGGGTTGTAGGTACAATTGTAATAAAAAAATAGTAATAAAAAAAAAGAAAATACCACCCAACCCACTGCATGCCTCAGACTGGCGTCAAATTTAAGTCCATAACCCATTTCTCCTCTCATACAGAAGTTTATGAGAGATTACGTGACCAATTAGTCAAACCTTGTCTTTTCAAGGAACAGACTTCAACTCAGGAGGTCTTAGAATATTTAATACGGTTAGAGACATGTAGCTAAACACAGAGAAACCCTGAGTACCATAAGCAGTAAAATGAACTTTGTCTCAGCATTTTCTAGTCTTAATCAGCATATTGCATGAGCAGATCATTAATATTTTAAAGGCAAATAAAGGATGTAATGAAATTTTGGAGACATCTGACCCACTAAAATATTTTTTAAAGCTAAGGCTCAAAATGATTGTATGTGTGTCAGTTAAGTGGGTCTCCTGCTAACTCAGGAGAGGTCAGAAGGGAAGCTAACTATCTGCTAAATGCCATAATACACATACTGCTTAAAAAAACACATAGCTGATATAGATACTTTAAAAGCTAGCAAAATAGCCACCATTCAAAGATATAAGTAAGTGAACTACGAAGGTGAAGGAGATTCTGCCACCTGCAAGGCTTCAAACGATCAGCAATTTTCATTCGAGCAACTCTTGAATAATTTGGAACCCAAAAAGATTATTTTGAGAAGAAATAGTACATCAAGTTTAATTCCACATAGCTAAATCCAAATGATGTAAACCCCATTATGAAATGATGGAATAAGAAGTGTTTACATCACTTAATACAGCAGAAAGAGATAAGCAGGATAAAGAAAGAGGAAAGGGCAAAACCTGTTTATTTACCCTCTACCTTCTAAAAGTGCTAGATAGATTACTTAATATGCACTGTACACTAGCACCAGTGCTTTGAGAGCATGTCCAATTATTGTAGAGGATGCACAAGCCTGATAAATACTAACTGTTGTTCTGATGGAATTTAGTTTAAAAGTAGCATTTATTTTCAGAACTAAAAACCAGAATAAAAGCAATGTAATATTTCAAGTTCTAAACTTTCTTCTTGAACATGAGGACAATAACTGTCTTTTACTATTCAAATGTAAACCCCAGCATATTATACATGGAGTTAAACCTAGCACTGCCATATTGCAGTCCAAAGTGATATTACCACATAAAAAACAGGTACACCGTATTAGTGTCCCACACAGTGCCTCACCTCTGCAGCTGCAGGGCCATCCTACTTAACACTTTGATTATTGCCAGTGTTCTTGGCAGAAAAAATAAGGTTTAAGGATACAGAACCTGACACATTTTTATATTACCATAATGCACCTTCCTAATGCAAAGGATAGAAGCAATGCATTTGGCATTTATTACAGAAACAAACACACACACAACAAAACTATCAGCTGTGGTTTTACTTGGTTTATCCAGGAAAAAATGCATTGTAGAGCATCAGTAAGGTAAACTCAGGTAGCATAGCTCTTTCTAAAAATATTTGGTTATTTATTTCCTCTCTTTTAAGTGCTTTAGTTTTATGACTGACATTACGTCTAGTGATTTTTGGTGACCTCAGAAAAAATACTCTGCTTGCTGATCTGTCCAGCTCACAGGCTAGCTTGTCCAACACACCATTCATTTTGCTTGCCTGCAGCTGGTGTGTCTGCCTGACATCTTGCAGTGCCCAGAGACGTTTGCATTGTAAGTGTTGATTTCTGTGGGTTCTTGAAGAGTTTTCTCTTTATAGTTCTCCATGTAAGTGGGATTTAAATGCCTTCAGGTTACTAAACTAAGAATAATAATAGAGACAAGGCTAAAAATTAAAAGGGCTTCATATTTTAAGTTAACTGGATTCTAGCCATAGGATTCCTTGGATTTTAACATCTGAATTGACACCTACTGAGGGCCTGACTCAATGCTCCTGTTAACAGGAGATGCACATTGCTCTAAACTCCAGGGTGTAGATAATATTCAAGCATCCAAAGTGATCTACAAATTCATAATACCTCCTGAAGACACAACTTTATATCATATCTAAAAATCCTCTCAAAAAAAATCTTTCCATTAGCAGATCAAAACTGAATTTGTAGTACCCGCATTTCTCATCTAATTGTATTGTATTTTGCTCAAAAATTAAGACCTTTGCAGAAATTTCATTCTTTACTGTTGAAACTCTGTTAGACAAAATCTATGCAACTACTTGAATGCATTTAAAAGTAATTTGGGAGAAATTATCAAGTCTCTCACCAGTTCTCCATAAAGAAAACTGTTATAAACTCCAAATCTATTTTGTGATAGTCATGTCTAAGTGACTATTTAAAGGAAATTAACATACACTAAGTTGCATTTAAAGACAAAATCTTTCAAATAATTTGTCTGTATCTATAAATATAAATTAGACTCATTTGCTTTTGAAAAAGAAGCCTAGTATCCAATTAAAATGAATCTTCTCCACTTCAGCACTGTATTGTGCACCAAAATCCTTTACACAGTAACTTCGGAAGTTCCTAAAGCTATGTTAAAAGCAGACCTACAATGAATTTTTGTCCCACATGACAGTACCTTGATCAGTAACCAAACAACAGGGTAGCAGTTCAAAAGAAGGGAATAATATTCAGTTCTCTAAACAATAGTAGAATAATTTGACACTTAGATGACACCCAGTCCCCCTACAGAGGGCCATTTTCTCCGTAAGATATTAAACTACCAGTCCTGGCCTGGCAGCAGAAGTAATGCTAACATTTAGACAGAGCAAGATTTTGCTGCTTTTCATCCATTTAAAGACGACAATTTCAACACACTAAAGCATCCCAATCCAATAACTCATTTCTGAAGAGTCTCACTGTATGGAAGAAACACCTATCAAACCAGCCTTCAAGTGCAGGATTCCTGCATATTACAGAAGACAAGATGTTAAGAAAGTAGCTCTTACGTGGCAGGTTGAACTGAATCTTGGACAGCCAGTAAGTCATTCTCATTTGAAAAAAACTTAGAAATTGAAAAGCTGCCTCTGTTTCCAAGTTTCAAACAGAGAACACAGTACCTTTAGGCCACACAATTTTAATAGCCCAGCAGAAAAATGTTAGGAGCTTAGTGTTCTGGGCTGCTGTAAAACTGCTTCCCCCAAATGATTTACTCGAAGAATAGGATACTTCTGTTTCTTGAGATATATGACAAACTTTAGAATGAGTTGGAGAATTCGAGAATGTAGTTTTGTCCAAACTGATCACTGAAGCATTTGTTACCAGCCCAAAGGTGTGCGTGCTTTTGACAGTAGAAAGCTGCTAACAATCAGGTACTTCCACGCTGCTCTGGGCTGGCTGCAAGTCTAAAGGACAAAGCACTGCTCTGAAAAGCTGCCATACTAGAACGAAAATGAAGCATTTTATAAAGAGAGTGCATGGATATAGAGCAAGACTCCACAGGCTTAAATACTGCCAAGTATTCAACTTTTCGGAAGTCTAAAATAAAAGGATAGCCACTCACTGTTCTGCAGGACATTAAGCCATTCTAAAGCATGTGTCTCAAGAATTCACATCACATATTAGAGTTCCTATGTAATTTTTCTCTGTTTATTTTTGAAGGAAAAATAAGGTAAACAAGTTCTGCCTTCTATAAACAGTGCAAACACCATCACTGAGGTTTTACTTATTGGATAAGGAAAAAAGTGGCTTGTTTCTCCTTGCTACATAGGGCAGCCTGGGTCCAACTCTTACACACTAGTGTCCATTTACTATGACACACTGCCAACATTTTACTGAGGAAATCTTGAGAAAGAAGAGGAAAAAAAAAGAAATCACAGCTACTTAACTGTTTCTAACTCACCTCAACTAACCTTGAAGGGAGTTTACAGGACAAAAAAGAAATGCTCATGGCAACTCAAGGGCTTTCTTCCTGCGAGCTTTCAAAAGTCTACTGTAAGAAGACACTTAGAATTTCTCGCTATTAGAAAAATAAAGAATAGAACAAGAACTCTCTTCCATCAGATAAATGTTGTAGGGGAGAGGTAATGAACTCACAGGAGTTAACCAAAGCCTAATCTTCCTACAAGTTTTCTATAGCCAGTGGAGTGAGGGACGGGCCCTCACAAATGCAACACAGGACAGTAAGAATTAGGTTCTCTTGTTTGAAGTCCCTCCTGGGAAGTACTCTCTACCCCTCTCTTGATCCCCATAGTAATTCAAACTTCATTCCAGCAAAATTTCTGTCAGAATTCTGCACTCACCACTACCTAAATCTACCTGTTATGTTACGATAAGGGGGGAAAGTTGAGAAAGACACCTTGCACATCAATACCCGTTTTGACAGACTTAGAATTTCTGAGAGAGAAAATAAGAAAAACTCAGATATAATGGACCTAATTAAAACAAAAACACCCCAAGAAAACCTACACGCTATCTGGCCTCCATCACCTATCTTCCCTGACACCCCATCAAGTGTATCTGCTAACTAGGTATTGCAATGCAACAGCAAGGAAAAAGTTGCTCCAAAGAGATTACATGCTTTCGGGGGTTTCCAAAAATCAGAACAAATATTTTAAAAGTTAACCCAGAAATAAGTACAATACTGAAAAAACCTGATTATATATAATGCCCACAAATAGTAGAATTCACAGTTATTTGGCCCAGATTTGAAGAAAATAAACCATTCTTAATTATTTCTATGGAGAGAAAAATGTATACCAGGTTATAAAGTCAGCTGACACCAATGTTTCCTAAGGATGAAGACTGCATTGTCTCCCTACAACAGTGTCAACACAGAAAAGAAGGCACAGAGATTTAGTGAAACCCCATCAAGGGCATTCTTTCCCTTTAATCCTTAAGGCTTGTTCTCTCTTTAAGCCCTTCAAGGCCCAAGCCTATCACAGTCTCCACAATAAAATGAGAAATAAACCCTCAGAGTGACTAGAGCAATAAGGGCAGTTAACATTTATTCAAATAGAAAAGTCAGTCCCTAAAATAAACTTTTATAAAAACTGTACATGCATTTGGCCCTCTCATGCTTCCTTAGTATGCCATCTTCTCTCTAAATCGCTTCCAGGAAGTGTATTTCCTCTTTATTTGTCCAGTGTCCACCACAAAGGACCCCCAGTCCACCTGTAAAGGCCACTACAATTAACAGAAACCATTCCAAACCGGCACTACAGAAGCAAAGCAATATATCACATTCATCTTGGTTCTTTTCAAAAATGAGCATGAGGAGTTGAACCGAGTGGTTCCACACTGCACTATGAGGGTATCACATGTAACCCATACACTGGAGAATACCACCTAACGCTGACTACCCTAGTTGGTCTTGTTCTTGGCATAGTACCATTAAATAAGATAATCTTTACTAATAAAAATATTTTAGCCCATAGCTATAGCACATTCAGTAAATAGTGCAAAAAAAAGCACAATCTTAGGAAGTGGCTTATTTTCAAATCAAGTACCAGGCAGCAGAGAACAAATGGCAAAGACAAGTTTTTGCCTGTATTCTAAGCATTAGATGCACTGTCTCTCTCTCTTCTCTCCCTTCCAAAATTCAACACAGTTTTCAGAAGAGCTAGGGACAAAACAACTCCAATAGGAACTAAAGATCCATAAGGCTCTGAAAAGCAGATCCCTGGATTTGATTCCCCTTCTAACACTGATACACTTGGAATAAATCAAAATACTGCTTCTGTGTCCACAAGGTTGTTCCACTGAGGCATGCAGAACAGAGCAGAATGGGCTATTTTAATCTGTTTTCACTTATAAAAATTCATTAGTAGATTTAATCCCTTTTCCCAGCCTCCAACTAAGACGCCTTCAAGGGTGCTATACAAAACATCCTAAATCCCAGATGTTTCTCCTGTCTTTCCTCCAAATATAAAAGGGAAAAGGGAATAGCAGGCCTTAAAATAACTACTGATGTGTAAGGTTATCCAGCAAGTCAAAACATGCAGGAGCACCTAATAACCAACTCTCGCCATCAGTAGGGGATTTTCAAGGAAATACTGTAGTTTAACTGCCCATTTTCTATCTACAGTGTTGATTTTCAAGCAGAGCAGGCTATTTTGGAGTTATGCCCTGGCCTATATGAAGATGAAAGATGTATCCAACTAGCCTCAATTAAAAAAGTTCGCCAGCTGCATCCAAATGTGGCTTAAACACAGCATGAACTCAAAAACTGTAAGTTGAGCCAGTGCTAAAGGAAGGGTGGCAGGGGGAAGGTGTGGAACTTTTTTCTTCTTTTTAATGATATAATGAAATTGTCACTTGCGTTTCCTAAATTAAGTTACTCCAGTGCTAATGTATATTAGATATGCAAAAACTAAGTTCACAAACCCATAGCACGAAGTCTAGGTGGAGTTACACTAAGAGAAGAACGGGAAATCCAAGTTTAGATGCCACAATGAGTTTAATCATGATTTAAGCATTACAAAAGGTCTGAGAAAGCTTAGCAATATTTCAGTCATATGCAAATAATTATAACATCAGTTTTGCAAAAGAGGCAGCAGGGAGAGATGCATGCACTCTGCCTATCTACAATCATCTGTACAACATTCAAAATTTGCTTCAGCCAGTATATCTTGAGAATATGGAAGATGATAACTTAATGAGAAGTCATTATATTCACATTTTCACACAATATTTGGATGCAAATTAAACAAATACCAAAGATTAAAACAGTAAGCTCATGCAGATTTCTCAAACAAACATTCACCTTCTGAACAGGTGCTGTTCACGCTGATCAGAGGGTTCAAAAGGCTCTGACGATTCACAGAGGCAGTTAACTTACTCCTCCTTACGTCCAGACAGACCAGTATCTTTTTCACAGGAAAAATGAGTCACTACTTCAAACCACCTAAGAAAGGAATCTACAAATAGTCAACTATGGAGGCAGAGCCAAGTGTATCACTACAGCATTTCAATATTAAACCCAAACTTTGGGAAGATGCAAAATTGTTTTTCATGTATTTTAAGACTGCTTTATAAACAGTTGGCATAAATGGATGCTTGCAGTTACATGGAAATTAGCGTATCTTTATCATTCATGCCATTTACTTAAAAAAGACAGGTGTTTAGTAATACATACAGTTCTGGACAAACAACTGGAACTGAAATTAAGCATTACCTGCCTCAAGTTATTAGTTGCTACACATTCATATGGCATATTTGCACACTTCCTCCATTACTGACAGAACTGGCATTTTAATATGCCCTTGATGGATCTCAGGGAAAGGAGGTATTAGAAACTCCAGACGAAACTGGCAGGAGTGAGAAGTGACTGACTTCATTGTTTATTTCCAGATTTTGAGCCCTAAAGTTCTCATGGTATTCATTTGCTGTATCTACAGCATAGAGGCATATCTTCCCTACCTTCTCATGCAGAAGCATTTCAGAGTGCTCCTTTCTACCCCTTAACTGTACCCAGTTTCCCTCCTGCTCTCTAGCTTTGCTGCACTTATTTTCCTCTCACCAAAACACTGCCTTTCCTCTTTACAGAATAGATGGAACATGTTTCGGGTACAATTTTCTGATAATGTGTTCAAAAAGCCTCCATAAAAATTCACCTTTACTATGATTGACAAGCGTTCAAGAAGAACAGTCTCACAGGATGAATTTATGCACATTACCAATCTTTTCATTACTCAGTTATGGTACCTGTAATAAATATAGCAACATTAATGCTTAAACCTATTCCTCACAGTTTTTTTGAAGACTTAAATAACAAGTTTCCTTTGTCAGTCTAAACCACATGTTTACATTTGTTCAACTACACAAAGCCATGGTTAAACTACACTACCTTTCTTAATCTCCCCCCAAATCCCCTTTCTCATTACTTGCTATTTAGTGCCAACATTAAAAGGAGTCTCACCCTGAACATACAGGATTTAGAATAACCTCAACCACCACAATTTGCTGTAAACTTTAAATACAAGCAAAAGTCACTAGATTTGCCTATTCATAAGAGAGATAAACTTGCTTTTATAGCATGCATTTTTTCTGATGATATTCTACAGTTTCAACTATTCTTCACAGTAAAGTATGTTAAACTTTTTCCCCCTGAAAAATAAAAACCACAAGTATCCCTATGATAACAACTATTTTTGGGTACTTTTCCCTACAAGTGTACACAGCTCTTCAGAATTCAAAGTAACAAAGGGATCCACTTTATTCTTTCCATGTCAAGAGCAAATGCATTAGAATACAAGTCGAGTTTTCACAAGACTGTTTTCTGAAGATTCAATGAATTTCCGTGCAACTACAGTAAGAGACATTTTCATTTTATTTTCAAATATAGCAGAAAGAGCCATATGATTTCTTTAGTATATGCTTACCACCATCACCTTTTTACCATAAGGTCAAAAGACTATTTCTGTAAGCTTTCTTCCACATTTAAGACAGAATGCTCCAACTTCTCCAAGAAATTGTAGTAAGGACAGATGTAGAAATTCCTCTGTATTTGACATGATATTGCTAAAAAGCACTTGTTTGCTGCCCACTTCTTTCTTTACAATTTTTAGTGAAATAAAGATGACCTCTTCCTGGTCACTGGAAAAAAGTACTGTTATGATACATACTCAAGGATGTTATATCTGCAAGATCATATTATAAGTTTTTAATTAACTATGGAGGGAAAGAAGCAGAAAAAAGGTGTTACTTCAAGATTACATCCCTCTTGCTCCTTTATGTTAGCCCTGCTCTACCTCAGTCTTTCACCAGTGTCACTGGTAACAATCTCCACCCCACCTCCCCAAAGTAAAAAAAAGTACACACTGATACACTTCCTCATGGAAAAATTCAAGAATACATTCTTTATGTTTTTTTTATCATAAGGAGTACATTTCACCTAGACAAGAGCTGAGTAGTGACAGGTAATTGTGGGCAAAAGTCTACAAAACAGAATACCAAAGGAAGACACTATCATAGAATACAAAGTGAAGGAAAGGGTGTTAAGACTATGATTTTCTTACAAAGATGTGAAAATATAATAAAAAACAGCGCTACACAGCAACAGAATTAATTCATATTTACAACCCAAGCTTAGATTTGGCAATTAAAACTGTTTTGCAAAAAGTTACTCTTGATTTCTCTTTATTGAAAAGAGGGATGGGGGAAGAAAGAAGAAACCAGTTTTAAAACCAATGCATTCCGGCTTTCCAAACTGCAGCACCCACACAGCTGAGGAACAAGACTGTTAAACTGAATTCACCTTATTGCCCACGGATTAGAAAAATAAGGTAAATGCAGTTTAGAACTCTGTGGTAATAACAAAGAGAGTAGCAGAGGAAAATGATCTTCTGAAGGATTCAAGTTTACTGCCCTTTAAATGCAAATTATGTTCACATAAGTTTTTTCTCTTTTTTGAAGGTTTTCTTCCATATGATAACGCAATCAGCATCCACTGCTACATCATCTCTCAGGTGAAACAAATCAAAGCATTTATTTTCACCTCTTTTACATTTTCAAAAAACATATGAACATATGACATATCTTACACTGTAACACTTTAACCGTGCATCAGCTAACAAATTTCTTTAGGTTTAAGCGTACACGCTGCACAGCCTACTTGCTTTCTTTTTGTACTTTGCCAGATCTCTTCAATTTCACAAACTTCTGAACAGAGCTGTCATTAATTCTCAGCAAGAAACCTAAGCCACTACGAATCACTGCAGCGACTGGCAGCAAGTGTCGGCACTACTCTCACAATGCTTCAGAAATGGAGAGAAGTCCTAAAGTAACTAAAAGCTTTTAGCTAACCTACCACTGGCTTGGTTCTTGCACAAGTCTTCATGCAACTTTATTAAATAAGCAGGCAAAGAAAAATGGTACACTAGGCTGACATAATATTTCAGAAGCCAGAAATACCTCAGTATTCTGCCTCTCTAACACCAGGGTCTCAGCTCCACGCCACTGTTTCCGAGTAGGGACACCATACAGGCTGGAACTTAAGCTTTTAATGAAGTGTGAAAAACTAATCAGACACAATTATGCCTCCTGTAACTGTCCACAGTGGAGTTAAGCCCTCAGAGTTTATTCATCAGACATCAAGACTACTTACGTGGCTCTAAACAGGTACAGATAACACGTGTTGCACTCTTCCTTAAGAAATGCACTGCACAATTTACTATGCAAAACTGCATGTTTCTCCACAGTGTGTGAAAATTAAGTTGTTGGATAATATTCTCCCCATAAAACAATTTATATTAATTATTTTTCCTAAGGAAAAATGAAAGTGAGAACAGAAAAAAGGGCTTTGTTGTAGTCTCTAAAATGCTGCTTAACTCTGTATTGCTAAGCCACAGATGTCTATAAAACAGATTCCTACAAATAAGAGGGAGTGAGCATTTCTCTGCATTGGGAAGTTGTGGGCTCTCCTTCTAGAACTCAATTTGCCATGACCATTGCATTTTAGCAGCCGTACTACTTTAACAACACTATTGTCTGGGACACTGGCAGGTCTGCGGTCCAGTGGCAGATATTACAAAATACTAAAACTTCAACAATCATAGATAAGTTCACTGTTCTACTGATAATCAAAACCATAAAAATACAAAAGAAGGAAACTGGACTGTGACTTCACATTGACTATATTCGCTATGGGGTTGAAAAATTAGTTTCTGACTTCTACTTCCGAGTCTTTCGGAAACTTAGCCCATGTTCATCCCCATGAACAAGTGTGCTTTACTACTTTGAGCTGTAATTTTCAGCAGAAAAGATACAGCTGCATTTCAGGTGATGGGTAATTTAAATACATGTTAGTATAGACCACTGTAATGTAACTTTAAAGAGTTATGAATCCAAGTTTACAAGTTACAGTAAGATATACTTACTTCTTTCTTACCTTCCCTTCACTATCTCACTGCCTTGTCCCTGCTGATCATACGAACTGGTAGTCAATATGACTTGCTTCGTGGCATCAAGGCAAGCTAATTTTGAAATTACCATGGGCCTCCAGAGCTTACCAGAGAATTCTGGAGCTGCTTGCTGTGAGACATAGCCACATGCAGAGGCTCATGCTGGTTTTAGAGACTAAATCATCTTCAAGAGAGGGATGCCATCACATCAGCAAAACCTCAGTTTTTGTTGAATTAGTATTCTCATTAAAAAATCATTTTCTTTATCATCCTTACATGTTCCTTCCTAGACTCACTGTTCCACCACTAAAACATACCATAATTTTTTAGTAAAATTTCTAGATAAGTGTAATCACTATCTGCCCATTTCCTTAGGAAAGGTAATTCTCAAAACAGAACACATGCAGATAACAGATGAATGCAGGTATCTAGATGTGACACTGATGCATAACTATATTCTTACCTATACACACGTTCTAAAATGTTTCCCCTCTTCAAAGGTGTTATCAAATGACCTAATTTGGTTCTGTTATTGACATAATAGCAATACAATTAAGGGACTGCTTAAGTCAGTTTAGTTTTTGGGGGGACGTTGTGTATGAGGTTTTTTGTGTGTGTTGCTGCTTTGGTTTTTTAAAAACATAAGTGAGAACAAGTTTTGTAGATCTCTCAAACTTATTTTTCTTCCAGTTACCCATAAGATGCGTCTTCAAGTTTTACAGTCTTTCTATTAAGCATTCAGTTCTAATTACTACTCATACTTTAGACCTGTCAAAAAGAATTCCTACCAAATGGCAAACCTAAGACAACTGTGGTATAATTTATCATGGTAAAAACGCACAACTGATTTCCAAATTGTCTATTAGGTACCTGTAACTGACATGAATTTAATTGGTCTAGACACAAAAAATTCGAGCATACTCATCCAGATGCACAGTGTGGGCCAACTAAGACAAAATCTAAAGATTTGTCTAAACCAGAATGGTCTGGTTTAGAGTAAGTTTCAAGATAATAACAGAGGAAGTGACAAAATTAATTCCTTTTTCCAGCTCCCTTAATATAAAACATTTGTTTCAACACAAGAAAAATTGCTATAGCTTCCACTGATTATACTAGCTGCTTGTTTGACAGACTCACAATAACGTGACCTATCTTTTGTTGAGAAATCAAATAAAAATCCAAAATGTCTGGTTGCCCACACTTATTTTTGCACATAAAAATTTAGCAGCTTTCTTGGAAGCTGGGAAAAGAGACCTCTTTGGAACAGGGTGTTAACAATACATCTCTTTCCCTACCTGTTTCTCACTCAGAGCTGTGATTTTGGCTTGAAGTTCATGAAGCTGTTTCTTCAAATCAGCATTCTGATTAGAAAGAAAAAATATCTGTGAGAAAGATATTCCATTTGTTAACATAGAGTAGTAGCAGGAAGGTGGTTTTTTTTGTTGTTGTTTGTTTTTTGGTTTTTTTGTTGTTTTTTTGTTTTGTTTTGCATAGTGTACTAGAAATACAGCACCTCTGGATGTACAGCCAATAAAATTCAAGAGGCCCAACAAAGCCTTATTTAAGTCACTGAGTGCAGCAATAATCAGAGGACCTTTCTAGCACTCAGAGATACAACCCAGTTTGGAATGAAGATTTCATTAAAACATCCATTAGTGCTTAACACATTATAAATCACATTTGTACATTTCATCCAAGCTTACAAATTAAATGAGAAACATTTGTTAATATATAATACAATAGTATCATATTGTATACAATAGAATGCTATGGTATGTTACCTAAAGCATTCTCACCTATGCTACTTACACAAAGATATTATCATACATTTGACTGTGTAGAGCATCAGCAAACATATCTATTAAATCTTAATTGACACACATGTCAAATGAAGGCAAACATATCTAAGTCTTCATTTCCGTGTATGTTTATACCTTTAGCTGTATTTAAGAGAATTACATTTGCCTTAACACATCGTTCATATCAGCACTTTGCTTACAACAGCACTTTAAGTTTAAGATTTCAAAGCCATAAGCATCACTATAGCGATGCAGTCAGAAAACAATTTTTTACTAGGACCATGTCTTTCCTACTAAAAATAAAACAAAATAAAAAAATCCGTCCACAGTTTAAAGCCTGTGAAGCTCTGCAGAAACATGACAGGGAAGTGAGCTTCCCTGCATTTTTTCTCTTTTTCCACTTTCTTTGTTCTCATTTATGTTGTAAACTCTACATTAGATTACACAGGTTTGCTGTGCTACACAGAAGTATTAAAACATAGGACTAATGTTGTTACAGGAACTTCATGCTCAGGAAAACTTCCCTATTTTTATATTCCTCCACACAATTTTGAAATGCATTACAGTCTCAGCTTGTAGATAGTCTTCTCCAATATACACACAATTCTAGCAAAACCAGATATTGACCAGTCATCCTCCCTTCTAGTTTCCACTTATCAATCTGGCATAAAAATTCATTAAGAGCATTGGAAGCTGGGACCAGATTTACTCTTTCTGGCTCCAGGAACTTTGCATGGCTACTTGCACCATTTTCTGGCCTTCAGCAGGTATGAACTGAAAGCAGATTGCTCTGCAGACTAATCATTAGCAGACTTGCCCAACAACTAAGAGTAGTAGACCTTACCCAAATCCCATCGGAAGTTCTAGAAAGCAGATTTTTTCCAATACCACCCCACTCCCTGGTCTAACTATTTGACTGTTACAAAAAGCTGTCTTCCCACTCCACTGAGCCCAGAAAAATATACGCTCAGAAAATTACAGGGCATTTAGTATTGTAGGGGGATGGAAGAACTTAATAGCAAGCTTCAAGTAAGCTGTCTTTATCCCTGTACTCAGCATTACAGACTGGTTAGAGAACTCCACGCAACTCCCCATTCAGCACACTGGAGTGCTCAATTGCTGTACAAGATAACCCAGTCTCCTTACACAGTCATTGGGAAAGGGATGACTTCAGCTGCCTATGCAAGGAGTCCAGTTATCCAACTTCAGTAGCTCTGAAACACCCCAAGGCCAGGTGCCCACTCTGTGGACACTACAGTGCTGAAGTTGGATACCCGAGACAGGCAATCCGAACACAGCCTTAAGCTACACTATTTGGACAAATTTCTTGGTCAGAATATCCTATCTCTTCTCGTACAACTGTGAACCTTCTGATAATCAAAAAAGAAAAAAGCAAATTCAAGTAATGGCAGATTTTATAAAAGAGCAGCTCCTAACAGAATCAGAAACTTACTGCATGTTTGAACTGCACCACAGCCCACAAGAGTCACCCGATTTAAACTATTAAGAATACAAGGCAAAAAGCTCCATAAAGGAATAGGGTTTTTTTGTTTTGTTTTTTTTAAACTATCCAACAGTCATTGTTTAAAGATTTGTTCATAATGGTTTTCTTCTAAACACTGTGTTAGCAGGCAAGAACATGATCAAGAAATAGCTAAAATTCTCAAGCTTCATGCACTGTTATTTCCTGTATTCTTAAGGTAAATAATGCAATATAAAAATAAATACTTACCTGCGGATCTTGCTTCATTTGGGCAACCAATTTCTAGAGAGAAAAAAGATGCAACAATACAATGAAGATTTTCATTACAGATCTTGTTGAACAGTTTAAAATTCAACATTTTTGAAGAACGTTTGTAAAAGCAAAATATTCAGTTTCCAGCATTTCAATAGCAAGGCCTGGAATCCAGTATTATATAATTTTCAAACCCATTCTTATTAATATAGTAAAACCACTGCACTAAGCCACCACTTTTGCTCCTTCTCTTAAACAGCTCTTGAACAAGTGATGCCTTTTAAAGACAATTTCAGCCAGCTGGGTAAGATAATTTAATAGCTGTGTCTCCTCTAGAACTGCTGCCGCCTTTGCTTGCAGTCACAAGAAACACAAATCGCTGATAACCACTGCAGGCACAAAAGCTGTCTGTATATTCAAGAGCAGAATGTTTCAAGTACTAAGGGTCCGCCAGTGTGTTGGCTTGGCTGGTGCCACATGGAAGACCCATGTTCACAAGTATCTTTGCCACTTTTCTCCCTCAGAGAGAGATTGAGATCATTGTAGAAGAGATGCCCTCCACATCCAAGGGAAAGCAGACAGATAGTTACCATTCACTATTCTTCCTCCTGGCAGCTGCAGGAGAATGCTGTCTATTGCTAAGCAAGGAAGAAGTTACCAGGCTGTCACCAAAGAAAACCAGAGCCCAGAATGAAGCAATGCAAACCAAAAATTCCCAATTTCTTTTTTGGTTACAGCCTCGTTTATTCATCACATTGCCATGTCCTTTCCACACATGCAAATAACAATGTAAAGTCTGTACTTTCTTCCCCATTTCCTCATCAGAATCAGGAAAAGGACTGAGAAACAGAAAGGCAAAGCAAGCAAGAAAAATATATGTTTCATTCTGCCTGCATTGATACCAGTCAGAGAATTCAGATTTTGTCACCTAATTATCTTTATAAGTTTATTTTATTTCACATCCTAAAAATGGTATTAATTAAAAAAAAACAACCATAAACAAAGATAATCCTGCATCAGACCACAGGTTTACCTGCTGCATTTTCTTTCCAGTACTAGCCAATAGCAAACAGAGGTATCAGCATGTCTATGCTGGACAAGCATAGTGTTATATCCCATCTTTCAGAATTTTACATCTCTGATGTTTTCAAAGATTATGTCTTACGTTTAATAGCTAGTAACACACTTTTTTCTTCCATTAATCTGCCTTAATTACTTTTTGAACTCAGGAAAACACTCAAGATTCTGTGACAATAAGTTCCAAAGTTAAACTACAAGACTTTTACATAAAAGGACCTTCTTTTTCTTTTGAATCTGCCTCCTGATAATGCAAGCATGAAGGGCAAATAAGATTATGGAAAATGAGCCTTGACTCGAGTCAAGAGGAGCTGCAAGTTGGACTTGATGATCCTTACGGGTCCCTTCCAACTCGAGATATTCTATGACTGTTTCTCTATTTATCTTCTTTCTACATTTTTTCCACACCACATATTCCTCCATCAGTCATCGCTTCTTCAGACTGGAAGTCTCCTCATGCACGAATCATTCCATTGCTTTGCTCACTCTTAACACCCTTCCCTGTACTTCTCTAGTTCATCTCTATCATCTGGAGACAAAGTTTAAAACTGCATGCAACATTCAAGTACTCTGTACTGCAAGAACTCCTTCAGCAGCACTAATAGCTAATTCACAGCCTGCTATTGCAGATGTAAAACGAGGACTGTTTTTCCAAAGTGCATCACTTGGCATTTATCTACACTAAATATTATTGTTTCGTCATGCTGCCATTCAGTATCACAGGAGCTAAGGTGCTATGTTACCCTTTTGCTTACATGCTTAGCTTATTTTTCCTTGGTGCTTTCTGCCACATTGGAGTTTGACAAGCAATAAATCTGTTAGTTTTTATGCAAAGTGCTTGTACAGACTCAGTCATAAGACAATACAGTCAGTGACTGTAAACTGTTCGTAAAGTATTGCTAAATTTATGGATCACACAATACTGTGTCATCCAATCATAAGAAAAAAAATAATGTTCTTCTGCACTGACCCCAAATGCAAGCTAAATTTAAGATATTTTAAAACCTACTGATCTTTTTGCTACAAAATGAGAGAAAGAAAAGGATGTTTTAGGTTCTTTCTATGCATCAGCTCGAGGAGTCATCCATAAAACCCAACCCTTCTGTGAGAATAGCTAAATATAACTCCCTTAACACCTCTTGTGATCAAAACTATGAAGAGCAGACTGTTTCAAAATAACCTTAATTAAGTCAACACAGTAGCAGAATGAACTACTTAGATTTGATGCATCTCTTCTCAGGACAAGCAATATAGCTTTGACATGGAAGATACTTGAATATTCAAGTTGTACCCTGATAAAACAAGCGACCTGGTCAGACTTCAGGTATGGAGGATTCTTCAATCATCAAAACGAAACAAAAAAAAGTAGCTTTTTCTAAAGAACTAAACACCTCCTTTGGGTCCTTACTGGTAGTTTAAGATACACTTTGCCAAAGCAGCAGCATCAAAGCTTCGGACAGAGTTCTGGAGGTAAACTGGAATAGGCAGAAAACAAGGAGCTATTCTACTAACAAAAATAGTCATACTGAGCATCACTTTCTACAGCTATGTAAGCAGTCACAGGTAACACACTGCATGAGGAAGCTGGGAGACTTTGCTCACAGTGCAGAGCTGAACTTTGTATGCTCATTAGACACCTGTCCACCACTTACAAGGGCATGATAAACTCTGACTGTATGAGTGCTGGCAAGCTTTTTCAGAGAGTCCTCAGAAAAAGAAATACTACATAAGTAAAAGATAACAAGTGAGACAATTCTCCACAAATCCTGAGCACTGCCGAAAGAAGGGATATATTGTATCTCTAAGTTACAAAATTCAAAGATACACAATACAGTTCAAGCATTTCATTTGAAGATTTCTTTCTTTTTGTGCCAAAAACAAGTTTCATTTCTATCAGTGGCCATTTGACAAGCACAGCAGTAACCACCCGCACACAGTTCAAGAGAAGTTTACGGAAGCACCCAACATGTTGCTACAAGTGTTATTTTCCACTGTAAACATTTAGACTTGTTCTTAGCCTTAATTATGAGAATATACAGTATCTTGAAGAAAACAAGACAACCTTCTGATACAATGGCTTGACTAGCTTCACCAACTAAACTCAAATTTAATTAAAGTTGACTTCAGTGCAGAGCTCACTTTTAATGAAGATTGGACAAAGCTAAAAGCAAACAGGGTCAAAAAACCTTGAAGTTGTTAAAAAAAAAAAGTCTTTTGGGGCATTTTCCAGTCTCCATCCCTATTCATCATAATTATGAACATATGCTAAAGATTATTCAAAATTTGCAGTCTTAAAATTTTTGGTTAGTTTAGGCATAAAGGGGAATGAAGATACACACAAGTAGTAAATGCTGTTATACAAACACAAGTATGACTAGTGCTCTGATCACCATAGAGCAGATAATACTTGGAAAAAAATACTCACTGGCCTTAAACATTTTAATTTCTGCAGCAAAATGCCATGGGTAATTTCTGAATTTCCTTACCCCCATAACAAAACTTCATTGAAGTTTTGAATGCAAGGGCCTTGCAGTTTCTGAGGAGAGCAAAATACTTGTATGTAGTTCTGGAAATTAATCTTTAGCTTTTTCAAGCTTTTTTTCCCTAGCTGAAAGTTATATTTTGTTAAAGCAGACATAGCTTCATTTTACTAATCCACCCATTCAAGTTCCTGCACTATGCTCATCATTGCAGCAACTCCTGAACAAGTCATCTAGAACACTTGTCTAAACAAGTCACCAGGTTATTTGGAAACGTTTTCCAAATTTTGTATTGATAGGTTACACTGATCAGTGTAACCTATCACATATTTCTTGAATCCACTGTGTAACAGTTGCGTGTTTCAGACATCCAGCAGAAATACTTGGAGAACTGTCTTTAGAAAAGGTCTCACTGATAAATTTAACATTTTAAGTTGGCAGCTACTCTGTTTATGGCTGTAACAATTTTGTTCCAAGAATTAATATGCATATGTCCTCTTACATTTACTAAATTAAGTTTTATTATTATTATTTTTAATATTTCTCATTTGTATGTAACAGAATTGCAAACTGCAACTCTACTGCCATATAGTATCGGACAGGCCACCAGTAAAAAGACCCAACGTGTAAGAATTTCTGAGCCCATGCACTACAAGGTTTTGGTTAGCAAAACTATGTAAGTTTAGAAGGTACTAAACGAAGTCACTCCAGAAGAGAAGAACCAGATGAGACTATGCAGCACCATACACATTTTGCCTGAAAGTTCCTCCACTGTATTCTTCCATTGCCAACTGAATACTGAAGTTGGCTTCAGAACGTCAGAAAAACCTTCCAGACAGAAGTTGCTGAACTTAAGAGTTTTCAGAATGTTTTTATCACTGCTACAAAATATTAAAAAAAAATTTAAAAAAAAAATCCCCACCCACAGCCTGATATGTAGATTTTTCTAAAAAACAACAGGTGGTGGGGTCAAAATGCAGAGTATAAAATTCTGGAGTAGTTTCAAGCTTATAAAACAATTATTACTATAGTTGTAGAGCTATTACTTAATGCTACCATTAGTAGTAATACTATCAGCAATACTAATGCTGCTATTACTTGAAAGTATAAAGCATGAAAGAATACAAATTACCTGGTGAACCTGAATTTCCACTTTCAGAGCCTCCTGTAGAGTCTGCAGCTCCATTCTCTACCTTCTCCACTTTCTCTAGAAGTGTCTTTGCTGATTCTAGTGCCTTTAGTTTCTGGTTTCCTCTTTAACACCAGTGCTACAGAAAAAGAAAGGTTTTGGTTTTGTTAGTGAACAACAGAAGCCAATTTGAAAAAAGGAGATTACAACAGAGCAGGAATTCAGTAGTGAACTACATTCAACTGCAGCTTTCCAGCCTAAACACAAACAATCTTTCGAACATAAGAAGTCTGCAGGCTGTACAAAATGCCTGCCTTAGAGTCGTTAAGCCAAATTTGTTACTTCCCACATATCCCAAAGTTGACATACTTGCCCCTTATCTTAGTCTGCAGGCAGCTATTTCCTACCAATATCCTATTGCTGTTGCATATTAAATAGAAAATTTAACCACCGGGAATGTTTTAAAAATCTGTGTAGATGAGAAAATATTCTGGAGACTAAAATTCTGTAACCCAAACAGCAGTAAGTTGTTAAACAACGTACTGCATTAACATACTTCCATGATACTATCGAGCTGTTCTTAGATGGGATGGTCTGCATGCAAGTTGACAGAACAACATTAATATACCAATAACCCACTGCCTAAAGTTTGTGCTGAGTTACTCATTTCAGTTGAAACCTATTTTGAAGGAACACAAGATTGATATAACGCAGCACAAGACTTTTTCAAAGCCATTAATTTTAAAATCCTTTTAATCCTGGAATTCTACTTCTAGAACAAGAGTATGAGTTTACCATCTTCACTTGTACTACAAACTAATGCCCCCAACCTCTGACATAGAAAAGCATTATCAGCTATACTTATAAAAGCCTTGAAAGTATCAGCTTCTGAAACAGGATTAAGATTCCTGTCTATCCCATATGCTTAAATCACAATGGAACCTGTATAAAAACATCTATAAATCTATCTATACACATAAAAAGCCATTGGAAAACGTTATATAACAATCTTTCCAGTCACTTTTCCATGCAGACACCCCATATTAAAGAATTGCTGGAGTGTTAAAATAGTTCCTATTTTTTTATTTTTTGAAAATTGCTCACAATTATTGCACAGGTATTGTAGCCAACTCAGAGGCCTTCATAATGAGACTTCATTGTTTTCAAAAGGATATTGACAGTTTAGATTAGACATGTAGGCTGTAAAAAGAGAATAATTCCCATAAGTTACAGAATTTTATTTTAAAGTTGTCTCACTACAGTAAACTGAAGTGCTGGACAAGTTTGTGAACTCCTGAAAATAAAGAGGTTGGGGGTTGGTTTTGTTTTGTTTATTTAAATTAATTGTTTCTCTTTCCAAACAGAAACATGTTATAAAAAGAGAAGATTATAAAGGGGTCTTAAAAAGCATTATATTTAAATTCATTCTTTGTCAGTGCTGTCTGCTGTTAGCTTAAAGTTACTTATTTAAATAACAAAGGCCTGATCAGAGTTTCTAGTCAACACATGAAATGACCTTCTGCAAGGGCCTCTCCCACATGTGACACAGATGAGCGAAAACAGCTGCCTTTGCAGCACTACTCTCTATAAAATTGTAATTTGTATCAAGGGATACATGGAAATTACATATAGTTCCCTGTTCTATTACCACAAACAGTAATGAGAAAACAGAATCCTGGATTATTACTTCCACTCACTGACAAGAACAACTATAGCCTGCATTAAGTCCCTACCATTGCAGTTTCAAAAGAAACCATGCTTCAGAAAACCACGTGGGAGACTGGCTAATGAAAACTGGAACCCACTGCAGATGTAAAAAGTCTTTCATAAGCCTTGGAAATGCGATTTCGGGGTAGAGATACAGGCAGATATGGCCATAGTTTCTTTTTCAGTGTGTCTTCAATGAATGAGAAGGCACTTATGATGAATAGCTAGTATCACTCTGTAACTATGTATTAACTTTAAAGTTAAGTGCAAAACAGCAGAAGAGACAGTTATCTCAGTTGAGAATGTGAACAATATCCTTAACTTTAATATATGTGACTGTAAAGCCCAGTACTAGTTCATGGGAAAAATAACACTGTACTTGCGTTAAAAAAAAACAACAACAAAACAACAAAGATTGAGCAACTACTGTTAATGCACACCTTAATTTGACAGATAGAAATTGTAGTATCAATGGTTCATAAAAACTAATCCAACCTAATTGCATAGATGCCTTGAACAGCTAGAAGGATTTTTCAAAATTAATAGTTAAGAGGTTTAAGAAAAAAGTGTTAGTGCTTTGCAGAAGCAAGTGGTTGCTCAGCCTAGCCATGTTTACAGGGGTGTAGATATGAACTAATGTAATCCATTGTTGTATTGACAAACACATATTGTGAAAAGTAAAAAACCCAAAACAATTCTAGTAACATACCAATCATTCAGTTCCACCCCAAAATATGTTACAATTTCAGATTTTTCTTTCATTATAATTTAAAAAGTTAGCAGATTTTACGATTCCTCAGAATTTATTCCTTCCATATATATAAATTTGAAACAGGTGCCATACTATAACATCCTGGAGGAATTAATTTCAATTCATAAGACTGAAGCTTCCAAGAAAAGGCAAAAGAGATTAACAAACTTTTGATCTTTATTTTTTTTTTTTATTTTTGGTAGGTTTTCTAACTCTTGACTCCTTCCTACTTCCCCTCCTCCAGCATTCCCATTATAGCCTCAGAGAAACTCACTTCGCAGTATCATTTACTTCCAGTTACCTTCTGCCAGCAAAGTTATACTGAAGCACATTTTAAACATAGGGAACAACCTCCTCTTCAAAAACTAAGTGTCTGACATGTAAGGAGAGAGAAACTAACACTGCTTCATCAGTGAAGGCCACACAGTGAAGAATGATCCCTTGCAATCACCTCTGCCAGCTGCTGTATTGATCAGCTAGCAGCACCAGTGTTCTCCTTGGTAAAAAAGAACCAGGATAAGCAATTATGAGAACTTTGTTAAATTACAAATAAGATACCATATATTTGGCATGCCAGCCCAGCTGAGGCATGCATCACCACCACCTTAAAGACAAGGAAACAGGCAAAGGACAGCACAGAATTTATTACAAGGTTCTGAAGTGTTCTAAGCATTCAAATCATTGGTGGGGTGGGAGGACACATTAAATAAGATGTTCATTTAAAAATGTGGTCAAGTTGCTGATTTCTGAATACGAAATATATACAAGTTGTTATTTGGTTGTACCCCTCTAGAACTGAAACACTCTAGAACATGCACTTGTAGCTTTCCTTCCCAAACAGGAATAACTATCCAAAGTTATCCCTGTCCAAAATTCCTCTGGAGTACCTTAAACACTTCTCCAATGTTAATTTAAAAAAAAAGTTATCATTCCTTACATCCAACAAATCCTAGACTGTATTTTTCTGTTTTACGTAGAATAATGTCTAGAAATATCTATGAGGGCAGCTGGTTAAATATTGCTAATATTTCCTTTGAAAGCAGGTACAGAACTATATAAGCAAGTACTCACACACATTTTATGAGTGCAAAAATCTTGAGTATTTTTGAACATCTATTCTTTTAGACTGAACTTCAAGGGAAGATTTAAAAACTTAAGTCCAGTGGCATTATAAACTACCTAGAATACCACATCCGAAGACGTATAAAACCATTCCTGGATTAATCACAAAACATACTGCATTTTCCATTTTACTCTTATGACAGTGGAATTATTTTAATTAAAAAGCCTGTAGATGATTGAAATTGCATGGATGGGTTGGTCTGCAAATATCCTTCATCCCATTAGTTTTTAAAGGAAAACATGCAAATGCCTTGTTCAATGCGAGAATCAGTGATTTTCCAAAAGGAATGCAAAGGATTGTGGAGTACATGCATCTCTTGTACATCCAGACATACTTCCAAGCCTCAGCCAGAAAGAACACTGAGAGCAAGAGGTAAATTTGCCATTCCTTGGATTGATTTCAACCATTGGGAAGCAGCAACCCTCTATTTAATTTCTTGCTGGCATGCATTTGTTACAAATAATCCCTTATATCTTACGCGGTTGCTTCAAGACTTAAAATTTCATACTCAGATCTAAGTACCCCAATGCACTGCAGTTAAGGTAGTAGATGTTTATATACTGTATAAATATTCAGAGACTGAATGAAACCTTAAACTCTACAATAATCACATAAGTGCATAAACACTTCTCTATTATTATCTCAATTAAATACAATCCACATCAGAACATCTAAAATATCACAAAGCTATTTAAACTATGGCTATTTTGGAAACTACACTAGAAACACAGCGGACAAGATAAAAACAAAGGTAGGACCCACACAAAAGCCATTAATGCCTTCTGCATGTATGGAAGGACTCTGAATAGCTTAATTTTAGACAGAAGTCTTTCTGTGCCAAAAATCCCTTCAAATAAATTTGTTTTTCACATTACACAGAATAAAAATTTAACATTATTATTTTTTAGTAGATGAATTTAAATGTCTGCTGTACTTACAGACCCTTGGGCCCAAATCTCAGCCCTACAGTGATTTTATTTATAGGACTGGGGCTTCCATCAGTAACATTCACTTTTCAGATTTAATTTCTGAATATAAGAACAGATAGGATTTCGCTTTCAGTAAACACTAAACTTTTCCAGGAATGGATGCCAGGTCTTCATGTCATCTATTCTTAGGTAAACCATCTTAGCCTTGGGAGGAAGTACTTACCAGTTTTGAGAAAGTTATTCCCTTCAGCTCTCCACCTCCTCCTACAAATGAAAAACAACAGAAAAAAGATAATTACAAACAGCTTAACTACAGTTTGAAACAGAAAAGGACAATTCAAAGATGTGGAAAGTTGCCAGGTTAGGGGGGGAGTTATTTGCATTTGGGGGAGGGTTTTTTTGTTTGTTTGTTTTTTTTGTTTTGGGGCATTTGGGTTTTGGCTTTTTTTTTTTTTAAATGCTGAAGCTAACTATAAAATACTACTTAGAAAGAAAATCTGTTTGACATGGCAGGGAAAGCCAAGGAGACCTACAATTCTAATCTGGATTAAAATACAAACTATTGTTGTCACTACGGGAAGAAGAGATTACAGGTACAAGCTTTCTTAGTTCTGTTCAAGGCCTGTGTCCCCCTCCCCTGGGGGGAAATACCTCCTCTCCATCACATTTATTAACATCTAAATCACAAGCCCTGTCAGTTGCCACAGCCAAATATGACAAGGTTACCCACCCCAGACCTTTGCCCACCACCTCTGCTAGAGGTTATACCAACACAACAAAGATGGTAGAGCAGGTGGTGTGTCAGCACAGTCACTAGAGCTCAAATCCCAGAGTACTAATGTAAACTGAAATCAATGGCAGTTTAAGCTAATATGCTAGGTCATGAACTGTGGAGGCCAAGAAGATACACTGCCCATTACACTGCCTGTGTCATGGGAGAACAACATTTAGCAGTGGAGCAAGGTAGTACCTCTTAAATCATGCTCATACGAATCATAAAAATCTTGTGAGTCAGAGTCCTAAAAAGATAGCTAAAATATAAATGATAACATTTGCTCAATTACTTTGCCTGATGCTAAAAAAAGCCTCCAAAATACTCCAATTTTCTAGTAAAATACTAGAATATTAGCATATTTTAAGCTTCAACTCCACAGCTAACAAGATCTTCGCAGATATGTTTCTATCCACACACAAGTCATCACAGAGGTGAAGTTTAAGCCCCAGCCTTATAGATACAGCAGCAGAAAGCCACATAATCAGCTCTCACTCACTGGAGACCAGCACAAGTGGAGGAGTTTACATTTACTAACCAGTAGAACCAGGGTGCTGATGCACACCAAGAACAGGAAAGAAAACAGGAAGCCTACTGCTGGTAGTGACTGTAAGTATTGTCGCTCTCCTAGTCTCTTATTTTATGGTGCATTTTGAACAATATTACGGAAGGTTAGTTGTTAAATTAATTTTAGAGCAGTTTCAGGTTAGTTTAAATAACATCCAACTGCTAATATGGTAGGTTATGAACTGGGGAGTATGGACTGTTTTGAGGCTATAGTCAAATTAAGTGTATTTGCTCTGGATGCTACAGAATTTGAAATACCCTTATTGTTGAGGGTGCTGAAGAGATAGAGTGTGATTCTCAAACTCTGGTTGTTTCTTTGATATTAAAACATGAGTTTTCACCTTCACCTCCCACTATCAATCAGTTATTTAATTGCTCCAAAAATCTATAGAGGAAGCTCTTTCATCTTTCAAGCACTAGCCATCCCTCTTCAACAAGCGACTACAACTAATCTCCATGCCATTAATAAAAAATAACAATAATTTAAAAAATCTCACTGCTGTAGATGACTGACTCTGGAAAGCTAAACAAAATGGTCAGTACTACACATCTGCAAATACAGTCTTAGAATAAAAGAGCATGATTTTTATTCAAAAAAGAAAAGCATCAATTTACTTGTAGCACAAGTACACTCAAACTGAAGAGAAAACTGTCACTTGATAATGACAGCATGAGTAACTGTTCTTTCCTTCCTCCCACCCCTACACAGAGACTTGCCTCCATAGCAGGACCCTAGCTTCATCAAGACTGAACTGTGCAGAAAAAAAAGCTGCACAGTTACAAACCTTTGGATTGCATTTAACCACGCTGAAGGGCCGCAACCCGAGGCTGAGAACCCAGGGGCTCCCAACAACAAACTTAGGAACACTAGGAGTTTAATCGTGACTGAGTGATTTGCTGTGTTGCCTTGGAGAAGTCACTTAGAGAGGACCTAGACAGGAAATGGAAATACATTTGCATCCTCTTCTCTACATAATTTACTACAGGCTTTTTCTTAAGTGTTTAGAACAGGTTAATGTTTGAAAGTCAAGCCTTTGGAAATACAAAATATGTTAATTCTGCCCTCATGCAAGTATAGCATTTTTACTGGCATCTCTGCCTCATTTAGCAGAGAGGACAAGCTTAAAGAATGAAGTATCAGTTGAAAAATTTCATTCTGAGTTTTCAGTTTGCATGCTTTTTTAATTCAACATCTAAGCTCTACAAAAAATAAAGAATTGGTTTCCTCATAAGCAGCACACTAACAAGAGCCACAGAAAACCTTGTGCCTGATACAGGCAAGTTTTCTTAGATAGGGAAT
This sequence comes from Buteo buteo, assembly GCF_964188355.1. Classification (NCBI taxonomy): domain Eukaryota; kingdom Metazoa; phylum Chordata; class Aves; order Accipitriformes; family Accipitridae; genus Buteo; species Buteo buteo. The sequence goes on from NC_134176.1 coordinate 43,728,273, forward strand.
CGAGACAGAGACATGAAGAACAAACATCCAAGATTGTAAGTCCAAGCATCTTAAACAGACTTGCATTCTTCATTGCTCTTTTTATAGTAGAGAACAGTTAATGACAACTAAATCTGTAGCTGTGGTTCTTGACAATTCTCTGCATTTCTGGCTACTGTGAACCAATCCAGAATAGTATTAATGAAAAAGGTAACAGATAAAATCCACTCTATAGATGAAAAGAGATTATTTCTTGTTCACAGCAAGAATACATAGACAAACTCACACTGCCCTTCTCACTCTCACTACAAAACACATTAGAAAGTTAAGATTAGACAGCTCACAATCACTCATATCAATAGAGAAGTCTGAAGAGTTTAGCATTTTGCAGGGTTTCTTAGAAAAACTTCAGCAAATAGAAATGTATCACAAAACCTCAGCTATTCATTTTACTGAGGTTGCCTTTTGAAGGCTCTAGAAACACATGCTGTAAGCTCCCTGAGATATGAGTCTGCATGGCTAGCTCTCCAATTATTACAGTATGTTCTACAATATTTGGGGTTCTTTAAAACCCCAGCTATAGGAGTCATATTTCTGCACTACAAGCTAAAACCAAAAAGCAATTAAAATTAGCATTAACCAAATAAAACATCAAAGTTTTAGAAATACATTTTTCTTAGTGAGATTGATTGTTAAGAATGTGATGTCAGTGTTACTAACAGGAAGGGTAGTTTGATATATACATACACTTAAAGTAGTAATATCCCCCACGCCCCAGATAAAGGCTCTTAACCTTTTCAATGGCTCTATACAACATATGTCAGGAAAAATACACCACCATTACCAAAACAATCATATTCTGCAGATCAACTTTAAACTTTTTGTCTAAGTTTGTAAATAAGGCGAAAAGTTACTCATTTCATGGGACCATTATGAAAACGAAGACCTCAAACACGGAACTCCTATGTTTAAGGCTTGGTAGCCCCTGAGGACATCAGAAGAACTACACATGGTGGTTAAACATTTTAGCATACAGCACCTGAAAGTTTAAGACTATTTAAATGCTAAGTATCTGTATATTAAGATGTTTGGTTACATCAGCCAGATACTTATTATTACCTTTAAGTTACACAATAAAGCTTATGCTACTGTAACCAGAGACTCATTTGGAAAAAATGGGAGAAATGAAGTCACGTTTAGCCATTTTTTGTTAGCATTTTTCCTAACTCTAGAAGCTAGCACACATTTACTGTTAGACCACGTAACTTTAATCAGGAACTTTTTATGTGCAGATCACATTACAATATTTAATTATGTAATTTTTACTTTTTGCCAATAGGACCTTGGTCTTGTTCAATGCACAGGATGCACTCAGATGAAAAAGGACTAATTGTGCACAGGCAATTGTAAGCCTGACATTCTTTGACACTTCAGAGCATTGGTTGACAATATTAAAGATAAAGCATTCAAAAATTATAAATCAGTATTTTTTTGGTACAAAATACACTGCACACAGAAGGGATTAAAAGTTTTCTCTGGACCTCTGTCTTTAGATGTGAACTCCTCAAAGTAACAGCTGTCCTTCCTATATTTGAAAGGCATCCTGTATATAGAAAGGACTCTCAGTATTTTCTAGGAAAACAAGTCTTAACAGTTACTTCACGTGATTTTCAAGGCAGAAATGAAACAACTTATATTCCTTAAGAGGACAGGATTTCTGCAGTTTCAAGAAAAAGACAGACCAAACACAGCCCAGACAGAGGTATACAAGCTATTTCAAATTACATTATTATAAGGCTCACGTTTCAATGACCATCGTTAGCACCGCCGATGCTGTCGCTTCCATGACTAAAAACAAGCCTCCTGTGTGCTAATGTAGGGAATCTGATCTTGCCATTGTGCTGCAGCTGGGAAAACTCCCAGTCAGCCCCAGCAACACGTGCCAGGCAGGTGGTAGACGGACCAACAGGATTGCCCAAGATAAGTGAGACTGCACTGAAGTGTACTAGCCATGCTTTCCAGTTTGTCTGTCTGCACAACTCCTTTGTAACTTCTCTCTCTTCCTCCTCCCTATCCCCACACAATACTGGTAGACAACTCCCACTAAAATGGCCAAGGACCTTCAGTTCTGCCCCTGAGATCCTTCTGCTGCTACGATTAGCCATGAAACAGATGCAGTTTGGAGTTTAAGACACGAGAAGCTGATTTCATTTGGGGATAGACTGCTTCACCTTCTCTACAACAGTTTATAAAACCATCAAACTAAGTTTAAATGGAAGCGTGCGACACCATCATTCATCTTCGCAGAAACAGTACTATATTTAACATACAGAAAATGAGCTAAAAGACTCATTACAGCTAAAAGACCATCTCTATTGTAAAGGCAAAACCACTTCACAAGCTGATTTTTAAAGTATCAACCAAAACTTGCCATGGCAGTCAAACACACGTGAGCAGATGAAGACTACCCTCTTAGCTCTGCTTGTCCTATTCACTACAGCTCTGACAGGCATTAGTAACTCTTCCTGAACGCAGTCTTTCCTGGCATCTAGGGGGTGGGGATGAGATCACACTCTCTAGCAAAATGAAAAACCACATTTAGCCTAGTGGAAAGTTAGCACAAGTATGTTTTAAAATCTCAGGATCACCTCTCTCACCTGAGCAGATTTAAGGTATTCAGCTTTGCACTTTCTACCCCTCCACAAAACCCTCTTCTTTGAACAGTCTTAGTCTATTTCTTGAATCAGAGAAGCATGTCCTAAAGCCACTTACACTTGAAAGGGAAAAAGTTCAAGTAATTTAACTCACCAAGGACTAACCATTTAAGCCATCTTTAAAACAAAACACTCATCCTCCCACTTCTCACACACATACACCTTCCATCCTCCTAAAGGAAAAAGAGAAAGGTGCTGCCATTAAAAAAAAAAAGCACAAAACAACAACAACAAAAAACAAAACCAACAAACCAAAACCAACCCACAACAAACTAAATTCCCTGCTTTTCTGTTTCCTTCCATACAATAAATAAGGCATTCAGGGAAACAGATTAAAAACAAACAAACAAAAACAAAACAAAAAACCAAAAAACCAAACCAACCAACCACCCCCCAACCCCCCCAAAACTAGAAAGTTACAGAAAGTCTGTCTAACCTATGACCATTAGTAAGCCTGGCAGAAGTTCTTCCTGACTTGATACCAGGGGCTCAGCATATTCCCCATCTAACCCCTTCTAATATTCATAAAATTACCATCAGTACAATTCTGTTTTTTGTACCCAGAAACCAGTGTATGGGGATGTTTTACAGCATTGAAAAGTTCTGGTACTGCAGACAGAGAAGTATGAACAAGAACACTAAGCCTCACTTTGCTCAGTGAGTTAACCATTCACCAGTTTTTAGATAAGCACAAAACCAACTTCTATGCAGCACAGTTAAATTCCTGCTCATGTGAAAAGCTAGATGACCTGAACTTTTTAGTGAATTACTGTGTTATTTAGAAGGACCATTTACCTATACATACACTAAGAGGAACCCCCAGTGCTAATTGTGTCCATAAGCTTATGCTTCACTAACAGTGCAACAGCAAAGTTTCATATTTGAAGCAGGGAGCTAGGGAATTTTTTTACAAAAATTGAAAGATTTACATGATGTAAAGATATAAATCAGTGGAAGGCAGAGTTCAGCACTTGTTTCAAAAAATTCTTCCTGCATTCTGCCATATTCCATAAAGTTGCTGGAAATTTGTTGGGTTTTTGTTTTGGTTGTGGGGGTTTTTTTTGTTTGTTGGTTTGGGTTTTTTTTAGAAAACAAAGTTTACCAATTAAACTTCAAAAGAGTCAGTTAATCTATAAGTCTTTAAAAAGGAAAAATTCCAGTTTTATTATTTTCAACTTATTTACAAAGTATACACACAGCTGGGAGGGAAAAAAAGGTGGAAGGTCAATAGAAAACAGAAGGAGTTGTCCCCTCTTGGCTGTATTAGCCCACTGTTTTGTCACAAAATTAATCAGAAATTCAAAGGGAAGTTATTTGGAGGTTGGTTTTTTGGGGTTGTGTTTGGTTTTTTGTTTGGGGGGGTCGTGGTGTTTGTTTTGTTTTTTTGTTTGTTGTTGTTGTTTTTTTAACAACATGCCTAGAAAAATCAGTTTATTAAACCTCTACTGTTCTTAAGGTGTGTTGTAAATTTCTTCCAGTCACTGAGAAGTTTCTGCCTTCCTTTCATACTTCAGAGACAGAGGACTATTTGGGGAAAAAGGAGATGGAGGAGAAGGAGTTGCGATGAGGAGAGAAGACTACTTCCTAGAAAGAACACACACCATAAACCCCAGTAACTGATTTAACAACTGAAGATCAAAGAACAAAAAAAAAAATTAAGAAAAGTCTACTCCAGTACTGATAAAAGTATTTTTCCCCTCAAATTCCATTAAGAATGGAGGGATCTCTGGTTTCTTGTTTTATTCTTTTAAACATGAGAAGAAATCTCATACTGAGTGCCAAACTATTTTTCCCCTTCTAGCAATCTACTTTATCTTGGAAAGAACTGGCTTGCGGGAATGATGCGTTAGTGAGGCAGAAGCACCTTAAGAGTTTTGGAAAGAGGTCCAGAGTACAAAAGAAGATGATCTGGGCAGTGCTGCAAGACTGCAGGCATGAAATGCAAAACTAGAGGTATCTCTATCACTGGAAGTGCTACTGCACTTCTGATGGGGAGAACTTCAGGTATGTGCACATCCCCTGCTTGTACAAACTCTTCTTTGAATTTTATCTATCCACCAGAGACGTTCAGAGGACAAAACAATCAGAAAAGCAGCCAACGCCTCAACCACAAAACAGTGACATTCAAGGACAACTACAGCCTTCCATTTCCACAGCAGAAAAAAAGTGCTATTAACTCAATCTGCCAGCAGGGGGAAATGCCAAACAAGTGAAAAAAAGTTAAAAGAGCAGAACACTAAAGATGAGGAATAAAATTAAACAAAACAAACCAATCCCCCCCCCATCCTCAGCAGTTAAGGAACATAAAGATTCGGCTCCTGGAGAAGGGAGGCAGGATAAACGAAGTATACACAACTCAAACTAACCACGTATTTTGCTCATTCTTGCAGGTTTTAGAGAGGAAACAGTGAAAGTGCTAGTCCAAAATATAAGCATTTAAGAACAGCACCAGCAAGCAAAAACAAGCTTTCAGTTTCAGTGTTAGCACAGAGTGACTGCAAATCAATTAGAGTTTTCTTAAATCTAGCATTTCAATAAAGAGCAAAGTTTTGTGATTACACAGCTGAGAGAACCGAGGAGAAAGAATAAGAATTTTTAAAGGACTATCCAACAGGAATGTATGAACTAATTTATTTAAAGTGAATACGTATAGTCTAGAAAAGCATTCTGCATTACAGAAGACTTCCTATTACATTTATACAGAGTCCCAAGAGTCTGGACTTTTTTTTTTTTTTGCTGAAGAGATTTCAGAACAGCAGGGGTCCCACTAGACACCCTGTTTTTCCTTCTACCTTATAAATATTATCTGTACACTATTTCCATGGTTACAAAGTATAGTGAAAACTACTTAAAAGGAGTATCAGTTAAGGGAATAAATCCATGTTAGACGTACTTTGATGAAGGGCAACTTGCTTGCAACAGACAGGAAACGGACACAATTACACAATGCATTTTAAAAGGAATAGAAAACCAAAATGCGAAAATTTGTTGAACAAAGAAATTTAACATGCATTTACAATGAAAAAAAGACAAGCCCTGCAATCACAAGGACTTTCAGTTTAAAGCATCACAGGCTAAGAATCACAAGTAGCAACAAGGAGATTTGCAGTGACAGATTTATGGAGATTAGCTACACAAGCTTCTACTGATGTTACCTTCCCACAAATACCAGACACGTAATAATAAGCAAACATTAAAAAATGCAGATGAATTGTGATTAGTGATTATATGGTAGGGCACCTTACAACAACAGGTAATCTTTTATACTTCCATATTTATAAAGCTCTTTCAAAACCAGATGCCGTACTTTCAGTAAAGCTCTTCCCTCAGTGGGTCCATGAAACCTGCTAACTGAATGATAGTTCTTCAAGCATACACAAGGAAAGACTACACTAACAGTACATCAAGAGGTTTAAGTAAATCCCAGTTCTGCTCAGAGTTTATAGTTCTACCTCCAGTTTCTCCCCTTTCACTTAATTTATCCTGCAGCTGGAACACTCCCACAAGCAGCTAATCTATCTGACCAAGGCGCTCTCCTTTATGTTCTCTTCCAGCTGTTGAGTCCTACCACCAGCAGTCCCCGCTCTTTCTGGAGGGAGTAGGGGGTGAGGGGGCGTCACACTCCGCAGAAAGTTGAAGTGATTCACAGACGGGTCTGGGGAGCACCAAGCACAAGCTTAAGCAGCAGGAGCACTGGGCTAGCAGCAGAAGGGAGACCTCCTTCCTTCCTCCAGCAGTCACTGAGTTCCAATGTGCTATAACGGGTAAAAGACTGAGCACTTTGCTGCTTTTCTTTTTAACTAAAGCAATCATCAAGGAGTCATCTTTCACTTTCCCCACCTGGTCAGAAGTTTGGCTTTTGAGTTACATTTTCAGTGATCCAGTCACGTAAACACATTCTTTTCCTTTTGAGGATGCAAGACCTACAGGACAACTGGGGAAAAAAAGGAGGCATCTGAATTTGCCAGGCATCTGAATTCTCTATGTTCTGCTTGTTACTCAGGCAGAATAGAAATCACTATTATTTCCTGCTTATCCTCATGATGGCACAGGGGATAACAGTTCTTTACTTGTTTGCTGTATCATCCACGAAAAGACTTTGTAAAAAGGTCAAGGAGAAAAATCATCATTTAACACATACTTTAAACACTAAAATTAAACCAACCTGTGCTGGTTCTGCTATGGGTCAACTTTCATGTCAATATACTGGAACAAGTACTGGTCCACACTTCCTGTCTGGCACAGTTCTTGTAATAAACTGGCCTCTTCAATTTAATTATTTTAGCACATGCATTAAAAATAAGCCATTTCATGTATATAAAGTACAGCAGCATAAACTTGAAAGTTAGCTGCTAAAGTACATTCTTATGTTCTGTATTTTATGATACTGAAAAATACTTAAAAGAATACAGGAGCTCATTTTATCTTTTGCAGAACTTTTGTTTTAACAGGAAGCAAGATGGCTCAAAATGAGAAACTATACATAAATTCTTGCCTTTACGACACTACAGATCACTGGCTCTAATATGCCACAGGCTTCTGAATAATTGTCAGAAGACAATATGAAAATGATTTGTTAATGAACAGATGTTCACATGACAAAAGTATCAAAGAACAATCATTTGTTTCTTAATCTGTCTTCAGATTTTAAGAACAAGACGAAAAAGGTAATGCTTCTCACCTGCTAGAAGTTATTTTTTTTCTAGAAAGAATACTGGCAATTTAATTTTACACAGTTCTATGCAAACAAGTGTCAGACTTCTGTTGATTCTCTTGGGTGCTCTGAAACCTGTAAAAGCTGGCTGGGACCCTCTGCTGCTACCAGAAAGGTATCACATTTTCCTCTCCTCTTGAATAAATACAACACCTGTTCTAAGTACAGCTTGCTAACATTTACTAAAAAACATTCTCATTCTACATTTGAATTTGATTTGCTTTTTAGTCAAACTTATTTTATTTCACCAACTATTATTTCATTACTCTGTGTTGACATTTTGGCATTCCTGATCTCGTGAGCACAGAGACACACTAAAAAAAAAAACCAAACCAAAACGAAACAAAAACCAGACAAGCTTAAGACCCTCTAACAATAAGTACAGTATGCTCTGTGTATAGATTAAATAAAGAAAATAAACATCATTAGGGTTTTCACCAGCTTCTAGTTTTGTGTACTGATAAATTATGACAGAGCACTTAAAGGCATCAACATGTTTTACAAGTAGTCTAAATAAAAAGACAGTAAACAGAATTAGGTAAAACATGCTTGTTTCAAACTCTCAACTAAACAGAGCATTGAAAGCTCTTTTCTCTCCCCCTTCATCCCAAAATAAAAGCGTGAGCGAGAAGGGATTTCTTTACATTCTTAGAACTGTTATAGGCGAAGTCAAATCCAGCCACTCGCATTTAGCATGCAGGCTGTACACGCTCCCGAGTACGTCATGCTCACAAAACATGCTTGCTGAGCTATCTGCCTTCCCAAGGCCTCCGACATAACTGTCACTAGGCCTAAATCAGGTAGGCTCTGTGTGCAGTGCTGCTGCAGGTGAGCAGGAGTCCACCCCTTCTCCCCATTTCCCTTCAGATTTAAACTACCAGATCATTCCAGCATCAGGTTTTTTTCTCTACTTCCTTTAGCTGTAGTGTCTGTTTTTAAAAAGACGAGGGAATCACGATTTACTGTGCAAGATTTGGCCCTAATTTTTTTTTCTTCTTTACAGCACCAGCTACCCTGCAGCTTTTGAGCCATCATCGGCTGTTGTTTTTTTGTTCCTTGAATGCAACAGGACTCAGTCTGCCAGGCTGCATCACTGTTTTCACAGCATACCTCTAACGGGAAAAAATCCCTTCTCGCTTGCTTCCTGCTGGGCTCTGAACATTCAGATTTCCCCATTCTCTCAACAGATACACAAGTCCAACACTGGTTCCACATTCACACATTTCTCTCTTCTTTCAACACCAATTCCTTACTCCCCTATTTCCATACAAAGCTATTAAATAAAAGTGCAATTAAGTGGTGGTCCAAGTACCTCAAGTGTTCTCTTACAGAGAACTCAATTTCTCTGCCAGGTTAATCCCATTCTGACAACTACTTTAAGCCTTTTACTTTATCTAATTCAGCATTTTTCTGCTCTTAGGATTCCTAATCTACCTTGTAGCTTTGCAACAACCAGGTTCAGGACAAAAAAAAAAGTTTTGTCTCTATATGGCATGAACTTTCTCATCCAGGCAAGATGGAACAAGACTAAGATAAAAACCACATTTTCTAATAGCTTTACCCTGAATGACATTTTGGGTAAAGTACTTGATGCAATGCAGTCTCATGAGACTGACACAAAACTACTGGAGAAACAGCATGAACTAAGGTACAGATAAAGTCTCAAAATTCATCTTCGCCAGGCTAAACAAAAAGGAGTAACATCCCAGACATCAAACATGTATCAGAATACTGCATTTAAACAACAACAAAAAAAAAAAAAAAAAAGAAAAAGAAAAATCTTTAAAGAACAAAAAGACTTAGAGGTAAGTAGAGAAATGCACACTTTACCTGAACACTGGAGGCAAAAATGGTTTCATTGTACTTTTTCTTTAAAAAAAATCCCCACAAAGAAAATCAAAACCACACCACACCACCCCCACCCCTCCCAAAAATCACCAGTTTGTTCCTTCCAGGGAACAGTCCACAGCAATTCAAAAATAAAAGATTTCCCAATCCAGAGTGCATGCAAGTTTTCAATATATAATTATTTATACAGTCATTTAACTAGTGCATTGCAATGGAAACCCCAACAACACTTGATACATAAAACATTTATGACAAAGTCCTAAAGAACTCACTATTAGACAACAAGCAACACAAGAAAGATGGACAAGTGAGAACAATTTTATATACAAGTTTATATACACACCTTGGAAAGACCCATTTTCTCTTCCCCTTTACAGATTTGCTTTCTGATCTCAAAAGCTGAGCAGCTGTTTCCCCTTTTATTCTGCACAATATATCTGAACTAAATCACAAGGTTTATTTCAGTCCCTGGTCTTCTGAGAAACACCTGCCCTAGAAGGAAGGAAAAGCAGGAGGACACCACTCTCCACACCCTTTTCAGCCCCCTCTGCTGCAAGAAACATACATCCTTGTACCAGACAGGAGGTATTTAAGTTCCCAAAACAAAGCATTTTAAAGAATTCTAAAACAAGAGGCATTTAATGTCTCAAAAGTCACTCCTAGTGAACAATAGTCCCTATTGTCATTTTAACCTGTGCCAAGTGGCATATTTTCAAATCATCTATTGGAGAAACGTTAATAATTTCAATTATTTCAGCCCTTTCTATTTTCTCAAGTTGCATTAACAAGCACAAAATATCTGGCACAGGTTCTGTGGAGGAAGTGACTTATATATCATCCTTTCATACACACTACAGGCTCCAGTCCTGGAAGAAGGCCGAATGCTAAGAAGAACTTTTTTTTTTTGAAAAGGACAGGATGGTTCTTTAGTGAATGGACCAAAGGACCCTGGGATCAGCAGTAACATGTGCTGCCAATTTCAGAACTACTTCATTTGAACAGCCTCCATCAAGTCACTTAAAGTGTTTCATCTTCCAAATACAAACACACAATAACAATACCTGGTTTGTAACAATGCACATATTAATTTCTTGGCTTTGTATGTTTTTAGGAGCATCTGAATAAAGTTCACTAATACACAGAACAATGGTTTGTCCAGGTAGAGACAAGCTTCAGCTGCTTAGGTTACATGTCCTACAAAACCAAACCACATTATTCAGACTTCTCATTCATGAGCATCCAGAACTGTCAATCTTACTTTTTCAAAATCTGTATAAAAGTTGTTGTACAAGCATTCAAGATAACAGTAATTTTTATGAATTAAACTTCTTGCAGTTACTAAGTTCCTGCTGCAGTCACACAGAACACTAGACACTGTTCAAATTCCACAACAGATTAATACTAACCTACCGAAGAAAATTTTTTCCACAACTTGCAAAGCATCACAAGTATGCACCCACACAAGAGCACAAGCTGCTAAGAGTTTCTGAATATAATAATGTAAAATTATAATTCAAATTACCAAATGCACAAATAGCAAGGAAGCTGAAAGGGGGTTGATTCCCCCACCAATAACCTAAACCACCTAGGTATCTGAAAATTTGTACAATGCGTACACACTGAGCAAAGCTGAAGTAAAGGATGCAATTCCTACAGCAAGTAAATAGCTACAGTCTGGATGTCACATCTGCATGTTCATACATGAAGCACTAGTCTTCTTGTCCTCCAGGCTAGAAGTCTTCTGGAAGAAGTGTCTGTTGCAGCCCTTCTTCCTACCCCTCAGATATGATAAGAAAGAACACATGTACTACTCTGTCAGTCTAATTATTTAATCCCCAATCAATACTAAGAGCAGCAAGGGAAAGGTAAATTCACATGTAGAAGCATAATAATCAAAAGAAGCATTACTTTCTAGCAATATTTATTCTCTGGAAAGTGTCTGTTCCCCCCTTCGCAAAAATGTAACTTGTTAATACAAACTCCCCCCAAAAATCAAACTGAGATGCTCTAGTTAAACAAGGATTAAACCTATGAAAGTTAACACCTGCCCTTTGCCTGACAGTCAAACTGCCTTTAAAGCTGATCATATCTCATTGAGGTCAATGCTCGGTGAGTGAGAAGTTTTGGCTTTCAAACCAGAGTTTCAAATAAAAACTATGAAAATCCTACTAAGATGACAAAAAGAGATAAGCAGTGGATTCTTGATATTTATTCAAAAAATAAACTTACAGCTGGTTGTAACAAAAAACGTAACAGACTTGGTTTAAAAGGCAAGACAGGGATTTCCACAAACTGGAAGAGGAAAGAACGGAAAAAGAGGCACGGAAAATGCCGCTACCTACTGGAGGTGATATAATTCATGGATCTAAGCTTACAAAGCAGTGGCCATTTAAACTATCATTAAAAAACAAACAAAAAAACCACAAAAACAATTCACATCTGGGAACATTCTCTTCTAAGCTTTCATATAGAAGATTGCAATCTTGATGAAATTAAGGTTTTGGACATCCAACTTCAAAGCAAAAGAAAAGGGACACTGGAATATGTAAGTCTTGAACAGCAAAAGGTTCATATACCACGTTGCATCAAAACCAAAAGGAAGGTGAATCCATTTGTACACCTCACACCACCTTAGAGCAAAATCCATGACATACCTTCCCCTTCTTAAGAATATATTAAAAGGCTGAAAATAAAGAAAACACTAAACAGTCAAAGAGCAGGGAAGTTACCATAACAAGGACCAGGGTTGAGTCTGTGTACATACTTTTAACTGATCTGGCAAAAAGGGAGGTTGCAGACATTATGATGCTTTCCATTATTCCAGATAGTTAAAATTAAAGCAAACTTCAAAGAGTTGTAGAGGATCTGATAATATCGAATGATTGATTTTCGTTTGTAATTTTATTGTCCTCTGTCGACAAGTACAAAGTAACATACTCATAGGGAAAAACAACCCTAGCTATAAATACACAATGATGAGTCTAAACTAGGCATTACTACTTACGAAAAAGATTTTGAGATTATTGCAAGCCAACAGTTCAACTCCCAGCAACAAGAAGTCAGAGAAAATCTCAGAAGGTATTAGAAACAGAACAGAGAACAAACAGGGAACATTCTGCTGTGATGCTGTGATGCACGCTGCACGTAATTCTGGCTGCTCCACCTCAAAAAGGGGAGAGCTAGAAATGGTACGGAGAGGAATGACAACTAGGGAGCATGTTTAAAACAAATGAAACTATTTTTCTCACATCAACCCATCATGCACACAGAAAATGCAGGTAAACTGCATGGAACTTGCTGCTGTGGAACACTATGAAAGCCACGGATATAAATGAGTTCAAAAAGGCAGCAACAAATTCACCTATAAATAGTTTGATGTTGCTATTCACAGTGCAATAGCCCAAATGTAGCTTCCATCTCAGGCAGCGGCTAAGCAAGCGTCTGTCAGAAATTCACTGTTAATATTTTAGCAGCTGACAGAATTCACCCATTTCCTACGCCGTTCAGTCAGCTGCTGCTGCTGGCCACTGATAAAGGCAAGATGCTGGATTAGATGGACATTTGGTCCAGCACAGTATGTTAGTTCTAACATTTAATCACATTGAGCAGCTATACCAGTGTATGTCTTGGGTTGTTTTGGAGGTTGGTTCTTCTGGTAAATAAACCAGGCTATAATTCAAGCATGTAATGTTAAAAGCAGAAATTGTAACTTCTGAAGCAGAAATCAAACTGGTTTGTGCTTATTGTGTAATATAATGCAACACTGAGAGACATGATCAAATATTCAAGGGTGTGGTGGGGGTTGTTTTTACATAACCCATCAGACTGCTGAAAAATTCTCCTGTAAGCCCCTCACTAATCCGGATGTCAACCCAAGAAGACTCAGGCAATTAGTCTCTCCTAACCGAGATAGGCCCATAAAGTTGGAAAGTAGCACTAAACATAAGCCATGGATGTTTGCTGGAAAAACTACCAAGACCCATTTAAAATTGGCAACAATTTGGCTTCCTCCCAGCTGACCAGAGGAAAAATCTCTTGAACCAGTGGATTCAAAGGGAACACGTAGATGAATGTCTGACTCCTCCCAAAGAAAACTGAACTTTCCAAAGTCATCAGGTCATGTCTGACCCCGGAACAGTACTGGATGCTCTCCTTTTTGCAAGGAAGTCTAGCTGAAGAAGCACTACTGTTGCAGAAAATGCATAACCTCAAGCTGAGGCCCAGGACAAACATTGAACAGAATTCTGCTAGGAAGTACTGTTAATCCTGCTAGAAAGCACTGCCTAAACAATTTGGTGAATGTCTGCCTTCTCATCACTGTCAGCTTCCTTCTCTTCTGACAGATGAGCTTTTGAAGATAGCCAAGCTGAAAGCCATGTAGGATAAACAAGCAGGTCTCAATCTGTGAGAAACACAGAAGTTTCATTTTCTAGAGCCCAAATTACAACAGGTCTGGAAAACAAAGCAAGTGTCCAGTATACACCACCTTTCAGTATTGCTGCAGACAGTGAGATGAAGATGGATGTACCCAATAAGCTTATCATCCTTATCAGGAACAAGCAAGTATCAAGGATAGAAATGTATTAAAAAGAGCAGAAGCTTTGTGATCAGTTTCATGAAGACACAGACATTGCCTCAATAAAATTATTGCTCAGCTATACTGGCAAGAAGGCTGACCACGATCCAGTTTATATGAGAAATCTCTTAAGTCACACAAAAAGACAACAAAATAAGAATTTCAGGCTGCGCTACATTTTGTTTTCATTTCACATAGGGGGTAGTATCATTTTGTTATTTAAATAACCTTCTGCTTACAGAATCACACAGGTTGGTTTGGGCTTCTTTTGTTTTGTTTTGAGGGGGGGATTGTTATCTAGGCCAGGAATAGCATTGAAATTGGTCCTGTTGAAAGAAAACAGCAACATAATGCCCTTGTCATCCTAAAGATCATTCGCGCAGACTACACTGGCAACAAATAGCACTACAAACTAACAATTCAAAGAAATTGGCACTCTTATTTGTAGTTGAGAACTTCAGATTTACTAGAAGTTTTCTCACTCTATGCTGTCATAGGCTGAATGTTTCAGGTTGAATTTGTTGGTATCCCCAAGAGAACCGCAGGAAGATTTAATCATAATGTGTGTGTACCAAGTTTATTCAGACTTCACTGCTTCTGCTGATCATCCATGGGGCAACACTTCACTCTTCTCCATCCCACCAGTAAAGCCCATCACAGATGCATAACTTGTCTTCCAGATACATAACTTAGAAAGTTTTCTTCTGAAGTGCCCCATCTCTCACTGAGAACAAATTCTAGTACAAAGCAAGGTATAAAAGAGCTCTAAGCAGTACCAAGAAACCTCTCAAATATCATTCACGTTTTTTGCTTACAACAGAAAAATGCTTATCCTCTTGCTCTCCTCTTAAGTTCAAGGGGAGTTTCTGTTCTCTCCCATATCTGCTGATACTTCTTCAACTATTGCACAGGAAAACTCAGTTGATCCTGATATATTCCGAAATACTGGCAATGATTTTGATGCATCATCTTCTCTTCTCACACATTAGGCTGTGTGGAGACAGAGGAAGAAGTGGACAACTGTATAAATGTCTCTAGATTTATGCCCATTTGCCTGTAATTCCAAGCCATTGGTCTTAGCGGTGATGCAGGCTGACCCTTCCGGTGCAATACAGTTCTCACATTGGTTTACTTCACATTTCCATGACGTTTGCATACAAAGCATAACTGCTTCCTTTGGCAACACGGAGAACAAGAATTGAAAGCCTTCCCTCTGAAAAACACAGTGCCAGCCAACACTACCTCTTTGGATCTCAGGCCTTTAATGCCAAGGCAATATACCTGAGAATTATTTTAGAAACATCATTTCATTAAGCAGTGGTGATGTAAGTGGGACTAGCTGCACATGAACAGGAAAAGCATGCCAATCACTAAATTGTTAACACAGGAAGTTACTCCAGGAATTTTCATTACACCCATCTATAAATCAAGAGATCGCCAAAACCAGAGCCCTACTTCACAGAAGTCACATCGTAGAGTACAAGACACGGTAGTTACTGAAGCTGCCTTGCATTTGGCCTTGAAGCCGTCTCCACAGTTACGGAGTTGAGATGTCACAACATAAAAACACTTCGGTATAGAGACTGTACTGAACCAGCTTACTGCCAAAAGTCAACCCCAGGCTTATGCAGAACCAGAGTCTCAAAATATGAATAACTCTAATGTTTCATCAGAGGGGCATATGCCAAAGTTACTGAGCTCCACAAATACTCCAAGACACCAGCATACACCACAAGCAGTGTCATTATGGGTTGTAACTGGAGATAGTCCAGAACAACAGACACGCATTTAAAAGATCACAATTCAATATCCCACCAGAGCCCAAGAGCCTAATGCCATGGGTAGTCACAGAATCAATCACATGGAGTTCTAAACATGAGACTCACACCTGTAAGTGAGCTATTTACAGTAGACAGCAAGGCATAAAACAAAAAGGGAGCCATACCTTTCATGTTTGCATTGGAATATAGTGTCCTTATTAAGCAGCACTAAAATAGTTAGTGGAAGCAACGCTGGACCCAGCCAACGGGGACAGATGCAGAAATTTGGGTATTGCTGACTCTGCTGATTTTCCACTTGGAAAAGGCATTTGTCCAAATTAACAGAACAAGGTATCAGTCCCCGAACAGTACTCACTTTGGAGGATTGGAGAATTCTGCTCACATAAGCTGCACACAGAATAGTTTTAACAAGTGGTTAAGACCTCAGCACTGATGACACTAGTTACGCAGTGTTAATTTTGCTGTGCATTGAACCATTCCATGCAACTAGCTATATTAATTCCTTTGTACCAGACTCAGAAAGTATGATACAGAACAGTGATATTATGCAGTAAAGTTACTGGAACCTCATTCACACATTAGTCATAGACAAAGTACATTCTGGAGATGTTTCAGCTTTGTAAATGTAAGCACTAACCTTAACTCTGACCCTCTGGATACATTTAGGATGTGTGCCCATGTAACAGTATCTGTAAAAACATAATCATGCCTACACAGTAATATGCAACTTCTTGCATTAATTATAGTATAACGCAAGGGAGCTAGAAAGGTGGACAAAAAAAATTTCAACACCACCATCTTTCTTCTGTATTTTTTTCAGGTTCTGCAGAACTTAACTCAGGGCTGTTTCTTGGCACCAGTGCTTACCTATGCAACTCAGATTTCACTGGATTTCAAATTCACATTTATTGATCATTATCTCCCCGATGCATCAGAATGTCTCCCATCCCCATCCAAACCTCTACGTTTCCTTCAACCCAAGATAACCTAATAAAAAAATATACCCAAAACTTCAAAAACAAAGTACCCTATTTATTTTGTACAACCAGTTTTACAAGAATCTTACCTCCTTTGGGGCAAACACTACTTATTTGTACACCACCCATACTTAATCAGTAAATCGTTTTTAGGATCATTTTTGTTTACAACATATCAGCATTCAGAACTTGAAGGAAGCAGGCAGTTTACTGGATTAAACACACAAGTGAGGGCCTCAGTTCCTAGCTTAAGTTCTTCAATAAATTTACTGCAACGCAGAATAAATCAGCTTCTCTCTGCCTCAGTTTCTAATCTGAAACAAGGGAATAATACTACTTACCAGACTGACCTGTTATCTTTCAAGTGGAGCAGATTCTCAAATAATAACAGGCACACCTATACTCAAGTGAATAAACTATGCTGATTCACAACAGCAGATTGCCTGGGCCAAATTCCATGCAGTATTAACAAGTCAACAGGAAGCACTCCAGAATTATTACACTGATGTGCTCTGATCTTCCTTCCCCTACATTCCAGTCAGCTGGCACTCTCACTGCTCCCTGTGAATATACAGGCACAGGTATCAACCTCAAATTCTGTCTTCCCTTCCCCTTTTATTGTATTCTCCCTCCTTACCCCTTAAAAACCTTTTTTTTTTTTTCCTTCCTTCTCCTCAAAAGCATACAAATGGGAACTGTAGCATCTGGAGAATGGTATTTGTAGCTGGGGTAGTCACACTCAGTGTGGGAGTACTGATGGTAGTCACTAATCTGAAAGGAAAAATTCAAGTAACCATACACTTAATAGAAGTTCCTTTCTTCTCAAAACCATGATTATTCAATACAAGTAGAAAGATTTACATGCTATATCACATAAACATAACACCGAATCACTGTGCCAATCTAACATGGAATCACGTAAGTATGCAATTAGCATTTAAAAGAAGAAAAGCTGAGTGCAAGACTGCTGTACGATGAAAGTAGACTTCAGCTACAAAAAAAACAGAGTCCAAAACATTTTTACTCACACTGATTGCCATGGATTTTCAACTGTTTACTTAAACTAGGAAGACTAAACTGTAGAATTATCCATTTTTAGTGGCTAATATAACCAGCTGAAAGGCAATACCATTTTCAACTTTTACAGTGCTGATAGAGAGTAAGAGAGTATTGTGGTGCATGGTATGATCACGCTTTCTAAACAAAAGGATCAGCAGTTTGAAGGAGGCTGCTGGTGGCAGTCAATTTTCCATCTCCCTCAAATTATTTTTATTCCCAAGGAGCCAGGACCTATCCCCAGGTGCTTCACCCAGAAAAGAAGGCAGTAATGTGCTAAGGGACACTCCTCTTTCACGTCCGCTCACACCAACATCACCATAACCCTCACCTGCTCTCCTGGGACCTACTGATTCCACATACACAACAGCCCCACTCCAACACTGCCCTAGGAGATGGAGTTAGCCACCACATGGCAAGAAGGCTTACCTTCACAGCAGAGACTTAAGATGAGACAAAACGGTGCAGGGCACTAAACTACTGCATATGCCACAGTAGTATCAAGACCAACACCCGCAATAATAAGTTTACAATCACAGCACTGCTGTGTTATCAGCGTAATGCCCATTGTTACGGTAACTTCTTCGCAAAGTTACTCTTTAAGCAAATTCTGTTATCTAAAAATTAATGCCCAGATTTTTAACAGTCCTATTGCTGTGCTAGAAAAGATGTTTGAACACATCTCTCTCCACACACACACACAGAGAAATTCTCATGCACTCCTCTCATCACCTCGTCTTTACATATTCCTCTCCTTGCTGTTTCAAGGATGGCTTTTTTTTTTCCTTTCCCTTTTAAACTGCCTTTGAGAAAAATCCCAGCTCCTCTCAATTTAGACTATGGTTATTACACAGTAGAGGGGAAAAAAAGCCATATGAGGACCAGAAACATACATGAAAGTTTACTGTGTGATTTTAAGTCCCTTCTAATACAACTTCTAATCCCCAAGAAGCCCATATCAGTCTTACTGCCTACTGGACTACCAAAGACCACAGCATGGAAAGCAATGTAGAAAAAACAAAATCTAATCATAACACAATGGATAGTGGAAGGCTTAATATGTACCCTGCATATGTGGGAAAGTGGCAAAAATCATGGAAAAAAGCATGCAGCTGGTATTTACCACCTCTCCCATATTATGCAAGAGTTTCTGAAGAAGCTGCAGGAGTTTCTGATATACCCAAGAGAAAAATACGGGCATGTCTCATATATAGTACTTTCTACATACAAACAAACAGGGATTTAACAGCTACTTGTTCCCTTCCTTAGTTTAAGTTTTCAAAAGCCTTAGAGTAAGACAGCTTAAATACATGATGATGAAATCATCCATTATATTAACAATATATTCTGCATAAGGAAAAATCAGCATTTTTGGACAAAACCAATCACAGGCAGAGAAGTGTAGATTAAGTTAGAAAAGGGAAACCAGAAAGAAGGTACCAAGTTTTGAGGAATCATACATGTTCATCTCGCATCAGGAAGGAGCAAACCTAAGGTCAGTATTTTTGCTCATGCAACTTTGTAGCAATGACAATGCCAGTGCAAAACAACAACTTAGGTACTGGTATTCACACAATCATAAACCTATGCTGAACTAATCAACTCTGCAGCTGAGAAGATGCTGTTACTACGGTGAGGAACTAACCTGGAGCATGCATTTAACAGGCCAACAACATCAGGTTTTGACTGACTGCAAAAAACTGCAGCTCATCATCACAGGAAAAAACATCTGATTAAATTAAACACTGCACAATCTATTAAGAGTTCTGCATCAACAGCCAGGCATCCAAATATAATTCCTGCAAGAAGTAAGGTGGGAGAAGACACTGCAAGTTTTAAGCCAAGAAGAAACTGTCATACAGGGATGAGAATTATGTGAACTGGGGAGACGTCCACATTTACTTCAGAGCACAAAACTCAAAGGAAAAGTAGAGCTAGTGAAATATGCCAAAATGCAGGTGGGAAACAGAAACTAAGTCCCCGATTCTGAAACAGGTTCCATGGTGACAAATCCACCAATTTCAGCAGGATTCTCTGCGAATGCAAAATAAGGGGTATGGTATGGTAGGATTCCTCCTTGGGAGGAGAATTGCAGTTGACTCAAGGACAGGTACCTGGTGTTCAGAAACAGTGCAAACCTTGCTAGTGCTTCCCAATTTATTCCTGACCAGAATGTACTCTCTGAAAGGGTAATAAGGGAAGCTCAGGTAGCCACATCCTTTCCATTTGGGGTCACTGACAAGAGCATACTTAATACAGCAAATTCATACTACACACAACAATAGATTTACATGATAAAGATGCTTAGCAGAGACAATTGCTGCAAGCTAAGCAGCAGTGAAACAGTAAGGTATGTGGAGCTCCAGCTAGATGCAAATTAGCAAAAAGCTTCATTATTAGTAATGTAGGCCATTGTAGTCCTTCTATAAAGTTATGAAAAAGATTTGTTACTTGGGGGGGTGCTGGTTTTTTGTTGGGGTTTTGTTCATTTGTTTTGTTTTTTAATTCATCACAAGTCAGGTTATTCACATTTCATACTGAACATCTCAATTTGGGCAGTTTTGTCACACTGGCAAGAAGGAAGAGACAGACAAAAAGTATTCCTTGGATACAGGAAGGACTAATTTCTGGCTTTCATGTAAAATTTTGTCGTGTTAGCAATTAAGCAAAAGCCCTGAATAAATAGATTCCAAGTTCTTACAAAGCATTACAGGAGCTCAATATTATCCACTTTTTAAAGGAACAGCAAAGACACTAGAAGACAAAGTACCTGGTACGAGATCCCCCAAGGGCCAGCAGCAGCATCTTAAACAGACACCAGATTCTTCAAACTTTGTCAAGTACTTCAGCCCTGCAAAATCCACTTAAAACCACCTTTTTGGGCGAAAAGAATGAAATCCTGGTACTCTCGATTTAACTGGGAAGCTTCCCATCGACTTGAGCAGGGCCAGGATTTCCTCAAAGATCAGGACACATTTGCTTTTATGAGATAAGAAATACTTACAGAAGAGTTTTTCGTTACAACTATGCATCAAACCCTTTTGTACATCCCTGTTACCCATGTTCCTTATCTAGAATACCCTGATACAGCAGCATTACAAAGGGCACTATCGCAGGCTCTCTACAGAGGGTAAAACATCCTTGAAGGACAAGATACATCATCACTCCACTACACAGAGATTTATCCTGGTTTCTTCTCCTGCCTGTTGTGTAGGCCTAATCAGCCAATGAAAGGGAATTTCATCCTTGCACGGCAACAATGACAGCCTTTCTAATCATGTCAATATACTAATAGTAACTATTTCAGCTAATCATGTGTCCTGTCAGCAATTTGCTCCACATGGGCTGTGAAGGGGCTGGGAACACTTAAAGAAAACTATTACTAACTGTTTACAAACTCTATTACAGTTACAGCATATGTAAGGTTTTAGATGAATCTCCGTATAGTTTTACCTTTTTTTTTCAGTTTTAAACAGAAGTGTCAGCAATGTACAGTGTGTACAATGCATCAGTGCTGACAAAATACATTCCCTGCCTCAAAGAAGCTATTACCACCCAAATATCGTATCTGTCATATTTATAATCTGTACAGGTGAAGGAGAGAGCAACTTTTTGTTGGTTTTTGGTTTGGTTTTTTTTTCCCCCACAACTATGAAGCAAATATGAACTCTAAATTTATACTGAGTGGAATTTCCGGACACTCACTAAAAGAAGAATTTTGCCACACAGACCTAGATATAAGCTAATTACAGTGAATACAAAGAAGCTGCTTTCCAGCATTAGAAATTTGGAGGTCTTGATCCTACTACTACTTATAAAGGTTCCAATTTTAGGCATTCAGATATTCTCTCT
Source organism: Buteo buteo (assembly GCF_964188355.1). NCBI lineage: Eukaryota > Metazoa > Chordata > Aves > Accipitriformes > Accipitridae > Buteo > Buteo buteo. The sequence continues at coordinate 43,749,770 of NC_134176.1, forward strand.
GACTTCTGCAGGACTTAAAAGTAAAATACACATGACTTTTTGCAAGACTGGAGCTCTAATTAATTTCTCCAAAAACATCAAAAAAGTTTATTTCATATTGTTTGGTACTTAAATATAAGCCTTTTTTATTATTATCTCACGCAAACTGAGGAACAAAGAAATTAACTGGGATAAGTTAAGTGTTTGCTCACTTAAAAATTAAGACAACTGCAGTACCCAAAACATGGCACATGAGACCACAGTGAATACTAAATTTGCTACTGGCCTAACAACTGAAATCAAATTAACGTCCATGTTCACTTTAGCAAATCCCACTGAACATTATTAGTTAACGTCTTGTGTGAAAATACGTAATTCTCAGATATAAAAAAAATAAGCATTCTGAAAGTTACTACTCCCCTACCCCTACTCCAGAAACACTTCACCGCTTCGATGCGAGTTCAAGCGTAGTGGTCAGGGCTCAAACACACCGACCAAACACCACCAGATGCGCTCTGCTTCTGGTGGCACCTGCCAAGACCTGAGTTTGAGACCCTGCGTCTCCTTGGTAACCAGCAATGACGTCATTAACCCCCCCAGCAAGAACACGAACCATCTCGCCTCCCCTGCTCTGCTGCGTAAGGCAGCTACGTCATCGCTCGACCTCAGGAAACAGAGCGGTGAGATCTCAGCAGGTAAAAAGCTGTTCAAATCCCCTTTCGCTTTGACAGAATTCCACTGCGACGGTTGGGCAGCAGTTTGAAAGGAGAACATGGCAGCCATATTGCCAGTAACGGAAGCCTCCTTCTGCCAAATGTTTCCATCCACAACATTGCCTTGAAACATTAAAAATTTTCAGAATACCAAGCAGGAAACTTGCAGTCACAGATGAAGCAAGGTATTAGCGCAATTATTAATATATTCTTTGTACAAAAACACATAGGCAGTTGGAGGACTTCTTTCATCGACTGCTCTTCCCTAAACATACTACCCAACTATAAACGGTCTTCGACTGGTAAATAAAAATACATGCTGCTGCACAGTAATAGTGGCACAGGTTTAAGCTGACCAACTAAGAACTGCATAAGCTATCGACGACTCGGTTTCTAGAACGTTATAGCATCTTTCACTTGTCACCCCGAATCTCCAACTTCTGCTCATGAAAACTACAGGCCCCAGGATGCATTAGTATATCGCAATCCAGGCAGGCTATTCAGATAAAAACACAGCACTGCACACTGGGGCCTGTAGTTTCCATGAGCCACATTCTTACTGAAGATGAAACCAGATGTAGGCCATATTGCACACTTCCACAGGCCAGCAAACAACATACAGATACCGTACAGGGAGATCGCTGCTAGTAATCATCAGGTAAGCTGGATTGATATCCAGTTCTCAAACGTCAAAGTTAAGAGGACGAAGATTTCAGTAAAAATAAACACCAGCTAACCAGTAATTCCCAAAGAATAGTCAGCAGTTTAGCTACTTTTAAACATGCAGAATGGGCCGCAGCTTTTTAATATCTTTAGTATAAAGTGCAGTAAGATTCCCCTCCCCCCCCCCCCCCCCCCCCGGCCCAAGACTGCTACATTTATTAACATTAAAGAGTGCACTTCTGAGTATCAATAGAAAAAGTATGTTTGGCGAGGGTCATATTCTCCCTGTCCAGAATTTAGTAATCTGGAAACAAATCACTCTCTTCCTCCATTTCTACAACATACTGAAGCAGGAGCTTGTCCCTCTTCCAAAAAGAAGCAGAGCTTAGCTGAAAATTAAATAGCTGTATCTCAGCGTAGGCCTCAGAGAAGAATACGCTATACTTCAGTTCAGTAAAGGGAAGGGCAGCTCCCCCTACCAGTCTGTTCTAAGAAGGTTTTAATCGAGGAAGGAAACAACCAGGGATCAAAATGAATAGGTCCTCCTTTCTTTTCCCTCCCTTTTCCCCGAGCTCTGGATTATTATTATTAAAAAACAATAATATGCATATATCATTCCATCTAAGTACTTATGTTTCACTAGTCCTTGCAGAACAAGACAGTCTTTGCAGCATTTCCAGGTTAGCAGGTAGCACACGCAAAACACGCAGAAGAAAAAGGACCAAGACTCTGACCCAAGAGAAAGGCAGCGTCCCGTTGCAACAGAAAAACAAACGGTGACGCTTCAGTCACCTGAAAGTCATCCTGATGCACTTCCCTATAGAGGCAAGAGGCCTCAGGAGCATCTAAAGGTTTTGTCAATACAGCAATACTGTCCATAGGCCAAAGACAGCTGTTGCCATAGTTACTATCAGCCAGCTTATCAGAAAATAATTATTGCAATTACTCAGAAGTTTTGTTAAAACAATTTAAGGCTTCAATAGGATACCACTTGATCTCTTCAATTAACTGTTTACAGCTACGCTGCCTTCGGGATCCACATAGTTAACGACGCTGGGATCTACAGGGCTGGAGGGGAACAAGGAAAGGAATCAATGTTCCTTCTCCCTTTTGTACTCACAGCTTGTATTTCACAGGCAGAAACAACGAAACCGAACCAACCGTAGAGTTCTCTCGCAGGCCTAGAGACCGAGTCCAAGCACAGGCCATCTTAGAGTCACAGGCTCAGATGTGTCCTCGTTTGTTTTAACCATTCACACATCCGTAGTCCCATTCAAGAAACACACCGGCTACATTTTCAAAACATATTTCTAATTACACATGCAATGGTAGAGTCCCTCAGTTAAGAGGCAAGCAACACAATTTCTGTAGCAAGTAAACTTGCTAAGATTCCCTTTTGTCCTACAAGCACCATACTGTCAGGTAGAACAGCAGAATCTGGAAAACACACATTTTAAGAAATCTGACATTAAAAAAAAAAGCATAGAAGCTGTGTGAACACAGCTACAACACAGATCGCATTAAGCAGAGCCTCACTCCTTATGTACTATCTATAAATGCATTCCCACCAGTACTAACAAACATTAGGCTAAGGCCGGGGGGGGGTGGTGGTGGTGGTGGTGGTAGTAGTGTTGGGGGGGGGCGGGGAGGAGGTTCTGATGTGGGTTTTTTTTAAAGCACACTTTGAGCATACAATCTCTAATCAAAGAGTGTGTGCTTGCAGTGACAATGAACAAGAAACCTCAGGTAAGAGGGCACGAATAACAGGTCAAACCATCCAGGCAAAGAGCTTTTAAGACACAAGGTACTTGATAATACCAACAGAGACATTAAAATTATATAAACAGTAAAACTGAAAATAAATGCTGCAGAGAAGCCTGCATCAAGTAGTGCATTCTTTCCTCAAAAGCCTGGCATGATCAAAGTATTAAAACAAAAGATTCTTTGGTAAAGTTGGGGCTTTCTTAGGGCAGTAGGCATGGCAATCCTCTCGGACCGAAGGAAGGGACCTTTCGGAACTTTCTACAGCTTTAAAAATTGTTTTTAAGGACAGGTGATCCTAATTATAAAGCCTGACTGTCACATGGGTGCATTTTTCCTCAGCACGAAGTACATTTTTAAAAACTCTTTTGATTTTTGTACATTTTATAGCCTTTCAATACCTACACTTGCCACTTTGTTTTTGTGAGGTTTTGACATAACAAAAGCAGAGTCAAACACACTTAAAATCATACTTTACCAATTTTAATCCAGTGAGGAACCTGGTACAGTCCAGGAGCCATAAATTATTTAAAACTTGTAAGAGAAACACAGGGCGCTTTTTTTTTTTAATGAGACTGTATTTGCAATAAGAAAAAAAGAAAGGAAAATAAGAAAATACAAAGTTCCCCCTCCCCAAATGTAAATAAACTTCTTTTTTGCCTGCATAATGCATATCCCTCCTACCAGCAGAAGCCAGACACTGGCTTTGTGCTATACTGAACATGAAATATTAATGTAAGATACCTATAAAAACTATCCTTCAGTTCACCCTCTATTTACAGGGTACAGAAGTAAATATCTTGCCCCTTGCATTCAGCAGACATCTCAAAACCCTTCTCTGTGCAGTGCCCCACCTTTCCAGTATATGGTTTGTTCCTAAATAACCTTTGTGCAGTTAAAATACATCAGAAACAGGATGTGAGCTGCTTTCTGGCACAGAGTAATTGAACAAGGGCAATTCACGAACGTACAGGAGCCAGGCCTTTTGTGGAGTCTTACGCTTCTAGTACACAGCTACGCATGTGACTGCACAGTTGTGAGTATAAAGGGTGAAGGGGACAGTGAAGAAATACTATTAGAAGCTTACTAATAGGTTTTTAGCGCTGCCCCTTCTACACCAGGAGCTTCTCCTGAAGGCTGGTCTGCTTTACAGCTCACATCACCATGTGATGGCCCTCCAAAAAGCAAAGCCCTATCACACTATGAAGTTCTTTCTGGAAGATTTTAAACAAGCAAAACCAACAAACAACAAACCCGAAACAATAGTAAAAAGGTTAAGTCACCAACATGTGTTTCTCACATGACATTCATCTTGAGTTTCTGGTACCCGCACAAAATGCCAATAACATATGAAATAATATAGTCCATCAAGGTTCCTACAAACTGGTATTGAAACGAAAGAGAAATCTCCGTTGTAAATGATTTCCAGTAGTATCAATTCATCTGACTGAATAAAGTTCTTCACAGCTCCGAGAATAAGTATAAAGGAACTGAACAACTACGATGTGCTCATAGGCAATTATGACCATTATAAACAAACTGTATGAACAACCCAAGTGATAGCTAGGCTCATTATTAAAGCTTTCCAACTGCACACAGAATTTCACAACTTTCTAAGGAGCCATTAAAACACACTTTATTTAAAAAAAAAAAAAAGCATGAAAACTGTCTCCTTTGTACAGATCCAGTCCAAGGAATTTTTTTTTAAATTATTATTTCTACAGTGAAGTTTAACAGACACACACAAAACCTGATCTCTAAAAAGATAAGTGAAGTTGGAATAAGAACTATTTAGGCCCAATACTCAAAACACAGCTGAAGCTGAATGGCCTAGGGTAAAGAGAGATCTTTACAAAACCTAAACTGAAAGCAGTGATCTTCCTGCTGAGGCTGGAAAACACAACAGCATTTTTCCTCTGAGGAACGCAAGTTTCAGTTTCCTACTTTTGCTTTATTTAAGTTCTTTGAAGGAAAGTTTGTATTTTCATTCCCTAAAAGAAGAAAACCACTTTCAAATGCCTTCCACCTCACAACAAATCCAGTTCAGGATGCACATAGAGAAGAGCAAAGATTTTTACTTGAAAGCTTTTAATCTTACGATGACTACTGGTAAAATAATTATCAATAACAAAATATTCCTTAACATGACATTTTGAATTATACACCACGTCAGCTTTGTTAGTTAACTGAAAAATCACTAAAACCCGTAATGGGACCCACTCCAAGTTTCTGGTTGCTCAGGTCAGTATGGCTAAAAACTGGGGGTATGACATAGTTGACATCCAGCTGGTGGTAAGTACTCGGTGACCAAGCACCTACCTTCTGCTGGACAACGGGTCTCTTAAGACCTTGAAGTGATACTCTATACATGCTACTACGCAACATGAAATCAATGGATAAAGAGGTTGCTTCATACTCCCTCTGTATCAGCTCAAACTTCTAGCTGATGTAACCACCATAAAATAATCCAATTTCTCTACCACAGTAAGGCTGAAAGGTTTAAAAACATGCAAGAAGCACTGCATCTATTTTTTTTAAATACAGTTTTAACATTTCATTTACTGAGCTACAGAACTCCTTTTTCTAGAAAATAGTAATAAAAAAATGCCCCCAAAGAACCAGTTTCATTTAGCTATTGTGAAACATGCCCAGATATAAATAAAATCCCCAAAGCCTGTGATCTTTCTACTAAAGTGTGGTAATTAACTTCTCCAACTAATATGGGTAGTTATGCACATTTTTTTGTTTCTTTCCTTCTCTTAAGATCCTGTTCTTACTAGTAATTTAATATCACTATTTAAATATAAACTATAAAGTTATAGTACACGCAATCGCTAACAAGTTTAATATAAAAGTTTTAGCATTACACATTAACCGGGTAGAAGTCATGAATTTTAGATTTTGAGGGTTTGTATGGGTTTTTTTCCAAGGCTTTGAAAAGCATGTTATTTTCTTCACAAATTAAGCCCCGAAATAAGCCTCTTTTCGTCAAAGTTAAACATTCCCCGGCTATGTAGCGTATCCAGCCTCACCAGCTAGCTCCGGGCAAGCACAGGAAAGCCAGAGGAAGCTGACTTACAAAACTGAAACTAAGCAGGTGTCTTCATTGTTTGAAGTGAGCACAATGGGGGAAAAAAAAAAGTAAACAGACAACCAAAATCCGTTTTATTTCTGATAGCTGAAAATCTACAGCTAAGCAAAAAAAGATGTACCTATCTGTTTATAAGACTGTACAGGACTATCTGTCCTTTAACCCGGTAACAAGCAACAGCATATCTAGTTAAGAAACTTCACTGGCCCAAAGGAGCCTCCTACCACTTAATAGAGCCTTGCCATTAGTGAGTGCATGTCCCCACCTGATTTTTTTCCATGCTCAGACCTACCATACATCACAGTACACAACTTTCTCGTGACACGCAAGTTATTACCCCCAGTGGGACCTTTTTACATGCAGTCTCCACAGTGAACAAAAGTTCATTGTCAAGCTCAGTGCTTGGGCCCAAACAAACATCCAGGGGGTAGGAGGGAGAGACAGAGGGGAAGTGCCCCTATCCACAATTATAAGATTTGCAGGCAACCACCGTTACTTACAATTAAAAAGTGGGAACAGGTGTAGCAGATATCATACTTTGATAGCTGAACAAAGAATATTACAGCACGTGACTGAAATGTGATGACATTTGTTCACCAATCGAAAACAAAAGCCACTCTCCAATGGCACTCTTTCCTCCACCCCCAAGAATTAGGAACTTGGAAATCTCTCCATATTGAAACACATCTGTTCATAGCCTCATTTTTTGACACTTGCGAAGAAGTTGAATGAAGAGCTCCATGCATTAATCCAATAAGAATTCACCTAAAAACCTCGGCGTACAATCCTGCCAGCACCCACCAAACTGCAGAGGTGGTTGGGGGGAAAAGCTCTACCGACAGCAAAGCTCGGAATAATACAGGAAAGAAAAAAAACAAAACACACACCACCACCAAAAAAAAAAAAAAATTATCCCGCAGGAAGGCAAGTGAAGAAAGGAGCATACACAAGAGGACTAGACCAAATGGCAGAGTCCCACATAGAGCCCCACTCCGCCTACGCAGACGCAGGAGGGAGGGAAAAAATAAAAATAAAGAAGTAGCCGTCCCCAATGCCGGCAGCTGTGCCGGAGCAGGAGTGGGAAACCCCGGCGGCGCCCCGGCCCCGAGCTCCGTACCTGTGCGGGAAGGGCAGCCCCAGGGCGAGGGGGGCAGGCCCGGCTCCAGAATAACAAGTTGCAGAAGAAACGGAATTTTCCCGGCGCTGCTCGGGCCACAAAGACGAATGAAAGGAAGGAGGAGGGAAGAAGGAGAGAGGAGAGGAGAAAAAAAAAAAAAAGAAAAAAAACCGCAGCAGCGGCTTTACTACGAATTATCCATCACCGAAAGCGGCATCATTTCCCAGATAATAATAAAACTTCCCCGACAGCATCGCGGCGAAGGACCCGACCGAGAGAAAAGGGCCTGGAAATAATCATCCTGAAGGAAACCGGAGGGGAGGGGATAAGCCTCCCTCCCCCACCCCATCCCCAGTGCAATGTGTCATCTCCTTCCCCTGCTCCTCCCCCCAACCCCAATGTGTCACCTCCTCCTTTTACCCCAAGTGTCACCCTCCTCCACCTCTCCCGCTCCCGCTCGCAAACTTCTGCGGGCGCCCGCCGGGGAGGCCGGGGGAAAGGGGGGGGGGGGTGCCGCGCCGGCGCCCCGGGACGCTCCGCTCTTCTCCCCCCCCCTCCCACCCCCCCCGAGGGAGGGGCCGGGGGCCGCGGCGAAGTTGCTGCTCCTCATCGCCAAGTTGGCCGGAGAGAGTGCGGGGCGAGACACCCCCCCCCCCCCCCCCAACGCCGCCGCCATCCCTCGGCGCCCCCAACCCCGCGGCGGCGGGGGGGGTCCGGGGGGGGTGGGGGTGGGGAGGAAAGGAGGAGGAGGGGGGGGGGGGACGGCGCCCGGGGGGGGCAGGGAGGAAGAGGAGGAGGAGGAGGCGAATCCGAAAGGTGGGATACTACACCCTGCTGGCGGCGGCGGTGCTGCTGCGGGCCGGCCGGGGTCCCCCTGGCAGGACCTCTCTGTGAGGGGGAGGACTCTTCTTCATAGGGGGAGGGTGCCGGCGCCGCCGCTCCTCCGGGCCTCCCTGTCCCCCTCTTCTGGGCGCCTCTCTCTCTCTCCTCCTCTCACTTTCTTTAAGCTAAGCGGGGAGTGGAAGATGGTAGGTTGCTCCCTTCTCCTCCTCCTCCTCCTCTTCGCTCGCTCTCGCCTCTGTGGGGTCCTTTTCCTTCCCCCTCTCCGCGGGGGGCTCCTCCTGCGGCGGGGAGGAGGGGGCGGGCGGGGAGGGAGGCACGAAGCCGGAGAGGCGCAGGAGGAGAGAAACTGTGACACAAAAACAAGCCGAGAAGCTGAACTCTTCTTCAATCCCATTCACCCGGCCCGGCCGCAGCACCGCTCGCCGGGATCCCTCCGCCGCCGGCCTCCCTGCCTGCCTGCCTGCCTGCGGCGCGCTCCCGACACGCCGCCGCGCGCGCCCCCGCCCGCCCCGGCCCGGCCCGGCCCGCCGCCGGAGACCCGCGGGGGAAGGGAGGGAGGGGGTGGGGGGGGTGGGGGAGTCCGGACCGACGGGCCCACGCCCACGTCGTCCCCCCCACACACACCCCACCCCACTCCGCCCCCCGCCGCCGCGACGGCGGCGGGGCGCCGCCGGCCGAGCCCGGGCCGGGAAGAGGCGGGAGTGAGGGGAGTGGGGGGGGGTGGAAGCCGGGAGGGCGGGAGGGCGGGCTCGGCGGCTTCTCCTGAGGGGGACTACTTGACGTGTCGGTGCGGCGAATTTATTTCCCTTTGCCTAAGGAACGGGCTGTGCTGCGGCCCCCATTGCCTAGGGAAAAAGCCCGGATGTAAAGTGAGTGAAACTAAAGTAGAGTGAAGTAGGGCACCAAACTCTGCCGGAGCGGCGCCGCCGGCCGCGGCGGCGGGGGGCACCGGGCGGACGCACCGCACCCGCCCCGCCGCCACCGGACGGGGGGCAGGGGGGGCGCGGATTTGGGGGGGGGGGGGGCTTGGCCAGCGCGCGCGCCCCCCCCACCTTCCCCCCCCCCGCTTTACCTCTTCCCCCCCCCCCCTCCCGCCGCCTCCCCTCCCCCCGCCCGCCCGGCCGGCGCGCGGGGCTCGGCGGGGGCGGCGCGCGCGCGCGCGCGCACGCGCGCGGGGACCCGCGGCGGCGGGCGCGCGCGGCGGGGCGAGCGCGGGGCCGCGCGCAGGAAGCTGGGGCGGGCGGGAGGAGCCGCCGCCGCCGCCGCCGCGCGCGCACGGGGCCCCGCCGCGAGGGGCTCCGCACAGGAAGTTGATGCAACAGGGCCGCGGGGGGGGGCGCGGCGGCCGCGGCGAGGCGGGAGCGGGCTGGGGAGAGGGGGGGGGGGGAGGAAGAGCGGCATCCTCATCCTCATCCTCATGCAGGGGGCTTTGCTGATGCACCCGGCGGGGTGCGCGGCCGGGCGGCCCGGGCCCGCGCCCAGGAAGAGCCGCCCTCCTTTCCCCTTCCCCTCCCCGGCGCATCGCCGGCCCTGCCATGTTATTCGCAGAAATAGCGCACCCGCTCGCCGTGCGGCCGGGGAGGGTTTTCCCTCCCTCCTCCTCCTCCTCCTCCTCCTCCTCCTCCTCCTCTCCGCCGCTTTTCCGCCTTGCCGTTCGTGCAATGGGGTTTGCTTATTTATTTATTAACTTACTACTCCAGCGCCGGGGGATGCTGCCATTTGCTTTCGTGCGAGCAGCGGGCGGGGGGGCGGGGGGGAACGGGACGGCAGCGCATCAGCTTTCCCTGCCTTTCTCTTTTTTTTTTTTTTTCCTTCCCCCCTTTCCTCTTTTAATTCCCCTCCCGAAAGAGAAAAGAAAAAAAAAAATCGCGGCGAGTCAGAAAGTTACGGTGAAGTTACATATCACGAATCTGAACGTTTTCTGCGGTCGACGTGAAAGGCAAATAAACGTGAATTCGACTGGGGGGGGGGGGCTGCTAACAACAGGGTCAAGATCTTGCAAGGCTCCTGGCTTACTCAGACCCACGGGCGTTTCTGGGTCCGCGTGAAAAGGCAGCTCGGGACCGTGTGTGTCCCCCCCCCAGTACCCAGCCACAGCACAATGGGCTGCTGGGGGCTGCCCAAACAGCCGCCCGGTGCAGGATCAGCTCTTATCTCCGATAAACTAAGCTTAAGTTATAGACGTAGCGTGCACACACACCCACCCGTGCGTCTCCGGCTTCTGAAAGTCTCCAGAGTCTCAGAAATACTTTAAACCTCGCCTTTACATCGGAGCCACCATTGCTAAAGCAGTGGGACGTGTTCTGGACGCTGCGGGATTTGCATGAGCTCTCACAGAAAGCCGGGGTTTGATGCAATGCAAAACCGATTTTTTTTAATAGCCTCTCGCATCACTTTATTTCTTCAAAATGTTCACAAGTTGGGAAGAAAAGTAAGTGTTTGCATTATCTCTGCAGATGCTTCAGGAAACCACGATGAACTCATTATTATGTTGTGAAACTAAATCCATAAAGCAGTCATGATGAGTAACTCAGGGACTCATCGTAATTGGGCAGTAATGCACAGTTTTATCATCTGGAGGATTCTGGTGTGCTCAACGTGAGCGGGGATTTACAGCAAGGTTCCCTCTCGACTGTCAAAAAATTGGGCTACCAAGCCATTGTTTATTTAATTGCTGTTAATTTTCCACTTCTTTTCCATCAGTTGGTTGCCAAGTTCTGTGTGATTTAATTGTGAACTTCACAACATTTGGTGCCTTTCTTAAAGCTGTAGCTCCTGGACTCATACAATTATGCAAGAAAGTCGGGTTTATTTTTTTTTAATTAAGTTTCTAGCCTGTGGGTTTGTAGATATGAGCTTGAAGACACAAACCTTAAAGGCACAAAAAGGAAAAGGTACGAAGCAAATAGAGTCATCCAAAAATGCCTTTTTTTTTTTTTAAATGTCACGTTGTTCGGCTTTTTCTTTTTGAGGCAATCTCTCCTACCCCCCCCCTTTTTTTTTCTCTTTCTCTCCCTCTCTTTTTTTTTTTTTTTTTGCAAGCTGGGTATGATTCTGAACAGCAGGGTTGATGCAGTACTAAAAAAATAAAACCACAGAAAATATCAGGGTGCTGATCAAATACAAATAATTACTGATAGGTGCACAGTTCATGGATTAACAGGTAAGGTCACGTGCACGGGACTACCAAAAAATCTAAATCTACCAAAAAATCTACTGCCATCACGGTACCTTTTCTAACATGTCCAACTGTGACAAGAAGTGTTATGGTTAGTGTAATAAAAATATGACACAATTTTTAATAAATGTGTATTTGCTTTTTATACTTCTTTCTACTTTACTTCTGCAGCCACTCAGTAGATAAAGCAGTACCGGGACCAGGTCAATTACTGTCAGATCTGCACCTTAGTTTACTGTGATTTCTCCTGGGGCTGGGGCACCGTCCAGCCCTGTCCCTCCTCTTACCCCTCCAGTCTCGAGTCCATAACCAATTTTTAAAACCCCCTGAAAATCCCAGCCACAATACTCAAACTTTTCCGCCTGCATGTAAACTTTTACTACCAGCAGTTCAAGTCATGGAGGCTGAGTGTTACAACCCAGGCATCAGCCTGGATTTTAATTTTACCTTCACTTAGGGTTTGCAGCAGGAAGAGGAGTCAGCTTACTCTGAAAACAATCACACCGGAGTTGCTTTTGTCCTTCAGAGTTTTTGACAGAGGCACCAGAAAAATAAATACCAAGTAAAGCCTATTTCACTGGTTTTTATCTTTCTGGTTAACAAGCAAGTTATAAGAAGTTAGAACCAGTGATTAAGCGTTATTAGAGATTTGGCATGTTTATTCTGCTGAGGAGTCAATACGCTCAGTTTGACTAAAGTTTGTTTTAGAGATGAACTTTGGACAAAGTTCAGAGAAAAAAAATAATCATTAGCTGTTACCGTAGATGTGCAAAGAAATTTTACGTGGTTTGTCTTAGAACTCAGACCACGATGGGTATCTCGCGATGCCGGTTATATTCAGTGTGTGTTACTCACCGTGATCTTCGGCTCACAGCCAGGGAGAGTGGCTCAGACCATTTTAGACCCTGAAGTGTGCAGTTTAAGCCACAGATCCTGATTATCACAGACATGCTGAAAGTTTTTCCTTTAAGAGCGGTGCCCATGCACTACTCCTTTGTTCAGACTCGTGATGATGAAGAGGAGTGCTCCCAGCCTCCATGCTACTTAGCAAAAAGTACACCTCCATAGGTGTATGTGTAGCATTCACCTTCTAGTAGCATTAGAAGTGGTTTCATGTACGAAATTGGAAGCAACGGTACCATCAGATGCACAGCTAAATGCTTGAATAAACGGGCTGGTTTTGTTTGTTGGCTTCACACAGAGATATCTAGCATGCTTTCCTTGCAGTGAAAGGAAATCTTGCTAGAAGCCCTCCTTTGCTTTCTGAGTCTTTCTGCACAAAATTGCCCTCCGCACCTCCAAATGTGGTGTTCGTGCTGCTCATCAAAAGTCATAGTTCGGTTTGTCTGGATTTTCCACTTTCTGCTTGATCACATCACCCCGCATGCTCACCTGGTCCCCTTTGCCAAGTTTGTTTCCTAAGAGCACTTACAACTACAAGGCAAATCCAAAGGCTTTCCAAAGGTAGTGGAAAACTCACAAAAATCAACAGGTTTTCGGTGAGAACTTGCAAGCGGCTGCTGGATGACGTTTCTCGTTGAATGTTATTCCACCGGTTTGGGTGAATTTCAGACAAAGATGCACAGTCCATGTAAAGTATTAATGCAGGGGCATCTCAAGAGTAATCAGTTGTCATTACGGATAATTATTGTACTAAGTGTTCAAAACAATAACAAGTTACATCATAACGTGCTAGCTTTGCTATAGCCAGCCCATCTTACAGTGCTGTTTGCTGAGAACACTTAGAGCAGAATCCGAGAAGGCATTAGTTAACATGCAGAAACAGTCTTGTGGCAACTCATGTTAAAAGGAATTAGCAGCAAGTGCAAAGGCTCCTAAACTACAGGTCACAGATCAAGCTGACAGCAGAGTAGCCACGTAGCACTTTCTCTTCCCCTGGCTTTCAGCAACGAAACTCCCTTAAAAAATAAACCAAGAGTTAGTTACTTGCCTATTGCTGTTTTTCACTGTGCTTTTGGCAGGGATGCTAGATGGCTGCAAATAAGAGGGGAGATAGCCTGTGCAGTCGTGCTTAAAAGAGAAAGCCGTAAGACTATTTCAGGCAAGACATACCCCAGCCTAAGAAAACAGTCGGGAACCTGCCTGTTTTTCGCATCGGTGTTTGAACACGGGGTTATCTCTCCAGCAGGATCCAGGCAAAGAGCTCCTTCTACAAGCAAATACCTTCCTCTTCCCAGGGTCAGAGAAGGATAGGGCATCGCTCACTTCCAGACGATAAGGGAAATTAAGCAGGCAGTTTAGACCACCGGTTGGGGCCAGAGTCTGAAAACATGACGCACATGAGACACTTGCCATTAAGAATCTCAGCCTAAGTACAAACTGCGCTGCAGAACGCAACCACCTCCAACTTCAGCCATGGATTATTACCTTCCATAGGAGCTACGGCTTACAGCAGCCCATGAAGCGGACCCCTGCTTGCCCTGGCCCATCCGAAAGGACTTGCTCACTTGGCAGCTGCCGGTCGGTCCAGCCAGGAGCGGTGCAGCCGCAAATCTTGCTCTCCTGATGCTCTGCCTGGGAGGCAGCGGTTTTGACTGGGTGAGCTAAAAATGGCCGTAGGAGTGCATTGCCTGGGATCTATGTTCCAGGAAAGGTAATTCAGCCTTCGGGCTGCCCTGTTCCTTTTGCAAAATTCATGTTCTCCAGGCTGCCCCCAGCAGCAGAGCCAGGGAGGGCCTGTCAGCGCAGCAGAGCGTCGCGTCTGTAGTGGGATTTCGCCGGGGCTGCGAGCTCTGCCGAGGTTAGCCTTGAAAGGATGACTCCGTCTTGCTTTCTCTTCCCCTGATCACTTAACTCTTTTGCTTACCGGAGAGACTGGTTATTTCATACAGAAGGTGGAGGACTGCAGCTCAGAGGGGGTCGCCTGGCCGGTCTCACCAGAGAGCAGGGGGTCCTGTGAGGACCCACCATCGTCTCGTACCTGCCAGCAGCTCCCAGAGCTCTTCTTCCTTGGGTCCCCTCTCAGGGCTTCAGTCGTGTTAAGGTTTCGGTATGTAAAGTCAGCAAGGTTGGCTGCTTCTTATCTGATCTGAGCTCCAGCAAAATGCTGGCTATTTCAACCAGTAATTCTGTATCGGATCGGCAGTTTGGGGAGGCCAGAGTGTATCTTACCCTTCACAAGCCGTTGCTCTCTGCTTCTAGAGGTGCGTCTGCTTTCAGGGAGTCTGGTGGTCTGGCCACTTCCAGATTGAAGGAAGATCTGAGCAGCGATACTATCTCTGGGAATCAAGAGGAATGGGTTTTCTTGCCCTTTTTTTTGTCTTTTCTCTTTAAGTAGATGTGAGCAGTCATAAAGGGGACATTGCTCATGGCTCTCAGGTGGCTGGCCAGGCTGACTAAGCACGCTTACAGATCCCGTACACTGTTTAGAATCACAATGAGCTAGAAATTGTGTGCCAAGATGCAAACGGTCCAGGGAACAGTTTCTCATTTTTAAGCCAGCAGTATGAAGTAACCTAGGAGCAATTGCAGTTCCATTATCAGGTAAAAGAAGCTCTTTTGGGCTCATTGCCCTTTTTGTTAAACAACCTAATGCCCCCTAATTCAGGTTGATTTGTTGTAACTTGGTCACCTCGCTACATTTTTCAGGTGGAGATTGTTGGCCCACTAGTGATTAGGGATATCTAGTCTCCATCAAAATACCCTTTTCCAGATGCCTTCAGCAAAATTCTCTCACTTATTTTGGAGGAGCTTGGAGGTGAGCAAGTTTAGTAGAATTAGAAAGCTGTGGATGGAAATGAAACCGCTGAGTAAGTTTTCAAGGACCCACTGAAAGGAAATGACAACTTTTGTAATGGAGCATTTCAGTGTGTCACGAACCTGATAAGCAAATAGAAGTGCGGAGTGGTAAACCAAGGGCACAAGCCACAGACCATGACAGCAACTACCAGGTTGTAACGCAGGCATATAGACATCTGAATGGGTAGACCTCCCACACGCAGAGAAACCAGACATTGCAGCAAACAACGTCCACAAAAAAATGTCCATTCCTATAAATGGTACACCACCAGTAGAAAGGACGTCATGTTTTTTTAGTTCTTTTAGGTGTTAATGGTCATTTTGGCACCTCGCAGGAGAGATGTGATAAAGCAGAGCCTCCCCCAGGAACATACAATGTAAAAGGTCACTACAGGGGAGAGGCGGGGAACCCAAGGTGCCTTAGGAAAACTAGGTGATGATGACAATTTCAGGATGTTAAGTACTTCAGATATAAATACCGATTGTGGTTTTCAAAAACATTTGCAGAAATTTGGCCCCTAAGTCTTTCCATGTCACTTGATACATAAAGAGCCTGGGGTTTGAGTGGATGGAACACCTAAAAAGCAATTCAGTTCTCTTCAAGTATTTCACGAGGCATATATTTGAGCTGCCGGTTTGGGGCTGCCAGTTTGGGACTACCAGCTGAGCAGCATCTTCTCTTATAGAATGATGTAGCAAGAAGAATATCAGTGTTTGAGAGCAGTGCAGAAGTAGTAAGCTTTGGGAAGTATTAAACTACTGGAATCCCATGTATTAATACACGTTGTCCTGACTTTACTGTGCCAAAAAGTATCCCAGCATAGGCACGGGGACGGGAGAGAAGAGGAGCTGTGAAACAACTGTTACGAAGGAGGGATGGGGAAGAGGAATCCAGGAGCAGACCTATGCCTGGCTTTGCATGCAAGCATAAGAGAGTTAACGATGACTCAGTGGACAGAGAGGTCAGTGCCAGTGCAGGGATTCAGAGTGGGTTTTCATGGCCTAACAATAAATAGTGTTAGTCAACTCTAGATTATCTGGGATTAAGTGTATCGTGGGTGCAGATACCCCTGAGGTGACCGATGCTGAACTAGCGTGGGCTCGTGGGAACGCTGCTGTGCTCACAGCATTGCCTCTTCTGAGGAGCTGTGGTCCCCTGCCCTTCACAGCCCCTGAAGACACCAGTCCCTCCCGGCGGAGTGACACCCTCTTCTCCGAGCCTCCTGGGCAGGTCTGGCTATTTCTGGGTTTCTGCTTTGGCTGCGTTACCTTGTCTTGCCACTTCCTCGGATAATCTGGAGTTGAATGCGGCTGCGTTTTGAACAGTGGGCAGGGACAAAGTAAAGATCAAAAAAGAGTCAATAAACCTGATGGAGATGGGAGGCATCTGCACAGCGAGACGATGCCCTTTTTACTTAGTCATGTCTTAGAATACAGCTACCGCATCATAAATTCAGAGAGACATGTATGTAGAGAGAGGTCTACACAGATATTTTATTTATAATTGATTTTAATATCTTCCACTCGAGTCTTCTGTTGTTTGAGTGATAGGCAAGTTGCAAAATATATCACTCAAGAGTTAGGGAATTCAGCAATTAAGCCTGTTTGCACATTCTTTGTGTTCAAAATTGATTAATAACAGTAAGATACACCAACATTATGCTTTTCAGCTAAAAGACAGTTAGATAATGTCAATATATTCACATATCTCACTGGCATCGCTTCCCTATATGAATAGTACATGTAAGCATAAACATATTTTTCTCTCACTAGGAGGGACAGAATGAAAAGGCTGTTTCTTTCAAAACTCTATTAGGCAATCAAGTGGAAACATGACATAATTTGATTAGTTTCTCTCGCACTGGACTTGGAAACACCATAGTGAATTTGAATAAAAAACTATGATAATTTGAAAACATTGCAAAGTTCCAGGTCACCTTAGTCTCACTGGTAATATCAGTGGGGCTCCTGAAAGCATCGACTCAGTGCTTGCCATCAGCCAGATAGTTAAACAGGGAGCTGGAAGTTAGACGAAGACTATAAAATTCAGTGGAAGCTTGTGTTTTCCCTATTTACAAAGCCATTGCATGCCCACCCCTTCAGAGCAAGCTGAAGGACGTTGTTTCATAAAAGATAGGCTAGAATTAGAAAGGCAACAGAAGGAACAGGGAATAACTTTCACCTTGAGAAAAAAAATGGGACTAGGACTTTTCACTGAAATAAGAGAAAACTGAGAGGTAATATAAGAGGCCTGCTAGATGGAGAGCGGTGAGGAGAAGGGAAGTAGGGAGTGATGGTTCACTGTTCATCAAGACGCAAGAGTAAGTGGCACTGAGTGAAATGATTAGACAATGCTTAAAACAAACAAAAAGCAATACTTTTTTGCTCAGTGCATAACTACATTTGGAACTCATTGCTGCAAGATTTCCTGGAGCCTGAAATCCATACATAAATGTGTTCAGAAAGGCATGAAACAAATCTACTGAAGGATGCAACATCTGACTCAGCAAGCCCTTTTACTACTGATTGCCAGAGGCTTCCAGGAGGAAGTTCCTTCTGGATGCTCCCAATTTCTTACAGTCCCCCCTAAGTACCTGAGTTGGGACATTATCAGAGGGAGGCTGGGCTAGATGGCGCATCTTTGGTCTCCTTCAGTATTGTCACTTTTATGAGTTCAGGAGTAAAGGAAGTAGTAGTATTTTGGTGAAGGGGGAAGAAAATCAGTGCAAGAGGAGTCTTCCCTATTCATGTGTGCCAATGGTGTATAGACTTTGCTTTTTACTTGAATAGAGTGAAACTTCTTGTACTGTGGGTTGGGGTTTTTTTTCTTCTGAGAATGAAAACAGGCCTTACATTGTCATTCATATCACATTTATTGGAATGAGCGGCAGTTTATCTTTTAATAAAAACACACTGTTTGAACGGGAATCACATAAGGGGGCTGTTTGAAGGTCGTGGAGGAAATGGGCTACATGTCCCTACTAAACCAAAACCAGCATCCTTGCTCTCTGCTGCTTGAAATACCGTTCGCAGGCAGGCATTGCTAGGCAGGAGCCGGCCAGGGAGGCTGCCCGGTGGTGCCCAGTGACCGGTGTGGCTCTGCCAGGCCCCTGCGGTGGGTTTGCAGCTGCCCACCATCACGCTCCCATCCCAGCCAACCTCTTCCCTGGAGAGATGGAGATCAGGGTCAACCCACCCAGCAGCTTCCACTAGGGGCCACTGCTACATAGAGGAGGAGGAAGAGGAAGAGGAGAGGGAAGAAGTCGGAAAGCATCACTCTTGAGGTTTTATTTCCAGGCATGAGGACATCTGTTTGCAAACGGTTTGGCAAATGTGGATGAAGTACTACTGTTTCTGTTGAGGCGCACAAGAGAAAAGGGATGGCCACTGCAAGCTGCAGGGGCTGTTTTGTTTCCAGCTCAGACATTACTGGCAGGGACTGAAAAGTCACTCCTCTTTCCAAACCCTTCTCCCTGCACCATGTGAGCTTAGAGGAGCGACGGATCGCTCGTTCCTGAGGGGACGTGAGGTCGGGGAGGTGAAATGTCCTATGCGACAGCACTTCAGAAAGGAAGCAATGCATGTTCTGACAACAATGAAGTTATATTTACAAATATCTGTATGAAATTTGCAGCTTCCAGTTTGGACCTAAAGAAAGGCTTGTGTGCCTAAAAGCTTGTTTGTTTTTTCCAGTGATACTGGTTATCTCATAACATACATATATATTACCTTCAAGACTTGCCCTTCTTTATCCTTAGACCATGGCAATGACAGCACTACTAAATATAATATTGAGACTTGGCAAAATATATTTTTATCTCCCTAGTTTCACATGAATCATGTCTTCCCTTGCTTGCATGGGATGCTTGCTGCTTTCTAGGGCTTCAGTACGAGCAAAACTGAACTTACAGGGCCAGGGAGTAATTATATCAATGGATATTTCTGGGGAATTCACTCAGAAGTTTAAAATTCTTTAGGGAATCCCTCCTGGCAGATGTGAGAAGACTGTATGAGCAATATTAACCTTGATGGATAAATTGAGACACCTCAAACTCTGCCTGCCCTCATGGAGAAGAAATGCCTCCTCGACAGATTTAGAGAGAAATTCAAGAAAATGCCAAAATACATAAAGGTGCTAAAAGACCATTTCCAGCCCACCACACCCCTCAGCAATTCTACTTTCACCCAGAACTGAGAGAATTTAATTATTCCCCAGAAACAAATGTTTCTCTGCTATTTGTAAAGAGCTAAGGGATAGGAAGTTACACCCCTTCTACCGTGGAGTCCTTAGAGGGGATCGAATAGCTTGTGTTTATTTATCTTTACTAGCATAACCGGCTGTCAGCGGATTATCTCCTTCTGGCATCGAGATGGCTCCTTTTCACCATCAGGCAGCTGCAGAAGCAGCAGAGATTTTTTTTGCTGATTTTTGGCTTCCTAGTTCATCGCGTCTCTTCCTTTGGTTGCTGGTGTGAACCGCTTGGTGGGGAATCTGCCTCCGAGGCCAGTCTGTCCTGCTTCTCTGCTACGCATATGAAAAGTTTAGAGGCTCCTTCTTTGGTTCAATATTGAGGCTAAAATAGTGTGACTAAATAGATAAACAATAGCGTCGTTTTGCATCCTCTGGCTCAAGATACAGCTGCCCCCTGTATGTGCTTTGAAATGATAGGGGCACAGGAGCTTGTGCTGGGAAGCAGAGGGGTTCTCCCCTGCAAGGCGGGATTGTCCCAGATGTACAATGCTTGTCATGGTACAGCAGCACCAACACCTGATTCAGGTGAGAATCATGGGGTTTGGGGCACTGTGCAAACAGTTAAGGAAGGGACTTACTGTTTCCACCCCTGAAAACTTAATATACAGCATCAGCACTAACGAACTCCAGCCCTTATCTCAGTCTGAAACCACACGCAGTGAGAAAACGTGCCTTTTGCCATTACCTGTCTTACTGCTACTGCCACCCCTAGCCCTGGGCTTAACACCTGCAGAGGGGATATGCCTGTGCCAGAACAGAGCGTGCAGCATTAGGATTATTCAGATATGGTCCTTACCTTCACCTGGAAGAAGGAACAGAATACAGTAACGATGAGTCCTCTACAACTGCTGGCTGCTTCTTTCCACATTGCCGCAGCTTAGTCCATGCAGGATGCTCCTTTCTATTGAATTCAGCTGGTGGCACCTCAGGTTGTATCACTTTGAGGGAGATTCCAGGTGGTGTGGGGTGAGGAAGGTCCCTGTGACACTTTTGTCTGTGGGGGTGTGGGATAACTCAACAGTGTGTGGGCTGGGGCAGGGTGGTGCCTGGGGGGTACACCTGCATCTGGAGCGGTCCAGGGCACTGCCATGTGGTGGAGCCCAAAGGAGAGTAATTTGGAGGCTGAGATTCCTCAGCATTTTAAGGTAAGGACTGGTCACCTACTTACAGGGGGACTGAGGTGCTTGGTTTGGGACCAGCTGAGGTTCCTCAGTCCCAGGGATACGGATGATGCCTCAAGAAAGAGACCCCAGAGTGCAACAATCCAGAAGTGTCCCTTGAGCCTCCATTTGGGGTGATGTGGGTCATCTCAGTTTGTCATTGACAGGGCACCTCAGATTCGCTGCAGTGCATTGATTCTGCGCATGCAGGGGGCACTCGACATTAGGGGACGTCTCCAGACCTCAGTCCATTGGCCTCAATATGCCAATACTGAGGGTCAGGATACCACCACCTGGATGGGGAGTTAGCTCAAGGCACACCAGGTTTTGGAGTGCAGGACTGTGTGATATAGAGGGGACCAGAGAAATTAAGTTTGTGGAGAAGTTGCCCAAGAGCACCTCCATTGTGCTGCCAGGATACCCAAGTATAGCGGGTGTCAGAAGAGCAGAGCTTGGAGGTCTCTGGGTGTCTGGATTTGGGAGGGTACCAGGCAACTCAGCTGGAAGGCACACATGGTGCTGAGCACCATCTCCACTGTGTCACTGGCTTCTTAATTTGGGAGGATCCATGGCGCCTTCATCCCCTGTGAAACCCCTGGTCCAAACAGTACTTCTGGCAGTTTATTTTTGCAACTGAAAACTTTATGCAGTTGATGGGAGTAGTGTAGGAAAAGGATTATCCAAGTCCAAATTTATATGGGCTTCCCATGTCTACACCCAGGCCTAGCGGCAGGGCTTGGCCAAAGGATGGTGTCCTGGTTTCGGCTGGGATAGAGTTAATTGTCTTTCTAGTAGCTGGTATAGTGCTGTTTTGGGTTCAGTATGAGAAGAATGTTGATAACACACTGATGTTTCCAGTTGTTGCTAAGTAATTTTTATACGAAGTCAAGAGTTTTTCAGCTTCTTATGCCCAGCCAGCAAGAAGGCTGGAGGGGCACAAGAAATTGGGAGGGGACACAGCCAGGACAGCTGACCCAAACTGGCCAAAGGGGTATTCCAGACCATGTGACATCATGCCCAGTATATAAACTGGGGGGAGTTGGCCGGGGGGGGATTGCTGCTGGGGAACTAACTGGGCATTGGTTGGCAAGTGGTGAGCAATTGCATTGTGCATCACTTGTTTTGTATATTCCAATCCTTTTATTATTATTGTTTTTCTATTATTATTATCATTATTAGTTTCTTCCTTTCAGTTCTATTAAACTGTTCTTACTTCGACCCACGAGTTTTACCTTTTGCCTTCTGATTCTCTCCGCTATCCCACGGGGGAGGGGGCGGGAAGTGAGTGAGCGGCTGCGTGGTGCTTAGTTGCTGGCTGGGGTTAAACAGGTTGGAAACATAGGGCTGAGCAGCACTCTTGGGTATGGCAAGCACCTGCATGGTCAAAGCGAAGAGGGTGGTTGCTGTGCATTAGTCCCCGTGCTGCAGAGCAAGGTGGGGGCTTGCATTGCAAGCTACGGGGAGGCTCAGAAAGTGTCCCGGTGAGGAATCCTGTCATTCCTGCATGGCTCGTGATCTTCCAGCCTTACCATTCGTCACAGTTCAAAAGCGTGGCAGAGCACCCCAGGGTGGGGGAAGGTCTGCCAGCAATAACGGGGTAAAAAGAGAAGAAGGAACCGGTACTTTTCCTAATTCAGATGAAATACCTGGATCAGAAGAGAACGTCAAAAGAGATTAGTTTGAATACGAAGCAGAGGGGACCAGAGACCACGAGGTCAAGTGTTGAAAGCGAATAGAGAATAGATGTGTGATGGGCCTACACGTGGTGGAGGGGGATAGTGCTTTCTACTGGTGTTCAAAGGGGAGCTGTAATGTTTTAGATATTTCCCTTTGATGAGAAGGAATGAAATACTGCAGGTACCCAGGGAAGTTGCGTGAGATCATCGGGGAGAGTACCCAGTCTGTGCGATATGTGCGGGGCACGTGCGTTGGCAGGGGCAGGTAGGAGATGGCTTCTAGAGGTGGGCACCTGGAGAGAGAGGGAGGGAGATGAAGAGGAGGCATGGGCAACAAAAGGACCCCCAGAGGGCATCAGGGTAGGGTGGGTGAGGAAAATACAATCTGAAACTGAGTAAATTGTTTGAGAACAGTAGGCAGAAAGTGAAATTGGGCTGAAAAAAACGTGAAAGGGAAAGATAAAAGAAAAACAACACAACCAGGGAGAAAGTGAGAACAAAGAAAGAAAACCAGACTGTGAAATCCACCTGAAAAGATAAGTGAGTTCCTCACTCCCTATCTCTCACTGCAGTGAATATTTGGAGGATTTGACTTGCTGCCTGAGGCAAATTATGTTAAGTAATGGGGAGGATAATGGGGTTTACACATGGAGGGATCTTCTTGCCTCCCTACTGCTGTTTCAGTAACAAGTGTGTGGCTTTACATTATGTCCTTTGTATAGGGAAGGGCTCTACAGTATGTCAAGGATTTTATAGTGACGTAAGGGCGGTAAGGGCTGGGACCAGGAAAGGTGACTGAGTGTGCTTGAAAATGTTTCAATGCTTAAGAAAGTGTGTGTTCATATTGTTGTGATATTTTTATAAAGATTCAGTTTAGAGCTGTTTTAGGGAGGAATTCTGAAATGCTCCCAGGCTCTTCTCCTTTCCTCCCATACTTCTGTCTTCCCCCAAGACTCAAATAATCTTCACCTTTTTTCATGCTATGTTTTAGGATTACTGTTGTCTTTTGTTTTCTAGCTCCTTTTTTTTTTCTCATGGACTCCCCTACTTTAGTATTTGAATTTCTTTTTTCTTTCATTCCTTCTTTTCCCCCTTTCTTTCCCTTCAGCCGTGTTTTCCTCATTGCAAGTGTGATTCTACCTTTAATTACCCGCCTCCATGAAATGTCCCTTCTTTCCTGCCTCCTAATGCATATTCTTTCTCACATCCTTCAACTTCCCCTTGCTCTTGCATATGCTCTTCCCTAGCTTCCCATCTTTTTGCCCCCATCCTCCTTGACATTTTTCTTTCCTCTCCTTGTTCCTGCCTGTATCCCGGTGAGTGTCCCTTCCTGCCTTCCTCTCCCTCCATCATCTTCCTTGCTCACTTGCAACCCCTCTGGTCCCCAGTTTTCCCTTCCTGCCAATGCCCCCCTCCACCCCAAATGTCTTTGTCTCTCCTTCTCCTTGTGGAAAGACATGCCTGTGAGAGGGACAAGCCTGAAAAGAAGGACTTACAATGAGAACTTGAGAAGAACAAGCCACGAGGAAAGCTGAAGGGGAAGCGAAATGTGTAGGAAGAAAGTCAAGGAAGGGAAATGAGACCAGGGAGGCAAAACCAGAGAGAACTAAGAGTCACAAAAATACTCGGACACAGTAGGGGGAGAGAGAGACAAAAAAAAAACACCCAACCAGCTGGAGAACACAGTAGAAAAGATAAGGGTGTTCCTAGTTATCTGGCGCTGTGGCAATGAGTCAGAATCACTGAGTTTCCGATCTCCTATTCAAATGTAAACAAATATTTCTTCATCTTTCCTGCAGTGATGCCCAAAGGGTGCCAATCAACCCATGGCACAGCAGGGTTATCCACACCTCGCAACCCCAGCAGCACTTTTGCTGTAAGGCAAAGAGCAGGAGGAGAGTACAGCACACCTGCAAAGCTGTCAGGCAGCTGTCAGGCAGAGGGGTTAATAACTGGTTGGGTTTTTTTGTTTTTCTCCACCAAACCTGAAACACATGAAGATGCTTGCCCACAGATAAGCCAGGACGACCACGCTGGCAGGATAGCCTGGCCCTCACCAGCTCTGGTACTCCTCTTCAGCCTGAGAGATGTCCAGCAGCTAGATATTCTGCTCCTCTGCCATTTGCTTCCCGTAACTGAACCCTACACGCTCCCAATAACTCTCACCTTGTGTATTTGGTAAAGTCTAACCCCTGTGTTCAGATATGTGAGCTAGAGAGATGTGCTATACTGACCCTCGTTAAAGGTTATTGTATTCTCTGACTGTGAAGTCTGTAAGATCTACCCATTTTCCTCTTCTGTTTGGACTCATAACCACATGAAAATAAATAGTTATAATAAAGAGTGATTACCTTTTCTAGGTACATCTTGCCTATATCTGGCCATATGTCAGTGTGAGACTGCCTCACCCTTTACTTTATATTTGTCAGGAGAAGCTAAGTAAAGGTTGTATTAACTGCTATTTGCCCTGGTCCTGTGGTATGCAGCCAGTGTGAAATTCAAAGACAATTTAGAATGCTATCACCAGTCCTACTGATGGTATTTTGCACTCCCTTTATTTAGTACAAAGCAAATCATACCTCAGGTGCTTAATTTTCTTCTAAAAAAATTAAGACATTAAACATATTTGCTTTTCAGCTTGCGAACACTCCATCCCTCTGATGCAGTGGTTCTGACTTCCTGGGGACTGCCTGTCTAGAAATGTTTGTGCAGAGCTGCTCACTGTACAAATACACCTTTAAGATCCACTCCTAGCGAGTACTCCCCATTTAAATCCACATAAGTTGGTCGTGAAGCAGAAGGGTCACTGAGTGTACTTTGGTCCTTACAATTGCAATCAATTTCTGAAGAGCAGAAAGTTTCCTTAGGCAGCAAAAATATGTTAGCTCCATCAGCAAGACAGCACAGATTGAGGCTGTTGGCACTTAATATATGTAAATTGTCAGGAATCCCAAGTCACCCATCCAAACCAACTCTTCTGAAGGCAATGCACTGCGCCCCATCTCTCTCAAATCCGCCACAAGTCTTGACCAACTCTAGTTGGCTATTTCTGGCACGAACCAGTGAAGCCCTTACAGAGTTTTTAGTGCTGGAAGGGATCACACCTTCTGTAACGCTGTATTTCAAACATGTAGCAGAGAACAGGAAAACAAGCTGCAAGAAAAGCGATGTACGTTCAGATCTTCTCTCTTTCAGTGGCTTGCTGGTGGTGCGCTAGCCAAATCACTGGATTTCTCTGCCTACTCTTCCTTATGCAAACAAGGGGAAGTGATACTTAGTCATTATTATAACATCTAGGGATGCAAATTACTGTGTCAATGATTACTGTTTGTTCTCAAAATACATTCCATTTCCCTTTATCCCATTTACAACACTGGATTAGTCACTTCCAATATTACAGAATCATAACCATTCATTCCTTCAGCTGAAGTACTAGTTTCCCTAAAAAGAAAAGCATCTCTGAGAGGTGGGCCACTATGTGACACAAGGATATGCGGGATCGAGTTGCTTAGATACTGGGGTGATGGAAGCTATTAAGTACAGAGGTGACCAATAAACAGCACTAAAAAGTGCATAATATATTGAGGATATAGCAAACGCTTGTCTAATGTAACATCTGATGGCTAATGAGGATTTGTAACTCATCTGTAAGAACAGCTTTACTTTCTTGCAATGATACTGATTGCATCAGGAATTTCATAGTAGTGCAGAACAGTACATAAATTAAAATCATTAGACTGATGGGATACACAACTGTTAGCACACATCAGTGTGCTTCCATGAATGTGGATTTTATGAAGTAGGAAATATCTTCAAGAGTCTACGTACATCTTCGTGGTTTTGCAAAGGAGTTTTTCACTGCTATGTGTGTATTAGTGCCAACTTCTCCCTCACTGAATTTGGAATTATAAAAAAATCCCTGATATCTGACTATATATTGTCCTAGCGAGGGAGGAAAATGTTTTATTGAAGCTTGCTGGAATTTTGAATGAGCTTTAATCACGGAGATGCTGGAGACAATTACTCGGGCTATGGCTACACACAAAATTGCAGCAATTGAACTGAAGATTGGAAACTGATAAAGCAGTTCAAGCCTGTATAAAAATACCTCTCTCGGCTTAGGTCAGTATGGGCTCTATACACCCTTCTTCGCAGGTAAGGAGGGAGTAACAGTTGTCATACATCTTGATTCTTACAACGTTTTGACACCATTCCACACGACATTCTCCTAAGCAAACAAAGAAAATACAGTTTAGGTGAAATCCTCATAAAGTAGGCACATGGCTGGTTAAAAAAATAGCTTTAAAACCCAGTTATCAATTGTTCTCTGTCAGACTTAGAGGAATTTTCGAACAGGGTCCTTCCAACATCTGTGTGGAATCCATTTTATGCAGTATTTTCATTAACAACCTGTGACGAGGGAATAAAGAGTACTCATAAAATCTGCAGACATCATCTAGCTGGGAGAGGATGCAAACAGTTTGGCGGATGGACTGAGAATTCAAAATGATCTTGCTAAATTGGAGAAAATCAACGACTCAGTAAAGAAAAGTGCAAAGTACTACACTTAAGAGGAGGAAATCAAAAGCACAAAGAGAAAATGGGGAATAAGTGGCCAGGCGGCAGTACTGCAGAAAGGCAGCTCGGGGTGTGAGCCATGAACTGAATAGGAGTCAACAGTATGATGCCGTTCCAAAAAAAAGGCAGAGCTAATGCGGTGTGCTGGGTGCACGATGCAGCAGGTGACCGGTTTGCTCTTCCTGGCACGGGGGAGGCCGGACACAAACGGAGGGTTTCACAGCTGAGCAGCAAACCCGAGAAAAGGGTTTGAAAGCACATCCTGCAAAGAAAGATTAAGAAGGTTTCTTTAAGAAGGGCAAGACTAGAGAATGATGTGGTAACTGTTGGCTTATAAAGATGAAATGTTTCGACTGACCACTGGGAGAAGGACAAAAAGAGGTTTCTGCTTCAAAATAGAGGCTCCGGGAAGAGATGAAAGCCCCTGCCATTTAGGCATAAGGGAATGAAGTCGTGGAGCTACTGAGCTGGGTGTGCACAGTGTCCTTGACCATGTTGTGACCAACTTCATCCAGGGATGCTGCAGATATGGTCAGGCCTGCCAGTGGGCACCGAATGTAGGATGCAGATGGAAACAAGCTCGAGGCATCTGCTCGGGGTGGCCACAGCTGAACTGTGCCACCCCAGAAATGAAGACAAACTTACTTCTTTTGCTGTAAACCCCTGAGATGCCAACATTTAATTTGACAGTGAAAGCAGAGCAACTTCCTCCTACCTACCAAGTTACGGAGAAACCCTGTGGCAGCTGATGGAAAAAGGCCACGAGTTATGTCCCCGGCCTCTCCTGTTGAGCCGTTTCTGAAGATCTTGGTGAGGAGCTCCCAGGAGGCTTCCAGGAGGCAATATAAAGTGCCTAAGCCCTTGTCAGTGCAGGCAGCCTCTGCTTGTCTGCCTACATCCATGTGGACATTTTTGCATTTCAGTAGCTGCTAGCCTCTGTTGTGATTTAACTGGGGAAAAAAAATTGACAATATTTTCCTCCGTGTTTTCAATTATCCCTAGAGCTGGCTGCACTTTCTTTGAATACCAGAGCTTTGAATTTCATTGAAGAAACAAAACAACCAAAAATGCACAATTCTGAACCCACTGAGTTTTTCACCTGTTTCTCAACCAGGAGAAGGAAAGCATAGCCAATGGTAAGTGGCAAATATGGGTTTGCTAACCTCCACCGGCCAAATCTAGTGACTAATGTCTCCTTCCTTTTGGATGAAATGGGATTAGCAGAGGTATATTGGTCTTGAAAATCAAGCAAGAAACATAGGGTTCTAGTAAAAGTTGGGAAGTTGGGAAGCTCTGTGGAGATCCATCATTACTTAGGAAGCTGTATCCTCTGCAGTAGACCCATAGCTGGAAGGATGCAACAAAACTGAACTATCCTGTTTGCTGTGGAGTGAGGGGGAGAAGAACAAATAGCACCGTGGAGGAGCATGTGGCTCAGCGGGCAGAGGGCTGGACGGGCAGGTAGCGGAAGCTGGGACTAATCGGACTTGCTGCATGACACTGGGGAAACTCTTTCACCTGTTCCTATGCCACAACATCTCCAACTATAAAATGAGATGATGAGCCTGGCTTTTCCTTATAAATAACTCAAACTAACTTTCCTTATGAATGATTTTCCTTAAAAATAACTTCCCTTATAAATAGCTTACATGGCAAATACTACATAGGACATAACAGGCTCTGTGGCGTTTTTTGTAATAAACACATTTCCGAACCCAAATAGCTCAGTAAAACAGTTGCAGATGCTATGCTTCTTAAGGGAAACATGTGCTTTCAAAATGTGTTGTTAGTATAAAAAAAACAATTCATTGCACTGATTTAAATGTATTAGCAAGCATCTAACCTGCAGTAATTTAATTGCAAAAATTTAATTGCAAAATTAAAACAATTAGCAAGGCAGCCCTCAATGTTCATGATAGTACATCTATTTTATACAGAAATTGATAGTATCTGAAGCACCCTATAAAATAAACAAAATAATCACTAACTAAAGACGGA
Organism: Buteo buteo; assembly: GCF_964188355.1. Classification (NCBI taxonomy): domain Eukaryota; kingdom Metazoa; phylum Chordata; class Aves; order Accipitriformes; family Accipitridae; genus Buteo; species Buteo buteo. Next base: position 43,778,538 of record NC_134176.1, read on the forward strand.
GGGTTTTTTGCAAACCTTCTGGGTTAGAGTTAAAACAAGTAACTTTACCCATTAGTCACAGAGTGGCTGCTTACTCGGTCTGAAAGCCAGTCCATGCCAGCACTCACTGGCACTCCCTACATGTGCCACAGCCCAGTGTACCAGAGATGCCCCAGGTGACAGTAACTAATGGGGCAAAGAGGTGTCTTGTGATCGCAATTCATGTGCACGCAGGGCGATATCCACATCTTCCTACAGTTAAGCAGATAAACAAGCTGCAGCCACAGACTGAGCTGGTTCACCCAGGAAATGTCTTCACTTAAAACACCCCATCCACTCTCCTTTCTTGAAATGTCCTTGCAAGTAAGTGGCTTCTCGTATGGTGAAGCTTTGCCTCTACTTGCAGGTTGAAAGTTATACAGTGGCCAATGCTTGTTGGTGGCCCCAACATGCTGCCAGTTGTTGGAGAAGATAAAAAAGATTGGTCCATTTTATTTTCTGCCTGTGGCCGGACAATGGTGCTTAGTTGTGGAATGTTTGAATTGGCGTTGGCGACTTGGAGCCTCTTTGCAGGATGGATGCTTTGGGTTTCCTCCTGACTTTGGCTGGGGTTTCAGAAGCCAAGTTCACGCCAAGGCCGGTGGGCCTGGGGCTTTGTTCCCATCGTCTTCCAGGAACTGCTCTTCACTTCTGAGAATTATTGAGTGCCGAGATTGCCAGCTGAGCTAGTTTCTGGTGGAGCAGGCAAAGCGGATGAACTTGACCTGTGTTGTGGTTTAACCCCAGCCAGCAACTAAGCACCACGCAGCTGCTCGCTCACTCCCCCCCACCCAGTGGGATGGGGGAGAAAATCGGGAAAAGAAGTAAAACTCGTGGGTTGAGATAATAACAGTTTAATAGAACAGAAAAGAAGAAAGTAATAATGATAATGATAACACTAATAAGATGACAGCAGTAATTATAAAAGAATTGGAATATACAAATGATGCACAGTGCAACTGCTAACCACCCGCCGATTGATGCCCAGTTAGTCCCCAAGCGGTGATCCCCCCACTCCCACTCCCCCCAGTTTATATACTGGGCATGACGTCACATGGTATGGAATACCCTGTTGGCCACTTTGGGCCAGCTGCCCTGGCTGTGTCCTGTGCCAACTTCTTGTGCCGCTCCAGCTTTCTCACTGTCTGGGCTTGAGAAGGTGAAAAATCCTTGACTTTAGTCTAAACCTTACTTAGGAAAAACTGAAAACATCACTGTTATCAACATTGTTCTCATACTGAACTCAAAACACAGCACTGTACCAGCTACTAGAAAGACAATTAACTCTATCCCAGCTGAAACCAGGACAACCTGGTAAGCAGGAACATACTGACCTTGTCAACTATTTCTGACAAAGTATCCAGTGGTTTCATTTCAGTTAGGGTCAAAAAACCTTCACTTTCACAAGGGGAAAATGTCTCATTTAAATTATCTCAGGAAGGCAACCGTGAAGTTCATTTCTCCAGCTTTATCAAAACAAGGGTCTTCAACCGGACTGCTGCTGGGCCTCCTGGCACCACCTGCACGATGGGACTATTTCTCTGTACAGGCAGTTGTTTGTGAAACTCATCTTAGCCCTTTCACAACACCCTCTTAGCACTTTCCAAGAGCCATTTAGCACTTAGCACAGTAAGCAATATGTGGCCAAGGAGATGGGAATAGAAGAGGGATATATTAGGGCCAACTGCTGTTTGAGGGAATTTGCTTATTAAAGCAGATGATAATAATATCAGAAACAGTAATCAGGTACTGTAGTAACAGGAAAAGAAACCCCAAACCCTCCAGGGCTACATATCTCCAGACTCTGGTTCTGACTATTTTTTAACCAAATCAAAATCAGCAGTCGCTAGGAGCTCAGTGGAATCTATGTCTTTACTCAGTGTATAATTTGTTTGAACTTAGTTGCCATCTCTTGAAGAACTGGCCGATTGTCCAGCTATTTGCCCTTTAAATAAGCATGGGCTATGTGTGAGAGAGAGAGTGCCTGTGGAATATCTGTTAAAAGGGATAGGGTGTTTGGTGAGCTGCTGCAGGACAAGCAGCTTCCTGGTTCTTTCTTTCACATTGTCAGTTCACATGTCCATGATTTGGACTTTGGACTGAAGTTTTCTGAGTCTGATCCTCCCCACTTGCTGCACTTTGCTGCAGTCTCTGCAGTGCCTTGTGGTTGGGAAAGCTCTGCCCATGCCCTCCGTGGAGCAGACAGCGCAGCCCTGACGTGCCTTTTGTAATCCTTTATACTTCTGTGCTTTCACTCCACAGACAATTTTCTGTATAGATTCCTACCAAATGCAATACACAAACTTAGCGTGCTCAGCTTCATTGCCACATTTTGAACCCCTTTTTCTAGCAGATCTTTTGTAAGTTAGCATCCCTTTATAGATTTTCCACTGATTTCCACTCCCATTTCTGTGGATGTTCCTTCCTCTCCATGACCTGGAGACAGCTTGGCAGCCCAAGGCAGCCTAAGGAGCTGCTTCTATGCAGAAACTGCAGGTCCTAGAGTGTGCTGAGCCAACATCAAAGATAAAACATTAAAGATACTGACACAGGAATGGCACTGGCGATCAGCTCTTGCACGTGTGAAGAATCTGTAAGGATGTCCTTATGCACCTCCTTCTTCTGGCCGTCTGATTAAGGTGATCTGCTACCGTTTGCATCACTTTGCCAAATGAATATATATTTGCCGGTTTGGCCTGCTGTCACCAAGAACATTAATATCTGTGAAAGTTTCCATGTTCCTATAATTATCCACTACCTGTTACAAGTTTGATCACTTCTTGAATATAGTTTTCCCTTTAGCCAAGTGCTGTGAACCCCTTATAAATCCTAGTTTTTACAAGTGTGGGGAGCTAACCTGGGTTAACTCTGCACTTCTTTTGTTTCCTAGCTTTGTTTGGATTTTGTTTTAAATATTAGGTGCTTTTGCAAAAAGTAGGTGTTTGATGCTATTCAGAACATGAGTCAAAAGGCTGCAAAAGTGGAAAAAATTAATTCCTCGCTTATCCCTTCCTTCTGTACTGCAGCCCCAGGCTCCTGCAGGGAACAGATGACATGACACCATCAACATACCGGCACACAGTGAGCAGGAGTGCTTCTCACTGCACGGCCACCTTGCTGCCAGGGCAGCGGAGACAGACCGAAGCCAGCTGCCAGCTAGCAACTCCTACCAGTATAGCCATGGCTACTGGGCGTTCAGTGCCTGGGTCTTTCCCCAGGCTCTCAGCGAGTTTGTAGTTGGCATGAAACATCACGCTGCTCACACCATGCCGGTTAGTAGCCAAGTTGTCAGTGAAAACCAGCTCTACCACATGAACCGCTGTTACATCTGAGTTAGAAAGTCAGCTTTACTCAGTAGGAAACAGCCAGCTTGGACGGATAATCTACATCCTGACATTATCTCTCTCTTCAAGATCTTCCTCCATATTTACCTCTTGGACCTGTCTTGGCATTCAGACGAGGCTGGTGCTCCTGTATCAGTGCAGTGATACAAAGATGTGTAGGATCCCCTGTGCAATGAGGGGCAGCTTTAGTATTGCCTCTGTCCTACGTCCCCAAGGAAAATTTCCCTCTTGGATGGCTTAGTAAAACCAGTAACTTTTGAGCTAAAGAGCTGGCCTCTAAGCCCAAACAAGTATTTGAGGACTTCTCCACCGCTACATGGCTTTGAGACGCAGGGAAGGAGGTCCCCGGGGGAAGCACCTCTCTGCCGAAATGGCCAATTTCGGTGGAGGGTCGTGCCAGGTTTAATCTTCAGCTCCAAGGCGCTAAACTCGAACGCCGTGGGCAGTTAGGGGAAAACTGCTCTTCCCAGTCTTATGCCGGCGGCGCATCTTTACGTGGCCGATCCTTCCCTCTTGACAAAAAAAAAAACAAAACCAAACAAAAAATATTAAAAAATCCTGTCTATGAAGGCAACCAGCCCCCTCCTTTTATTCCAGCAGCAGAGGCCGAGGGCGGCGGGCCGGCGCTCATGGCGGCGGCGGCGGCTCCGCCCTTCCTCCGCCGTGGCCGCGGCGGCGGCGCCCCCTGGCGGCCGCGCCGGGTGCGGGCGGCTTCGCGCTGCCGCTGCTGCCCGGCACCGCCCCCTCCCCCCCCCAAGTTTGTCATCCCCTCCCCGGTGCTGAGGTACCGCAGAGAGAAAGTGGGTTTGGCGGTTGGTTTTTTTTTGAAATTTCTGAATAAAATGACGTTAAATGCCAGCCGGGTTTTACTGGAAATGGCGCAAACTTTCCAAAAAAACACTCCGAACCCCACCAAGTGTCGTTCGGGGACGTGAAGTAAATTGGAGGAGGGAGTATTTAGCTTTCCTTTTCCATCCAGGGAAGTGTACCAAAACAACCTCGGCGGTGACAGGGTGGCTTGGCTCACACGGCCGCGGGCACGGACACGGACACGGACACGGACACGGACACGGACACGGACGCGGACGCGGACGCGGGCAGTGCCGCCCGCCCGCCGCCAGGGGGCAGCGCCGCCGCGGGCCGGGCCGGGCCTTGGGCGCGCGGCGCCTCCTCAGCGTCAGCGCGTGCGGGGCGGAGGGGGCGGCGCGGCGCCTGATGGCGGCCCGGGGCAGGGGGCGGGTGAGGGACGCTGAGGGAGGCGGTGAGGCGAGGAGGGATGTGGGGGGGCGGCTCGCCGCAGACGGTTCCCGGTAGGCGAGGCGGGTGGAGCGGGGAGTAGCGGCGGTGGTCGCGGCCCGGCGGTGGTCGCGGCCCGGCGGTGGTCGCGGCCCGGCGGTGGTCCCGGCCCGGCGGTGGTCCCGGCCCGGCGGTGGTCCCGGCCCGGGCGGCCCTGAGGCCCGGGCGTAGACGGCCTGTTGGCGGGGGTCAGGCCCCCTCCCCGGGTGGCGTGCGTTGTCCCCGGCCGCCCTCTGTAATACTTCCAGCCACCGTGCCGTCAATATTTGGCAGGTGAGGTGGGAGGGGCCTGGGTTTGCACCCCTGGGGCAGGGAGAGCAGGTGCCTGGTGCGGAGGTGGGGGAAGGCCGGTCAAGATGGATCCTGCCTTCCCCCACCCCTACGCCCAGTCCTGTGAGGTGAGCCTGGCCCTCTTCCCTCTCCAGTGGTTGCTTCTGCCAGCATAAGGAGAGCAGCACCATCTGTCTTCTGCTTTCCTTTTTCCAAGTCCTACATGCTTCACAAATTGCCAGCGTTCAGCCTACAACTAGCACTCCATACAGTGTGATTTGCCTTTTTACATTCTTCCACTGCTCCATTGCTGTTTTCTCCACTATGAAGAGCAGCAAAGAATGAGTGGAGTTGGGGACCAAGAGAGAAGATCAGATCACTTTAAAAGGAAGGAGGGAGGGGGAGAATGAAAATATAACTTCTCGGCCCTCTTCCCGATTTTTCATGCAAAAAGGTTAATAGCTGAAGGATATGCTCTGGCCCACATGCTTCACCAGCGCAGGAGGTGGCAGGTTTCAGGACTAGAGCAGCCATCGGTAGGTTCCAGCACGGCAAGTTCTGTGTTCCTTTGATTTAGAGACTGGGAGCAAAGGGCCAACCAGCCAGTCAATTTTGGGGGAAAAATCCAGAAACAAAAAGGAATTGAAGCAATCCATTCCTTTTGAAGATAAAGGTGAGGTGGTACACGTGTCACCCTAATTGCTGAGCATCTCTCTATTGCCTGCGTTACGTTTGCAGGTCAAATGCAGTGTGAAGGCAATGTGAAAATCTTAACTGCCAAGGCATCTGGGCTGTGTCAGAAAGACTTGCTGCTCTCTGCTTTCTTGGAGCTAAAAGAAAATTCAGTAAGTTGCTGAGTTGAATGCTTCATCCTCCTCTCTCACAAGCTTCTGGAGGTGACAGATGTTTCCTCAGGGCCTGTTATTTTAGACACCTCCATGATTTATATATCTCTGTGAGCCTGGTGGGTGGAATTGGATGTCACAGACGAGCTGAAAATAACTTGTATACTCAGACTCTGATATCTACTGGCCCATGTAGAAAAACTCCGAGAGCAAATTAAATCACATTATATGTGCCTGGCAGATGCATTGAGATGCACAGATGGAGCAATGGTGGGTTAAAGTGAAGTTGAAATGTTCTGTGGAGAGCACTGGCAAGGACTCTGCAATAACATTGTGCACAGCAGAACCACCGTGGCTTAGCCCTCATGATTGTTTTGTTAAGATCTGTAGTAGCATACAGAGAAAAAATTCATATTTAGAACAATACGTAATTACCCATGTGATCATGATGTAGACTGGGACAGAATGCCTTTGGCCTCTACGTGCGAGGTTCAGGAAGATACCCGGAGAGATGGCCTTGCAGACCTACGCTTGGGTCTCCCTGAAGTAAGGCCAAGGGACTTCAAACCTCCTTCAGGGTCTTTCTGACTAGAAGCAATATTTGGTGGGAAAATACTGCTGTGGGACCTTGGAGTCTCAAACTGTTAATGCCTTGTCAGGTATTTGGGGGTAGTCTGGTGGAAGAGGCAGACAAATAAATATGCTACATCCACGCATGCCCAGCACTCCAGAAATATAAATCAGGGAACACTGTATTATGGCACATAGGCAGGTACCAGGCTGAAAGCACAGTGTCACGGCTAAGATGTAAGGGAATATTCTCAGGTGAACTTCTCAAAAGCCGAAGGCTCTGCTTCTTTACATGTGTAGAGCCCAGGGAGTTTCACCCAGCCGTTCATTAAGTTTTCCGTGAGTGCAGCCTGGCTTCCTTAGGGTGCAGCTCAGAACCAGTGTTCTCTGGGAGGTGATAATATTTTCCAAGGCTGGGCCATTCATCCATGCCAGCCTCTAGAGGATATGGAGATGCTGTGCAGAAAGGGCCTGGGCACACTTGGCCACACCCTGTAGCCAGCAGTAGGGCATTCACAGCCTGCCAAGGTAAACTGCGTGAGTGGTGCGCCTCAATTTACAGCCAGATCTCTAGAGCAAAAGCAGTGAGTGAAGAGTGGCAGAACTTTATCTCCATGTGAGGAGCTGAAGACAGAACTCGCGGCAGAGGACCCAAACTCCTGGAGGATATTCCCACCTCCAGGGAGCATGTATCACACGGGGTTTTATGCCAGAGTTTCTGCTGTAGCACAGCCTTGGCATGTGTCATGTCTGCATTTAAAGCCTTTTGGGGGTTTGTCTCTTTGTTTGGTTGTTTTTCTGCCAAAAATTGCCTTCATGTATTTGTTTCCACTTACCTGAGTGCTTCACTGGGCTTAACCTCACTGGTGTCTCTAGTCCCCTTTGAGCACCAATATGTGATGACTCAGATCTCCTGAGGCCTAATCCAGTGCTTTCATCCAGGAATCGTTCAACCTACCTCTCTAATTCATCACAGATTATTTGGATTCAGTGTGTGCTCCTTTCCCTTTCCTCAAGGCCGCAAGACTTCCACTCTTTCCTTGCATCTTCCAACCTCCCTGCCCCCATGGTTGTTTGCTGCTCCTTTTCCTTCTTTTGAGTCCCTCTACCACAAAGTGTTGCAAAAGTGATACTTTTGGATGTACGGTGGCGGGGATGGGGGACATTAATCCTGCTCTCAGAGGTTCCTTTAGAAAAAACTCTTTAAACACCCACAAAGATTTGAGCCAAAAGTTTTTCATTTTTTTAAGCTGATGAACAAATCATTTGTCCAGAGTCAAAATATTTGTCCTGATAATGGTGCTGTGCCTTGGGGAAATTAATTCGCCTATCTTACATTATTTGACTTTCCTGCTTGCAGATACCGCCGTCCAGCAATACCCCATGTTGTGTCCCAGTCCGAGACTCACAGCCCCACTCTTGCAGGAGGAAAATGCTGCATCTTTGGAAAACCTGGATGAAATTTTAAGTGGCACAGCAGGAGTAGAAGCCAAGGCCTTTTGCTGGTTCACTGTTACCCAGCACATTTTGGACTTGTCTGTCCAAAACTTTGGATGATGTCAGTGAGATAAGTGGTGTAAAATTCCCATTCTGTCTGGGAGATGTTAGATCCATTTGCTTTCGCAATGTCTTGATGTGTGTGGCCGTACAGGAGTGCGGCAGCAACTCCTCTAATTTTCAGCCTATTACTGTAGTGGAAAAAATAACATAGAAATATCATGTAATTTTTTTTTTTTTAAATTGTGGGTTTTAAAAAAAAAAAGGCCTCCCAATTCTCCTATCACTAGTTGCAGTCCAGGAAACTTTGTGTTTATTAAGCACTGTGTAAATTTGCAGCTCTCTATAAATGTAAAATCAATAGCAATGATAACAGCAGCAAAGTGCTTAGTCCAGCTCTGGTAATAACCCAAGACTGCTAACTTCTTGATAAGGTCACTAGCTTTACACAGGCACCTCCTCACCATGTGAAAGCACAGGGTGCAGAACAGAAGATCCTTGTGTTCCCTGACAAGAAAGGAAACACTGAAAACATGTAATTTCCAGTCAGTGACAATGGCAGGCAGCAACCTGAAGGACTCTCTTAAAATCTATTGTGGGGGCCTTAGCCCCTCCACGGAGTGCTGCAAACACACTTCCTCTTCTAGGAAATTAAAATCTTAACAAACATCTCCTCGTTAATGGTATCCTTTTTTTCATCTCTTCTTACAAGCACACGAGAAAGGGGAATTTCCAGTAACCTGACAGAGTGAGCAAAATCGCATTTCTGGAGGATGAACAGAGTGATAAGATGATGGCTTGTGTGGCTGACCCCTCCAAGCTCTGGGCTCTGTCAGCGATGCCACCACTCAGCTGCTTGTAGTAGGGCGTTCCCTGTGCAGTTTCTGGGGTTCACAGCAGGAGCGACCAAGTGTGCGTAGGGACCACACTTCCACCTCTCCCCAGGCGTCCTGCAGCTCTCATGGCAGGTCTGCCTGCTCAGGCTACCCCACTCCTGTCCAAACTGGCAGGTGGAAGGGCTTTGGGCTTTTTATAAAAAGTGGAGCTTTACCACCACTGGCAATAACTGTCTCTACCATTTAAAAATAGCTCGTATACCACTAATGGTGGATAGCCCCCTCTACCTTCCACCCTGGTGATTCCCTTAAGGGTGGAACCGCTGCAGGCAGCTGTGGTTGGCTCCATGCAGTCTGCTCCTCTTCCACCAGGTCCCCTTTAAACCTGGTTTAGGGTTCCCAGATGGCTTACTGCCATCCGACTTGCCTCCGTCATGACATCCCCAAGAGTTACCTGGTAGACCTGAGACCCCAGAAGTAATCCCTTCCCTCCTCCCTGCCCACCTCTGTCAGCGAGCCTGGCCTCATCTTGCTCTGTGGTAGGTCCACAGTCAGCTTTGGGCTTTTTCTTTGCCGTGCTGCTGTGGTAAATCAAGTCCATCTGCACACCACTTCCTTTCTGTTTTCTTCTTCCCTGACCTCTGCCTGCTAACCTATCCCTAGGTCCAGTGACCTTCAGCGCAGGAAGAGTCGTCCTTAAGCCCCTATCCCAAAGGCAGCACTCCCGCTGTTAAATAATAATCATACAATAATAATCACCAGAGGTCTGGCAGGGGCTTCAGGAAGTCTCTGAAGCCACCCCCCCGCTCCGAGGTGGAGTCACCCAGGAGCAGTGCCTGACGCGTGCGTGAAATGCTTCTAGCGATCGGGATGCCGCAGCCTCCCCAGCAGCCCCCTGCAGCCCAGGAGACCTTCCTGGGAAAAAAAGCACTTTCTTGAGCACAGCCCAAATCTTTCTTCCTGCAAATGAGGCCCATTATTACTCATCCTTCTTCTGGTGGATCTGGAGAAGAACTGATCACAGTCTGCCTTATGGCAACCTTTTATATAATAGCAAGACAGCTTTTAGAGTAACCGAAAAAGAGGCGTTTGCTCACTTGCAAAGTCAGGAAATTCCCTGCCAATGGACATTCTTTGTCGGGGATCCTTTGCCAGCATAGGCTGAGTGCTAAGCCCCACAATCTGCATTTTCCTTTTGAATGACTCCCACAAAATAAACCAAATATCACATCCAAGGAGATTTATTACATCCCTTCCAAGGGCGAAGCATTCCTCAGCTACATTCCACTTCTGTCTTTTGTGCTTAGGAAAGGGGAAAAAAATCTCTGTGATGCCTCTGGATCCCACCCCTTGAGGGCTTCTGTCATTAATAAAGCCGAGCAGCTGGAGCCAGATTTGTCAGACTAGTCCTGAATGGCTGGCTTGCTCCTGCTGCAAGAGCAGTACCATCAGAGCAGCTCTAGGATTCCTGTCTCTGCTAGAAGATTAATAACTCGTGGCACCACGTTTCCTCAGTAAAAACACCTTTTGTTGTTCCCAGTGACACCCTATCCCCGTGGCAGCAGCTGCCAGAGTGGATCTTCTCACTTCCTAGCCGCTCTGGCTTCTCCTGCCTCTGCATGATGCAAGAGTTTGCAATGCTTTTTGGGAGCTCAGATGTGCTCTCGGGGACTCTCTGCTTGAAGCGATTGCTCTCTCCAGGCTTCGCAGCGAAGCTTTCATCCAGATGTGTAAAGGAGGATGTGTATAGAGGGCAGGCAAGGGGGTGAAACCTCTGTTGTGTTATCTGAGCTTAATTAAGCTTCTCCCTAGGCAGTCTCTAATTGATTGACCCCAGGACTGCAAAAGGGAGCAAATTTACTGGGACTCATTAAAAAAGCAGAGTTTGGAATTTGAATTTTTTTATTTCAGAGATGAATACCTTTGACTGATGTCTTGCTGACTGATACCAGTGAAACAACCACTATTCAGCAAATGTTAGTAGGTGGATTTGGCTTTTTAAACCCAAATGAGAGAAGTGGTGAGTCCTCAGATGCCTGCTTATCATCGTGTCCCTTGCCAGCATTTATAGGTATCACTTAACTGGAGCTCTGATAGTACTTTCTGCCCCAGCCTGGGCTGTGCTAACCAGCCTGTAGTCTCTTCCAGTGGGTATCAAATCCATTTCAGTTTCACAGGCTTCAAAAGCATTTCACAAAATCGACCAAAAAACCCTCACCAAACCAAAAATCAGTTCGCCCACCATAAAATGCAGCCACTGCAGGCATGGGTGAGGCCAGCTCTGCAACAGCACAGGGCAACGCTCCAACACAACTGTGGAGAAAGTGGAGAAGGGGAAAAGATGCTGTGTCAAAGGGGAGCTGCAGGAAAAATGAAGGGAAGAGGACTGTCCTCTCCCAAATGTCTGGAACATTGACTTTATCAAAAATGCTGAGATCATCTCCAGTCTGATGGTGTTCAGATCTGTCTTGTGCAATTGAACCCGTACCCAGAGCAGGGGTTCAGGCTCACTCACCTGAGTGACAGGTGCCTTCTTCTCAAATACCTGCAGCTCAGGGCACTGTTTGCAGGTCTTCTCTGCAGGTACTACTCTTGGCTTTTTGTTGGTGAGGTTTGACATGATGGAAGCTGACCCTGTCAGGACTGAGACATAGCAAGTGTGCGGAAGAGGCTACAGGAAGGTAGGGTATGCAGAACAGTGTGGAAGTGATATGAATGCCTGAAGATGGAGACGACCATTATGAGCACAAAGTGACTGGAAGAGCAGCCACTGGCTAGGTGACAGAAGGCTGTTAAAAGGCTGGCTTTCACAACCAGCCCACTTGGAGCCAATTCATTGTGGCTCCAGTCAGCCTTAAAACCATTTCAGCTGGGCTTTAAAGCTATTTAGAGCATGGAGGGAAAGCCCTAGCGTGTAGCAAACTGAAAAAGTTGTGTGTGTGTGTGCGCGCCCTGGGTGTGAGATGTTGCTGCAGATTTGGAGTTTCTCCTGTCAGCCTGTGAGTTGCTTCCCTTTTTTTCCTTGCTAGGACAGACTGGTGTCCTACTCCCTCCTACTCTCTATCCTCAAAGAAGATACTCAGCTCTCCTGAAGAGGTTTCTGTGCATTCTGTGAAGTTTTGCAGGAATTTGATGGAACTATCAGCTGAGCACCAACACGGACAGGTGACACATATCCTACATGGGTTTCTCTGTGAACACATCTCTACAGTCGTGGCTGCCTATCCCTGTCCTAGGCCTGTTTGCCTTTAGGCTCTTCAGAGCACTTCTGAGTTGCTTTTCTGTCTCTTCCATTTAGAAAATGTTTAACATCAGTGAGCGTTTAGAGGAGAGTCCCCATTTTCATGCCATGTTTGAAGGACACTGGTTTGTTCGGTCTCTGGGTTTAGGTAGTGGCTGCAGGAATTAAGTCCCTAGGTGTAGCCATGAGGAAGAAGGACTGCCACTGTCTCTGTGGTGAAATGACATTTGTCAGCAAGGAGAACCAACCCTCCAGAAGAAGATGCTGCTGAGGAAAGAGAGGAAGCCAAGAGTGTCCTCTCCAGAGCACATGGACTTCCCTGTCCTGAGGAGGACACTTGTGACCCTCACAACCCTCCCCCCTACTGCTTGCTCTGTCTGCTTCTTTCTCTTTCTTCTTTTCCTCTCTCCTCAACCACACCCACTATTTAACCATTTAGATATAAAAATAAAAAATAAGAAAACCACCTAACCCGCTAGACAGAGGGTTTGCTAAAGAAGGGTAATTTTAAAAGCAAGTCTTTGAGGTCAGCGTGTAATTGTAACATTGGGACTATGTGATCCAAGACAAAAATAATCCACTGGGTATCTGGTCAAGGAGGAAAGGATGGCAGCCTGCAGTGAGGGAAGAGTGACTTACACAGGATTGATCAGACAGCAAAAGACCAGGCAAAAACTACTTGCTGGCACCAGGACTAATATTTGCCTAGGACACTGCAAGATTTTCTGTCTGTGATGGGATCGTAAGAGCTTCTGTTTGGGCTCACAGCATCCCTTGGTCGGTAACCCTGCCTCTGCCAGGGACTGGCACTGGGAGCTTCCTGGGAATTTGATGGTCATCTGCAGAAATACAGATATGTTGTGAAGTGTATTTATATATTAACCTGCTCATGAGGAACACTTCTGGTTTGGTCTGAGTTGAGGGTGCTGAGGTTTTTTAATGGTTCCGCATTTTCAATCCCCTGCTTCAGGTACTTTATGAAAACGTGTCTTCTTCAAAGGGTTCATGGGGCTGCAAGCCATGCCTTTCCCTTGTGTCGTATAACGGAGGATGTTTTCATGTGTATAAATGTCGGATCCTTTCCTCGCAGTTCCTTCTCAGTTACAACAGACAGCAGTAAGTTATGTGGGCCAACCATATAATGTATTTTACCAGTATTTCCTCTGGTGCATTTTAAAAGAAGAACTGAGCCTTGTAAGTGCCCGAATATCTCTGCTCTCTGCTAGCCCTGAGAGTACAATACCAGGGGGTAGGAGTACTACACCACAGTGCTGGTTTTGTTTATCATTCTGGTGAGAGATGGGCAGCCCCCATCACTTGGAAATAATGATGCCAATTCTTGTACTGGGGCAAAGCACCAACTGTCCACAGAGGACCATGATTTTCCTGGCTCCAGAGGTGGCACGGGTAGGACACCAAGCAGTCTTTCATCTCTGTTGTTCCTAAGACTGAGTTGCTTTCACACTTGCTCCCAGATGAAATCACCATAAAAATCAGTTTTATTGTGAAAGAAGGGTAAGAGGAGGGAGCACGCCTGTACATTGATGCCAATGGCTGGGTGTATAGAGCTGTACCTGCATTGATGCCACTTGTGTTTCCATTCCAAGATGCCCAGGCATCAGCTCTCCAAGCTTTCACCGCAGTTCTGTATTTCCCCTTCTCAAACCACTGTCTGTGCATGAAAGGGATTTATTTTTAATCAGAGGCCAGCGGTGGTTGCAGGGGTCTTTACTTTGTGACCTTCAATTCTGTTTCTAGGAGGAGACAGTGGGTTTCAGTACCTTCTTGCTGTGGCTGTCTCTGGGTCAGCCCTTCCCAGAACAGATGCCACTGATTCAGGAGGGCTTGCTGCCTCCCCTTTATTTAAGTGCTGGTTACACAGCTCCGCCAGGATCCATTGCAGTTGTAAACCACGCTCAAGGGATGAGCAATTTAGGGTTTGGAGTCATTGTGGACCAGCCCTGGAGACCTCATGCAATTGTTTTTCATCTCTCTTACACCCACAGTTTTGCTAGATTAGAGTTACTGCAGAACCCAGAGAGTCTGTGACTTGAATTTGAGTTGGGAAAGACACACAAAAGAAAGGAATTTGTGTTGTAAATTAGATTTCTCAGATTTCGGTGATTTGTCATGGAAATGTGGCTCAATCTATGCAGTCATAAAAACATTTCACATGTTCAAACTCTTCTCATGCTATTAACTTCCCTGATGTGGCAAGGTACAGTGACTGTAGGAGGTAAGGTTAATTTCAAATCAGCTGTGGCAGAAAAATGACTTGACACCCCAGCTGGGGAAGCATTAAACCTACAAAATGAGGATTAATCTAGAAACCATTCCCCAATCCTAGTGATCTATGTGAGAGGACTGCGTTCTTGACTCAACTTGTTTTCTGCCCCTTCCCAAGTGTCCAACAGGGTATATGCTGCCTCTTGGTGCAGCTCAGGTCAGCAGGAGAGCACCCAAGTGCCGCCCTGTGCGCACTGTGCTTGCACACGATCCACAATGAAAACCATAATTCAGATCTCAGTCAATGGGGGTGGTCTAAAAATAATAGCATTGAAACCAGTAAATGATGGTTTCTTAGGTTTGCCTGCCTGTGTTGTAGCCAGGGGGGTGCATTTTCAGCCGGTTCCTTGCAGCCATCAGAAGTCACCTAAGAAAAGAGCAGGGGAGGTGAGAATCTTCCACATTCCCAGCACTCCAGGTGCTCAGGCTTTAAGAAAACCACTAAATGTCCTGAGATGCCTGGAGAAAGAAAGATCTGGCAACGCTGTTAGCCCTGTTTGCCACACAAACCAGAACCTCTCATTTCTCTTGTACACGAGTGGACATTAGGGATGCACAGGCGCACTGCCGCAGGCGGTGAGTTCTTGAGTACTTCAAAGAGCCTTTTCCTTAGTGCTGCTGCCTTTGGGCATGTTTCATGCTTCACATTTTGGGCTGCTGCCATACTCAAGCTCTTGATGAATCAAGAGCTGTACAGGACATGGCAGCACCAAAGGGACCATGCTCAGCATGCCAAGGAGACAGTTACTCTGGAACAGAGGAGACAGGGACTCTACTGCCTTGCCTTGCCTTGCCTTGCCTATCTACCCCCCAGTCAGCTGGAGAAACCACATCTCTCTGCATCTCTGTTTCCTTGCTGGGCATCTATCTAGCAAGCGTGAGGGCTTTGCTCAGTGGGGCTTCTGGAAGGCAGCTGATAATTTTTATCTCTTTATTTCGGAGCTCGATCGGTGCATGAAGAGGGTTGCATTACACGCTTGGCTGCAGCTGTATGAGCCTTGCTGACCCAGGAAGTCCCTCTCTTCCTTTTTGCAAGTCGAAAAAGCCACACTGGGGCTTTTCAGCCTGGGAATGGCGGTCAAGCAGGGAGTTCTGCAAACCCCGCTTTACCGGGGCTTCCCCCAAAGTGGTTCTTGCTCAGCGAGAGGGCGGCTGGCTGGCTCAGGTGAGCTCTCCTGAGGCTGGGAGAGCAGCAGGGGAGTGCTGGGCTGCTCCCAAGAGCAGCTGCGTGCCCAAGCGGCATGGGCAGTGCCAGCTCCACGCTGCCATCCTGCTGCCAGCCCCAGCCCCATGCACCGCTTGGGCAGGGGAGTTCGCTGCCGAGAGTGACATGTCTGCGTGCGCCTGACAGCATCTGTTGCCATGGCAATGCGTATTTGAGCCTGAGCCGAGCTGCGTCTTCCCTGAAGTTGTGAATTGAGCTTAGCTTTATTTATTTAAAACCAACCATAACGAGTGATAGAAAGAGAAGAGACACGTTACAAATCCCCTTGCGCAGGCCGTAGCCAAATGAGTCAGAGGCACTGCAGGCTTTAATCAGCCCACCTGACGTCAAAGCTCTCCATCAGAGGAAAGTGCCGCCTGGAAATGTCAACATGCCCAAATGGAAAGGCCAGAAGGTAAATCTTTTCCTGTGCTCACTCACCGAGTAGGAAAGAACAATTAAAATTCAGCCAGTTCCCTAGACGCATCTTAATAGCAATCTGATTGAACGCTTTTCTCCCCCCGGCCCTCTCCCATCCCTGCCGCTAGCTGCCTGGGGACAAGGCCTGTTGGTTTGAAGGATCTTTCTAATGCAGCATCAAGCCCCAGATCCTGCAAGACCGAGGTGTTGCCACCGGCAGCAAAAATGGGCTCTGCAGGAAAACTGTCACTAAAATGAGCTCTCCCACAAACACTGAGCTAACCGTGCCATGATAGCGGTTCCCAGTTTCACATATGTGTATGCCCAGGGGTTAAGAGGGGCAACTTAGCTTGGACCTATGTCACTTGCTGACAGAAAGTTGGGACGAGGAAGGAGAGCAGCAGGAATTAGACCGTGTTTGCCAGAGGTGTCAGCCACCTGTGGGCAGGTCAACACTAACCCTGAGAGATGTAGCACAGCGACGGGAAACGGCCGTGGGCTGTAACAGAGGCGTGTCGTGCTGGGAAGAAAACCCCTCCTGCATCATTCCTGCATCCTTTCTAACAGAGCTCAAACTTTGGGCCGCCGTGATATAGAGAAGGTGAGAAGGAGCCCCCAGCTTAGGATACAAGAAGCCTGTTCTTGAGTGTGTATTGTAAGTTAGGTGTGCAAAAGGGAGAGGGGTCAGCCAAGGACACCTACAGCTTTATCTGCCCCTTTGAGGAACGTCAAACTGGGAAGCCTCGGGAAACCATCTCTTCCCGGCCCACTGGTGTTTGCCAGGGGTGACAAAGGGACACACGCAGACATCAGGGGACACGAGCATGTGGAGAAGGAGGAAGGAAGGAAGAATGTAAGATGCAAACCGCACCACTTAAAACCAGGGCGGCTTTCCAGTTCTTCCAAAGTGCTCCCCACACCCAGCGCTGTACAGCAGCCAACCTGGTGGGCTTCTGATCTTCCCAAATCACTTAACACTTCTCCCCCTTTTATTTTTGTCCTAAATGTAAGCGTTTTACTTTGGTGGCTGATCCTGGCAACGTGCCCCAGACATTACACTGGGGTTGCTTTTGCTCTAGGAGATAAGTCTGTAATGAAGGTTTCCTCTGCCGTGTCTCTCTTTCCCCTGTAGTGAAAGTCTGTAATTACCACTGAGGGGCGAGGCAGACAGCACTGAAACAATGTCATTTAAACGGGGGTGAGACCTGCCTGAATTGCTGGGTTGTGCTTTTTTTCCTCGCAGGACTGCTTGTGGATCCGGACATTGCTTTTAACCCTTGGCAGGGCAGGGAATGCTGTGTCCCCCCCACTCCCCCAACCAGCCTGCGTGTGCTGGAACTGCCTGGCTCCAATCGGGGCAGATCCTATTGGACATAGCCAAGGTGTGAGTGTCCGACTTCTCTGCCATGCCCGAGGGGTCAAGTGGCACAAATCAGTGGGGATTGCCCCCTAGTCATCACCGGGGGTTTGGAGGTGACTCCGTACGGTGCACGCTGTGTGTCAAAGCAGAGCTGTTGCAGTCTTCTTGCCCCGACTCGGCTAGTACTGTTCCAGTGGCTCTTCAGCTCCCTCCTGCTCCAAAGACGTCTGCTTCCCGCTCCTTGATGGAAGGTATCTTCTTGGAATAAAATTCAGTCAAACGGGGTGTGCAGCTATACCCCTCATCCTTCCTTGGAAAAGGTTTGAAATGTGGGAAACGGTTAAGAGAAATGAGGCAATAGAGCCCCCTCAAGATGACTTTTCAGGTTGTCTGCAGCCCCATGAAGTCTGCCCGGGTCCCTTTTGGAAGATGGCCTTGCAACCATGCAGGCTAGAAACTTAGTAGAATAGAGTAAGTAAAAATTAGCGCATGGAAAGCTGAGGCAGCTGCCCACCTCTGCTGTCCTGCAGCTTCCCATTCACCTGAGTTTCCTGAAGGGGAGTTATTACATCTTCAAATGCTAACAAACCGCTGGAAGGAGATGCCCTCATACTGAAGTTACTCTTCATTCATATAGTCACCCTGAAAGTTGTCTGGTTCTTCAAGGAGGTTGCCAGAAAAAAAAAGTCGGGGGTGGGTGGGAAGAGTCTCTGCTCTTTCTGAGGTACAGAGCGGGGAAGGCAGATTGTGTGTGACAAGGCAAATAAATATTCTTAGCCCACCGTGAAGAAGTGAAGGAGATACAAAGAGATTTCCCCCCCTTTATCAATTACCTTCCAAGTTGTAAGTTTTCAGTTCTCATCTTTTGTTACAGTACCTATTTTCTATTTTGGGGCTTTGCTTTCTGGCATACCTGATCCTGCTGCAGGCAGCTCAGCCACTTTCCCGGGAGGCTGAAGGGGTTCCATGGAGGGATGTTCCTAGGGTCTGGTGTCTTGTCTTCAAGGCTTTCCTTTCCCTAGGTCTTGCATTCCCCGCTTCCCTGTCACTCACTCCTTGTTTGCAAGGCTGATTTAGATCTATCCGAGGGCCCTAAGTTCACCCCAGAAAGAATAATAATTGCAGCGCTGAGCTCCGCGGCTTCCCTTTCATTCCCCACATAGCATTAGGGTGCTCACTGAAACCACAGCATTCATGGATCCTTGCCATATGCAAACACGCAATTAATATGCTCTTCACTTTCCCCTCTACTTTCCAAGCAAGAGGGGGAAAAAAAGTACAAGTCGTGGTGTACATTCCCTTACCACACGCACACGTGCGTGTCTGCACCTCGCTCAAGTGCTCCAGCGTGGCTCGCACCTATCTGGACTTGGAGGTTACTGATGAAACTTGTCTGCTTGCAGGCAGACATTTAATTTGATGCAGCACCAGTTCTGTGCGGCTGCACGCAAAGCAACACGCAGAACGCAACTAATTTCCTCTTCCAGCTGCGGCAGCAGATTTATGAACACTCTGGTTTGACAGGTGTGTGTCCGTCCCTTCTCTGATTTTAGCAGGGAGCTGTGATAGGTGTGATCTCCTTGGTGGCTGCTCTCCCTGTCCCACTGCTGCTCACCGGCGGTGGGAGCAGGTGTGCTGGGTACCTGGCTGGGAGACGGCACCCAGGAGGAAGGATGAAGTGGAGAGCAGCTGAAGCTGGCTGGAGGGACAAGAGTGTGTGAGAGAGAATTTAAACCAGCCGCTGGAAGGAAGTCAAAAGGGAGCCAGATTTCCCGGATGAGGCGGGGCTGTGGAGCAGAGGGCAGAGAAAGGCTCCAGCATCTGCAAGTCCTTCCTCGAAAGTTACCTTTAGCTAGAGGATGTTTTGCTGGATTCCTCCCCTCCTATCTTGACTTTTTCATGGGTTTTGAATTGTTCCCACAAAACCTAAATGAAGAAATCATAGCCTGAGTGTTGAATGTGTAGCTACTTGTGACGGCACACACTGCCTCACTCCTAAGGGACTGTCTGGGGCTGCAGTGCCCCTTCTTTGAACTAGGTTGTAAGTCCCATTTCCATTCTCACCTTGTTCTCAGTGGGACTTCAGGAGCAGAGGGGACCTACAATGCAGCAGTTTCTCCCTCTGTCTGTGTTGCATGAAACAGTGAGCAAAACCACCCCCAAGCAATACACTGAGAGGTAATGGAATCCAGAGAATAGCTGGAGACAAATAAACGCAGGACTGCTATAAAGAGCTACTAAAGGGCCAAAGTATGGAGCCTGCATGCCTCCAGAAAGCCTTCGTGGCTAGGAAGACAGCTTGTGGCAGAAACCAGCTATTCCATCCATATGAACACCAAAGCTGGAAAAATAAACAGGACAAATGGTATCTTTCGCCAGACTTGAAGTAAAAGCTCTGCTGTGGTGGCAGTCCTAAAGAGCCAGGCTGACCCCCAAAGCAAGCAGCTCCAACAGCGTGAATCATTCCCATACCAGCTCTCCAGGCTGCAAATGAGGGCAAACCCCAGACAGACGAGCCCTCTCGTAACAACGGAGCCTGCATGCAGCAAACCAAAAATCACCGACGCAGACAATTTGCCTCACATTCCTCAAGAAACACTCATCCTCGATGAGTTTGTGAAACCTCCTGGCTCGGTCTGGGGCGGAGGGGGGGAACCAAAAGCTTCAGCTTTGCAGGCTGCAAAATGGCCTGGATTGCTGTGCACATGTTCAAGCCCAAGGGCTGCTTCCCTTGTCTTGCATGTCTCGCTCAAAACGGTGCAGGGTGAAGGCAAAGCAAATGCAAAGTGGTACGAAGAGACTTGGGGTTCTCTCTTCATGGGCATAAAGGCAGACAGTGGCAGCGATTCAAGGCAGGATGGAGCACAGGAGAGCGAGATCCCTTTCTTACGAGAACTGGGTTGATGATTTACGTCTCAGCACTGATAAAATGAGCTTGGTCATACATGTGCATTTGCAGTATCAAACGTCGTGAGGCCAGGAAGGCTTATCTGATGTCAGTTTGAGACTCATTCAATCTAAACATACTTGGCTGCTGTTTCGGTCTCCTGCTGTGATCAGATTGCAAGTAAGTCTAAATATAAAATCAGAGAAAACAGGGCTGAAAAGGAATTTGAGCTATCATGTGATTCAGCCCCTGCCCCAAGGTTGCCTCCTGATCTGCCGTATCTATGTCCTAAGAGATGACTGCAGAACTTGGTTTTAAAGATGCTCCAGTGAAGGCAACGTTGCCGCTTCCCAGGCAGTCGTCTGTTACTGCTTGTCCCCTCCAGTGTGGCAATGGAGAGCAATTCTTGCCTTCCTATTTCCTGCAGCTCTTTGAGCGCCTAGAGGCTGTTGACGTGAGAGTCATCTCTTTAGACCGAAGAAGCCCAATTCCCTCAGTCCTTTTTTAGGGTTCACTTTTTCTCCAGTTGTTCCCACTGCCCTCCTATGGACCCAGCCCAGTTAGTCCCCATCTTGCTTGAGGGGTGGCACCTCAGATAAGCGTGGTATTTTGGCTAACGCCATATTCTGCACAGGTCGTCTGCAGAGCAGAAGGGGAACTTCACATCGTAAAGGTTTTGTAGGAGGATTCCTACATCTACATCCCAGCATGACATTTGCCTTTTTCACAGCTGTGTGAGGCTGTTAACACTGTTCGAGTGTTGCAAGTGCTGTAGTTGCCAGGCCTCTGGTGCAGCAGTGCTGCTCAGCCTGTCCTTTCCCCCCTCGCTGCGGGCACCCACTGCCAGCTGCAGCAGCACGTCCGAGTGCTTCTGAATTGCGATCACCCCCTCCTCACCCCCATCAACACTTTCCCTGTCCCCAGGTCTCTTCTGGAGCAGAAAACTTCTTGCCTGCAGAAATACCTCTCCTTTTTGGCTCCAGAGGGTGAGCAGCGACACTCTCTGAACATAGAGGTAACGTTTGCATTGCCTTTAATGGACCACACTCATGTCTGACATGGGGAAAATGTCCGTTTCAAAGCTCTGTGCAAGTGCTAGGGATGGGGGTCTCTATCGCAGCTCTCCAAGACGGGACAGAGCAGCTTTGCAGTGCAATAGCAAACCAGGAGTTTTGTTATAGTCCTTCCTTGCCTGCAGAGGTGCAGCAGCAACAGACAGGGTAGCTGCGTCTGAGCAGTTATGTTCAGTACTGAAAGTATTAAATAGAAGCAGGGTCTCAGAGCAGGCAATTTCATTTTTTCTGAGATATTTTAATCTTCTGAATGGACCTCACAATCCCTGTCTGAAAGTGCCAAAGCATTTTTCCTTCAGAGCGCAAACAAGTAAGTGAGGTTTACTTTGCTTGACCTTTTCTGATGACACTGCCACCCATGCTGTGCAAACAGCCACTGGAGCTGACACCATCTCAGCTTCCCCAGCCTGGCGCTGAGGATAAATACAGCATGTGTCCTGAGAAGAGTCTTCCTTGTGTTAACTTGGGCGAGGCACTGAGCCGGAAACTCTTGGTTTCACCGGTGAGTCTTCGCAGTTAGGGAAGCGATGTCCGTGTTTGGTTAGCAGCGGGAGGTGAAGCTGCCCCTGTTGTGGCTCTGCCTGTGCTCCGTGACCCTGGGCTGTCACCCCACTGCTATTGCAGGGCTTGGTCCTTCTACGCCTTGCAGCCGAGAACCCTGCTGACAGGGACATTTAAAGGAAAGACGTCTTTCCCCTTGCTTGGAGATAGAGTTTTGCTTCTTGCTGAAGGGTCTGGACAGATTTCTTCTCCCCAGCTTACGGTGGCAAAGGTTTCTGTGTTCCCCCCTTTAAAGCCACTGGCACCCGCACTGACAAAGAGGTTTCTTTACCGTTAAGGAAGGAGGAACAGCATTATTTTCTCAGCACAACTCCATCCTGGCTGAATTTATGTCTCTGACCTTTTACCCAAAGGCTCTTTACACTTGACTGAAACGTAAGGTAAAAGTAAATGTAACTGAAAGAGCCCATTGTGTGTGCAAGTATAAAGGCTTTTGTGTGCAGAAGGTAGCACGCGGCTGCTTGTGCAACGAGTAGCCAAGGAGCACCTCGGTTTGTGCTGTTAGTCCTGAGACCCGTGGGCAGTGTGGAGCAAAAGCCTGGATGGACGGGAACTCAGCGCAGGCTCCAGCCAGCCTCAGATCCGCACTTCTCCACCAGGACCGGATCCTCACTGCTGGCAACTTCCAGCCAGCTTTCTTCCAGGAGAGGTGCACCGCTGCCTTTGGTTTTTTTCTCCATATGCCTGTGACCAAGCAAGCCCCTATGGGGGACTGGGCCTCCAGCCCCTTCTCTGTGGAGCCACGAAAGCAGGGACAGATTAATAAAACATCAGGGCTTCTTCAACGGGATTATTATAAGTGGTTTTCCTGAGTGTTGGTTGGAGCAAGGATCAGGGAGGACAGGGATCCATAATCCTATTTATCTGAAGCCATATAATCTTCCTGAAGCTCTTTAATGGTGCCCAACTCTTTAATTACAGAGCAGCCGCACGGGCTGCTGCAGCCAGGCCTACCTGCGAGCCCGCTTGCGGAGAGCCGGGGCGAGGAGATCTCCCTGCCGGCTTGCGGCTCCCCTTCGGGCACTTGACTCCTCGGAAGACCCATCTTTTGGGGCTCTGCTCTCCGAGGGGTGCAGAAGGGCCTGGGGGGGGCGGGGGGGGCTTCCACCGCCTTTCTGCCGGCAGGGACGTTTTTTCTTCACTTTATCCGAGCGAAATCGCTCTGCCGGGGACCAGCGTCACCCCCGGGCCCCCTCCGCCAGCCCCCGGGGTGTGTGTGGGGGGAGTGGGGGGGACGACACGGACGCCCCCCGGGCTCGCCCTCCCCGGCGGACCGAGGGCTCCTCCGCGCCGCCTTAAGGGGGTGTCGGCGAGGGGAAAGTCCCGCCCCGCCGGCTGCCGGTGCGCGGGCGGGGGCGGGCGGCGGCCGCCCCCTCGGCGGCGGGGCACTGACAGCTGCCCCGAGCGGGCACCCGCCGCCGCCGCCGCCGCCGCTCGCCCGTCCCCGGCAGGCGGCTCGCTCCCCGCCGCGGCCCGCCGCCGCCGCCGCCCCATGGACCCCCCCCCCTCCCGCCACCACCGCCACCGCCGCCGCCGCCGCCGCCGGGGGGCGGGCGGGAGCGTACCGCCGCAGTGAGCCCGGCCGGCGGAACGCGGGGGGCGGCCGAGCCCCCGCGCCGCGGGCACCATGGACAGTATCCTGGAGCCCTTCCCCGCCGAGCGGCTTTTCCCCGCCGCCGGCGCCGGCTTCCTCGACCTCGGCGACTTCAGCGAGGCGGACTTCCTCAGCAATGTGGTAAGGGACCGCCGGCGGCAACCCACCTACCCCCCCCCCCCGGGCCCGGGGCGGGCGGCCGCAGACCCGGCGGAGGGGACGGGACCCGCCGGTGGGGCTCGCCGGGGCTCCGGGGTCCTGCCCCCGAGCGCGGAGGTGCCCCGGGGGGGGTGCAGGTAGCCGGGTACCCCGGGGGGCGCAGGTAGCCGGGTGCCCCGGGGGGGGTGCAGGTAGCCGGGTGCCCCTCGCCGCACACGGCCAGCGCCCCCCGGGACCGGCCCCGCCGCCCGCGGGCGTCCGGCACCCCGAGGAGATCCCCGGCTGGGGAACGGCAAGGTTTTGTTTGGTTTTTTTTTTTTCCTTACAATGCGCTTTTTTGAGACTCGTGGCTGGGGGAGAAGCGTGCGGTCCCGGGCGGGGAGCGCACAACCTGCCGCGGCTCCGCTGGGCTCGGGCAGCACCGGAGGCACGGCCGGGTGCCATCGGGAGACCTTTGGGCTCCGCACCTCCGCTCTCCTTTGCTGGTAACTTTTCCTCGGAGCGGCATTTGGGAGACGAAGCGTCTCCCGCTTGGCGTCAAGGCTGGGCTGATTTACTTTGGAGAGAAGGGTGAAGGGGAAGAGCGACTGGGGAGGAAAACGCGTTGCCAGTCCCAAGAAACCAAAGGGGCATTGTTCACCTCTAGGGAAACTGCCCAGCCTTTCCGAGGAGTCATGCGAGTCACCAGTCCAGCAGCTCTCCCTGAGCAAGCGCCCACAGGCTCTTCGCTGTCCTGCCCCAAGCTTTCGGTGGGGGTTTGTGCTGCTAATCCTGCAGCCCCTCTGCCAGGGAGGACCCGGCCCTGAGGCAGAAGGGCACCCCCACCTCGGAGGTGCTTTGGGCTGAGGGCATCATCCCACGCCGGGCAGCGGAGCACCGCCTGCACTCGGGGCTCCACCGGCCTCCGAGCAGCTGCAGCCGTGGGACGGTGTGCCTGCCCCGGACAGAGAGATTTTCGCCACGGCTTGTTACTCCCCTGTCACAATACGGGCACCTCCCACGTTCCCGCTGTAGCACTGCGAGCGTCTCTGAGGGCTACCCTTGCAACGGGAGCAGGGGAGATGCCAGCACCGTGACAGAGAAGCAGGGGACAGGGAGAGGAGGGCTGTAGCCGTTAAACACCTGATGAATCCACTTCTGCTTTGCTACACAAAAGATATCTAAAGCCTTTTATGCTGCCTCCCTTGTGGAGGAGAGAGTAGAGATGCAGAATTTGCATAAATGTTAAGCGCACTACACTTGGTGTGTGGAGACACACCAGGTCTGGGAAAGAGATTATGCAGGCAGCCCCATCTCTCAGAAGTTGCACCAGCTCCTAATTGCCAAGATACCGCCGTGCCTCAAGGACCGACTCCGGTCGGGCTCTGTGGGAGGCAGCACGGTCCCGCTGTGTTCAGGCAGACCTTCCAATGGCACGTCACCCCAAGACGGAGCGCTCGCTCGCACCGCGAGGCCTTGCCTGCTCATATCTGAGAGACCTGTTGTCAGGAGTCTTGTGCTTTCCCTAACTCCATATATATGCACTGTGGATGAAGCTATGCTGATACAAAGTGCTTTTTGCCAGGACCATTTATTCCCTCACCAAAGTGAAAATAGTATGTATTGGCACCAGCCCTTTTACCTAGGTGCAACATGGGCTGCAGTCAGAAGTCGGGGAACCCCTGACCAATATAGGCGGTACCTCTTTATAGCTTAAATACATCCCCCGCCTGCAAGCAGACCCTGTGAAAAAGAAGCTTTTGTGTAAGAGTGCCATCTGGTGCCACCTGCCAGGACAGTGTGTTTCAAGTGTGCGGTGGCCGTGTGCAGGCTGGCTCTGTCCTGCCTCATTTAAATGGCCTTTCTGCTTGGAGAGCTGCTTCTGGAAGTAGCCTACCCTTGCCTTCACGTTAAGTAGGTTGCAGTGACTCAGGCAACATTGTGCTCAACTTACAAGTAGAAAGGATTTTAATTTTTTTTGGTGGTTTTTTTTTTATCGCAACTGCCAGCACCGCAAACTTCTGCTGGAGTATGAGAGTCAAGCTGATACCTTCTCTTGCTGCAGATGATAAACATAAGAGATTCTGTAGCCGCTTCTCGCCTACCAAATCTGTTGGTGATACAAGAGCCAGAACATAATACATCACCCTCTTTGTTCTCACTCTGCATGACAATATGGGGGGAAGAAATACATTTACATTTTCTTACTAAATCCAGCAAATCTCCTGGGATCTTGAGATGTGTTGAGAAGTTCTTTTGACATAGAACTGTGCAAAGCATCACCGTGCACAATAGCTCACAAAGTTGCCAGTGCCTTTGCTTCAAAGATGGCAAACTTTTCCAGATATTGTTCAGCAAGCATTTTTCTTAGAGCAGGCCAGGAATTTTGGCCACAAAATGCCAGTATGAAACTTTTTGTGAGGATGATTTCTTCTATTCAGAAAGGAAGCAGAAAGAAAAGATGGATGAACCTTAGTGCAGAGGCTGTGCTCCTTTGGGGCAAGAATTACACTTCTCTGAGCTACTCTCCTTTCCTGAACCTTGGCACTCATAATGAGTCATCTTGGTCTTTAAAAAATGGTTCTCTGTATTGTTCATCTAAGGTTGTGACAAAGTAATGAAGGCACGTCTGTAGATGCATCCTCGAAAAGGTCTGTGTGCTTGAAACAGAAAAAAAATATTAATTTGAATTAAGGGGGGGGGCTGCCATTCAGAGGGGCCTAGCCAGGTCGGAGGAATGGGTTGACAGAAACCTCTTGAAATTCAGCAAGGACAAATACCAGCTCCTGCCCCTGGCATGGATGGACTGACCCAGCAGGAGTCATGGGGCAGTGCTGTGCCCCGGCAGCAAAGGCAGCTAGCAGCTAGCAACAGGAGGGCAGTGGTAGATAGGCAGAGGGAAGTGATTATCCCCCTTTTCTTGACAATCATAAAACTGTGTCTGAAATACAATGTCCAGTTTTGGACTGCCCGGTGCCAGAAAGACATTGATAAAACTGAGTGCGTGGAGGGGATGGTCACCAGTATAGCTGGGGACTGAAGAACTTCTCTGAGGAGAGGCTGAGGGAGCTGGGCTTGCTCAGCTGGAGGAGAGGCATCTCCAGGAGGACCTTGCAGCAGCCTGCCTGCACTGGTGAGGAAGTTACTGAGAAGACGGAGCCAGGCTCTTTCCATAAGTGCATGGCAGGAGGATGAGTCGTCATAAATTGGAACGGGGAAGGTTTAGACTGGGTATAAGGAAACAATTTCTCACACTGAGGAGAATTAGGAGTGGATGAGGCTGCCCAGAGACACTGTGGAAGCTCTGTCCTTGGAGGTTTTCAGGACCTATCTGGACAAAGCCCTGAGCAACCTGTATTTGGTGTTGGCCCTGCTCTGAGCAGGAGGTCAGATTAGAGACCTCCTGAGCTCCCACCCAAGCTGCATGAGTCTGTGATTATATGATGGGTTTTGGGAGGTTTAAATCATAAGGCGAGTAGTGTCTGCTCGGTACTTGGAGGCGAAATCTCCAAAGGACACAAAATGCTTCTTTTTACTTCACTTAGCTTCTGCTAACCAGACTTACATATGATGACTACTAACAGCATTATCAGTCTCATTTGGCTCAGGAGGCCACCTACTGCTCTTGAACTTAGGCAACTTTGCTCATCTTTTTCTGCCAGAAGGACCTATCATAAATGAAGCTGATCCTTCATGCAGTGCCTGCTTATCAATTTCACCTGTCATCATTTCTGGTCATTCCTGCGAGCACCCATCTATTCACTTACGGTCTATTACAGCTGCACTCAGAGAGCTCTTACCTTCTCTCTCAGCTCTTATCAGTGCTGTGAAACTCTTCAAAAGCCTTATCTTTTGAGTCCGATTCACCACTGTGCTTCACTGGGTTTGTGACACTCTGGTGTCAGAATGAAGCCAGAATAAACCAGCCAAACAGGAGTCATGTGGTTTTTTTTAACCCAGTACCCCAGTGGGTTTGTTTCTTCCCTATGTTTCTGCGTTTTGTAGTATGAAAAATACCTTCAAAGATTATTTTGGATGTTCATGTAAACACAGCTCTATTTTGACTCTATGCTTTTCAAAGCATATTCTTTACCTCCTTCTAAAAGAGAGACATCAAGGCAAAAAAATAGCCTACATATTAGTCGAGATCTCCACTGTTAGAAGTTGCAAAATGGCAATTCAGGCTGTCTCAGTAGTGCTAACCCTTTGGGGAATGCACAGTAACGTGCTTTTTCACTGTGATCCTATATGCCTGGGCAACATGACAAGTGGCATCTTCTGGAGCCTACTGGGGGACAGCAGAGAAGAACGGCTTGTCTCTGTGGATTGCTCCTTGAGTGCAAACTGGGTTTTGTGCCTACCGTGTGCTCTTTTCTTTAATATTGTCCTGGCCCACAGAAAGGAGAAGAGTAGCAGGACTGTATGTAGTGAGCAGGCTGAGGGCAGTGCTGGTGCAACTCGTAAGGACAGCTTCCCCTGAAGATAAGGAGAGTGTATTTACCATGGGTGATTGTTGCTCTTGCAAGAAGCCTGTGCACACTTCTATCCCTCTTACGCCTGCTACAGGGACATAAATAGCACTTAAGTGGTGCTTAGGTCTTGGACCGATCTTTGGTCTGAGTGAGTTTCATGCTGTGTAAGATCCCTCTCACCATCTGTGCACACAGTGAGGACGAAGAGCTCAGGCAGATTTGGTCATCCACTTCTCATCCCTTCCAGCTGCTAGACGGGGGAGCTCTGCTGTAATGGGAGCCTGGCTTTCTGGGACTGATGGTAGTCCCTCAGGGGGACACGTGCAGCAAGCATTTTGGCCCTTTATTCTCACGCCTGGTAAAATCTGGTCAGTGACACATCCCTGGTTAGTCAGCCAAGTACTGGCTAAGGCAAGACTTTTTTCTTTAAATTTTGGTTGGAACTTGCCAGTCAGAGATTCTTGTGGGATCTGGAGCACAAATAACAGAGAGACCTGGTGGGGCCATCAGATCTGGCCTGATGGAAATTAATCCTAAAACAATAGTTCCCAGATTTTCCTATTTCCTTAGTCTCTTTGGATCCATCTCGTGGTTCCTCCACTTCATGTCCATGCTGCTCCTTACTGGCTCATAGCAGGGCTTACACCTGCAGAAGTTCTAGCAGCAGGATGAAGCCAGAGCTGAACACGGAAGTTCATGGGTCTCTGAGCCTACAGCATCATCACCGCAGGGTCATCACCAGGAAACATATTTCCATTTTGGTAGCGAAGAGGGGGAGAGACTTGAACTTCCTTTGGAAGACTCTAGGTCAATACTTTCTCCACAGAGACTGGTAATCTTTCGTGTGTCCCTCCTAGCTGCCAAGAAAATGATGAACATTTGGGATACTCTTCCTAAATAAAAACGTTCATCTGTTGGACAACTGCCTGCATGTGCTGGGGATCCACTGGCCTAAATGCTCATCTCAGACCAAGTGGGAGAACCCTTTAACTGCACTGGTAGGCCAGAGCTAGGAAAGAGGTTGCAACTCTGAGCAGGAGTGCAGGAAGGCATGTGTCCAAAACAGGGTTAAACAGTGGAGACAGCCATCATCTTGGTGGGGAGAAGCAGGAAGGACTTTGGTGAAGTGCTTGCAGAGTAAACAAAGGGAGGGTTTGGCAGGAGGTGGAAGCACATCTGTGCATACAGTCTGCTCCCACTGAGGGATGGTGTCAGCAGCACCAGCTGGGAGATGCTGGAGTCATGTACAGCTCTGGCCATGTCTGCCAGGTGATTCCCATCCCCTCTGGCATAAGGCTATCATTCAGTGCCACCACCACTTTCAGAGAGGAGGAAACCTGAGGTCTCGTTTGTACAGATGAGACTGTAGAAAGCCTCTGAGACTGGCCCATTAGACCTCCTCCTGATACCAGTATGAGTGCCTAAGCACGGTGGCTTCTGAATCCCATGACAAGTGTTGGCTTTGTTGATGCAAAGTGCCTTCTGCTGCCCAGGAGCCCATCTGGTGCTGCACTGGTCCCATCCCATGCTGTATTGGTCTCATTCATCACAGTGCTGGTCTCATCCGGCACTGCACTGGTCTCACCCAGCACTGTGCTGGTCCCATCTGGTGCTGCGCTGGTCTTGCTGAAGCCTGGAATGGAGCTGTCTCTGGTAGAGAGGGAAATTTGGAAAGAAGAGTGTTTTCTGAAGCAGCCGCTTAAAGGGAAATTTAGAAGTAGGGATTTCATAGCCACAGGTGCAGCCCTGCTATTCAAAATACAGCCAGGCTGACACCTCTGTGATGTACTCCTGTGTTTCCTCTGAGAAAAGTCTATTCCTGTGCTTGCTCCTTTTTTTCTCAGCACTTCCCTATAGGTTTTAAGACTGTAGTATTTAATTAGCATTTAGTATATTACTTATTTACTATTTAAAGAATTCTCAGTGTTAAGTGAATGAAAACGCTCAATTCTCTGGGGTTGTCTTTGTGACAGCTGCACGGCAGGTCCTCTTCTCATAGCCACAGGTAGGATTGTGCTTGATATGAAGATTTGATTCTCAGGACTGACTTGTACCAGTGCATTTCAAGGAAGGGATGAGTCAACCGACTAAAGCCTGTGCATCCTTGTCCTGTTGTGGACAGTCCACTGCAGGAAACGTGCTGGTTCACAAAAGCCAGCCGGTGACTCTCCTTGCTGCAGAGTTACCGGGAAAGAGGTGGGGCACCAGGGATGAAGCGGACCATTAAAGCTCAACTAAGAAATGGCCAAGAGCTGTCTCTTGACCTGATTTGGCTGGGAGGTTCCCCAGGGAAATCCCAGGTCTGTGCTGCAAGGTCAGGTGCAGTCACCTATGCTTCACATGCAACCTTGTGGCCAGCATTGTTCTTCTTCAAGAGAGGTGTCTGTTAGAGGAGCCAAGCGTGTTAGTCCTCACTTCCAGGCCAATCTCAGTCCTGGGATTACTACATCCCACCAATCCCAGCTTTCTGCTGGGGACTGTATTTATCCTCCTTTACACACCTGAACTGCTGGGACGTCACGTCTCCACATGGGAGATGAGAGCAATGGTGGAACCAAAGCCGTGTTTCTTGACTGACCCCCATACTGGCACCATGGCTGTCCTGCTGCAGCAGGTGACTTCTGTGTGTGCAACTTGAATGTAGTTTGGTATCCCCTGGCTGAAATCATCGATCCTGTTTTCAGGCTGGCAATAGGATGGGGTGGGTGCTTGCATGGAGTCCATTTCTTACTCTTCCCTGTCTTTGAAACTTGACGTGTGTTGTGAGTTGTTAGGTGTTTTCTTGGGTTGGTACCTGCATGTTTTGCATCACACCTCAGAGCAGAAATAGCTGAAAGGTTGTGAAGAGCTCAGGGCATGGCCAGAGCACTAGGGGACTGCAGGTAGCATGCTGAAAGGCAGGCTGTGTCTTTCAACCCAGTTGCTCCCCACATGTCTGTCATACCGTGTTTACATCTCTCTAACTTATTCCCAGCTGTTCAAGAAAAATTTTTTTGCTTCTCTTTCCTGTAGGGTCACATCATTTAAGGTTTTCCTTTCCTGTAGTCTCCTAAGCCGACCCGAACACCCCAGCCTTCCCCTCTCACCCACCACTTTCTGACTTCTTTACCCACCTTCTCTTCTCTTTCTTGGCATCTCTCCTTTTACTCCTATTTTCTTAAATGTCTCCAGAGCTGTCTGCCTTTGAAATCATGTGGAGGTGCTCTGGTCTGGTCAGTGTCCAAGTGATAGATGCTTGACACTGATCTTAACACATTGTTCAGCCAGAACAAGGTCTTGTGAAGGTTGGAACTGCAGATAGCCACTCTTTCACTTTCTTTCTCTTTCTATTTCATCTCACTTTCTAAGATTGCAGAAATTCCTCATACAGGATGGAAGCAATGTGCATGGCTATTCTCCCTGAAACTAGTATGTAATTTAAACCAGAGCTGGGGTAATTAGTACGATCTTTAGGGCTCAAAGGTGATGCCTTACATGAGGTCATTCATTACTATCGCTGTCCAGTCTATTCCAGAGGAAACTCACCCCTGACTACCTCAGCAAAGTTGCTTTTGGCTTCTTTACACTGTGACTTTGTCTTGATTAGGAAAAATGTTCGTTTAGGTCAGTCTGGCTGACCCGATTAGCTAAGCCTGCTCAAAACACAGTTAACATTTTTCCTAGAATAGATGCAACGTAACGCGTTCAGCTCAGCGATCTGTGTCAGGAGTTCCCCTGCAACAGGAATGTCAGGGCTCCCTTGGGAGGAACCTGGCAGCTGAGGCTGAAGGAGAAATACAGCTTGGGCCTGACACCAAGCACGTTACCCAGGAGGGAGCTGGATGCAACATTGGTTTTGGACACTCATATTGGATTGTCAGCATCCCTCCTGCAGGTGAGCTTCTTTAGACCGATGCCCAAAGAACTTCTCCCATGCTGAGCTCCCCACCACAGTGTCATGGGGGCACTGGCTTCTCCTCCCAATGCCATGGCATGTCCAGGTGGGAGCACTGCAGCTCAAGAATATCACATCTTTGCTGGCTGAGGCGCAGGGGGTCTACCTTGTGAACCTGCTCTTGGCTCTGCAGTATTTGCAGCCCTCCCTCTCTTGGGAGGAGAGCTTTTACCTCCAGAAGGGGAAGATGAGGCAGAGGGAGACCAGGATGGAGAAGAGGACCCAGGTCCAGAGCTTCGAGAGTTAATTGTTCCATGTCAGAGCAGCTTGATGTTAAATGAGTCCCGTAAATTCATGACAGTTGAAGGAAGGAGCTGGGCAGGTGTTTTTGGCTGAGCTCACTGCTGCCCCGGGGGAGGGACTGCAAGCCAGGCAGCTCAGGGAGGAGGAAACCAGCTCTGACATTGGTAAAGACTGTTGATGGAAGGTTTCTTTCAAAGCCTTTTCAGTCTGTCGATCTGAGAGCTCTTTGCCCAGGGAGTGCTGGAAATCTGGCTCTTCTTTCCAAGCAAATGTGGCAGACTGTAAGAGTTGATGAGGTGCCGTTGAGCCACAAATATTGAATTGCCAATTGAATGATGCTGGGTTTGTTTTTGTTGTGTTTTTTCTCTCCTTGTGGACAGTGGTGCAGTGAGGTTGTCAGGAATGGGAGAACTGTATTTTAGTCCCAGCTCTGCCAGTTACTTAGTGTGCCATCCTCAGGGTGTCACTTGCAGCAATGCAGCTTTTGCTCACTATAAAATAGTGCGCATCCTTATTCTTACCGACATGTGGCAGTGCCATCAATGGGTGAAGCAGATTAATGAAAAGTTAGACTGGGGTGGGGGTTTGCTAGTAGGTATCTGCCAGGAAAGGTCCAGAGGAGCTATAGCTATTACTTTGCTTCCCCCGGTTAGATTGTCTTTGAATGACTTTGCAGCTATG
The DNA here is from genome assembly GCF_964188355.1 of Buteo buteo. Taxonomy (NCBI): domain Eukaryota; kingdom Metazoa; phylum Chordata; class Aves; order Accipitriformes; family Accipitridae; genus Buteo; species Buteo buteo. The sequence goes on from NC_134176.1 coordinate 43,811,308, forward strand.
CATGATATTTGCAACATTTTCAGTTTGGCAGGTCCATCCTCCTCCACTGATGTCCCAGCTATCCTTCACCCCTCTTCTACTCCTTATCCCTGGGGACTACACATGTCTGATTCTGACCTCATACTTCAAGCTAATCAAGAGTAATTTTTCTGTGTCAGCCTGAAGGACTGCATTGGTCAGCATCAGGATTTAAACTAAAGTACTTGGCCCATGCTGTTGCTGGCCTGACCTCTTCGGGCCTTACTGAAAACCAAACAATTTGTGCTTTATAAATCCAGTGAATGGGCTGTACTCATACCTCATCCTCCACTGCACAACCAGATCCTGGCTCAGTTGCAAAACCTAACTTCTCCCTGGGTTTGGCGCAACTTGCTGAGAGCACCCCGTTACATTTCTGCCCGAAATTGCTGCATGGTCAGGACTGTGCCGAGTTCCCAAGCTCCCAAACTCTGGTCTCATCTCATTTGTATCTGAGAAGGAGGTAACAAGCTGAAAGTACCAGAGTGCCATGACTTTATCAGTCCCCTAGCAGGGCATTCAAGGCCCATGTCAGTCCCTCCTGCTGCTCAGCACATGGTTTTGTGTTTTCCCTTTCTCTTCGGAGGTGCCTTTTCCCCACAGTAAGTCTGCCTGACCTGTTGTAAAGTCAGGATTGCCATCGTCCACTGGGAAGAGCGATGCAAAGGTTGCTTTCCCATTCTCCAACACTTCTGCTCTTCAGGATTTGTTAAATGTAGTTGGCAGCCGTCCAGCAGCTGGATTAGCATTAAATAATGAGCAAATGGCCTGCAGCCCTTTTTCAGACCTGGCAAAACACACACCTTTCATTCTTTTCTTACATGTCTTTGAGCCCTGTTTTTATCACACTGGGAGAGAGCTGACTACCAGATGCTGCTCTGGTCAATGCTGGGGACAGAACAGAGGGTGCTGCACTCCTTTCTTTGTTGCTAATTAGTACCAGGGTGGTAGCTAGAGGCTGCTAGCTGTGAGAGCAAAACTGTTTTCTCCCTCCTCTTGTAACTGCAGCCATGGCGAGCAGTCAGTGGCAGCTGTAAGCAGCTGGGGTGAGCTGCAGCAGAGCAGGAGCAATGCTCATTTCTTAATTTTCCTGCATGCTCCAGGCTCCAGGGGAGCAGCCCTGGCAACCTCTTCATTTGTAGTCAGGGGCTGAAGTCCCAGGTGAGATGAAGGCACACACTACTATGTCAACCCCAGCAGCTACACACTGTGTTGAGGTCACCCAGCAGCCTTGATATCTACAAGTAAGTGTCAGAGACCCGTGTCCAGACCAGTGCCCCGTCCACTGGTCTCAGATGCCTTTCTGATATTCGATGAAATTGGATTATGTAGAGTTGCCAGAGGATTTATTTATTTATTCTGGGAAAGGGAAGAAGGAAGGAGGCCAGCAGGGATGGAGAATAGGGAAAGAAAGAGGGAAGAAAAAGCAAAGACAAGAGAGAGGTAGCTATGCAGTTAGCATTCCTGAGCCATCTGGACCTGTTGGCATGGCCCCAGCTGGACGGGCTCACAGGTTTATCCACAGCATGATGTAATCTCCATCGTCCAGCATTTGATTTTTTTCCTTGTGCTGGATGGCCTCGTATCTGGTGCAAGTCTGGAGCGGGCATTTTGATTTCCTGTTGCTATTTGTGGACTTTTCCTGGCCGATCCTCAAGAGGAGCTCGGGCGGTTTGCATTCCTCAAGCTGAAGAAGCAATGCCACCCCGTCAGCGCAGAGTGGAGGCCAGCCGTGGCCAGCCTGCGGGCCAGGGAGGGGCAGCCCCGCATGGGGAACCAGCTGTGGTTCGCACCGTGCCACAGCTGGAGAGGGTGACACCTCTGCCTGGTGCTTGGACCACTGCAGCTGAGCTCAGGAGTCGGCTCAACCTTCAACACCAGCACAGAAAGGGCTGGCAGGACCGCCCTTCCCGGCTGCTCGTGGGCTTCCCTGGCCTGCTGGGTCTTGCAGCAGAATGGGAGGAAGGAGAATTTTATTTGGCCCAAGACTTATTCCTCCCTTTGGTAGATGTGAATAAAAAGCAACCAATGATCTTAGCCCCTCTCTTCTCTAACACCAGCACCGGGGAGCACCAAGGCTCTCAGCTGCCCTGTGAAGCAGGTGGGCTTCCCAGCACGTGGGAAGGGGAGCTGGGGAGGACGTGGTCCGACGTCGCCAAGTGCCCACCCTTCCTAGGGGAAGGCCTGTGATCTGCTTCCCTCCATCACTCAGTGCCATTTGCAGGAGGCAATGCAGTCTAATGGGAAGGGTTCAGACTCACATTCCATCCATGGTCTGTGGGAGACAGCCATGCCTCACCAAGACCAGCCATGTCTTTTTTCTTCAGTCCTTCCCAGCATATGAAATGAAGAGGGTTTGCACGTCCATCTCCATAAAAGCACACTGTTTGATTGTCTTTAAGTTACAGGAGCCACACAGGAGCAAAGAGGTCTTCTTCACTACCTAAATTCAATGTATGGAGAGGCAAACAGCAGAGCCACAGGTCTCGTCCTGCCTTCCGAAACAGAGCAACTCCCACCCTCCCACAGGGCTGGAAAGGTCTGAGATGCCCAGAGGATGAAAATGGGATTTCTCTACAGCATATCACTGCTGCAAGCAAGCGTCAAACCCAGCGATACGGCCTGCCTCAGAGTACGCCATTCTCTGCTCTGACTCAAGAGATGTGGGTAGCTGTGTGATGAGCCATTAGGCAACAGTTTGACATAAGCACACAGTCCTCCCTCCCTCACAATGCCTCATCCTACCCACATGCCTCGCTTAGCTTTGTTTCCTCCAGTGGCTTGGGAACAGGGAAGTTGAGTGCAGTGACCCCCCCAGAGAGCAAAATTTTGTTCAGCGGAGAATCCTATGGCCTGGTTCAGAAGTTGTCCCGGTTGCACCCGGAGGGAGCAAGGCTCTGCTTTCATAATACCCTAGGGATGGCGTGTCCACCAGGGATGGACTCACTGGAACCACAGAGCTGAGCTTTTCCACCCGACTCAGCTCTGCTGGGAGAGAGAGTAGCTGAGGAAAACGATGGCCTCTTTATAAGCCGACTGGCAAAACTCTTGCATCTCTCCTGGGAGCGGTCCAGGGATTCTGAGTCACTGCTTAAGTGGGTTGCAGCCAAGGTAGTTTTACCCAAGACATTAAGTGAGAGAGGAGAGATCCACCCAGGAGTGCCAGCAGAAAGAGAAATAGTCATGACCATAATTAATAATAATATAACGATGAAAAGATTCAGAAACGCACTGCCCACTCCAAAAATAAAGTTTGAGGACAATTCAAGTGCTGTAAAGAAAAGAGAAGAGAGGAAAGAGTCGAGAAAGACCGCCAAAGCCTGCATGTCAGCTGCAACGCAAGGAGTCCCGTCCAGCTGGCCTGGGTTCAGAGAGCTCCTATTGTCCAACAGCATTTCCAAGACACCATTCAAAAGTTTCAGAAAATGAACCCAAGATGCAGGGTGAGATTTATCACACAATAAAGGCAAGCCAGATGTGTGCACCCTTTCGGAGAGAGGAGGTGGGAGGAAGGCAATGGAGGAGTGAAGCAGGGGAGAATCAGGCAGCGGAGGCATGAGGGAGGAGGGTGACATGAGAAGGGCTGGTGCTGTGAGCATCCAGGGAGGAACAGGGGCTGGGTGCATCTGTGCTGGGACACACACTGGGCACTTATGAAGGGTTTCATGTATACAGAGAACTCCATACTTAGGAAAATTCACTTGGCATCAGGATTAAGGGACAGAAGGGGAAGATCTCACTGGTGCTTTTTCTCTTTTGTTGCACATAAAACCGTGATGGATACTAAGAGGTTATTGTTGCTTCTGGTCCTGGATTTTACACCTGCATAATAAGGCCGTGTCTGAAAGGATGCCCAGAAGCCAAACCACTGTAGATTTTATCTCAATTTTCTAGGGCTCGCACAGCCTTCATTATTGCTTTGCAGCACTGGCCACCATGGCAGGGCTGTAACTTCTTTTGCCACAGCAATCACTCACTTCCACCTGTGATTTGATTATGTTAAAATCTAGCAATTAATTATACAGAAAGATAATTTAATCTTTGAATCTGCCGCTAATGTGGAGTTGCGTGATTACAACCTGCCATCATTAAATAAGTCCTCAAGTTCTCCCTGCCTGCAATGAGACCAGTGCTGTTTCTGCTGTCTGCAGAATAACCCGGTAGGGTGGCCATGCCATACCATGCTCCACAGATTAAAAGGTGACTTGGTTTAGTTCTCAGGAAGACCTCTGGTAGTAAGGACCTGTTCATCTAAGAGCAAAAGGCCTGAGAAAACACTTTGGAGGCTTAAGCGAGAGAGTCCCTCTTTGCAATGACTCATATGTTTGGTGACTGTAGTTAGCTTCTACAACAGTTTTTTTTTAGAAAGGGGTGGATTTATCTGAAGCCTTTAAACTGAGATGTTTCTTTTTGTGAAGCTCAGTTGCAGATGATGAGTTTGAAGCGGGAGGCATGAATATAGCTCCTGCACTCAGCTATGTAAGGAACCATATTTGATTACCAGACTGGTTCCTCCAGGCCCTAAAACCCATGAAGCCATCCATCGTCTCCTTGTGCCGCTCCAGGGGTGTCCAGAGAACAGATTCCCAAATCCACCGGTTTCTGCAGACACGACTCCAATGCTGGGGTGCAGATGCCTGCTTGATCTCAGACACAGGAGCTTTAAGGGCAGGTTTTCAGGGCATAATAGGATTCCTGTCTTCAAAGGAACATGGGATCTTTTCTTCCCAGAAGCCTCTGACTTTACTTGAGCACACGCTCCCAGGCATCTTCACATTTCTACTTCTTTTCACCAGCTACAGGGTACTCGGCTGCTGGGCCTTGTCGTGGAGAAGTCTGGCTTGGAGAGAGGATAGTTGGAGAGCCAGGCATTGGGAAAGGATTTTCACAGGCTGCCTTTCTCCTTCAGCCTTGATTTTCATCCCATGGTTGAAGCAACTGCATTATCTCTGGCCAGTCAGATCTCTATCCTCGTCATTGGAAACACAGGGCTTTGACCCCTCGTTCATCAACATCACACCTTCGCTCTCCCCCAGGATAGTGTTAATCCCATAGTGACAAATGGTCTGAGAGGTGTTACTGCCCTTCAAGGGCTAGGAAGGATTTCCCCATTCTCCAGAGACTCTGGTTTCTGCAGCGCCACTGCTGAGGTGAAAATGATACCCTCAGCATTGGAGCTGAAGTTTAATTTCCTATCTGCTGCTCAGGGCACAGATTTTCCACTGGGATATTGGCAGCAGGTCAGAAATCTGCATTCCAAGCTGAATTGCTTTGAAAACAGTCCTGGTGCGGAACCCCATTCAGTCTGCTGGTTGCAAAACCCAGCTCTTGCCCAGCCTAGCCACTGAAGAGAGTCCCAGCTCTTGCTCTCTCAAGATTTTGGGTGAAGATACTTGAATCACAAATCAGCTGGTCCAGACTTAGTTGCTCTGTAATTGCCCTTTACAAAGGCCCAAGGAATGAAAGCCACCAGTAATGTTTGGTATTAGCTGCATGCCTCAGCTTTTGGACTTGAACAGAGTACAGCTATCTTCCTCTTCCAAGGCCTGCTTTTCTTTATGGGTCTCCAGGGACCTGCCAGGGGACAAAATGTGAATTATCTCTGATTTTGCTCTCTGAGCACTAAAGAGAAACAGTTTCAATGAGACAAATGAAGCTGATTGTAAAGATAATACAGACCTTTCCTCCTTCTCTGGTTATCTCCCAAAGCAGATTTCCTTTATCTCCCAGGGGTGCTTTTCTCGTTGCTTATATTGCCTTTCTTGCAAGATGCAGAAAAAAGGCCCGTAATGGCATGAGGGTGACAAGCTGTGTAAGAGCAAAGATCTGCCAACTCTGGTGGCTCCAGCCCCATGTTGGGCAGGGCCAGAAGCTTCCAAGAAAGATGGAAGAAATGGTGGAGCAGCATTTATTCCAGCTTGTTTTGGTTATTGAATAAACTTTCCCATCCCACTGACTGGTGACTGGCTTGAACAGTTGCACCTCTCTAATTTATTTTTAATTGTATTGAACGTTCATGCTGTATTTCATGTCTTTTGGCGATACTGTGACCCAGCTTCACTGCAGAATGGCAGTATAGTTCACAGAATCATGCAGAGTAAACCAGTATTTTCTTTTGTTTGCCCTGCCTGCTGCCTTTCATTGCACAGCGCATCCCTCTCCATCAAGCAGTATTTTTCCCTAAACTGTCCAGGCAGACATGTCACACACAATTAAATCCATGTAGGCTTTTTCAGGGTAGATTTGCAGGGCTGGGCTGGAGCTGCATCCCTAGGTTGCGCAGGGGTGCCACACGACAACAGGCATGGCTACAGAAACCCAGTTGTATTCTGGCTGCTGTGCCTTTGTGGGGACTGAGAAGGGATGGATGTGTTTGGGCACTGCAAAAGGCACACCTGGGTGGAGGTGGATCGGGGTAACATAGCAGACAGGGCCTTCCCAAAGATGATGGATTATATTTTCACACATAAGTAGACAAAGTTCACATGAAGCCCATCCCCTGGGTGCTGCAGCAGCAGAAAGACCCCTGCTCCCCCATCATTGTGTGGAGTTAGGGTGTCACTGGGATCCTGCTGCAAACTCAGCTGAGGCTGCCAAGTTAACACAAAGAGGTAAAGCACCAATTCAGACAAGAGGGCAGAGATAATGATACAGCTTCTTTCTCTCAGAGCTACTGCTCGTGTGAAGTCTCTGCCCAGAGACTGTACTGACCTTGGCTTGGGAAGGAGCAAAGAAGAGGAAGAGACCCCTGCCAGCTTGCCCAGGGGTACCTGCATTCCCACAGAGAACACCTCCCACGCATCTCCGTTCTAACACGGCGCAGCTGCCACCACGACAGCTCAGAAATAAAGGCAGCTTTGTTTTGTAGCAAGCAGGTGTCTTCAGTTCTCCGAGCTCAAGAAAGGCCTTGAAGGACAAACTTTTTATTTACGTTTCATGGACTCCTAGACATAGCCCCCAAATCTTCTGCCAAATGAGGGTTAAGAGCAGCTGATCTAAATGTTTCATCCTGAGAGGGTTGTGTCCACTTCTGCCTATGGTTTAAGTCCCACTCAAATTTTTTTTTATCAGTCGGCTGCAAGGGAGTTGTAAGCCAAAAGAAATTTGGGACGTTCGTTGCATATGTAGCGTACACGCAGCAAAAACTCGCTGGAAAGCAGAGGCATTCCTCTTTATCCCCTAGGGTGCTGCTGCTGGGAGGAGAGGTGCTTCTGTCTCTGCAGATTCAGCAAGTCTCATGCAACAAGCAAATGGTGTACTGTAGCTGCTTTCCACCCCAGGCCAGTGGAGTCCTGGTTTGCCCTAGGGGAGGCTGACGTGTTCCCCCTCCTCCCTAGCACACGCTTACCTTCTCCGCACCCTGGCATCCGCAGGTGGTTTGAGGGCACACAGATGGCCACACCATTATGGCCACACTGTGATGCCACTTGTCTATTGTCTCACCTCGCCCTGGGCTCTGCCCTGCTCCACAAGTCATTCCCCTCACAGGGCGCTTCCAGTGTCTCCCACATCACCACTGCCCCACACTGGCTGCTAATCCCATTTATGCTGAGCACACTAAACCCAGGTGTGGGTACACGAGTGCCCATGACTCTTCTGCCACTGCTGCAGCAGGTGCCTTCGGTGCCTCCTTCAGGGTTGCTGAGAAACCCGGTCACAGGCTGGTGGATTTCAGCTTTCCACATACATTTCTCTCTCTCTCGTTTTTTTTTTTTCCTTTCAGGGGCAAAAACATTTAAGTTAAAGACTTCACTCGCCCATTCCCCCCACGCCTGGGTGCCTCCCAAGATTCCTCCCCAACGAACAGCCAGGCTCGCAAACTCCCGAGCTGGGAATTACACGGCTGCAATCACAGCCACAGAATTTTGATGTGGTCTGTATTGTGCGTCTGCTTTTAACAACATCACCCATTCCTGTCAGCTGATATTTTTCTTCCCCCCTTCCTCTGACATCCCACGATGAGAAAGCGCCATGAAGGGGCAAAGGCGAGGTCTCCTCACGGGGGAGAGCCCGCCGGGGGGGGGTGGCGGGAGGGGGGCGCAGCCCCCCTCCCGCCACCCCCCCCCGGCGGGCTCTCCCCCTCGATCTCAGCGTCCCCTCCGACCTCAGCGTCCAGCCCAGCCGTGCAGGCAGCCGGTACACCGCGGGAGAACCGTGACAGGACCGCTAACGCCGATACCCCGGCGGGGCCGGGTCGTGAGGCGCGGACGGGTCCCCGGACCGCTCCGTCCTAACCCTGCACTCCTCCCGCCCGCCTCGCGCGGCTCCGCTGGCAGCCGCCTCCCATTGGCCGCCGCTCGGCGGCGCCGGCCAATGGGCGGCCGTCGCTGCCGGGCCGTTGGAAGCGTGCCGCGGCGACCGTTAACGGCCAGCGGCTTGGGTGAGGGGGCGGGGGGGGCGGCCGTACGGGCCGAGTCGCCCCGCGGACGCAGAGGCAGCCGGGGGAACGCTGGGCGCTCACCCGGGTTCTTCGGGCCGTTCCGCTGGACGGGGTGGCGGAGGACTGAAGCGGCTGCGGGCACCCGGGACCCAGGCGGGGACCTCGTCGGCCCGGCTCGCCGCTGCTCCCTCGCTTCAGGGTAGCGCCTTGGCGCGGCTCCCTCAATCGCCTTCCCCTGATTGTGCCTTGAGCCTCTGTCGTCCCTCCTAGGTCTTGTGGCGCCTAGCGCTGGAAATTGTAAATCCAGGTCCTTGGCACGGATGTGCGGTGGAAGGAGGTTTCCACAGCGAGCCGCGCCTGAGCCTTGCTGGGACTTCGCGAGGCACCGGGGACATGGCTGCCGCTTGTAGCGCCTTTGGTCTGAGGGGCTGCGGTCCCTGTGGGGAGGGAGCTGATGGCACAGCTGGCCGGTGGGGAAGCAGGTCACCTGCCTTGCTTTCAGTGACCACAAAGCTCCCTCTTTCTGCCGTTCTGCATTACTCTAGAGACAGCAGTAAATTCTGGGCCTGGTTCCAGATCAGGTTCAGTCAAACCCTCTGCCACTTGGAGGCTGGGTGTCAGGTAAGCGTTTGGTTCCCCACACGGTCCAAGGTCGTGATGCAGAAGATAATCGCAGGTGACATGGGCATTGCTGGCAGTCTCTGAGAAAGACTGGGGGGTGCCGCTGGTCAGGATGCTGTCCTGCTACTGGAGGGAAATAGCAGTGGGGTTTGCAGATGATTTGGCCTGAAGTGCTTTGCCTGTGCCATGCAGAGAAGCAGGAACAGCGAGGGGGTAGAAGGTCAGTGGCAAGCTATCCAGGCAGACCAGGGGCCTGATCAGACCAGGCGTGGAGCAGCAGGGAGCTGTGGTACATGAGAAGAGAGACCAAGAGCAACACGAGTCAGGACAGAGGGGGACCAGAGCGGTCTGAGAGAGCCAAGAGGTGGTTGGATGATCACTTGTGCCCCTTGGGGTGCAGATGCACCAACTAGACTGTGAGAAGTGTGCACAGCATCTGTCCATCCTGCCTGGATCTTGTTAACGCTGTCAAGACCTTCACTTTCATAAGGTCTAAAATTCACTGTATTTTAAAGAGAGCAGAAGGACTGTCTGGAGTGTATGGGCTCTTCTTTCCTGGAATGTAAAGGAAACCTCGGCTGTGCAGCTGGAGTGCAGGGGGCTTCATTCCTTAGTGAAAGCAGAGAAGGGAAATGCAGATGTCACAGCTGGGACAGGAGATTTATCTTGGCAAGCAAAGAGGAAAAATACTTTCAAAAAGAAAAGAGAAAACTCAGAAGAATCCCCTCCCCATCTGCACTGCCTGCCAGCACGAGCAGAACCTCCAACCTGCAAAGGCCCTTCGTCTCCTGGGCCTGGGCTGCCGCCCAGCTGGATTAGGCCCTCGCCGCTTTCTCTTTGGAGCGAGACCGTTGTGGTGAGAGCAGGGAGGCTGTGAGAACCAGGCTGATCCTGAAGGGAGATTACCTCCAAACAACTCAGCTGGAGGTGGGAAGGGGAAAGTCACAGTCAAAGGATGGAAGCATGGAAGGGGAAAGGAGAGACAGATGCAGCCAGGGTGACCACAGAGCAGAAGTGGATCCAAGGAGAAGAAACCATCCCCTCCTCAGCAATGCGTCATGCCACTGGGCTACAAGAGTGGCACCTTAAGGCATCCCATGCGCAACCAGACAGGGGAAAAGGCTTAATGCCTCAGTCTTTGTTTGGGGCCCCCAGAGGTCTAACACCAGCATTGGGTGGGGGGAAATAGAGAGCTTACGTTTGGATGTCTGGATGCCTTACATTAGCTCCCAAGATAACTGTTGTACAACAGGAAAGGGTGTTCGAATGAGAAGTGCACGCACGCACATACAGTGTGCTATTTAGACAACCCGAAGCATGAGGTCAGGATGAAAACATGTGGTGGAAATATGTTTGGAAGAGTCAGTGCCTATGTCAGTCACCAGGAGTGGGAGAGAGCGGGAGCCAGCAGCTGACAGATTCGCACTCTCTCCCTGTGGCTGGGGTGGCCTCAGCCCGAGCAGATTCTTCTGTGGCACCAGAGCAGCTTAAGGCTCTCTGTTGGGCCTGGAGATGCGGTGGTCATTGCCTCCCCTGTACCTGCGCACGCTGGCTTGTCCCCTTTGGGCGCTGCCTCCCTATCCTCTCAGAACTGCAGTGGGGGGGACAGGCAGCCAGAAATCGGGCTTGGATCAGGAAATCCAGCACATCCTCGCCATTGCGTTTCTGTCCCTTGGCTGCCCCCTCCCTGACCGCTCACTGGTAATACAGCTTTGGAAACACATCTCGTGCTATTTCTTGGCTTTGGAGCATAGTTAGAAGGAGAAGGAAGGAGGGTGTGAAAGGGAGGGGGAGATAGCAGGAGCAAATAATGCAAAATGAGACTGAGCTGCGAGCTTCGTATCCCATCTGGAAGCTGTTTTCCCTCAGTACACTTCACACCCGCTCCCTCTGGGCCAGGATGGTAAGGCTCACGTTTCCCAGTTGACTGGTTCCCCCTTGCACAAGCCACGCCCTTCTGTGTGAAAGCTACTTGAGATACCTTAAAGGAGAATCTCAGCAGAGTTGCAGAGTCCTTCATTGTCACAATTAGAAATTCTTGGCCAGATTGCCCAAATTCTCTGAGGAGCGGGAGCTGGCTGATCTCAGCCTGGCTGGAAGGTGATCTTGAGGAGAGAGTCTAGGCCTTGAAGAGGCTGTGAGAGTATGAGCCTGCTCTGCTTGTGCATCTCTGTCCATCCCACCTTCATTCATGTCCTAGTCCTGTGGGATCTTTCTTGGACCTTCCACCAACATGGACCTCTGGTCTGCTGAGATCTTCATTGCCACGGCATGGGCAAAAGTATCCCTAAAGCCCAGCACAGTTGTTTCATTTAGTGGCAGCACATGAAGGCCTTTAGCTGTGCTGGCCCCAGTCTGGGTGGGAAGGGAGGGCTAGTAGCTGCTCAGCAACTCCTTTGGCAGGTGACCTTCCAGCCAGGATAAAGCTACCGTCTGTTTGGTCAAGTGATTAACCTGCTTCTGTTTATCGCTCAGAAGCTTAGACCCTGCCATACTCTGCCATGATCCACACAGCTCTGAGACACTGTACCCTGCGACTTGCAGTTCCTTGGAGCCTTCTCTCATACACGTTAAGGAAGAGTATGGCTGAAGCCTTCTCTGAGTTTTACCAGACAGGTGCAACTCCCCCAACAGAGCCGGGTGGGACAGAGTTTGCATATTCTGGGTTAGCAGGCTCGATCTGAACTAATTAGCAGTGGTTTTGATGGCATCTATCCAAAATAAGCCCTGGGCTGCTCCTCACTATGCTCATCACAGTTGGATCTGGACAAGAGGACACTTTTTCCTGTTACTATGTGGTTGCGTGCATGGCTGTCTTTACTAATCAGAAATCTAGTTGGCAATACCTGTTGGCATCAGGAGAGAACGGAGCCAAGCTAAGAGACACAGCAGTCTTCCTGGGACATGGTGGCTTAGCTTCCTGCTTGTCCTGTAGTTTCCATTGTGGATATAGCCAGCTACAAAGCCATGTCATTATCTTTGTTTGCTCTATCCTTCCTTATTCTGCTTTCCTCTGCCTCCTGCCACCTTCTTTGAGTAAAATAGCAATCTCCAGCTCTGTGACAGCTCTAGGTGCCCTCCCTCTTTGAGGGTGTCTGATCCTTGGTGCCCCCTTTGATAATAACCACAGTTATTCCCAATGTCATAGGTTTGCTCCCTTCTCTCCACCACCTGTGTTTGGAGATGTTGGACTGGTATATGTATGATTGCTGAGAGCTGAAAGGGGCCTACTTTGATGAGGAGGCTTTGCCAGCATTTAGTTGTGCTGGAGGATAAGACCCAGGAGCCCAGAGAGCGGTATGTGCCCCAACATTTCTGGATTCCTGGCGGGGGGTGAGTTTCATTCTCTGCTTCTCTGAGGGAACTGGGGTTGTTTAGTCTGGAGAAGAGGAGGCTCAGGGGAGACCTTATTGTTCTCTACAACTACCTGAAAGGAGGTTATAGCAAGGTGGGCACTGCTCTCTTCTATCAAATAACTAGTGATAGGACGAGAGGAAATGGCCTCAAGTTGCACCAGGGGAGGTTTAGATTGGATATTAGAAAAAATTTCTTTACTGAAAGGATTGTCAGGCATTGGAACAGGCTGCCCAGTGAAGTGGTGGAGTCACCATCCCTGGAGGTGTTCAAAAAAACGCGTAGACGTGGCAGTTCAGGACATGGTTTAGTGGGCATGGTGGTGTTGGGTTGATGGTTGGACTTGATCTTAAAGACCTTTTCCAACCTAAACAATTCTATGATTCTCACCCATGTTTTTCCCATACGGTGCAGTAGGTCTCTGTCTCTTGGGAAATAATGGTCTCTTGGGGACCTGAACTCCTGCATCTCTGGGAGAGCAGTGTTGCCTTCATCCTCACTTCCAAGCAGTGAGGTCTCCCAGCAAGCCTGTTGTGTGGTGTCTAAAAGAAGAACCAGAATTCTGCAATTACTCCTGCCAATGCTGGTGCCTGTGTTAAGGCTCTGATACTCAACCCCTTGCAATCATTACTCACCTCTCACCCCATAGCCACTGCTGGGGTGATTTTTTGGTTTCAGAATAAAACCAGAGGCACATCTCCACCTCTTCCCTCAGGGTCGGTTTGTCCTACAATGGGAAGACTGTTGACTGACCAAGAGATCCTTGTTATAAGCGTGGGTGGGATGCCGCTAAAAGTGTGTGGAACTACGGCATAAATGCATCTTCTTGTCTCTCTTCACTCCCACCTCTGCCTTTGTTAATGCACAGTTGTAAAAGAGATTTGAAGCTTGTGTCAGAGTCGCAGACAGCTCTCCCTGCAGCTGTCCATCCAGCTCTGCTGCTTTTCCAGGGTTACATTGTGGTTCTAGTTTTGACAGTTACAACAGTATATATGATTTGAGAGCCTCTTGTTGGATCCCGGCTCTGCTGTGCTGTCGTGGTGCATTGGCAGCCAGAACTCTGAATCTCTTTCCTTTTCTGCTGTTATGTTCTCACCCTTTACCGTAAGGCTATCGTGTTCATATCCTGTGTTTGCTTGTGTCGTTTAGAGAAAGCAAGACAAAGAACAGCTGTTACATGAGCAGGCAGCCTCTGGGGTTAATGCTCAGGACTCCAAACTCTTTACCCCTTAGTGCTGTAGGATAGCACAAAACGTGGTTTTCCAGTGCTTTTTAGATAAGTATCTAACCCAGTTCCATCTGCTGACTCAGCTCCCTCTGAAGATCAGTTATGCTCAGCACAGATGGGAGGTGTTTTCTGTTGCTTGATTCAAGTGCAGAAATGCTTCTAGGCAATTTGGAAATGGCTGGGTAGATTTTATCAAGCTACCCCGCCAACTCTGCTTCCGGTATGGGAACAAGTGGAGAAAACTTCAGCCCAGACATCCCAGGGAGGGCCTCAACACTGGGATTTAGCATGAGTGTGCCTTCACCTACCTGCACATGCAGTGTCTGCCCTCCCAGGGGAGCCTCGGATGGTGGTGTGTCAGGCTGTCACTCCAGGCAGTGGGGGGACAGGACAAGTGGGAAGGAAGCAAAGGAAGAGAAACCTCGTATTAGGCACAATGCAGGTGGCAGGGACTCCCCCCCCCCCACTTCCAGCATGCTCTGTGGGCATCTGTTTTTAAATTGAGTGGCTGAGGGATGATGTTGGAGGGTGAAGGGCACTGGCATGTTGGAGATCGCTGCAGCTGACCGTCTCCCTCCCCCGCTTGGTGGGAAGCTTGGGTCTGCTCAGCTGGAGCCTACTTCACTCCCCAGCCTCACCCCAACCCTCTGACAGCCAGCGTAATGTTGACAGAGTGATACAGTGCTCAGGTAAAACAAATATACCTTCCTGGAGGAGCAGGAACCTGCAGGCTACAGCATCCGGGGTCCTCTGGCCAACTCCTCCCTCAGTCCTAGCACTGGGGGAAAGAAAGGACTGCACACACCCCATGCTCCTTTAGGAGCCGGGCTCTTTCCTGAGCTCAGCTCTCACACTGGAATCCTTTGGCATTCATGTCTCCACGCTAGGACCTGCGTGCTCTCTCCCACTCTCTCTCGTCCATACCCTGTTGCTCTTGGTATTTCAATACGCTGCTTTCAATGCCTTTCTGCCCACCCAGATGCTTTTCCAGGCGGGGGGGACCCAGTCTGACTCTGCTGAGCTCTCTCCAGTTCATTTAAGTTACACAGTTCCGTCTGTGTAATATAGTCACTTGAATGTATCTGTCTTTTCTTTCCTCTCCCTGAGCCAGAAGCCTCAATCTGCCAACAAATGGGATAATTTTTCAGCTGGTGTTTGGCAACCATCATTTTTCTCCCTGCCCAACCAATGCTTTGTTGTAGCAAATGGAAAAGTTAGCGATTTTACTTCTGAACAGGAGGATATGCCTCAAAGGAAACAGGTTCCCTGTAGCATCAGGAGCCCAGCTCTGCAGCAGCACTGGCCAGATTTACTGACTGTTACTGGAATGATTAGTAGAATGATTGTTTGTTGTTAACAGCCCATCTGTAGTGTTTAAACTTCATCGGGGAGCTGAATTTCACAGGCACTATCTGGCTGGAGGACAGCCTCATATGGTCCACAGAGGGGCTGTGAAATCCCAGAGGAAATTACATACAACAGGGGGCCTTCCTGTTATGTTGATCCAACTGATCTTTTTTCTCTGATAGAAATCAGCAGCTGGGTTGATGTTCTCTGGGGCATCAGAGTGCCTATTGCTGCTGGCAGAGAACATGAGAAAGTGTCTGTCACCAAGGACAGGTGCTGAAGACCACAGTTTTCTGCCACACTTGCATTTTGTCATCACAGGGATTTCTTGCCTTGTGCTCTATTCAGCTCACTGTCACAGTGAGATGATGCTAGGAAGCCAAAGATAGGTACCCACAGAGGAAGGGGGAAATGTGAGAATATAGAAGAGTTTCATGAGTGTTTGTGGCATAGATAAACAGGCAGAGAAGATGTATAGCACCATGACCCTTTCTATCTTAATTCAAGGTGTTTTTATGAAACCGATGCAGGCAAGGGATAGGAACTGCTTTTTCCCATCCAAAAAGGGCTGTTGCTGAGGTTTGGCTCTCAGTGCAGAGGAAGGCTCTCGGATCCCTCTTGAAGTTGACACTAACATACTCTCTCCCTTTGTTTTTCCTCAGCATTTCTCAGAGAACCTGGATCACTTCTCCGACAACATGGAGGATTTCTCCAACGACCTCTTCAGCAGTTTCTTCGATGACCCAGTACTGGCTGAGAAGAACCCACTGCTGGACATGGACCTGGATCCACCCACTCCAGGCATCCAGGCAGAGCACAGCTACTCCCTCAGTGGAGACTCTGCTCCCCAGAGCCCCCTTGTGCCTGTCAAGACTGAAGATAATGCTAACGGTGAGCATGAGATGTGCACACTGCACAGCTTTGGGCACATCTGTTAGCAGAGGCTCTGGCTGGCTTCCATATATAAGGACAAACTGGCTATTCCTTGGGCCTGCGCATGGCTAATCCAGGCAAGAATTTGATCTGCTGTTGTCAAATACAGCCCACATTTTTTCCTTCAGTTTGTGCTCTGACAGTCACATTGCTCCTTTGCCGGGCTGTTATTTATGAGGATGATAATTGATTGTGGTTTGGTGTGCTGCCAGCTTCTGGCAAGCAATAGGCAATGTCACTTTAGGACCCTGCAAACCTGGGTGTGGATGCCCTAGATCCAGGTCTGTTTTGGCATCAAGCAGCAGGGTTTTGGCTTGAATATAGGAAGCATGAGTCTCCGGCTGCAACCAGTGCTGGTACATGTGGAAAGCTAAGTGGCTTCTTTACCAGCAGATCTTTTAGCAGGAGACAGAGAGGAACAGTAATTTCAAAACCTATTTTTAAAACAATTCATTTCAGGATAATTTATGATGGCTGGATATTTTTAGAGCCGTCCTTGCAGAGAGTCCTGTAATTTGCGGGACTGTGTGGGTGTCCCAACAGCTGATGGACACCAGGCTGCCTGAAAAAGCAGTGGCACAGGCTCAGTATACACAGAAGAAAGCCATTCCTTTGAGTGAGAGTGAGACCTGGGACAGAGGCTTCCCTCTCATGGCCAAGAATGATCCCAGCTCTCTGGTACAAATGCCAAGGCAGGAGGAGAGGAGCTGGCCTCCACTGCCTCTTTGGTCCCTGCGAAGGGTGCAGCCATCAGTGCCAAGTTCCTTAGGGGCCACTCAGAGAGGTGCTGGGAGAGAGGCTCATGGCAGGCCAAGCAAGGTCTGCCTCAGTATCAAAGCAGCTTTCCATTTACTTTTTTTTTTTCCTTAGCTTTAACCCCCATACAGTCTTGAAGGGCACTCAGCCCAAACAGGCAACCAGATGACTAACAAAAAACAAACCAGCATGAGTGCATAAACACATCTTTATTTTGCCCCTGCAAATGAATAGGAGGAGATGAGGCTTGGGAACGAGAGAAGCAAAAGCATGAGTCTGCAGAAAGCAGTGAAATGAAGTCTGCCTGCATGAAGCTACCTCAGGGACTCCTCTCTGAGTTGTTACCATTTCTGCTCCCCTCCTCTCTGTCTGGACATGCCCCTGCTTCAGCTGCAGTGTCTCCAAGGCAAGACCATGACTCTCCTGAATGGAGTGTGACACTGATCCTTGGGCAGAGGCCAGCACAGGGTGTACAGTGCATAACCCAGGAGAGCTTGAGATGGACCTATGGACGTGACACTTGCTCTCTGAGAGTGCAGATCAGCTCTATACAGGGAGTAAGTCCTAGTATTAATGTGGCAGGTATAGGGGTATCTATGCACCCAGTCCTGCAGCAGGATAATTCAACCCATCTTTCCAGGGCTATCTTGGCTCATAACTGGATGCGAGTCATATTCTAGTGTAGCCCTGAGTCAGGTCCAGTATTTGCAATGCTGTGCAGTCCTTTTGGCACAACTCCATCCAGTCTCAGTCCTCTTACATTCACTTCAAATTAATTACCCAGGAATGGCTTTTCTTTAACATTAAGCAAGCTCTGCTTGGTCTGCAGAGCTCCTCAGGAATGCCCGGGCTCTGTCTAGGCTTGGAGCTATCTGAGGCTTGCTATTTATCAGCTTTATTCCAGCTTTTCTGCAGATCTCCAAACCACTTCCAAATCCTGCCCCTTCCCACATGGTTCCCACTAACATGGGTCAGCTAGGGCAAGCCACTGGGTGCATTGTGACCCTGCTTATCAGTGGAATCTGCTTTCCAGATGGTTTGCGCATATGGACCGGCTGCTTCAGTTCTCAGTACCAGCCCTCAGTTCTGCAGGGCGTCATTTGATGCCAGGAGCAGGGAGAGCCAGGGCTGTGCAGAACAGCGGGTGCTGGACCAGCCTCGGACTAGTGCCCACACTCCTGTACAGGTCCTGCTTCCTCACTGCTCTTTGCCTCACTTCCTCAGCCCAGGGCAGCTATGAATATCTCTCAGCCATACTTCTTCCCACTATGTACAGAGTCTCTAGAGCAGAGGATGAGCTTCCTGGCATGCCTCACCCACCAACATACAGTGAACTCTGCACTGGTTGCAGACTGGCCATAGCTCTGAAACATTCTCTCAGGCAGTAGAACATGGATGTGTCCACACAAAATGCCTCCTCCTCAGTCCCTCATTGACCCTCTGATGGCTTATGTGTTTCTGATTCTGTAACCCAATCGTTCCCCAGATAAATCTCCAAGGGTGGGAAAGAGAGCAGGGTCAGAATGTAGACAGGAAGTGGGAGAACAGCACATACTTATTTGTGTGTCTGCGCCTTGGACTGTCTGGACTGACAGCACTGGGGGCTGCTCTCTCCCTGAGTCAAGTCTGAACGGGGAGAGCCCTTGGTGGTCTGCTCGCCCTTGTCTGGTAACTTCCTTCAGCAGCAGCCTTCCCAGACAGAGGATGCCCCACGCCTCTGAGAAAAAGCGAAATGTAGTGTTTTGCAACAGAAAGGGAGGATGAGGAAGATGAAGCTTAAAATCACAATAAGGGAACTTCAGATTAGCCAGTAGGCAAAACCTTCCCATAGTGGGCATAGTGAAACCATAGAAGAGATTTAATGGGGGAAGCTGTGGGCTCTTTGTCACTTTTCAGAGGGGTAAAGTCAAGTCAGACAACCATCTGTCAGGACTGACACAGGTTTAGTTGAACTTGCCTAGAGCAGTGTGACAGACTGGAAGAATCCACAAGGTCCCTCATCTCTGTGGCAGGCTGTAATCAGGCAGAAGAAGTCAGTCCAAGTTTTCTGGCTGCAGACACTTGTGGCTATGTAACGCCTTGCCTCCTTCCATCATAAAGGTCTTGTCTGCATATCAGGGGTAACTGGTATGGGGACTTCACCAAACCCAGAGCTGGTAGTGTCCTTGGTGGCACAGAGAAAATGCAATTCAGTCTTTGCCTGCTCAGCAGCCTCTCCAGTGCACCCCTGCCTGAGACGCTGCCTGATGACATTGGCCCTGCTGCATTGTGGGAAGCTCTAGGAAGCGATCCAGCAGCACTGAGAGCAGTGCACACAGTTGATACGCGCGCACACACACACACAGAGCAGCCACAGGAACTCGTGTCTGTGCCTGATGTCCAGTCACACAGGGAGCTGGGAGGAATGAGCCTCTCCTGGAGAGACCTATCTAGGCAGCAAAATAAGGGGTGCTAGGGCAAAGACAGGAAGAGAATGTATTCCACTGGCAAGGGCAATACTGTGTTAACTGATATAATTCTTGCCCAAGCTTTAACACCACTGTGTCCAAGCAAAAGCCAGAGGCAGGATCCTGCCCTGTCCTATCCTGAGGGCAACAGAGACCAAGTTGGGCAAAGACAATGTTAAGCTACCTTTAAGTTTAGTTCAGATGGCAGCTCCCACATGAACAGCTGCTTGCTTGTGCTATTCTTTGTGCAGGCTTTTCTGGAACTGAGAAGGACCTTTCTTGCCCTCTCCTCTTGCCAGGACATCTTCTAGACTGAGACCTGCACTGCAGAGCTGCTTTGAGTAGCAGACAGCTGGGCAACATCCTTGGGTCTGTGAGTGCTGTATGCAGAGAGCAGTGCAGAAGGGTCAGGGAGTGAGCCTGACTGTGGCCTCATGTTGAGCCAACTGGGGCACTATCTGGTGACACACTTAGCAACAGTCTGTCCTGTGTCAAGCTAAATGCATTTCTAGTTGTCAGATAAAAAGGGGAAGGGAAGGGATGAGGATTAAGGAGGAAGATGCAGGCTCCAGGCCAGCTAGGAGTTGCTTTTTGGCAGGCTGAAGTGTTTGAACAGCAATGAGGGGACCAAAACTTCAGAGCAGAGCCCAGGCAGCTCTCCTGCCTAGCGTGTTGTTTTTCCATCTGAGCTGCAGCTTATCCACCACTGCCTGAATCCCACCTCCCAGGATCTCTACTTCCAGTGACAAGCCAGGCTCACACCACAGATGTGCACAGGACAGAGCAAGCAGGGGACAAGGGGAGCATGCCCACACAGATCCATTCAGTTCTCTTCAGACACTTCCTTTCCCTCGCTGCTGTTTCTGTCCCAGCAAGCAATGGCAGCGGGGCATGGCTGTAGGCAGCAGTCCCCCTGAGCAGCGCAGGGTGGAGGAAGGAGCCTTGGAGGTGAGACTGAGGGGAGCAGCCATGGGAGCAGCCTCATAAGCAGGTGCCACATTGGACTTCCTTCCACAAAAATGGACCTTCCTCCTCTCCTGTCATGCAACAAAGCTCTGGTACTTGGCACAACATCGGCAGGAGGCCAGAGCAGCGCTGTCAGCCTTTCACTGTCATCGTGCTTTCCCTCTCGCCAGCTCTCTAGCACAGAGATGGTGCTATTCTTGGTAACACACCTGGCAGCTCTGTGATGCTGGCCATGCTGCCTAAGGAGCAACAGCGCAGCATCCTCCTCTCAATGAGCTCTAAATATAAATAAGCTCCAGAGGACCAGACCGAGACACCACTGGGGGAAGAAACCCTGCAGCTGTCCTCCAGCGCTTGAGCTGCACAGTCAGAGCAGAGCAGAGACACAATCCCTGTAACTCTGTCCCGTCTGCTCCCCGCACGCTGGGGGTTCATTCCCTTTTGTACTCTGTGTTGTGGGCCTGCACATGCTTGTGTGGTGACAGTGCTAAACTTGGAAAGGCAGCCTCCCCAAATGGGGGGAAGCTGTCTGCATGGCTTTTTTTTTTTTCTTGTCCTGTTCTTGCTGGAGTTTGACTCTCACGTTGTGCATGTTTCAGAGCTGGAGAATGGAGTATGGTCGCTGGGGCCCAAGCTCTGCTCCATCATGGTGAAACAGGAACAGAACCTGGCTCTAGACCTGGCTGAGTCCCAGCTAGCTGCCAGCTCCATACCAGTGCTGAACCTCAACCCTCTGCAGAGACTGCCAGTCCCCGAGGAGGTGAGCCCATCTAAGATCCATCGGGAACCTGGGCTCTCACACAGTGGCACCCCTGGTGATGCAGACCCAGCCATGTGACTGCAGGGTCCTGCTAGGTGGTTTAGCCGCTGGACAGACAGGAGAAGGTGATACAAAGCCCAGATACTCCATTATTTGTCATTCTCCTCTTGAAATGGCAGTCAGAGGAGCAGCACTCCTGATCTAGCTAGAACTGTGCTTGATCCCTGCAGTGAAGCTACAAGACAGCTTATCCTTCCAGAGAAAGTGGTGGAAGGAGGGTTTTCTCCAGCACAGGAGACTTTACAATCTCGGTTATATACAAGCATGTTTTCTTGTCACAAAAGCCAAAGGCTTTTAAGCTTGCACGTGCTGGAGGCCTGTACCATCCAATCTGCCAATATTTCTATAGCCACTCTTGGCTTATCTTCATTTTTCAGCAAACAGTGTCAATTAATGGGATGCCAGTGATGCCACTATTCCTGAGTATAGACCCCTGCTCTGCCACTGTCTTTTTCATGGCCTTGGGCTTATCATATGGCCTCTCACTTTTCTCAGCTGCTCAGTGGAAATGGAGGTCCCACTCCAGGTCCTGCTTGCTTTTTTCTATGAAGCAGCAGGAATTACTATTTCTAAGAAACAAGGGGCCAAGTTCTTAAGAAGTCTGTCTGAAGCAGGCTCACTTATGCCACTGGTACATGGGTATAAGTTGGGGGCTCATTTTGGCTGGCCTTGAGTCCAGCTGTGTTGGATGGGAAGGCCCAACCAGTCTCACACAGACCTTGGCTATCTTGTAGCAGCTCAGTAGATAACAGTAGAGCATCTCTGGGGTTTGCTTCCTTTTTTCACTCATGCTGAGCATCTTCCCATTTAAACAACCATCCAAAACAAATGGGTACTTCCAGCCAAAACTGTGCACAAACTTCCTTCATTATTTACACAGCTTGAACTTGCTGTGCCCTCGAAGCTCTGCTGTGTGTGCTCAGCAGCCGTACTGTGGTGCTCTCTCAGCTGTGTTTACAGTCTGGAGGAGTTTGCAATGTGTCTGTTTAGTGTAAAAACTCCCCCAGCCTATGGTGGGTTGGGGGCTGGCGAGCCAGGGAGCTGAGGGGCAGCATAGCCCAGATGGGAATAAATCTAGTCTTTATTTAACTCTCAGTCCCCTCTGATTGGAAACAGCTGTCCAGCAGCCCTGGTGAAAATCATGTGAGCAAGACAGGGGGTTTGTTCTGTTTCTGTACAACCTCTATACTCCCATTTCTAATGAAGGCAGATCAAAGAGGGACTTCCCATGGTAATGCATAGGTTGGTTTAAATTGCACTGCCTGGGTCTAGCAAGGGAAGAATTGCCAAGGATAAAAGTCATCTCCCTTTTGGAGGTACTCAGTGCACTGCTTGGCAGCATATCCATCTGCCACTGCCTCCTCCTCTGCAAACATGTGTTTGCACTTTGTGTGCCCAGTGACAGAGACTTCAGGGGGCTTATGTTTGGACTCTTGGTTTCTGTTATGTGTGGTAAGAGGCTGCTTTGGGGCAGAGCTGTAAGTCGGGGCAGGGCAGAGAGCAGGGGAGCAGTGGCTGTGAACAGAACTGGTAGGAGCCCTCTGGGTAGGGGAGGTGGCAGCACCCAAGAGCTCTTTCTGCTTCTCTTCCACAGACTCCCATAGAAATGACTCCAGCACCTGTGATCAAAGCTGAACCCAAAGAGGTGAACCAGTTTCTAAATGTACCTGCAGGTAAGAAGATAGAATTTGCTGGTCAACTTATATCCCTCTATGCTACTCAGGTATAGATCATTACTATAGAGGGAGGAAAGACAGGACCTGAGAGCAGAACCATGTGCATACAAGGTAGCACTGGGGCACAGACCCATAGAGGAGTGACCACTGCACTGTTCCAACTCAGTTCAGTGTCTGGTCCAGCAGCCAGGCACAGAATTGTTCAGACAGGGACTCCCAGGCAAAACAGGCTACTTCAGAGTTGGAAATATGCAAGAGTGCCTTTAAAATCCTCAGAGAGACTGTAGTGTTATCCAAAAACAACCATCTGAAAGTCAGGAAATTCAGGATCCAGTTTAATTTGAAAGAAACCCAAGCATCTGAAAATCTGCCGATGCACAAATGAAAGCACTATAGGAACTCCCACTGCTGCAGAAAGACATTCCTTAGGCATATTCCCACCTCCATTAAGGCCCCCAGGGCTCTCCAGTACAAAGTGGGGACAGTTTTCAAGTGCTTGGGAACCAACTGAGTGACCAGAGCCCCTTTGGATCAAGTGTGCTGGCAAGTGTGTGAGCCCTGTGGTGCTTTTGGAAGAGCTCTTCTCTTCTAGAGCTTCCTGTACTTGTGAACAGGCTATGGAGCAAAATATCACAGGCTTTGTACTCCATTTTGGTTGACACCAGAGTACCTTATTGCTTTGTAAATACCTTCAGTGTCTTGGCAAAGCCCCTGCCAGCTCTCTGACTCCTGCAGTTCCTAGTTTAGCACATTTGAGGTCAGCCTCACCTCTGTCTTAGGCAGTGCTTAGTCCAGCCTTGTTCTCAGACCCACCCTGTTTTGTGAGACTCATCACCGGCTCCTTTCAGTCCTGTGTTATGGCAGTGCCTTTTCCTGTTGCTACTCAGGGCCCCATTTCTGTATGAACAGGCTGACATGACAGCCATTGACTTGATCTCCTTATTTTGCAGTAGATGACCTGGTGCAGATGCCTCCAACTCCACCCAGCAGCCACGGCAGTGACAGCGATGGATCTCAAAGCCCCCGGTCCCTGCCTCCCTCCAGCCCAGCCCGACCTGCTGCTCGCTCCTCTACTGCCATCTCCTCCTCACCTCTCCTCACAGCACCACACGTAAGGAGGCAGCAGGATGTCACTGGGACACAGGGCTCCTTGGTGCTCAGAGGGGGTTGGAGGCTTTACGAGGCTCATGTGGAGGATCCTGCCCTTGTTAAGGTCTCCCAGCTGAAATGCGCTGGCAGGGCGATGTGATGTCTTAGCGCAGGGATGTGGGGACAGGATGGTGCTCACAGGAGTGAGGAGAAGCGCAATGAGTCTTGCACAATGCCTACCAGCAGCTACCTTGTTTTAGCAAGTGCTGTCTTTCACCCCGTACTTTGGCAAGTGGCCTATGCACTGGAGGACTTTCTGAGGAGGTTAATGGAAGAGAAGGGAATAACTGAGAATTCCCATAACCAGACTGTGTTTTAACCATCACCCAAAAGTTCTTTGGCGGGGTCATGTAGTGCAAGTGTGTAGCCAGCCTCGCCGTGAAGGAGCAGATGCCCTGACAAGTAAAAGAGGAAGACAGCTGCTGAGCTGTGCCCCCAGGATCAGATTGAGAGCAGGAAAGAGCACTGCCCTGCATCTATTTGTACTGAGCCCCTAGTTGCTCTGCAGGGCTTTAAGGAGGATCACTGGGATAGAACTCCTTGCTGACACTGACGACTGCTCTCTGTGTGTTTCAGAAGTTGCAAGGGACCTCTGGCCCACTGCTCTTGACTGAAGAGGAGAAACGCACCTTGATTGCCGAGGGGTACCCCATTCCTACCAAGCTGCCCCTCACCAAAGCAGAGGAGAAAGCACTGAAGAGGGTCAGGAGGAAAATCAAGAACAAGGTGACTGCAAAAAACGTAACCATGCAGTTCCCATGATTCCAGAGCTATAGTTACCCTCACCTCCTCAGCTGCAGTGCAGCTCAGAAAAGGTGGGATCCTGCCTTTGGTGCACTGGCACAAGCTGCCCAGCCCACAGAAATGGTACCATGGGGCATCTCTGCATGCATGCTGTGCATGCAGCCATGTCTGGGAAGTGTGGCTTCCAGCCCAGCTCCTGGGAGTGTGTGGCCTGGGATGGGGCCCACAAGCTAAGGCATCACGGATCAGACAAACCAGCCTGGTCAGGCCTTGCTGTGGGGGCAGGGAAACAAGAGCCATTGTGTGGTGCAGGACGGGTGATGCACAGAGCTCATTAGCCAGGCAGAGACTGTGAGACTTTAGACTGTGATTAGAAAGCATCCCATGGGAGAAATGGTGAGACCCTGAATTAGTCACCCAGTGACTCAGAAGTGGTCTGGGGCAGAATCTGCCTGGATGGCCACAGCACGTACCCATGTGAGTCAGAGGAGTTCAAAGCAACCCTAAAGATGCTCTCAGCAGCAAGGGGGTCAGGCATACTGCAACAAATGGTTGTGGCCTACAGGCCAAAGAAGGCTGCATACCTACAGCATCCATCCCTCCCAGTTTTGGCCAGGAGACCAGTAGGAATGGCAGACTGGAAGGCGACTTCCCCATTTACCTTTAGGGTGCTGTGTGTGCAGGGAACAGACAAGATGAGGGAGCCACAAAGAAATGTCTAGAGGGTTATGATACTGACTCCTCTCTGATGGCTGCTCCCCTCACAGATCTCTGCTCAGGAGAGTCGCAGGAAGAAGAAAGAATATGTGGAGTGTCTAGAGAAAAAGTGAGTTTCTTCTTCTCAGTCTTACCTTTGAAAAAGGAGCCTTGTCCATGCACAGTCCCCCTTTCTAGTACTTTTGTCTCTGGATTGCTCAAAGAGTACGATTCCTTGCAAGGCTGGCTGCACAGAAGTTTGGTTTGGGATCCTGCCCCTACTCCTCTCCCTCCTAGAAATCCTCTTGCAGGATAAAGATTGCTCTTGAAACCTTGTGTTTCCAACTGCTTAGTTTGGCTGGTCCCCTGCAGAACACAGGCCATTTTGGCTGCCAACAAGGTGGGATTTTGGATAAGAGTCATGTTTCCCCACTAGAAGTTGCTTATATTTTGTCTATCCCATAAGCAGCAGGGCCTCTAAGAGCACTGACCATGGCTTTTTCCCCTCTCTTCCCGTGAGGGTGGACACACGAGTACTTGATAGCAAGAAAAACCTTGCATTACAGTTATTCCCCACACTCCCTCCCCTTCCACTGTTCCCTGCGTGAGCTTGTTTTTCTTCTTGCAACACTGAGGTCCTGCATGTATGGCAGGCATAGGCCTAAGGTGACATCACATGACACTGACAGGGTAGAAAACTCTTGAGGGCCTGATCCTGTGATCCCTTCTGTACTAGCAGCCCCTGATGGGCATTCTCAGGCAAAGAAGAATGCCAGGATCCAGGTGCAAATTCGCATTTCTGTTTAAATACCATCTTCTTTCCTGTTATTACACCACCTGAGATCAGCAAAATGGAAAAAAACAACCCCCAAACCCAACTTTAATTAACTCTTCTCCCTGATGCTATTTGTTTATCCTCTGTAAGTGTGCAGAAATGCTGAACAGAAACAGATGAGACTCAAGGCACCTTCAAGTTCTCGTGCCCTTCCATAAGCAGCACCTCAGCGTGCACGTGTGTCTCCAAGCATCAGAGCACATCACCTCCAGCTAGTATCCCACATTGACACCCAGATCCTTCAAGCTGGGCCTGGGGAGTTGGCTGGCCATGCTCAAGTGGCAGGTCCAGGGCTTTCTGTGCTTGGGCCTCTTCCCCAGACGTGGCTGTGGTGCCTGTATGTACTCAGCGGTTTGTTACGCTAGCGCATTGCTGTGACAGATGGCTTTCAAACAATGCCAGGTTTAAATGTGAACCAAAAGCAGTATTCAGTGAATTTTTTTAATGGAACAAGTCTTTGGTCAACTTGGCTTCCTGTAACAGCTGGTTTGTCAAAACCTGTACTTGGGCCCTTCACCATTCAGTTTGACACCTTTGCTGCAAGCCCAGTTTTTACACGGAACGCCTGATTCGGAGGCCGTGCTGGAAGCCTCCAAGCAGGATCAGGCTGTGTCCCTGGCCTGCCTTCCCCCGGGCCTGGAGACATTCCCCTTCCCTCGTCCCAACTGCAGCCTAGCCACTTTCCCTTCCGAAGCAGTGGGAGGGAGCCTGCAGGTTCTCTGCTGCCCTCAAGTGCCTGCAGTCGGAGCTGTCCCAGCATTTGCACAGAACTGCCTGGTTTTCAATATGCAAGGCGCCCACCCAGGGCAGGTTCTCAGTCTGAGTGGGAGAGGTTTGAATTTGTCCCCCTGTTCCTTTCCCATGCTCCTAAGGGGCGTTTGGAAGTGATGGAAATGCCTGCATAACTCTGGGGCTGTCCTGACTTAACCTGCCTGTAACCAGGTGCCACTGGCTCTCCCAGCCCTTGGGAAAGCCTGAACTGGGAACTGTCACACGTAACTGTCCACCTGCAATCTCATCTCTGGTCTGTCGGGGCTGGCTGCAACCAGACGGGCCAGGAACATCTGGCTCCAGGACCATATCTGCAAGTGATGGATGAGGCCACTGAGCCTCCACACCCCAAGAGAGGCAAGGACTAAATTTTCTTTATCTGTCTGGCCTTTGTAACTAACTGGCTATGGGTTGTATTCCCGCAGGGTAGAGACATACACAACGGAAAACAATGAACTCTGGAAAAAAGTGGAAACCTTAGAAAACGCAAACAGGTAAGAAGGGCTAGACCTGACCATCTGTGGGTAGAGCGGGGTGGGCAGGAAGGGAAGCCAGGGGAGCACTGGGGCAGGGGGGGGGAGAGGAAAAAGGCAGGCTCCCCCAGCTCCTGGCGGGACATGTGCTGCTCGGCAAGGCGCTGGTTTTCGGCCCGTGGCAGCAGTGAGGCAGCTGGGTTTGGTTAGCGAGCCTGGAATGTTTGTGTTGGGACGGCCAGGCCGAGCTGCAGCAAGGGGAGGAGGGAAGGCGCGTTTCTCACGTCTCTTCCTCCTTCTCCCTGCAGCCCTTTGGGCTCATGCTGCCCTCCCCATTGCCCTCCAGGCCTCTGGCTGTCTGCAGGGCAGCTGCATCGAGGGAGGCCTGTCACTCCAGCCCCTCAGACCCACTGTTTCTGTTCTTGGGCTCTTTGGAGGAATACGAAGCCCTGGGCATAATATGGCTGTTTCAGGTTTCTCTTGAGAAAGAACTGAACAGACTTGGTGAATACAGGGAAAGCCCATTCCTCTAATAAAGGTAGAGATCCCAGCTCGCACCAAATCCAGGGCAACTCCCTGTGCATGTGGTACCCCAGGCCTTGCCCTGCCTCTTCCCCTTGCAAAGCAAGCCTGGAGAATCTCCCTCCTCTCTGCTGCTGCTGCTCACCTGGAAGGAGCAAGCCACTCCCACAGCCCCAAAGCACGCTTCTGGCTCCCTTGCCCAAGAATCTGGTGAGCACTTGTGCTCCTAAAATGTGGAGCTGGCCAACTGATCACCAGGGGAATTTGCTTCCTTGGAAGCAAATAATGAAGACTCCCACGCCTTCAGTGGGGATGGGCAGCAAAAGCTGGAGGAGGGCCCAGCTCTTGTCCCTCTTACTGGGTGCAGCAGGTGTGAGCAAGTGCAGGGTCAGCTGCAGGGCTGGTGAGCAGGACACTCATTTCTATATCCCCATTTCTATCACCCCCAACTCGAATTGAAGGGGAGAACCACAGCCAGAGAGCCAGTCCCCCTACCCACCCCTCCTCTGCCACTACAGCTCATGGAGTACTCCTTGAGGCTCTGCCACACTCCTTCCTCCCATCCATGACATGAGTGCTGTGGCCCCGACTTCCAGGCCAGCCACTGGTGCTGTGACCAGGGGCTGTCAGGCATGGTCAGCCCGAGGTGGCTGCAGCCTCCCATCTGCTGGAGACATGGCTGCCCAGCTGCTCTCATCCGTGGGGCACAGCCGGCTGCCCAGCCTCTCTGGGAGTGCAGGCAGCCCTGCTGCTGAAAAAGCATGAGCCTCACCCTGCAAAATCAGGAGATTGGCCTAAAAGCCAAGAGAGTTGTTTGGTTTTTTTTTTTCAAAATACACATTGTGTTCTTTCTAATTGGGTTTGGTTTTTGAGCGCTGCCAGGGGGACGCTCTGTGCTTCTCTCCACGTGTACAAGGAGCAGAAGAGGATTTGGAAAGAGATAAAGCTGGGATTCTCCTGCAATCTCCTGGCTTCAGGACCTGGCATTTTACAAAAGTTCAAACATATTTGTGTAAAACCGTCAGTGCTCCCAAGGGGAAACATACAGTAGTCTGCATTTCGGTAATTTGCAGCCCTTGGGAACTGTGTGCTCTGTAGTCTCCCTCATCCCAGATTTCTTCGCTAGCCCAGTGAAGCGTTTGGTGACTCTTAGTAACACACCTACCTCCGTTTTGTGTTTATGTGTGCTGATGCCCTTGTTCAGTTAAGTGGGGCGGAGAGACCTTAGCACATGTTCCAGCTGGGGCAGCCAGAGAGTGAATTAATTGCTGAACTCAAGATTTGGCTTTGCCCACATCCCTCTGCAGAGTTTGCCAAGACTGAAGAAGCTGAAGGGAATCAAAAACTGGTTTTTATTTCTTTCTCTACCATATGGTTTGGGGCACAGGTCAAGCTGCAGAGTGTGTGTCTCTGAGTGAAGTGGGAGCAGGCGGGCCTGTGCTCAATGTCTGACCTGACTACAGAGTCCTGCCTCCATCCCAGAGCTTGGTTTTCATGGTAGCCTGCCTCTCCATTGCTCTGGGAGATGACCAGCTGGGCTTGGAGGCACCCAGGAGCCCTAAATGAATGGGCTGTAGTTGCAGTGGTGGGTGTTTGCAGTGAAGGTTGTGGTGGATCTACTGGTGAGGAGACAGAGGGCATTACCTCAACGTAACAGCACCTTGGGGCGTTCCTCCCACAGTTCCTGCACACTTTATATCTCAAACTCACCCTTATTTGTTTCTTGCTTCCCAAGCCTGTTTGGTTGGAGAACTTGGGCAAGATATAGCAAGGGGGAGATACTTGTTTTCACAAAAAGGGAAAATCAGGGTAAAATATGAAGGGGGTAGTGGTATTCTTGCATCACTGACTGGCTGCTACCTCCTTATCAAGTTTTGATTTGGGTTGTTTCCTGTCCCAGGACTCTGCTCCAGCAGTTACAGAAGCTGCAGGCTCTGGTAGCTGGGAAAGTCTCCAGACCTTACAAAATGGCTTCCACGCAGACCGGGACCTGTCTAATGGTATAAGCTTCATTTCCATCTTCCTTATTGACCATGCTTCCCCAGACAGCTTTGTTGATTGCCTGTTTGTGCCCTCTTCCCCGCTGCCTGGCTCTGTTGCCAGTTACATCTGCTCTCTCCTTTTGTGTTAGAGTCACCAGAGCTGGGCCCTGTGTCATACATACATCGGTAGTGTCAGGTTTTTATGCAACAGCATTAGAATAATTCCTGCATTTTCACTGTCTTGTTATTTGGGCAAAACAGTACTTTGTTTCCTTTTCATTAGCTATCAGCCATTCAGCAAAAATTTTCAATGAGCTTCCATCGTAATGGGTAGAGTTTTCTTTTGCTGAGTTGGTAATGCTCAATGTTTAACTCAGCAGGGCAGATGAACAGTTCAAGTATTCCTCCCAGTGGGCATTACCTTGTGTTTATCAGCAAGAAATGGCATCTGTTCTTGCTATGCCTGCACATCAGGCTTTGTTAAATCCAGCTGGAATTCTCTTCGCTTGCCCTTTTGATTAACCACAATGATTCAGGCTTGTCTGTTGGTTTTGGTAATCCCTGTTTGCCTCTCCTTTCTCATAGTGGAGGATCATGGTTAAGCAATATTGGCTTCACTGCAGAGTTTTGGGGCATGCCAGTGTGTGGCCATAAATATAGTCAATTGCTTATTCTTCGTCTCATTTTTTGCCAGGGGAAAGTTTCTGATCCATGGTAAAAATATAACCTTCAACCCTGTGATGTCTTTGCAGGATTGTTGGAGTAGCTGCTTGTGACAAATTTGTCAAAGTTATCTGTATCTAGTTATCACTTCTGTACTGTTAACAGTCATGAAATACAGATAGTGAGTGCTTGCCCCACTTCCTCAGCACCCTCAGTGTCCTGAGGGGTTGTTTTTTGCTCTTGGTTCGGTTTCCTGGGTTCCAGAGCCCCTGCTCTGTAATTTCCAGCACTTTCTCCTTTCAAAATCTGCTCAAACTTTTGCTACTCTTTGCTGCCCCCATGTCAGACTAGATTTTAATTACTTTCTTTTCTGTTGGCTGTTCTGTGTCTTCATTCCCAAGTTCTTTCCACATTTTCGGGTGTGACCCAGCTGGGCCTAGTGACTCATTGCTCCTTAATGCAGCAGCTCATCAGAGCACCCCTGGCTCCAGCAATTCTATTCTTCATGGCTACTACCTGAAATGAGCAAGTCTAGAAGAGGTGCCTTCCAGACATTCCCTGCACTATAGGCTGATAAAATACCTAATTTAGCTTCCCATCAATGTCTCATCTCTCCTTGCTGCTCTTCATTCCATGGCATCCCAGCCCACACACTACTCTCTCAGGCTTCCTAGCTTTGAAGCATTTCAGGAATTTGTAATTTGCTTTTCTATCTTTGGCCAGTTCCTCTCAAAGGCCTCAGAGTTCCCATTTTCCATTTTCAAATACGGCACTCCTTATCACAACAGATATGTAGAATCATCATGCCTTGCAGCATGGGAGTGGGTCAGAGCATCCTTCTCTTTTAGCCCTGTGTCATTCCTGATGGATATTTGTCCAGCCAGTTCTTGAAAGCCTCCAGCAATGAGCAGTCCTCAGCCTCCTCAGGCAAACTGTTCAGTGCGTTGTTATCTTTCACAGATAAAGCTTTCTTGCTATCTCATCTCAATCTTCCTTGCAACAGCTTAAGCCTATTACAACTTCTGCCCACAGTAAGCAAGATCAGTTTACCCTCCCTTTGTGCTGCTGCATTTTACATGTTTGAAAACTATTGTTTTCGAGCAACTCCCTTCAATCTGCTCTGCTAAATCACCACAATTTCTTCAGTCTTCCCTTGTAGGTTGAGTTACTGAATCACTGCTTGTTCCCAGAGCTCTCTTCAAGATTTTCTCTGATTGCCCCACATCTTTGCGGAAGTATGGGGCCCAAAGCTGGACACTGTTCCACCTGAAAGCTGGTACAGAGCCAGCCAGAAAGCCTGTTCATACTGCCTAAGCAGAGATTTGCCCTTTGCAAAGTGACACCAACTTGTGCCTGCATTGTGCTCCATTTTAACTCCCAGATCCTCTACTGTAGAACAGCTGCCAGGCCACATAGTCGCTGACATGTGGTGTTTCCTCTGTTAATCAGTCCTGCCACCTCACAGGTCTCAGCAGGTCCTGGTATTTGTCTGTATGGATCTGCCCACTGTTCCCTTGGACCACTTCTCCCCGTGGTCAAGAGCATTCTGAATTTGAATCCTGACCAAAAGCCAGTCTACTTGTAGTCTCTCCCATCTGCAGATTTGCTACAGTCCATCATCCAAGCCAAGCTTAAAAATGTTGAATCTTGCCAGAGCCATAACGGATCTCTCTGCTACTCCATCTGCTACTTCCTCCCAGTTTGACAGTGAACCATTTGATAACTATGCTCTCAGGGCGTCTTTTTTTGATTAATTTTGCCTCTGTCTTTCGAACTGGTTTTGCAGTGGTTTCCTCTAGCTTAGTTTCCCCTAGCTTAGTTTCCCTTGCTTTTTGAGAGGTCAAAATGGTGAGATGGTCAAAAGCTGTGAGATGAATGGTACTCAGAGTCAAACCAAGAGTTATTGTTATGAAGTGTTACAGAGTTTGAACTAGAACCGAATCAGAACATCAATCAGAGTTAACCTGAACCTAAACAGAGTAAAAACAATGCTGGTTTGCAAAGCCTGAGTTGAAAGCCATATTAAAGCAAGATGTTATCTATACTGCTCTTTCCCAGCCCATAAAGCGTGTTTTGTTTTAGAAGAGAAGAACAAGCTTCACAGGGCTGTCTCCCCTTTTTGAAAGTTGTGTGTTTGGCTGTGATAATTCCAAGCAACATCTATTCAGAATTTATTTTTTCCCCTGTTTTTGTGGAATAAGGGTTCTAAATGCCTTGTGCTCTCCACATTTCATTTCCTTACTTTAAAACCAGCCATGAAGAGTCTGGACAATTAAAATTCCTCTTGACATAACATAGTATCCCCGTGCTATTATTTGATCTTCCACATCTCCTGGACTCCACTGGTGGTCAAAATTACCTTGATGTACCCGCTTCTGGGCGTTACTCCGGCATGGCTATTCCAAAACAGATGGCTATTCTGAAAAGCAGTCAAGCAATTGCTGGCTGTCCCCACAGGTGGCCCCACAGGTCAAACTTAGCTAGTTTACATGTAGGTAGTAGAAATCACCAAGAGATGCATTGCCTCTTTGACTGCTCAGTCTGAGCACTGAGCTGGTGGTAGCTAGTTATATACAACCCATGGCACATGGGTATTCAGGTAATAAGCATTTGGCTCTGTATAATTTCTCATGTGTCCCCTCTTGCTCTGTACTGGTAGTTTCCTAAACTCTGCAGAGTCCCTTACAATCAGCACTGG
This sequence comes from Buteo buteo, assembly GCF_964188355.1. Taxonomy (NCBI): domain Eukaryota; kingdom Metazoa; phylum Chordata; class Aves; order Accipitriformes; family Accipitridae; genus Buteo; species Buteo buteo. The sequence continues at coordinate 43,844,387 of NC_134176.1, forward strand.
CATATCAGTCTGAAGCTTTACTATTAAAGCAGAATTTACAGACAGGTGCAGACCTACCAGAGGGGGATTTCCAGGGAGATTTCATCTGCCTCTCTCCTTTTATCACTGCCCAGTAGCTCTGACGGATCTGCCTGACAGCAGAAGGCACGGACACATGGTCCTGTATACGTGCATGTCAAGCATAAATTTAACCCTTTCCTTGGACTCTCCATCCTTGCTATCAGGTATTAGGTGGCTACAGTTCTGCTGTCATTTCTGTCCTTGCATGGACAGTAGCTTCACTTTGCTATGTGCTGTGGTACCTCACAGATTTCTCCCTGTGAGCTTGTTTTCTTACAGAACACTACAGCTCCTACTGAGCCAATGGTCAGGTCCCCTTTGGTCAAGGCAGAGTTCGTGCCTTCTGTTGAGTCTCCCTCTTTCTCGACTTGTTCCCCAGCTATGCCTTCTACCGTTTCTCATCAACTGGACAGGCAAGTTCTCACCATTGAACCAGAAATACTTCAAATAAAGCAAAATGAGGAAGCTTCTGGCTTCCCTTCTTAGATCTGTAGCAGAGTTAGCAGAGCAAGCCCTTTCCCTTTGTGAGGGACCACAGCAACCTGGTTGTCAGCCTGACCACATGTTCTCACACAGCCTCGTGGTTTTGTGCTGCGGGGGGAGTGTTCCCTCATGGCTAGCGACACTAACTCTGTGCTGGTCTCCTCTCTAGGTGCTGGCACTCTGCTTTGTTCTGATCCTGGGATCCCTGATGCCCTGTCTCCCTGAGTTCTCTTCATCATCACAGACAGTGAAAGCAACACCAGCACCAGACATTTATACAACTAGTAAGAGTGAGTCTAATGTTGTTCCTCCATTTCACCCTGTCAACTCTTCTCTCAAGACTCCTGGTTCAGGGGTAGCGTCCTCCCCTCAGTGCCTACCGCATATGCTGGGGCTCTGGTGAGGGGAGATTCCTGGCCTATCAGTGGTACAAACTCTGATAACAGCACCTTGTTTGGGCCTGTTGTCGTTCTCTGCTAACCATTGTCCCAAAACATGACAAGTGTCAAAAGAAGGAACACAAGGGAAAAGTCCCAGGGCAGATGGATTGTCTTCTGAAGAGGCTGTGTGTCCAGGGGAGCGTTTGCCTCCTGAGACTGTGGGGAGGTGGGTAACCTGCAGAGCAGGCCTACTGCACAGTTACACACGGACAAGGCCGTAGCTGTGTGAGAATGTGCTGAAACCACCACTGTGACCCATGCCCATTGCAAGAGACTTTGTCCTCGTTATTAACCAATGCTCTCCTTTTTTCCAGTTCAGTCACGGAGCCTCCTTTTCTATGATGAGAGTGCTGGCTCCTTAGAAGAGAGCTATAGCTCCTTCCTAACCATGGACCATCCTGAGGGGTGGGAGGCTGAAAAAGGGCAGTCTGAGGAGGGAAGGCCTCATTTGGCCAGGACACACGAGACGTCCAAATACCTGAGCAAATCCCAGCTGGAGGCTCCTGACCAGAACCAAACTGACCCAACTCTCACCCACCTCAAAGAGCAATTCCGTGAGAGGTAAGCAGATGGGGGCCACCCTCCAAGCCAAAAACACACAATAGTGTCTGGGAGTGAGCAGCAGGCATGTCCCCTCTGCTGCAAGTTAAGGACAGCTGAGGTGCCCAGGACAGACAATTAGCTAAAGAGCAGTGACTGGAGGAGGCCAATGCTGGCACGGAGCATAAAACCAAGTTTGTTTTCTAGAGTAAAAGTTTGGGACTCCATAAAGCAGTCTCCCACTGGCATAGAGCTGAGGAGGACTGGGTGATTCAGGTGGTCCCAGGCTTGCTGGTCATTCAGTACCCTGGGGAAGGGCTCCATCCTGGTCAGAGCAAACCAGCTGAGCACGCAGAGGTGAATTTGCACAGGAGGCTGCAATGAACCTTACCTGATGCCTTGTCTATTTTTTTCCTCAGGGAGACAAGCTCCAGTGAGACAGCTGAATACTTGTAGCAGCTGCTGGACCTCAAGGCCTCATCTGTCTGATTGCAGGATTCCCTCCTCACCGAGCAACTGAGGGGACTTGGCGGAAGAGGACACTGCATTCAGACACTCCTAAACTGGCCTTGGGTTCAGCTCCTCCCCTTCCCCATGCCTCCCCGTTAGTACTGATCTCTCTGAGGGGAGTCGCAGGACTGCCAGAACCAGCAATAAATGTCTGGCGAAACCCTGAGACACCCTCTTCTCCTGGCCTTACCTCCTGCTTAAATGAGCACTACCCTATGGATGTGGGCTCACCTTGGAGTGGAGGGAGATCAGGGGAAGCCCCCAAACTATTCAGCTCGCTCCCCAAAGCCTCCAGACCAAGGGGCTGTCCTCAGGCCTGTACCCCTTGGCTACATCAGATGCACCTGAAGGAGAGAGAGAGTGCTGGATTTACTGTCCTGCCTGGGGAGACTTAGGAGTGGGTGATACTGGTGCTGGAGAGATGGCTCTGGAGAGTTTAAGCTCATTCCTTCCCCTCCATCTGTTAGTATACTTCTGCTTCCATTGAGAGAAAACCTAGTTCTTCCTGCTCTAGTTTTCTCTTGAGGGACGTACTTACATAAATTCCACGCCAACTATCTGCAAAGATCTGCACACAAACGGAGTGGGGGAGACAGATCCCAGACAGATAAACCACCAGAAATTAGCCAGCAGCTTCTGGGCAACCAGAGCTCTGAAATAGAGAACAATTTTCCCCCGCAACCCACCTGTCCCCACCCTCGGCACCCTTGCTTTGGTAGGGGTGGTATTTCCCTTTCTGTTCCTAGCTTGGGCCCTACAGTGCAGTGCTAACCAGGTCAGTGGCCTTCTCACTCTCCATTCTGCAGGCCTCCCCCCTTGAGAGTGGGTGAGAGAAACCCACTCCCATAACCTGATCCCCATCCCAGCTCTCCAACCCCAGTTCTGCTTCATGCCAAATGGGGTCTTTCTAGGAACCGCCAAGGAGAGCACTGCAGCCCATTGGAAGGCTGTCAGATAGCCATCATTCCCCTCACATCCTCCGTGTGCACAGCAGTGTTGTGAAAGCCACTGAGGACATACTGGCATCTCTGGTGACAGGTACTTCTGTCAAGAAAGAGGTGGCATGTTGGAATTGGCCAGGGTCACCAAAGACTGTTTTGGACCTCTTCCTTCTAAATGCTGGCACCAACAGTAGCAAACTCTTGCCATACTACCCTTCAGGCCAGACTTGCCAAGTTTGGTGCTGAAATGACCTCATCTCAAGCCTATGCCATCCTCTTTAGCACCCAGACACCCATTTCTGACCCTTCTTCCTCCCCGGCAAAAGCCCTGCTGAAAGGCTCAAGTGTCTCCTCGCTCCGTTCCCTCAGCTGCCATTTGATGGAAGGACAATGTGGGACATGAGTGTCGGAGATCTGGAATGTGGCAGGTTGCCCCGTGTTTGTACATGGGAGTCCCTGTGCACTCTGCCAGGTCACACAGCAGGCTCCTCTTTGGCTTGTTTCTCTGCAAGCACCCTGGACTCACTCTGCACTGCCCCAGCCTCGCCTCTCCACTCAGGCTGGGAGTGGAGAGGGCTCCCTGGAGAGGAAGGATGGGATGGCTCTTGCTCAAGGACTGGGAGAAGCGAGGGAAGGGCCCTCACATCCCTCTTTTCTCCCTTTTGAAAACTGGTTTTGCCCCCTGAAGCCATTTAGGACAAATTCGGACACAGCTAGCTGCAACCATACATGCGTGGCCAGTGGGGTGAGGAAGAGAAAGGCCTTCAGCATAGATCTGCTCTTCTTGAGGTTCATACAGGACCTGCTGGTCACCAGATACCACTGCATTCCCCATCCTCCGCCTCCACCCCAGCACAAAGAACCACTGCCGGGTCCAAGCACGCCCTCCTCCACCCCAACACTTCCACCGAGCATGTCCCCATGCCTCCCACTCCCACCGTTGTACAGAGACCAAGAGCAGAACTCGTTTGTACATAATGAACCTTATTTTGTATTATTGCCGATCCCTTAAGATATTGTATTTTGGAGACTCTCAGATCCTATTTTCAGTATTGTATTTTATTAAGAAATAGTGCGGGCTTGGCATCTATGAACTTCTTTCTTGTTAGCAGCTCACTTTCCCCTTATACTCCAGCAGCTGCCTCTTCCCTCCTGTTTGTTTTTTGTTTGGTTTTTGTTTTGTTTTGTTTTTTTCAAGCCACCTTTTCCCCTCCTCCTATCACTTGCTCTGCATTTGCTTAGTGAAGCAAAATAAAAATAAAATAAAAAGATGCAGCATCAGCCCTGGGTTGACGGGTCCTTTCATTGAGGCATGGTTGTTACGCCAGCCCACATGCACAGCTCCTCACCTCCTGCTCCCTGACTGTCCCGTTCCCTGGCTGCATGCAGAATTGATTCAGTGCTGGGACCTCGTGCTCGGTGTCAGGGGCTAGAAGCGAACTTGCATGTTTTATTTCCAGCAGCACTGTGATTTCTTCTGCAGTTCTGAACAAGTCAGAACTGTTCTGCCTCAGTTTCTTCTCCCCCTCCGAAATACCGCTAACATCATCCTCTCGGAGGAAGGAAGATCATGGAAGAAAGTTTATGAGGTGCAATGAGCTCCTCTGATGAAGGGGCTGTGCAGGGGTCTGTACAACAAAGACACTGCTAGTAGCACCATGGCTCTGGTCCCATCCTGTCTGAAAAAATACTTAAATCCTTCCGTTAACTGTAAAAGCAGAGCAGCTGTGCTCAGATCGGTAACGACTTGGGACCTGGCTGGCTGTCAGCCTGTACCTCTGACAGTCCATTTACATCTGCAAAAACTGATGGGGTTTGTCCTGATTTTGTGCAAAACACAAGGCAACAGGGGGTCTAGAAAATGAATCTTCATTTTCTAGAAGGCACCAAGTGGGTTTGTTAGAACTTGGCCATTGAAACAACTCCTTGCAATCAGGCCCTCCACATCTGGAAGGCAGCCCAAGCGGGAGCCTCTCTCAGAGGTGTTAAAAGGTGGCTCCGTCTCCCGCTTCTGGCTGGGCTGGTACAGCAGGGCTCTGACTTTGCCACAGGAGGAGGCTATGAGGCTCAGGGCTTGCAAAAATCTCTTTCTGTGGGTAAGAATTTCTTGGTGGAGAGGAGTAAAGCACCGAGAAGTTGCCACACTGTTGTGACAGGGCTGGCCATTGAACAGTGGCTGGGAGAGACAGGAGCTCTCTTTTCTTGGCTGGGTCTGTACTGCCAAGAGGGGGTTTGACGTGGGATTCATGGTGGGTTAGTCTGACATGGGTTTTACAGACCCTGGCAGAGCTCCCATCCCTACGCACGCCCACGGATGCAAGGAAACGCCTGACCTTGCCCTGCAGTTTGTCTCCTGGGCCAGAACTAGTTTTAAGTCGAGGGTCTGACTTTTTCCCTGAAGCACCTTGTCCAGAAGCAGCCTCCTACCCCTGTGTCAGTGTGATGTACCTTGCCCTGCTGTGCAACCAGGCTTCTCCCTTCACCCACCAGATTTCACCCGAGGGAGGGGGTCCTGCTTTGCTCACCCCTGTGAAACATCACCCAGCTCTTCGGGCATTGCCTTCCAGGGACATTCTGGCCTGCACCCTTCATGCACGCTCCAAAATGTCAAGGGAAACAGGTGCTAGAGGGGAGCTCTTAAAAGGACGAGTTCTCAGGCTTTGGCTCCTTTAACACTGATGCGGACGGAGTGACCAGAACATCCCGTCCGTCAGGAGCAAATTTCCCTTCATCTTGACAAATCCTCCTAATTCTGCAGTCTACCAGATAACTCTGAGCTGCTCAAAAGAGGCACATTAGGATCTTTTGATCCTCACTATGCCTCCTGAAACACAGCCGGACAATCACACCTAGCAATTTGGCTACAGCAACTAATTAGAGCAGAACAGGAGAATTAGCAAAGCGAGAGGGCACCTTCTTTACAAGTCACCTTCAGCCTCACTCAGTTACGCTGGGTCTGCTCCAAATGCCCCCAGCCAAGATCCGCCACGCCAAGCCGGGCTTTTGCCCATTTAGGGTCACATTTCTAACGAGCCTCTGCACTGTCGATATGTACAAGCCCTGAACAAAAGAATGCTAACAGAACATGGGCTTCATTTTTCAGAGACAAATTATTCCCAACTGTTCTCTGTTACCAGGCCAACTTGAAAAAAAAAAAAGAGAAAAGAATTGGCTTTTGCATCTCACCGCTGCCGAGCAGGCCACTGGCGGTGCGTGGCAGCAACCTGATGGGTATGTTGAGTTTGTTACAGGAGGACATGTGCTATTAGGGCTCTCAGGAGACCATCCCCACTCTCCAAGCCTGATGTGGTCCCTTTTGCTGTCAACATTTGGGACTGTGCTAGCAATTCTCACACGGATCCATCATGGGATTGGCAGGCTTCCGTCCTGCTGCCTGGCAAGGAGCCTGGGCTTTTGGACACCTTCTGGGGTGAACAGGGTGGTCTCACCTCCTGACACCCACCAGGTGCTGAGGCTTGTTAATAGCGATGGCACCTGGCCAGAGGCTGACCCAGCCCGCCTCAGCCTCAACAAATCTGTGTTGATTTTCTAACCTGGTAGCTGAAATGGGGCTTACAGGTGAGCAGGGTGGAGGTTCCTTTTCTTATGCCCAGGGGAGGAGACTGTACCCTCCCAGAGCTTTATTTACTAAAAATGCTTCTTCCTAGGAAGCCCATACCCTACCTGTGCCTGCAAAAAATGAGGATGGGGTTTGCATGGTAACACCAAGCTGCCCTTGAGCTGTCCCACATGCCCACAAAGAAGGAAATCCCTGCCAAGGACACAGGCCTGTGCCCCAGGTAAGCAGGTGAGCCCCAGGTAAGCAGGTGACCTGGCTGAGCTGAAGGGTGCCTTGGGTGCCAGGAGGAAAGGACTGACCCAACCCCACTGCCCAGCCACGTTGTCCCCAGCCAGTGTCTGCCTGCTCCTCCCACGTCCGCAGGTTGCTCTGATGGCATCCTCCAAGGGAAAGGTGACCCCGTTAGTGACAGACATGTGAAATGTCCTGCAGAGACAGGTGGGCAGAGAGATGCAGAAGCAATCCTTTACCTCCCCTCATGCAGGCACATCCCGTGATGTCTCCTCTTCTCCAGACACACAAAATCTGGATGCGCTGCCTGTGTGGCAGCCGTACAGTTTGGCACACGGGTAGAAAGGGGCAGAATCCTCTGCTGGCTGCTCCTCCCCCAGAGACGCTTTCTGTAGCACAGGATCAGACCCCGTGGGAAGGCAGGAGGCACCCGCTGTCCTGCCCCTCTCTCTGCCTCAACCAGAGGTGCTGTGACCCCAGAGCTCTGCTGTGCCTGGCTCTTGGGAGGTTTCCTGCAATAAGGGCCTCAGCTTCCCTTCCTGAAACTCCTTTCCTATGGGACCGATGATGCAGCCATCAGTGAGAAATGCCCCAGGTGGCTCTCCCCTCCTTCCCGCACCCGGACCCCACGTACCCCCAGCCTCCAACTCGCATCCACCCCAGCCTGGCCATCCCCTTCCTCAGCACGGCGGTCACTGACTCCTTCAACCGTGAGCGACGAGACAGATGTTGGCCAAAATCTCCTGGGAGCATGAGTGGACCTGCATCCTCCATCCCTTGTAGCTCCTCTGGGCAGCCCAGTTCTGCCCTGCCCTGGGAGCCCGGCCAGCACGGGTGAAGGTGGATCTCACAGCACATGGCCAACGTGAGCACCCCAGGCTGGGGTGAGCCCCGGGGCAGGCAGGGAGGCATCACCCAGTGGGTAGCGAGAAGCAACGAGGTGCCACAGGTCCCTCTGCACCAGCCGGGTACCCACTGCTTCTCCCTGCCCACAGCCTGCTCCCAGCCTCCGCGGTGCCCGTGGGTGGCAGGAGGATGGGGAACGGGGCCATGCATCGGTGCGGGGAGTGCTGGCAAACTCCCAGGCGCGTCTCTATCCCAGCAAGCGAAGGCGAAGCTGCTTCCCCAGGGGCCAGCTCTGCCTGTCAGGGAGGGCTTGCCCAGCAGCACTCTGGCTTTCAAGGGGAACAAACCCCCTGTGGGGGCTGGAGGGGCTGAGTCACACAGTGAGGAGGGTGCGGGGCTCCCCGCAAGTCACGACTGTGCGGAGGAGTGGGCTCGGGGGCTGCCGTGCCCCTGGGAGGCACAAATCCCCCGGCAGGCAGGCGCGGGTGGGATGTCATCATGACATTTAGGGCCAGACAAAGGTTCAGTAACTTGAACTGGAGGTGCCGGTGAGCTGGTTTCCAGGGAAAGGCACAGCTCTTCTCCAGCCCCTGCTGCTTCCCAGGTTGGGGTCAGGAGTGGTGTGGGAACGTGCCCTACCACGGCACCCTGCAGCAGAGGTGCCACAGGGCTGCACGGAGGTGATGGGGAGCGCTGGCAGGAGAGATAAGCTGCTCCTGACAACTCCCAAGGTGATAAAACAGTCAGAGCAGGCTGGGGACATGTTCCAGTTCCCGTCATGCTAGCCCTTCATGGGAAGACACTGGGATTAGGGGTGACAGCAGTGTGTACTTGATGTAACACGTGACTGTAGGACCTTGCCATGCAAGGGGGTGGCTCTTACAGACCTGAAGCTCAAATTTCCCATTGCCCAGCAGGTAAAGCCTTAGCATGTGAATCTGGGGCAGGACAAATCCAAAACAAGCAGTGAGGCACATACGGGAGCTTTGTGGGGATCTCTCACCCCAGCTGGCAACCACAGCACTGGGGCTGGAAAGGCTGAGGCAGGCAGGAGCTGGGACTGGGGTCACAGAGTCCAGTCCCAGCCCAGGACGAAGACAATGCAACTCTCCTGATGGATGTGGGCAGAGGACAGAAGGGCCTTTCTACCTCTGGATGCCAGGATTGGAGAAAAAAATGCCTTGGATTAGTAAAAAGCAGAGATAATGTGGCCTCCCAAGCAGCAAGGAGCCAAGCGATCCTGCTGGGAGGAGGGAAGCCATGCTCCAGCCATACCTCTCCTTGGGTACCACTGCCCAAGGCTGGGGACCCCATCCCCGGACAGATCTCATCTCATTGCCCTGCTGGGGCTGCTGTCACAGTTTTCCAGGCTGCCTGACTTTACCTGACTGCACGCCTGGTTGAGATGAGCGGCTGAGACCCAGCTCCCTGAGGAGCAGCCCTTGCAGGCAGGCAGACACCAGCCTGGCTGCGAGCAGCCAGGGGCAGCAGCCGAGTTGTCACCCTCCTCTGCCTCCCTGGCCTCCGAAGGGTTAAGTGCCAGTTTCCGAGTGTCTCTAAGGTGACACCAGGCTGCCTCTGCTCGGTGCAGCCCTCCGCAGTCCCCCTCCCCACGCACAGACTCACTTTCTGCTTTGTCTTTTGAGGGCTGCCGCAGGATCCGTGCACAGGCACCTTCCTCGCTGCCTACCTCTGCCTGCCTCTCCCGCTCGGCTGCTGCTGCTGGGGACGCCGAGGGACTCGCCTGGTCCCCGGGGGAACCTCCCAGAAGGCTCCTCAAGCTCTCCTTCGCTTGCTGGGAGCATCGCCATCCCTGGACGTGCTCTCTCGTAAGACTCTTTCTCCCGGTGAGCGCAGGGTTTCCCACTCCCTCCTCGCTGCCCTCGCAGTGCCGGCACCTCCGAGGAGCAGCACCAACATCTCCGGGTTTCTGACAGCTATTCCTCCGCTTCGCAGTGGCAGGGCAGCAGAGACGGAGGGAGGCTGAGCTGCGGCGCCTGAGCTGCCCAAACTGCTACCAAGAGGCCAGTAAATACCTCTGCAAAAAGTTGGACGCTGCTTTTTCTCTGTGCGTGTGCTCCCCCCGGGGAGTTTAGCCTCGCTGGGATTGTCCCACAGCCCTGGGGAGGCGAAGCGGAGCAGCACCGTGGGACCCTGTGGGGCTGGACCGAGCTGCCCGCGAGGTTGTGGGGGCAGAGCAGGACTCCCCGCCTGGAGAGACACCTCACTCCAGCATGGCTGAAGGTCCCGGGAGCCGGAGAGACTTCACCCCAGCCAGGGGCGATGGAGAGGCGGCCAGGGGGGCCGCGGCGAGCCTCCGGGGAGCGGCAGATGCAGAGAGCGCTGGGCGACCGCAACGCTTGGGCCTCCGCGGCGTGAATCCGGCTTGGGAGGAGATGAGAGGGGCGGTGGCGGAGGTGGAGGAGCAGTTCCTGCACTTGGCCATCAGAAAGCAGGTCTCCTACAGGTAGGAGCCCCCGCGTCCCCACGGTCCGGGGCTGGGCTGGGGTGGATGAGTGCCTTGTCCTGGGGGCATCTCCCTCCTATGGGGTCAGGGCTGGCTCTTCGCACCCACCACCAGTGCCTTCCCAGCAGAAACCATCTGAGCACAGGGACAAGGGGACGGGTTAGCCGCTTCCCTCCCTACCCATGCAACAGCCCCCTCTGCAGTGGCGGTCCCCTTGTCACCCTTGCAGAGCCCCTTATTCTTCCTTCTACCCAACTCCCCTTTCCCATCCCAGGGCTGTGATGCCTCCCAGGCCCTTCTCCAGGCAGCCCGTGCCCAGTGGCCTCCCACCAGCTGTGGCATGGGGCCGTGGGCTGGACATTTCCCTCTTTCTCTGTAGCACCTTATCGCTGTTCAGTGCACTGGATACAAGGGAATTCCGACAACATCGATTCTCCTCTTCCTCCTCTGCCCCAAGGCAAATGTCCCCTTGCTTGATTCCCAGGTCCAGCAACCTTGATCTCACCTGGGGAGACTGAGCAGTGGTGCAAAATGAAGGGGCTGAGATTGGGGCTTATCTGAAAATGTGCCCTTTGGGGGGACCTCGCAGCGAGAGGAGTATCTGTCCTAGCTTTTGGTGTGATTCTTCTGCTAGGACTACTCTGCTTACCCACCCCTGCTATAGCCAAGCAAAGCTGGTGGAGGCGGAATGGTTTTCATATTGCCAGGGAGCTTATGGGAACCACTGCGTGGTGATGCTCAGGTGAGCTCCTATTCCCAACTCCAGCCATGCTGTCTGAAATCCTGCTTGGGTCAGCACCTCCAGGAGCTCAGCTCTATTCTTTCTCTCACAGCGAATAAGATCTGGTGTCTCATCCTCCTCTTTCTTCCACTGTTTAAGCCCTTCTACCATTTAGTGTCCCCAAACTTTACAGAATGGCTCTCAGATGTAAGTGAGGAGAAATCCTTCAACCCTGTGCCTGCCCGGAGTAAAAGTGAGCAAAGGGGAGAAGGCAGGAGCTGCCTCCCTACCCTTCTCCTGAGCTGGCTTGGCCCAGGGACATGTCTGTGTCCTCCTGGGCTCAGTGTCACCACGTCATGCTGTGCTCAGCAAATGCCAGGTAGTTTACAAGCAGGTGGAAAACCAGCACGGACGATCTTGGTGCCATGCCTGCTGCCGTGGCGGGCAGAGGCTGGATGAGCCGTCCTGCTGCTGGCCTGGGAGTCGGGGACCCTTGGGGCACAGAGCTCTGCTGGGGGGGCAGATTTTGGGCAGGAGCTATCTGTCTCCCCCAGGCTGCACTCCCACTCGTGCAGCTGCCCTTCTCTCCCCTTGCAAGGGCTGCGGTACAAACTGAGCAAATTGCTCTCTAATACTGCAGTAATGGGAACTAAATGGGAAACCCTATTAGTGCCTGCAGAGCAGGAGGGGCCCCGGAGCTGACTCATCTCGAGCACTTATTATTCCTGCAGTGGGTGGCGAACAGGAGCCGGGGTGGCAGAGTCCTCCCGGAGGCAGCCCTTCGTCCCTGAGCCTTGGCGTGAGCTGGGACAATTCCCACCGGCCCTCATTCGGTACCCAGCGCTGCTCGCTGGGGTGCTGGGCAGAGCTGGGAGGGTCTCTGCCCCAACGTCACCGAGGATGAGGGATTACCGTGCCGAGTGGAGCAGGCAGAGCAGGATTTTCTCCTCTTAGCTGTCTTCCTCCAGATGTGCATGACACGTTTTGCAAATGGATTAGCCAGCTGCAATAATCCAGCCTCCCCACGGGAGGAAGGGACCATATTGCAACCTAATTTAATCAACCTGAATTTGCTCCAGAATTGTCTGAGGTTGCTGGGGATTGTTTACATCCTGCTCTGGCCACCCCAGGCAGGCGGCTCCGCTGACACGCTCCAGCCCGTGCCGCCCTTCCGCAAAGCGCTTCTGTCCTCCTCAACCCTCACAAGGGGTCTCTTTGCAAGAGGCTTTGCTCCATCCAGCGCCGGCTTTGCAGAAGCGAGGAGTCTGGCTGGGTCGGAGGGGATGCCGTAGCTACCTGCAGGCCAGCGGCGAGGGAAGAGGCGATATTTGGGATGAGCTGCTTCCTCCAACCCTCTGTTTCGGGCAGCTGAGCAAAGCGAAGGGGAAACGGGAGAGGAAGTGTCTGGGGGTGGAAATCTGCTTGTGCCGTCCTGTGACACCCACGCAGGGTCGGGTCTGGCTGCTCCCTGGGGCAGGTCGGGTGGTGATGGAGCCGTTGCCCAGAGCTGGGCTAGCCTTTCATCAGGTGCCCCTCCTGCAGCGCAAGAAGCCCCGAGAGGGCTGACAGAAATCCCCTCGCTGTGCTGCCTGGCTCTGGAGGCACTTACCGAACCCCGGTACGGAGTTTGGAGGACGTCCTCCGTGGGCTGTGGGCAACATAGGTGTCCTCAATGTCAAGCCAAGGTTGGAGGCCCTAGTCCCCCTGCTGCCAACCTGCCTGTTCCTGCTGGGACCCATTAGTCATCACAAGGGGCACGCGGCATGAGCTGCTATATAAAGATTTTGAAATGAGCAGAAATGATATTAAGCCCATGGAAATAAAGTTCCTTCCATAAATAGCTGCCACGGTGTATGGAGGCGCCTTGGGTGGGTAGGAGAGAGCTCAGCGCTCAGGTTCTATTTAGGGCTTTGAGTAGCAGTTTCGTGCCAAACTTATTAATGATGCTGGCTTGTGCACCAGATTTGCACGTTCTGGGACAATCTTCCCGGTAGGGAGGTGCCTCCGCAATGCCAGAAGGACCCCGTGCTCCCTGTCACCGCAACAAACCCTGAGCAAGCGCCAGGGCTTTGTGCCTTGCTTCCCGGAGGGTCGCTTCGGCCAAGGGGAGTCCGAAGACAGCTCCTGCTAGTCTCGGGTGTCTCTGCCAAGGTTTTGCGGTGGGGCAGGAGCATCTCCAGCTCCCCGAGTGGGGCAGCTCCAGTGGAAGTAAAGCGAGTTAGAGGCTGGAGGAACTTTGCTCTAGGAAAAAGCCCTGTGACCTGGAGCTGGGGAGGGCTGGGACGGGCGCTGGCTGGCCGCAGCAGCACCCTGCAGCCTCTCCTGGTGCAGTTCCGGGCTCGCTGTCGTGTTCAGCACTTTCTCAGTTGTTTTTGGGGTGACACTTGCAGCGGTGGCCTTTGTCACTGTCACCGCTCCCAGCAACCCAGCCCGCAGCCGTGTTTACCCAGAAAGGAAACCACAAGCGCACAAAAGCTCGCTGCACAAGGCTCCCCGCAGGCTACATTTATGGGGTGAAGGATGTGCTGGGTGTCAATGCAGTCCCCTTCTGTTCTCAGCCACCTCCGGAGGCAGCACCCAGCACAGCCCACGCACCATAGGGCTCCTCACAGGTATCTTGCAGCAGCGGGAAGAGGGGTCCCCATGGCCCTCTGTGCCCCCCAGCCTGGCATTAGCCCCCGTGGAGCAAAGCGGAGCGTCCCCTTGCCAGCTCCTGTCCCCGCTAGCGAGATGTGGGGCGCCTCGGCTGGCAGATAGGATGCAGTTAATGCATCTCACAGGCTGTTCTGTGCCAGGGAGCTAAATATAACCCAGAGAGCGGCTGCTTTGTAATGTAAATAGCAAGGGAGCTTGGGCAGGGCAGAGGGGAGAGCTGGCAGGGCCTGCTGAGGAGAGGGAGGTGGGAGACCTGCGGGGCCAGGGGAAGCTGGTTGCAGGTCTCTGCCGTCTTCTCTTCCTTCTGCCTTCAGATCTGGCTGGGCTCTGGGTTTTCGTGAAGGCTCGGGGCAGAGGGTGTGCAGCACCCCCGTCCCAGCTGAGCAGGGCAGGGGCTGGGGATGAAGGAAAGGAGAGCCTCCAGCTGCAAGGAGAGAGGGGCAGAGGGGGTGCCTCCTTCCTCCGAGTCCCGCCTGCTAGCCTTTTAATCGCGTTAGCCTGGCTGTGCAGAGCAGCATAATCAAATTCCCATTCATTCCCAGCAAGCCGAGCCCGCTCCGCTCTGACAGAGACATCTGTCTCCGCTGCGTCCCTCTGTGCAGCTGGGGAAAGGAGATGGCTGGCACCCGCTGGCACGGCCAGAGGGAAGCTCACAGCGCTGGAAAGTCCTAAGGAGCTGGTGGGTCCTCACAGACCTTGGTCAGGGGGGTGACGAGCAGGTGTCTCGCCATCCCCTGCCCTGAGAGCCAGAGACAAGCTCTGCTTGCTGGGCATAGTGCTCGCGAGAGGTCCCAAGCGCCGTGGCAGTCCCACCGCTGGTGGTTGGCCACGCCGTCAGGTTTGGAGTCAGCATCACGCAGTGCTCCGGGAGCAGCGCTGGTGTGTATTCACTCCCTGGCTCTCACCCTGGATGCTCCTAGGTGCAAAGCGGTGGTAAACTGTGGGACCGGGCTCTGTAAGAAGAGACGGAAACATCCCAAGCGTTAGTTTTGAAGAAACTGGGAGGTTGTGGGTACAGCCTGGCTCTGCAGGGTCATGCCTGCAGCAGTGCCAGGGCAGGGCAGCGTAACGCAGCCCCAAGCCCCCAACTTAAGCCAGACACCACGCTGCTGCCAGAGGGGATGCTCCCGTCCCCCCTCCTGCTGATGTCCACGTCAGGAAGGTCAGGAGACACCGCCAGCCTTCCCCGGCTGTCCCCACAGCCACAGCCGTAGCCTTGCGCGCAGTGGGGGTGTGCGGGGGGAGTGCGGGGTGGGAGTCCCCGAGAGCAGCCCAGCAGGGGGGTTGCGTTAGGGGCAACGCGAAACTGCATCCGCACCCTCCTGGGTGGGGAGAGCTGGGATCCCTGAACCGAAATTGCCAAAGTTGTGGGAAAATGCGGTAGGGGCCATCCCCTCCCTTATCTGATCCCAGCTCACAATGACTCCCACAGGTATCCTGCCAGGTTTGGGCTAAGCAGGCAGCTTAACCCTTTCCTTACCAGGGGACTACACACACTAGCACGCAGAGACGGGGGTGTGCTGGATCACAAAACCACCCAGCACTGTGACCCCCATCCCTCCCCGGTGCTGTTCTACAGAGAAGCCAGTGCCAGCAGGGTTGTCCCCTCTGGTCTCCTGACCAAGAACAGCCAGAACTGGACTTTCTGTGGGATCCCCAGTGGTTTTGCACCAAGCCCAAGGGACAGGACTGTGGGACGACACACGGACACAGCACAGAGAGGAGGGTGAAGGTCCCGGGGCAGGGTCTGTAACTTCTCCAACAGCCTCACCAAGCCCCCATAAGAGGACTGGACACCAAAGCTGCGGGGCAGCACAAAACGTGAAAAGGAAACGTCTGCAGGCAGGGAGCAAATGTGACCAACCCATCACGACATGCAAAGCAGCGGGCATGACAAACCCTTTCGGTGATGATAAAACCTCTCCCCTCCCCGATCTCTGAGCTGGAGTTAGGCTTCCAGGACCTGCCTTTTCCTCCCTCCACACGGTAATTAGTGCAGTGGGTTGTGGTCGGTTTCAGAGCTCACCTGGTGAGATCAAGGTCTGCCGATGTGGTTTTTTTTTTTTCCTTTTGATGACGGAGTCTAAAGCAAGACCATGTGCCCCTTCAGAAATGCCATCCGTGCGGGCTGCAGGGGCTGGCTCTGCTCGCTTGCTTTTTTCCGGCCGCACAGACCCCCTCGCTGATCTGAAGGTCTGCTGGAGCCAGAGCACACCGAGCAGTGTCTGGTCGTGAAGAGCTGGGCTTTTTGGAGCTGAAGATAGGCTGAGCCTGCAGGCTCTTGCTGCAGCCCCGCACCAGGGGACGGATGACAAACGTCAGTCTGCCTCTTCGCTTTTTGGAGCCTGGCCCGCAGCCTCCCAGATGCTCCCACAGTCCCCGTATCTGTCTTACCCAGGTGGTTTTTCAACAAACCCTGGCGCAGGGCGAGCAGAAGCTCGTGGCTGCGGGGTGTTCGGAGACCCGCCGCACAGGGGGGACGCCTACAGCCGGGGGGGGGGTTGCGAGTGCCGCGGCGCCACGCGGGGCGAGGACGCGCATGGCACAGGGTGGGCGGCAGGAGGACGACCCCACTGCCACGGCCCGGTTTGCACGGCGGTGGTGCCGGGGCAGCTTTGGGAGAGGGGGGCTTTCTCGAGCTTGGGGGCTTTCGAAGAGCCACCCAACAAAGGAGGCACGGCTCCTCGGCGCGCAGCCCGGCGCGCCGGGGCGTGCTCTTGCTCTCGCCGAGGGCGCGCACGAGGCTTCTCCGGAGAGGGCCCGGCAGAGGAGGTGGCCCCGCGCCGTGGGCTGCCGGGGGAAGAGTGCGGCGCAGCCGGCTGCGATGACAGCCGCCCTCACACTTCCAGGAAGTGCAGAGAGAGGAACCAGGTGGAGGGTGCAAACAAAGCCGGGGCCCCGGGTGGGCGGCGGAGCGCTGCCAGGGACCTGCCCTCGGGATGACTCCGGAAAGCGGCCGCCGGGGGAGGAAGAGCGAGAGTGAACCCTGGGCCGGCTGAGCGCATCAGCTCGTGCTGCGGCAGATGTGGCGGCACCGCTCCTGGGACGTTCCCCAGAGCCCTCCGGGGGACGCAGATACGAGGTACCTGCCGAGCCGGGCTCCGCCGCCTTCCTCTTGCTCTCGGGGGGCCGAGGTGTTGCGGCTGGGCGCTGACAGCCCCTGCTTCGGGGTTTGGGGGAAAGGCTTCCCGTGCTTTCCCGGTGCCTCGCCAGCGATCCCCTCCTCTCTTCCCGGCGCCACGCGACCTCGCCGGCGGGGATGTCAGAGGGCCGGGCGGGCGCTGTCGACGCCGAGCCTGCGAGTGCGCAG
This sequence comes from Buteo buteo, assembly GCF_964188355.1. NCBI lineage: Eukaryota > Metazoa > Chordata > Aves > Accipitriformes > Accipitridae > Buteo > Buteo buteo. The sequence goes on from NC_134176.1 coordinate 43,861,171, forward strand.
GGTCAGCGGGGCTTTGCCTGGGCTGCCGGGTTCCTGCTGCAGCCGGTGGGAGCCCGAAGATGCGTCCCCATCCCCACCGGCCCTCCTGGGCACGGTTGGTGCTCGAGGTGGCCGGCGGGACCTGCCCCGAGGGGGTTACTGGTCAGCACTGGTGGCTGTGCTGGGCTGGCAGCTGCGACCCTGCCTGGCCAGCCCTGGCTTTCAGCCTGGCTCGGCACCCTTGGGGAAGCGGGGAGGGGGAAAGCAGCCCTCATTTTCCACGCAAAAGAGGGCTGCCCACCGCTCCTGCCAGGCGGGGTGAGCGTTTCCTCGCTGAAGGCAGCCGCAGCACCGCCAGCCACGTGGAGCAGGCCAGCCCCTGCCCTCGGAGCCCACCGCCCGCCCAGCCGGGGGGTCCCCCTGGGAGACAGGGAGAAGCGGGGCAGGCGGCTGGCCGGGCCTGGGTATAGAAACGCCGACCGGGAGCCGCAGCGTCCGACAGGGCCGGCGGTGGCTGCCGGTCCCCGGAGGTGGTGGCGGCGGCAGGGCTGTTGGCTCCGTGTCCCGTCCCCCGCCTCCCCCGTCCGGCGCTGAACAATGGGAGGCGGAGGAGAAGGACGAGGAGGAGGCTCCGCTTCTGCCGCCGAGCCCCTTCCCGAGCGGCGGGGCTGACGCTCGATTTCCTGAGCCGGCACCGCCGGGCTCCGGGCCCGCCGCCGCCGCCGCGGGGCGCCCCCCCCCAGCCCCGCTCCCCGCGCCAGTCTCCGGGGCGGCGGCAGGGGGCGCTGGCGGCTCGGCTCGCCTCGGCGGGGCCCCGCCGGTGCGCGGCCGCACTTCCTGCCGGTGCCGGCGGGGCGGGAGGCCCGGCCGGCCGCGCCGCCCCCCCCCCCCGCCCCCGGCTCAGTCCCCTCCCCTGGCGCGGGGCGGCCGGTAGCGGCGGCGGCGGCGGCGCGGAGCCCCGAGGCCGGCCATGGAGGCGGCGCGGCCCCCGCCGCCCGGCGGCTCGTCGTCCGCCTCCTCGTCCTCCTCCTCCACCTCTTCCACCGCCGCCGCTGCTGCCGCCGCCGCCGCCTCCTCCGGGGCGACGGGAGGCGCCGAGCCCGAGCGGGGGCCGCCGCCGCCGCCTCCGCTGGGCCGCCGGCACAGCAACAAGCGCTTCACCGGCCTCAAGCTCTTCGGGCGCAGGTGAGCACCGGGCGGGCTACCGGGGAGAGCTTTCCCCGCCGCCCCGGTACGTGGCGGTGGGGACGGAGGAGGCCAGTCCCCCGGGGCAAGGGCTGGCCGCGGGCGGGCGGCTGGAGCGTCCTGAACGGACGGGCAGCCGCATCCCGGACCCGCCGCACCGGGCCCCGCAGAAAGGGGGGGGGGGGGGTGACCCCGGTTATAAAGTCGGCAACCGGCTGAGCGCGGCCGGCGAGGGGTGCGGGACGTGGTGCCGGGATGAGTTTGCGTTTTCCCTGCTTTTGAGCTCTTGACACCGGCAGTGGGAAGTTGGGAAGCATCGCCCGTGCTGCGCCCGCTCTCCTCCCCGGGGGAATTCGGAGCCTCAACTCTGGAGGATTCGTTTCCACCCGCTCAGAACCGCCCGTCTCCATCCCCGCACACCCGTCCCGTGTTTTCGGCTGGGAGATCGGCAGTCCTGCAGCTCCGGGGCCGTGGCTGGGCCCGTCCTGTGCTGCCTCCTGGGATCCCGGCTTCCCAGCTGCTGGGATCCCGGCTTCCCAGCTGCTGGGATCCCGGCTTCCCAGCTGCTGGGATCCCGGCTTCCCAGCTGCTGGGATCCCGGCTTCCCAGCTGCTGGGATCCCGGCTTCCCAGCTGCTGGGATCCCGACTTCGCTCGCTTCGTCCCCAGAGTCAGTCGGGCTCCTTGTGCCCCTCACAGCCTCGCTGTTGGCCTCGTGGGATTTGGGGGATTCTCGGCCCGCGTAAGCAAAGGGGTGCCCCCGCCACCGGGACGTGTGTAAAAACATTGAATAACTGAGGTCCGAAGGGACCTCTGGAGATCACCTGGTCCACCCTGCTGCCTCGAAGCAGGGCTGAATTTGATCAGGCTGCTGATGTTGAGTTTTGAGTGTCACCACCACCTCCCTGGGCACCTGCTCCCGTGCTTCAGCTCCTGGTTTGCCTTTTTTTTTTTTTTCCCCGATATCTCTTCAGAGTTTCCCTTGTTGCACCTGTGCCCGTTGTCTCTCAGGTTGTCACTGTGCGCCTCCAGGCATAACGTCTGGCTCAATCTTCTCTGTACCTTCCCATCAGGTAGCTGAAGACCGTAATAATATTCCCCCTTAACCTTCTCTTCTGTAGGCCAAACCACCCCCGTTATCTCAGCCTCTCCTTGTATCTGATAACTCCTGCTCCAAACTGTCTTGGTGGCCCTGTGCTGAACTCGCTACACCTTCTCAGCATTTTTGCTTTACGGGGTCCCGAAGCAGGATGCAGTGCTCCCAGGTAGTGTCACGGGTGCTGGATGGGGGAGAGAGGCCCCAATTTCAACCTCCACTGCCAAGATGGAGCTGGGAGCAGAGTGCTTGCAAGGTCACTCCACCACGGACTGGTGTTCTCCTCTGCTCTGGTTTCAGAGCTGGTGGCAGTGGCTGCCTGGAACTCCTGGCAGCGTCTGGCCTGTCCCCAGTACTGCATGGCATCTCTCTCTGGCTCCCAGGGGTTCGGGCTGCCGTTCCTGCAAAGTATATCAGAGCCTACACCGAGGGGATGTCTTCCACGTGTGAACAACCTTCTGCAGCGTGGACATGTGGGGGAGAGGCAAAGTGGGACCGGCACACTGACGGCTGGAAATGCCCGTCGGGTTGTTTGGTGCGTGGATGCTTCTCTTGCTCTTCTTCCGCTGATGGTGGACCTGGTTTCCTCCATCTCGGGGTGATGAATGCAGCACCTGGAGCTGCAGGGGAGCGAGGAGAGCTTGCCGTGGGCCTCCAAGAAGGAAGGGGCTCCCACAGGCACCTGTGGGAGGTAGGCTCGGTGGGAAGCTGTGCAGAATAACTGGCTGCACGCTGCCAGATTCCTCCCCACCTGAGCGTTGGAGCCGAGGGCGACGTGAAGTTCCACTTCCTCTGAGGGAATTACGGGGGAAGGCTTCGCTGCGTTTTCTTTTGGCGAGAAGTACAGCCAGCCCCTACCCTCCAAATGCTTTCCAACAACCATCAGTGAAGAAATTTGCACCCTTTTCGATTCTGGGCTTTAGCCAGAGCGTATGTGGCTGGGAAGCGAGTCTAGAGGAACCTTAGGCAATGGGCAGGAGCTTGCCCGTTAGCAGCGGTGAGTCTCTGGAGAGCCCTGGCTTTGGGGAGAGAGGTCCCCCGAGGTGGGCATGCGCTGCTGGGCTCTGCACCCAGTGGCACTGGGAAGCACGGCCACGGCCAGGTGAGGGACAGGTCCACAAAATGGCAACCCAGGGCAGATGAGCCCCGAGGGAATTTAAAGCAAAAGAGGAGTGAGCCCCCGAGCTCTGGCCTTTAGTGGTATATTAGTCCCCTGTGTTTTGCAAGCGGGCTTATTTCTGTACCTTGTAATTGCCTTACAGGAGGGTGGAGTAATTGGCTCCAGAGCTGACGGAGACAAGTGCACAATAGGTGCATCCGGGCCACAGATGGGTAATTCTTTTAATTGGGATGATAAAGAGATTGGGGTTGATCAGATAATAGGTGGTTAGGATTAAATTTCCTTCCTAGGTGCCCCATTTCTTTTGCTGTGAGTGAACAGGACAGTTTACCCTTTCCAGGGGGAACTTTGGGTGGGAGCGCGAGTGCTGGGGACAAAGCCCCTTTCTTGCTCTCCCCCATGCTGGAGAGGTGGGATGTGGAAATGGGTCTTCCCTGTGGGCTTTAGGGTCTTTAACACATCCCCCTTCAGAAGAGGTACGTGTGGTGGTCGGGTCTGCTGCAGCAGCGTGAGCAGGGAGTGTAGCTGCTGTCAGGGCAGCCGGTGGGCGGTTGCCCTGCAGAGAGCGTGGGACCAAATTTTCTGCTGTGGTCCTTTGGCAGGCCTGGTGCTGGAGCCTGCACGCGAGCCTGGGGCCGCCTGCCATCACCCCGGGGAAGGTCTGTGGGTGGCATGGCGTGTGGGTAAACGGCACGCGAGAAACTGAGCCGAGCACCCGCCTACGTCTTTCTGGGATGTTGCTTGTCACCATCTTTTTTTTTGCAGCTTGACGCTCGCACCCATGTGAAAGCTGGGGGAGATGTGCCGCTGGGACAGCAGCCCGGCCGTCCCTGTCCCCGCTGCGCGGGGGGTACCGCCGTGTCCCTTCGAACCTGCTGGCACTTGGCCGGTGAGCGGGTCCAGCCAGGGCGCAGGCATTTGGGTTCGTTTTCTCCTAGCGTGGGTGTGATAAGAGGGGGTGTGCGGTGGGGTAAGCCCCAGGCGCCCTGGCAGGTGGTGGGAAGGAGCCTGAAGTTTGCGATTTGCATGTTGGCAGGCTGAGAGCAGCGCTTACCTCGGGACAGGCTTTTTCACAATGCACCTTGCTGCCAGCTAGTTGTTGAGCAATCCTCCTCCTCCTCCTCCACCCGTGCAGCTTTTGCACGCCTCTAGCTCTGAAACCTTCCACCCTCTGCTCCCCATCCAGCTCACAGGTGATGGGTGCCATTAGCTGGGCCCCGGCAAGTGACACCCGTGGGAGTCCCTGTGTGTCCCCTGCGGAGACACCTGGGCTTGTTTGCCGGGCAGGTGGGATGTGCCGGGAGAGCTGTTCCCGCTGCCGTGTTTGCTCTGTGCTCTCTGCTCCGGGAGGTCCTGACCTCCCGTGGGGCAGCTCAGGGACTTTTGATCTTGCCAGGGTCAAAAAAAAAAAAGAAAAGCACTGGGCACGCTGATCAGCCGTGCCTGTTGGCAGGCTCCCGGTGGGGCTGTTGGGATGAGGCAGGGAGGGATCAGAATGCGGGAGGCCCGGCTGCTCCCGGAGGCTGGAGGCCTCCCTAGCGTGGTCCCTGCTTGCCACCAGCCTCTTCTCTCCAACCCCGGTCACCCACTGGTGGCTCCGCTGACCTCCCGAGATCAGAGCAGGGGCTACCACAGCGCAATGCACCCACGCTGGAGAAGGTGGCAGGACCTTTAATCTGCTTACGAGTTGGAGCATCCCTTCCAGGAAACCCTGTAATCTGCTCAAGGAGCTGAGAGGAGGGAGGATAAGGGACCTCTTCCTTCCTTTGAACATAAAACGATGGGAAGAGAGAAGGGCTGCAGGGGGGTAGGGGGGCACTGGGAACGGGCACGGCCCTTTGCAAGGAGACGGTGTTGGGAGGGGAGAGGCAGAGCCACGGATGTCACAAGCAGGGAGAGTTTTGGGGGCTGTGTGATTGCGTGGGTCCTCTCGGGGGCTAAGAGCAGATGCTCGTAGGGTGAGGCCGGCTCCCTCGGATGGGGGGGATGCTGTCGTGGAAGGCAACCTGAGCTCTGGCAGGCCGTGGGGGATGCAGTGTAGGATTTCCTTCTCTCATCGTGGTGTGGTATCTGGGGAGCAAACAGTCTCCCCAGAGACTTGGCAAAGTCTCTAAATATAACTTCCAGCTCTGCTCGCGGTGGAGCTCTGGTTTCTTTTTCCCAGGTGAAGCTCCGTGAGCTGCAGCTCTTGAGTTAGCTTTCAGCATTCGCTCGCTCGCTCGCTCCTGTAAACAGGTGCTGACTTGGAGATGCTGAGCTCAGGAGCAAAGCTAGGGCTGCAGGCTGAGGCTCCTTGATCCTTGGGCCCATAAACCATCCTTTTTGGAAGAGATGGGGACTGGCAGGAGGTGAATTGCTTCTGCCGGAGACTTTGAGAGGTAGGGACTATGGTGCAGGACCTACCTGGGGACACGGACAAGGCATGGAAATAGGGGAAACCTGTCCTGCTGGTTCTCGAGCTGGCACCAGGTTCCCAGGGAATAAGTGCCTCTGTCTGCCATCCCGAGTCCCGGAGCTTTCGCCGGGCCAGCTCTCCAGTATTACAAAAGTAATATCCCGTGTTTCTGTTGCAACTTGCAGGCCTGGCAGCAGCTGCAGGCTCTTTTTGGGAGCTGGGAACCTTTCTTCTCCTCCCCATCAGGACATCAGGTGGAAGGTGAAGCTCTGCCAAGGCAAGCAATGAGACTGTGCTGGCCAGGCGAGTGCCCAGGGAGGACAGAGTCCTCTGGTCTGTGTGTGACGCATGTGTTAGACCCAGCGCTGTTCTCCTCCTGCCTGTGGTTTAGGGGTTGATGCCTGGGGGTGTTAACTTTGTAGTTAACCGTAGAGCTCTGCCCCAGGGGAAACTCCTCCTCATTGCACCAGGGACTAAGTGCGAGGACCTCTTCCCAGTCTCTGCTGTCCCAGACAGTAGGAGTTAATGGGCCTCCTGCCTCAGCTCTGCCTGCCGGGCAGGTTGTGCGGTCTGGGTTAGGCTGCCAATTCCAGTTTCTACCTGCAGACATTGCTCCCGCACCTAGAAACAGCCTGCCTGAGCTTTGCCCATCTCACAAAAATGTCAGCCTTTCCCAGCGGTTCAGGGCCTGGAGAAATGAGCTAAGCATCCTCCATCTCAAAGGAGCCCTGCCCAGCCAGCAGGGACTGGTGGGAGCTGGGGACCGGTCACTGGGGGATTGGGGGATGCTACCCAAAGTGCAGGGCAGACAGAGGTCTGGCCAGAGGTAGTCCCACCTTTGGCTGCCACCCCGTCCTCCACGTGCCCCAAGTCAGTGGAGATGCCTTCAGCGTGCTTCACGGGCTGCTGCCGCTCCCCTGGCGTTACCGCAGGATGCCAGCTCGTGCACCGCAGCCTGGTCCCAGCCTCACGGAGGGTCTCCCAGCCGGAGAGGCGTGAAAATCCCACCCAGGACCAGCAGGGAAAAGCTCAGTGTTTGCCCCTTCCCTGGCTCCGCTCACCCCATCTCCCTTCCCCTGCTCTCCAGCTGCAGCTCAGCGGTGCGGGAGCAGCCTGGGCTCCGAAACACGCTGTGGCTTTGCAGAAAGTCACGTGTCCCCACGGGCTGGCTGTCCCAGGAAGTCAGGGCAGCTAACAAAGAGGCTCGTTGCAGAGGGTTTTCCCCTTGTTTTGGCGCAGCTCGGCTCCCACAGGAAACGTGGGTGCCGGAACAGCCCGTCCGTCGCTTACCGTTGGCAGCCCAGGTGTGGATCTGGAGCCAGAAAGCGAGGGGACTCCTTCCTGCCTGCTCCCCCCTGGCTGGTGGGGGGGGGTCCCACCTCTTCTCTGGGGCAGCACTTGCTGGCAGGATGAGGATGGAGAGTCGTGGGGCAGAAGTACCTAAGTCGGCTCAGAGCTTCTCCCCGAGCTCCTGGCCTCCGGGCATGGCCCGTCGCCAGCCCGGAGAGGGAGCGGGAGGCCATGCAGCTGGCCACGTGCTGGCCCCTCCATGGGAAAGTTCCCTCTCAATCAGATTATCTGTATCTCGTCCTGCCTCGCCGCCCCAGCCGGGAGCTGCTCGGATCCAGCGCTAAGCCTCTTACCACCCAAGCCCGAGGTCACCACTCAAGGGGACGTGGCGTGGGGCAGTCTGGCGGCCGGCAGCTGCCGCCGCTGAAACGTGGCGGAGGAAGATGTTTTCTGCAGGGATTTGGTACCCGTCGGAGGCTGGCGGATGGCGGGATTAAGAGGCAGTGGGGGCTCCTGTCCTGCGAGAGCTGCCGGGATGCGTGGTTGGAGGCACCCCGCTCCCCAGCCCGGCTCCCGGCTGGGTTGGTCTAGGGCCAGGAGATGCTCCAGGAGAGGCTGCCGGCGAGGACCCCCCACCTGGGCTGGAACAACAGCGTTACCCACCCACCGTTTTCTTGTTGTTTGAACAGCAGAGGAAGCAGATGTGGTGGGGGAAGGTGTCGGAGGGGTCCCGAGAAAGGTGCTCCCCCTCTGCCCTGGGTCACCAAGGGCTTTGCTCCCCAGCCCCTGGCTAGCGGAGGGTCAGGGCTCTCCGGGCTCCCAGGGCTTGCTGCCCGCACACGGGGGCCAGAGGGTTGGGAGCAGGCAAGCTGCCCTGTCCTGCCCAAACAATGCTCCTCCACGCGAGGCTTGGCGAGCGCCTTCGTGATTTATTTGAAATTCAAATCCGTGCCCGGACCTAGCGGTCGAGGTGAAGGCTGCCAGGAGCCAGGCTGGCGCAGGGAAGGAGGGAGGGAAGCGAGGCTCCCTCTCTATGCCAACCTGGCCCCGGTCCCTGAGCCGTGCACCCCGTGGAGGTGCAGGGTCTGGGCACCCTTAGGCTCTTGCAGCCGGTTGGGTCGGGATGGAGGTGACTCCAGACTGGGCTGGGTTAGCATCCCAGAAGCTAGAGTGTGGTGCTTGATGTTCTCCGACTGGCGCCGAAGGGAGCAATGGCCTTGCTGACCCCGGCTCCGTGAGCATCTTGCCTGCATTGACCTCCACGGCTGACGGCAGGGGCAGTGGCGCGGGTGCCGTTGGGGCCCTGGGGTCTGCGAACGCTGAGGCCGTGGGGAGGACGTGCAGGGTGGAGGGATGGCACGGTGGCAGCAAAGCTGTGGAGGGGGAGGACGCTGCCGTGTGCTGGGCTGCCAGGTGTGTTTATGGGGAGGGCTTGCTGACCACTCTCTTTATGTCCCTAGACTCCACCTGCCCCACAAAGGTGTCTTCCCTTGTCTCCAGGGCAGCCAGCCCGGCCGATGGGGATCCAGGAGGATAAAGCACCGGCCGGCGGTGTATAAGTATGTGGTATTTTTATTGGCTTGCACAGGCTGTGCAGTCCCAACAGCTGCCGCAACGTTTCTGCTCAAGAGCTCTCCTCCCTCCCACCCACGTCTCACCCCACGTCACCCTCTTGTGTCTGCACTAACCAAGGCCGCCGAAAGCCAGGCTGCCTGCCTGCTGCCTGTCTCACTAACCTTGTTCTAGAGGGCAGCTCGCTGCCGGACTTTCATCAGCTAACATGGCAGCCTCCCGTTTTGCTGGTGTTTGGGGTGAAGGTCAGTCGAGGTCTTCCTCCTCCATGTCCTAGCCGTTGTGGGCATGAGGACCGTAATGCCTAGACCCTGTGCATGCTGAGCGCTTTGAAGACCTCGGATGACAATGCTGACGGGATGGTTTAGCCAAATGGCCGCAGCAGCCTGAAGTTCAGTAGGGCTGGGGCTGCCAGGCACGGTGGGAAACCAGGGTCTCGGAGGCAGTCACCATCGCTGGGACGTAGTTGCCGTGTGGGAGCCAATACCTAGGTTAGCCATGGTGTTGGGGGCTCACAAATGCTCGCAAGGAGATAGGGACGAGTCCCAGGCCCCGTTCCCAGGCTCCCTACGCCATGGGCTTCATGGAGCAGTGCATCAGCCTGGTCAGGATTTGGCTGCGCTCGTGCGAGTGCCATGCAGAAGTGCCAAGGTGGAAGAGACCCACTGAGGCCTGCTGCTTCCTGGCTTCTGCTAAACGGTTTCTCTGGGTATCACCCCATCTGTACGGCGTCCTGGACCTTTCCGAGGTTCCCGCTCGGCCTCCAGCTTGCTTGACCTTGTAGACACAAAAGTCTCATGTCCCGGTGCTGCCTGTGGGAGTCCTGTGGTTGGAGGTGTTGGGGGTAAGAGGCAGCGTGGCTGGTTAGTGGTCCGCAGAGGGGAGGCAGGTGGGGTTTGGAGAAGCCCAAAGTGCCGTGGGTTGAACACCAGAGGGCACGGTCGCTCTTCGGAGCTCTTCGGTGCAGCTCCAGCCCTTTCCTTGGGGTTTGCTTCAGCTGGGTGTTGTGGCATGAGTCTGCAGAGTCGCTGGCCTTGTCTCCTCGCTCCTGGTTTTGCTTTCTTTTCTTGTTCAAGGGAGGGTTTTGCAAAGCATCCGTGTGGAGCTTTTTTTTTGTCCCGCCGTGGGTGAAGTGGCTGGTGAGCTTACTGGCTTAAACTTGTCAGCCGCTGCCGCCGGCTGGCTGATGCTCAGAAGCAAACCTCCAGCCAAGGCAGCTGTTAGCCAGCTCACCGCCGCGCGGGCTCGCCTGTCACGGTAGCGCTCGGAGCCACGCGATGGCACCCACCCAAATCCGCTCGGTTGCTCCCCCTGCTCCTGTGGTCTCTGAAGCACCCGGTGTCACCCTGTGGGAGTGGGAGCAGAGAAACTGGGGGAGCAGAGTGAGGCAGCCCTGCCTGAGGTCTGCAGTGAAGTGTTAGCCCCCGGTGGGAAGGGGAAAAGCGGTCTCCTCGCTGCGCCGGTGGCACCTCTTCCCCTGGGATCTCCTCTCTGAAGGATGGCAGGAGAAGAGAGCCCGTTAATGAGGTTGCAGAAGCTGGCAGACATGGGGATGTTAGGATGAGGGGAGAAAAGGAAGCATGTAAGAGCAGATATGCTGAGGGCGTTTAGAACAAAAAGGGTGGAGGAGAAAAAAAAAAATCAACTTCTCCTCCTGCCCTCCCATTTGTAGCAGAGGGACAAGCTGACATTTAGCAAAACCAAGAAGTGACGGATTTAACATTGCTAAATGTTAAATGTTAAAATGGAGTGACTTTAATTTTGATGAGAGGTGGGGGAGAAAAAGACTTGGTAAATATCTGTCACGAGGTGAAAAAGTGAAACCAAAGATTAGACTTGATATCAGTAACAGGGTCACCGTTAAACCAACAAATGCCTTTCGGGTGGCAAGTTGGCATGTGCTTTGCTTAGTCACAAGGTCGTGATGAAGGCTTGAGACACAGAAATAGGAGGTGTCTTTCCCGTCTTAGCCTCAGGCTTTGTGAGGGGGGGGGAGATCACAGAGGGACCAGGTTTCTCAGGGATGCTGAGCAGTGTCCCCCCCACTTTGCAGACACCTGCAGGGGCTGCCGCTTGCGGTCTGGTTTCAGGTGCGTGTGAGCAGGGTTTCCTCGCTTGGAAAGCCTCGCTCGGGGCTGCGTGGGGCTGGGGAGCCTCCCGGCTCGGAGCAGCGGTTTCTGCTTGAACACACGCAGCAGACTGAAACCTGTGGCAGCGGCATGGGGAGCCGAAGGTCTCTCTCGTCGCCCGTTCACCTGCGTGCGAGGTGGGGGCTTAATAGGTCACGGGGGGGAAGGAGGAGAACGGCGGCGGGAACGTTTGAGGAGAGGGTTCTTCGGCTTCCCGCTGTCTCCAGGGAAAGGGACTTGGAGAACCAGTCGCCTGGTCTCTCGCTGGTCTGCTTGACTTGGAAGGGATTTTGGGGCCAGCTAGAATCCACCCTGGGCATCCCCCTGGGCTGTTTGTGTTTGCAAATCCGGGTCCTGCCGGCTCCGGAGGGAGGTGGGACTGTGGTAACGGTGAGGAGCAGCAGGAGGTGTCAAGTGGGGGTCTCTGCTGTGCCGAGGCTGTGGGGGACAGGGAGAGCAGGGTGGTCACGGGGCAGCTGGGGGGAAGCTCCCGTGGCTGGGGAGGAACCGCACGTATCTCTTATCAGGCTTCTTTCCTCTGAATGGGCGGCTAGTTATAGCACGATTTTAATTTCCTCTTTGATAAAACACCCTGCCGGTGCCAGTAAGTGGGTCTTAACGGCGATGGACTGGGGACTGTTCCTAGGGGTCCTTCACAGCCTCTCCTCCTCCTGTGGTCGCAGCTGGCACTGGGGCTGCGAGGACACCGGGACCTGCTCCGCTGGCCCTTTTCTGGCACTGGGGAGGGAAGTCTGAAGGATGTGTACCCTGTGTAGGGAAAGGGGCAGAGCCCTCCATCCTTCAGCGGCTGCCAGGTTTGAAGGAAGAGAGGGCTGAGCAGGGGCGAACATCTCCTTCTGCCTGCCCTGGGCATCTCCAGCTCCCCTTCCCCTCTGACGCTGCGAGGAAAGGGCTGAACGCAATCCCTGGCAGCGGCGAGGTTTGTTCTCGTGTCCTCGCCCACCTCCGGCTCCCACCGCTTTGCAAAGGCCGCTCGCTCCTTCTGCCGTGACGGAGGCGGCGGTGATGGCGGTAGCTCAGCCTTCGGGCCTGGCTCCCCTCTGGTTAATGGTTTCCTGCGAACCGCTTTTCCGATACCCGTCGGGGACGGCAGCTGGCCGCCTTTGCCGCGCTGGCAGCAGCCTCCCCTCGTGTTTTGTTGTGATCGTTTTGCTGTAGTCTCCCTCCAGGCCCCGAGGAGCGCTGGGCAGGGTCCAAACGCACGCAAGCGCTCCTACGCGCGGAGGAGAAGAGCTCCCCGTCTAATTTTAGCCGTGACATGGAGGCAAGGGGAAGGGGCCGGCAGGAGGAGGCAGGGTGTGAAAGGACAACGAGGTCCCAGCTGTGGCCACCCGTGTGACTCGCTACGGCCGCACGCGTGGCTACCGGCTCCCATCGCCGGGTGAATGACCAAAATAACAACAGCTCGTGACTCACGCCTTGCAGGCATCGCGGAGCAGAGCTGGCCTTCGGTGTGATTTCCCCCACCCCTCTCTACAAAAGCCGAAGCGAAGATGGGTTTCGTAGCCCCAAAAGGGAGTTCGGCCAGGAGCGGGTCCCTGGGGACAACTGGGGGACCCGGATAGCGGCGAAGTGTGACGGGGAAGTCCCCAGCCCGGCTGCGAGAGGTCCCACGGGGGGGGTTTGCAGCAGCAAGGGGAGGTAAAAAGCTCCTGAGACGTCCGTGGAGCCCGCCCGGACCAGACACCGTCCGTAACTCAGGACCAAGTTACCTCCTGCGCGTGAAATGAACTCGGGCTCTCCGCGGTGGGTGCTTCGGCTCTCATCAGCCGGGCAAACCCTTTATCGAGGTCCCAAAGAGAGAATCGCCTCTTCGGCAGGTTCCTCTCCTTATCCTCCTCTTGCCGCTCCGAGGGAAGCGGTGGCATCCCCGTAGCTGCAGTCGGGTACTCGGAGGGCAGTTGGGTGCCGGAGGGGGACCCCTCTTTTTGGTTTTTTTTTGGGGGGGGCCCCTCTTAGTGCCTGCCCCTCTGGCTGGGGACGAGCCGGCCTCGGGGCTGCTCGGAGAGGAAGTGCAGTTGGTTATTTTAACGAGCGCCGTCAGGGTTTGCAGCGCAAGGGAGGAGGCGGAGGGAGAAGCTGAGCGTTTCACTCTCCAAACTAGGACTTGGTTGGGGAGGGCTGGCCTGCCGCTGCCGCCGCTCCCGAGCGGCCACCGTCACCCACTCGCCACCTTACAGGGACCCCCGCGCCGCTCCGGATCAGGTCACGGGGGCTTTTCCCCACGCTCTCTCCTTCTCTTTTTCCTCGTCTTCCTCTTCGTCCCCCCACGTTTTGCTGCTTTTGTTTGTGCCGGGTGGGGGATGGGAGGAGGCTGGGGGAACCAGCCCTTAGTTCGTGGGTATGGTCTGAGCAGGTACCGGGTCCTGTCCCGCTGGGGAAAAGGTGGTGGGAAGCAGACCCCGGAGTCATCCCGGAGACCCTCAGCCTTGCTCCTGCTGAGCTGCATTCGCTCCTGGAGGCTGGAGCGAGCCTGTAGGGCTACGAGCTGTCCCCGGGGCTGAGGCGGGAGCTCTGTGAAACGCAGCTGCTGTGGCATTCGGTGGCACTTGGCTGTTGTTTCCCCTTTGGAAGGAGGGCAGGGGTTTTCCCTGCCAGAGGTGCGTTTCCAGCCACCCAGTCTGCTGCCTGTTACGGCACTGGCTGCATCCCACCAGCCTGTGTGGCATGGGGGTGGCAGAAGGAAACCTGCAGGTGGCAGAGGACAGTGGCGTGGGGAGGCAGCCTGTGCCACGCTGGGACCCCCGGACCCCGGCCGCTTTGCCCTGGGATAGTTTAGGGAAGCAGGACGGACTTGTGGGCTCCTGGCATCGCCCCTGGTGCCGGTGGCGGTGAGGCACCCTGCTTCTGCTGGGAGCAGTGGGATGCCCTTCCTGACGTCTGCTGTGGACTGGAGGGAGGCATGCGGCTCCCATCTTTCTGTGCCTATAGCTGAGCGCCTGAGGCTCTCTCTGCTTTGCTCTGGGAGGTCCAAAGATTTCCGAGCCTTGGGAATCACTGCCCGTGCTCTGCATCTGCCACGCTGCAGCTTTATCTTCACATCGGGTTTATCGCCTCCTCCCTGGGGCTGCTGCTCTGGGCAGATGCTGGATGTTGCCCTGCCCACGGCAGCACCATGCTGGGATGTCTTCCCCACGCACAGGAGGAGAACTTCAGGGCTGCTCGGGGAGTTGGGATCAGGCAGCTGGGCTGTGGGACCGGCATCCCTTTAAATAGCACGTCCCTCGTGTCCCTCCTCTACCGGAGGCACAGAGCTGTGTGTACTGAAGGAGGGGACCAGCCCTGGGGAGGAAGGTGGGAATCTGCTAAAGAAACCACGGGCTGGGCACCCAAAATTCCGGGACGCCCTGCCGAACCCCCCGCCGCTTTGCTTCATGCATGTCGCTCTGCAAATGAGAGAGAGAGGAAACTCTCAAAGTCCTTCCCAGCCTGCGTCGATGGTCCTGCTGATGGGACCAAAATAGAAACTGCATGGCCGGCCTCTCCCCCGACCCCTGCTCTGCCTCAGCCCCGGCACGCTGATGGTGGTGGCTCACCCTCTGCGTTTCATCCCCGCTGCTCGAGGCCGTCAGTCCTGCTGTTTGGCTCCCCAGCCAAACGCAGCGACAGATTGTTTAAATCAGTGTTGTTGGGTTTCTTGATAACCAGGAGGCAGATTATTTACTGTAGTGGCAAATAAACTTCATAATGTTATGATGGTGGAAAGTTGTCAAGGGATATGAATGCCCAGAGTCAGCCCAGGAGCCTCCAAGGAGACGGCTTTGGTTTAAATTAAGACAAAACACTGTCTTCCATGGATTTTGGGAAGGAAATCACATTGTTGTAATGGGAACATTACTCTGAGCCTTAGGGCTGGCAAACTCTTGACTTTATGAAGCATAAGTGGACGGTCTGAGCTAGTCTGGCAGATGTACCTTAAAGCACGTCTCAGGTTTGCCCTGAGAAGGCAGTGAAGGGGAGGTTGGCACCAGGGTGTCATGCAGAATTTGGGGAGAGGCGGGATGGAGCTGCCACCAGAATGATTGTGGGGGTTATGCTAGGAACTGTAAAAAAAGTCTCTTCTGCTCCCAGCCCCTGCTCTTCCCAGCAAACCGAAGTTGAGAGCATTTTCTTGTGAAGGGCCAGGCAGGAGGGAGGGTGGCTGATCCCTTTCGGCTTGCCTTGATCGAGGCAGGGCCGGGCAGTGAGGACGTTGCTCAGGTTGCTGTGTGGCCTTCGGCAGTTCCTTGCACCCAGTTTTGCCCCTTGGAGAAGCTTCCCACGATGAGCTGCAAAACTGCGGTGTTTCATTTCTTTGCCATGCCTGCAACCCCCCTGCGAGGCAGCTGCTGGTCCCTGGCACTGCATCCGTCCCCCTGTCTTGCTCATCTTGCTGCATCTCCTCTGTGTGGTGTCCCCAGCTCACGATGGAGGTGTGAATACCCAGAAAATGGTGTGGGGTTAAAGGTAGTGGCTGCGTCTCATCCCTGGTGTGGTCTGCACGGTGATCTGCCCAGGGTACCAAGCAGTCAGAAGCGATGCTGAAGTGGTGACGTTGAGCTGTTGCTGCCAGCTGGAGTGTGCCGTGAAATTCCTGTCCCCTGAAAAAAAGCCCTTGGGCGAGTTTTGCTTCTGACCATCTTGTGCGGGTATCTGGCCATCTTGTGCGGGTATCCCATTACCCTTCTGTGTCCGGGGTGTGTCAAGGTATTTGCATCGGGTCCAGAGCACTGGCACTGCTGCGACGCTGTGCAGCAGAGGTGTGTATGTGTGGAAGCAGGAGGCTGTGAGTTTGTGCTTTTGCTCGGCCGCGTGCAAGATGGGTACAAAGAGGCCAAACTGACGTAGCTGCCCATCCCTCATGAAGCAGCGCGGTCCTGGGGCCTCCAGGTTGGTCAACCAAAGTGCCCAGTAGCGCTGACGGGCTTCTGAGCAAGTTAGCAAAGCCCTTAGAGGTTGCCGGGGTGCCTTGCTCTCGCTGTCCGTGCCCAGTAGCCCTGGCAGGGGCCTCTCCGCCGCTCCCTGCAGAGAAGGGCGCTGGGGCTGCACGTGCAGAGACCTCAGAGCTGGGAGGAGGTCCTCTGCAGCTGCATGCCTGTGGCCACCAGCTGGTTTCTAAGCCTTTGCCTTGCTTTCTCACTAGGAGGGAGGTCTGAAGTCCTCTGGATCAACCCCGGGGCTCGCTGAGAGATATAGGTGGGGACCTGTTCCCCTCTGAGTGCCCTGCAAGGACCAGAAACTGCCTTCTGCAGCCTGGAGGGGTAGCGTTAAGTTTGCAGCAGTAATCTTCTCCTTTGCAGTGTGAGGGTGACAGTACAATTGAGGATGTCTTTGTCCACGGTTTTCCCTGGGAATGCCATGCTCTTGCAGCTCGGGAGCATGGGAGCAAGGTGCTGTGGCCCATGTAAGCAGTGGCACTTGTTGCAGTAGGTCAAATGAATGAATCCTAAAATAGAAGGTGAGCGCAGCCCATAGCTCACCCCTCGTGATGCTTTGGTTTGGATGGAGCCTCCCTACGCCTGTGCTGGGAGCAGCCACATCTCCTTGCTCATGCTGGACCCAGCACAGGGGAGCCCCTGACTCTTTTATTCACGTGATGTAGGAGAGATTACAGCTGGAATGGAAATTTTGGGTAGAAACAAACCACGCCATTTGGGAACTTGCTGATTGTTGCTCACCTTGCTGCAGCCAAAGCCCTGAGGGCTGCAGCACATCTTGACCAGCGCGCTCCCTTCCCCGTCTGGCGCAGGGGCACCTTCCTCAGCAGACCTCATCTCTGCAGGTTGCTCTTCATGGTATATCGAAGAGGGCTGGCCAGAGAGCCCATGGGAGAGGAGAGGTCGGTGACTGATGCCTGGGAACAGGATGGGAGAGCGGGGCCGGGATCTCAGCAGGGGTGGTGTGGGGACAGCAACGTACACGGGAATATTGAGTATCAGAGTATTGAAAGGAGCCGGGGGGGGGGGGGGTGTGTGTGCAAGCTTGTGATGGAAATCGAGGCTGAAGGCAAGCGGTGGTATGTTAGAGGGGCTGGGATGAGCAGCAGCTCCCTGGATGGGCTCCCAGGCTCTTGTCCCTCGGTCCCTCTAGTGTCCTGGCAGGGAGGAGACAGAGAGGCAGAAGCCCAGGAGATCTTGGTGTCACGCAGGGGTGGCTATTAATAACACTTACACTTTCCCTGTGGTTGAGCTGTACAAGTCAAGCGTCCTCGCCAGGGGAAGACAGCTTGTAAACTGAAACGGGCTCCTGCTTGCGTGCTGCCAGCTCCGGTGCCGCAGCAGCTCCCCAGCACCCGGAGCAAGCTGGGATGCAGGGACGCAGCCAGCCACCATCAGGACGGGCGCTCGTCACGGAGCAGGGCAAAACTCTCCGACTCGTTTCCCTTGCTGTAGCCCCGTGGTTGGAAAAAATGCTTTCCAGACAACTAGCTGGAGGTTTGCTGAAAGGTTGGGAGGAGCTGATTGTGTTTTTCAAGTCTGGACTTCTCTAGGGCTCAGGGCTTGTGCATTGTGCTGCTGGCACTACCCTGCAGTAGGGTCCTATTGCCACCCTTGGTGCCAGGAGAGGGGTGCCAGATTTGGCACTGTAGGAAGGTAACCTGGGATCTCTCTTGCTTCTGAGTGCTGGCAGGAAGAGACCAGGCTGCTGGAGGGACAGAAGGAATAATAACGTAGAGGAAGGGCCGAGCAGGCATATGGCACAGCATCCTGCTACATGTCTAAGGGCACAGAGGGCCTGTTCACTATGGTACGTGGGAGTTTGCTTGAGGCTAGTGAAGCAAAGCAGAATAATGGAGCTGAGTATCAAGAAGCTCCTCCTGACCTGGGCAGAGCCTATGCCTTGAGGGACACTGTGTGTTTAGCCCTAGGATTCAGCCTGTCTGGTTTTGGAGCCACCACCGCTGCAGGAGGGATGGCTGCTGGCTGTCCAGAGAGCAGGATCCCCATATCAGCTGATCCACAAGCTCTGTGTCCACTGAAGTTACAAGAAGCAAGTTTTTCCTCTTCGATCCCTGCTTGACTTTCCAAGGGCATTTCGATCCTGCCACCAAGGTTAGCTCTGTCCTCAGAGTAAGAGGTTGCGGCTTGCTTCGAGTGCCCCCTCTTCCCCCAGCCCTCGAGGACCGCACTGCTGGCTGCCTACGCTCTGGGACACGTTCCTGCTTCAAGAGCATCTCTGCCCACCAAAGCCAGGCGGGGAGCATAGGAGGCTGAGGAGCTCTGAGGGGTCTGGTTAGTAAAAAAAACCCACTTCCCAAGAGCTCTGATTGCAGATTGTGAGCCAGACCAGAGCTGCTGTCTCCTCCTTTGTTCACGGAAGGAGATTGAAATGATAGTGCATAGCTGCTCGTGAGTTGATATCCTAGTGCGTGCAGCAGTACTTCCTTTCCCTCCCACCCTGCAAATGCCAGGCTGCCTCCATCCAGCCTCCTTCCCTAACTGTGCCGAGTGATGCAGTCTGCAGAGCAGCCGCAGGTGCCGGCTTTTCTCTGTCTTAGCGACAAACAGTGGAGATCCCAGAGATGTGCTGGTGTTAGGCCAGGGGCTTCCAGGGCTTAGCTCCTCTCAGACTTCTCTGCCTGGTGCGTGGTTCCCTGCCAGCTCTGCTGATGCACATCAACCCTGGGCACCCCCGGCAGTCTGTCCGTCTGCTCCGCCGGCGGTAGCTTTCAGCACCTGCGATACACCGTTTGGAGCTCAGACTGGAACTAAGTTGCGAGAGATGGGGATATCTTCACCCATCATATCTGCGCTGCCACGTGCTGCTGTTGTGGGCTGGCAGATGGTTGCCTGGTAATAACCTTCACCACTGGTAGCTGGAGCGTGAGTCCGTGTGCCACTTGCAGACAGCCCTGAAGATAAAAAGGGCCATAATCAGCTAGTACCCAAACATAAATGTCAAGCCAAGGTTATTCTAGCAGATTTCCTCATGAGACCGTGGTGCAAAAAGGAAGGAAGCCGTGTTGAGAGATCTTCCTGCCCATAGCAGCAGCTCAGCGAGCGGTACAGCAGCTTTGTGCTAGTGGAGTATCTGGGGCAGGAGGGAGCATCTGTTAAGCTCGTTTGGGATGTAGTTGGACAGTACGTCTGCCCCAGCAGCTAAAGCTGGCCAAAAAGGGTCTGCTGCAGCGTGCCACACCCAGGCGGTGTTCTCTCTTGGGTTTTTTAACACGTTTTATTCAGACAATTTTTAACACCTATTGGTGATGATGCAATTTGCTGCGCATCGTCCTTTCGACGATGGGGAGTAGGGACAGGAATGGAGCACTGCAGTGTCGTGGACAGGCTGGAAGCAGGGTGATCAGCAAAATGTGCTTTTGCCCTCTGCAAAGCTGCATGGGCCTCGGTGGTGTGATAGTTAACCTGCTGGCGACCAAGTACCTGCATTGCTTGCTGTGGTGGGACTTGAGACATCCCTCCAAGGAGGTGACACTTTGTTTTGCTTTCAGTTCAGCCAGGCTTTAGCTGCCCTGATGCTGCTCGCTGGAGGGCATTGCTGTCCTTCCTTCCCTCCTTGTGCTACGTTACTGAATACAGGCATGGCAGTGAGACCGTAGAAACTAAAGAGCTCCCTCCTTTGCCTACCAGGCTGGAGGAGACCCAACCTTCTCCAAAGATACAAACTCAGCTTTGTACTCATCTAAAAGAAATAGAGGTACAGCCCAATGGGTTGCTTGTGCTACAAGCACTAAGCAAAAGCTCCAGTTTGTGGTCCAGAAAATAACACGTATGTCCCATCTTACCTGCGTTTCCCAAACAAAAAGGGAAGCTTATGACAAATTTGCCTGTTTGTGTGGACCTTGGGGCAGTGGAGGTTTGAGCCAGGGTGTTCTCCTGAAGGTCCTCTGGTATTGCTGACCTGCAAGCGAGTGCATAAAAGAGCATGAGAAGGGAGGAAAGTAGAAACAAGTGGAGCAGATGCCGGTCTTAGTGCAGTGGTGAGCGGCATGCCCGTACCCTCATGATGGGTAGAGGAGCTGCCTTCTACAGTGTGGAAATTGTTGAGAGTGATGGTAGTGGCTTGTGTGTGCCTGCAGGCTGCCATGATCCAGAGTCCCCTGCCTTGGGAGCAATTGAAGAGCCAGAAGTTTGCTTCTACCAAACTGTGGGTCTTGGTGGTTTTTTTCAGTTGCCCTCAAATAAATCCTCTGTATGTAGCAGCTGAGGAGAGGCAGTGACTGGAGGGTGGGAAGCGAAGCACTAGCTCTGGAGGAGAGGAGCGCTGGAGCTAGACAGATTCAGCCCCTTCCACTCCAGCCTTTGCATGCCGTGCCACCAGTGCTAAAACTGCAGCAGCACCTTCCACCTGGGGCCTGGGGCTTTCCACAGGCTGCTGCAGTGTCCAGGCAGCCTGTCAAGCTTTGAGGGCTGGGCAGGGAAAGCTTGAGAGCCCCGGTAAAGCTCTTTCCACCAGGAGAGGGAAGTTTTGCGCAGGACAGAGGGCATGATTTTCCTAGCTCTCCTCTGCACTATTTCGGCTCTCCTAGCCTCCAGCTCTCCCAGCCAGCTTCTACCAAATCTCCCTGCCCTGCTCTTACTTGCCCGGTTGGTTTTCTTCTTTAGGATTTGCAACAGCTTAGTTTCAATTTGCTGCAAATTGGCGGGGCTGGCGCTTAGCTAGAGTGGTTCCCATGGGGAAACCAGGCGGACCGGCACCAGGAGAGCGGTGGGGGTAATCACCAGGGCTGATCGGCACCTCGGGATGCAGGGGCTCTGCCGATCCCACAGCGGTGAGCAGGGGGTGCAGGGGGTCCTGGCCAGGCGGTGACGCCTGCCCTGCCATCGCAGCACCCTGGGCTGAGCCACGAAACTCAGGGAACTGGGGAGCTGTGGGCAGCGGGAGCCCCAGCGCTGCGTCTACCTAGCAAGTGGGTCCCAGCCCTGCCGTGCGCCCCGGGTGGCATCGCCACGTCCCCCCCCGTCCCTGCTCCTACCCTCTGTCCCCCGCCATCCCCCTGCCCTGACCCTTCACAGCCCAGCCCGGGGGACTCACGGGGGACCCTATTTAACTCCCGGTCTCTGTGTTAACAGCCACCACCCGGGTGCGATGGAAACCTTTTTTAGGCGGCACTTTGGGAGGAAGGGGCCGCGGCGCGCCAGCGCGGTGGCCGTGCCCACGGGCAAGGCGAGGCGACGCTCCCAGGCAGGGCTGCCCTCCGCCTTGCTGGCCCAACGCCGGCGCGGCTCCGGCTCTCCGCTGCCGGCCTTCTCCTGCCTGGGTCAGCCCCAGCGCCCCGGCCCCCGTCGCCGTTCCAGCACCACGCCACCCTGCCTCAGCCCCAGGTTCGCCGTGCAGACGAAACGCGGGGGCCGGGCGCGAGCCATCGACGCCCAGCTGGTGGGTCCCTCCATCCTCCTGGCCAGCCTCATCCCCACCGGAGAGGAGGGGGACGGGGCGCCCCGCGCCGACAGCTCCGGATCCGAGTCTCCGGAGGACGGCGGCGTCGGCGCGGCGGCGGGAGTCAAGCGGGGCCGGCGGGAGCGGTGGGCTGAGGAGAGGTGGCTGGCCATGCTACCCCGGCTGCAGCCGCTCCAGGCTGGGCTGCTGTCGCGGGGTCCCCGCTGCCTGCGGCGCGCCTCCTCCCACCGCCTGCCCACCGAGTTCATGTACGGCCGGGCCACCTACGGCTTGCCAGGTCGCTACCGTCGCCTCAGCCAGCGACGCCGCTCCAGCGACGCGCTCCGGCCCGGGCTGCTCTCCTCCAGCCACCTGCGGCTACTGGCCCAGCACTGCGCAGGGGCGGCCGGAGCCGGCTGCCCCTCTGCCACCCTCCCCGAGTGCTTGGGACCGGAGCCTGCCCGCCGCGCCGCCCCGGATGGCTGGAGCCCCCGGCTGCTGTATGTATGCACGGCTGCGTGCAAGCGGGTGATGCCTCAGGGAGGGGAGGCTGGGTGCAGACCCAGGCTCGGCAGGGAAGGAGGGAAGGGGCTCGGCGCCGTCGGCCGTGGCTGCCGTCGGTGTCTCGCAGCGCTGCTCGTGTCTCTTGAGCGTCTCCCGCTCGGGCCGGCATGGCCTCTGATGCTCTCAGTGCGGCCCCTGGGGCTTGCGGGCATCCCCTCCTGCCAGCCTGGGGCTTGGAGGGAGGCGGCAGGTCTGGTTGTGGGCTGGAGATGCACGCTTTATCCAGCTGGCTGGTTCTGCTGCTCCTTTCGTCCACCCTAGCACATCTGGGAGAAGCACACTAGCCCCAAACAAACACCTGCTTTTTTTCCAACCTGTTGTGCTGGTCCCCGAAAACACCCCGGGTTCTGAGGTGCCTTGGTATGGGAAAGCTGTGGGGAGTCTGTGGGGCAAGGGCTCTGGGTTGTCCCTGCAAAGGCAGCCCCACCACCACAGCTCGGTGGAGCGTCCCTGGCTGTTTTGCAATGGACCTGTCATCCCCGAGGTCTTTGACCCAGCAGGCTGTGCCTTTTGCTGGGTGCAGGGTGTCTTTAGCTGAGCCGTCAGCTCAGTGCCCGGCACCTCTTCGTCCCATGGGGCTGCCTCACAGGAGTGGCCTCCTCGGCCAGCGGTGCTGGAGATTCACCTCGTTTCCAGCCACTTGGTCCTGGGAATGCTTTTCTGCTCCAGCCTCACCATCCATCCTAGAAGCAGGTTGTGCTTTGCACATATTCCTCCTCCCCTGATCTAATAGCCAGCCCTCTTGTGTCTTCCAGGAAAGCTATTGCCAAGTCCAGCCTCCAGCACATGGTAGCCCAGCCAAACCCTGCGCTAGCCCTGAGGAGCGACTCCGAGCGACAGATACGCAGCACTGTGGACTGGAGCGTAAGTTGTAGCACGCTTTGCTGGGCGTTGCGTGGAATCGGCTCTCGGCCAAGAAGCAGCAGGCTCTTCCCAGGCTGAGGCTTCCCAGGTGACTTCGGCTTTGACACATTTATGGCATCGCCGTTGCTACCAGCTGGTGCCAGCGTCTGTGCTGCTGGCAGCACCCCTCGATGCTGCAAGGAGAGGCTGTGCAGGCACAGGTGGTTCCTGGGAGGATGGCATAGCTATTCCACTGCCAGCTCTTCTGCTCCTGGCAGCCGAGGTCTTCTGGTGGCTGGGGCCAAGCAGCAGGAGCGTGCCCCTGCTCCTTCGCAGGCAAAGCCTGGCAGGTATTAAGCTGCGCCCTGAGGGCGTAGAACAGAAGCTGTTTCAGGAGAGTCCCCTGCACTGAATTTGCCCCGATGCCTCCTCTCAGGGGGTGATGGGAGCAGCTTCCCTGCGCAGGACGCCGCAACTGGGCTGTAGGTTTTGGAGGTGGTTTCCTGGGGCTCTCTCATTTCCAACAGGTGGGCCACGGCAGCAGCTTCATGAAGTTTCCTCCGTCCAGATGTTGGCCCTGGTTGTTCTGTGCATCTTGTCTCCTGGCCTACACCTAGCTTCAACCTCTCACCCCCCCACCATTGTCCAGTATCTTGTCCCTCGCACAAAGCATTTTAGGGGCTTGGATGCCCATCTGGGGGTGCTCTCAGAGAAACGTGTTGTCTTGTGCCTTTCAGGAGACTGCGGTCTATGGGGAGCACATCTGGTTTGAGACCAATGTCTCTGGGGACTTCTGCTATGTTGGGGAGCAGAACTGTATGGCAAAGCTGCTGGTGAGTCACCTGGGGTCACCCGCCTCCCCGGCAAGGGCTGCAGGTCCGGGAGACCGTGACGGTCACGCTGCTGCTGCTGGGGGACACGCGGGGGCCTGGGGGGCTGCCAAGGTGGGGAGCGTGTCCCTCCTATCTCTGAATGCTGGAGGGCTGCGTCCCCAGTTTCTGCCAGCGCTGGTGCTCGGTTTGCGGTGGAAACCTCACACAGAGCTGCCGCTTGCCCGGAGGTGGTATGATGATATTCCAGGGAGAGGCTGTTGGGCTCCCACACCCTTAGAGGGACAATCTGGATCCAAGACCTTTCAATAGAGGAGAAAAGCGAGCGCTGGAGACCCAGGCCTGCCGCCTCCTGCCCCTGCGGGCAGCACTAATGTTACGGGGTTGCTGCAGTCCTCCCTCCCAGCTTGCGGGCTCAGTCCTGCTTGTGGTGCAGGACACGGAGCACTGATGCCATCCTGTGCCTGCCCAAGGGGCTTACGGTGGGAGCCCTGCAGGTGCCTCCCAGACCAGCTTCCATGGTGCTCCCAGGCAGTGTCAGGAGAGGCCAAGGACTGCTGGACAGGACAGCGGGAGAGCACCTCCCTGCTCTGTCCCAGACTTGAAAGCATCTGCTCTACGCACTTGCTTAGATCCCTTCACCTGCAAGGAGTCTTGGTTCTAACTTTGCTGCACCCTGATATATATGAAAGGGGCGTGATGGGAGGCTGAGCTTGCCAGCCTCTGAACGCTGCTATTCACGTGCATGTTTTTCCTCCCCTTTTCTCATCCTCCAGCAAAAACCTCTCTCCAGGCGTAAGTGTGCAGCCTGCAAGATCGTAGTGCATACACCCTGCATCGAACAGCTGGAGAAAGTGAGTAGAGCCTGTTGAGCCCTCTCTGCGGCTTGCAGAGCTGTAACAGCCTTTTCCTGGGCAGCCCTTCCTCTTGGGTAGTGAAACACAAGAAGATTGGGGAACTGCAATGTGTCATTGCAAAGAGGGGTCTTCTGAGGAGACAATACCAAAAGGAGCCTCTAGTGGCATGATTGGGACCCCAGGCCTCATTTTCTTCAGTAACAGAGATACGTGAGGGGTTTTGCAGCAAGCACTGAACATCTCCAGAGGCTCTAGGCCTACTGTAGTAAAGTAAGCTCCGGTAGGTTTCCTTTGGGTATGATGGTTTTACTGATTCTTCTCATGTGTGTTCAATCTACAGATAAATTTCCGCTGCAAACCTTCCTTCAGGGAGTCAGGATCCCGGAACGTACGAGAGGTGAGAGATGTGCCCCAGATACTGCCCACATCTGCTCCCCCCCCCTTTCCAGTTTGGTGGCAAAGATGTCAGATGCTGCCAGCGCGTTGCTCATCAGAGTGCAGGAATCGTGCTGCCTCCTGGCTCCGAGGGGGTGGCACAGTAAAAGGGATGTTTCTTTGCAAGGCAGCAGCACAGGCTGGGTGTGAGGAGTGAGGAGCGAGGAGCTCACAGGCAGCAAATGCAGAGCATCTGGTGGTTTGCATGTTCTAAAGCTCCTGCATCCGTATGGGGGGAACATGTGAACAGTGTTTTCTGGAAGAGGTTTTTTTTCCCCTTGTGCTCGTCCCCAAGCACATAGAGGAGGCTGTGGCAAACAGCAGGTCCCCAAGTCTCCTACAGTTTGGAAGGAAGCGGTACGGGCTCACTTCTGGCTTTATCACTCAGTCCTGACCTGGGTGCCACAGGTACTCCAGGTAGCAGTAGAAGATGCCCGCACTGGTGCTGTTGGACCCCTCTAGCCCATGTTTTAATGTACTGGGTGTAAGCAGTGGCCTGGCACCTGTCTGCTGAGCTGTGCTGGTGGAAGCACCCGTCAGCCTTCATGCTTCACCCTCCAGCCTGTGGAGTCTGTGTAGCCCGTGCCGTACTCTGGAGTGGGTGTGGATGACTCAGTCATGGGCCATTTTGGTAACACAGCTGCTGCCCCCACACCCTGTTTGTGCTGGCACAGCAGACGCAGTAGGGGAAAGGTACTCAAACACAGGGCTGCCTGCTCAGAAATGTCAGTGTGACCTGGTAAGGTGAAGCTTTCAGCATCACTTTAAACCTTTCTTTCTTCCTTTGCTTCTCCTGCCATGCCTCCTTCCCGTATCACTCTTAGCCCAGCTCCCTTACTTGTCCTTCACTTGCTTTTTGGGCTCTGCTGACAACTCTCTGCCTCTGGTCAGTCTTCTGTCTCTATTTTCCTCCTCTCCAACCTCTACAAATTTTCTTTCCCTCCCCTTTCCTGGTGTTCCTCCTTTTTCTCACAAACCCTGCTTCTCCATCCTGCCTTTCTAATACTCCTCAGTTCCTTGAAGGGCTCTTCCCTCCTGTTTCCCTAGAAAGGTGCTCTTCTGGCCTTTGTGCTGCCAGGGATCCCCTTCAGGGACAGCCCTTTCCTTAGATGTGCCTGCTGGGACCCAGAGCTGAGATCAGGGCATAGCCCCACTTGTGCTCTTACTGGATTAGTGTCTGCTAAAGCCAACAGGACGTCCTCTCCCGTATGCTGCAGTCAGAGCAGGTGATACTGGAGCTGACCCAGATCTCCTGCTGGTTTCTGCCTCTGTCATCATCATCATGATCCCAAAAGCTGTCAAGAGCAGGGTCTTGGGCCTTACCATGCTGGGCTGTGAACTTGCACTCCCTCTTCTCTCTTTGCTGCCCTCCTTGCAATGCCGCTCCCAATCCAGGGCTGGAAGAGGAGGGTGGGATTTAGGAAATGCAGTACTTCATTACAAAACTTCTGACCCTCTCACAATCGCTCCTGCAAGTCCCAGCCCTCACCCACCGTGAGCCTGCAGGCAGGGAGAAGGTGCCTGCAAGCAGCCTTGCTCCCTTCCCCGTGGGCAGGGGCTGAGGCAGGCTAGCAGGACTTGAAGAGCAGGGTGAAGTGGGTGTTGGGGGGCTTTGGGGCTGCTGCTCTCCTCGAGGAACGTGGAGCTAGGCAGTTCACCGCTTAGCTGCGAGCACTTCCATCTCATCTTCTTGCTGTGGGCACAAACTTTGTCTCCCTGGGGATTTTCACACCTGCCACCAGCACGTTTTTCACCTGGCACTGGGGGCGTCTCGGCAGAGACGTTAGAGGATGGAGATGTGATTTATGGCCAAAGTAGCGCTCCACGCTGCTCCTTGCCCACTTGCTGTTGGTTTTGCTTTGTGTGATTCTCATTCTTCAGTTTCCCTCCCCTCCTTCCTGTTTTTTTCTGGTTTTAATTCCTTCTCTGAGCACCTTAATTTGGCCCCTTGCCCCCTGATTGTTTGGCTTTGCCTTCTCCCGGAGGGTTGGGGCTGGTGCATGTGAGCAGTGGGCTTGCTGCAAGAGCAGAGGTCCGGGCTGGCCTGGGTCCATTCCTCCTGCCTGTTCCTGTGTTCCCTCACACACTGGGCCCTTCATTCCCCCTTTTTTTTTCTTTTTTTCTTTTCCCTTTAGCCCATCGTTGTCCGGCATCACTGGGTACACCGGAGGCGGCAGGAAGGGAAATGTCGGCAGTGTGGCAAGGTGAGAGGACATCTTGGGGTTTTTTCTCAGCCTGAAGGAAAGCTAATGTCAAACCAGAGACGAGAACAAGGCTGAGGACCAGGGACATCCCACCATTCCTGTTTGGCAGCAGCAGCCTACAGCAAAAGCAAGACGCGTGTCCTGTTTTGCGCAGTGAAGCACTACATAAGTGCTTCCCACACAGAGTTGTTCTCCCCCTGGGCCCAGTCAATCCTGGAGGGGACTGTCTTCTTGACATGCTTTCCTTGAGCAATAGGGACACCCCTGCAGAGCACAGTGGCCTCCCTGGTGCCGTAGTGATGGTTGGGGCTATCTGACAGGGATCCAGAGGGCTCCAGCTGCAGACACACTCTCTTTGTTAACGTCTCTCTTAGTGGTGGGGAAGTCCTTTTTGATGGTAGAAAGCTGTGAGGGAACTCCCTAAGCCTCTTGTCCTTCCCTCCGCAGGGTTTCCAGCAGAAGTTTGCCTTCCACAGTAAAGAGATTGTAGCCATCAGCTGTTCCTGGTGCAAGCAAGCGGTGAGGAAAGCCCCCATTGAACATCTTACCAGCCTGTTCTGCACCTAATGACCTCTGCTTTCTGCTGGGGCTCCCCAGGCTGCTTCTCTGCAGCCTGCCCTTAACAGCTCCACTTACTGGGAGAGGCTGTACTGTGGTAGCTGCAAGCTCCTACGAGAAACTTTCTCCTCGTTGCCTTCCCATCACAAAATTCCTGCATGGTTTCCTCCAGCGCTCCCTGCGCTGGCATGGGGGAGCTGGGAGGAGAACGTGGCTGTCCCCGGCAAACTGAGTGGCTGAGTTTTCTCTCTGTCTTCTCCTTCCCCAGTATCACAGCAAAGTGTCATGTTTCATGCTGCAACACATCGAAGAGCCCTGCTCGCTGGGGGCTCATGCTGCTGTCGTCGTTCCTCCCACCTGGATTCTGCGGGTCCGACGGCCCCAGGTAAGTCACCTCAGTTCTTGTGGCTTTTTTACGACTCCTGCTTGCCCAGCAGCTCCTCACAGAGTTTTTGGGTTTGTTTCTTTTCTCTCTAGAATCCACTGAAATCTAGTAAGAAGAAGAAGAGGACATCGTTCAAGCGGAAATCCAGCAAAAAGGGAGCCGAGGTAAGAGATGAGGGGACAGGGAATGACCTTGTCTTGGAAGGGTGGAGGGACTGGGCAGTGAGGAGCAGGACTGGGAAACAAGGGGGCTTTGCTGGGTCCGCACTGAGGTTAAGGAGGGTGAGGTGGAGGAAGGGTGCCCGCTGGCAGGGAAAATCCCAGCTATAAGGCTTACGGGGTGGCTGGGATGTTCTCTTCTTCCCACTCCTGACCTGCGTGACGTTAGGGCTCAGCTGGAGGTGGGAGTTTGCATTTCCCCAGGTTTATTGAAGGACCTTTGGCCTCTCTTGCAGGAAGGGAGGTGGAAACCCTTTGTCATCAAGCCCATGCCAGCTCCTCTCATGAAGCCCTTGCTGGTGTTTGTGAACCCCAAGAGCGGTGGGAATCAGGTATGGCCTTGTCCTACATCTCCCTGGGAAGGCGGCTCTGTGAGGGCATTGCCGTTTGGCTGCTGAGGTCTCATCACAGTTTTGGTGATGTCTCAGCTGCAGAAGAGGCAAGGCAACCCCTGCAATGCCAGTTTGCTGCCCAACAATTCCCACCTAGGCCAGGCTTTGCCTCAGTCCCCCCAGAACAGTGTTGTCTTGGCCTGTCCCCTGGACCAGACGCCTTTTTCTGCTGTCTGTTGGGAGCTCCCTGTTACCTGAAGTCTTTCTTCTCCTCTTAGGGAGCCAAGATCATCCAATCCTTCATGTGGTATCTCAACCCACGGCAAGTTTTCGACCTCAGCCAGGGTGGACCCAAGGAGGCGTGAGTACTGATGGAGGCAGCACCCTTCTCTGCCCCAGAGAGTCCTCCCCAGAGCTCTTCCCATGCCTGGCAGAGTCCTGATGCTCCATAGCTCCCTTGTGCGGAGACCTCCAACGAGTTTATACTTTGAGAGGCCACCCTAAGATACCTCGTGGTCAGTCAGTGCTCCCTGCTGGAGGGCTGGTCTAACCTTAAGGCTAGTGGTGAAGAGACCAGCTGTGGGGTGAGGTTCCCAGGCCTAGTTCATTATGTTCAGTTAATGTTGCCTGAGTCTCGTCTGCTTGCTCCATTTTGGTTTATCTATTGTACGCAGACTGCGGATACCCCACTCTTCCTCCGCAAGAGCTGGTGAAGCCAAAGTTACTGTCGCTTTGCCCACTGCTGTGAACTGCTGTGGCAGTGGGGAGGGAGATACACACGTGGCTTTGTGAACACCAAGGGCTCCGCGAGGGCAGGGACCCCTGCAGCCCCTGCGTAACACCTTCGGCACCTCTTCCCTCCCCTCCTCACCCTCCCTGTTCCCCGCAGGCTGGAGCTGTACCGCAAGGTCCACAACCTCCGGATCCTGGCGTGCGGGGGAGACGGCACGGTGAGTACCCCAGCCCCTTCGTGCCTGCAGTGCCTTTCGTCCCAGTCCTTCCCAGTGCCGGCAGCAGCCCTCCTCGCTGTAATCCAGAATGGGGCAAAATGTGCGCGCAGTGTCCGTGGTACAGCTGGTGGCACTTGATGCTGTGGGTCCCCTCATGCACTGCTGCACGGAGTGCTAGTCTGTGGCATGTCTGGATTTGTAGTCCTTTTGGGGGCCAGTGTCCTTACTGGGGTTACTGGTATGAAGCATTAGAGACTATGAATAGCCTTGGCGGTGGCTAAGGGGACCCAGTCTCTTCCCCTCTCCCATCACGAGTGCTCCGGGTCACCTCCACCTGCCTGCCGGTCCCTGAAATAACCAACTGTTTCTTTGTGCTCTCTTGCTCGAGCAGGTGGGCTGGATACTTTCTATTCTGGACCAGTTACGCCTCAACCCACCTCCTCCTGTGGCCATCCTACCTCTGGGGACAGGGAACGACTTGGCCAGGACGCTGAACTGGGGTGGGGTAAGTGACGGGCACAAGAGTCTGCTGCTGACAGAGGGGGGCCGAGCGCTTTGACTCCAGTTCCAGACACATGGTTGGAGATTTGCATGGGCTGGGTGTTTTGACCTTCCCTAAATACAGACCAACAAATATGTGCCACTTGGATGTTACTGTTCTTCTGACATTTGAATTATTCTGCATTAGATTATAATCTATTAGGACATTAACAAAAGCAATCATTATTTCAAACTTTGGGAGATTTTTGGGAGGAAGATGTATTGTTTTAAATTTGAAGTCCCACTTTGTTCTGCATTCAAGTAGAATCGATCTTCTCCACATCTTTCCCTCTGGAATGTCTTCCCATCCCTTCTGGGATGTCATGCCCACTGTCTCTGGGGCATCTCTGCAGGAGGCAGGTAGGAGACTCACTGTGTCCTGCTCTTCACCAGGGTTACACGGATGAGCCTCTGTCCAAGATCCTGTCTCATGTGGAAGATGGGAACATTGTGCAGCTCGATCGCTGGAACCTCCATGTGGAGCCAAACCCTGACGCGAACCCTGAGGAAAAGGATGAGGTGGCTGCTGACAAGGTGGGACACCTCCTCTGCGTGTTTCTTCCCTGCGCTGGGGGTCTGCATTCTCCTTTCTCCCACTGGCTCAGGCAGCCCCAGCACCTGGGGCTACAGCATTGGGTTGGTGTTTCCCTCTCATTGCTCCAATTCCACTCCTCTCCTTGTGGCTCTGACCCACAGCACTCATGGCAAGGCGTGTAGAGATCAGAACTAAATGTCCACCAGAGGTTTTTAACCACAGCTTGCAACAGGTATAAGCCCAATCCTCTCTGAGACTGTTTCTTTAGCAGAAACATGGGTGGTTGCAGGTATCTCAGAGAGCAGAGTGTGTCCCCTTGGGCCACATCCCTTATCCCTAGGAGCCAGGGGCCAATCCATCATCTCAGGCTGGTGCTCTCTGTATTTTCCTGGGGGGAAGCAAATGGGGTCCCTCAGCCTCGTGAGCACCATACACGGCTCTGTGATAGCCTGACCTTGTCTTTGCCATGGCCACATGCTGGCAGCCTCATCCTTTTTCCTCCTTTCCGTTTCAGCTCCCCTTGGATGTCTTTAATAACTACTTCAGCCTCGGCTTTGACGCACGGGTGACGCTGGAGTTCCACGAATCTCGAGGTACGGGGCGGGGGGGGTGGCAGGGTTGGGGCAGGGTCTGTGGTGAGGGGGTGCCCCAGAGGTGGGCCCATAAAACGTTCCTCAGGAAAGTGAACAAGAGAATTGCCCCAGGGACAGGGCTGGAGGTGAAACCTGAGGAGCAAGTGGAGGCTTGCAGAGAGAGAAGAGGGGTGCCTGCATGGGAAGAGAGCTGGGGGCTGCCTCCTGGCCGAAGCTGGCTGGAGAGCTGTGTCTGGGGAGATCTGGCAAGTGAAGTATTTCCATGTGCAGGCCGATGACCTGGACTTTTTTCTCCTTTCCCTAGAGGCCAACCCAGAGAAGTTCAACAGCCGGTTTCGGAATAAAATGTTCTATGCTGGGGTGAGTGTGTAGAGGATATCTGGGCATGCCTTCATAGCAGCCTTAGCTTCAGCTGGAGCACAGGCATGGCCCTGCCTCCTGCCCACACCCTAAACTCACTCATCGGAGTTACACGGGCCTTCACGTGCGCCCAAGCTGAGCCCCTCCGAAGCTGCAGGGTTGCTGGAGAAAGGCTGCAGCCCTGGGAGTTGCAGCTCTTCTTTGGCTGTGAGCGCTGCTGGCGGTACAGCTTGCTCTCTGGCCTGCGGTACAGTTGCTGTCTTGATCTCCTGCCACTATTGTTCTTGTTCTCCGGCTCATGGATGGTCACCCAGGCAGGACCTCCCCGGAGCTGTGGGGAGGCAGGCTGTCCCCCCTGCAGAGGAACGGGAAACCTTTCCACAGAGTCCTCACGCTACTGATTTTATACCTTCGGCCAGTTACAGCTCCCTGGCTAATTATGCCACCCTCCTGGGTTTCACCTCTAGAACTTTGTGTCTCAGTGTCATCTTTGTTCGTCCATCCCCCCATCCTCAATATACCTCCCTACCCAGGTGGCTGGGTGACCGGTATTTGGGCAGTACTAAAGGCCAAGCGCTGCTCTGTACCATCTCACATCTCTCCTGTTTGTGTCTCCCCTTCTCTCTCTACAGTTAAGCCCAAAGGGGACCCCAGGGTCTGTGTAACAGAGCCCATACTGTCTCTCCTGGTATCTCTAGATGAGGTCACATCTCTAGATGGGGTCACATCAGCTCTGTTTTATGGTACTTCATTACAGCTTGAGACTGAATTTGTCTCTTGTGACGCAAGTCTCTCACTGGAGGAGACCCGCCTTGCCAGCTCGTCCGTAAACCCAGGACTGGGCTGTCAACAGAATACTAGGGCATGTTACTGAAGGTGCTCCAAAGTTTTTTGTAGGCAAAATAGCAAGCGGAATGGAACAGATAGTTTTGGGAGGGCGAGAGGAAAGGACTTCTGCCCATAAACGAGGAGGGGATTTGCTGCTTTCAGCAGCTGAGGTCTGAAGGTTGGTGGCAGGCTTCCTGGCTGCCCATTTCGGTGAACGTCTGGGCACTAACACTGTCTCTTGCCTTGGCAGACGGCCTTCTCTGACTTCCTCACTGGGAGCTCCAAAGACTTGGCAAAGCACGTCAAGCTGGTTGTGAGTGTGCAGGGGTGCTCTGGGCCAGGGAGGGGGGCGAGCTGTGGAGGCGTGAGGAGCGGTCCCTTGGCACGCTGAGTATCTCAGAGTTGGGGAGAGGATTTGTTCCTGGGAGAATCAGCTACCCCTGGCTTGGAGGGCAGTCCCTGTAGGGAGCAGAGCGGGGAGGCCATTTCCTCCTAAGTGGGCAGGGTGGACCAGGCCACCCTTGCAGCAGGCTGAACGCCCCTCTGTTGCCTCCAGTGCGATGGGACAGACCTGACCTCCAAGATCCAGGACCTGAAGCCCCAGTGCCTGGTCTTTCTGAACATCCCCAGGTGAGCAGCCCCAGGACCTGCCCATACGTGCTGGGCTCCTCACCCCCATGCCACAGATCCCTGCCCGGGTTCGGGGTGCCTGTCCATGCATCGCTTGCCATCCCTTCACAGGTACTGTGCAGGCACAATGCCCTGGGGCAACCCTGGGGAGCACCACGACTTCGAGCCACAGCGCCATGACGATGGCTGCATTGAAGTTATCGGCTTCACCATGACATCCCTGGTGAGTCGGTGCTGTTGCCAGTTGGAGCTGGCAACCAGGGGAGCAACTGGTCCCATTGAGCGGGTGTCAGCCAGTCCACCAGCTCCACAGATGCTCTCCTGAGGAGTTGTGGTGCTGGTCTGTGTGACAGGGTCTGCTCTCTGAGGTTTAGGTGAGGTGCTGTCATGCCCTGGTCTCCGTGGATCTCTTCTCACTGAGATCAGGCCCGAGACCCTCAGAACCTGGTTCACTTGCGACATCTGGCTGCCAATGGGTGCTCCCCCCACCCACCCCCCAGTCAGTGTTCTGCTCTCACTCTGGACCCTTTCACAGGCTGCCTTGCAGGTCGGTGGCCACGGGGAACGGCTGTGCCAGTGCCGGCAAGTGGTTCTCACCACGTCCAAGGCCATCCCCATGCAGGTAGATGGAGAGCCCTGCAAGCTGGCGGCTTCCTGCATCCACATCTCTTTGCGCAACCAAGCCAACATGGTGCAGAAGACCAAGCGGCGCAACTCCATGCCTCTGCTCAATGAGTAGGTTCCTCAGATCAATCTGCCACCTCGTCTCCAAGGCAGGAGGGGTGGAGGGGGAAGGGATGGGACTGATCCATCACTCCCAGAGGCATTTCGATCCTCTCTCAAGGAGGGCCTGGGAAGGGATCAGGTCACAGAAGAATGGCCAGAGCCTGATGCTGGAGAAGCAGCTGATGCCAAGCTCCCCACCCCAGTCTGTGCACAAGATATTCTCTTGCCTGTTTTGGAGGGGCGAGTGGGATAAGGAGAAAGCGGACTGTCACTTTCTGATCCTTTCCCTTTTCCTTTCCTCCTGCATGCAGCCAGCAGCCAGTGCCCGAGCGGCTGCGCATCCGGGTGAGCCGAATCAGCATGCGTGACTATGAGGCACTGCACTATGACAAGGAAAAGCTCAAGGAAGCCTGTGAGTGACCAGCTGAGTGATCAGGGGGTGGGAGCCGCAGTCCCCGAGTCTGGCAGTGCTCTCAGCTAGGCTGTGTGAGGTGTCGGGGATGGGATACGGGCTTCTCCCTGAGTTGTGTCTGTGCCCTGTCCTGCAGCTGTGCCGCTGGGGATCATCGTGGTTCCAGGAGACAGTGACCTGGAGTTGTGCCGGACTCAAATCGAGAGGCTGCAGGAGGTGAGCCTCTGCGTGGGAAGTGGTTGTGGCTGGATGTCAAGGATGGAGGGGCTCATGGCAGGGATTTCTAAGCCTTCTTGACCCGCACACACCAACACGCACGCTCCTGCTTCTGGTAGCAGGTCATGGTTTGCCTTCACCACATGGTGGAGGCAGGATCCCAAGCTGGAGGCTTGTTGCTCCCTGGTCTCCGGCAGCTTCTTTCTCAGCGTTGTTCTTCTGACCTTGTTCTCCAGGCCCAGAGTGTCGGTGGCCCAGAAAAATTATGGGGCAGTGGAAAAAGCCAGCATACATCCTATAGGGGCCTGTCACCCCCTGGGTGTTTGGGGAGGCCTTTCCTCTGTCCCTGTGTTTGCTGTGCTGTGTTCCTTCAGTCCTCTGCAGACTCCCGTGTTTCCTGGCACAGCTCCGCCCTCTCCAGGTGCTTGGATAAGGGTTGTCCCCCCTCCAACTTTTCATTTGCAAGTACTAACCTTTGGGTTCCTGCCAATGTGCTCGCGCGCGTCCACGACGCGGACGCAGGCTGTGTAACCCTTGTTCCCGGTGAGCAATGCCTTCCGAGCCCACAGTGTGCCTCCTGGTGCCGCACTGCTCAGGCTGATTTTCTCCCAGAAGATTGCAGGGACCTTGCTCAGTTCCCAGTTAGCTGGCTCTTGGGCCTGAGGGAAACCCATCCAGCGTGTGCATAGTGTCTTGTGGGGCTGAGTTGCAAGAGCTGCTTGTGCAGGCTGGCACACAGGCATCTGGTCCTTGCTCTGCCAGGCAGCTCTGCATGTCTGTCCCCTGCTCGCCTTGTGCCCAGCCACTGGTGAGGACATGCAGACAGGCACATGTCTAGCAGCTCCTGGGCTCAGAGAGTAACACTTTCCTTTCCTACGGCATCAGCCTGGTAGCCTGATGCCTCTGCAACCTCCTGCACCTCTAGGGCTGTGCATTGAGGCTGGTGTTCCTCAGTCACCTCGTGGTTTACCTCTTCTCTCTCCTTGGGCAACCACTATGCTCTGGCGTCAAAGGAGGGCAGGGACCAGGGATCTTGGCCAGGCAGTGTGTAAAGCTGGGTATGGCAGCACATTAAGCAACGCCAATGGGATGAGAGAGGGACTGGGAGGCCGCCTAGACAAAAGGCTGTAACGGCACATCTTGCCTTTCTGCAGGATTTCCTTCCACAGCCCTCTGCTTTAGAGCGCCTGCTCTTTCAGGTGTGTATGGCATCGCTCCATCCCCCGGGCCCATCTCTCATGTGCGCCGTGCTGGTCTCGTGGGCTCATTTTGTGGCACCTCTCTCTCCAGTGAGCTGGTGTCCGTTGGCTCCAGTCTGTCCCGTGCTGCTCCCCGTCGCTGTGTGCTGTGCCTGTGTTCAAGTTCCCCTTTCCATCCAAGCGCCTGTGGTCCTCCATGTCTGCAGGGACCTCCCAAAGCAGGAGGGATGCTCTGGGGAGAGATGGGGAGGCCAAGAGACATGACCTTATCCTCTCTCTTTTTTTTTATGCAGGAGGGAGATGGAGCCAAACCGAAGACACTGTCATCCCAGAAGCTGTCACCCAAGTGGTGCTTCCTGGACTGTGAGTATCTTCTTCCCCTGGGAGTGCTGACTGTCCGAGTTTGGGGGGGTGAGGGGACAAGACCCTTAGTGACAAGCTACTGAGAGCCACGTGGGACTTGGAACTCATGGATGTTGGGGTCTTTGCGTCCCCACGTGGGACTTGGAACTCATGGATGTTGGGGTCTTTGCATCCAAGTGCAGCAGTGCTTTGCCCCAGGCCATGTCTCTGGCTGCTGACCACGAGTGGAGCGAGGGGCATCTGCTGGTCTTCTGCCTCCAGGGCTGAAGGCCGCTTGGCATCTCGTGTCCTGTCACTGGGGGCCTGCTGGGGTTGCTCTCCTGTGTCATGCAGGCAGGGGGCCCCCCTGCTCCAGCATTGCAGGGAGCAAGGCTCACCACGAGCATCCCAGTGGTATTGGAGCAGGCTCCTCGCTGGGCTCCAGCTGCTGCTTCTCCCCTGCCTGAAAGCAGCTTTTTCCTCTCCCTTTGCCTTCACTGACCAAGAGGCTCCAGAGCTTTCCCTCTGTACCTGGAAGCCGGCTGAGAGAAATGACTGCTGGTGGCACATCATCTCCCTGAATTCCCAGTAGCAGGGTGTAGAACATAGCAGAGCGTAGCCGTGCGTTGCAAAGTTGGCCTGGGAAGCCTCACGCTAGGCAGAAAGGACGCAGCTTCTCCCTTCGGAGCTCCAGCCCGGCATGTGGGGCTGCTGGCACTGCTGCTCCCAGGTGTCACTACCAGGACTGCTGTACCAGGACCGCTTTCCCCTCTCCTGCCAGTCTCCCAGCAGCAGGTTCTGGGCTGAGGAAAATGTGTCAGGAAAGAGGCCAGAGCCTCATTCAAGACAGCGCAGGCTCATTCAAGCGGCTGAATTACAGGCCTTCAGCAGCAGCTCCCTGGCTGTAAATCTCCAGCCAGGACAGGATAAATGGGGCTCTCTCACTCCTCTCATCTGCTCTGGCCCAACCCCGCTCTGTTTGCGGAGAGAATTCCCCGGGTCCCCAAGGCTCCCACCGCAGCAACCTCGCCTGGGCAGGCACCAGCAGCCTGGTGGGACACGGGGGAAGTACCACCCTGTGTGAGGACCCGATTATCCCGGTGCGGTGCTGTTGCTTATCCCGCTCTCCCCTGGTGATGCCGTAAGTCCCCAGCCCCTCTCTGCTCCCCTGGGGGTGGTGGCTGCATGGGTCTGGCTCAAGCACAGCCACTTGCTCCATTGCTGTTTGAGGAGCTCCTCTTTTGCTGTGGGGATCTCTCCTCTTAAGGAAGAGGAATGAGCAGAGGGATGCACTCAGGCTGCTGCCAGCAACAGGCTGGAGGCTGGTTTGAAGCTCTCCTGCTGTCCTAGCAGAGAGGGGCTTGGATCTACAACTGGTGGTGGTGGTATGCTCCACTCTACCTGGCAGTCACAAGCTCTGACATGGCTTTGTGGTGGTCTGTGGGACGTTACTCAGACAAGTCAGTGGGAGGCTGAGCTCCCTCTTCTCCCAGCCCCGCTTAGTGCCCCCGTTTCTCAGTGCTCTGGAGAGAGGCGCATCATGTTGAATCGGAGCAGTTCCTCACCTGGTGCAGGTGAGTGCCGAGATGTGCACTGCACAGCCCTGACCTTCATCTGCTCAGGCTAATGCTGTGTTGCAGCTGCAAGGCTGGAACACTCGAAAGCCCCCAGAAAGGCCATGGCATCAGCTAGGTGTGTTTCTTGCCTTCCCTATGGCTCCCTGCCAGGAGTCGTTGAGGAGGAGATAGGAAGGAAAGGCATGTTGCACAAGGGCACGGTGGTCTGCAGGCCCAAGGGGCTACCTCTGGGGTAAAGAGGATAGCAGGGTCCCAAAGGGAAGGGCACTGCTCCTGGTCAGTGGGTGCTGTTCGCTTTGCTGTGCCCTCCGTGCACACCATGAAGTGGCTGGGTAGTTCACTATCACTCCGCGGTGGAAGGTGGCCATCTTCCTCATCACCCTGTCTTGCTCTGTCCCTGTCTTACAGCAACCACGGCTGATCGGTTCTACAGGATAGACCGTGCGCAGGTGAGTGTGGCCTCGTCCTCTGCTGTCATCCCGCCCAGCATCTGCAGGGAAGGTGCTTGGGTGTCCTGCGTTCACACGGACTGACAGGCAAGCTGAGCCTCAGGGAGGTGCAGGTCTCACACCGCTGCCCTGCCCTGTGACATTCCCTGAGGGGTGGGTGGTGTGACCGACCTGGCCCAGGACCAGGCTCAGCACCTCCAGGTTCCTGCGGAAAGGGAGGAAGCATGGGTGGGAGCACAGAGACTTGGGTTGGAAGCTGCCTGCAGGACCCTACAGCGGAGGGAGCAAGGAATAGCAACGTAGCAAGGTTGGCCAGGCACCTGCTGACTGGGATCGTCTTAATGGGGGGGGCGTGGAGGTGAGATGTATGGGTCATCTGCTAAGTTAACAGGAGATGGGAAGCCTGAAAAGGATAAGGAGATGCAGAGGCT
This sequence comes from Buteo buteo, assembly GCF_964188355.1. NCBI lineage: Eukaryota > Metazoa > Chordata > Aves > Accipitriformes > Accipitridae > Buteo > Buteo buteo. The sequence goes on from NC_134176.1 coordinate 43,899,288, forward strand.
TCCCAGGCACAGGTCCCAGGACTCTTTGAGCCACCATCGCTCTGCTGAGCAAGTGGGTGGGTTACAAGGCATGGGATGTGAGGGGATGGAGCTATACAAAAGTAGGTCTTGCTTCTGAGGAGAGCTGACTTGTGTCTTTCAGGAGCACCTCAACTATGTGACAGAGATCTCTCAGGATGAGCTCTATGTGCTGGACCCAGAGCTGGTGATCACCCAGACCGTGGGCACCTCTCCTGCCATGCCCGACCTCGTCGACTTGTCTGCCGCACCCACTGGGCAGCATTTTGCATTCCCCTCCTCTTCCATCTCTCCACCCTCCTCTCCTGCCCCCAGGTTGGTCTGGCATGGGGGTGCTGGACCTCAGGAAGGATGGGCAGTGATGGGAGAGCCAAGGTTGGCTTCACAGCATTGATCCCCGGGCCAGATTACAGGGGGGCTCCCTGGAAGTGAGCAGGAATTCGGTGCTGAGTTCGACCAAGGGGTGAGATGCCATCCTGTCTTCCCTGCTCCTCTGCCAGTGCTGCTGGAAGCAGTGGGGCACTACCAGGTGGCTCAGCCATGGGGTCAAGCTCTGGCGCCTGACCCGTGGGGCAAAGGGCATGGGTGTCTCTCAGTCCAACTGAGGCCAGCCATGGGTCCAGGTGGGCGATGGAGCTGGGAGCAGCAGTAGAAATAGGAGTTGGGTTTGGGAAGAACCCAGGTCGTGGAAGAAGATGGCATGGCCAAAGCACAGCAAAGTCCCTCGGCCTGCCTCTGCTCCTGCCTGCTGGAGGAGTGCCATGGGCAGGCTTCCCCACAGCCATCCCACTACCCTTTTGGGTGATCTACTGCCAGGACTGGCAGGGTTAATTACACCTTTTCTTCTTCCCTTCCAGCGCTGAGCCTGACCGCTGCCTCCCGCACAAAGGTGAGTCCTGTCCCACCCCCTTGCAGGTCATGCTGCTTTGGGTCCCCACCATGGGGTTTTTTTTTGGCCTGTCCTTTCCTTGACGTGCAGGCAGGAGCCCTGCTGTCTGCGTGCTAGGTGGGAGCGCAGAGCACCCGCAGGCGGGTGACCCCAGCGGTGGGCAGGAGAGACCTGACAGTGATTTGTGGAGAGGCCCAGCCAGGCGCCTTTCCCGACTCTGCCGTGCGGGAAATGGCATGGCCGAGGGGTTAATCCCCCACCTGCGGAGCCAAGCGTTGTGGGCTGGGTTGGGGGGCTGTTTCTGCCCCGGGAGGTGGGAGCACAAGGTCAGGGGCCTCGCAGAGCTGAGCAAATGGAAAGAGTTTCCTGGAGCTTGAGCGGAGCCTAGTGCCTGGAAGCGTGAGTGAGTCATGGGTGAGAGGCGTCTCGGCCGCTGGCTGACACCCAGGAGATCTGCTCCCCGCTTCCATCGCAAGTCGTCCTGCCCGTGGGCAGAGACCGCTCCTCCTGCATGCACACCTCCCTGGGGCTGAGGTCTGGCTGTGCCCCCAGCTACGTGGGGTCTCCCTCCTTCCCCTGGCTTGTCCCGCGCATGCCTGAAGGTAGGGGAGCCACGTAAAACCAGTCTGACCAAGGGGTTATAGCACCTGGAGGAGCTCCAGCTGACTGCTGAACCTCTGGTGCCCAGCCCTTGGCTCCCCAGTTAGATAAACGGCATTACAGCTTGGCTTTGCTGACCCCAAGCCGTCTCCCTTCTTTGCAGATGACCTTTTGATAGAAGCTGCCAAGAGCGGCAACTTCAGCAAGGTAGGCTCTCCCGCTGCGATGTGCAGCCAGGGCTGGCGCTGGGTGCTGGCCCGGCAGCCTGCTCGGCTGGCGTGCCCCTCGGGCTATGGGAAGCCCTGCCAGCCGCGCTCCGATTGCCCTGGAGCAGCTCCTGTCGAGGGCCTTCCTCCAGGAGCGGTGGCTGGAAACCAGGCAGGCTCCTGGCAAGCAGCCTTATTCCTCTCCTGGGGGACACGGAGGGAAGGGACTTGGCAGCATGGCTGAGCTGGATAAAGCTCCCCACCAGGACCTGAATATCCACACAACCTGCCGGGCACCCCGGGGATGCGATGCCAGGGCTCGGGGCTTGGAGCTGGAAAAGGCAACTCATCCCGAGCAATCTGGCAATCCCGTAGTTCCAAGAGCTGCACCGGGCTGGAAGAGACCTGATGGTGCGAGACTCCTCGGGCCAGACCGTCCTCCACCATGCCGTCAAATCGGGGAGCAAGGACATCGTCAAGTACATCATCGAGAACGGTGAGCTGGGGCCAGAGTGCCACCCTTAGCAAAGGAGCCCAGCAGCCAAAAAAGCCCAACCCTCTGCTTAGACGGCGTGCTCCTGGGCTTAGGTCCCTTCCCTCCGGGTTTGCTACATCCTTTTTCTGGCATATGGGCTTTCCCTGGCATCTGTCTCCAGTACTGGGGTGCCCCCGTGGCTGTTGTTGCATCCTGGCAGGGACCAGCATGTCTCCGGGAAACATTTCTCAGTGTCCTGCTTCTGCCTTCAGGGCAGCTGACCTGTTGTTTTTGGCAGCTCCCACTGAAATACAGGCTGCTTTATTTTTATTTAGGTATTTCTCCGTAATGAGTCCACAACAACTCTTCTTCCCTGGTCTCAGCTGGGCTCAGATGCCGTTGCTGGCCCGAGTGCTTTGGTGCCAGGACTTTTGCAGGCAGCATGGAAATAGCAGCCCCTATGGAAAGATGCAGAGTGCAACTGGGGAGTAGGTGGGTCCATCTCTGCCCCGCAGCCGGGTCTCACTCTCCCTGCACTCTTTCTCTCCACAGCCCCTTCAGAAATCCTCGATGCCACGGAGGAGGAGAAGTAAGTCGCTGACTGACTTGTGTTACCTGTTGGCCAGACCCTCTGCGAGTAGACCAGTTGCGCGGGCACTTATCAGCCACCCTCACTCTAATTATCAGCCACGGTTCCCAGTCCGCTCTGGACTGACCATGCCCGAGCAGCACCCCGTCCTCTGCCAGGGCTGCTTGGACAAGCGTGCAACCCACCACAAGCTTCTGCTGCAGCTGAATTGCTGTCCCTCGCTGCCACCCACACGTGCTGCGTGTCCCCGTTTTGGGGGGGGACATCTCACATCTCCCGCTTTCTCCTCCCCAGCGGCGAAACCAGCTTGCACCAGGCTGCAGCCTTACGCCAGCGCACTATCTGCCACTACATCGTGGAGGCCGGGGCTTCTCTCATGAAGACGGACCTGCAGGTGACGGCGGGAGGGCTGGCAGTGGGGCTTTCTGGGGGGATCGGGGGGGGCTGGCGGGAGCAGAGCCGGCAGGAGAGCAGAGCAAGGGTGCTTTGGCTGGGGTCTTTGCCGGCCAAAGAGGAGGCGACACGAAGCACCCATGCTTGCCCAGCGGAGCCCAGCTGCACAGGGGTTAAATCCCTCTCCTCCCTGCGCTTCTCTCTCTGTTGTTTTATTAAATTAGAAGCGAGGGGCTGGAATGTCTCATCCCAGTCTCCCCCTTCCCACCCTCCGGGGTCAGAGCAAGGACAGTCTTGCTATGAGCTCCCTCCCAGCTGCAGGGCTCCCCCCGCTCTCCCCCGCGGGTGGCTGCGATGGGGGTGCTGGGAGCTCCAGCGGCCCGTGAGGAGCAGGAGCAGGCAGTGGCGGCCCTTTCCCTCGCATGCCGAGTTAATTGAGACGTGCCTTGGTGCCGGGGAGTTGCGCCAGCCCCGGCAGAGGAGTCGCGGGAAGGGGACTTGAGGCTGTGTTTTGGTACGGGAGGTTCCTGGGGGTGGGTGTGCGGTGGAGGGAACGCGGTCGCGTCCATCTGGCAGAGGCTCACAGCGATGGGCTGTAGCAGAAGAGATGTAGGAACGAGCCAAGAAGGTGCGGTCTGTGGGTCTGGGACCCACAGGGCAGGAGCCCGGCCAGGGGGTACAAACTTGCTGGGGCCAGTGGAGCTTGGGGGCTGCTTCGGACAATGCGTAGCCCCCTTGCCAGCTGCTAGGAAGATGCCGTGCAGACAATCTCTGGCTCCCCATCGCTCCTCCTTGGTCCTGGCCAAGGCTTGGGCTTCACGTGGTGCCCAGAGTGGGGCTGCCCTGGCTGGAGACTCAGTCGGCAGCCGTGGGATGGAACAGCGATGGCCGGGTGAGGCGGTGACTGGGGAGAGGGCAGCTCTGGGGGCACGGCCCCTCTCTGCCCCCCGACCCCCTCATCTGCCTGGAGGAGGGGAGCAGCCCCCATCCTCCCAGCGAAAAAAAGAGAGCCCCGCTCAGGCACGTTGGGCTGCCCCAGGGAATGGGGCTTGCACGTGCCTGTGCAAACGCGTGTCCGGGTTTGTAGCTGTCTGGGGACCCCTCTGCGCCGCTGCGCTGACCTCGCGCGGGCTGCGGGTCGCAGCCTGCTTGCACAGGCAGGAGCCCACCTCATTAGAAACCTACAGCGTCAGACCTGTAGCACAGGTTCGGAGCGGGCCGATCCTGCACCCTGCAGCGGTGAGGGAGGCTGAGCCCTTATCGGTTGGCGTGTCTCAGCCCAGACGGGCAGAGGGGCCCTGGCAGCTCCGGTTTCAGGCTGCGGGCAGGCAGCGGGGCTTCTGCAAGGGGGACGGGAAAAGAAATTCAATTCCTCCTCTGGTTTTTTCCCCCCCACTTTGTTAAATGAGCGCTCGCATTCAAGGGCCGTGGGGAGGAGAGCCGGCACCGAAGCACGGAGCGGTCTCCGTCCCCCTTGCCTGTGTACATGCTGGGGGATGAGTGCGGGACCACAGGGCGTACCCGGTCTTGGGGTACGGATGCGAAAAATGGGGGTTTCTTGGTGCACCTCTCCGCAGCCGCGCAGGGGTGGGCTTTTGTCCACAGCCGCATCCAGGCTCTGCGTGTCTGACCATTGTTCCTGCTGGAGAAATACGGCTGTGGGTCGCCCTGGAGGGCCCAGCACCCTGCCGCAGCCACCCGTGCTCCGCTGTGCACCAGGGGACGAGCCGGGCATCCCTTCCGGGGCCGGTTTTCAATGGCAGCGGCAGAGTGCCAGGTTTCCGCGGCCTTTCTCAGCGGCACAGCAGAGCCCGGGTGCTTGGCGAGGAGGAGCGAGGAGCAGGGGGAGGGAGGGAGAGGGGGGAGAGGAGACGGAGCTGGGAGCTGTTAACAGATTTGCTTTTTATGGAGTGCGGGAGTTCATTAGTGGACACAGTCCAGATGGCTGCAATAAGCTGGTGAAATGTGATCCTCCTCCGGGAGCGGGAGCGCTAGCTAGGCTGCGAGAGGGAAGGGGGGTTGGTATTCCTGGGCATTCCCCAGACATACCCCTCATTCCTCACCCTCTCCCGCCTGCCTCCCCAGCACCGGGAAAGAGCAGGTCATGGGGACCAACCTTTTGTCTCCTCTCGGGGGGCTGGCGATGGTCAGGGCCAGTCTCTGTCCTGGCCCGTGTGTGGGGCTGATGGCCCTTCAGGGGACAGCTTCCAGCCCTGCGGCAAAATCGGGCTCCTCACGAGCACGCTTTCGCTCCGTGGCGAGCACACGGGCATTCGGCTACCACCCGCCTCAGGGCTTGGCCACGGGCTTTGCCGGACCCAGCTGCAGGCACCTTTTCGGTGGGGGGAACGGGGGCACCTTTGGGTGCCGAGGCAGCGTTTAGGCAGTGCTCGTTGCTCTGACGTCTTTTGCCTCCCCTATGCAGGGAGACACCCCCAAGCACCGGGCTGAGAAAGCCAACGACCCCGACTTAGCTGCCTACCTCGAGAACCGACAGCACTACCAGATGATCCAGCGGGAGGACCAGGAGACAGCTGTGTAGTGCTCGGAGTGCCTTAGCCCAAGCCAGCTCGGGCAGGACAAGAAGAGGACGATGCCAACTGGCAGAGCCGTGAGTCTGGGCCAGCCCTCCCTAGATGTTAACCTGGTCCCTGGAGGAGATGGAAACAGCAGAGCTCTGCCCCAGGCTGGGCTAGGACTCTGTTTATGAGGACAGTGGGTGTTTGGGACTTGAAGCCTGGCTCTTTGTGTTTCCCCTCCTTCGCCCCTCATCCACCACATTCCCTGCCCTGGATGGGCTCCATCCTGCCGCCCTGTTGGGGCAGGCCAGACTGAAGCCCCTGGGCACCCTTGTGCATGGGAGTGATGCCAGTGCCCCCTCTGCAGGCTCCTACCTATGATCCTTGTGGGATATCGTTGCTCGCCCCCTCTCCCTGCCAGCAGTGCCCCTCCTTTAGATGCTTGGCTCGGTTCGTGTCCTGTTCCTCCTTTCCTGTCTGGCACAGCCACGGGAGGCACAGGCTGTGCGGGCAGACAGCAGAGGCCGTGAGCCTCGGGCTGCCCCAAGGGAAGCACCGTGACTTACTGTCCCCATCTCCTCCTCCCTCCTGTCGGTTTGGGGCTGCCCCGGGTCTCCGCGTTGCCCTACCAGGGCTTTCTGTGGCAGGAGGGAAGTCCTCGGCGCACCCAGCCTCTTCCCAGAGCATCTGGGACTGGCGCAGCTGGAAGCAGGGCAGCCGCTGCCCTCCTGGTTGCCGTTAGTGCTCAGCCAGTCAGCGGTCCGGCCCAGGGCAGGGATGGCATGGAGGAAGGCTACCGAGCCCTCCCACCATCCCTCCTTTCGCAGGGCTGGGTGGGGGAACCTGCAGCCCCGGTGTCTGCTGGGCATCTCTTTGTGAGCCCACTGCAGCACGTTAGCCACGGTGGAGAGCTGCGCTTGGCCTGGGCAGTGGCTGCGGTGGAGCCCGTTATATTTCCTAAACGCTGACTTGGATCCAGCTGCCCTCCCTGCTTTAGCTTCCCCCCTCGCCCCCAATGCTAGACGTTGCACTGGGCTGGAGGGGCAGTGCTGGGGTCAGTGCTGCTCTCAGGGATTCCCATCACGCCCCCCCAACCTGTCAACACGCATCCTCCGAGTCCGACTCCTGCCATCCCCCAAACTGGGCGCAGGGCTTTGCAGGGAAAACTTGGGAGCTTGCCCAGCCCAGACACAAGCTCCCTGCGCAGGCCACCAGCTCACCCTCTCCGGTTTTAGCAGAAAGAGGGATTTGGATGCATAGGAAGCACCAGGGCTCCCAGCCTCGAGTCATGCCTGCAGTGGCATGGCATTTCACCTACCATCTGCCATGGGGCACGAGGCACCACGACCCATCTGCCCTGCGGATGCTGTGGGTGCTGAGCATCTGCAGAGGCATCAAGCCAGCCCTTCAGCCAGGCTTTTGCAGAACTGACAGTCTCTGGGACCAGGAGGTGCCAGCATAGGAAGACAGCTGATGGCTCTGAGGCCTCGCAGACCTGCTTGGCACTTTTGGGTGGGCGGCAGTTGTGAAGCGGGTTGCTGCTCGCAGCTTGTGTGCCAGGAGAGGATGCTGCTGCTGCGTGGGGTCTGTGCGGTCCCACCTGCACTCACACCCAGCTGTGCCCACCGGGTAATGCTGGGTGGGTGGCACCGTTTGAATCCCTCCTAATACCAATACCAAAAAAAGGGTATGAGGATACCGCAAAGAACCAGAATACCCTTCAGACTTTTTGGCTGGGGGGCAGAGTTCCCTGGAGGATGGGGGATGCTGTGGTGGGAGCAGAGGTGCAGGGCAGTGCAGAGTGCCAGGGGCCAGCAGCAGTATTGGCAATTGATAACGATAGCATCCCAATGCGTTCAGAGCTGGGATGCTCCAGCAGCGCCCAGAGTTCCCATCAGCACTGCTCTCAGGCCACCGACAGACCAGGCACTGTCATCTTCTCAGAGGTCCAAACCACTGCCCCCCCCAGCTGGGACGCCCAGCCTGGCCCAGAGGCGTTTACAGCCCCAGCTTTCCCCTTTCTCCCCGGTTTTGTATCTTCCCTTATAGTTTTTGTACAGGTAGTTGAGAGACACACTGTCCCCCTCCCCGCCTGGCCCCTCCGTGCGCGCGTGAGCTGAGTTGCTGTGCAATTCCAAGCCTGGCTTGCATTTCGGCGAAGGCGGAGGGGTTGTTGGTCACCCTGCCTGCAGAAGGCAGGGGTTCTGTGCAATACCTGGATCTGTGTTTCCTAGAAGCTGTTGTAGGACTGTATTTTTGTAACTCTGTGGGGGTGCCGGCTCCAGCAGGCCCAGGGCCTGGCACGAGCCTGCGTTCCCGTCGCTTTTCAACTTGGACTGTTTGGATGTTGTTGTTTCTTGCCATTGAAATAAAGAGATGGATGTTTTAGTTCCCATCTCCTGCTGCATCCGCAAGAATGCGGCGGGCGCTGTACCAGTGACGCACCACGCAGCGCAAGCGAGGTTGTACCCCGAGGCCTCTGCCCCCATCCTAACTGGGGTACTCTTGGGAATTCCCTGCTGGCCCAGGCCCTTGCCCGCTCCCCTGCACAGCATCCCTCTGGGACAGTTGCTGGATACAGGGTCTTTGTGCTGCGGGACCTTCTCCCCCATTCTGTGGCATACATGGATCTTCAGTGTAACACGGAACAGGGAGCAAGCGCGCCGCCGTCCCAAGTGATCCAGAAGGACTTGAAAGCGTGAGTCAGGAGCTGGCAGCCTCTGTTCCTGCCCTGCTCCGGTTCCTCCCTGGGGAGGGAGGCGGCAGACCCGGCGGCAGGCCTGCCCTGCCCTTTGCAGCCGCACAGCTATCGGTGGGTACTACGGCACCATCCAGCCTCCAGATTTCAAAACGTTTGTGTCAGCTGTTTTTTGTGGTGAGCTGTCCCCAGCCACGCTGCTTTGCCGGGGATGAGCCCGCTTGGGGGGCTATTCCTGTTTGTTCCCAGCTCCAGAGGGGAGCCTTGGGGTCCTGCCTCCAGTGCTGAGCACTGGGGCTGCAGCATCCAGGGCTGGGATTATCTCCGCTGCTCCGGCGGGAGGACTGCTCTCTCAATTCAAAAGCGAGGGATTAGGGACGCTTCTGCCTCCAGCCCCGGACTTCTAAGGATGACTGCGGCCAACACCATCTCTCCTGCAGAGTTTCCTTTGCAGAAGGGAGGTAATCGCTCTGGCCGACGGCGTGCTGGTGAGGGAGTGGAAGATGGACACGGTGGGTGATGGGGAGCTATACTCATACCTTAAACTCAGATTCCTGAGGGCAGCTTGGCAGCCTGCCTGCCGCCCCCTCTCCGCCTGGAGAAGCAGCCTCCTTCCCCGGCCGCGTTGTCCCTTCCACCCCCCCCACTGCCTCCCTTTCATCGCCTTCAGCCTTTCAGCTCCTGCCCGGAGCTAACAGTGGGGGTCTGTAGCGGGTGTAAGGCACACCAAATTGTCCCAGCCTCCCTGGGCTGCGGCCCAGGGACCAGGCGGACGTGCGACTGGGAAGAGGGGGCCCGCTCTGCTTCAGTGCCCAGACCCAGTCGCGTTGGCGCTTGGCCCACGTCTCGGCAGCGAGGACCTTCAGTAACCATGGCAATTAGAGTTTTCCAGCCCCCCCGGTGTCAAATTTATGGCGGGGGGAGAGAAGCGGTCCCAAAATGCGATCGCTGTAGGAAAGGGGCAATCTACCTTTTGGGGGAGAGCCGTGCCCTGCTCTCCGAAGGGTCTCGGCATCTCCCCGTTCTCCCTTTCAGCCGGGTGTCGGAGAGCCAGAGGTCTGTCTGGCCTCCCGTGGGATGGAAACGTACCTGGGAGCGGATGCATGGGGGACACGTGTGCAAGCTGGGGAAGGCTGTGCAAGCCCAGCCCCAGCTAAACAGAGCTGGGGTGACAGCAGTTGGCCCTGTTAATGATTACCTGCTGCACGTCCGCCTCCGCAAGTCTGAACAAGGAAACCATGTCCGTCCCGACCCCGTTCTCATCCCCGTCCCCATTCCCTGTCGTCCCCCCCCATGCAGCTGTGTCCCTGCGCTGGCACTGCCGCACCGTGCACTAACAGTGCCCCAAGGGCCAGGCTTCGACTGGAGATGGAAAATGCGGAGCTGACATGCCATGAATTATCTTGTGACGTTTTTAGAGGTAAAAAGCTCGAGTTAAGCAACTGCAGGGAAACACACCTGGGTTGGTCGTGCTCCCTCTCTTCCCTCCTTCCCTTGGTATGAGGCCCCTTTTTCTGCAACTGCAGCCTTGTGCTGCTTGTTTGAGCTGGGGAAGGAGCCGTTCCCCCTCTGCATCCCTCAGGAAGAGCCCGAAGGGACCAAGAACAGCCACTGCCGAGAGTGACATGCACCGACGTATGTCTGCTGTGCCACACAGCCAGCACCTGTCTCCTGGTCCCCAGCCCGAGCAGGCAACAGGAGGGGAACGGGAACAACTGGAAACAGAGGAAGGAGTGAAAATTTGCACCGGGCTTCACCGTACCTTGGGCTGCTCTGCCCTGGGGACCCCAGCAGCTGAAGAAAAGCAGCAGCGCTCGCCCCGCACCTAGCTCTTGCACAGCTCCACCAGGCCCTGGTTTGCTCATCACGGTCCCATAACTCAGCCTCGCAAACCTGATGCCACTGAACCCCGGCCAAAAGCAGCACACCTAGGCCCTTCCCCTTCTTTTCCACCATGAAATTTGTTTCAGCAGCTTGCTTCGGCTTTGGTTTAAAGGCCCAGTGATGCAGGGCTGGGGGGGCTATTGGCTTTGCTACCTGTCCAGGACCTATTTCTGCACCCGTTGCTGTGTGTGCAGCGGGCAGGGGAGATGATATGTTCCCACTGTTGCCAGCCCTCTTTGAAACCTCTGCAGATGTTCAGGAAACTGCCGGCAGGGTGTGAGTTAAATGCGGGAATCTCTCAGAAAGAGATTCCTGGTTGTGAAGCATAAAAACCAGCCCCCCCCCCCCCCCAACCCCACCTGTGGCGGCCCTGCTCTCGGCGCAGCCTTCTTCCAGGGTAAGGGGTGGAAAAATGGCTCCGTTCCCCACCACAGCCCCATTCTTCTGGCATGACACTCGCCTTTCTGGCTGGTAACTCCAGAAGAGAGTTGGCTTGGCCCCTGCCTCTCCTCACCGCCTAAGAAAAAGGGGTGGATGGGGGGGGAAGGGAACAGTCATGTCTGCAAGGTCCTTTCAACCCCAACCAGCAGTCTGACTTCATATCAAGGTCCTTTCACCCCCAACCAGCAGTCTGACCTCATATCGCTGCTTGGTCCAAGGAGAAGGGCTGCGGCATGGCTGAGCTCGGGACAGGCAGGTCACAAGGAACGGGGCTGAGGAGATACCTGGGCCAGCATGAAAGTGATGTGGGGCTTCAGGTGCTGAGCAGGTCCCCCCCCTCCCTGGTACCCTCCCGCAAGGGGCAAAACAAGCAGAGAAGGGTGAAAAGGGTAGAGACCATGAAAGGTCTGTCTGTCCATCAACACCAGTGGCCTTGATGGGGAAGGAGGCATCCACGGAGCTGGTGGTGGCATCATGGAGGGGGTTCCCTTCACTCCATCTACCCCCAGGGGCCATCTTCCCGTGGGTCTCGAGGGAGCCCTGCCCGGCTGTTAATCGTAGAATCATTTAGGTTGGAAAAGACCTTCAAGATCATCGAGTCCAACCATTAACCACCCCTTCAGCCGCTCAGTGATGTTGGGGTGCGTGCTCAGCTGAGCCCCCCCCCCCCGCTCCACAACGGCTTCGTGTGTACCACGACAAAAAAAGTCCTTGAAAAGCAACGCCAGAAGCAGAACCCGGAGGAAGGTGAGACGGGGGGGGGGACACACACACACAGAGCGACGTGTCCCCTTGGAACCTGACGCTCCCCCCCTTCCCTGCCGACCCGGGGGGAGCCAGCCTGCCCCCCCCCGGGGGCCGCCCCTCCACCGCTTGCCTTTGTGCCTGGCCGGGGGAGAAGGGGAGGGGGGGGAGCGGGGGTGCAGAGGAGGAGCTTGCGCGAAGTTTTTTTTGGGCTAAAAAACCACCTTTTTTGCTGCCAGCCGAGCCCGACGTCAGGGGCCGCTGTGCGCTGCGCGGGGGCTCCGCACGCGGCCGCCACACAAAGGCAGCAGCTCCGCACCGCGCACCGCTCCGCAGGTGAGTGGGGGCACCCCCAAACCCCCCCACAGCCCGCCCTCCGGTCCTGGGGGTCCGGATACCCCCCCACCACCACCCCCCTAAACCCCCCCCTGCGGACCGCCCGACGCCACGGGGATGGGCGGCAAGGCGAGCGGCGACCCCCCCCCCCCCCCCCCGCTTTTCCTCCCTGTGGAAGGCGGCTGTAATCCAGGCTGAGGGAAGAAGGGGGTTTTTTTGGGGGTGGGGGGACGTGGTGCTGGCTGGGGAGGAGCTGCAGGAAGGGTGGTTGGGGCAGGGGGCCCGGGGGCGGCAGCCCCCCCCCCCCCACGGCGGGTGCGGGGCTTTTCGCCTTCGAGGAGCCGAGCAATTGCCTGGAGGTGCAGGAGGAAGGAGTTTTGGAGGGAGGCAGGAAGCCTAGAGAGCACCCAGGGGTTGAGGCAGTGGCCTGGGGTGTTAGTCGTCACTCCCCCCCCCCCCCTTTGGGGGGCACCCCACGCCGGTTCGGGGAGGGCTCGGGTGATGGGGGAGACCGGCCGGAGGGGAAGGGGCTGTACTGGGGTCACAGCATCTGCCCTGGGGAGGGAGCAGAAGGTAGAAGCGTGGCCGGGCGCTGCCTGTTCCCCTCTCTGCCCCACAATGTATAGGCAGAACGCAGAGCAAACCCTTCCCCCCCACCCCCACCCCCCCCCCCCCCGTAGCACCATCTCCTCGCTGCGAGGGGCAAGGTGAGGCTGGCTCCTGGAAAGCCCCACAGCCCCCACGGCTCTGCTCCCCTCCGCTACCTCCAGCAGAGCCTCCTGGTCCCGCTAACGCCTTGGCTCAACATGGAAAAGCTCAGTCTCCCCTCTCCTGGCAGCAGGGAAATTCCTGCTGGAGGGGTGCTGGGTACCCCAAGCCATGGGGTCCCTGCCCAGAGCCTGGGGAGCAGCTCAGCCCATGGGAGGGAGGGCACCAGTCCTGCGCCCACCTCTGCCAGAGCCAGCTGCGATTTTTGCTGAGCCGAGAGGTCCCGCTGCTGGAAGAGGGGCTGCGAGGGGGCTGACAGCCCAGCTCCCACCGGAGCATCGGGACAGCAGCGAGGGGACGGGAGTTGGCGAGGATGCCGTGGCCCAGAGAAGCATTGCTTGGCCCTGAGCGGTGTCCAGAGAGGAGTCCAGGCTCTCCCATTGCAATGGTGGGGATTTGGGCTCTGCTTCAGCATCACCAGGCAATTTTAGTTTATGGAGCTGATCCTAGGTTATTCAAAACCAGCTAGAGGAGGGGAGGGAAAGGGGAAACCAGGACTGCCACGGTGTGGTCAGGCTCCAGGCTGCTCTGCGTGTACAGCCCGTTCCTGGGAGAGACCAACCAACACTCTTTGAGAGCCAGCCGGGATCTGAGCAGGAGAGGAGCCAGGGCCCTGCAGGGATGCGGGAGGAGCTGGGCTGTGCAAACATGCCTAAAGGAGCTGGCAGCCCGACCGGGAACGGCTCTTGTTTGACCAGCAAAGAAGGGATCAGGCTGTTAGCTGGAAAACTGCACTCCTTTTCCCTTATGAATGCTTTAGGATGAGCCGTGGCTGAGGGTCCTTGCAGACCTTTGCCTAGGGGACGTGATGTGCTGGGCAGAGCCTGGGAGCAGATCCAGGAGTCCCTGGGGCTATAGCTGGGCTGCCCCTCGGACCCCCCCCCTCCCACGTCCCCATGTACACATGGGCAGGGCTCCCAGGTACCTGTGCCGTGGGGAGCAGAGGGTGTCCACGCCTGGAGATGAGGCAGGGATGAGCACAGCAGCTGGGGCTATCAGCCCTGGGCACTCGGAAGCCGAGTCCGCAGGACCTGAGCTGGAAGGCACTGGGCTGTGAGGTGGGTGCAGGAGCACAGGGAAATCCTCTGCAGCAAAGGATGGAAGAAGTTTACAGAGCACCTGAAATCAGGGGGATGCTGTGAATAGTGCAGGCGTCAGAGGCGCTGCCCCATCTGAGCTGCTGCAGAAAGTGCGACAGGAGCGCCCATAACTCAGCTCAGCCCCAGCCTTGCCGTCTGTAACCGGCCCATCCTGGCTGAGCTCTTGCCCGCTTTGAAGGCAGCTGGGTGGGAACAGAGCTGAGCCGTGCCGTGCTCGGCAGGATGGCTCCCAGCCGGGCTAGGCGAGGGGGAAGGCAGCTCTCACCCCCTCGGCTGCGCCTTCAGCCAGCCGGGCTGTGTAATTCCCTGTGACAGTTCAATGCAGAGCGAAGCCGGCCGCTTCGCGGCGGCGGATGCATGAAAGGTGATTGAGCTGGAGCCTGAATAATGCGGGGAGCTGCTCTCTCCGGCACGCTGCCCAGGGAGCCTGGGGGCCGGGAGCAAACGCTGACCCCAGGCTCTTCCCTGCACTGATGTCCCCCTGGGGCACACCGTGCATCCTGACCTCTACAGCCCTGACCTCGACAGCCCGGTCCCGCCAAGCCCATCATGGAGCCGGGACCCGTGTGATATATTTGCTGCCACGCAGATATGGGCTTCATCCTAAAAGGCTTGGGGGGGAGCAGGGAAGGGCCCACCAGACTTGAGACACTGGCTCTGCACGTCTGCATTCCTGCTGGGAGCGGGAGCTGGGACCCCAGTGTTGGCAGCAGTGTCCCACGGGCGCTCGTGGTGGCAGCCGGAGGGGAACCGTCACCTGGCCCAAGGCCACTGTGGAGGGGGGAGCGTCAGGGCCCCAGGAGCTGCACCCTTGTGTGCATGCACCCTCGTCCCCGACCTGCTCCCAGGTGTGTGCACACGCATGCAGATGCATGCACGCACACCCCCTGCATGCACAGGTGCTGTGCCGGCTGCCGCGGTGCCAGCAGCGGGCGCAGCTCTCCCGCTCCATCTCTCCAACGAGCTCCCACGCTGTGGGGACTTTTTTTTTTTAGGTGTTTAGTCCGCTGGTTTAGCTCTCAGACCCCCTCATGGCAGTGGGTTTGTTTTCGCTGGGCTTTTTTCTTCCCCCCTCCCCGGGATTCCTCCGGAGCTAGAGAAAGGTACCATGGCAGCTGCGCTCCCCCAGCCCCAGGGCTCTTTGGTGTGGGGTGGCAGCCTGCTGGGTGCTGGATAAAGGAGCCACAGAGAAATACAGGGGGGTAGGGGCTGAGGACCGGCACTGGGGAGCAGGACGGCTGCTGCCAGCATGCAGGCAGGGGCTGCTTTGCATTCCGGGAGCAGGAGCAGCACGGACCCTGGGGCAGCCTGGTGCTGGGTGCACCCAACCAAAGGGCCTTGCCCAGCTGCTGCGTGGGGTGCGGGGGTCCCCGCGGAGAGCATTTTGGCCAGACACAGGGTGATGGGGGGGGCTGAAGGGATGGGAACAAGCTCCCAGCCCGACAGCTCCCTGGCCGGAGGCAGCCGCACAATTAACCTTCCTGTTGTAATTAATACACACGGTCTAACGGGTGGCAACGAGCAGGGCATGGGGGTGTACACGCGCACCCACAGGTGCATGTGTGCAACGGAGGCAGCCGCCGTCTCACCCGCAGGTGTGCCCCCCCCATGCCCCCTCCTCGCTGCCGCATTGTGCCCCGACCCCTCAACCCACCTCAACCTCTCCCCCCTCCCCAGGCAGGATGCAGGTCCGGGGCCTCCTCCTCCTCCTGGCGCTGATCCTGCTGGCCGCCGCTGCCGAGGCTGGCAAGAACAAGAAAGGTGAGGGGCGGCTGGGGGGTCGGGGGGGGGGGGGCGGTGGGGCAGGGGGCAGCCCCGGGGGCGTGCTCCCATGTCCCAGCAGCGAGCACCCGCTCCCCCTTCCCTCGCAGAGAAGGCGAAGAAGGACGGCTCCGAGTGCGAGGACTGGCGCTGGGGACCCTGCGTCCCCAACAGCAAGGACTGCGGCCTGGGCTACCGTGAGGGAACTTGCAAAGATGAGAGCAAGAAGCTCAAGTGCAAGATCCCCTGCAACTGGAAGAAGAAGTTTGGAGGTGGGCGCATGGCGGCGGGGGAGCTGGGGTCCACCCTGGGCTGGGTGGCTGGGGCTGGTGCCCACGCCGGGTCCTGGCCAGCCCTGATGCGTCTCCCCTCTCTTCCAGCCGACTGCAAGTACAAATTTGAGAGCTGGGGGGGGTGTAGCGCTCAGACGGGCGTGAAAACCCGCTCTGGCATCCTGAAGAAAGCCCTGTACAATGCCCAGTGTGAGGAGATCGTCTATGTGACCAAGCCGTGCTCTTCCAAGATCAAGTCGAAGTCCAAAGGTCAGTCCCCACCACTCCTGTCCTCAGAAGGGTCCTGCTGGGACCCCAGGCAGGGACTTTCCACGGGTAGCTTGGCCCCCTGGGGTTGGGCTTTGCTGGCGGTGTGGGGGATCACGGAAGATGCTCTTCCCTCTGTATCAGCACATGCAACATCCCCAAAGTCTGGCTGCTGGCTGGGTGGGATGGAGGTGCTGCTAGGAAAAATCCTGGTTCCTCCACAAGTCACCGCCAGCTTCAGTGGGACAGGGATTTCCCCCTCTCCTCAGTGGGGTGGTGCAAAACCTGTTTTTTCATGGTGGGGGGAGGCTGCCTGCAGGGATGTGGCCCCTGCGCTGTGCCGAGGCGGCCGTGCTGGCTACGTTTCTGCCACGGCAGCACCTAGGGGATCGGTGAGCTGCCGGCGGACGCACTAACTCTTGCCTCCTGTGCTTCTCGGATGCAGCAAAGAAAGGCAAGGGGAAGGACTAGAGCGGGACGCCAGCATCCTCATCGGCCCCTCGACACGGTGCCTACGGGGCTGGACGCCCAGCTGCAGCCGGCCCACACTCCAGTCTTCCTCCTCCTTTCCTTCTTCTTTTCCACGACCTCCTCTTTCACTGAGATGCCTTGTTTTAATCGCTAGTGTTGTAGAGAGCAAACCCACCCACCCCGCAGGAGGGGCTGCCCACCCCAGCCCCCCCGCTGCCCCGCCGCCACTGCCAGTGCATCCCGCTCACCTCCGCTGGGCTGGTGTCGGGGTTCGCTGGGATGCACCTGGAGAGCTGGGATGGGAACACACATTTTTCCATCCTCCGGCACAAATGAATTGCCTTTAGTGCATCCTTTGACAAGCCCGGGAGCCTCCTAGCTCCTCCGCCAGGTACCGGTGCCGGAGGGAAGGGCTGGGTGTTGAATGCCGGAGTAACCCCATCAGTCATGCCCCTTACTCACGTGAGGACTGCTCTCAGCTCGGGAGGCTTCTTCCAGCATCCCTTCGGCCAGGGCATGACTTTGCTGCAGCAGCTGGGGAAAACAAAGCCACCGCCCCCAGGAACCACCGCGTCCCCTCTCCTCCGTCACTTCTAACCCTGTGTGTCCATGCCGGGGCTGCAGCCCCTCTGCCTTCAACGTGCCAACACCAGTGCTGGGTCGGAGCTCTCGCTTCTTTTGGAAAATGGGGTTTGTTTTCTTTTCCAATAAAAATCTTTTAAAAAAAAAATAAAATACTGGAACCCACCTGTCATCCCCACGAGGTGCTGCTGTGCTAGAAACCCCAGCTTTGCTGACCCCACCAGGACCAGCAGTGAAGTCACCCCACGGCTGGCGGTGAGGCCCTGGGTGCCACACACACACGGTGGCGGGGATGGGGCTGCCGCCCACACGCTGCAGGAAATGTCACCAGTGGGTGACACTGGGAAGCTGGGGAGGAGCGACCAGGTGACGACTCATTCATTCCTTACGCCATGGCTGTTGGTTTCTGGTGCGAGGTCTTTATTTGTCTAGGGGTGGGTTGGGCTGTGGTTGTAACAGTTTAAAAAAAAAAACAAAAACAAAGGCCCTCCAGGCATTTTGGGCACCGGTATGTGAATTATCCTAAAGGCAGTGGCGGGGGGATCCCCATCTGGGCCGGGGCAGACTTTCTGCAGGTTGCACAGCATCACCCCGCCGTGGGAATGGATACGGAGTTTGCCAGTGCCAGCATCGCCCTGTCCCATCCCTCACCTTCACCCAGCCATGTCCACCAAGGCTTGCAGAGACCCAGCTTTGGGCGAAGCTGAGGAGCAGCCCCGGGGTGGTCCGGGCTGCACACACAGGTGGGCTGGGAGGGGGCTGGAGACGCTGGCTGAAGCCTGCATGCTGAGGGCTCCGCCACGACACCAACAACAGGTTTACATCCATTTACAAAGCTCAGCAGCCGGCTCCTTCAGCCTCCCTGGGGTGTCCCTCTGCACCCAGGACAGGAGCAGGGCTGGGGGCCACTGCCATCCTCTCCTGCCTCCCCAGAGCCGTATATCAGGCCTCCCACACCCGCCACGGGGAGAGCAGGGACCTGCTCATGGCCGAGATGAGACACAGGACACCTCGGCCACATTGTAGACCCGCTTCCCAACCCCTTCCAAGACCCCCCAACTCTCCCCGTCCCTCCCAAGGACAGTTATTTTCACTGTTGCTGCTGCCAACTTCTCAGGGCCCACGTTCCCCCAGGGTCGTGGAGAGAAGTCCTGTACCGCACCACTGCTTTTCTTTGCAGTTTTGGTTTCCGTCACTGTAGGACGTGACTGGGTTTCACACTCCTCACCCAGGATTGAGATGCTTGGTTTGTCTGTCTGTCCAGCCAATTGCTGGCCAAGGGCAGAAAGGGCATGAAGGGGAGAGCAGAGATGAAATCCAGGGAAAAATTCCACACCCCCCTGGTCCCTGGGTGAGGATGTGCCATGGCGTCTCTCAAGGGAAAGGAAGGAGCTTGCCCAATCTGCTAGGGTGTAATCTTTGCCTTGGGAGGGGGTCTGGCTGTCCCAGCGGGACTCCCCATGAGCATGCCCAAGCCAGCCTGGTTCAAGACGGCTGACAAGTGTTTGGCCCTGCTTTCTTTTCATTTCTTGGGTAATAAACAGTTTAAAAGCCTATTGAAAGCATCCAGCATTAGGCCGTCTGCATGCAGACAAGCTCTGATGGCCTGGAGACGGTCAGCCGGGGTGGGGGGAGAAGAGGCATCCAGTCTTAGGACGAACACTGATGCCATTTGGCCAATATCTCTTCAGAGCAGGGAGCTGGGGAAGGGTCCTGGTGAGTGCATCTCCTTCTCTTCCCTCCGGCTTTCCCACTGGCTCCCCACGTTAGTCCCCAGGGCCAGGGTGAGGCAGCCGCAGCTCAGAGGTGCCTTGGACCTTCGTCAGCATTGGATGAAGGGCGTCATCTGCAATCACGGCACAGTCTGCACCGTTGTGAGTGGGGAGCAGAGGAAGCCCACCCCAGCAAAGGAGGCAAAGGGAAGGGCTTCCATAACGTTGCTGAAGTTGTCCCTGAGTGCCGGTTTATCTGGCTGTGCCAATGTTCCTGTACTGGCACATGAGAAGGTGCTTGAAGGTTTTCTTGAAAGTCGCGTTGCAGAGGGCGTAGCAGGCTGGGTTGATGGTGCTGTTGACGTAGCAGAGCCAGTAGCCGATGGACCACACTGTTTCGGGCACGCAGGTCTCACAGAAGGTGTTAATGAGGACCATCACATTGTATGGAGTCCACGTGAGTATGAAGGCTAGCAGGATAGCAAATATGGTGCGGGTGACTTTCTTCTCCCGGGCTGCCATCTGGCGCTTCTTCCGTACTTGGCTCCTGGCGATGCTGGCAAACTTCCTAGCGACGTTGGCCGGGCGGCTGTTGGCCAGGGAGTTGTGGTCAGAGGCTCCTGCCTTAGCTGGGACGATCTCGATGGCGGTGACGCATTCGGTCCCAGTCTGCTTGGTGACAATCTTAATCTTGGACCACTTGGAAGATGGGTTCACCCGGGGGTGGGATGGGCTCTGTCCTTGCCCCGCTGGCAAGATTTCTGCCGTGGGCTTGTCTTTTGTGGTCTGGGTCATGCTGACAGTGCTGGACTCGTTGGAGGTCTCCTTCTCCTCCTGATGGCCAGTGGCCTCTGTCTGTGCTGAGGGTTGGTCGTCCACTTTCCCATTCCTCACCTCCTCCTTCACCTCCACAGGCCTCTTGGGGGAATTATTGTTGTTCTGTTTGATCAGGGGGCCCTTGAAGAAGCTGAGGGACTTGCTTTTCCTCTCTTTCCTGCTTTCAGGCTTGTGCCTCCTCACCCTGCTCCTGCTGGCCAGGGAGATGTGGATGTACAGCACCGTCATGATGACCACGGGCAGGTAGAAAGCAGCGATGGCCGTGCCAAAGGTCACCGCTGGGTTGGAGAGGAACTGGATGTAGCATTCCCTCTCAGGGACCGTCCTCTTGCCCACAATGAACTGCCAGAACAAGATGGCAGGGGCCCAGAGAATGAAGGACAATATCCACGCCGCTGCGATCATTAGCCCTGCCATCTTGGTGGTCCTCCTGGCTGGGTACGTCAGGGGCTTGGTGACACAGAAGTACCGGTCAAAGCTGATGATGAGCAAGTTCATGACCGAGGCATTGCTCACCACGTAGTCCAGGGCCAGCCACAGGTCGCACACCACAGCCCCCAGCGGCCAGTAGCCTTTGATGATGTAGACTGTGTAGAGGTTCATGGAGAAGACCCCGATGATGAGGTCCGCACAGGCCAGGCTGAAGAGGAAGTAGTTGTTGACAGTCTGGAGCTGGCGGTTCACCTTGATGGACAGCATCACCAGGATGTTCCCCACCACAGTGACGAGGCTGAGCGAGCCGGTGACCGTGGCGATGAAAACCATCTCCACCGTCTTGTAGTTGGTGGGAGGCTGGATGGCCACCTCGGAGCGGTTGCCCAGGGTGAAGTTGTCGTAGGTCAGGTTGGCCATCTTCGCCTGCCAGGGCTGAGCAGAGAGGTTGTGCATGGGGTCTACAAAGGGAGCGGGGACAGAAAGGGAAAATATCACACCTGCCAGCCCGTGCTGGCAGCATTTGCTCTCTCCTCAGTTTCCCAGGCCAGCACTGCCTTGGCTAGAGCCCAGAAAAAAATCCCCAGTGTTACTGGGTTTCCCTCTGCCATTGCAGCCTTCCCCCGGGAGCTCTTTGAAGGCAACTTTTGCATCCCTGTTTAGCAATGGAAGAGACACACAGGGTTGCAGGGACCCTTTGGCCAGGATGTTTTTTTCTCTGCAGGGCCAGGAACCACCTCCCAGCAGGAGCACAGTGCTGGCTGGTGTGCCCCAAGGAGGCACACAGAGAGGCCGAGAAGCCGCAGGAGAAAGCGGGCTGTGGAGCCCAGCAGCGATGCACAGCGCTCGCTGCAAGGACAGCACGGCACGGCGCCGGTGTCCTGCCCCAGGGACGAGAGCAGGTTTATGGTATGCCCCAGGCATGTCCCACTGGCCTCCCCAAAGCACCTCCCCAAGACTGGGCTACCCCACAAAGCCTCTGCCATGGTCCACTCAGCTCACCTGGGTCTCTGGCAGCAAACAGCTCCTTCTGGAAGATGAAATCTGGGACAGGGAAAACAGCAAGTTACACTACAGCTTCAGCCCCAAGGAGTTCGTGCGAGTCCCGCAGCATCTCACTGGGGGGAGCACCAACCTTTCCCACAGAGGTGGTCTTGACAAAGGGGTGACACTGCTCGGAAGCAGATGCTGAAAATCCAAACAAAGCTAAAACCAGGTCATTTGGCTTGGCCTGGTTCACAGCCCAGCCCCAACAGGCATGGGAGAGGGAAGGGGCCACATAAGTGCCACCAGCTAGTGATGCCGCGCAATGCTGGCCCCTTCCCCCAGTCCCACAACACACTGCAGTTGCAGCCACACCGGCCGTGGAGACGTATGGGGTGAAGCCAGCCATCTCAGCCTGCTACATGGAATTATTTATGAAAGGTGGCAAGAATTATGGACAGAAAGACTGCCTTCATCCAAAATGAGATGGCTATGGTTAAACCTCCCCACAAGGTCAGAGGAGAATGGACCTTAATAAAAAGCAATGGACCAAAACCGATGTGTTGGGATGAAAGGGAATTTCCTGGAAGGGGAAGGAGAAGCAAAGGTGCTGGGGGAAGTGAGCTGGACAGAGAAGCTTCCCATCGGACCTGCCTCTCCCACACTACCCAGGTCTCCGAAACCTGCTGGACCTTCACCAGCATCACCCTGGGTGCTGGGGGCACCCTGACCCCACCAGCCCAGCAAGGGCAGCCTTCCCAGCAGCTCTACCCGGTGCCTGGGGTGGGGGTCCTGAGAGAGCCCACCCAGCCCCATGGGCACTGCTGCCGGTAGCCCAGCGGGAGCCAGCACAGCGGGTGGGCGTCCACGCCGGTACACGCAGCGGGAGCGCTTGGCACAGCGTGTCTCTGCAAGCTGGCTTGGGTAACGGTGCTGGCTCCAAGTGCCTGGGACTCCTGAATTTGATTTTGCTAAACGTACAAACACACCACTAATGTGCGCTTCTCCAAAATGGGATTTGGCAGGCTTTGGGATCAGTTCTGATTTTTAAAGTCTTTTAAAAGAAATGCTTTTGCCTTTCGTTTGTGCTGAGGGTAGGAGATTTCTGTCATCAGCAGCCAAGGTTTTAATATACCTGCTTTTTAAAGAGATGCAGGTGTGAGAAAATGGAAGCACGGCTGCTGCAGTGCTAAAGCCTGGGTACCAATGTAGCCATTAAGGCAGCTTCTGCATTAGCAAGGCTACAGCTGCGATAGCAACTGGGCTTATGTGGGTGAGGGACAGAGAAATACCTCTGTACCATTATCCTCTGAGCCTGTTAAGCACGACCCACAAAGACAAAAAGTGCTTTGAAAAGAAAGCAACACCCTTCAGTAGATACTAAATACTGATGGGGTGAGAAAGCCTGGTGGCACTGCCTGGCTTTGCACCCAGTTCCAAGCGCAAGGGATGCATCAAGGGACAGGGTAAGCGGTTTCTGCTGCCATCCTTCCTGGGCACCCAGCCAGGGATGCGAGAAGAGGTGATAAGTGTATAAAATGGCTTAGAACTATGTAATGGTGGCAGTTTGGGGGTTGGTTTCAGTACAATTGAAATGAGTTTTAAAGTCTTCACTTTGGTGATATGGAGAGATTTAGCTGTCATTCTTGTAACAGCTAATCAAACCGATCAGACAAGCTAGCAATCAAGCAGACATCTACCCCAGCTCTCCCAGGAAGAATTTGAAAATCTTGAAAAGAAACCTTTCCTTCATCTCTGCTAAAATGAGGGTTTCAGGTTTTTTTCACTTTAGTTCATGAACTGGCAGCCCCTTCTAAGTGCATTTAATTCATTATCAGCCTTGACAGGGGCTTGTGTTCTCAGTTGCCCGAAGTAAGAAAAGTCTATCTTATCCTGCTCCATAAAACTGTTTGTACAGGTCACAAGAAATGGAGGAGAAGACTGGTTCGCTCGCATGTCTTTGGATGCCACCCAGAGGTCATGCTGGAAACTGGTGTGCTGAGACAGAGGCAAACGCAGCCTCAGGGTGAAAGACTTCAACGGGTATTTTGAAAATGAGCCTTCACTGAAGGGCAAAAATAAAGCAATATCTCCCATCTGAGGGTAGGAGGGGGAACGAAAATGGTTAAGGGTGTGAAGATACATACAACACAGGCGTACAACAACAACACGCACGAGCTGGAAGATGTGTACACCGCTAACCCCCACCTCAGAGACCCTAGCTATCTTCTGCCATGCCCCAGCCTATTGGGCACCCCTTTTTTCCCCAACTTCTGCTCTCTCCATTCCGCCGTCTCTCTCTTCTGTCCCTGACACTCTCTCTGAGCTCGCCGAAACAGCCCAGCACTGCCTTTGCCTTCCTGAGCAGGGCAGGCACCTCAGTCCGGAGCTGGGAGCAGGGCAAGGATGCTATGAGTTCACCAGGTCTCAGAGCCACTGACCAAGCCATGCATAGGCACTGGGGATAGATCCTGCCGTTTGCCTTTGGGATGGAGAGCACCCAGGCTATGTGGGGCACAGTCCTCGGGCAGCCCCATCTCTGCCTGCGACCCCAGGATGTGCCCAAGGATGGAGGGAGCATGCAGGAGAGCTGCGGTGCTGCGACGGACTCACCGGTGTGACTCCATCTCCACTCTCACACCAGCCGCATCACTGTCCCCCACAGCGTGAAGCCCCCAGACACCAAGGGACCTCTCCAGGCCCTGGGGTCTCCCTACTAAATGCCTCCCCCATATGCCCATCTCTCTCCTCCTGCACCTCCAGGAGCACTTTTCTCCTCTCCCTCCCCGTCCCACATCGCCTTCCCTGTTTCCATCCCCCTTTGCCCCCCGCCTCCCTCCCGGCACCGCAGCCAGGGAGGAGATGGAGCCTTGGCAAAGCCCAGAGGCCGCTTCAGAAGGGCTCCTGGGGCTGAGGCCCCTACCTGCAGCACCAATGGGCTTTTCAGCCTGCAGACACCATCCCTGGTCTGCAGCACTCAGGGGGTTCTCTCCCAGACCTGCTCTCATGAGCTAGCTGCAGCAGACTCCATCGCCAGTCTCCTCCCTCCCTAGGACTTCTGGCAGTGATTTATGGCTGGTTTTCTCCTCTCCATTGAAGCCATTAGGAACCTCCAGCTCTTCACTGATAGCATCTTTTGGTCTAAGGGTTTCTGTGGCCACTGCAGCACTCAGCAAGCATGTGCTCAAGACAGGGAAATGCCTTTCCCTTCCCACCCAACTTCTTGCATGTTATGGATGAAGACACAAGGCACAGGCAGCCGCAGATCCAAGCAGAGATGGTTGTAATTTGGTGGGGTGCACCTATTTGGGGAGCACTTGGCACAGCAGGGTCCCCATCGCTGCCTGAGATCATGGGTGCCACCACTCTCGGGTGAGGAGACAGCTCCAGAGCAAGAGAGCAAAGCCAGTCCTGCCCACCCCTCCTTGGTCACAGGGTGACATCCGAGGGCACGGTGGGAAGCTCCTGCTATTTCCTTGCCACACACCTCATGTGCCACTCCGGCAAGCCTTCCCAGCCTGTCAGCCCCTACAAAAAGTGCTTTGCAGCCTGTTGTCAGGTAGGAAAGGAGAAATCCCTGTCACTGCTGCTGATGGTCCTCCTGTGCCCAAAAAGTCTGCACTGGCTACAAGCAGGTGCTCCATCGGGTGCAATTAGTGACCGAGCACCTACTGAGCACTCAGCCCACGTCCTCATGAGGGTCTCACTCCCTCCTGCCCACCCTGTCGCTCCCCACGTGGCAGGAGCTGGCCACCCTCCCCACCGGCATGGCAAAGACAGCGGGAGAGGCTGGTATTTACGCATGCCCGCGTTATGGTGGCACGTCGAGCTGTGGGATGAGCTTCTGGAACAAGCAGCCCTACTGCCCCAGTGTCCCCTGCCCCTGCTCCCTGTACCCCTCCACAGCCCCCATTCCTCATGCCACCACCAGCCACCCCCCTCCCTGCTCTGTCACTGCCTCCGTCCCAGCCCCATCATCATCCTCAGCGCTGGGGGGGGCGGGGGGGAAGCGGGGGCAGGTGGGGGCAGAGTCACGGCTGGTCCATGTGCATCTTGAAGCGAGGTCTCTGGGAATGAGCAGGGCTGTGCACGCACCCAGCAAGCACGCCACCAGAAACCAAGCCCCACGCTCACCCACCAGTCAGGGGAAGAAGACATTTGTAGGGGAAGGAGAGGAATTAGAGAGAACATTACTTCTGCAGAGGCTTCCAAGTGTGAGCTGCTCCCAAAGGAGATGAGCTTTTGCTCTGCATGGGTGCAGTCAGCCCTTTGGAGGAACAGCAAAACTGAAGAGAACTTGAGCCCAGGGGCTTCCACCCCAGCAGGGTTGGGGTGGCCGTGGCTGCCAGCTCCTGGCTGGCTGGACCTTGTGGGGCTCCAGGTGCTGCCCATCTCCAGGAGGAGACATCCCACACCCCGGTGGAAGGCACACATCCCCCCCTGCTCCGGCTGGATGCAGAGGGCTGGGGCCAGGGCACATCAGCTCTGGCGTAGACATCGGAAAGAGCTGGGCCAGCCCTCCTGCTGGCCCCCTGCTTGTCTTGGCCTTCCTAAAAGCGCCGAGAGGGTGAAAATCTTAATGGGATTAGTTCCCTCACGTCAAACTGCTGATGTGATACGGGGCTGGGCAGTTAGCGCAGCCACAACCAGGATTTGAGAGGAGGGAGAAGAAAGAGGGGAGGGATAGAAGATGCTGAACAGATACTTGTGTTTATGGCTCATGCAGGCAAAGGGAAGGGACACTCACGGAGGGTGACAGTTTGTGGTGCTAATTGCATTATCTAATAGCTGTTAATTAGTTCCTGAGTCACGGCACCAGTTTACAGCTAGTGAAGGATTGTTCTGGTTGACAGATTCACACCTCTCAAGGAGTGTGAAAATAGAGCTCCTAGATACCAGGAACAGGCACCTTAGAAATATAATATATGGGGAGAGGATCAGGGGGAGGCCCGGTGCGTGGTGGGGGGATTAGCCTGGGTTTGCCCCGTCGGGGAAGGCTCTGCCGGGCTGATGTCAGGCTGTTCCCTTGCCTCCACATCAGGAACGATGAAGGCAATAAACCAAGCAGGAAAACAGAAAGGAGACGAGGGTCCAGCGGAATTTGCTGCTTTAAGATGGTGGGGCTCCCTCCTGGCTCCAGCTGGCAGCTGTGCTGGCACCTCTCTGGCACAGTGAGGGTCAAAGGACCCCTGAAGTCCTTATCCTGCTCCAGAGAAGATCTGAGCTATCGTACCAGAGGAATTGTTCCTTGCAAGTAATGTATGGGGCGAATCTGAGCATTTTATTTTTCCGTTGAATGATTTATTCCTCTTTCTTCCTCTGCTATTCAACTGGTTCTCATGAGGCGAAGCAAATTCCTCTGTCCCCATGAGCTGGGAGTCTCTGGTGGCTTTTCCTGGAGCCATCAGAGAAGCACTGAGCTCAGCAGCGCAGGAGCTGCCAGCTTTCAGGGGGAGGCGAGGGGGCTGGAGGTCCCCACCGCCACGCTTGGCACATGTTTGTGCATCAGGTTTTGAAAATTTGTTGTGTCCGGGGCCAGAAAGGAGCATTGCAGTCATCTAAGCTGACCACCCGCCCTGAGCAAGCCAGGACCCTCCCCTGCTTTCACGGCTGCTTGTAACTAGATGGTTGTCACCAGGTTTCAAAGCAAAACTGGGGCACCCCGTCCAAGGCAGAGCGCACCCGGCCGTGAGAAGTGCTTGCAGGTCAGAGCCGTGGCTTATGAGCTGCTCACATAAGTAGCGCCCAGCACACTCACCAGCATCCCACAGCTGGCACGGCTGCCGGCCCCTGCCTGAGCTGGCCCCCCCCCCGGTCCTTGCGTGTATCCCTAACGTGCCCTGTATCACACGCAGCTCATAAGGGGCTACATACCACCTACCCACAGCATTACCAGCTGAGAAGCAAATCAGTGAGAAAGTGTTTTTTAAGTGGTTAGAAGTCACTCCTATAAATAACCTACCAGCACGCTGGCCGTTCTGACAATTAAATAACCATCTGTCACCCAATTATTAGGCCCAATAAATGACCCATCAGTAGAACACTAATAGCGAGCATGCCCAGCAAATGCCACGCAAGCCAAAGCCCAGCCTTACCCTGCTGTGCCCAGCCCGCAGCTCCCGGCCACCGGCGGCTCCCCAGTGGCTCCCACACCTGCGCCGGCTCCGGTGGGTAACATCACAGGGGGAGAAGGCTCACCACGGTGGCATCCCACGGCCGGGCCGTGGGGGGATGCCGTCCTCTCCCCCCTGTGCCTTCTGCCTTGCCTCCCCACGCAGGGCTGCAGCTCTGGGCTGGTGGCAGAGCTCAGCCCATGCCGCTGAGTCGAGAAGGTGCTCGGCTCTCAGCTGAGCCTGGGCTAGAGCTGCATTTCTCCCCTCCCGTCTACTGCATTAATGCTCTCTGCCTCAGAGAGATGCTCATGTTCTTTTATATCCCTGGGCTGAAGCTTTAATAGGACCTACAGGTCCCGCTGCCGGGAAGGGCTTTGGGCTCAGCCGGCAGAGGGGAAGGAGGGAGAGAGAGGATTCCAGCAACAAGTGACTGCCTGGATTAGCCGGGCTCTCCCCAGGGAGAGGTTAGTGGCCGGGATCAGGTGCCCGCAGGAGAGACGGTGCTGGAGGACCAGGGGCAAGGGCGCGGGGAGTTGCAAGACCCCAGATGTGGTTACTTGGAAGAGCAGCTCTCCCTGCCCCAGGGAAAATGATGGGCCTTGCCTGGGGACGGCAAGGGGGATGGACTCGGCCCCTCTTTGGGGAAGCCAGTTGCAGGGAAGCCCCCTCGCCCTGCCACTGCCCCACACAGCCACCGTCACTCCCACCAGGTCCCCACCACCTGCCCAGGGCACCAGCCCACCCCAGGAGCCAGAGCTGGCACTGGGCAAGGTGGGGGCTGGCCCCCACGCAGAAAGCCGCAGCACCCTGCACCCACCCTCTTTGCCCCCCACCCTGGGGTCCCCACGGGCCATGGGGTGGGGATGCGGCTCAGGCAATCAGGGATACGGTGTTGCTCTGGCAGAGCAGAGCTGTCAGGAGGGAGTGTGTGTGTGGGGGGGAGGCTGTGTTTCTCCATAAGCCACTCGTGCCAGAGCCGAGGCACTGTGAGCAAAAACACCAAGGTGCTCCCCTGAAATTTTAAAGAGCGGGCAATGGGAACTAGAGCTGCTTGCCCCATGGAGCAGGGTGAGGCCCTGCAGGGCTTTGAGAGGATAAATAAGACAGCTGAGCAATGGGTGAGAGAAAGGAGAGCTGGTGCCCTGAGACAAGGGCAGAAAATAGGGCAAGAGCAAGGGCCCTGCCAGATGGATGTGGACCTGACAGAGGAGAGCCCTAGTCCTGGGGACAGACAGCAGAGGGGAATCTTTGGTGTGCTAATGAGAAAGGAAACTGAAAATATTAGACCCCACTTGGCCACAAGACCTGCCAGAGGGTTTGGCATTGGAGGTGATGCCTGAGCAAGGGAACAGAGTGAAGGTGAAGGACAGGAGCTCCAGCAGAAGGTGGGCAGGGGACCCCAGGGCATCAACAGGGGACCCCAGGGCATCAACAGGGGACCCCAGGGCACGGACAGGCAGCACGGGAAGCGTGGGGAGGAGAGCGGGTAGGAAACCCCCATCCGTGGTGACAACAGAGGAGGGGAGGGATGGAGAAGGAGGAGGTGGGAATAGCTTCATGCTGCCAGGGAGGGAAGACATAGCTGCCCCACAGAAGACCCCTAAGAAAATCTTCCAAGAGGGAGAGACCTCATGCAGAGACTGCCTGCTGCCTTCCCTGGAGGCTCCCACCAGCTCCTGGCTGGGCAGAGCGGGAGCTGTGCTGGGGCTGGAAACCTTTGTGGGCTGCAGCTCTCCCGCTCGGGGCAGCCCAGCTCCGCCTAGGAGTCACCTCTCTCACGGCAGGATGGTGGTCCCCAGCCTGACATGGCCCTACACTAACGCCGCAGGCAGCACCCCGCAGCACCGGGCAGGGTTTTTAGTCACTTCATTGCCTGCGGCTGCACGTGATAGCAGAGGGTTTCATTGCTTATGGGCCACGGTGGGTGATCGGAGCTCTGCAAGCAGCCTAGAGATGGTCATGCTAGACGCTGCTCCTAAATGCTGCAGAAAGGCAGACTCAAGCCCAGGCAACTCTCGCCTGTTATCAGGCAAAGGCTGATGCCAGTAGGGTTTCATTGCTCTCCACTCCTCTCTGCACACACGCATGCACTTTTTTGGCTTTAACTAGGACCGCACGTGACGTAACTGCCAGCAGAGCAGGGATCCAAACTGCCCCGAAGGCACTAGAGATGCCGAGATGCAGGATACGCTCCTTCCCATCTCAGTCATGCAAAGATCCCACAAGGATGCCTGTCCCTCTGCGGCAGAGCCAGCCTGCCACGCTGCCCGGGGAGGGGGGGGCCCAGCTAACATCAACATCAGGAGGGTCCGCGAGGGAGGAGATATCGAAGCAAGGCGCCAGGCGAGCCTCTAGAGAGCCACCCCGTGACCTGGAGCGGACGCGAGGGCCTGGGACATCGTGTTTACGGAGTGATGTTTTCAGACCTTGGTGTTGCACAACCGGAGCTCTTAGTTTCCCACAGACAAATCAATCTAATTCTGTTTAAAGAGCCTGAAGATGTTAACTGGCCGACGCAAACCAACTCCGCCACGAGCCTGAAACCTGCAGATGACACTTCACCCAGCACCCCTCTCCTCCAGACACCTCCAGCTGCTGCCAGCCCCTGCTGCCTCCTCTGCCAAGCTGCAAGGTGCTGTAAAATATATTAGATTTAATAGCAGTTGTGGTAGCAGGGGGGCTGCTTCTCCGCCTGGCTTTCCTGGCTAGAGGAACGGAGCCAGCCTCGATAGCTTGGTACCGCATCAATAGCTCTGGCCGAGCCCGCTGCGTCTGAGGAGCTCGATGGTTTACACCGAGTCCTGCCTTTAAAGGACAAACTTCCCAGCTGCTGCTCTTCCTGCGCCAGCTGACCTAGGATGAAACTCCTCTGCGAGGCTCTTGAAGACAAGCAAAAACAGCCCTGTGGTTCCCTGTGTCCTTCTCCAGCCTTCTCTGAGTCATGGAAACAGCACCCGGGGTGGGCACACGTCCTCTGCACCAGCACGTCTCAGCCTGCCTAATGCTGGGAACTGTGGAGTGGGAAGGGAACGGGGCACTTGGGTATCTCTGCCACTGCCTCATGCACCGAGCAGGACTGAAGGCCACACTGCACAGGACATGCAGGGGTGATGGGGACAGGGTGACAGCAAGACAGGAAGGCCAGTGTCACTCCCATGGCTCTGGTTTGCAGGACCTCCAGCAACCGTTTCAGGGATTGTCAAAGAGATGAGGCTCTGTGCCTGCAGCCGCTGCGTTTAGAGGCTTAGACAGGCTGGTGAAGTTAATTTTCTTAGCAAACTTACACCTTACAAGGTGTAAACCGAGCCTTTGTTGGAGTTCCTCCTCCGTGCAGTGCAGCCTCTGGGCTGAAGTCATCTCTGGAGGGTCCCGGGAGCAGCCCCAGGGCAAAGGCATGAGCAGCCGTGCCTGGCACGCGAGGGGTCGGGCTGGGGAGCATCTCCAGCAGAGCCTCGTTTGCTCACGTTCACTGTGCTGGGGGACTCAATGTCTGAAGCTAGGCCAAATGATGTTGTCCTGGCCCAGAGACAAGTCCCAAGAGGACCAACACATCCACCCGCAGGGAAGGTGGGATGGACGCCAACATGCACACTGGGTTGGGGACACTCGGATATCTGCCAGGGGGGACAAGGACTGGTTGTGTGTCTGCTGCTAAAACCCCACTGCTAAACATCAAGGTGGGGACCCATAGGGGAAACACCCTGCCCTGTGCTCCTGCACCAGCAAAATACTGGGATAGTGGGCAAGCCTGCCCGGGGAGCAGATTCATTTGTCCAGGAAATACCTAACAACTCCTCCTTGAAGCTTCAGAAAATGAATTTGTCTGAATATAGCGCAAGGGCCAACCTCGGTACGTTCAAGGGTCTGGATGCAGCGAGCCTTCCCTGTGCTCCTAGAGGGTTAAAGGGATGTCGTGGTGGGCAGTGCTCTCCTGGGATGGTCAAGGCTGGCATACTCTTCTACTTGGCTACGAGTTAAATAACAGCCACCCATTAAGACCCTCACTGCCCAGCCTGCCTGGGCCCTGGGCAGAAAAGCACGTAAGTCTTCCTAGAAACTGGTATCTGTTTTCCGAGTGGTTGCCCAAATCCCTCAGAAGAGGGATGGCTTTGGCGTGGCTGCAAACACCGGCTTGAAGAGGCTTCAACGCTGCCCAGGTGCTGAGCCCCACACCACCGCCGGCACCCGGCATGCTCATGGTGGGTACTGGTGCTAGGGCAGGCTAAGGAGCATCAGTGGGGGATGCTGGGAAAGGGATGAAGTGTGGGGGGGAAGTAGATGGGAACAATCTGGTCCAAACTTCCACTTCTTGGCTGCACCAGGTCCTGCACCCTTGCATCTCCCCGAAACACATCTCTTTTAAATATGCAGTTTTAGAGCCAGCCCAGAATGGATGCTGAAATGCAAAGCAAACCTCCTCCCTTGGCTTACTGGAGAGCAACAAGGGCATAGCCCTGTGTCAGGCTGAGCAGAGACTGGCTCAAGGACAACTCCTGCTTCTCCAGAAGATGCCCATCAAAGCCCTGATTTAGCGTGCCAAGGAGAAGGGGTCAGCTTGCGCACATGAAACTCTTGCTGCGTGTGTGTGCATTCGGAAAGAGGAGCTGCTTTTGTGCAGAAAGCAGCAGCCCCTTGCAAAAAGCCTCCATTTCCCTCTCTTCTTGCTATTGCTCTCCCTGTTGCCTTTGCAGAGCTGCATCTGCCACCTCGGCTGGGCACTCACCAACCGTCTTCACCTCTGTGGATGCTGCTGGCCGGGGCTCAGCAGGGCAGGCGGAGAAGGGCTCCACAGCAATGGTGTGCTAGGGACTGCTCTGCATCAGCCGCTCATCCTGGTCTCACTATTTTTATTCCCTGGTTTTGCCTTTTTTTTTTTTTTCCTGGGGAGATGTTTGTCATTTTAATTTAAAAAAAACAACAACAAACCAACAAAACTCCAACCATGACAAAACCTGAGATCAATAGGATCCTCGTGGGGACAGTTTAAAGAGAAAAACCATGCTCCTTCTGCAAACTCAGAGTAATTGGATCACAGCATTAATTAATCATTGCAGTTCATTTCTCTTCTATGAAAGAAAACAGACTGACCCGCTGAGATGGGTATGCCCCTCGTGTGAATCAACAAACCGCTTTTACCGGTAGCCCTCCTTCTCTTCCCACCAGCTCCCTGCTGCCCGCTCACCGGGTCATTCCCGGGGTCGCTGCCACTCCGTCCGGCAGACCTGGGAACCTGCTGCCAGCTCCGAGCAAGGGCGCGTTGGCTCGGCTCCTGCAGGAATGGGGACACCGCTCCCTCCCAGATACCTGCTCCCATCCCCACCTTCCTCACCCAGGGGCTCTGCCCGCTGGTCACCAGCCCGGCTGAGGGGTGAACCGGGGATGGGTCGCTATTTCTTAGGATCTCTGTACGGGTGAAATCGCCCCTCCTCAAATGCCCTGGTCTTTGTTGGGATGTCTCACGGTGGGCCTAGTCCAGGCTGGAGAGCACCAGCAGGTGCTCAGATCACAGAAGCCAAGATGTTAGGAAGCAGGAGGTGATGCCCAGCAGTAGTGACAGCGAAAAGCATCTTGCTGTCGCCTGTGATTTCAACGTGAGCATTGTCACAGGTGATGTTTCACCAAAAGCCTGAGCTCTAGGACCCTGGCATCTGAGTATTTTGATAGACAGTGCCAGCATCAACAAGCCACCCCACTGGGTGGGTACCAACCCTCCCAGACCCTCTGCTCATCCTGCAAGTGGTGGCAGGAGAAGCCGAGCCGCCCTCGGAGGTCACTCAAGGCACCTGTGACAAGGCAAGGAGCCTCCAAACACCCAAGCAGAGCTCATCAGCTTCGCCAGCTGCCAGCAGGGCACAAAGGAACACTAGCCGTCCCTCAGGTTGGGAAGTATTTCCCTAGCCCTGGGCTTTGCAAAGACCAGCTAGAAAACGTGGCCACAGCACAGTCGGGTTGAAAGCAGGACAGAAGAGAAACCAGCGTTGCTTTCATTTAAAAAAAATGACAAGAACTGTTCCCTGATTTGAAGCCAGTGTCATTATTTTGTGAGAAAAGAAGGGTGGGGCTGCCCGACTCTTGCCCACGATGGGCCAACGGAGAGCATGGGGCAGCTCTGCCGTTACCAGCGGGGCCAGCAAGAGCTAAAGGGCAGATGGGATCCACACCTAGGGAAAGAGGGGGCAAGAGCTGTCCCCCTTGCAATGCCCAACCCGGCAAAGGGCTCTGCGGAGAGGTGGGGGGACTTCTGCCTAGTCACATCCTGGGAGGTAGCCACGAGGGCCAAAGGGATTTTGTCCGGCATGGGGACAAAGTAGCCAAAAGATATGGGATCCTGTCCCTGCTGCTCTTGTTGGAATACAGAGGGAAGCAAAGAAAGCATGCAGGTAGTTTCCTGCCCAGAAAACAAATTTCCTTCCAAGAGCAGGCACCAGGGGAGCAAATAACCCCCCACCCTGGGTTCCCTGTTCATACGCCAGGGCCAGTTCCGAGGTGATCAGAGGGACCCGAGGAGCCTTGGACCACGGATCCTGGGGAGCGGTGTTGGTTTGGATGGGAGCAGGGAAGGGGGGGTGGGGGGCAGCCCTCGTCCCGGTGCCCTGGCAGGGCTGCAGCCCTGCACGTCTCCACACATCCCGGGGCGACGAACCAGTGCGGGGGTCCCTTCCCCGCGACGCACCCCCGGGGTTCCCAGAGGGATGCAGGAGTGCAGGAAAGTTGTCAGTGAGACCCCCCCCCCTCCCCCAATTCCTGCAGCGACCGGGTGCAACATCCCCCGGGGGGGGGGTGTGTAGGCACCCCCCCTCCCCATACACCCTCAAGCCATGCTGCTCCCCCCACCCCCCCCCAGGGACTCTCGGAGTGGGGGGACCCACGGAGATGCCTCCCCCCCCCCCTCCCAGCCCGGTGCCCACGGACCAACCCCCCCCCCCCCCCAGCAGCGACTCACCGGGCAGCCCCCAGGGCTCTCCGCCGCCCGGCGCCGAGCGGTTCTCAGCGGCCATGGTGCAGCGCCGAGCACACCGCCGCGCCGTCGGGGGCTCCGGTCCGCATGGCCCCGGCCGGTTCTGGCGGCTGCCGGCGGCTCCGTGAACGGCGGGAGGGGCGGGGAGGGGGCGGGGGGAGAGGAGGGCCCGGTGCTGCCGGCTCGGCCCGGTCCTCCCCCCGCCCCCTCCCATCCCTCCCCCGCTCCCAGATGTGCAGCCCCCCCCCCCCCTCCATCGCAAAGGCGCACCGGGGGGGGGGGGGGGGGCACCACGACGTCAAGGAACCGCGGCCAATCCCCACGCCGCTGCTCGCAACCCCCCCTCCCCCTTATACCCCCCCACCCCAGATGTGGCTCCCCGCCAGATGTTGGGGCGGGGGCGGCGGGGGGGGGCGGCGAGCGTTCCCCTGCAGCACCACGGACAGCGCTCCCCGCCCGCACCGGGGCCGCCAACCCCCCCCCGCAGCCCCCAGCCCCGGTATGACCGGGGGGGGGTTAAGCCCCGTTCGGTTGTAGCCGGCAGCGCCGGGAGTAGCTGGGGACCCCGAGCCGGGAGAGGGGGAGCGGGGTCCGGCAGAGCCCGGGGGCAAAGGGAGTCCTCGACGGGCTCCCCGGCTCCCAAAATCAAGAGTTAAAATGTGGTCCCGGCGCGCACATCTGCAAAGTCGAAACGCGCGACGAAGTGACTCTCCGCCCGGCAGTCGCTAATGCTCAGGACGGGGGGTTTTCCCCCCCCCAGGAAAAAAAGCATCAACAGGCAGTTTCATAATCAGTTGACCGCCCCACAGGTTCTGCTTTCTCCTTTCTTCGTAGTTGTGAGAAAGCGTCAAGCGAGAAGAAACAAATGGAAAAAAAAAATAAAAAATCTGTCTTCCCTTCCCTCTGCACCTTTCCCCTTCTCTCTGCTTATACCTAGACCAACTCTCTCACCCACCCGCTGCCTCTCACTTCTACTGTCTCACAGATACACACGGGTATCATTTCCCCATCTGCTCAGCTCTCACACTTGCATACATAAATACATATAAACAAATAAACGCCCCACTTTCTCCCTCCTTTGAGCGATTACAGTCTCAGATAAGTTCCCACCATCCACTCCTTCACCTCCTCACCCTCCTCCTCTCTTACATCTCTTGCTCTGGGAGGTAGCACTAAAGGCCGGCGCTCGATGTCAACATCTCATCTGAAATGTTAGCCAGATGTCCCCAGTTCAGAGATTTGACCCCTCTCTTCCCCAGATCCCGCAATCTGGTATCTTCTTCCTGGAGATGAAGACACGTTTCTGAATCCCAGTAGAGACAACATCGTAAGATAATTCAGACAATTTTCTCTGATGACACATCTCCAGCTCCAAGTGCTTTGCTCTGCACCCTGAAAAGGTTAAAGCCTTTCGGCACTTGCATCTGCAGCTCGGCTGCTGCCTTTGCACACCGAGAGGCCCCCGCCACAGCAGCGAGGCAGATATACACCATCTTTATTTTTGTCACCCTAGGCCAGATCCTGGCATTTCTTTAGTGAGTGTTCAGTCAACTGGTATTAATTCTCTTTCCTGCCTTCTTTGAGGAGAGAGAAGACAAAGCTTTCCCAGAGTCAGCTGGTGAGGAGCCACGCAATTGCACCGAGCACAGTGAGGCTTCACTGACTTTTGCCAGCTTAACATCTGCCCACACTATTTTTGCAGTCACCGACCAAAACCTGTCAAACACTCCAGCCAGTTAATTGGAGTCTCTTGCCTCTCTCCAAAGCCCTGACCTCAAATAAATACCACCCCCTCCTCCTCCTTCTCCCCCCCCAAAAAAAATTAATGTGAAAAAACCTTTGCCACGCTCTGTGTGAACTCATCAGACTGAGGAAATATCTGCTTCGGAGACAATTTGATTGCAGTGGAGTTGGGTTATTTGATTGGACTCTTGTTTCAAACTACAGCTCCCATGGATAGACAAAAGACTGTAATGAACAGCGAGAAGTCATCTTCCAAAGCTGATTAGTCATGGAGATAAAAAAGTGGAATCAACTTGAATACAAAACTTTTCAACTTCTAACTCTTAGTCTAGCTTCATGTGCTCTCATTAGTCAGAAGAAGTAGAGTTTCTGAAAGCCCAGACTCCCCATACATATTCCAATTAAAGATAGCACTCGCTTCTCTTGCCTTGACATGTTCACACGTTCCCTGCTCATGGGCTGCCAGAGGGTTTCACCAGCCCCTCTCTCTGTCTCCAACATGACATCACCTTCCTTCTTAGGCCATGTAGGCACTGGTCATGAAAAACAACTTCATTCCAGAATCTGACCTCAGCTCCAACCCTTCCCCTGTGCAGATACGTTGTGCCAGGCTGTGGGGTGGGACAGGAGGGACTTGTGGTTGCCGCACATCAGAAGCCAGAGGCTAACCTGCCTTCGTGTTCAGTGGCCCAAGCAAAGGAAGGGCCTTCCTTATTCTCTTTTGGGATTAGGACCTGTGCCATCCTGCTTGACTGACGCAGCTTTGTCTGGCAGGTGGCTGGGGAGTAAAAGCCAGCACACGTCACCTTGTAGGGCTCTGGGATACTCCTGGAGCTGGCCATTTTTCATGTAACTGCGCATCTCCTTTTTTCATCTCTGTACTTCCACCCTCTATTTTTGGACGGATTCTTTGTCTTTTTTTTTTTTTTTTTTTTCTTTTTAGCCATGCCCACGAGCTTTGCTTTGCCTGATGTCTAATCAGCAGTTGCTGCTCTTCCATTATCAGTTGGCAACGCTCCATCAGGCTCCTCCATCTCAAAAACTGCCCTCACACCAAAACAACACAAACACCTAGAAACAGGCAAAGCCGCTCCTCTCCCCTCCGCCCCTGAGGTGGGAGATGCAGGGGCCGGTGGCAAATGGCCACCTTGTTGCTCCATCTTGGCTTGTTACAGCTCCCATCCGTAGCCATCCCGAGGCAGAGGAGTAGTTACACCACTGAGCGGGCACTCAGGAGATGGGTACACTTGTCCCCTGATGGGGACAAACCAGTTCACCGCCAGCTCTGGCCAGCCTTCCCCCTCCCTCCGCACGCCCTCCCCCAGCCTGGCAGCCCCTTGCTGGTCTCCAGTGAAAATGCCCCAGCTTGTCCTCCCACCCGCTCATAGAGAGATTCCCTTGTGCATATGCTCACACGCTCCCTCTCTTTTCTTTGGGTCGCTCTCCAAAGCACTCCGGTTTTCCGTCTGCCTCACACACGACCTTTCACGCTCCACTTCCCTCCCTCTGGCACCAGATCCCTTTGCCCTCAGGCGGATCCAGATTGCCTCTCCCAGCACAGCGCAGGCAGCCAGCCCCCTTTCCCTCCGACAGACGTACTCCCACAAACCCGCTGAACCCATCCACACGGCTTTAATATTCATAAAAGTCAACTCTAGTCTAAAGAAAATGTGGTTGATGATGGAAGTATTTACATTGCAAATCACTTTTAATAACCCTCCGGTAGTCAGCCTGGTGATAAATGCTAATCCGTCTATCAGCCCAACAACAAAATAAACCTAACTCAGAAAGGGAGAGGCAGAGAGAGAAAAACCAGCCGGTGACAGTGAGAAAGGCTCAACCCTCCCAGGCATCACCCTGCCAAGGGAGACGGGCGTGAAGGCTTCACTCAGCAGTTGGTGAGAGCATTAAAAGCGTCGACACGGAGCAGGGGCAGCCGCTCTGCCTGCTCTTGGCCAAGCGAGGAGACACCCCGGGCACCCTGGAGGGATCGCCGGGGTGGAGGACGAGCCCTCAGGCACGCAGCCCCTTCGCTCGCTGGCGTGGAGCTGGTGTTGCCTGGCAGAAGGCGGCTGTCTAAATGCCAGGGCAGTAACTCAGTCTCCTCGCCCGTGCCCAGGGCTGCAGGCAACAGGGCGATACCACGGGCAGGTGGGCTCTTGCCCTGTGTGCACTGGTGGGTGAGACACGGCCCACGGGGGACATGGGTCCTTCCCCCTGGGCCAACGTTGTCCCTGTGGAAGACGAGAGAGGGGACAGCACCTTGCTGTCACCTGCCTCTCTCCTAACAGTTTGCCTAAGGGCATAGGATGGCACATTCCTAAAGGGGCTTAGGACAGTTTAAAGGGTCTGAAATAACTGTCACCCTCAGGCCACGTTTGCCTGCAGCCTCCCACGGCTGCTCTCCCAGTTGAGGAGATGCAGGATGGTGCCCGCACAAGTCCTCCTTTTCCCCACCAAGCACCATCCCCAGGGAAACAGCCTTTCCCCCTCGTTCCGGCTGTCCCGGGGGCAGCAGCAGGCACGTACGGCCCCACGAGTCTCCTGGACGTGAGCTCTGCGGGAGAGCAGTCACTCACGGCTGGGGAGTGAGCCAGGACCCAAAACTTGCTGGGACGAAACCACGCTGCAGGGAGCAAGTGATGCTGCAGGGGAGCAGTGCAGGAGGACTTGCAGGGCCCAAGGCAGAGCAGGGCTGCTGCAGCCTTCCCGAGAGAGGAGGTGACCGAAGGCACCCAGCCGTGCTCCGCTACCTCAGCCAAGCCCCCAGGAGTCACCCACAGCCACATCTTCTCATGCTTCACAGCATGCCTGGACCAGAGATGGAGGAACAAAAATACCGACGCTGAAGCTGCATTAGACACATCACTTCGTGCTCAGCTGTTTCCCAGCCTCCTGGGCTGCTTGGAGGGACAGGGTAATGAAAGATTCTTTCCATTATTTGGAAAATGTCATTTTTAGCATCAGTGAAGGATGCCAGAGCCACAGCCCCAGGGAGCGGGTGACTATGTTTAGCCATGCAGCAGGTGCGGCCCCAGTGGCCGGGGTGACGGTGGCACCAGTGCCCCCCACTCATCCTGGGGTGCAGCCAGAAAAGCGGGGTACAGCCGCTCTGGCCCCTTCAGGGAAGCCAGGTGAGCGTGAAGAAGATTTTTGTGACTAACGTAGAAAGTCACCCTCCCACACCTGGCTGGTGCACACCAGTGCGATTCACACCAGCCCGTGAGCATCCTCGAAATGCCGGGGGGACACCAGACACCCGTGCTTGACGGCAAATATCGGTGCCTTAACTCCTGTGAGGGGGCACGGCAGGCAAAACGTTAGACTTTATCTCACCTGATATTAGCCCTTGGAAAGTTGGCTGTTGGG
The DNA here is from genome assembly GCF_964188355.1 of Buteo buteo. Lineage (NCBI taxonomy): Eukaryota > Metazoa > Chordata > Aves > Accipitriformes > Accipitridae > Buteo > Buteo buteo. The sequence goes on from NC_134176.1 coordinate 43,938,449, forward strand.
CATTGCCGATTGCTCGAGCTCATCAAAATGGGGAGGGCAGCCGCAGCCCCTGCCCGCTGAGGCTTTCGGGGAGGCTCAGGGAGCACGCACCTCTGGAGAGAGTTAAACACAACAGCCTGCTGTCTGGTGCGCTGCAATCTCTTCAGTCAATAAACATCTGCTTTTTGTGTTTTAGCAGATTGCTGCCGCTGCTGCTATTTTAAGGTTGCGCTCAATTTTTGTCACATTTGCCATATAAGCACGACTTCAAATATTTCAATGTAATTGTTTTGTTCCAGTCCCCATTCTTGAAACTCTTATTTGCTTTCTGGGTAATGGAAGGGGAAAATGCTTCTGAATCACTTCTTTTATACCTATTATCAAAAAAAAAAAAAAAGAAAAAAGAAAAAAAGTGGAAATGTAGGTTTGCTCTGTTCCCCTGCCTTTTCCCACGCTGCCGCAGAAGACAGCACATCTCCCCCGTGACCGTTGTGCCCGTGGGCCAGGCCTGGGCTGCGGAGCCAGGCGGCGTGCGGGGAAACACCATGCCTGCCTGCGGCTGCCTGCTGCCGGCAGCCGGTCGCTGTGCTCCCCGCGCCCCTCTCCCAGGCACCCTCCCACGCAGCTCGCTGCCTGACCATCAGGGAAAAAGCCAACAGGGGCTCAAGCCCCTTTAAAGAGATTAGTCTAATTCATTAATTTTCTAATTCGCTACTTCATTAATTCATGAATTCACTAACCCACAAATTCATTAACCCGCGTGCTTACGCGCACAGCAGCGGTTCCCTTGCCGTTGATGAGAGCGCTCAGCCTTCCTCCCCGGCGCGGTGCGGGGTCCCCGGCATCCCACCGGGGAGCACGAGGGTCTGGCTGCTGCTGCCTCTCCTCCCCCAGAGGCTTTCGGGGTACCTGCTGCGTTGACGCCTTCCAGCTCGGGAGGTCAGTCTATACTATTTCTATAGGCTGGCAGGTTCTGGAGAAGGTGCCAGCAACTTGCCGCAGAGCTGCAGGAGAGGACGGCTGCGGGAGACACCGGTCCACTAGCCCCCGGGCTACGTGGGGACAGAGCCCCTAAACCCAAAAAACTTCATGAAACCAAACCCACCCTTGACAGAGGCAGCCGCTCGCTGGAGGAGAAACTCATACCAAGCGAGGAGATGAGTCCCAGCCCCACCGAGGCACTGACACCCCAGCAAAGCTGCCTCGTAGCTTGCCAGCCTGCCTGTGCTGGGGGGGGGCAAACCCAAGCCCCTCTGGGGGCTTCCTACAGCCCCCCCAGGCTTCTCTTCCCCCCCAGGGCAGGGAGCTGGCAGCCCTGCCTGCAGCTCAGCTGCTCTGCCAGCAGATTGAATTCACCCAGCAGCTTGGAGCCTGCCTTCTAATACACATGCAGCCTAATAAATATTTGCTTTAATGCACCCACTCTTTTAAACACCTCTATTAAAAAGGTGCGTTTCCCTCGGTTTGAGATAATTGCCGGTGCTGGTGGGGGGCAAAGAGCTCTACGTGTGCGTCTCACCTCAGGCAGCCCAGTTCAGCATCCCATTTGGACAGGATTTGTGCTCCCCACACCCATATTTACCTCGCATAGAGCCCCCATAAATGTTAATGCTACCTACAGTCCCCTTCAAAGGGAAGGAAGCCAAGAGGAAAAAAGCAAGTGTGCAAAACCCACAGCAGGTAAAAAAACCACTCAGCAACTCCTGTATCGAGAAAGCATTTAATACAACCAGAACGAAGCAGATCCTTTCTTTCCCAAGAAAGGCGCTGCCCCTGCCCTGCACGTCCCTGCAGCTGGCGGGGACCGGGCTGCCAGTCGCTTGCCTTCATCCCGAGGGTGGTAAGCACGACGGCGGGCAGCCCCCCAGCATTCACACCTCTCGCACGCGTGGCTGCCCCTCTCCTCACCCCCCACTCCCCAGCCTCTTCCCACCGAAGTTCACCCCGCGAAGAAGAGCCCACGCCAAGGGTCCGGCACGGGCTGGCGACGGGTACGGAACTGCTGCGCCCTGCAGGGATGAAGGCAGCTCGCTGATGTTGGGGTCTCCCATTCACCCCCAGGTCTGTACCCCCCACCCAGCCCCAGCACTCGCCAAGGAGAATCTATCACCCCGAGCTAAGACAAAAACCTGGCTGAAGTCTTTTGGCAAGAGACCATTTCTCAAGGCAGAGCCAGGGACGGAGGAGACTTGAGGCTGCAGGATGCAAGAGCTCTGTTCTCTGCTGGCCAGGCTAATAACCCTGTATTAAATTACAGGCCTGGGTTCAGTTGTGGTTGTTGGTTTGTTTTTTTTTTTATAAGCTGTCTGTTTAGATTTATCAGTGTAATTCCTGATACTGCCTTGTCGGACATCATTACGATAATCTCACTACTGTGTCTGCCGGGGAATTGGGAGGCGAGCAGGGACTGCTGCAGAGCAGGAGGGTGGCAGGGCTGGGGCTGCCTGCAAGGCACAGCCCTGCAGCCCCAGGACCACTCACCCTGGAGCTGGGGACCCTGGGGAAGGTGGAGGCACAAAGGCACAAGCCCCTGCAAGGGGACTCAATAGTCAAAAAGTCACAGGAAGAACCAGCGCGGTCAGGGAAGACGACACTGAGGGAGGAAAGAACCAGCCTCCGGCCAGGCGGGTCTCCAGCCCTCGAATGATTTCTCTGGGAGGAAGAGAAGCCTGGAGAGAGGGGGAGAGGGTGCACAGAAAAACCTGGAGGATCTGGGGAAGCTGGAAACGAGCAAGCTCTGTTTTGGCATCCATCCCTCACCTCCCCTTAATTCCCAGTAATTGCACCATTTATTTAAATAAGGCTTCTCAGGGCAGAGAGCACAGGAGGAGGAGGAGGAGGGCAGGAGGCCACCAGCCCAGCTCCATCCATCCATCCATCCATCCATCCTTCCACGCTGCATCCTTCCCCTCTCCCCTCCACGGGTGCTCCCTTGCACACGCACACACATAACCCTCCTCCTCCTCCTCCTCCCCACAGCCAGGCCAGCTCCTGCTCTGCCCCAGTGCTTGCCCCATGCCAGCCCCCAGTCAGCAATTCGGCTGGTGAGCCCTGGCTGGGCTGGGGACAAGGTGCTTCTCCCCAGGGACCTGGCACCGAGACCCTCACTCGTGGCAGGGGGGATGCCCCAGCGCAGCGCTGCAGCTTCTCTTCCCAGCAGCTGGAGCGGGGTCTGGCTGAGGAGCTGCCCAGGGTAGCAATAATAGAGGTTTGGGATTTTTTGGGCATGGCATAGAGCAGAGGTGCCTGTGGGAGCCCATTAACCCACGTGGAGCATCCCCCTCCCCATCGGGCAGAGGGAGCCGTAGGTAGGAGGTGGGTAATCACATCAGCAAAATAAATAAAAATCCCAGCCCAGCCTGGTGTTTTCATTAATGAAAATGAGCCTGTGATGGGACTTAATTTCCAGCCCCTGGGTGATTAGGCTGGGGGACGGAGCCGCAGCGAGGGACACGGCTGGGCGGCTGGGCAGAGCCAGGGCCCAGCCAGATGCAGCCAGGGGCAGCGAGGGACCACGACCCCCTTCCAAGGGGGGAGCGGGCACATGGCCTCCCAACCCGGAGCGTGAGGAGAAGAGCTGCCAACACCTCCAGAGAGCAAGTGCTTCCAGCTGCCTTGCTGGAGATGGGGTGTTAAGAGCCGCCGTCGCTCGGGTGGGATCCGGCTGAGGTCACTGCAGGAGCGGGGGTCTTCAGACACCAGCTTACAGCACCCCTCTCCCCACTCTCTGGTTGTATCTTTGCCAGCTGCTGCTCCGTGCAGGCACTTGGCTGTGCCACCCTTACCCAGCTCCTGCAGCCTCCCTTCGCGCATCTGCCCGGGCAGTCGCTCGTGCCAGCGCTGTTCTCTTCCCAGCTCCTGCGGAGTGCCAGCATCCCCCAGGTGCTGCCGTGGAGTGGGATGGCAGGCACTCCCATAAGACAGCAAAAAACCAATTAGATTCCCCTCTTGGTACCATGAAGTGGGGAAAAATATATTTTCATAGATTTTCAGAGCTACGTGAGTGAGAGCAACACATTTTGAGGGCAGATTTTCTATGGAGAGACTCTGCACTCTGATGAGCTGAATTAATTCATAGCCGGTTGAGTACCTGACCCCACATAGGTTTTATCACTGAAATTAAAAAACACATCATCTCAGTGATGGTATTTCAAGAGAGGATAGTAAGCAGCTATGGTCTTACTTGTTTGAAGGGTAGAACTGTTTTATGAAATTGTACTTATTCCACCTGTTCAGAGCCTGAGACCCTGCCTGGAAACCCGGCAGCATCCCCAGCACAGGGGACAAGACAAGACCTCTTCTGCCTCAACTGTGGGGCAGGAAAACATCACCCTTGTGGGCAGTGTTGCGGGAGGACCCTTGCAGCACACATACCCTGTCCAGTGAGCGCAGAGCAAAGCAAAGCAGTGCTTAACAAAATCCCCGCAGAGAGCTGAAGATGCCAGGAGGGAGGAGCAACCCCTTGGGACCGCAAAGGACTGGTGCCAAACCGGTGAGACCGCAAGTCAGGGACAGGGAAGCTAGCAAGACAGATGCTGTGCTCCTGCAGAGGCCTAAAGGGCTTTTCCAGCTGTTTCCTAAAGGACAGGACCTGTTGCATCTGCATCTATCCCTAGAGCAGTAGCTGCCAACCCCTGGCAGGGACCCAACCAGCACCAGCCCACAGCCTCCATGCAAAAGCCCCCCCAGGTCCCTCCTCACCCCCACCGGTGCTGGGCCAGCCTCCCCACGCCGGGCTCCAGAGCACAGTCCCTCCATCCATCACCCCCTCCATGAATTGAGGCAAACATCCCCCTGGCCCAGCCAAAGCGTTACCGCCAGCCTTCAGCTGGGATGCTTCAAATAGCTGCACACTGCGATACAAATTGTACTTTGATGAGGACCATTAGGCCATCTGGATGGCCTTAAGCAGCCTTGATGAAGATGGAGCAGGGGCTGCTCGAGGCAGGAGGAATCTCGGCCATTTCAGGGCCGTCCGCTGTGCCTTGGGCTGATATTTGGGCAGGCAATGGGGCTGGGGCTGGCAGCATCAGGGTGGGTCTGTGCGGAGCGGGTCTGCCCAAGAGCAGCGCTTCAGATGGCCGACGTGTTGCGTCCCACTCTCCCCCAGTGTGGGCAGGACGTGGGCGCTCACAGCCCGGCTCCGCTCTCGGCTGGCAGAGTCCACAGATTTGCAGCACCCTGGGGTGTCCCCGTGGATGGATCCGAACCCCGGCAAGCATCATCTCCAGACGGTCCCGCTCCCATCAGTCCCATTAACTGTGTGGGAGGCAGCGCTCTTAAGAAGGAAAGCCCATGCTCGCTGGTGAGCATAAGATAAATAACACTCCTAAGGGGTGGAAAAAAAAAGAAAAAAGGAGCAGGAGGAGGTTGCTAGAGAAAATCACCTAGGGGGGTAAAGGCCAAAGGGCAGGGAAGGGAGCAGGGGACAGGAGCCTGGAGAAACTCAGGGTGGAGGAGATGCCCAGTCCTGCTAAGCCGCGCAGCAAGGGACTGCAGGGAGCAAGTGCAAGCCGAGACAGCACCAAAGCAGGGAGCAGCACACGGGACCTTCATGGGAATTTCACTTGCTGGCGATTTATTGGCTGCTGGTGTCCCCAACCCAGCTCTTTTATGGCACCTCGGAGTCCTGGTGGGGTTTTAGCCAACCTATGCCCCAAGTTTGATTTCCAAAGTAACTTCTAGGCAAGGAGCTCAGCCCCTCCGCAGGATAGGACCCACCGGTGCCACTTGTCCCCCTGGGACGGAGGCCACCCTGACCTTCGCCTGGCTGCTTGCGGTGTGCAGCCCCGTCTCACTGCTGCGACCTACATTCTGCCTCCCCAAACATACGGCATTGCACTTAACTGCATTAAACCCACAGAGTGCTGTATAGGGCTAATTTCCGATCAGGCTGTCAGGAAGTATTATGTCAAATACCTTACAGGAGCCTAAGCATATTATGCCGACACAGCTACCTTTGTCAACCAAATCTGAGGGCTCATCAAAAAAACAATGCCGGGTTTAGCCACCCTCAGCGCCTCCAGAGCAAACCCATCTCTGGGGCTTCTCCTGGGTCACTGCACCCCAAGCGCTGCCGACCACTTGGCCTGGGGCTGCAGCCCAAACTCCCCTACCAAGAGCTGGTGCCACTACAGAGGAGCTTGTATGACTTTGAAATAAAGGGTTCCTGGAGCGAGATCCTTACTCCCAACCCTGTGGGTGGCTGTGGGAGATGGAGCGGGGTGGGAAAGGCTGGGTGCAGGGCAGCACTTTGCACCAGGTTACTGCTGCCTTTGCACGCTCAGCTCTCCTCCTCCTCCTCAAAGACCGAGCCCCATGGCCCAGGCACTCTGTGTGTGTTATAAAACTACCTTGTCCTCCCCAGCGCCACTTGTCATTGCCGGTCACACCAGGTCCCAGCGCCCAAAAGCTGCTGTTTCACGGCTGTGCTTGCCACCCCCACTCCCCACAATGATGCGGCAGGACCAGCCTCAATCCCTCCCTAAATAATTGTTTTAATTAGCATTTGCTTTGATGTAGGTGAGCAGGGGGCAGCTGGCAGGGCTTCCTTGGGAACTTTTGCAGCGAGCAGTCAGATAAGCGCAGCCCTCCATACTGCCATAGCACTTAAACGCTTTAATATCAGCCTCCCCGGTGGCTGCCAGTCAGTCTTCATTAGCCCCTTTGAGCCTTTTCTAATGCTGCCTGTGGCCAAAACGGGATGGAGTTTGCAGCGCCTGCCCAGGCACAGAGCACAGGCGGGGGGACCCCACGGGTGGGTGCCCACTTCAGTGGGGGAACAACCCTGCCTGGCAGGGAGTGAGCAAATCTGGGGTAATGACCCCCAGGGAAAGGGCAGAGCCGTGGCCGTATGGCCCTGGGGAGGTTTGACAAGTACCCAGGGGAGAGAAGCTGGGTTTGGATACCAGCCAGCAAAGCGTGACATAGCCCAGCAAAGGGCTCTGGCTTTCAGCGGTGCCTGGTCAGCAGCCAGCAACCACCACCCCGATAACGGGACCTCGCTCGTGCCCCCCCTCTCCAAAGCCTGCCGCGAAAACAATCTGCCCATTAAAGTTTCCCTGCGACGGGGTGGCAGTGCCCCACGCGGTGCTTGAGGAGGGACTGGAATCCATTTGCCATCAGAGCCAGCCCCTGAGCCTATCAGGATATTACTATATTATTGAACCGGGGATTGAGGGACAGGCTTTAATAGCTACGATGGTATCAGGGCTCCACCATTGAACTCCAGGAAGGGCCACGGCTTCGCGTGCTTTCCCTGCTCCGAGGCAGCAATCGCATGCCACAGAATTCTGGAGGATAAAAATATTTTCATCTCTGCACCAAATTAACGCAGGTTCATACACAAAAGCTGTCAGCGGGGGGCATAAGCCCATGTTTGCCGAGCACCAGCACAGGGCTGATGCCAGCGGGGGGCATGGCAAGAGCTCCTGCCCGGGGAACACTCCTCTCCGCCTGGAAATCACCCCAGTTTTTGCAAACGCAGCGCAGCCCCCCAAACCTGCCACCGCACGCAGTCGTAGGGACGCACGGGAAGGGGCCAGCCCCGCACGCCGGCTCTGCTCCCCCCTGCTCCAGGCAGGGGCAGTCCCGGCAGGGCAGAGGCAGGACAGCCGCCGGCCGTCTCGCAGCAGGTCTCCAACTCTAGGCATCCCGGTCTGGCCTCAAAGACAAAGGAGAATGTACCAACACAAGGTAGAGCTGGGCACGGACACTTCACGTGTGTTGGTAAGGGATGCTGGAGCCCATTTAACACACAGCAGTGAGCGCTGGGCAGCAGGAGCCCCATTGCACATCAGGAGCTGTCGGCCGAACCCCTATTGCTCCCTTTACCGTCTTCTCCATTTCCCCAATTTACTCACAACAGAGCATCTACAGAGCCCCACCATAACCTGTCCCGGTCTCCTGTTTTCTCCCAGACGTTCAAGGCTTCCCTCTCCCCCAGCAGCTGCAAGGAGCAGTGCAGACACAAGGACAGCATTTGCCACCTGTGCCGTAATGCTCAAAAGTGACAGGCACCTAACGTGGAGCTCTGCTGGTCTGCCATTTGTGTGTGGCACAGAGAAAGGGTTTGGGGAAAGCCGTGCACCCATGGCACCCGTGTAGGTGGGAATATTGGCCTGGACATGTAGCTGAGCCTAAGAAATAGAAAGGACCAAGCCTAAATTACCATGACAACTCATGTTTTTGCACAGCTTGCACAGTGTCTGCTGTTGACCTCAGCCTCTGTAAAGCTGGAGTTAGGAGCTCAGAGGGTAAAGGTGGAGGGGCAGGGAACCTCGGCAGTTTCCAGAGCTTGGAAAGAGCAGAGACTCCAGAGTCCAACTCCAGCAGCCAAGCTGGAGCAGGGCTGCATGCAAGGACAGAAGGAGAAATCTCGGCGGCTACCAAAACCCACGTGCCAGCCCAGAGCTCATCATCCTACCAGCCACAGCTGAAGCGAAGGCTCACTGCGGGGGTAGACCCCAGCTGCAGCTCTCCACGCAAGCGGTGGTCTGGTTTCAACACCGGGTCCTCCTGGAGACCTCGGTGTCTGGCTGCCTCTTCCAGTGGTGGCATTTACTCCCTGCCGGGCTCACGTCTCCCATGGCTCACACCTTACCTGTCCCACCGAGTTGGGCGAGCCCTGCCCACGCAGCGCTGGGGACCCCCCAGTCCCTCCCACGTGGCACCACCGAGCTGGAGGAACCCGGCCTGAATCGATGAGCGAGACCCTGGCCCGGAGGCTGGATGCTTAGAGGCTGAGCAACAACACGTTGATTTTTTGGATGGGAGGGCAGAGGGGAAGCTTCACGGCGTCCAGCTCCTGGCTGGGAGGGAGCTGATGCCCGGGGCCGGCATCCAGGGCAGGACAGCTCGATCCCCGCCAGCTCGTACCGGCGCTGCGTGCCAGCAACAACCGCTTGAAAGGCAAAACAAACAGGAGCCGAGGGAGCTCACCGAGAACAGATGAGAGGCGCTTCTGTTCGAGACGCTGTGGGGAAACAAATCCCCGCGCTCGCCGGAGCGCACCGAGGGGGCTGTAACGAGCCTCCTGCCTATTACCGCGGTGGGAGCCACGCAGCGGCAGCAGGGCCGGGAAGAGAAAGGCCTCCGCTCCCGGGGGCGAGGAGAAAGGGGCACCGACATTAATTGGCTGGCAGAGGGTGGCAGCTGGAAAGGAAAGGCTGCCATCCCCCCCCCGGCCCCCTTGTGTGCCGAGGGCCCCCTCCACGCAGAAGCGGCAGCGGCATGACATTTACATGCTGCGCACCGAGATCCCAATTAGAGGCGGATGGCTCACATGCTGCACGCTTTAATTAATTTGCCTTTTCCTGTTGGTGAAGAGCTTCTCTGACAGATTGGGACTGAGCAGAGAGGGCAGCTGCTCCCTGGCCAGCAGCCCGAGTGGCGGGCGGAGGGGCCGGCTATGGGGCTCGGCTTCGGCACCGGTAACGCCGGAGCGGAGAGACCCCCCCGTGCACCCAGCTGTGACCCGCTCCCTGCCCTCTCCTTCCTGCCCAGCACAGCTCCTGGCCATCGGGTAGAGCTGGGGACCCAGCATCACCCAGCTATAGGGTCACCCCACGGACACCCTACGCCAGCCACACGTGGGTACGGCGTGGGACTTCAAATGGCGGTGCTGGAGACGGAGCCAGCAAAGGAGAGAGGGTGGAAAACACAGGACTCGGGGACAAGAGGGTCTCACCACTTTGCCGTACCACCTGCCAGGGTTTTGGCAATGCTCCGTAGCATCCCAGGTCTCCCCTCCGGGCAGCGCTCCCAGCTGGTTTGGTCCCAGGCCCAGGAGTACCAGAGCATTCAGTGGCTGCAGCAGTGCCCATGCAGGTTAGCGCTGTGAAGGATCCATACAAACCCCCCCCCTTCCAGCACAGCAGCTTCAACCATTACCTCCTCCTGCTGCCCCAGGCTTCTGGCACCTTCTCCTTTCCTAGCTAACCTAAATAATCTTTTATCTTCAGCTGTTCCCCTCCTCTTCCAGCTCATTAGGGCTTTTAGAGAACGCTGGCTCCTACCGAACCCAACCAACCCACCATTAACCTCTTTCCATGCCGAGAATTGGCTGTTACTTCTGACTCCAATTCCCATCTCAAACGGCTTCCATCTCCAGGAGGACTCTACCCCTCACCCTTGAGGTGACTAAGTTTCTTTAATAGCCTCTTGTGAAGGACTTTATCAAAAGCCTTTTGAAAGCTAAATAAAATTCTCTGCTCCGTATTTCTCCTTTCCCCAGGATTTTGTTAGCACGTTTAAAGGCTCCTGACAGGCTAAGGCTGAGAAAAGCTTTTGGTTTTTAAGATTATTTCCTGCTCCTACGCAGCAAAGCTCTCATTTTGCCTCCTAAATCGGGCCAGCAAGCATCCACAGCTCTGGTATGGTTTCCTCAGGCAGCTCTTGCTGAATTTCCACATTGCTCCTGGCAGGGTGTTTGCCTCAGCGCTGTGTTATCACACTGCAGCGAGCAGGCAAGCTGTGAGGTTTGGGGAAGGAGCCCTGTGCCGCTGCTGCGCTCGTTCTGGATGTGGGCAATTCCACCGTATCCTCCGGTTCCGCACAGGACTCCAGGCCCCAGGTCATTGTGCGGATTCAGGGGTGTTGCTTGAGGGTACAGGTCAGCTCAGCCCTGCCCAAACCAACCAAGGAAGGCTGCTGGGCCAGAACAGGGTGGTCCAAAGCAGAGAGAGTTTTGTTCCACATGAAGCACGGAAGGTGTAAGAAATAAATTGCACTGGGCGGGGGGGAAGTGAGCCCGTGGCATAAGTGTGCTCAATTTTCCCTCCTGTCCCTCCTCTTCCCACCCACCCAGCTCCCCCCATCAGATCTCTGGCAGGGACAGAAACTGAGCTTGGCACATTCTAGGTCTGAAACTCAAAAAAAAGCACTGCGCTCTCCACATACAAGCCCACCATCACTGAGAGCACCTGCTTAGTTGTGTGGCCACAGCAGGTCACCTACAAAGCACGTCCAGGGCAGCATCTGAAGATTAAGCCCACCCACACCCACCCTGCCTGCTGTTCCTGCTTAAAGCCTGTATGAACACAGGAGTCAGGCTGCAGCTGTCACCAGCCTTTGGCCCAGAGCTACAAAGCGGGTTAGGAGAAACAACAAAGCTGCCTGCTCTGATCAGGCCTCCATCCTTACCTCATCTGGAAGAGCTGCCCCTACAAACCTCGAATGAAAAGCTACTTTGGAGCTTCAGAGATGTCCCGAGTTGATGCCAAAGACAGCAGCTGTGGTTTGCTCCGGCTCCCACTGGAGCTCACTACCCACTCTGCCACCATCTCCGATGGGGACAGGTCTGGACCAAGGGCAAGTCCTCAGCAGAGCAGGCTTCAGGCGTCTGTACAGCAGCCTGGCCAAAGTGCCCAGCAATGGTGCACGCCAGGCCTTTGAAAATCTGCCAATGCTAGAGTGAGGCATCCCAGAAGACCCTTCTCCAACCATGATGGAAATTTTTTCTGTAGGTAGCTTGGCTCTGGCTATGGAAATGGACATCTGTAAATGCTCTGCAACACATCTACCAAGAATGGGCCTCAAGACTCTTCCAGGAATCGTGCAGGGAGAGGGAAGAAGAGATGCCAGGCTGAGCTGAAGCAGAAACAGGTTTTTTCCAGGCTCTGTTATAGTTTGTTTTCAAGCAGAGCAGTAAACAGCTCTGCCTAGACCTGCACAGCCCTGTCTGCCCAAGTCTTCAGCTGAGACATAGCTCCTCTGGTTCCCAAGTGCCAGCACATCCTCAGGCCACTGCACACTGAGGCAATACAGGGATGCATGAAACCTTCCTCACCACACAAGGGAATCCCGTTTTTCAGGCTGCTCTCCTGTCAGATCAGGGATGTGGTTGGCTCAGGGCAGGTTTTAGAGCCTCATTAACACTCTGCAATGAGGCCTGACAGCAGCTGATTTGATTTAAGGTTCATTTCCAGGCTGTGATTTAAGAGAAGATTTGCTTAATGTTCTCTAACAGACTCTTCTGACTGGGAGCTTGAGTGCTGCCTAATGACAGCCTTATTTATTGTTATGTCTTTGCAGCACAGAGTCTAGAGGAGGCAGGCAGGAGCGCAGCAGCTGCGGGCAGGTGCTCAGACAGCAGGGGAAGCATCCATCACTGCAGAGTTGTAACACTGGGGCATGCATTCCTTTATCCAGAACAGCCAAATACTGCGCCCCTTTTCTGCTTTGAGAGGTCAGCAAGACAGACCACTCTCTGCTTGCCTAACATAGACAGTGCTGCATCTCTACATACCTTTTTAAGCAGGATAGTAGAAATGCTCCCCTTCCTCCCTAATGCAGTACTTGAATGATGGGAAACGCAGAAGTGCCTGCTCATCTCCAGACTGGTTAAAAGGTGATTTGCAATCAAGACTCCCAAATGCTCCTCTGTCTTTCCCAGTTTTGGGCTTCCAACTCAAAGGCTGAGCCTACTTTCCTCCTGGGAAGAGGGTGGTCATCATCTGACATTTGTAAGCAACCTTGAGCTTCTGAGCTGGATGTACTTATCCCAAGGCTGAATACAGAGACAACCATCACTCAAATGAAGACAGTAGGTCAAGCAAGGGTTTGTCATATTTTAATGACATTGATCTTTGGTGTTTCCCTCGTTAGCACTCACGCTCTCCCCGTCCTTCCTCCACAAGCCTGCTAGGGATGGAGAGTTACAAACGAAAAGGAAAATCACATTTGAGACTAAAAACAAAATATCAGAGCCTTGATTTCTCCACTAGAAACTACATGTACAAGGTCAAGATTTCACATGCAACACCTTACATCACAGACTTATACCTCACACCCTGGCCTGGAGCTGAAAGACATTTCCTGCCCCCTGCCAAGGAAGTGTAGCTCAGTCCTGGCACCATGAAACCACTGGGATGGCTCATTCATGTTAATATTGGCACAGCTTAGAACATCCTTGCGTGAACTGCACCCTGACTAGAGAGCAGTAGCCCCTGTCCCTCTACCCATCTATACAGCAGCTCTGCTTAGGTTCCTGCCAAGTACTAAACTAACTCTCTAAAAAGGAAAGATCCCCACCTGTGAGCAGATCCTGAGCCACGCGGGTTTTGGCAAAGCCCAGTTCTTCCCGGAAAAGACCACAGCACAGACAGGACGGGTCTCAGAACACCACACTCTGAGGGGGGAGCAGTGCTGTGCCACAGAGCGGGACTGCGGCCTGGAAGACTCCTCCACTCCAGCAAGGGAGCTGGAGCATCAACGCCCAGGTTTGCCCAGCAGGACTGCCTGTCTCCAGAAGGATGCTGCAGGCCCCCTTCCCTTCCTTCACTCTACTGATCAGCCCCTGGGCATAAAAGGGCAGGCAAGAGGAAAGGAAAGAAGCTTTACAAAGGATGACACTGACTGAATTGCAGGGTTAGGGCTGAGCTCAGGGGAACCCATGGGGCTTCAAAATCTGCATGACGTGCAGCCAGTATGGTTCATGTTCCTATTAATTCTTCAGCAGTGGGAATGTTGGAAGTTAAGTACGCTTTCTTCCCCATGGCTTCCCTTGCAGTCCTTATCCCCTCCCACTCACCCAGGATAGAGAAGCCCTCTGAATCACCAGCATCCTGTCAGAGCCACATGTCCCTACTCTTCCAGCTCCTGGCCAGCTGTGAGGTACAGGTCTCTGCTGAGCAGTACAAGGGTAGCACCAACACACAACTCAATCTCTACCTGTTCCGCGACTCCCCACTGGTGCTGTCATTACTATAGAAGTTGGTACTGTCAGGAAGATGGTTATTATTAGTTAGGTCACTGTATTCAATTGGTCCCTCAGTGTCCATGGAGGACTGGGCCTGCTCTGGCAGGTCCAGATCACCAGCGCTTTGTCCTTCACTCCCGCTAGAGGCTGTCCGCGGGCTCAGGCCATGCTCTGACAGCTGCATAGACTCTGAAAGGATCCGTCCCTCCAGCTCAGCTGCTAGCTGCTGTGAGGTGGACTGCTGTGCTGATGTGCCCTCAACTCCGGTGGACTCTGCACCAGTCTGAGAGCTGCGGTGGATCCGGTGGCTCACAATGATGTTGTTGCCAAAGCCGCCCATGGATGCCATGGTGGTGCTCTGCTCCCGCTGGACCACGGCAGTCATGCCACCTTCTGCCATCAGCCTTTGGATCCTACTCAGGGCATCCTCCCCACTGGCCCCATATTCTGGACCTTCACCTGCAAGAGAAAGCAGAAGCAACTTTGGTGCACAAGACAAACCACAACACCAAGAGAAAGCATGCTCGGTAAGGTGCATCACACAGGGTGCATGTGCTGGGACAGAAGATGGGTTTTGTTCCAGAGGGAGCCCAACATTTTATTTCCATAACTTTTGGTGAAGCGCCTAACAAAGGCACTGAACTCTGTCATGAAAATCTTGGCCTCTCCCACAGGTATCCCTCACAGCCTTGTATGTCCAAGCCTTGGAGAAGCCGCTCTTATCTAGCCATACAGGTGGGGAAAAAAGAGGAGTCAAAGAGGCAGTGTGTTTTCTCACAGCTGCAGAGACAGTCCAGCCAGTCCCACAGGGGCAGGAAGAAAAACCTCAGTTTGCACTGCAATAAACCAAACATTTCACCATGGTGTTAAAGAGTCCTGTGGCCTTTCTTCCTTCACCTGTTTGAGAACATCCCAGGCAGATGACGTGATGGCAATCTCCCCAGTATTAGGGAGGACATAGGCAGCTGGCCAAGAGCAGACAGCAGCTACAGAACACAGTCTGTGCTTCCACATCACCTATGATCAAGGAAAGATCAAGTGTGTAGGCTCCTGCTCCCCTTGACTGATGTCTTTTGAGGAATGCAAAAAACATCTCAAGATCTAGAGTCTTAGTCTGCTCTATCTCCGAGGCTCCCCTTCATAGTGATGCTGTACTGAGCCCTGAGGCAACCATTGTCAGATGCCTTGGTTGCTAAAGATTACTTCTGAAGAACAAAATCTCATAAAAAATAGTCCATGTAGGAGATTAAATCCCCATGGCAGGAAAGGCCAGCCCAGTTCTGTTTCCCAGCATCCTCCTTTTGCTACAAACCCTACCCAGACCATTTGGGGAAAACAATCTGTAATCATAAACTGCTAGAATCATTCCACAGTGGGATCCTGACAGTTCTTATTAAAGAGATAAATCTTATTCCCAGCTCCATGAAGCTATTGCAGTGCTGATTAGGGGAGAGGAGAAAGCCATGAGCTCTCCTGGTACCAAGGAAATGAACACAAATGTCAACAAGGCTAGATGTAGGCAGGAGTTAAAACACAATAGAAAACAAAATGCCACACTGACTAGGAAGACAAAACTGCTTGGGGTTGTGGGATGATCATGTATCCAACATGGGAGCTGGTGTATTCAGCACAGGCGACACTGTGCCACTGTAGAGACTATTTTTTAAAAAAGCAAGATAGTTAAAGCTGTTAACATGTTATGCAGTCAGTCAGTGACAGCTTATTCCCTTTCCTCATGGGCTCAGTGGTACTTGCATCAAACACCACCAGCTTCCTCCGCCACAGGGTACAGTTAATTTCATCTTCAAGCAACTCTGCTGACATACTGCCCTTCTCTAAGAAATACTATGGACATTAAGGGCAAATTTAGTTCTCACAAGTAGAGTAAGTCCCTTTCTGCTAGGAATGTCATAAGCCTCCTATATCCACTATACATACAGCAATCACATAGCTCCTTGGTTAGAGCATCAGTGAGACTACAGAGACACCAGTAACCACATGAGAATCTGGAGCAGAGCATAGAGGAGTGAGCAAGAATACCCCCTGGGCAGAGCCTGACCCACAACTCTTGCAGAGAAATCCTGTTCAGGATGCGACTGATGCATGAACTAGGATGTGGTTGATGCATGAACTAGGAACTTGGCTGACCAGCATGAAGACTGAGAACGGAGGCAGCTATTAGACTGGAAACTTCAGTGTGAAAAACATGCATGCCAGGGGGTATTGAAGCATTAATCATGAGCAGAAATAAGTGGAAGGTTTGAGAAGCATGGTTTTGGATTCAGTCATCGCTTCCTTCTGAGGGCATAGTCGTAAGCACTTTGTTACCAACCACCTGGCCAGGCCAGAGAGGAAGCTTGAGAAAGCCAAGATGTGCAACCTGGCTTAGAGACATGCCAGCCAGCCCTATCTACACAAGTTCTGCAACAGCAGGTACTGTGCCCTTGACACATCACTTACTATCAACTAGCCCAATACAGGAGTATTGGTACAGTGAATCAGCAAGGATCCCCAGCCAATGCTCCTCAGCATTAGAAACGTGCTTCACCAGAGGAGTCCATGCAGGCAGCGCACACTACAGCACCGCCTGCTCTTCCCTGCCCCTTAATTACCATGTGCCATGGCTGAATTTCCAGTTGAGGCAGCTGCTTGCTCAGAAAACAGGCAAGGGCTGATGCCACAGCAGAAATCAGCAAGTCACGAGCCTTCAGACAGAGATGCAGCAGTGTTGGAAATTCCAGAAAGAGAGCCCATCAAGGGCCAGAAGTGAGACTCACCATTCAAGCAGCCAACAAGCACTTCTGCTTTGGGTGTTTGTCCTCCTCTTTCCCCCCTCAGGTTTCGAAAATGACTTTGGCTGACTGGTTCAGAGCAAAGCTTCCCACATGATTTGCCTTGAGCTGAGTTACAGCACAGATTCACATACAGCCCATTTCTACTGCCTGGTGACTCCCACACGCGTTCTTTTACCAGGCTGCCAATGCAGACTACATTAGTACTCAGTGCAAGTGAAATCAGCTAACTTCCATTTGGTGGAGGTTCAGAGTGTGCACACAGGCACTCACCCAAAACAACAGCAACGCCGTAAACCCCACACCTCAGATTGCTAGAAGTTTCAACTTGCTGCAGTGGCCAAACCCCATTCCTTGTGCCACCAGCTCAACAAAACTGGACAGAGAGAAACCCCATACTCATGACGCTTTTTTCAGACTCCAAAGGGTTTAGGCATATCTAGAGCATGAACCTGAGCTTTTGCAGGAGTAGGCCAAGTGACAGCACATCTAATTCTCCATACTGAGAAGGCAACTCCTTTTCTCTCATTTTATGCTCAAAACTACATTCTGATCTCCCAGGCTCTGTAAAATCCTTTACCTTAAGCTCTCATTCTTCTAAGCCTACCTTCTAGGGTCAGAAAAATAGAAAAACCTCACAGAGCACTACAGACAAAATCTAGAAAACTGAGCTAGCCAGCTCCAGCTCCAGTATGTGAAGTACCAGTCTAAGCGTAACACCTGCCAATTCATCGTCCACTTAGCCTGTCTCTGTATTAGAATCCATTGCAGAGCAGGAAGCAGTCCTGAGACAGTCTTCATTCTTCTGGACAGGAACACAAGTTCTGTGCCTGACAGGACAGAAAAGCATCACTCATGGTTCACTTCCGCAACACAAGTAAGTATTAGTTTTGTGTTCGCAGCGCTGTGTTCCCACAAACCTCTTCTACTCTAACTGAAGTGACCTTTCCAGAGGTCCAAAACCCCATCTATCCCAAACACTGGCACAAAATGTTATTCTTTTAAGTAATTATCCCAAAGACCGGGGGATTTCTGTCAATCTAGCTGACTGGCTCCAACATTTAACAAAATACTCCCTAGCTAATGCATCTGTCTTCAGAAGTCCTCTGTCACACTACTCCAACAAGACAAGAATTTGACACAGAGGACTACAAAGGCAAGACATCTGGCAGACTTTCAATGGAGCTGGGCAAAAGGAAGAAGCATTTCCACTCTTAAATGAAGTGGTCTCTGAAGTAATTACAGGGAGTACAACTTGTTTATCTCTGGGCACGGACACCTGATAAAGAGCAAAGCCAACAGAAGCAAGGATGAGATCAGGCTCCTCTGTGGCTGTGTGATATACTGACATGGCTCTTGAATTTTTTCCTATTTTCAGCTTTTGCCTTTCTAAAATCAGCAGCAGTTAGTAGCCATGCTTGCAAACAAAGCTTCAAAATTACAACTAAGAGTAAGCACTGCAGAGATATGTAAGTCTTCAGAGAACATGGAATAATAGCTCTGAGGTGTGAGCTGACCCACTAATTCAGATGCTCAAAGATAAAAATATCAGCATTTTAAAATGAATTCACTCCTTGCATAAGAATAGGAAACGGAGGGTCACCGCACAGTGTAACCAGCTATGAATAATCATATGTCCCTTAGTGCCAGAAGAAATACTACCAGTTACTTTTCTCCCCAGCCAAGCTCAGAAGCATGTTCACACTTCCTTTCTGAGGTAGCTAATCCAAACAACTCCACAGAACTCAGAAAAGACACAACTGCTTTCACTTGTAACAAATTTCTTAGCAATATCTCACGTTGCTGATGTGTATGAGTAAAACTTATTTTTGTAATGGGCGTTTAAAAGTAGCCCCCATAATTTAATCCCAAGAGAGCTAGGTACTTGGAGTAGCTCACACTGTAAAGGCTTACATAGTACATGCTTCTAGAACCTGATTCTATTTTTTAGGTAGCACTTTTCAGAGGGCTTTAAAGAGAAACCGAAATTTGCAGTTCTATAGGACAGGACATATGACGCACATCTTACATATGGACAGGCAGATGAAAGGCTAAGGGATCTACCCACGTTTCTACTTGGAGAATGAGAGGCAGATCTGGAAGTCCCTGGTGTCCTGGTTCCCATTTCCACACCAATCGCACAAAAGTCACATCACATCTGACAACAGCATTGCAAGAACATATTCAGCTAACGTAAAACAACATGTTTCTTTTTAGCATTTATGAGGCTCAGCTGGGGACAGGTTATTCCTGCCCGTGCAGCCCCCCCCCCCGCTGACACACGTTCCTAATGTCTCAGATTAAATAAGTTACATCACGTGCAGACACGCTGACTCTGCTTATAATTGCGCCTTAGGCATCCTCAGGATGCTTTGCTTATACCAGGTAAGTTTCAGTCGCATGTGCTGGTTTTTCACTACTAATAGTCTGAACAGACTGAATCCCACAAACCCAAACCTTCATTTTACAACTCTTTTTCCTCTCAAAAGTATCTGCTCCAACCTCTGAAAGCAGTTGGACAGGATAGAAATTTGTACTGGCTGGTGAGAAACACTTCAGCCAAATAGGTAAAAAACTATATGGCATGACAGTAGTCAATACGTTGCTCACCCAAAGACAGGCAAAGTAGCAATCCACTGACAGCAAGTCTTCCGATGGCTACAATTCCAGTAGTTACAACGCATGCCTACTTGCGCAATGAGCATTGAGCTAGCTATCTGAATTTTAAGCCCCTAAGACAATGCAGGTGATGGGAACCAAGACTACAATTGCCTTTCAATTATTTCCATCAAGTTTTTTTTGAGTGTGGGTTTTTTTTTTTTCTTTTTAAACAACTGGATTACCTGAAAGATGTATTGATTGTACTGTCAATAGGAAGGGACAGCATGGGTGCACAATCAAACAAGTGTCCTGAAGCTCTGCAAAGGTCGCTTTCCCTCAGCCTGCAGCACCTTTTGCACAGTTGCAGTCCCTGAGAGTTACTGTCACGTGCACCCTACTCCACAGATCCAGCAGCCTGAACAAGTGGCAGCCACAGCCTGACCCAGTCTGGACTGGGAATTACAGTTTCTAAAGGTTAAAGCTTTGGGCCATTAAATCTTGTTAGGAATTTTTGTTGGTTTTCAAGTGACATTTAATTTGCCAGTTGAATACAGATCCCTCCCCTATCATGCCTGTCCATTTGCAAGGCAAAGCGTAGTATAACTCCCAACAGACTGTTTCTAATTAAGAGTGCCTCAAAGTTACAACTCCATCACGATTGCCACTATGTCTGTCAGCTTAAAAGAAAGTAGGAGACAGCTGAAACACTGTTTTAGGGATTTCTTGGTACCTCTCCCTAGTTTTCTTTCAACTCTAACTTCCTTTGGTTTATGTGTGGCTTGGGACCAGAGTTCACAAGGCAGCTATCAACTGCTGCAAAACAAAAAGATACAGACATTAGAGAGATTCACTACTAATAAAGTCATCAAATACTCATTCCTCCAAAGGAGGCAGAAAGATAATCAGAACAGCAAAGTCCCCGCAGAGCTTTGCATGAGAAAAGGGAACTATTTATACCCGCACAGAGCTTAATTAGATTTCTGATGCAATTCTGCATACTTTTTTTTTTTCTGTACAGTAAGCACATATCTGCAAGAAATGCCCTGAGCCAGAATTCCCCACAACAGTGGGGCTGACAGGACATAGGACAGAAATAGGACAGAAACCCACTCTTGGTGGGTAGCACCAGCCTTCCTTTTACTTCCTTCCTTTTTTTTTTTTTTAAAACATTCAAGAGGTTTCTTTGGTCTTGTTTTGTTTTTTTTTCCCCTCGTGACAAGGTGATAACTAAAACACTTTCCTTTACATTACTCAGAATCACATCTGATTTATCTATTCTGCTCCTGATAATACTGCTAAGCCTTTACGTCGTGATTTACATCTTCAAAGCCCCATACAAAACACTAATTAATCTTCACAGCCCCTGTACTATGGGAAGATTTATTCCCATTTGGTAGATGATTAATAATTTGCCCTAGGTCACGCACCAAGTTAGTGGTAGCATATTTTTTCCCTTTTTTTCCCTTCCTGTCCCTGACATCTAGATCCTGCTATTAAGAAACACTGTTTCCTTTTCAACAGGCAAAGAGTTACGGTAGATACAGTGGGCAAATCAACCATTGGAAAAGCAGCACAGCATCTAATCTAGCCTGCCTGAACACACTGGATGAGCATCACAAGAGTTTATGATGCTGGAAATACAGTAACCTTAATGCCACAAGCAGCGCAATGGGGCTCAAGTATAATGTGATGCAGGAAGACTCTGATGAACCAGACTACTGATGCCACAAGTGTCCCTGGCTGACTGGTTGAGGTGTTGGTAACAGCAGCTGGAAATTTGTCTTTCTCCTTCATGATAGGTCCTTGTACTCTTCCTTTGTCATGGATTACAGAGGTTTTTTGGTTCCTACATGCTCCTGATAGTTAACCTCTTCACAGCTCCCTGCTTTAAGCTGCTCTCGAGCCTTTGCAGAGGAATTTCCACTGAGGATGCAACTGGCATAAGAACTGATCAACTACAGGATAAGACCGCTCATCTCATCTCCAGCACATATGTCCATACTGGAGTAACTCCTTTGTTCTAAAGATCCTTATATAGTAGACAGGAGTGTGATAGCCCGTTTTGCGGGTGAGGCCACTTGCAAGGCCACATGCAATAAGTCAGCGTCCGAGCCAGAAATGACACTGGATGTGGGAACCCACCAATCTTCTTCCAAGCAAGAAAGGGAGATAAAGACAAGTCTCTGTCCTAGGCTTGTTGCCTACACTCCTTTTCCTCCAAATGCTACATGTTTTGCTCCTTTGTAGAGATATGCTGCCCAAGGCACTGGTAAAGGACAACCCTTCCCCATCTCATTAATGGTCTAGTTAAAAACCACGATCTAGATCTGAAAATTGAAAGGTTAATTAGAAAGAATGAGATATTGAAACCTTCAGACAATTGCAGAACAGCAGCAGACAGAAGCAGCACTGGAGAACTCCACTGGTTTAACAGAGCAGAGAAAGACTCCCCAAGCCTGCAGCATAACCATCACGGCCTTGATGCAAGAAGGTCCCACGCTATACCCTGTTCTCAGCCTGCACACCACAATCAGTGGAAGAACCAGTTCCCACAAGTTCAGCATTTGTCCAGACATCCTACGTTCCAGCCTTATTCACATGCCCTCAACTGTACTAACCTTCTAGAAAGGTTAATCCCAGCTCCACTGAGATAAGCAGATGGGAAACCCCACAGGTCAGGAATTTGCCACTTTGAACAGAAGAGCAGAGATCAGAGAAACACAAAGCCTTATCACGTGCTGGATGCTGCACAACAGAAACTGGAAGAGGCACATGCCAAAAAGCATCTTTCAGAGTGACAGAGCACAAGTAAGCATACAGGCACAAACAAGCATGTCATGGGCTGCTTCCCAAAGCCAAGTGGGTTCATCATGAACCAACACCTTCAAAACTGTCTCCTTGATTTTCTCTGTCTTTCCTATGTATATACTGCCCAATTCTTTCTTAGCCAAGCCTTCAGAGTTGGATTCAAGCACAATGCTACAGTATAGAGACAAGAAGCCTGACAAAAATCACCATGCTTTCAAAAGATAAGCAATTTTATTATCATGTAGGAATTGCACATCAGCTGCGTCCAGCTGTTTACATGTTGGTGAGCTTTCCTGGACTGGAAAACACTAGAGGCATTTTTGAATAGCTGAGCTGGACACTCATCACAGCCTTCATCGATCAGACTAAACAGAATACTCATACCTGCTTTGTGAGGAGTGATTTACAGTATTTTATTTTGTATCCAGATGCTGAGCTTGTGAAGCCTGCACAGGTTTTAGATGCAGAGGATGAAGGACCAAGCTAAGCTCTAACACAGAGGCAGAAAGGATAATTCCTAGCAGTCTGCAGCCTTACTGATGGTTGGGGTTCAGGAGATTTGTGAGGAGTGATACCAGGACAGCTGATTCTACAAAGACACAATGATCTGGAGAAGAGTTCATTTTGCCCTCTAAAAGCATGTGAAAAAGACAATTCCTCTATTCATATGGACAGAGATTCTCTCTCCTGATCATCTTGGCCTAGCTAGAGGCAAATTACACTGCAGAAGTCTTTGCTGAAGAGATAACAGGAGTGTCCAAATGCATTGATAGGATGCGGAACCTATGTGGAAACTCCTCACTCACCAGATAAGCTCTGTCAGATAAATCATTGCTTCAGCTCCTACCTTCCCCAGTCCCTGCAGAGGCGGATTCCTGCTCCTGTACCTCCCTCTCTGTCTGAGTCTCGGCATTCTGCAGCTGAGGCGCCAAGGTCTGGGTACCCTGCGAAGTCACAGAGGTGGGGGGGTTTCGGGGTTGCAGGCCTATGGCATTCATCAGGCCCATGTCCCTGTCTGTCCTCCATGTGGCTCTGCTGGTTCTGAAAAGAGAGAAAAACAAATAAGGAGCATTTGGAGGCAATGTGCCCCAGCAAGACTGAAGCATCCACCTGAGCCTCTTCTTGCCTCCACTCCAGCCAGGCACTTGCTAGCCACTGTGCAGATGGGGCTGGAGGGAACTGTGACCTGCACTTATTTACACACACACAGACACGCCTCTCCAGCCTCAGCTGGCTGGTCTCTTGAATATTAAGCCAAGAGAGTCCTACAGTCCACTCACCCTTCCACAGAAGCAGTATGTCTGACAGGCACAGATAGATATCCCTGCAGCATCACTAAGCCTGCAGAACAACTCTGTCTCGAGGTCACTGAGTTGAGTAGGCAACGCGACATGCAGCGCAGGACCATAAACACACACACAACCCCCTTCTGCACGTTGGCAGGGCGGTTTTAACTCCAAGGCTGCAGCCTGTATCCCTTCTCTTGTCTGGACCTCCTAGTTTGGCAGCATCACACATGAATGCACTCCAGCAGGCATTTCTGCCCATTCCAGTTGGACAAGAGAAATTCTCTGTTCTCAAGAGCAAACAACAGGAACCACCTCAAGGCTCATTAGCTTCTTCTCAGAATTGAACAGCTGAAGTGTACAACGCTACAAGAGCTGAATCTTGACAATGCTCGGATGCTCTTTCCAAAACTGACCTCTGGCTGTAACTGCTGGGAATGGTAAAGAGATTCTAGCAAAGACTGTCTCATTCACAACCTTTTTTCATAAGGTTTTGAAACCTGCCACACTTTTCTTGCTCTCTCTTTGAGCTAGTTAATTCTTGAGCAGTATTTCTGCCTTCAAGCTGCTCCTAAGCCCATCGTGCAAGACTGATATGCCCTGTTTAAAAACGTGAGTAATGGCAATATCCACTCACATGGCAGAGTAAAGAATCTCTACTGCTTATTTTTTACTCTTAATCAGTCCAAGGCTGTAGGACAGCACAGACATTGCCCTGTACACCAGCTTGTAACTTCCTTGGGATCCTAGAGCTCATGATTCAGAAACCAAGACTGCCACCCTCTTGGCGAGAACAGCTGGCTTAAGGAGAAGTACTCTTCACTGGGAGAAGAAGAAAGGGACTAGAGCATCACCCCCATATTTAGAATAACTAATGTGTGCATCACTGGACAGACTGGATGAAGCAGCCAATAGGGCTGTCAAAGGATTTAGCTTTATTTTTAGAGTTTATTGGTGAGAAACAACTGACCAGAAACCAAAGGGATGAAAATCAGTCACCAGGACTGCCCAATGGGTTTGCACCCATCTCTGTGAACCCCCCCCTCCATTCTTCAGTTATCCGCCAAAGATAATTTAGTTTGCTGTCCTGGTTTCAGCTGGGATAGAGTTAACTGTCTTCCTAGTAGCTGGTACAGTGCTATGTTTTGAGTTCAGTATGAGAAGAATGTTGCTAACACTGATGTTTTCAGTTGTTGCTCAGTAGTGTTTAGACTATAGTCAAGGATTTTTCAGCTTCTCATGCCCAGCCAGGGCACAAGAAGTTGGCACAGGACACAACCAGGGCACCTGACCCAAACTGGCCAACGGTGTATTCCATACCATGGGACGTCCCATCTAGTTTAGGAACTGGGAAGTGGGGGCGGGGAATTGCCGCTGGCGGACTGGCGGGGTGTCGGTCGGTGGGTGGTGAGCAATTGCCCTGCGCATCATTTGTACATTTCAATCCTTTTATTACTACTGTTGTCATTTTATTAGTATTATCATTATCAGTTTCTTCTTTTCTGTTCTATTAAACTGTTCTTATTTCAACCCACAAGTTTTACTTCTTCTCCTGATTTTCTCCCCCATCCCACTGGGTGGGGGGGGAGTGAGTGAGCGACTGCGTGGTGCTTAGTTGCTGGCTGGGGTTAAGCCACGACATTTGCATGGTGGTTTTGATGCATCAAGCCTCCCACAGCTTGCTCAAGGATGTTACTGAGGCCATGGATGACACATGTACTTCACTATCACTGGCAGCACTTTTGGGCACTGAATGTCACTTACTGGAAGCAGGCCAGGTGGCCCAACTAGGCAGTGTCAGAGGTGGAAAAAATTGCATAATTAAAGCTGCCAGTGCTAAGGGAACAAAGAAAAAGTGGTGCTGTCAGATGTAACAAAACCAGCAAAAAGGGTCAGGTCTCTCTAACCCACACCCAGGACACTCACCCAGGCCGCTCAGTGCTCCTGCTGCTGGAATGCACAGCGAAGACATTCTCATTCAGCTGGTCCCAGTGGTACTCAACTCCAGAGTTTAAGGCCCTTGAAACACCAAAGGAGGAAAAAATATTAGTATGGCAGGACACTATTCCAGCCAGCACACATTACGTCCCCACAATATGAAGGACAGTGTTGATTCCTGCCCTACAGAAGCTGCAGATCTAGCTCAGTTCACGTTTTCGTTAAAATGGCTCATCACCATAAACAACCTTGCAAACGTGGAGCACTGCATTACCCAGATTGCTCTGGAACATTCTATTAATTTCCATTCAGTATTAGCACTAAGGCATAGCAACAGGAACAGAGAGGTTTTCAGGAAATGAAGACATACAATTGTGTGTATAAAATCAGGTTACCCTAACTCCAAGTGACTAAACAAAGAATTGGAATGGGAAGGCCAATTCTCTCTGTGGTGCCTGCCAGCATTTCCTGCACTAGGTAATGCTCAGTAAAACACTGCTCTTATTCGACATTTAGTTTCTTCGCAAATGGCTCTCATTCTACCTGTAATAAATCTCTACACAGCCCTCTCGCTGACAGTCACTGTGGAGCAAGGGCAGATGTAGAGGATACTTTAGTAAGTTTCCACAAAAGAGTTTGCACTGGATCAACTACCTGTGTGTCCGAAAAGTCCAAAACTTGAATTTTACAGCTAATGCTACTAAGTTTAACAGAACAGCCAATGCTTTAGCAATCTTTCACAGTGCATTTCCCGAAAAGATACATGAAGGCAGGGCTGGTTAATCACTCCACAGGAACAGGCAAGGTTAACAATGTATTTGCAGATCATCATATCATTGCTGAAGACTATGGGCAATCACAGAAACTAAACCACCATAACCATAATGCTGTAAGTGCGTCCCCCACTATTTCTAAGGCCCAACAGCTCTTAGACTGGAAGAGGGTAAGAGCGAACCCAAGCTTACTCTGTGCCGTACAGAAATATCAGAGGACAGGCACACGTTATGCAGTCCAAGGCAGTATGGAGATCTCCTATCTACTGCTGTGTCCCACCTCCAGAAGCACTACGGGCTGCATTGCCACGGAAGAGACTTTCTGTACAGTGTTTTGCCATGCCATGCCGACGCACCAGCTCCCTGTGAGCTGGCCTGGGAGTTTCAAAACAGTGCTGTGTACCACCACATGGCTGCTGGACTGCAGATTTGCCCCTGATGGTGCTAGGCAGAGAGTTAAGAGTGCTGTGCAGTGTTCACCACAAGGCAAGTAAAAAAGAAAAGAAAACAAAAGGTCCTGTGCAGACAGAAGGGAATTGCGTCTGAAGAGCTGGACTTGCATCACACCACAGGCAGTCTCAGAGCATGAACTAAGGCTAGTCCCACAACCTGAAGGAAGGATTCAGGGCAAGTGAATGGTAGCTGGTTATGGCTCGGGCACAAACATGGTGTTTTACATATATATAAAAGCTGTTGTCCCTGTAATGAGATGCCTCAGCAGAACTGGCGAGAACCCCAGTTTAGTGGATGCCGCAGGGTCAGATGCAGTGCAGGTCAGGTGGGAGAGCTGTGTGTGCTGGAGGCCTCGGGCTAGGCTGCTGGGGTGACAGCACCCCAGGTTGGGACCAAGGGCAAAAGCTAGAGAAAATTAGGTCAACAAAACCATGCAGAGTCTACAGGAAGTAATCAGTCAGCACTTTTTTTTTTTTATTATTATTTTTTGTGCTGAGCTAGCCCGGTGCTGCATTATACCCCATGAAAGCAGCTTCCAGGGAGATGCTGATTTACAAAGGCTCATAGTTTATTGACAGATGGTAACCTGTCACTAAAACTGTGCCAGTCCCTCTGGCTTCTCCATCCCCTGCCTAGTATACTGAGACTTAGCTGTCACACTTTGCTGTCTGCAAAGTAGCACACTCCCTAGGCAAGTGAGGCTTTCTGACCTGGTAGACAAAATTTCCAGAAAAAGCCTAGTTTGCTTGGTATCTGCAGCTATTATCCAACAGAGCTAAACTGACCCATGCTCTTTTCCCCCTCCTTCCACACTACTTTATGCTTTCCAAAGTACAGGCGTGGTCCCCACAGCCACCTACACGACTGGTATTCCTTGCCAAGGTGCTCCATGTGCCCTACCGGTCTTTGCCAGCTCCCAGCTCTAGAAACCAGAAGACTGCAAAGCTTTCCCTAGGCCAAAATGTGAGTGAGCAATACTGTGTTTCCCTTCTTCCCCCAAACACTGTGTTCTTGTACTACACAGACAGTTCAGCTCCTGTGTGTGCACACACATACACCCCCCTGAGTCTGATGCACCTCAGTTCTACAAAAGCATGATGGTACCAGGCTGACATGAAGTATGCCAGGTTAAAAACTCCCATCCCTGCTCCTACCCATTCTGCAGAGGCTCACTGCTGCACATTCAGGTTGCCAGGCAGGAAAGTCCATTCTAACTCCACGCTGTCAATTTGCACCTTTCCCTGGATGGTGAAATCAATAGCCATTCCATTTAATACATGACTTTGCACGTTGGTTTTAAATACTGCCATTTATCAACGGAGTTTCACTGCCAGGGTCCTATTAGGTACTCATTTAGTGCCAGAGGATCAAGGACTTGGCTTTCCTTTCCCAGAAGGAGGACCTGCAGCAGCTGGTGCCACTGTTCCCATTGCTGACTCTGGGAACACTGATGAACAGGCATAAGCCAAGCTCACTAGACTTGGCCACGATGGAGTTCAACATCCTCAGCACCACTTTAACCTAGCTTTTTAGTCTGGACTATGCGTGTCTCCCTGCAGGGCCAGAAAAGTGGCTCAGAATAAATGAACAGTTGGCACTCCCTACTGTAGCAGCAAGCATCCTCACAGCTACCCTTCAGCAAACTCTTCTGCCACTGGGGTCAGCTAACCAACTTAATCTCTCCCAACTCCACCTCTTGCAAAAGACTGGAAGCAATAAAAACCTCAGCACAATCTTTGTTCTCTTTTGCATGCATCTGCATCTCTCTGACCTGCATCTCATCTGCCTCTGCACAGCCCTAACACCAATATCCAGCTTGCTCCCAATTAGGTCCTCCAGCCTTTGGATGATTGAGGCTACAGAAGAGATGTTTCAGACTGCATCAAGGTATCCATCAAGTGGAGAAAACAAATATCTGAACTTCACAAAGGGAACTGGTTGGGCACTATCTTTTATATGAAGATCATAACTTCCCTTCTTAATAAGCAAAGATTTCATCAAAGAAATGCTGCTATTTATTGTATCTGTTAAGTGCCATACAAGACCATGCCTGCATTAGAAACTTGATCACACAGTTGCACCTTAAATGAACTTAGATACACAACGAGATGTATGTGACAACCACAATTACCTTAGTTTAAATCAGATTTTCAATTAAGCTTAAAGATTTGCACTGGTTTAAGCACACCTATTTAAAACAGTCCAATCTCCCTTTTCAGAAAGCCTAAAGGTTTTTTAACGCCCGTTGCAAAATGTTGCTTGAATTTTGTAAATTAGCAAGCCTTTCACAGCACGTTTCCCAGGAGATTTGCAAATCAAGGCCTGACTATTCATTTCACAGAAGCAGAGCTTACACTGGAGAAATGAATATTTTTCAGGTAATGTAAGCATTTATAAGCATTTAACTTTTGCTCCATCAAACTCTAGACATGGAAATGCTGGAAGCACTTGACATTTTCCAAGGCATAAGGTAGAAGCTCTGTGTAGCATGGAGCATGCTGCCACTTGGATGTGGATGCAGCAAGGAGGACATTTGTTGCCCAGGGCTTCAGGGTGAAAAATTGCAATTCTCCACACTGTGTCAGTCATGGACAGTGAAGTCCACTTAGTCAAGTTCTTATTTTCTTCCTTTTTATGGCTGTCACTAAGCTCTCTAAGCCCTCCCTGGAAATTTCCATTAACTTTTTAAATGCAGAGCTGCTCACAGCCTGGCTTTCCCAGCAGGGATCTGTTCCGAGATGGACTTTTCCTTCATGCCTGTGTCCAGCTCACATTATTAATGAGCTTGGAGAGGATGAAGGGCACAGATTTGCATGCTTTGCTGAAAGTCGAATAAGGATTCAGAGTGGAGCCTGTTAAGTACCAAAAGCCAACAACTTAGGCAGCACAGCCTCTTCCTCTGCATGGAGGTATTACCTACACAGCTCAGGTATGTCCCCCTGAAAAAACTAGGACCAAGCCATAGGAATTAATGACAAAATTATTCATGCGTGACAAGAAAGCTGAAATATGATTTACTGCATTGGCTTAACCAGTATTTGAAAAGTAAACTGACAAAGCACAGGTCAGCACAAAACAACTTAGACATCTAGGTAACCCCCTAGCTGGAATATCCAAAATTGGGAGTTGAAGAGGAGGAGGGATTAGGACAAAAGTTCCCCCACTCTACCTAACAATACAGCTCAGCAGCAAGATGGCAAGACAAAAAACCAAAAATTTGCAAGTAGGGTATGCATGTCCAGGACTGCATAAATAACACTGACTATCTTTTCACTTAAACCATCCCCAATATTGAAGAAGGTAGCAACAATGGGCAAATCTGCTGCTCTCCTTCAAATCCTGCCTCATGGAAAGGCCCAACAGTAAGTAGCACGCTTGTCTGCTACAGCATGGAATTAAATTTTGATTAAGACACTGCTGCCTGCAATCCCACCTAAAAATATCAGCACAACCCCATTACTACCATGAAGATTGTGGCAAGCCCAACACTGAGAAGACTAGCTGCAAAGCAATGCCATGCAGCACACAGCTAGGCGAGTATCTGATTTTCATGCTGCCAAGGTTTGCTTTCTCAACAGAAGAAATTACTCTTTAAAGCTGATTTCTGAAATATACTGTCCATTCAAGATCACCAAGAACAAGCATACAAAACCAGGTTAGTTGACAAAGGATTTGAATTCCCCAAGACATGCTCTACTCCCTTTGTGTGAACTTGCCATTCTTAAACCATTCAAACGATATCAAGGAAATACAGTGAGCTACAGAGAGCAAGGTGACACTATGCTAAGGAACAGGAATCCATTGTTCTTGTTTGGGAAGAAAGAAGCAGCACATGGTATCTCACACAATGCAATGCTTGGCCAGATTCCAGATGCATCCTTGTCAGCAGCTCATTATCTCTTCTGCCAGCGTGTGATGATCAGCACAGCAAGCCCATCCCTGGCTCCCATGATTAGCTAGGCAACGGTATTGTCAGTACAAGGCAAAGTTTGGCACTCCCAGCAGCTGCCTGGATAGGAAAACAATCATTTCTAACACTCTACTTCATAAATATTTAGCTTTCTGTGCAGGCGATGAACCACGTGCAGAGACAAATCAAAGTAAAAATTGGCTGCAGTGCAAACTGTATGGAATCAGCAAATGGGATTCCTGGAGTAGCTCTGCTGGGCAGTAATCCCGTTAGACCAAGGTGGCAGCTTCACTGATACCGGACTATTTCAGAGCACGTCCCTGGAGTACAGCCCACGTATGACTAGCCAGGGGAAGCTCATGAGACCCAAGTATAAGAATTCCTAACAAGGTAAGTTGTACAGACCACAAGATCTGCTGTTTACGATTAACAACCACACAGACATTTAAGTGACATAGGAAATTATCCTATTCATCACATTCAGAAGAACGATGGAAAGGTCACCCCTTCTCTGGAACTAGCAGCGGGTGCATTTTTACTCTCTACACTGATACAGCCAGCTGATACTCCAGAATCCTGCAAGCTTCGCCCACCTGGAAACCAGCAACCATGCAGAAACACATCCTGACACCTACTTGAATCGCCAAAGGTGCTGCAGAAGCAGGACAGCAAGCAGCTTGGTGCAGCTGGTAGCCATGTGCCTGCTTCAGGGGGGATGCCAACTCAACTCAGAACACCATGCAAGACGACCGGTCCTGTTTATTTGATCGTGTCAGCTAGGTTGAACAGTGGGATTTTGAAGAAGCTCTATTCAAACTCACACCATTTAAATGAGGCCAGCCTTATAAATTTGGAGGCACTAGTAGCTAATAACACTTTTCTGCCTCAACAGCATGAACATGCACAAGTTTGTTCTGCCCACCAGTAGGCAACTAAAACTGGATACAGCCCAGGCTCTTGCAGCCAGTGGATAAGATTTAGACAGCAGGCACACCTCTAACAGTCATCTTCCCTGGGCAAAATTGTGACATTGCAGCTAAGGAAGAGAGAGTCACCTGTCAGCCAAGCTGTTAAAATACCTGAGAGAGAGAGAGCAAGAAGAGAAGAGACATTAATACAGTAGGAAGAACACAAACATGATCATGATCGTTTCTTCTGCTCCATAGGGTCACCACAGCTAAAACCCAAGTGACTTCCAGGAGTCAGCATTTGTAACTTGCCTGTTCCAGCAGTTTGCATGTAGCAGATGAGCAGACTCATGACACAGAGGACAAACCACAGAAAGCTAAAGAGGAATTTGACTTACATTCTAAGGGAGAAAGTCATAAATTAAGAATCAGTCTTCCAACATGTTCAAGAGGAATGATAAATGGAAATCAAGCACCAAGACAGTGACAGAGCAGGACAGAGCTTTGTATGAAAGTTTGGATGTTAGATTATTTTGGGACTCAAGAACTAATACTGAGGTCGACAGCGCTGCCCTTAAGGGACATGAAGCTACACAGCAAAACCTGTGTTGAGAATAAGGACAAGAAAAGTCCCTCACAGACAGCCTTCATGCTTCTACCAATTCTTCTACCAGAATGCCACAACAGTTTTTTAAAGCAGCTTTTCCCAGAGCTTTTTTACACCACTGTCAGTGTGACAGAAGAAGTTGTAACTTGTGCCTGAGAGAACAAGAGGAACCCTTTATAGTCCTGAACATGACTCCCGTAATACCAACGTTGTAATTAGACATCAGCCGCTTCAACATGTAGAAGAGATATATCCCAATTTCGAGGGGGCAAGCTGAGGCCATCATTAAATGCAAAATATTTGGAAGCAAATGGACAAAACACTCAAGCAAGGTGGGCCCAGAGTTATGATTTGCTCCTACAACACTGGTAAGATTTTTGCATATGATTTACTGCGTTACACAGTAGTTTTAGCACTATTTAAAAAATGCATGTTTATGTGAATAAGAACATACCATCCAGACAAAATAGCCTGGAATAAACGAGGCAGAAATAAACCAAATAATTTCCTGAATTTTCACTGATTTTCTTCTCACTCAAAATCTTGCCAGTATTCCATGATATCCTTCACTTATGTGGCTCCAACCACATCAAGTAGCACAGAGGGATCCTTCAGAAGGTAAATAACAGATTCCAGAACACAGAGCTTTAAGTTCCTTAAATAAGAACAATTTAGCTTGGTATCACCTTAAACCAAGCTCTAAAGATGGATAACTTGCTTAAATTCCTCTAAAAACCTAAAGGCTTGTTAATTGCTTAAAGTGATTATAGGCAGACTATACTCCAAATAAGCTTTGAACCCTCAGAATATCTTAAGCTGTTTATGATCTATCAGCTCTTCCAGTGGCTTAGACAATTTAGGATGTTAGGAGTCTTCGGGGGAGTGCAAATTGCTTAAGCCTTCTAAGGCCTTAAACATCTTAAACTGCTAGAAGTCTTGAGAGCCAAAGTCACTCTTTGG
Source organism: Buteo buteo (assembly GCF_964188355.1). NCBI lineage: Eukaryota > Metazoa > Chordata > Aves > Accipitriformes > Accipitridae > Buteo > Buteo buteo. Next base: position 43,971,163 of record NC_134176.1, read on the forward strand.
TCTTCTTTGAACTTTCACCAGCATTTTAGCAGAAACTAATATTTACGTTGATTCAAAGGCGACTTCAAAGTAGGCTTGTTTTGCAACTCTTATGCCAACAAGCTAAACCAGGAAACTGCATTTGGAATGGGAGAAATCAACTTCAAAATAAATATTTAAAATTAGCAAGCACAGCAATGCTTTTTTTTTTTTTTTTTTTTTTTTTTTAATAGAACATTGTGATGTGCACACACAAAGCTACCAAGCTTCAGAACCAAGATCTTGGCTTGGTCTAATCTCAACGAGATCCACAGGGCAAGCCAACTTTTATATTTTTAATCTTCAGCAGCTTTGAAATTAGCCAACCAAAAAGTGTTCTGTTTAGCACACAGGGGAAACCTGCTCCAAAAAAAAAAAAAAAAAAAGAAGAAAAAAGTCGACAAAAAACCCAAATCCACAGTTATTACTCCAATAACTCACAGTTTGTAGCCATTGACTTGAGACCATTTACAGAACCAGATAGCTTGAACATTTAAAAAAGAGAAAGAAAATGAAGAAAAAGTTGGCTGTTTTATTTGCTAGCTGGATTCACTAGAGTCCTGCTAGAAAACACAGGCATAAGGGACAACAAATAAAACTCCACAAATACACTGGATCAAAGATGAGAAAATTAAAGATAATCTTATTGGAAAGTCAAGGGAGTAAACAACCAAACAAGGAAGGTCTAGTATAGACCTGCAGAGAAAAGAAAGGTTATAAGAAAGCAGGATGGACTGGTGCTGCCAAAGAGGGAAAAGACATTCTAAAAATAAACAGGAAGAACATGGTACTGGAATGAAAAAAGGTCTATTCATCAGTGAGGCTAAGGACAAAAATCAATAATGACTCAAAGTGGCTGAGATACTGAATTTTTTCTCTGAAGTCTCCACTTAAAATATATCCAAGGGTACTTATGCAATTAGGGAGTAAGAAAGAAGCCAGACATAGCAGCTAGTTGCACTCGTTAAGAAAATGAAAAAAAAAAAAAAAAATTAACTTTTTTGAGCCATTCATACCTGATTTTTAACATTACAAAAAACTGAGGAAGTGACAAAAGGCCAGAAAAGCCAACTTAGCAGCATTCTTCAAAAAGAAAGCCATACTTAAATTGACAATTACTCTCTCCTAAGCATAACTTTTATCCTTAAAGACAGTCATGTAACAAAGAGAAAAAAGGAAGATATATGAAAACAATGAAAGAGTGAGCCACATGCAGTAGGCAGTAAGTCAAATAATTGCTTGCATGAAGTTTAATTGCTTTTGTAGATAGAATTAGAAAAAAGTAAAGGAAGAAAAGGTGGCAGGTGTGATCTGAATAGATATAAGTGAAGCATCTGGTAACTGTTCTTAGAATAAGTGGTCATGCTTTTAGAAAGATTGCTATCCAACGTGAGAGCCAGTAAGGACCTGCAGAAGCCCAGTGAAATAGCACACAAACCGGTAAGCAGCAGGCGAAGTTTCTTTAACACTGGGCTCTGTACCAAGTTCCCTTTCTCATGGTGGAAAATAAATGTCACTAACTAGTCAGTGCTTCAGTGTACCTCGAAGAATTGGATGAGGGAAATGAACTTGCTAATAACTGAAGACTTAAAGCAGCTCTCAAAATTTATGTCTAGGATTCATAGACATATTAAGTGGAATTTTATGAGGGCATCTTCCACCTAATGCCATCATTCATCCTGGATATCAAATTCACATACAGAAACAGAAACAGAAATGGAATAAAAAACAGTATCAGAATGGAGCTACTGTTTAAAGCCTCCATATTACCATGCTACTTCTCTTGCATCTGCAACGACTGAGCCTCTTGGCACTCAGGGTACCTAAGGCTTCCCTGCACAATTTGGAAATAATTCATTTCAGTTTTTTCTTAAATGCATGAATAACAAAATCCAAATATAAGCTTTCAGGATGTATCTTTAGTGCAAAATCGGCCATCTTCCCCCTTTTTCAGTCCTTTCATCAAACAAAATAACCTTTTACCCTCATTTAGAAAATTCAATGTATCTTGTGGTTAACAGGCAGCAAAAGTCCAGGACATGCATTCACTTACTCAGCCATGGTCAAAGGCCACTGTGCAGATGCTGCCTTTCAAGAGGCCATTTGCAGGGAGGACCCAGACATAACCAGTATCTCTAGCTGCCCCAGTTACCAGTTGTGAGAACATTCCCTGCGCAGGGTTGCTAACATCCCTCGGTTACACATGAAAGAAGATGGCTCCTCCTTCTGTCTCTTTGTTCACTCCATCCTCCTGAAGCTACTCTTAAAAGGCAAACAATGCACCAGGGCTTATGCTGCTGGGGGTTATCATTGCTAGAGGATGAAGAGCCTGATGAATGGAGCCAGCCAGCAGAGAGACATGATGCGCCAGGCAGCTGGATAGATTACCATCTCTTTACCAACGCTGATAACTAGATGCAGACACATTGTCCCCATTACTAGATGAGAGGATACGCAATTCTCAGAGGAAAAAAAACTGGATTGGCAGGGTCGGAAAATTGCAATGATCCTCTGCAAAGCACAGGAATTTATCATGGAGAGAATCTTCCCAGAATAATTTCATGTTAGAGGCAGATCTTGCCACAAAGAATTAAAATATGCACACCGCGTAGCACTTAATCAGTTTGAAACTCTCCACACCTACTTCCCAACGAGAGAATTCCAAGGGATTCCTCCTCTGAACCAGATGCAACTTCAGGGGGTATTTTAATTCCATTACCAGACACTCTGCTGAAGAAATCCTTCCTCTCTTGTGGATGCCTGCATTACAGAGCTAGCCCTAGACAAGGTGCTTTGAGCACTTGGTTTTGAAACACTTTTCCCAGAACATTGAGGTTTTGGATTAGTATTTTCAAAAGCACATGAGCACTGAGCCCTTCCAGAACCTGCTCCTGAGCACGGCACTCAAGATGAAACGGTGAACAACTGATATTTGGACCCCCTGCCTTTCTCCCATGGCAGTCCTCCACAAGAGAAGCCAGCAAAGGGCAATAAGCAGCATGCAGTCTGTTCCTCCTCACTTTCGGTCTCACCTGTTCATGTTCTACAAGACAATTAACGTTTGAGAAGCCCCACCACGGGTGTTTCTGAATGGGAAAGCTCTTGTTAGAACGTGACAGGATAGGAAAGGTTATGAGCGCTAAAAAAAAAAATTCCTTTTTAATTCAGTAGGGGTGTTTCTACTGTACAAGACATTGTGGATTTCATTCCATGCTGCAAAACCCAAAGATTCAGGAACCGAATCAAACCTTGAACTACGCAGAGCCAAGAAAGACGTACAAAACTTTAGTGAGCATTAGTGCTGGTCACAGTTACAGTGGATGTCAGGCAGCATGTGGTGGGGGAGAAGCAGCCTTGCGGGGGGGCTAAAAAAGCATTAGCAGCCACACAGAAAAGTTGTGTGCAGCAGGACAGCAGACGGGTGGGGGGAATTCATATTGCTCTGTACCATCTCCTGCAACAGACCTCCTGGCCACAGCGAGTAGTACATAGTAGTTCACTTAATTTGCTAAGTGGAGCACACTACCTCAAGTGGTGTACCTAAAGGGATTCCTGTTTTCATGTGGCACGGCTCTCCCAATGAACATTAGTGTCATGAATTTAATGTCTTGATTTAGCTCAATGGTGCGCACCCTTTAAAACACGACAGCCTCAGAGCTTTTCGATACCATGCTTCTGGACTGAACACAAGCTCATCTTACATCCAAAAAAACACAGACTACCATGTGGTAATGTGAAGCCATGTGCAAGCAGACAGCAGACTCATGATCTACTATGTATGCAAGTCTATCAGTTGGCAACCATCTACACAGTGAACCATGACAAGAGTAAACTACAGGACCCTCAAAAAAGGAACAGGCTCTCACAGCCTCATACAGACTGCAACCTGTTTCCAATCCACATCTGAGGGCCAAAACTCTTATCAGCCAGACTTGCCTGTGAACCACAGACCTGAGTACCTTTGCTCCAGCCTATCACTGCAATTGGTTAAAAAGCAACGAGACAATCATGAAGCATCCCCCAAAGACACTTACGCTGCTTAAGATCTACTCAATTCCATTCATTATTCTATGCACCTTCAGGACTTGCTTTTCTTCATATCAGCTTCCTGCACTTTGTACTCTAACGGTCACTTCCATGAACCTTCTCCCAGCAGCTCCTTTTATATGCTGGCTGACGATTTTTTCAGAAAATGAAAGATCAGACTCATGAAAAGTAAATTGCTTGTCCTGTTGGTCACTTGCAGAAGAAGCTGCTTCCAAAAGCTGGGTTCCTGTCCCACAGGAATCCAGTCCCCTGGGTTTTCACACAGACCATTCCTCAAAAGGACAGTGATTCAGCAGGAAAAGTAGACAAAGTTTTTAGCAGGTTAGAGAGACCTGCTCTAAGATGGATAGGTTTTTTATTTGCAAGCAAGTGAAACCAGCAGCTAAACAAGCAAAAGAAAAGAACACGAAGGACAGACAGACACTGCTGAACACCAGCTCCACCACCTTTGCTATTTGTTATCCCTACTCAGAATAGTATTTATTCATTGATAATTGGGATCTCTGGGTTTTCAATACAAGTCTGTATCTCACATGCATGTTCAAACTAACTTACTAGTAAACAACTTAAGTTGGTCAGCCTTTGAGTGTTTGGGAAAGGAGGAGCTTTCCTAATGTTACACTAAAAGTTTCTTCCAATTTAATCACATAAAAAGCAGAGAAAACAAATTGATGCTTTTCAATAGCACAATTTAGTGAGCTGGGTGTCACTCTGAAATCTAAGGAAGCAGGTACACAATGCCCTTTCTTTCCTTTACTCACCAGAATGCAACCCTGCTAGGGGTTATATCTTTGGCTAATAAAAACATTTATTCTATCCTCATAGCTACTGTACTGGCTCATGAATTCCAGTCTCTTACAGGCTTCTTTCAGGCCCATTAGGTGCATTTCCAAGTGTGGATGAACACTGCTGTCACCATCTCACCTTCCTACAGCACAACAGCTCTGAGAGCCAACTTGTCAACACCTGTTTAGACAGGGACCTTGGGTTCAAAATACTGAAAACTGCCTCATGGCTCAGCAGTCCAGTCCCACCCCAGTCACAAGTATTCAAGTCATACACCTGGCTCTGCCAGCCAGCTGAGCTGCATCTCCAAACAGCTAAGCCTTTTGCATCCACCCAACCAATGCACAGGCTATTGCAGAAGTCAGCTGGTTAGCCACCTTTCTCTAGTTTGCAGCCACAACCTAGTCATAGTCAATTTATGCTTCTTTGTTCTCTAATAAAAAGCATATAAATTTAAATAGTCTTCCTTTTCTGGAGATTTATGGAAGGCTATATAACCTCCTCCTTACCCCTCATTTTTAGCCCTGCTAAAGACCCTAAGCTGCAGGTTTTCTTAGATAAAAATGCTCCACTGACCCCACTAACAGCTGCTCTTAACTACTGCACCGGTTCAAAGGCAGCTCTGAATATGTATATGTGAATTTTAAACTGTTCCAGCTCACGTATCTAGTTTCTTCTACAGTGATACTAACATTTTGCTATTTCTGCTGTTAAGCATCTTGTGTCTCATCCTAGAACTAAATTTCTTGTTTTTACAGCCTCATATATTGATGGCTTAATCACCTATGATCAACTAAAACCTCGGGTCTTTCTCCTCCTCCGTCATTTTAAGTACTGAGCTCAGTGTTATTAGTCACTAAGTGCACTTTGTACTATTAAATTCTCATTGCTATAGCTCCAGTCACTTTCAAGGCAATCCAATTCTAAGGCAATACTCTGATCTTTCTCTGCAATGACAAGGCTAATGTCACATCCTCTGCAAATTTATTCAGTACACCCTTACAAGGCATTAGTGTAAATAGTATTAATAATCAGCCCCAGAACAGGTTCTTAAGGAAGTCCATCAATGACCTCTTTTGTGACCAGATTCCAGCTCTCAATCATGTTGTATTCTTTCCTTTAGCCAGGCCTTTACCTGATCTTGTTCTAATCCCAATTCTTTACAAATTAACTAGATTTATTGTAGTTCCAACATGGGAACTGCCTTACTAAAACGCAGAGGTATTAGACCTGGAGCAAGTCCTTAGCTGACCCTTTAATTAAAAATAAATACATAAAATTCTCAAGGTCAGGTATCCAACCTGCTATACTCTACCTTAGTCAAATCACAATGCATTCAATCCTGCTTTCCATGGCTTTAATTTTCCTTTCCTTCAAAATACACCCCATAAATCTGTGTACCAAGTTCACATTATGGATTGCCAACATAACCTGACCTTCCCCATTTCTATCTGCAAAAAAACCCCTGCCATCAGTGCTACCCCAACTTAGCAATATAGCTCAAAATGTTTGATTTTAATTACTGTTTCTTTAGAACTCTGGAAGCACTACTTGCATAGCCTCTCATTATGAGCCCATGGAGCTTCAAGTTATGCCTTTTTTTTTGGTCAGCTTGTACTTTCAGTCTACCCATCTCATTTTCCCTAAGCACATGCTTTGCAAATCCTGTATGTGAGGCACAGCTGCTATTTCAATCTGTTTATGTGATCTCTGTAGTACTTGGTTTCAAACACCTCCATTGTACATGGGAATAAAGACCCAGGGAATTATAGCCATCTCCATTGTTTGCTACTGACCACAGGTTTTTTTGCCAAATTAGAACAGTGGGGGTGTTTTCAGCAGTACAGTGTTTTCTTGATCTCTGCTGTTTGCTAGGCTATCCCCCATGTAGTACTCTATCAATTGCTGAACCCTTTATTTAGTATTTCTCTTCCTCTATATTACTGTGTATGGAAACTACACAAATATTTTTCATCTTTCTCCCTCACTTCTCAAGTTGAAGTCAACAGATATGCCAACCTCAAACCAAGTCTATTAAGCCAAGACGTATTGAGATGGCATCTACATGTCAGGATGTTTTCTTTCTCTGAGGATCTTCCGAGTAGATCTGGGGCAGACATCACAGCTGCAAGCCAATTCTGCTCTGATAGAGTCTCACTCATTTGTGTGTTCTGATGTTAGAGCCTCAATGCAAATTATTCAGCTTGGTGAATATCTACACCTTCATGCAGAGGTTTGTAAGTCACTCTGGCTGTTGTTCGTCTACAAAATGGTGCAGTTGAGAACAGAACATATCAGGTGTCCCGCTCCAAAAAGAACCCACCAGTCCATGTGAGGTCTGCAATAATCACCAGAAGCATCAGTCACTCCAACCCACCAAGCAGGAAACCTGTTGAAGCATTTTTGTCAAACACCAATAAATCTTCCACCTCTAAAGCCACTTTGTTTCATGTTTGTATACAAAAAGTTTATTTTTGTTGGAATTGTGCATGATTGTTGCTGGAACAGGAGTAAGGAGATAGAAGAGTGCGTTAGCAACATGGTGAGCTAAGAAGGTTTCACAGAGAAGTTGCAGAAGGACTGACAGTGCTTCCATAACATAACAAGAAAGCGCTCCTGTTGTGTCTTTAATTCATGAGGTGCCAAGAAGAGACATGCCACTTAGCTTGGGGCTACTGCAAGCACCAGAATAGACACCTAATGTGGGGTGTGGCAAGCCAGGACAGCCAGACCAAGCTCGACTCTGCAGCATTCAATCAAAGCATCCACCCTCAGGGAGACTGCATTTCCCTGTGTTCTCGTCCAAGTTCATATCATGAGCCATAATCAGTAGACTAGATCTTATAACTTCCCTATACTGGAAATAACTTAGAATAACTCTCAAGTTCAAGAAGAGAGCCATTATTCCTAAATAATTCTTCTGCTAAGAAAGTACAGCAACTATTCTTGAAGAAAGCCACTTATCCTGGAAGAGAACGATTATAGCTTATTCCATAATAATATCTTGTAGAACTTCATGTATAAATAAGACTTTGATGAAAGATTATGTTCAAGAGAACAAGAGGGCTGTTTGAAGAGCGCTGGCATTCTGTGCTACTGAAATTGGTCCAATCCAAATTCCAACCACAGATTTCACCAGAAGGCTGTACTAAATTAATCACTATTACAATTGTATATATTTGTTCTGATTTAAGATAGTGGTTCTACACTGACCATATGACTCTCCTCAGGCACCACATGCTTGATCTCATGCACAACAGATGGAGTCCACATGCATGTCGTAAGATCATCAGCAGTGCTGCAAGTTTCTAGCTGCCAGCTTTTCAGTTACAAGGAACTTCAACATGCAACGCATAACCCAAAAGAATACCAAGGTAGTTTAGTACCAGGAAGTAACTGAAGCAGAGAAATTCCTAAAGTATTCCTGCAGCATGAAAGAAACACCGCTCCAAAAGAAGCACTTGCACAACACAATGGAGAAAAGGGTCTCAATGAAGTATGGTGCAGAGACTCCCCAAGAAGACTGAAAGCAATACATGTTTCACTGCTCATATACTCAATTATCATCTGTGTCACACCACAGCTAAATTAGCTTGTGTTTAATTGCACATTTACAAAGGGAGAGTTACACCCTTCATGGCACTGTATAAATAAAAGAGAGCTAAAGTCTACATGTCTCACCATTGGGCTTACAAGTGAGGACCAAACCAATTCACTGGCTTGCTCATAACCATGACAAAAATCTTTGCAGTTCATCGAATCTCATGCTTGAACACTGTAACAAGTATTTGATAACTCTAGGTCAGCAGCTTTCAACCTGGTTGGCGGACTCCAAAGGGTCCATGAAAGCTGAGGAAAGCAAGCTCAAATTTGCTGTTCTTATTGGAAGCTTTTAGAAGTCCGTAAGTCCAGAGAGACTGAAAGACACTGCACTAGACATATGTGAAACAAAGGATCCAGAGAGCCTAGAAAGACATGGGAAATAAAATGAGCTAATGAGATGCACTTCAAACAGCCTCAGAAGTTTATAATCAGCAAAACAAACATTGATTGTAAGAGACTCGGGTAAACGCTGTGGCAGTCCAAAAGAGTATTGGGAGTTGGCTTTTTGGGTCCCTCAAGCACAATGCTCCAGGCAGGGAAACGCTGTATCATCCCCACCACCCTAAGAACAGAACAGCCAAAGCAGTTCTTTACATCTCCATGTAAAGCAAGCACTTACTCTGGTCGGCAAATCACCAGGTCCCCTTTGTTGGTGCCATATGCCAATCCCAGGCCTGGCTCAGGCAGCCAGCGAGCAGAGTTTATGCTGACGTGTCTTCTCTGGTCGGCAGGCATTGGGTACAGAACGTTGAAAACTCTCTGAAACAATAACAGGAGATTACTTGACAGGACAAAGCAGGAGAGCCAAGGAAGGTCAAACAAACGTTCAATCTCCCTGCAGCAGTGCAGCTGGCCAAGGAGACATGTCACTTTACAGGATGTTGTGAGAAACTACTAATCCAGCAGCAAGAGTAAGCAGCTGCTAGAAAAGGACATGTATGTGCCCCTAAGTGTTTCATGGACTGACTGGCACACAGCTGTGGAGCAGAAGAAATTCTGCTCCCAGGAGAATCTGCATGTCACTCAGTGGACTGCATAGTCCTTCTATTCAAACTAATTAAAGTGATGGGCACAAGTGGTATAGTCATTAGAAAGCAGGACAACTGGGACTCTTCTGGCCGTCACCTCTCGTCTTAACTCATTAGGTTGGAACAGGAAACTGGTAAGCACATGGGCTTTCAGCATCAAAAGTTTATTGTTTCTATTAAGCAAACCAAACTTTATGCAAAAATAACATACAATTCTTTCCTTTTTTAAACATTTAAACAGCCTCCTGAAAATGTTTCAGAGTTTGATCAACCCCCACACCAACAGTGCACAAAGGAAAATCAAAATCCATAGGTTATAACACGAGTACACAAATAAGAAATCCCTCTGTTCAGGTCCCCTACCAACACCATCCCTTTTACCTGCAGTAAGGTAAGAAGCTGAAGAGCTGTTAAGACAGCAGGTAGTTAGCATGGCTGCAAGCCAGTGCTTCCCATATGCTGCATTAACGCATGTGAATGAAAACCCTGTGCATATGAAGGACCAATAGCAAGCTCTGCTTTCTGGTCTAGCTTGGTTTCTGAAGCATATGAGGCTTGAAAAGCAAGAACAATGAAGCGGAACAGATTATACCTATGCAGATACTCTCCTTCTACTCCAAGAAGCTAATGCCTTTTGTACAGCACGCTTTCCTGCACCCTGGCATCCAGCAACGAAAACTGGGTATACTGTCAACACTCCATTTAGCCAGAAAATGACACGTGTAGATCATAAAAACAAAGGCATGGGAAGTGGAAAGAGGGGTAGGTAATGAGTCAGTTTGGCTACCAGGAACAGACAGGGACAAGCTGCTTCCGTGTACTGGGCCATCAGAGCACATTCTGTCATGGCGGAAGACTGCATTTACAAGTCCAAATCATTAGCAGAATTTCTGCAGAAATTTATCTAGGATTTATCCTGCCATCACTGCAGGTAACACAGACTTCAAATCTAGATTTTCAATGGGATAAGTCCCAGGTGAAAGATAAGTTTTCATTATGTTTTCTGGTGGGCAACTGTCCATCCATCATAAAACCTTTCTTCCAGACTTCCCAGAAAAGGGGATGGTGCTAGACCAGGAAGCAGGGAAGGGAATGAGGATGTGCTGGAACAACAGGATAAAGGTAGATGGGAACGCAGATCAACCACTACTGCGGTGGCCTGAACTAATAATTAGAATTCATTAGGGTGGGAGGCATCAGCTAGTATAAGAAACTGGGGCTGTTTTTCTCTGTAGCTCTACTGCCCACCCCACATCTTGTCTGTTTGACAATTTAACTTGAGAAGTCTGAGGCAGAGACCACTTAACTGTATGCCCTCCAACAGCTAGTACCCAGAACCTTCATCTTGACCACTGTAACGCAAACAAAGTAAGTAAAAGCAAAACAATATAGCTACATTATTTCCCCTTGTCAGTAACACATTTAACCTCTCCTCTGAGGAGGCCACATCAGAGGAGAAAACGTCCTTAAGGATTTCTCTGTGTGACAGAAGCTGACTCTTCGCCCTGGCTATCACTCAGCACAGCATTTAGTGTATACAGAGAAGCTCAGTGTTTGGATGGAAGGAACAGGCCCTTAGGGTTTTATCTAGCTCTTACCCATTTCTGTCATGTCTGTCCCTTTCCCTCCCTGCCTTGCTTGCTCGGGGCGGGGGGGGGGGGAAATAAATCTGATGTACGATGGTAACACCTGTTACCATGGAGATTATGGTGCACTCTGAGATGGGAAGACTGGATTTGGAGGAGAAGGAGGAAGGAGGGGAAAGGGAGGGGTCACCAGAGCTGGGAGCATAAATTCATAAAATAAGCATTTCAAATCTCTCAAGAACTGCGAGGGTTTTTCATCGTATCCTTCTTCGGCAAGTCAGAAAGAAACGGTTTCTCTGCTACTGAGAACGGCTTTGCAAGGTATCACAGTTAGAGAAGCTGCCTTCCTGGGCTAGTCGCAAGCTCTCCTCCGCTGGCAGGTCAGTTTGCACAGCCGTTGCCCCACAGGCTCCACGACTGGCCATGCCAAGAGAGGAGACTTGCTAGCTACAGCTGAGCATCCAGGTGCTTTGCAGTGAACAGCACCCCATGGAAAGTGCTGCCAAGGACATGGGTCTGGTTCTGACAACCTGCAAGAATGTTGGCTGAGGGCAGAATCTCAAAGACAAGGTGGCTTAAAAATTCTGCGTAAAAGTAGTTGCTTCATCACTCCACTCCACTCCATTCACTTCTAAACAGCTTGTCACACCGAAGAGCTCCCCCCCCTGCTGCTTCCCACTCCCACGCTAATGGGACAACTCCATGCAGTGTTAAGGGTGATGACATCCGTGTGTGTGGTAATTAGTACATAAAAAGAGAAAGCAGCTGTACTGGCATAATCACCACTCGCAGCGGTAACCAGGACCCAGCTAATCAATCTGATGCAGTCATACAGACTGGCTGTTGCAATTGCATCCATTAGCAAGACCCCCTACTCTATCCACAGAGTGGGGGAAAAAAAAAGTTCTTTCAACATTGGCAGGTCCTTCTCTTCAAAGAAGGTCAGAAGCCTGCCAGGAAGCATTATTCTCCATAGATCACAGCTAATTCCTTTCAGAATTTGTTTTTTTTTGTCTTTTTGTTTCCATTGCTAAATCTTATAAAAAGTTACTGAGCTATTTCAACCAAAGCAGCCGGCCTGAAAACATACTCCTGAGTGACCACACCTCTTTGCCAGTGGGATTGTCCATGCTTTGTAGTTCTAAACTTCTAGGAATAATATTCAAGTTATTACAGGAATCCTACACTAACACGATTCTCTAGCTTCTAGGTCAAGAAACTGCTGCCAATCCTCAAATGCTCTTAAAACTAGCAATACAAATGCATGAAGTTGATAATCCACCAGCTCCCTTTCATTAGGGCTGGTCCACAGACTAGTTGCAGGCCATGTGTAACAGCCACATTGATGGCCAAGGGTTCGGGAATCAGTTTAGAACCACTCTTGCAAAAGTCCACTAATCTTTAAGGTGCCTACCCCACCCCACTCTACCACAGCCTCCAGAGAGTTTATTTTTAATAGGATGGCATTTTCATTTAGGAGAGATATCGTACTGCATCACACTTTATCAGCCCATAATCACTGCCAGCAGTCACGGCAAGCTTCCAGGCTCTTCACCATAACCAATGTCAAACTCACTCTTAGCATCACTACACTACTAATTCAGTAATACATAGCCACACCATTAGATGTGGTGATTCAGCATTTTATGAAGTTGGCAGTTGCATTTGTTTCCCAATGCTGTTCTGAAATAGAGTTTTGTATGGTATGTTTCTCTAACTATGAACACTGTGCAGTCTGAGGAGTGGGAGTTTCAGAACATCCCTAAGGAAGCTTAAGCCCAAACAGGCAATGTAAGTATAGCAAGCTGTTCTCTTCTTGGCAACAACATAAACATATAAATGTCATTTCAAGGGGTCCTACCCCTTTCCCTTTAGGGCCACACAACCCAGCCTGGATTACACAGGACAGTTGCTTGACCTGTGCTTATATTTGTAGAAAACCCTGTCTCTGGTGATCTCCCCACACTTCACAGGACATTCCAGAAGTCTTCCATCATTTCAGGGACTCCATCTCTCCTCAGAGTTCAGGGGACATCAGCAAGGTAAGAAGTCTTCCTGCAGAAATACTAAGACTGTCTAGGTAGCTAAGCTTCTACACAAAAGGCAACTCTCATACAAAGGGAAAGCAATACTCACTAAAGAAACAGCTGGTTGCTTCCATTCTACAACCCTGTAACCACGAAGTGTGGGGAAAGATTTGGTTGAGTAATTTATGTCTGCACTTCTCTATTTTCAAAGACTGCACTACAAGAGACTGCTTATCTCTTTGGTGTGCCTTTTCCATCCTCCCTGAACAGGAGTGGGCATGTAGATCATCTACTGAACTCCCTAAAGCTCATTTCATCACTTCACAGCCACTTCTTCAATGCTGAATTCAGCAGGGGAGAAGATGGCCCAGAGAAAGCAGGGCTATAAAGCGTGAGGAGAAGAAAAAAAATAGGCCCTTAAAATATTCAGCAAACAAGCTGCATGTGGAGTGCAAAGGCCACCTCAGGTCCACTGCTGCTGCTCCCCCTCCAACCTGTCAGTGCGGCACATCGGTACTGTAGCAGCTGTCACAGCCACCGCTTAGGTATTAAGCTTAGGTATTTACTTAGGGCAGAGAGCCAGGCGAGGCTGCATGACAATCAACAGCCTCAAGGAATCTTTCCTGATGATCTCTTCCTCGATGTCAAGCTGCTGTACTTAAGTGGGAAGAAGGGGGCCCAGGGCACAACACATAAGCACTGAGCTACACAGTTAATTTGTACCTGCCCTGGAGGGGTAAGAAAACTTTTTGCTAAAAGCCTCTGCTCTGCAAAGTCCTAGTTATTGACCTAGTGCTTCCCTCTTCCCCTCCTGCTCTGTCCCAGGGAAGCTGCTGCTATTTCATAACGCTCTTCAAATTCCAGCTTTCCCCTCCATCTCTGGGGTATGCCAACGTTAAAAAGCTGGACAGGGCAATCGCCAGGATCCTGTCAGTCATCGAAGTAGCAGCAGGCTGCCCCACGCCTGTGCTACTGCTGCCAGCTGGCAACGGTGCTGCACCGCTTGCCTGATCCGAGCAGCACTGTGCCTGGCCAAAGCGGAGGCACCATGTCATCTGCACAGCCGTCTCTTTGCTCGAGGCCTTCCCACCTCTAAGGAGAGCAATGAAAAGCAGGGGAGTGCTGAAGACTATTTGTTTGGCAGAGTGGGACCTTTCTTCTCCGCTCTGGCACTCAAGAAAGAAAAAACATGTTTTGAAGCTGGAGGAGAAGAGAAAGTTGGCACAAGCGGGTAGGGAAACTCAGCAGGAACTCTTGCTTTTTATCTTTTTAAATTCAATAGAGACATTTCTGCTCTCGACTAGATGCATCGCCTTTCAAGATGCCAATAAATTTCAAGCCATTACCTCTACTTAGCCCATGCAGTAAGTTGGGCTGTTAGATCAGCTTTGATAAAGACTGTGTGGGGAGGGGGTGCAGATGTTCTCTTGTATACATGGGGAAGTCTTGTCATCCGTGAAGCTCCATCCTGACAGGTAAAGGGAGAGAAAAGGCTGGAGCAAATTAGGTGGGTTTATAAGGCACCAGCCTAAAATGTAATTATTAATTTTCAACTGAATTGATGCTGTCACCAGAGGCTGACTGACCATGAAAACGTGCAGGAAGAGAAACACTGAATGTGCTTAAACCCAACAGAAACCTCTTACTGGGAGGACTGGTAAAATCCACAATTTCACAGCTACTCCGACCTGGGTTGCAGAGAAAAGAGCTTCAGAAAGGAGCATTGATCTCTGCTGGATAGGTATAGCTGTACTGGCAGCCAAGATTTGTACCTCACACCTGCACAGATGTAAAGTTTATGCTGGTAAACAAAGTGCTCTTCATATGGATACAGGTTATACCACCAAAGTAATGGTGGAGGCTACACAGCTTTGCCAATGTAACTGCAACTATACCAGAGCCTCTGGCCAGCACAGGTACCTCTTTTGTAATGCACTTTAGCAAACTAAGCCACATGAATTATGTAATACTGATGCAGTCCTAAAAGCACAGCCAATCCACAACACTGTATTAAGTTCACTGAAAGCACACCTCCAAGCAAAGCCTATGTACAATTTGAAACTACTCAAAGAGCATTAAAACATATGCAGAAAACTATAAACTGCACTTGTATTTGCCAGAGCAGCAGATGAGGTGCAGCGACAGGATGAAGGCGTAAGCAGACCAAAACCAGCAGCAGTACAACTAGGACTGCACACACTTTGCATTTCCCCATCTGCCCTTCATATGCTGCTCCACAATCTGACCTTGAATAAGAACTTCAAGTTTCAGAAGTTTCACTACATCTTTTTTGATTGCAAGCATCTCACTGAGACTGAAGAGCACCTAAATCAATTCCTTATCTTTTTTTGCCTTACCCACGATAGTGTGTTGCTACTGAAAAATCTTACCCTTTTTTTTTTTTTAATGTCAATGCGTTAACTAGTTCACCTCTGCCACCAGGGTATCAGATAAATTGCTATAAAGTATCTACCACTCCACTGAAAGCACTGTATGTCCTTTGCTCAGCTGCCAGGAAGCCACCTGCATCACTGACTTCTATAATGCTGCCAATTAGTTTAAACAAGTCTGTGGCTTTTTAAGGTCCAGAAGCATAATAAGAAACAGACATCCTAACCTGATCTCCTTAATAAATAACACTATCCCTTTTTTGCTTAGATTACATTCTTTACTCTGCCTTCTATTAATTAATGAATTTCAAAAAAGCTGCTGAAATTCAGGCTCATGCCTTGCACTGCCACAAACCCCAGAGCCCTCTGCAGCAGAATTCAAGTCTAGCTCGTCTAAAGCAGACAAATGCAAAGCAAAACAAACACTCCTTGGGATAACTGACCAAAGGCTCAATACATTTATTCACAAGACAATGTATATCAGCATTTTGAAACAAGGCAAGTCTCGCCTTTGTTTGGAAGGGGTCTCCTTTCTGTATCTATACGCAGATGCAAAGAAAAAGGCATGCATTTCCCATGATCAGATGGGAAAAAATTTACTTTTTTGCTCCTAGTCTCCTCTTATTAGGCAGGTTGGTCTATGCTGCTCTCAACCCCTCCCCCACAGCTGATTCCTGCCAACAACATAAACGTCTTTCCATTAGATCTTCTCTGTTAAAATGGAAGAAGCAAAAAATAATGCACTTATCTTTTTGGATTTGTCAGTCTTATCCTCAAATGGATCTTATCAATGCTCAGCACAAACAAAATTTCTTTCAACTCCATTTATCTTCCCCAGATGTAATAGGATCATATATGAAATTCTTCTTCAGTCTTTACTGTTACAACAAACCTCTTTCTGCCTTTTTCTGCACCTGTTGTTAGTGTAGAAAATCCTAGCTTTGCTTTCTGACCCACAGTGAATTAAATGAGAACTAACCCTTAATTTTCAGCAACAACTGAAACCTTAACTGATGATACTTGATCCAATTCCTAAAACAGGTCAGCACCAGGAGTTTCTGTTGGATGGACTGAGAAACTTTCTGCAAAGGTAAAACATCGTTGGTTCTTCCTGACCATACTTGATCCCGTAATTTATCGCTGATCTTTCAAATCAGGAGAAGTCTCATTATAGCACACCCTTTCTTTCTTTAGGCTAGCTCTTGGCATTATCAGCTGGTACTTTATCTCACAAGCCTGCCATGCAACTACTACTTGAGAAAGAGCTTTAAGATAACTAGTGGGAAACTTAACATTAACTAGAACTAGGTCTTAGGAAGAAATGGATCATCTCAGGTAACAAAGCTCTCACTCAGGAAAGTAACACACTTGCAGTGAAGTGGCTCATTAATTTGTTACCCATCTCCCAAAGGCTGCAAAACCAGGGTAATACCTCCAAAAAGCCCTTTAGGGGACTGGTCCAAGCCTGGATCTGAAACCTAGGGCTGAGTAAGCAAGAAATTGCTAAACAAAACAATTGTCCTTTCAATTGTGCATGCGTGTGGTTGGAACAGATGAAAGGAGAGAAACAGGAATGCCAAAGGGGATGTTAGCGTGACAGAAGACAGATATGTATATATTCAGTGCAGATGCACAAGTGAACTGAACTGTGCAAACAGGACTGTGCCCCCAGCTATTGCTATCTCTTGCAAAAATCACCAACAGTTCTCAATGCTGGAACAAATCTAATAAAAATATCATCACTTCTATGGCAAAAGGAATGACAAGCTTCTTCATTTTTGCCCTTAACTCAGACTGCAAACCAAAAACAGTACCTGTGAATTCCCCATTAAATGTCATGCTAAGACTGTAACAGCAAAATCTACAATATGTTAAAGATCTAATGACAAGAGCAAAGGATTTGCACATAGCTGCCATTCCACCCTGCTCTCTGTCTGCTGAGCCTTCAATAGAACAGCATACAAGATCAAATGTCAACAATATGTTGATGACAGAGCCACACGCATCCTCATCTAGGTGAAAAGAGGCTGTCATCCAGCTGCCTACACGTCTGGAAGGAATAAATACTGGAGGAAAGAGTTGGCTTAAATTTAATTCAAGAAAGACGGTAAGAAGTAGTACTGAAAAAAAAGTCTTCATGAAATTGCAAACCTCTTCTCAGCCCATGGCTGGTTTAGTGCAAATCTGGTAATAATTCACCTTGGCTCCCTTCCCCCTACCTGACTTGGCAAGATGACTGCACATAAATAATCTCAATTTGCTGTAATTTCTTCTATCTAGTTACTATGGACCCAACCGCACCAAAGCTAACAGTAGCTACTGTGGGGCAAATGGGCTCAAGGCCTTACCTGAACTGCAAGAGCTCAGCTCTCCTAATACTGGACCCCATATTAAACAAAAGGTCTTGGCTCTCAGCTTCACATCCCATGAAGTAAAAACATCCTGAATAGATGTCATTTGCCTTTCCTTCACACCAGTTTGCTAAAACTGACACTGCTCCCATGTTTAACCATCGCATGAGATATTAACACAATATTTATGAAGGGATCCTAACGAGTTTTAAGTTTTTACAGTTTCTTGTAAGTTCTGTCTTAGCAGCCTTCATGCAGACACAGGTGAATTGGTCAAGATAGCAATTTAACTAACTCTTACAACATACCATTCCTGCACCTAAACTCAACTGTGCGCATTATGCAAATCTTCATGCCAACTGCAACACCAAGGTGGCACTGCGTTTTCCAATGATGTTGAATACAGCTCTTTCTTACAGCACCCTACATAAGCCATGCTTACCAACATGGGTTTTGGATATGCCCTGCTTTTCTAAAGATACCTGCCAGAATCTGCTGATACACAGAGCATATAAAACTATTTGGCCTCAACCAGACTATTATGCTCCACTTTGTATTAAAAGGAGGGATTTCCCTTATCAGTCAGAAAAGGGTTCTGTCCCCATGCCCTCCTCTTCCTAGTATCAACAAGTACCTGCAGTCTGTGACTCTGCTTGGACTTTTGGTAGTCTAAGAAACATCTACCTGGTTCAACTTCTGCCAGCAGTGAGAAATTTCTTTGGGCAGTAATTGGATGTATTATTTGCAGTTCTACTGTACAGAGCTGTCAGAAGCTCCCCCAGTTGCCTTGAAGATGTCAAAATCTCTCTTGAAAGGAGACACAAGGGACCACACCAATAAGCATTCTTTGTCAATAACATAGCAAGAGGTTGGTACTCTCTCTCTTGCAAACTGCGCTTGTTTTCAGAAGTATGTTAGTTCATAGGAACAGAACCACTGCAGGTAATGTGTTACAATAAGCCATCTCCACATATTTTCCTAATCAATTTTCTTTTCACATTATCAAGAGTTCTGACAAAACTGTAAATTGCGCCCCAGTGAAGCAAATGTGCACGGCCATTTGCTTTCAGGCTTAAAGGCCCTTTGCTTATGGCTGCAGGAGCATTCACAGCTCATCCAGTGAGTCAACGAGGTCTGGCAGTGACCTCTGCAAACCACACTGGATACACTCCACTGACACTTGCATGAAGCTCAGAAGACAACAGCACTCAGTAAAATTGTGCATCTTCTCACATAGTCTGTGCATCGTCCTCGTTAAGAGTTAATAAACTGAAAAAAGTTTGGCTCTGTGCTAAAACTCCGTGTGCCTTTCTGCTTCAGGCCCTTCTTCCTGCAGGATTAGGAATTCTCCATTTGTTTACAATGGAAGCGTACATGTATTTTGTTCCATCCAGGCTACTGACTGACTACTTCATCAGGATGTTTCCCAAATACCGGTAGTCTTGTCACGAGCTAATTCCGGATCTCCACAGCCTGAATTTCCTTCCAGATTCAAAGCACAATGCTGTATTTGAGATGGGACTTGGTTAAGTCACCTTATCCCCACAAATTGCATGATTTGCTCTTCAGATTCATGTCAATCAAATTTTTCTATCAACTACCTCACTTTTTGTATCCTCAGCTTAAAAGCTCCTTTCCAAGTTTTATTTTAATTTGGATTACAGTAATCATGTTTTTCTGATATTTCAGAGTTAGCTTCCTCTGGGTAAAATGAAAAACATTAAACATTGCAAGGGCATCAGATTTGCAAATGCCAGAAATAAAACTACCTTCTGGCCGCCTTTCTCACTAATATCCACTGCTAACAGATCTAGGGCAATATGATCCTTACTCTTCTATGTTTCTAATGAACTTCAACTCTGACCAAGTTTCTAATTTCATGTTCTTCTAAGTTCTTTAACCGCTGTATACTCTTAGAATCATGTGAATTCAGAAATCACCCTAGACCCAAGCAGCTTGAAAACAGATCCTCTTTATTTGGAGACCAGCTCCACCTGTGCTTTCAAAATAGGCTGCAAAACCTATTCTTAGTCCACATTTGGAGTCCTTTCTCCCATCTCTGAAACTCAAATATTTCCAGACAATTCCCAGTACCATTGCTACCTGTACCACTCCAAGCTAGAGATCTGCTAAAAGCAACTCCTCACCTGTACTCTCCAGCTACAGATAAATTTCAGAGATGTTAGCTAGGTTTGCAAAAAAAACCAAGCCACAAACACAACAACAAAAAAATGAAGCTTATGCATACCACTCTTATTAAAAGTCAACACTACTAGAGAGCTTTTTAAGCCTCAGTCTGAAAATGAAACTTGTTCTTTAGCAAAGCCAGGTTTCCATCTGAAATGCTAAGCAGATCAATCTGAAGAGAGTGAACAGAAAGAGCATGAACCTTTAGCTCATGACTACCATATGGGATGACAATTCACTACTTTTACTCCATTTCTGAACAGAATTCATAACTGTCAAATCATGTCAACCCTGACCTGTAGAACTCTACCTGATCTCTCTGAAATATTAGAAGCAAGATGTATATAGACAATGCACACTTGTATAACCAAAATCCTCCTTAGTACAGTCCAAAAGTGCTGTAGTTCTCAGACAGAACATTTCTCTCCAACTCTGAAAATTACACCAGCAGCCAGTGAATTTTTAGGTGCAATTAAATGGATTGGAGTTTCACATAACAAAACTAATTAATTGCATCTTCAAAGCCTCTATTTCAACAGCAAGATGGAGGAAACTCTCTGAGGAATAGAAACATGTATTCCACTGACTGCTAGTGAAGGATGTGGAGGAGGAGTTAACTGGAAGCAGAAATAATCACTGCATTTCACTCCTCAGCAGGCTGCCACAATTTGCAGTGACTTATAGGCCACATTGCCAAGCCCTAGTCTCCCATTTCATTGATTGCAAATAGAAAGGCATCAGGGAAGGAAAGAACAATTGTAAGACAACTTACAAGAATCTTCATAGAATCTGATGTAGCATTTCTCTTTAATTTCTCTCTTGGGAGTTTTGTGAGTAATGTAAAATTAAAACATCCTCAAAGCCCTGCTTCAGAACATGGCTATGACTTATTTTTAGTTAAGAAGTTGAGTAACAATTGCTATGTATTACAAGCTGTTGCCACAGAGGCAACAAAGATGCTTTCTGATTCTCTGTAATGCACACATTAAATTAGAGATTGAAAAATACAGTTTCACCAAGCTTCTTAAACCTTTTTATACTGCATGCTGGCCAAGCTGCAAACAGGTTTTTTACTCAACTGAATATGAATACGTCAGTCATTGTAAAGACAGTGTGCTAAGAATATTATGAAGTTTCCTACTTAAAGCTCTATTTTCATTTTGCATGCCTTGAAAAGTACTACAAACTCATGGAGCAGTTTTATTGCAAAACTCATGACAGAAGAAATATCTGTAGGTGATCTAATTTTTTACAGCTAGATGAAGGAATAGTATTTACAAGATTAACAGTTTATTGTTTTCCAAGCTTGGTCCTACAGACTGCACACAGATGACCAACAACACACAAGAATGTTGAAAATACTCAACATCATCCCACAGGAAGGCTCTTTAACCAAATTAATTCAAACTGGTCTAGTTGTGACCCTGTCACATACATAGAAAGCTAAAAGTCCAAGGCAGTCAGAAATGAGACATTTTTAACATCTTTAAACATCATGTGGGAAAGGGGAAAACAGCAAATTAGTTAGCAAATCCTGCTAGACTGGATAGATTTAAAAACGTGGGGGAAAGGTTTTTGGAGGCTAAAAATACATGTGCAAGAAAGATGAAAAAAGCAACCTTTAGAATACATGCAATCCATCTGGAGAAAAATAATCCAGAACTACAGCAGATGAGAAAGACAGGAGTGCAGTGATGTGGAGCAAGTCTGAAAAGCAAGAGTGGGAAAAATTGTACACAATTTTCAATGCACCATAACAGCAAAAAAAAGAAAAAAAAACAACAGTTTTTGACTGCGTAAGTAAAGCCCTGTAGTCCAAAAAAAGCAGAAAAAAATACCCTCTGTGGGTTTCTGGTAAGACTATGCTTATCACATTACGTACATTTAAACATATTCCAGAATGAAGGGAAAAAAAAAAAGAAGAAGGGTATTTTGGAGAGAATTCAGAAGAGAGAAAAACGAAAGCTGGAAGATTGAATTACAAGAAAAGATTAAGGGAATACAAAGCATTACTTCACTAAATGGTGACTAAGAGCAAGGGTACAAGCATTTGAAGAGTATAACACACCATAGGGAAAGAAGATATGTTTGAAATGGAGATGAAGAAATATAAATGGAAGATTTGGACAGAAGCTTACTGACTTAGCTGTCTACAAAAATATGTCTCCAAAAGGAAGGGCTAGAAGCCATAGCAACTGGAGTTTAGAGTAAAGGACAGATGAGAGGAAGAGACATGATTTTAGCTAATAGGACGTCTCTATCTTAACTTATTATGATATGGTAAAAAGACTGTGGGAAGGGATACTCCCGTATCTGGCAGTAAAAGCTATGTACTTCACTGGGATCTTAAAATAACTGAAAAAAGAAACAGTACCAGGGTAAACTACACTTTTAAAAGGATTTAACAGGATACCGAATTAATGTAATTGGTGATCTTATATCCACACAGCTTTCACCAACTGTACCTGCTAACCAAATTCTGCTTTTTTCATAAATACATTTTAATTTCTGTCTCTTACCTTAAGAGGCT
The DNA here is from genome assembly GCF_964188355.1 of Buteo buteo. Classification (NCBI taxonomy): domain Eukaryota; kingdom Metazoa; phylum Chordata; class Aves; order Accipitriformes; family Accipitridae; genus Buteo; species Buteo buteo. The sequence goes on from NC_134176.1 coordinate 43,993,716, forward strand.
TGTACCAGAATGGTAGCTCAGAACCAGGCCTGTAAAAGTGCTGACTGGTGCACCAAAGAATATCCTCATCATTGATCTTCCCTTGCCTTATAATGTGGAGCAGATGATGATGATAAACAAGAGTTTTGTATCAGCTGATAAAACAGCTCATGTAATGACACAGCTGAGATGACCCTCTCTGAATCATGAGCAGTCTGGAGAGCAACTACAGAGTCTGAAGGTGAATCAAGCAATTTATTCCAGAGACAAGTCTCTCCCCAGTGCAAGGCCACCAGACAAATGGCTCAATGCAACCCCTGTACACTGGGAAAGCTCTGTCAAAAGTAATAATAAGAGGAGCCTTTTAGACTAAAAGAAAAAGTTTTAAAGAGAGAGAGGAAAAAAAGCTGCTCATGTAATAAATTCCACTATGATCAAGTTATCCCCAAAGTGAAAAGTTTGAATAGCTATTTTTCATTTCCTGCAACAAGTCATCCGAATACATGGCCTTAAACTTGAATCCACCCCAAATATCAGCTTTAGAAATTACCTAATTCTGCCTCCTCAACTCTCCTTGTGCATTATCAACTGGACATAGCTTTTCCCATCCTAAACTATGGCTGAACAGCTGTTGTGCTGTGCTGATGAACAAAGCAAGACATAAATGTTCTCTTAACTCTATTTGCCAGTTTGCAAAAAGATGAAAGTTTTCCCTCAGGTACTGAACAAGTCAGAGTGGGTCATGGTTCAGCTCTCCCACAAAGCAGAAGTACAGAAAGATAATTCCAGTGCCCAAATATGCCTACATATACATAGAAAGCTCACGAATAAATAGCCAACAAAAGCCTGTTTGGCAAAAGTATGATAAGCCTCATCTTCAGTCTGCAAGTATGATATGAAACTTGGCCCCTACCCTTCCTGAAACTGCTGGTGGCTGCTCTCCTAGAGGTTAGCCGCTTTCAGGAATGTTAGGAAATGATCCTGAAGCCTCGGCTGAAAAACTCCCTCAGCAAAGCCAACTGTAGTACCACAAACAAGATGCATGTTACTCAAAGTAGTACAAAAGACATACTAGGTACTCTGAATGTTATCTAGACTTAGGAATGTATATGTTTGTCATCATATTTGAAACCAGAGTGAAGTTTCAAGATTCCATTATATTTATGTTCTCCTGCCATGTCTGCATATCTCTAATAAATTCTTTTACATGTTTATTATTCAGTGGGCCTGGAGCATGCTACCTCTTTGCTATCATAACCCAGCAACTAACTACTAGGCTAGAGTCAAAGCGACACAAAATCACTTACGAAAACACACAGAAACAGGATACACATACACTCACCCTCATAGAGGTTTCTCCACCGTGGGGCTGTTGCAGTCTGAAGACTTGAGCAACCATGTGTTCTGTGGAGGGGTGCAACAGGATACGTCGGGAAGCCAGTCCCACCATTACGTATCTGCCCATTGGAGACAGGCTCACAGAAATGGCATTAGGGCCTATGAAGAAAAGAGGGGTTATTTCTCTCACAGGTTGACATCCCTCCTCATGCTTCATCCTCACAGCTTCTTCATTCCCTTCCAGCATTCCCATAACGTATGGCATACTAAGCTCATTTTTATAAGGGGTAGGGAAGAATAAGCAGACCTGCACAAGCACAGATTTTGCGAGACATTTCCTTGCTGCAAGTGTCCTCCCACTAAGACAATGAAGTTCTTTAAGGAATAAAAAACTATCCCTTAGCAGCTGCCTCGTACCAGCACCTTACATGTCCAGACCATACGACAAGTTTCTCCCCAGCAGTACTCTGTTTGTAGCTGGTTAGAAGGCCAATAAATTATTTCCTGTTACTACAATCACTGATGTTCAGACTATTGCATTTCTCACTGAAAGCTGAGTTCTGAGGTAAATTCTCACACCCCCACCCACCCTGACTTCTTGCTGCATGCTTACCAAATCGCTTTGTGTAAAGCATCTCCCCCAAGTTGTGGGGTGCCAGAGAATACACAGCCAGTATTCCTTCATCAGGGAAGCCTCTTTGACTACTGGGAATGAAGGCTGCCAGCAACTGCCCATCGGCAGAGATATCGCAGCTAGCATCATTGTAAATCTTGCAGTTTTGAACAAGCACGTTCACAGAGGCTGCAAAGAAGAAAGGAACAATGATTAAAGTACTTAGGTTCAAGAGAGAATAAAGCAAGATTTAAACCTAATGTTGGAGACTGGACAGTACACTCAAAAGGCACTCAAGACATTTAGCTTCCTCCAAAAGTTTATGAAATGTTAATACCCTGATTAATGTAAAACTTCCTCCAAAACAGAGATAAGACAGTGTAATGAGCCCAGGAAATGAGATCTACTCACCTCCTGGAGCCTTCAGCCAAGAAATAGTGGCAATTGCACTTTATCAAACCCCTGCTTTGTTGAGCATAACACCATCCTTTGCAAAGGACAGCACAGCTCAAACAAGTCTCAAATCATGACTCTCTGACAAACTCCAGCAGTGGTATCATTAGAAAACAGTACACCTTAATTCATTTCCCCTTCTCTTGTGAAGCCCCTACTTCCAGCTCCCCTTATCTCCAATAAACAGGAGATGAGAGAAAAACTCTTCCCTGAAGATATAGACATTCATTTCTGACAGCTGATTTTTACACCAATCTTGGATAAAGCAAGTGAGAAAGGGCAGAGACTTCTCCAGCCGGTCCTCCATTTAATTACTCCAGTATTTGAGACACTCATGCATTCAGTGAAGTAACTGTTCAGCAGACAGGATAGTGAAGAGTGATTCACAAAACACAAGTTTTACTTTAATCTCTGCTGGCGAGTTGCTGGCTGACCTCATACAAATGTTTTCCCCTCCATGCCTTGCATATGCAGGCTACAAGCTCTTTGGGCTACTGAATGTTACTATGCACTTGTGCCATTCCCAGTACAATGAGGTTCCAAGGCCTTTTAGCATCGTCATCACCAACAGTTCAATGGTGGCTTGATAAAACAAGGCTGGACTTATGTTCATTCCCTCAGTCTAACCTAGATGCGCTTCAGTTCTGCAATTCTTCCAGGAGGTTTGGAGCTGAAACTGCATCCACTATTTTGGGGATGGGGAAATTTCAGATTCTAGAATTTTCAAACTCAAGGGGATAGAAATATAGAAAAATAGAAATAAAGCCCACCTTTGCAATATAGAAACTTTGCATGCTAGAAGACTGAATACCCCATCTCACATGCTTGAAGCTATAGCATCATGTGGAGCACTATGTCAACTTCTACAGTCCAGAAATTCTCTTCTAAATCATCAGACCATGTCCAGCCTAGAAGCGGCTTTGATTTGTTCAGCTAAAAGTGCAGATAAGTTTATGAAGGTACTTCTTGGGCTAGATTTCTTATTAGTTTAACAAAAGAACAGTGCCAAGAATGCTTTATGCATTCTTGGAAGTCTGAACTTCCAAATCAAATTAAGGCTGTAACCCAATGCTTTAACAAACTGACACTGCTGCCAAAAGAAACAACCTCTGCTCTTTGTTTCCAACACTTCTGTGGAAAGCAAGCTACACTGGCATACTGATATAGCTGAGAAATTACTGACTGTTGTCTAGGTCACTTTTTAGCCACAAGAGTTTCCCAACTAGGTACACCACATGACCACATAGACACTTGCAGCAGCAGAAAAAAAAGTCATGACAAGGAAGCAGACAGGACTACTCCTTCTTCCAGCACTGCTGATTTAAAGCACTTGCTGAACCTCATCTTTAGTTCTTCTGGTCTCAAAGACATTTTTCCTGGGCACTGCTTTCCTACATGGTTCAGTATCAAATTCTACTGTTCCATTTAAGAAATTCTGATGAAAAAGAAAAATGAGGATAAAAAGTGGACTATGTAATTACATTCTGTACCAAACCACCTACACCTGTACTCTAAATTTATTCAACCATTTTTTTCAGTCTCAAAGCTGCTAAAAACAGTAATTTTCAGCCTAGTATAAACAGAAAGGTGCTGAACAGAAAAAGGTAAATAATGGTAGTCACTGTCAGTCCTGTAATAACAGAATCTAAAATACACATGGCCCTCCAAAGAACAGACGGTCCAAAAGATGACGAAATTCCTGAGTGCTTAGTCTGAAGCTAGTTGAACAGAAAGACAACAGATTAAAGACTATACTACCTAATTTTATAAAAGGTAGAATTAAAATTTGCCCCCCTTTTTTTTTGTAGATCTAGGCTTCATTCAAGTACTCATTATGTCACCACAAGAAAAATGGGCATCAACACAAGAACTGTAATATATGCTGTGAACTAGTTAAAGGATACATTACAACAGGTTGCACTATTGTAATCCCCATCAAATTGGGAGGATTCCTGCAGAGTTCTTCAGTGACTCATTTCAAAACCAGTCTTACTTATTAGGTTTATCAATGGGCTAGGCACAGAGTGGAGTTGGTTGATGAATTCTGTTGACAAAGTTGGGTAATTTCATTAACAGAGCATGATCAGACCACACAGTGAACTGAAGTACACAGAGACGTAACAGAAGTGAAACAAAAGAATTCTAGAGTGTGTTAACATTTATAAATTTCTGCTTTCCTAGGAGCTTCTCAGTTGGAAACAAGAGAGAATCAACTTTGGTGATCATAGCAAAGACTGAGCCATCCACACTGCACTAGGGAACACACTTAAAAAGAAATATCAATGCCGAGACCACATGCAGGATACTGGGCACAGTTTTGGTGAGCCATGTTCAAGAAAGATTAAACCCTAAACGGTAACAAGTCCGGCAAAGAGCTAGGAAGATGACTGGGGGAAATGAAGTATGTATTTTATGTTTGGGGGGAAAAAAAAAAAAACAATTGCAAGGAAATGGGACTGTATTTACAAAAAATACCAGAAAGTGAGTGCCAGAAAAACATCAGTTCTCTTCACAAATAATGCTGACAGGTGAGTAAGTGGGTAAAAGCAGCCATTAAGTTTGGAAACTAGAAGATTTCTAGCAGAATAGCCAGAAGTGAAAGCGGCAAAGAATTTAACCAATTTTAAGACAGAATAAGAGGAACTATAGGATGTGCTTGCCTAAGACAGCAGGGAGCTAGACGCAGTGGCTAAGGGGGTCCTTTCTCACAATTCCTTTGTTGTGTACTCTAATTAGCAGTGATCTAAAAAAATTGAGGGAAAGAAAAAAAAAAAAGGAATGGGAACTTATTGGAGAGGTGAATATTGGGACTTTCCCAGCCAAAGCCGAGATAACTACTTAAAAGAGAGCCAAGCAAGAAGGACATCAACAGAGCAAAACTACACTTTACACAGGGAGAGCATTTGCCAGACATACAACTATGAAAATTATTAGAAGAGAAAATACAGTCCAGTCTCTTTCTTTGGGGCCTAAGAACTGTTCTCTCTCATTCCTATTGTGCTAGATATCTAAGTTTTCGTCCTGCATCTCTGGGCTCAGGATGCAGTTTCCATGAGGTAGTCACAGTTTCTCTACAATGTTAACTACTGCCATTTGATGCTCAATATCGGAAGTAGCGAGATTGCATACTTGTTTATCACATAGCACATGTTCAGTCCTTTTTTATCTACACAGTTTTTCCTCCCCCCACCCCCCTCCTTCAGCACAGCACAGAGGTTTTTGGTGAGCAGTCCACAATGATGGCCAACATGACTGTGTGTCTTGTTCTTTTTAAAGTTTGTTGCATATGGTGAATGCCTCTTAGCAAAACAGATTGTGAGCTCCTCTGCCAGAAGAGAACTATCTTTCCCTCTTGATGTGTGCCTGGAACATAAAACATCACAGATGCAAGCTGCACTGAACAAGAAAGCGCGCCCTTTATTTCAGTCCTTCAATGTATGATTCACACTGGCATTATGGTTTTTTTGCTCTTCCCTCACTTACAAAGGATGAGGGACTCAGGTAGCACTTACACCTAGAACCAAGGGAGCCTACTGTGCCAGTAGAAAAAGTCTAAATGTGAGAGGTGGAGATCTCAGCAAGGTTTCATTTTAAGGAACAGCATGTAAGAGATTCCCAAGACACGGGGAGGATGAAGATACCCATGCATTTGACAAAGCCACAGGCTGTTTGATTTCTTTGAGCCTGAGGCCCAATCTATGAAAATGAAGCCAATACAGAAGATTTTAGGGAAAAAAATTGCTATTTTTGGAAAACCATTTACAAGGCTGCCCTTTCATCTTGTGTTTTCTTTTGTTGTTAATGCAGCCACTGAGCTAACAGAACAGATCAAAAGAAACATCAGAGAACAAATTAATCAAGCTGTTGTGCCAACTTGGAGTGCTTACACCTACAGCATAATTACGCTTGAAGCTGGGGAAGGCCTGGAATGCTGGCAGCAACAGCACTGTTTGCCAAAGGAAAACAGTGCTGAGCACACCATCCGCTCCTAGCCACCCTTAAGGATGACACTTTCTTAACAGCTGCTCCTATTTATACATTGTTTGGCATGGTTTTTTTTTTTCTTCCTTTCCTTCTTTTAAGTTCTTCTGCATCCCACTGTGAATCACAATATTGATCAAATCACCTTCCTCAAGTCCCAGCCAGTGTCAGAACAGGACAAATTCCTGATGCATGACTAACTGTGGAAGAACTAGACCAGTTCAGCCACAACGGCTAGAAAATGAAATAACGAGCACCGAGTAGCATGAGAGAAACTACATTCAAGAGATATAAATAAGAGATAAAACCTTCAAATATTTCACCTGTGGAAAGGCTATATTCTACACTGTTTGCTGATTCAATACTTACCCGTTAGCTGCAGGAAATTTTAAGGATATGCAACACTTACTAGAAGAATATTAAATAAATGCCAGAGATAGCATTGTCTCTGCTGTCAAATAAATTCCCCATCCCAATGCTGATATGACTGACAATTACAGTTTAAGACCAGGTCATGTTTATTTCAGAGTTATTAAAAGCAAAACTGGCAATAGGAAAGAAGAAATCTGAAGCCATCTTTTCCATTTTGCAATTAATAGAGAAAGACAGGGCAGAGACTAAAATCCCACAAGTCCCTGCAAAGCCATTTCCCCAGGACTGCCGGAGTCCTCTTTCGTGCGCTCGCTGAACTGAGCATTAGTGAGGTTGCTGCCGCGGAGCCGAGTCCTGAATCCAGGGCTCCAAAGGGTGCTGGGGCCCAGACGCAGAGATCACAGGACGGCACTCATGCTGCTGTCGCTTGCTCAGATGTGTCCGATTCAGTGGACAACACCCTACTTCCAAACTATCTTTTCTTTGTTTAATTGTAACAGGAAGAAGAGCGGCTTGGAGATGAAGGTTGGCCACAGAGCCATTTCTCTGATGGAGAGTGGAGCTGGCAAGCAGTCCCAAACTTCGGCTGCATCATTTCATCTGCCTAAACTCCCAAACCACTTGTGGCTCAAGTCAGTCTCAGAAAGTGCAATAGCCCCCTCTGTGTAAGAGGGCTCTCTCACATGACCACCTCTGATTTACAGAAAATGATGGGAAAAAAAGGAGCTATTGAGGTCACATGCTTTACTGGGAAAACAGTTTATTTCCAAGATCATGAAGAGTCAGAAAAAACTCCTCCAACCCACCACTCCACTGTTATGCATTTAGCTTCGCAATATCTCTACAAATTAGTGCATCTTGGCAAACTTGCAGCTTGCCTTTGTTCTGTGCCTAGGCAAGCTTGGCAAATACCTGTTTTAGGATGAGCACAGCTGCTACACCTTCATGCATCCCTACTAGACCTTGGCAGAGGGAGACGTGGCTAACAATCTAGAAATGTTGGAGTTGGGCTTAACATGTAAAAAGGAAGAAGCAGAGTAAAACTGAACATTTCCAAATGCTAATAAATCAAGATGGACAAGCCAAGTTTTATGAAGCACAAAGTGGGGAGTCAGAAGGGCTGGGGATGCGCTTGTAACAGGAACCCTGCCTGCAAGAAGGGTACAACAATAACAGAAACTGTAGCCCAATTTCCAGCTAACTGGAAGCTATTTCAGAATGGAATTGTCCTGGTAGGGAAGAGGGAGAAGATTGAAATATTGATGTCTTGAGAAGCAGATGGTTCTTATTTTCTATGGGATTCCATAAATTATAAACAAACATCTTATGCTTTTTTTTTTTTTTTTTTTTAAATCAGCAGCCTTCTCAGCAGCCAGATTGGGGGCAGGGGGGAAGCTATTAGCAGCTGTAGCACTCTTCAAATACTTTACCAGCTTGCAAAGAAGTCCCAAAGAATTTAAGTCAGCAGCAAGATGCTTCCCCCTCTGCATTCATTTTTATTCTCTTTCAGAGTCTGGCTGGGCAATAGAAAGTATTGCCACTGCATGGCGAAACTTCACCTTGAACACTGATCCTCAGCCTACAACTTTACACTAGTACTACAAAGTTTGGCATTTAACAAGACACATCAAAGCACTGGCACACAAGTTCAGCACAGTATTCTACTTTCAAGATGACACTGCGTGCTCCTTCCCAAGAGAAAGAATGTTTCTCAAGGACAAAATATAAAGCATCTTTCCCCTTTACAATGTCGAGAGCTACCATCTAGAAGCAGGGCTTTTATTTCCCACCAGGCTATACACATCACACCACAACATTCTATACAATGTGAAGGAAGGAGATGAAACAGAAATACCAGATACTTTCTCTGTAGGAATGACACAGTAAGAAAAGCTTTTTGTAATGCGATTGGCTACTGGTGGCTTTCCCCTAGCTCCTCTGACTTCCCAGGGACTGGGAGGTAAATGGCCCCATACAGGTTGCCCAGAGAAGCTGTGGATGCCCCATCATTGGAAGTGTTCAAAGTGGAACTGGATGGAGCTTTGAGCAACCTGATCTATTGAAAGATGTCCCTGCCCATGGCAGTGGGGGTGGACTAGATGACCTTTAAAGCTCCCTTCCAACCCAAACCATTCTGTGATTCTATGATTTTAATTCCTCACATCTCTGCTGCTATGGTATCACTACATGTGCTCCTTTTGTGGGTTCTTTAAGCAACAGAACAGTACTCCACAGAGACCTCTATTGCCAGATATGTAACTTCCAGAATTGCAGGACAGACAGGGCTGGGACTGGAAGAAACTTTTTCTGAATTCATTTCAATGGCCACCTGTGAAAGCAGAAGTGTTTCTGAAAACAGAATCCCTGTTCTCCCCCAAAAAGTCAGTCCCTTAAAGCAGAACCCAATCTCATTTTGCTGAGAAGTCAAACAATGAATTTCACATATGCACAGATACGGCCTAAACTAAAAATCACTGTACAAAGAAACATTAATGAATATCTACCTCCTATCTTTGTCCCAGGCTGCCACAAACATAGCTTACTGCACAGCTTCAGAAATATCAGGATACCCCTCTGGGTTAAAAATAGCCTTTCTAGTCAAGTTAGTTTTAGCCCTCAAAAAGTCATTCCTTAGTCAGCTGACCACAAGCATCAAATCTGCTTGTGCCTGCATAAGGAAGTCTCTTCCAGTGCGAGAGCTAGCTTATACCATAGAACACATGTAAAACTATCGTCTAATTTCCACAAAGGGAAGGAGGAAATAAATAAATAGATAGATAAATAAATAAAATTAGCAATATTGCTCATATTCTTGACCCAGAAGCAGCTTTCACCTCAGATATAGGATGAATTTGCTTTTGCAAATGGCTAGAACCTACATCTACTTCTCCTGGCTTACAACACAGTGGTGAGCAACAGACCAGGGCCCTAACGACCAGAAAGTATTGTAGCACTTTAACTCACACTAATGTCAATAACTTGGAGAATTCAGACCCAATTCATTAGCAAGTTCTAATGTAAAAGTATAAAGACAACACCCCTCTAGAAACTTGTTGGTAAAAGAATGAGGAGACTGAATACAGAATTCTTCTAGGAAGACTGTGTATTCCCATGAGAATGCTCACAAAAGAGCCCCATTTATGCATGGGTTTACTGATAGCAAGAATACACAAACTAGACAGAGCAGAACAGTTCTGCATGCTTTTAGTCAACTTTCTCAAAAGGCTAAGCATTTTACAGTTTCCAATACCACAAGACAATCAGGTAACCCAAGGCCTGCAACATACAGCTACCTTTGGAAGATCCTAGAGCTTATGGTATCTCTGGTTGGTATAGACTTAAAAGAAAGTTCTGGTACCCTTTCCAACTTACCATTGCTGATTTCAGGCAGATCAAATTTAGTGAAGTCCCACCACTGAAGCCGGTAGGTGGTGTTGGCAATGTTGCTGGCCACAGCTGACTGTCCATCCCCAATCACAGCACCTACAGAAAAGGGGTAAATAATTAGCAACTTAACCTCCAGAAGATTATCCAGAAAAGAGCTGGGGAGACAAAATCCTAGAAAACCTTTCAAAATCCAATACACAAAACTCTAGATTCTTAAAGAAACCTTATTTACAGAAATGACAACACCTCCTAAATAAGCCACAGAGCACAGGAAATTAATAGACAAGCACCTCCCTGTAACACATTTCTGAAAGAAAAGAAAGCTGATGAGAGATAAGACTTGCCCAGACCCACAAGGCAGGAATCCTAATGAATTCATTTGGTGCAAATGCATTCTACTTATTGGTACTAGTGAAGCTGTATTTTCACAGACCCCAAATTTTCTAGTACAGCTATGAAGGCAGACCAGAATACATGCTAAGGAAAAGCGCTGCCCTAGCAAATCACGCACACTTGTTGACATAATTCCTGATACTCCTGTAAACTCCACTCAGAAGATACAGGTTGCCTACAGTATTTGCCACATAGTAAAGACTGTAACAAAATATTAGCATGGAGGACCTACAAGCTGGCCCTTCAAGCAGGCAGGGGGCTGCCCTGACTCCATGCCCCTTGCTAACCACCCAAGGACTTGGGCAACAGTCCAAAGCAGAAGGCTAAGCAGAATAATTCAGAAACTAGCAAAAAGAACATAATTTTCCAGGCAGAAAGGAACTGCCATGGGTAACTCAAGTTGGCATACATTGGAGAAAGCTCAGAGGCATTAAATGCAATCCCTAGGGAGACAAGTGGAGAGAAGAAACAGTTCTCCCATAATAGTACTTGAGTAAAAAAATCTCACTATTTTGCAGTCTCTAAGGCCTTCATATACATGCAGCCCTTGCACTTACACACACATGCTGGCACCCAGAGAAACTCAAGGTAATAGAATTTGATAAGGGAGAGCAAAACAAGATCATCCCCAAGCACAAATGAGGAAAAGCACAGCCTCCAGAGTCTATGCAGTCTGGATTTCAGCATCTCCACACTGTCTCTGGTGGGAAGCACACAGAAAAGTCAGTGGCTTCACCCTCCCACAAGGGCTGGCTCAGGACTGCTGCCACAGCAGCAATAGTGGAAGAGACATCACTTAGACAACTCTGTACCCAGTACACAGCAGGCCAGCTGCCTGTGCAGAGAGCTAAAAGCTTGCTAACTGCTAGTAAATGAGAGTGTTGTGGAGGAAGATGAAGAGACTAGGGTGGCTGGATTTTTACTTTTCTTACCAAATCCCAGCAGAACACTCAGGCTTGTACAAAAAATGACCTGAAAACACATATACACACTAACAGGGTTTACATTTTCTCTGCAAAGTAAAGAACAAGGTGGGCAGGGCAAAGTAAGGAAGTAAATTCTAGACCAGTGCTGATAAAAAGAAAGACACCAAGAAGGCTACTGCTAGTCCTCTTTTCATTGATAAGCTGTCTTGAGTCCTGATTTTTGGTTCTGGAGAAAGCTCAGAAATATGCCAAGAGCAAGACTTCTGAGCAGACAGCTTTACACCGTGTACTCAGCTGTGCCAGGCCTCCAGCAATCGACAAACCTCCACCATGCGTCTGCTCAGTCTCTATCTGCCTCTGTCAGATGCACACATACACTTGGGAGAGCAGAATTAAGAACATTTCCATTGCTTTTACATATGCCCAAGGCCTTGTTCTTCATATCCCCCAAAACAAAGGACTCCTCTGAACAAAAGATATGCACCAGAGAAAGCAGATTCAATGCATTAATGAAATTACATTTTGCAACCAGAAGTGGAAGAAGGACAATTAAATTTTATGTTGTTTCATCTTTAAAAGTCTCCTCATTGCAAGCCTGGGTTTGGTACACAAGGGCAGCTCTTCTACTGTCTTGCCTCCAGCCACCAGGTGGAGAAGAAAAAACTAGTTTCTGTACAAATTTCAAGCAGTGGGACTTGCTGCAGGGGAACAGTATCTAACATCACTGACTAGGTAGCAACTGCCTTATAGGACTAAGTCAGACAAGGAAAACACTCTGCAAAGACAGGCAACAGAAGTACTACTCAGGGCACAGAATTCCAGAATACTGATCTTATTACAAATGAACATTACGAAGTTTTGCAATGAGAACAACCTTTGTAGGTATAGCAAGTAATATATAAACTGGAGAATAACATAACCTAGGAGAGTAATCATGCGCTCCGTCTGCATTACAGAAGCCTAGCAACATCACTAACTGCTCCACAAACAGCAAGTTCATCTGGCTTATACAACTGTTGCACTTAATGCTACAAGTACCATAAAAAGGCTGTTGGCAAATGGTTTTGAGTTTTCTTCTGTAAAGATTCTGGTCTTCTCATCCCTTTCCCCAGAACCTTTGGGTTAGTTATAGTGTTCATTTAAACCTTGCATCCCCTTCATCTCCAAAGGCAGTCTCATCCTACATGGAAAAGCTAATGATGAAAAAAAGCAGTACTTCCCCATCTACAGGACAGTCCTGCACAAATTTCAGAGCCAGCAAAAGCTATCAACTAGTGCTAGTGTTTCAGGTAACAGACACCTTTATCAAAAAGATTAGGACAGGGGGAACAAGGTTCACAGAGTGAAAGATGCGTGTTCAGAAGGATTTGGTCCATTTCTCAAAAGCTCCAAATCAGTGTGCCTAACACTAATGGCAAATCCATGATCTACATGTTTTTATTAAGTAATTACCTCTACTTATACTAATTATGTAATTGAGAAGTGTAATTATTAAATTATATCTAGCTACATATACAAATGTTATTCCACTTTGTTATCACAAGCCCTGCCAGAAGCCTCCCACATGCGTGCATGTACTGTCCTACAGTAAAGATGATTAAAAGCATGCAAACATTTCAGACATTCAATTTAGGGAGGAAAATACCCCCCAGTACACACCTGTGCTATCCTAACCTTTGTTGTTTGCTTTTTCCATTGGTTGATAGAGAAGATTTGAGACCACGTGTGGAAAACTTAAAAGTTAAAATCCTCACTACAGAGCTTTTGTTCACTGTGCATTGTGAGAACTCATTCTCAAGCTGGCTTTGCCCAGTCAGGGTTTCAGCCTGGGTGTGAGCAGAAGAAGATGCAGTTACCTCTTAAATTCTAGTATAACCTGGAGGCAAACAACACACTTCAGCATCTTAAATGTGGGCAGCAGCAGATCGGCTCTTACAAGCAGCAGTTCTCACCAAGCACTTGACAGTCTGTCCTGATTCCTGAGTCTTCCACTGTTTGATGGGATCACAAGTGACTGCAGTGGGTACCCGAGGGTCTGGGGCTTGTCATCCCCACCAACAGAATGACCTTTTACTGCAGAGATGATGTAGATTTCAAAATGCTGAAATCCAAAGCGAAGGCCAATTGAAATGCAGTGAACGTAGGTTTGATTGGCAGCTTTCCTGCGTCTGTCTATCACTGCGTAATAAACACTGGGTGATGGCAGAAATGAAGATAAATGCTTTCAGCAGCCCCCCCTACTCCCCCCACCACCCCAATCTCCATCCACCCCCACTCAACACATGACAAGAGAGTTTAAAGAGTGGGGGGAAAAAAGTCTTAACAAAGACTTGGAAAAAAAAAAATCCTCAAATCTTTTCTTATAGGCCACCTACACGTGACATATTTATCCGTCAGTCTCAATCCCCTCAGAGGGTCCAACTCATCTTGGCATGTGGAGAAACGAACCTTTGCCAGTTAGTTATTGCTCATTTATGAATCAAGCCGTGCAAGCCAGTGTCTGAGTTTAGACTGAAAGGGAAAAAAGTGATGCAAAACCACTTTCCATGGCACTCCAGCACTCCCTCAGTGAAGAGCAGGATACTTCCAGACTACTACTATCAGAGTCTCAGAGGAAGTGCCAATACTCTAGAGCTACACAGGCTCTGGGGTACAAGTTTCAAGAAAATTTAACATTCACATATTATGGGAATTTCCTTCCGATGTATTTAACAGAAACCAGAGCTCAATTTTCTTTCTAGACTAGATCCTTCACTCTTAAGTTTTTACTATGAGGGCACCTGCCACACACTAAGAGAAAGATTTCTTCAGATGCTTACAGATAAGCTTGAGGAAGCTGGAGAAGTCCCCAAGCAAATTTGTGACTCAATTTGAGACAGTTATTAGGCCCTGGTATAAAATTCCCCCTAGATTAGTACTTGCATGAATGCCTTGGAAAAGTAGTTACCTCTTTAGGAGCCCGTTTGTAACTGTAGCTAATGATACTGAGGTTATCCTACACTTGCAGAAAGGATCTATCACAGCTGATGAGTTTTACATTCACTAGTTCTAGATTTACTATAATCCAGAGGCTCCAGGAAGCCCAAAACACAGGACAAATCTATTTGATAAACCAAGGATAAAGCTCTTTGCTGCAAGAATACACCAGATTCTCTCAACCAGTTCTGAAGCAATTTGAATTCAGCTGAAATGTGATTACTGATCTCTGAAGCCTAGTGGAGATGTAACAGGTTCTTGCACATCTCCGACCCTAAAGTATTTTATGGGGCATTCTGGTGTTGGGGACTACCTTTGATCACAGTAAATATATTAAATCCTGAATATGAATTTGACAAGTCCCAGCATATCTCTGTTCCAAGCTATCGCGAAGATGCTGCCTTTGAAGTGGCCAAGCTAACTAACTAAAAGTGGCCTAATGCTGTAGAAACAGTATGCCTAGCAACCTGGTATTTTCAAGGATTTATTTTGTTTGTTTTTCAATGTACCAGCAAGCTGTAAATAAATAGGAAGTGGGCAAAACGATTTTCATGAATGGATGCACAAACCGTTAGTAAGGGTAGTTCGGCATATGCTAAGCATTGAAGGGATCTCAGCTTTGATGTTAACTGAGAAAGCCTCAAAGTGGTGTATGCCCTCTGAAGGCTGAAACTTTCAAAAAGCTATTATTTTTCCTTTACCCCAGCTGTACAAAATAAGAAGAAATGCAATTTCCCATTCATGCTCATTCCTATTTCAAAATTTCCTTTTTAAAAGGGGGAATGCTTAGCATGCTGAATTCCACAGTCCCATCAGCAATGGGAATTTGAGCAGGCCTCAGCTGCAGGTAGTGAAGATGACTGCCCTAATAGGAGCTCAGTCAAGTGCCCGAGGGCTTCACTCACACAGTGAATAATGCATCACATAAGAAGGGAATTTTCCAGCCACAAGCTTCAGACTTTAGAAGGAAATCAGTTTATTTGCAAGAAACACAAACAATAAACGAACAGACGCCCTGCCCAAAGACTCCATCCCCAGTACAGTCATGACAGCTCCTTGACATCTTACCTTCCTGACGTTAGAGATCTTCCTTTGTCTGATCATATAACAATTAATACAGAAATGCATCTGGGAAGCGTTCGTCTTTGATGGTAGGTCCAGTTTTCCCTCAGGGAAACTAGAAGATGTTAAAGTCCTTTTCAAATGCATTCCCCTCTTATCTGAATTGTTTGCACTTCACCAAGCAAGCTGGTAATTCTTCTCCTTAAGAAAGAGAATTCCTGCTTCTCTGATGTTGTTCACCCCATAGAGATGCCCCTGCTCATGTCACTCTGCTACACATGGAAGTTGGAAAATCAGATATGAAACAGCATGGTGAGTTTCCAGAACCAGCAAGATCTGAGCCAGCAATATTCACATAGAACCTCTCAGATGAGGAAAACCCTGTACTCTCCTCAGTGACAAATGAGGTATCTTATCATAGTCTTTACATATACACACTGGAGCAAGCAAATGTCACCATTTAGGAAGTCCTCATCCTGCTCAGGGTGACCAATAAGGAACAAGCAGTTTCATTTTCTTGCTGTAGGAAACCATCCTATCTCAACTATCTCAACCCTTTCAGCTGCTGTTAGTGATGGATTGTGGTCTAAGTCTCCAAATTGCCAAGAACTTTCTGCAACCATCCAATATCAGATACGCACTGTTGAACAGAAAAAAAACCCCAACCAAATAAATTGGAAGGAATTCCTTCTTTCTACCTCCTAAACTACTACCAATCGTCACTTTAAGTACAGCCTTGGCACAATGAAAGTCTGACAGGATTAAAACAATTTATGCACTCTTTTTTTATCTGTAAGATTCATAATCTCTCATGCCATCAAAAAAAAAAAAAAAGGTAAAAAGAAATACCATATGAACCATGGGCATACCAGAGTGTCTTACTTACACCTCACCTTAGTGAGGAGTGGAGAGCAACATAACTGCTCAACAACTGCTGGAAAGAAGGGATGAACGAGACAAGTGAGTGCCTGACTTTGGCAACTGAACACAAATTAATAGTTGTATCTGGTTACTGAAATGTTAATTATTTAGCTTGTGCTTCAGCGGATACTTTGTTTGCGTAGTTTAAAAGTTCGTTCTTGCAGGGCAGTAAGTACAGTTCACTGGAGAACCAAAGCCTCAAATCCTGCTTGCAAAAGAAGCAGAGCTGCAAGTCTTAGAGGTGTTCTTACATTTGTACAACTCAAATGAAGACAGTAAGTGCGATTTTCTTCTTTATAAGAAAAGCTTTACGAACAAAGACTGTTTAGGCTCAGCCGTTTGTTTTCTCATTTGTCATTTAGTATGCTTTTAGCTGCAGTGGATGGGAAGTTCCATGGGAAGGCTCCACTATATTGATTGCTTTACACTATGTAACGGCACGCATGCATACACATTTTAAAACAGCAAAACCCCATTTGTTTAGGGACCACTGCGAGACTCCTAGAATTCTGATACTGGGCACAATACTGAAATGGTGTGTAAAGAGATGGAGGTGCTCCATGAAGCACACAGGTGGAAATAAATGTTATCAGGCTAGAGAGTCAAAAGAAATCTTCATGCAAATAGAGATGCTGTATCATTAAAAGAGCTTGACAGGAAAAGGTTATGGAAACAGAAAGAAACATCTGTTACCATTGGCGGAAACAACTCAGAAGTTGTTTGAGAAGTGGGTGGGCAAACAAGCTTTTCTCATCTGGGCCCCTTGCTGGGAAGGGGAGTCAAAGCTGGAGTCCTCCAATCAGCTAACTGCTGGAGCTGTTATTAGAGGAAGTTTCTACAGACATTGTTGCTTGTTTTGAGATCATTTCTTTATTTCCATGTGATAGCAGCATGTGTTAAAAGCATGCCTCGTACTACCATATGATTCAAGCAGTAAAATATGGTTCCTACAGGATAGCCTTTTAGGGAAAACATTCAAGCACTAAAAATACATTCTGATCTGCATTTTATTTAACTAATGTTTTGTTTCAACCTTTTCTGCATATTTTCAGCCTTTTAGATGATTTTGTCTGTATACATAAAGAAGCCCTAACAAATAATAATGAGTAAAGGGTTGGAGAGAGGGTTTTATGCTTTCTTCCTAATTTATGTTATTCCATACACCATGAAATCCTCTGATACTTACAGAATCAGCTATAAGAGGCATCAGCTATTGCCCTGGCATGGGAGTCAGAAACCTATTTATTGGAAAATGCTGGGGAAATAAAGACAACTTTACCTAGTCAGTGTGAAGATAAACAATAATCTGGGTTACAGTAATTTCTCCATCTGGAGGTCCGTATCAATCTACTAAAAAATCAGTACGACAATACATCTGAAATCAGCTCCCAAGCAACTGATGCTGCAAGAGAAAAGTGTTTTTCAGAATTAAACTGGGGGTGGGGGGAAGTGAATGAGGCTAGGTCACACTGCTAGATGAAAAGGCAGAAGAGAGCTGAACTTTGCAGTCTCTACAGAAACATGTACTCTCTTCCTTCACCTCTGTTTGAACCCACACACAAGGGCATGTTCACAGCCCTTCTCCTTTCTAAGCTTCCAGGAACAGTAGGTGACTTTCCAAGTCAAAATGCCACATCTCTCCTGCCAGAGTTTAAGTTTCACGAAATCCCTGTGAAGGTGAACTAGGAAGGTCTCAACAGCTAATCTGTGCTGTGTGTCGCTCGGGCTCCTCCCTCTGCCAACTCTGCCCCTTGCAATGCCTCTGCTCTTTCCCGTCACTAAGTCCCTTGCATCATTACCAAGCCCTTCATTAAATGCTGTTGGAAGACTGCTTTTTAACCTTCACGTCTGTGTTTATTCTCTGCACAAAAACAGAGCGAAATCTGTGCCTGGCAGGCATTTCCTTTTGTAAAACTCCTTCTTCTTTCCCTTTCTGACTTTTCAGAGCATGAAATGTGCCTGCTAATCCTAATTGCCTCGGATGGAGAGTCTTGCAGAGACTAGACAAAGGGGGCAGCCTTCCACCAAGGAGCTGTTAGCAGGCACCAGACTCGAAGCTCTCCAGTCGCCAGAGCTCCCATCCCACTTTGCCTCATTTTTGAAGAGCACAAGGACAAATTCCCCAAGTAGCTATACCAGGAACAGGGACTTGCCTTTCCAGACTTCCCCTCTCCTGCTTAAATGGTCCTTCCAGCACAAGAGCCCATCTGAGCTCACTGAGAGACTTGACTCAGGCTGGGCAAAGTCCTCAGATATTGCTGCGGTATGTCAAAGCAAAAAAGCTAAGCATCTGACTTTTAGGGGTCATTTTCCTCTCTGCATCCTCTTACCAAAGGATCCTCTTACCAAACCTCTTGCTCATCTCTTATCAAAGAAAAACTTTGCAAGGTCCCACTGGCATGTCCACAGCTGGCCTTCCCGCTGGCAGTGCCTTGGCCAGTAACACAGGCACTGAGAAACTGAATTGTTATGGTATTAAGACATCTTTGCCTCCAACAATCATTAAAGAAGTTAACTTTCTGGTCTAGCAGAATTTGTCTGGATTCAAAGGAATGTTTCCACTGCGGCAACACAAAACTCCTTCACAGGGTTGCTGTCGTTGCCTAACCAGAACGTCTTTACCACCCAAGGCTAATGCTTGTGTCCTCCACAGTTGTCACACCACCCACGCTGTCTACTAGGTCTACTGCAGTTCACTCGTCTAACGTAGATGCTAACGCAGTATCAGACTAATCAAGCCTTGCCAAAACTGCTGTATATAGTTTTAGATAATTCAGAGCTCCTGCAATTTCTTGAGATTTTCTTGTAGGGACTGTTTGCCAAGACACTTGCCGACTTCAGCCCATATTCCACACAGGTTATACTTTATCACCAACTCCATAGCTCATAAATTAGTGTGGCCACAGTTTCAGTTCACACCGAATAATCCCTCTCCTGAGCAGAGGCTCAAGTAGTGTTGTAACAGCACTCCCATCTAACCAATATGGCTATGCCAACAGACAGATGCAGAATAGATGCAAAAATAACGAGTGAAACTGCTTTTACTCAGAAGAGCCTTTTTCATTGTGAGTGTGCGTTTTAACTACATGAAATCCTATTAATCCAAACAAATCAGCAAGCCAACTGCCTGCTACCGCCTCTGCAGCTCTTACTGCAAGAATGTGTGCTTAGCACAACTTTAAATGTGCGTGTCTTATGCCAAAACACTCATCTGCAGTGGAAAAAAAAAAAACAAACCCAGCAGTATCTTTGTAGAGCACATGCATGCCTTATCAACCACCACATTGCAATAATACAAACTTTCACTAATCCAAGAAGCGGCATGTTCCCTAGAAGGGTTTGAATTCCTGAGATTTAACTGTGTATCAGTGCAACACCAAGCTTCCACACTGGAGCCACTTTATATTGTGGAAATAGCAGTACGCAATATTAATAAAAGCTCCAAGCACAGAAACACATTCAAAGCCTTGTACTTCCCAGTGAATGGAAGACTTGAAAAAATTCTTACTATCCTTAAACACATTTCAGGACTGCTATATTACAGCACCAGCCCTGTGCATGCAAACTTGCAATGTAAATGCTGTGTCAGCTTAGTGACACAGACTGAGCTACCACCACAATACAGAGCACTAAGCTAAACACGTTCAATGGTTGATTACATTTCACAGTCATAATATCCTGTGAGCAGGATAGGTCTGTTGAGGAAATAACTTGTCTGTTCTGAATCTGTGCTTGTCTAGGGAGGTTAAGATGAAGTCACATGCTCTCGGGGAAAAATACACCTCCATTAAGAAGAATGCAGGTCCTGACAACTTAAATAAACTCCATACAATAAACTAACAAAGTGTCCTAGGGCAAATGAAGAGCTGACAGGTGGCATTCATGAAATGCATTTTAAGGGTGCACTGTACTCATTAAGAGCTTCTCAGGCCGCCAGGTCCTGCACAGTCATTGTGTCTGCAAAGAAAACAGGCACTGGCCTTGCATAGGGAATACAAAGCTGAAAAGACATTGCTAAAGGGAACAATTTATGTTGTATCCCCAATCTGATGAGCAAAAGAGGAGAAGGCAGGACAGGAACTGGGAAGTAAGCAGCTGGGCTTGCTGTTTTCTGGGTAAAGCGGTGAACAGGAAGACAACCAAAAAAAGCAGAAAATGAGCAAGCTGGGAAAACACAAAATCTAACAATAGTTTAACTAATGGGAAGGCAGTTTAAATTTAAAGCATGATGAGATGGGAAGGAGGAAGCCCAGCCTGGAAGAATACAATGGAGAGACCACATTATTCCAACTGGAAAAGCACAAAGAAACCTACAGCAAATAAAGTACTTGGCTCTCACAATGTTTTGAATACTTTCTGATGGAGGAAGTTTTGAGGGCGGTTTGGCATGATCTAGACGATGGCAATGGAAACAAGACTCATTGCTTATCGCCACTAGCTTTAATACACAAAGCCTGTTCTAGCACCTCAGCGAATCTGCAGGGATCTCTGCATGGAGCCAATGCAGAGATTCAGGCTCAAAAGGTGACCCAGGTCCCAAAGTACGTGGAGCAGGACTGATGAAGCATGCTAGTCCACACCCTGATGGACCACTGTGTAACAACGTGAAAGTAATGGTGTGACATTCAGAACAGTGACACAGCGTTAGAGCTCCCAGAGGGCAGCAGGACTCCACCAAGGAGTTCAGCCAAGCTCATAACCTTGCAGTGACTTCTGTAAATCAGTGCCACAGCTGAGTTCAACTCAGACAGGTCCACTGCAATTAGAAAAGTGACTACAAGATGAAAAGAGACTAACATTTTATCCCATTATATTAAGGAGTATTAAAAATCAAACTCAAAGCCACACAGAGAAAACTAAGATCTAAGCTCAAGGCAGCAGAAATACATCCTAGCTACTCAGCATGCAGGCCCTGAACTGAACAATGGATGGATACTTCAAATGGGTTTTATTTCTTTTTAGGGCCAACTTGACCTTAATCCATCTTGAATTAGCTCATAATACTTCCAGAGGATACTTAGCAGACCTGTCCAAGAAGCTGCTATATAATATAACCACCACAGCTACTCCACACAGCATTTATAAGTAAGAGTGGAAGGAAATTCAGACAATGAAAATAGGGCAATCACAATTTACTGGTTTGCGATAAGATTTTAGATTATACATAATAGAGATCTGGAGCAGGCCATGCTTTACTGGAGATAGGAGTCACAAACTGAAGAGAAACTGTGGTCAGAGGCTCCAAGATCTCATCATCACAGCAGCAGAGCCAGAGGTCCAGCTCCTACCAGATCAAAGAATCAGCAGTGGTACAGCCTAGATGATGATGAGCACTCCAGGTCAGCCTCTCAGTCCTAGGACTCGGTGTAAAATTACAGTCCCAAAGGACAATTTATTAGGCCTCACAAGTCAGAGGACAACAGAAGTTAGGCAGTACCTCACTAAAATCACAGGAGTAGGGAGACCAACATCCAGTTACAGCTAGTTTCTTTTCAAGCAGGGAAGTTATGACAGGGCTTGCCTTCAGCTTTCACAGTTTTCCGGGTCAACAGACATGCACGTATCTAGCGAACAAGGTGTCTTCTGTGGAACCTCAGCGGCCAAGCTGGGCCAGGAAAAGACAGAAGAAACACACTCCCCTCACAGCCCTTCCGTGCCTTCCACACAGAGAACCCAATCAAGACCTTAGCGACATGCTTTCTCACCTCACCTTTCTAGATCTTTGCAAATCTGTTCATTTTATGTGGCCTATAAGCTCTTTCTCTAAACTTTGTTACTGACTCTGTCCCCACGACAACTTAATGTCTTCCAGTGTTTACCATCAGCCCTTCTCCCTCATTCCACCTTGCTATGATTTCCAGTCTATAAGCACTGTTAGTTATTTGTCTGCCCTCAGCCCTCTTTTTCCTGTGTCTTCATTCCCTTCCACTCTGTCAAAGTAGGTTTGGATTTCCTTCATGCTTTTCAGTGTTCTCATAATGGGGGTACAGGGGTTATACATGTGTGTGTTGGGTGTTTGCCTCCTTCCCTTAGTCATGCTCCCCACCAGATTTTGAGCCTCACCCACCCCTGATACCAGTTTCCATTCCGCCATCTACTGTGAGATAACTCTAATGAAAACTACCACCAGACCAATTCCCTCCACTACACAACTTTTCTCTTCTGCTGTGGCACCTCAGGGAAGACAGAGATCTGACTGGGTTGGTCTGTCATGAACCAAAAGACAGATCCTCAAACAACTTGTGTGTGCAGCACACCAGGAGACATCACATGGATGGGTGCATGCATGCCCACACCATGAATGCTAATACGAACAATTGTTTGAAAGAAGACAAAGTGTTTTTCCAGCTTAACTGAAACCCACGCCTGCAATCCCAGCTGCCTCATCACCACCTTTGACTCATTCCTCAAACCCTCCCCTCCTCCAATCTCCATTTCTCTCTGTGCAGAATCTCAGTTGCTTGTAAGAAAATTACAGTGACATTACTTCCTCCATCCTTTCAACCTTCCCTTCCCCTTCTGCAATTCTTCCCATCATATACAGAAGCATGTTCCCAACCCTAGAAGGTTGGAAGCACTCCACCTGCCTCTATGATTTTATTGCCATCTTCCTATTTCATGCCAATTTCCATCCCTTGCCATGTGACAGTACACATTTGTAGCCTCTTCTCTTTCCTCTCACAATACAAATATGCATTAACTTCTTGCATCTCTAAATTCCTCAAAGACTCAAGATCACAGTTTGGATGTCTAGGGTGAGAAGGAGAAACGCGTTCAACCCCCGTGTTCTTCTCGTCTCTAGCTCTCAAACTGCACTATGTGAACTCCTGGCAGTCACGTTTGTTTTTCTGACGAGTCTAGTTTGTATCCTCTCCAGCCAACTTCCATTTCTCAGATACTACTGAAGCTGCTCTACTTCTAGTGACCCCCTTCCTGGTCAAAGCTCAGGACTAGTAGTTTAATTGTCATCATTATCTCTTACTTAGCAAAGCTGGTAACATTTTTTATTCTTGGGTTACTCCTCCCTTGCCTTCTGTGAATGACTTCCACCGCTACCACTCTCACCACCCCCAAAGATGCTGAAGGAGACAAATGAACAATTATAAGCATCACCACAACTTCTTCCACGCTGATGTCTGTGCTTGCTGCCAACTCTGAAGTTACCTAATGGGTCATAAGCCACACCTACGTACTCCTTCCCACCCATTGCTGCAAAAACAGGTGGGTTGAAGCAGCTCGATACAGCTGAAAATGTACACAGTTTCAGGCAGTGCTTGAAGCAAGAGAAAGAAATGTGAACCTGGTTCCCAGATCAGCAGAAGCTGGGTTACCAGGGTATCAGCAGGACTTGAGAGCCCAGAGCAATTACATTCATAGAGGCTGGCTCACAGCTCCTGCTGATTTTGAACTCTCAGAAACATGATAACTCCTGCGTGCCAGGGCTGCTGGATTACAGCCCACACCAAGCTCAGCAGGAGAGTGTGTCAACCTACTGCTCAAGAAAGCAAAATACAGCTTCCTTCAGTAGCACTGACTTGCAGCTCCTGCTTAGTTTAAAACCAACTCTCTGAGCTCCTGCAGATGCTGGAGACCGTTCCCTCTTCTGCCTCACTCCAGAGGTAGTGGTATCCTAATTTTAAAAAAACAGGGGGTGCGGAAGGGGTGACATATATGAAGCACACCTCTATCCTCAGTTCCCGTTTACATTCGTTAATGTACAAAATCTCTTGCTGTCTGCATATACTGTTGAGTTCCGAGGCAAGGAATAAAAAGCTGGTATGAGTTTATATAGTGCTCCCATCCTGACTAGGGCCTGTATTTGCTATCGTACAAATACTGTTTGGATCCTCTGCTTGGTTTTCATTAAGAATTTCTCTGTCTCATGCAGGACACCTAGCACCTTCCACATGTGTAACACCTCAAAACCACCAACAAATGCAGCTTTTATGTTTTGGGAAAAGTCCACAGCCTAAATTTATTTCCCTAGGCTCTGCCCTTGCCAAGGGCATGTTCTAAAACAGCCTCCACACAGAGAGGCAGATTTCTCAGTGTGGCTTATGTTAAGGTAAATCACACAGGTAAGGTAAACCCATCTGGGATGAACAAACCCACAAGTCAAAAGTAATTCCAAAGGGGCAGGCAAGTTGTGACTATCCTTACGATACCTTCCCATACATCTTCCCCCCTAATCAAGGAAAGCCAGCAGTCCAGAAGCACAAAACCAACAGAGCAAGCTGAGGTAATGATACTATGTGGAGGGAAAACTATCACTGCAGAATCTAACAGTTAGCAACAACCTTCGATTTGTATATATTAAGTGGTAACAGACTGATGCATTAATGGTCAATTATAAAAAAAAACAGGGTAGCAAGCAGAAGGATCCAATGGTACAATCCTATCTACCTGGGAAACGGAGCTGGAGATCAGTACACAGCATCCTTATCAGATCCCTTATACAACATACAACTATGTTGCCATAGCAAGAGCTTCTTCCATCTTTATGCCAGGGTGGCTATAAAAATGTCTATGGAGATATTCTATATTGGGTATAGCAAATCTGGCTCAGGGTTTGCTTTGCAGTGTTGGTTTTTTTTCCCCTCCATGTAAAACATGTAAGCAAAAATCATGACTATTCTCTTCAAAGATGACAGCCAAAAGTGGCAGGCCACTGAGAATTCCCACCCTTCCGCACGTGAGATTGCACGGGTCCCTGCCTCCCCTCTATGCTCTGGAGCATGGGTAATTTTTTTATTATTTCCCCCCCACACTTTGAAAAGGAGGCAGCAAGCTGTGGGAAAATACTTTTATGGCTAAGTGAGCTTTACCACCCACAAAGAGACAGGTCCCCAAGGGGCCCTCACCGCCCACAAAAAGATGAGCACTTCTGCAAAGCCTTACCCCTCCTGATATAATGATATCTAGAAATTCATCACTTTAACAATGCACACAAAAGGAATCAGCCTGCACCCTTCACTTTTAAGAACATCATCATCTCTCTCCAATGCCTTTCTGAATCTCAAAGCCAGCTTTAGCTTTCCAGCCACCAATACAAAGAAAGGCTTATTGGAAGAGCCTGCATCAGCAAATACAATATACAAGACTTCTCAGATTCAGTACTAGCTTCCATCATGCGGCACGGGAACAGACTACAGCTTGCGACATGATGCAAATGGCTAGCAGGACCTCTCCTGCACTGGGACCACTGAAGACATCCCATCAAGACTCCTGTACATATGCCAGGAACTGTGGGACCAGTACTATGGTCATAAACTTCCCCTTGAGCCCAGGCAACAATCTTGCTAGTTTAAACACTCCATGTACTGGAAAAAACCCACCTGTTTCAGCAATTAGCTACCATAAGGTAAGTGGTGAACTTTATGCAGCAGGACTTCAAGAAATAAACCCCTAACACCACCACTCAAATATCTGCTGTTTGTTTCCAGTCTAAATTGGTCTGACATCAGCTTCTGCATCTTTCTATGCCTTTTGTCTATTGAATTAAAGGATGCTCTATTAGAAATCTTTCCCCCACATAGATATATCTAGACAAACCAAGTAACGACGACTGCCTACTACTTCTTTGATTAGCTAAGTATATTAAGCTTATGTCATTCTATAGCTGAAGTTTTCCTCAGGTGATTCTTCCTTCAGCTACTTTGAGCCCTTCTGAAGTGCAGACACAAGAGTCACGCATGGATTTGCACACCATCTGGAACGGTGTTAATAAGACCATATAAAAAGATAACAGCAGTTTCATACTTCCTGATATTGCCTGCCTATATAAGGTCTTAGATCTATGTCATCATGACAGGAATTCATGTTCCCTTGGTTCACATGCAATTCCCCAAATACATTTGCAGAGTCACTACTTTGCTCAAAACAAGCCTTCACAAACTGCAAATGGAATACACATTACTTGTCCCAAGGTATCCAATCTCACTCTGGACTGTAATAATACTCACTTACTCACAAAATACCATTGCTTGGATCATCACTGGGAATGAAACTACTGCAGGAAAAATCTGCCCTCCAAGTAAACAGCTTGAGATTGCCACTGTCACACTCTGTATTTTACTATCTACAGACAAAAGCGGATTGACCCCAGACCCCAAACACCTGGTTCTTTGAAAGGCCAACAGCAATAGACTGGTAACACTGAACTCTAGGCTCTTAAGAGTGCTTAACAGCTGGCTTGTTTGAAATGCATCTTGCCTCTAGCCCAGTGTCATTCCACAAAACTGCTTCCTTTAACTGTCCAAAATCTTCCCTATTGTGTCAGCCTAATTCAAGGCTTTGAGCACAAAGGTTCGCATTTGAACCATCTTCCAAAAATGCATATGGAAGCCTATGTATCTGGGCTGGTAAAAATAACCCTGCAATTGCACCATCTTCTCTTCTGGGAAGCATGATGGTAAAAGTGTAATTAGGACTTCAAGGCTCTGTATTTGGGACCTCTTAACCCTTTAATAGGACTTTCTCATGGGGAGGACAAAGTCATACACATTTCTCTAACAAACTTCTCTCATGGGGCAGCATAACCAAGGACAACGTACCGCAAACATCTCCACAACTCCTGAAATGCAGCCAGTCACAGACAGTGTCTGGCACACTTGAGTAAATGCAGATCTTTCCAACTACTGCTAATCTCAGTGCAGTCACATTTCCAGATACTA
This sequence comes from Buteo buteo, assembly GCF_964188355.1. NCBI lineage: Eukaryota > Metazoa > Chordata > Aves > Accipitriformes > Accipitridae > Buteo > Buteo buteo. The sequence goes on from NC_134176.1 coordinate 44,020,790, forward strand.
GCCAAAAATCCCCTGACACCTCAGACCTCATCAAGCATATCCTGTAAATTGAAGTGGTCTGCACTCACTCTGACCAGAAAAGTCACGCTCATTCTAATCTCACTTGCAAATAAAGTTGTAAATTATGCTCATAACGTACAGTCGCTGATCCACTCCAACTCTTTCTATGGACAGTTATGCTACATAAGTAGGCGACTGAGGGTTTTCAGCTTTTGGTTCAGCTTACCAAAAGGAACTGAAAACATAAGACTCTGGCAAAAAATAAGTATCCTCATGGAAAGCTAGTAACAAAGCATTTCCCAGTAACATCTGCTCTCTCAGACAAACCTTGAAAGAGCCAGAAGTCCTCTGCAGTAACAGCCATCACAAGGTTTTACAATAGGCTTAGTGGACGATGCCAATACATGCAACCAGAAGCAGCTGTACCTACTGCTGAAATAGTGTTTAACACAGCTTCAGCTAAAACAAACTCCATTCTCACCTACACTGAAGCCAAACATCATGCCACTGCTCCTGTGCACTCATGTAATTCAGAGAATCACTAAGATGGAGGGTGGAAAGGACCTATGGAGATGCTCTAGTCCACCCCCCTGCTCAGAGTATGATGAACTACAGCAGGCTACTGGGGACTATCTCCAGTCAAACTTGGGTATCTCCAAAGATGGAGACTCCACAACCTCCTTAGGCAACCTGTTCCAGCATTTGGCCACTCTAACAACTAAAAAAAAAAAAGTTTTCTTAAGTTCAAATGGAATTTCAGTTTGTGTTCATTGCCTTTTGTCCTTTCACTGGGCACAACTGAGAAAAGCCTGGATGTCTTGTCTTCATTCCCTCAGTTACTTATACACATTGACAAGATCCACCCCCGAGCCCTCTCTTCCCCAGGCTGAACACTCCCAGCTCTCTCAGCCTCTCCCCTCAAGTCAGAGTCTCCAATCCCTTACTCATCTTTGTGGCCCTTCACCGCACTCTCTCCAGTATGTCCATGCCTTTCTTGCACTGGGGTGAGACGGGGAACCAAAGAAACCTTAGCAGATATAGTAGATACATGAATATGAATAGGAATTGTTTAATAATTATCTAGCTTATAATGAAATTAAAGAAGTTTCAATAGAGGTAGACATGGCCCAAGGGGATGAGAAGTGGTGTTTAACGCTTGCATTGTTGAGGCTGACTGGGACAGGAGATAGTCCCTGATAAGAAGCAGCAGTGACTCCAAGAACCAGCCAAGACCGACCTTGTGATTTGGACAAATGCCAAGGGACAACTGAGTCTGCGCAGGGACAGAAGGTTAAAAGTTCACTGTGAAGAAGACATACAGCCTTCATCTTCACGCCCACCAGACGACCACCATAAGGAGGCACTGCACAAGCGCAGTTGAGAGGAGACTATGGAAATTACTTCCTAGAGCTAATTATAATATGAAGCGGGGATAGGTAATGCCTATGTATAGGCGTATTGCAAAACTCTATGTATATGTAACACTTGACTGTATAAATTTAAAGTGAACTGCCAAATCAGGCACACATGACTTTGGTGGGACTACCCCCCGTGCTGCCCAGCGCTGAATGAACATACCTACTTTACAATCTCACCGATTGTGGAGTCTGTTTTCCGCACGGCAGGGGGCCCAGAACTGGACAAAACACTCCAAATGTGGCTGTACCAGGGCTGAAGAGAAGGATCACCTCCTTCAATCTGCTGGCAATGCTCTTCCTAATTCAACCCAGTATACTGTTGGCCTCCTTTTCTGCAAGGGCACATTTACTGGCTCATGTTCAACTTGTTGCCCACCAGGACCCCCAGGTCCTGTTTTGCAAAGTTGCTTTCCAGCCAGTAGGTCCCCTGCCTGCACTAGTGGATGGGGTCATTCCTCCCTGGGTGCAAGACTTGGCATTTCTCTTCATCTCTTCACTGTGCATAAACTTAGTGAGATTTGTTAGCTCATTTCCCAGCCTATGAAAGTCCCTCTGAATAGCAGCACAACTTTCTGGTTCATCACCTACTCCTCCCAGTTTTGCTGAGGATGCGCTCTGACCCATCATTCAGGTGATAAATGAAGGTGTTAAACACTATGTATTGGTCCCAAGCAGATCCCTGAACAGGCCTAAGTCTGCTTTCCTGAAGAGCTTTTCCCACAACGCTGTCCTATAGATACTTCCTTATTTATCCGCATACGCTCAAGGTGGGCCCCTTTTACCTATTTTGAGGCATGAAACCAAAGGAACAAGGTATGATGAAAGATCCAGAAAACATCCAGTTGCAAGACATAAGGCTAATTCACTTACAAATAAAACTTGATTACAGTACTCCTGCATGCACTTAGCTAACATGTTAGCTTGTGAGGCACAAGAAACAGTAAATGCATCCAGGAGCTGCAAAACAGTTGCAAAAAGCTCTGCTGCATCAAAACTGCTACATTATCTTCCTACATATAGGAAATCCAGATGTTAAGTTTTGTTTCTCATAATACCAAAACTCTATCTGCTGAGTCCTGTAGCCATGTTTTGAGTATGAAATGTGGAAAAGACACAGCACCAACTAGCAACTAGGAGTGTACCTACCATGAGCCTCCTTGTATCACATCTAGCACAGCTTCTGATCAAGTAGCAGAGCTTCTTGCCTACTCCGTTAAATACAGGTTGTTGACAGGTCCGCAGTCTGTCTGTGTTGGTCTCAGCCAGACCCAATACACTGTCCCATCAATGCACAACACACCAAGAAGGGACACAGAGTAGGAAGGGGAAGAAATTAATAAACAGATCGCAGCACTGTGCTACATGGGAAGCATAAACATTGAGGGGCATGACATAGGAGGAAGTCACATGAATCTTTATTGAGTATCTGAGACTGATGTGGTCTGAGAAAGGGCTCCTGCAGCAGGTACACTCATTCGTACTATAAAACCAAGTTCCATACTTTTGGCTAGCAGAATTAAATTTGCAACAGTGCTGCACATGAAATGACAGTGGCAGTACTAGCTTCAAATGGCACAGGTGGAAACAAGGAAAAAAATCCTATCACACAAGGCTCATTTATCTTGAGCAGAGTTAAGCATGCACTGTCTGACTGGTCTCAAAATACCCATTAATACTTGCAGTCCATAATAAGTTAAAAAAAAAAAAAACACACACCAAAAAACTCAAAAAAAACCCAGAACAAAAAGCTGCAAAACCAGAGAGAGGGTACACTCCCTCCTAAGAAAACTTGATTACCTGCTGCAGACAGTGGATGGGTTTGTGTACAGGGAGGAGGGAGGTGGAGAGCAACTCCACCTTTTCAGTGGCAAATGTAGAAAATAAAGAAAGCAGGTGAGCAGCACTGATGAACAGTAAAGCTATATGCCACCTTGGCATTGCCACTCTGCCAAGCAGCGTTTACTTCTGGACACAAGGCATACATGAAAGAACACCCTCCATACAAACCAAAGAGCTGTTGCACTTCCTCCTCTCAGAGTTCCTGGTTTCTTAGTTTCTTTATACCACCTTTGCTGCTTTCATTTCATCCCTTCTGCTCAGGCTCGTCTTCTAGATATCATCCTTTCTGCACTCAGCAGTCAGGACAGGATACAACCTGCCTAATTTTAGGCATCTAAGGTATCCACAGTAGAAAGGTACTCTTCCAAAGCTCCCTATATAATCAGTAATGAATAGACTGGCAGCTCCACAGAAGATTTAGAGCACCTAAGTTCAGCTCACTTCAGGTGATGAATCAGAGCAGAAGCTTCTTTTTCTCTGCTAACTATACATATACAGGAAGCTTAGCCTCCCAAGTCAGATGCCCCCAAAATTACAGTGTAAATACCCCCCATAGTGCATGTAGCTGTGGATTCTTATTTCCAGTTGACTCACATCCCTCCCAATTAACACATTCCCAGATTTAGCAGATTGAGATGAACTACAGCTTGAGCTGCAAAAGCATAGAGGAAAGACAAGAACAAAAAGGACTGAGCAAGAGCAGGCTTTAAAGCGCTAATAGCACTGTTTGGACTCTTTAGTTCACCTTTACTGTGCAATATTTAAGAGACTTCTGGACCGTCTCCAGCTCTCAGGTGTGAAGAGGCAGCTCCTTCCATATAAAGACATTGATACACAAAATATTACTAAAAATTTAATTTAGAAGTTAAACTGGTTTTGGAGTCACTCAAGCCTTAAGAGTACTCTAGTGTCTGGAATCAAATAGGGGACAGAATCTTACAAGGGTTCTGATGCAAGTTCATTTCCTCTGCCCTTCAATCTCCAGCGCTTTGCAACTCTTAATGTCCCAACCAAAGAATTCAAACTGGATCTGTTCACAGCTGACAACAGAGAAGTGTCTGTGCCCACAGAGCACCTTTGCTGCTAAATGGAAGAAGCAAGTGAACAGAGGCATAGAGCAAGCGGGGCATTACAAGCAGACACCCAAATTAACGTGCTTCCATTCCAGCACACAAAGTACCCTGTCGCTTCCTAGCTGTCTATGCTTTTTGTATGCAACAGTGTACAGCAGGAGCGGACATCAAAATGAGGATGAGTAACTGCATAGATTCTCACTGCAGAATTTGATATTTTGGATGGGAGGGAAAAGCTAACTGGAAACAACACAACGAACCTTTTCTATCACATAAATGTGTATGTTAACGGTTTTCTCTCAATACTACCTACCATCCACTTTCAGGAGACATCTAGCTAGACAGGAGAACTAACTCCCCTTTTAGCTCAGAGGAGCATTTATCTGCATCAAAACCAATGCCACCAGCTTGGGAACTTTTGTGGGGTCTTTGCATAGGACTAGTATTTCAGAAGAGATGGCCTGTGGGTCATTCAAATGATAATGATATCAACTACCTATCAGCCTTCATTGTGCCAAGGTACAATGATACAGGATGACGCAGATTACAGTACAAGAAAAGGGGTAGCTGGGCTGCCAATTAAAGCACAGAGAAGGAAAAACCAAACTCACTGGTGTCTTGCAATACAGTGAAAAATGACTGATGTACTATAAAGATATACATGCTAGGAAGAATGTAGCGTCTGTGGATCAACTATCAGATCACTGTGTAGCCAGAAGAAGTCACATACTACCAGTTGGTTTCTAGGCTTTGTTTTTTAAACACTAACTGATTTCTGCCTCTAGGATAGGGATTTCATTTGAAGAATGTTTGCTAAGAAGTTCACCTTCTGACCACATGATGTGGTATAACCCTGTAGCCACAGCTATAGAATCTATGAAGTAGAATTCTAAGATAAATACTAAGATAAAGTTAACTCACAGTGTATAACTTCATTTTGCCTTCGTCCAATCCATCCACGACATCAAACTATCAGGAGATTTTATTTACGAGATACTCCACTATGATCGAACAGCAACATTTCTGCATGAAAGGCTGCACTTTCACAGGAATTATAAACCGTTCTCAAATCTGTGATGAAGGTACAGATATCTACAGCTCTCAAGTCGCAGAAGAACCTGAGGCATATTTTAAGCCTCTTATGTCATTTAGTGTCCACTGACGTAGATCATAGAAAGACCACAGAGAATGAGGTTACTTGAAGGTTCACATCTTTCCATATTAAGCAGTACCCAACAGACTTATAACAGAAACACACTGCATAGAAAGCCACACAGCTATGTTCATTGATTTTATTACTCTACAGATCTGTCCACTGTGAAAGGCAGGATTAATCAGGACACTAAGCAAAATTCATGTAGTTGCCCTAGATAAAAAGGCAGAAGCAAGCTAATAGCAAAAAGCCAGTGATGGACAGCTGAAGGTATAGACACAAATCAACGTTCAAGTCTCAGGCAACTGTACAGAAAGCCTTGCCAGAGAATACACACCCACTAATAGTGAGAAAAACAAGGGTACATCAGAGACAACTGGGATGTGTTTTCCCATCAACTTTTGCTGGCCTTCTGGAGCTCTCAAGTCATCTTAGTCCCACTCTGTACAGTTGTGCATCACGGCAAGCACATTTGAAGGATGGGGGCATCTCAGAATTCACAGCTCACTGACACTGTATGCGACAGAACAGGATTAGGTCAAGAAGACTTGAGCCATGGAAGGCAATCACACCTGCAATGCCAGAGGAACTGGAGAACCTGCCTGCAATATGGTTTCCAAGGCAACCAAAGCAGCCTCTTATCATGATCACTGTCATCATTAGAGCAGAAGTGAAAGGTTACTGGGCTAATTCTAGTTGCAGCAGCAACCAATACTCTATCCAATTGTATGTATCACAGGCTCATCGACATCCATTTTAACTGGTTTTAGGTTAGAGCCATTCACTTGTATTTGAACATTAGCCCTAAACACAGCTAGAGTGATCAACAGATTGGGAACATGCACCAGGAGGCACCTTAGCTAGTGGGTCTGGTTTGAAAATTTGACTGATGAGAGGTCATGGCCCTAATTCTTATTAGGAGAACTATCACATGCTCAAATAAATCTTCCTGTCACAGAAGGAGGACAACATTTATCCACCATCTCAGCTAATTTTCATTCTGATGCAACGTCAAATCCTCTAACAATTGTGCGTGAGCAGTTTCTGGCTGAAGTACAGAAATTCACTTGAAGACACATGACCTAGAATTCTCCCAGGGAGCCAAGCTTTGAGGAATGAGATAACTTATGTGATTTTGGGAAAACAGCAGCTGAACGTTACATTCTGAAGTCCTATATCCCAATTAAAGGCAGGCTATCAATTGATTCTTACCTTCGCCTATAGCCTCAGCCCTACCCCAGCGTAACAAGGCCACAGACAGCTTTGGCAACCCCAGCAGAGATAGCCAAAGCTGCACCATTATTACTCTTGTAGCAGGTGATACTCTGAATAGACATGGGCTATGGAAAAATCTGTAATATCAAGTTCTTTCTTTGAATAAATGTAAGTGTTCAGTCTCTGGTCTGAATCTACTACCCTGAAACAGCAATGAAATTGCTCAAAAACTGTAGATGTAGACTGTTGCATCACTCGACCCTTAAGCCACGCTGAGTCTGGATCTCCCTGTGAGGTGGAGGAATCAGAGCAACTGTGTTGGATTGCATTTAAACAGATAAAGTCTGGTGGCAAAGCCAGAACAGACAAACATGATCTGTGTTCACGCAAAGAAAAATATTTTGTTTGTTGAGATGCACATAACTGAATAGATACCTATTCAAGCAAAGTGAGGTGAGACAGAAACAATTCACAAAGCTAGGTAACTCCATAAACCAGTAAACTTTCATCTGCAGGTCTTCTGCTGAGTAACAGAAATGTCAACAAACTGGCATCTGTGTCAATTTTTAAAGCCTCCTGCAAAGTTCCTTGGCAAACACTGATTTTCTTCTTCCTCCGAGCTTCCACTGAACTGAAACTAAAGTCGTCTTTGTTCCACTATACCATTAGCATGTCTGACCATCCTGAAGTAGTCAATTACTATAAAGCCTAAAGGAAAAGTTCACATAGGAGAACAAGAGGTCATAAGCACTTCAGTGCAATGAAGTGCATCTTTTTTTTTAAATATTAAAATGTACATCTGTCTACTACCAGATGCCAAAAAATATCCATGACTTGGCCCTCAAATTACTTAGCAGTGTCCTGCTCACAGTGTGATTTAGGACAAAGAGAAGTTTATAAAAACAAACAAACAAACCAAAACCAACAACTAAACCAACCAACCAACAACAAAAAAAACAACCCCCCACAACAACCGAAAAAACCCACAACCAAAACCAACAGTGGGCAGAAATACTCAGCTTAAAGAAAAACAAAAAAGCAGGAGGAGGTGGTAAACACAATACTGGGCAGTGTGTTCCTTAGATCCCGAGCCAAGCATGTTAACACTGATGAACTTTGCAGCAGTACTAACTCCCATTACAAAAGATGTAACCTCATCCCACGAAACCGCTCTTTGGTATCTCCTGGGAAGCACAGGAAAAAAAAAAAAAAAGAAAAAATAAAGAAAGGAAAAAAAAAGAAGAAGAAAAAAAAAAAAAGAAAAAAACCCCACTCTGTTGGTATGAAAATGCCAGAGAACCCAAGAGACTAGAAGAAATGGCCCCAAGAGGCAGTATTCCACTTGTATTGCCACATGCAATCAGCCAGTCCTATTGAATGAGAAGCCAAAACGTATTTACCACTTTCATCATCACTTTAGCAAACAACCACTTCAACTAGCTTTCACTGTATGGATATTACCTTGGAGACCACAACCCCATCACTACGGCAGTTCCCAAGGAGAGAGGAGTCCAGAGGGTAGCTTACAGCCCACACTACCAAGAGCCTTAGAAGAGCTGCCAAATGAACTCTCAGCTTTTTTGATGAGTCTTGAAATAAAAGGGGGATGTGGAAGACTGAAAAATAAGCTAGTGTTATACCAGTATTTTAAAAGGTTGAAATAGGATGAGACATGTCAGTCTTGTCAGCCTGACATTGATTCCAGACAAAATAATGAAAAAGCTGATATAAGACTCAGTTAATACAGGATTAGAGGAGGACAGTGTAATTACTGCCAATCAACATAGACTTTACAGGAAAATATAACTTGTCAAACTACCAACACTTTTTGGTGTGATTACAAGTTTGAATGCTAAAGGTAACAGTGTTGATGTAATATATTTTCACATGGTGTTTTACTTCGTGCCAGAAAGCACAGTGATGTAGCGTATCGTATCAGCTGATAGGTCTAAACTGCACCAGTAGATAAGGAGGCAGGCAGGAAGGTGCTACTGGGACTCGTTGTTGTTCCAGTGCTACATGCAAATTAGGCTGCTGGCATGGAGATATCTCTGTCTGTCATGTTGACTACTATCGCTTCGTTCTCCCCCTGAACTCCCACCTACTCTACCCATCTGTTGCCACCTTTCCTATACTTTGCCTGGAAGTGCCTTGGCGCAGGGATGGCCACCAGTCCCTGGCTAGTACAAAGGACTCTCTAATCCTGACCTAAGCCCTGCGTGGCAGGCCAGAGTCATTCTGCCAAACCTACTGTGTTGCTCTACTAGCCCATCTGCTTATATAACCTGTAATTTTTAGTGGTTCATTAAACCAGACTGCTTTAAGAATTTATTCACAAGGCATGGAGCTTCCCTAGCTTCCCTAGCATGGAGCTATTGTCTATAGCAGTTGCATGAGAACAATACTTAAACAACTGAAAGATGTTCACACAAAGCAGAGAGCTGAAAGTAAACATGGACAGAACCTAACAGCAAGAGCTTTGACATCAAGAAATTTAGTCAGCACACCAAAGTAATTCACACACCCATAAGATCTCTGTCTGCTGCTTTGATTTCCTCTCCGCATACAGCAGTAAGTGGGGCAGGTGACAGGAGACGTGTAAGTGGGTGTATTTTCCCAAACAACAGCTGTCACTCATACTTGACCACAGAAGTCTATTGTCAGTTTTTAGAAAGCAGTCAGGTTAGAAATACAAGGGGGTTTTGGCATCTTTTCTCAAATGCTGTAGAGGTTACATAAGAAATACATTTAGCATTTATGCATTTAAACATAATTCAGAAATGACAGTCTGGATACATGGTAGGATGAAGCAATTTAAGGCACTCAAGCTTAGATTAGCCTGTGTTAATAGGAAGATAGATGATTGATTTTCCCTCAGCCAAGGCTGGCAACCTCACCCATAACTACCAGCCCAGGGTTAAAGTACTTTTGAGCTTGAGTTGAGGTTTTTCACTATGATAGTGAAAAAGAACTACACGAGCTTTGGCAAAGACTAACTAGAAAGGAAAGCACAGTATCAGCGCTGGAACTTTCAATGGCTCTGAAATATAATACTGAAAATGACAACGCTACTGACCAACATAATGAACACAACAAATTCTCTTATTATTCCACATCTGCAACCTCATTTTCTAGTTCTCATCTATTGTGCTTCCACCTAATATTTACAACTTCAACTCTCCTGGTTTCTGCAAAACATTAACATGTCTTTGAGCACAAATGTAAAAAACATTTTGAAAGCTGAAAGCGTAGGTACAGACTAAAATAAACAGAATATTAAAACAACGTATCACAAGCAGCTGCTGCATTAGGAGAATTAATTTTATATTTAAGTCAATAAAAGCCTTTCCTGCGGAGTCCCAGCCATTCCAGCATAAGGTTCCAGGACACTGCAGGAGCCCACAAACCTTGCCTTAAGTAGGCTCAGCACAGTGCCATACAGAAAAGATTGATCTTGTTTTCTGAAAGTCCCATGATTACAATTTCTGCCTTCTTTCGTTAATCTTGATGTATATACAACAAACAGCAAATATGTGCATTTGGGGGCTCAAATTCCCTAAAACATGCAAGGACAAAGTGCCAGGCTGTTTCCCAGCCACTAAGGAACAGGCAAACTGCGAGAAGGGCTGGAGGAGGGTTGAAGGCAGGTGTCTCCAGCAAAGCGGGGCCACACAGGAGTTCTGCAGTGTTGCTTGGCAGCAAGTAATTATCTGCCAGTGTGCCGTTTCCACGTGCCAACAGCCAAAGCCCACACAGGCAGCAAGTACGGGAAAGTACACGCGTCAGCTAAAGCTACAGGCTAGCTCCACTCTTCCCTAAGGAAAAAAAGCAGAGGTGCTTCGGAGGCTAGCTTTTGGCTGAGCTCTTACTATTATTGCAACAGCAAGCTCTATGAATCATGCACTCAAACAAAAATGTCCAGGGAGACAAAAGTCCGGGAGATGCCAGAAATCTGTTATCAAAGACAAGACCACTGCCATACTAAATCAGTCATGCAAAAACCAACAACAGTTCCACCTCAAAACAGTTGGGAAAACTCCAATGAAGACTTTTAAGAACAGGTTAGATAAATCCTATCCAAAAGGGTTTAGGCATTGTTGATCATGCCTTAGGATAAGGGAAAGGATCACACAGCCTCTTGAAAAACCTTTTGGCACTCCTTTCAGTGGCAGTCCTGTGATTACCTACAGGAAGGGAGAGAACTGCATCCCAACCTACCTGTCCACACATCACCTCTCGTCCCCCCAGGCTCCAGGATGACTCTCTTGCACTGGGGCTAATTACAGAGCAACACAGACCCAGCCAAAAAAGACCCACCCTCAAGATATGTGTCATCTATAACCATCTCATTCATGAACTGCCAGAGTGCCATACTCCTCCTCTTTCCCCCACCTCCCTTCCCACCTCCGCCTGCCCTTTAAGGTTCCCAAATGCCTGTGTGCTGCATGTGGTGGCAGCTGAGTTTTTTAATATGCACTTATTAAGATCCTAATTGAATCCCGCATTGCCTTGTGTGGGTCTTGCCAGCCGGAACATGAACAAGGCACCCTGTAATTCAATTAGAAGGACCTGCAGCAAGCTGATCATTAGTCTGTCAGGTTGTTAAGAAAAAGACAACTAGGAATAGGGGAGGAAGTTAAACAAAGGGAGAATTGTTAACAGCACCCCTCCCCAATTCATGCAGAGACTCCCATACACATACTTCAAGTGTGGAATCTGCAATGCCCAAACACTTGAATGACAGCTCACCGCATCACTCCAACAGTCCTTTCTCTTGTTTCAGGCAACTTAAAGAGAACCTCAAAAGTTGGAATTAAGACTTTTCCTCATCAATCCTCCTCTGCTCAGATTCATGAGAAAAATACCACTAACATACATGACTCCTGCAAACAAGGAAATCTCATTACCTGCCAAAACCCTGTTGACAGAGGAATGGGTGGCCAAGCCAGGCTGTCCCCGTTCATGGAAAATCCCAGCATAAGGCAAGTATTCTGGCAGCAAGAAGCGTCTGCAATAAAAAGAGAGTAACCTTACATGGAGAAAGACATCCCAGTATACTACGGCCCTGGACAGCAACTGCAATTACTTTGAGAAAACATTACTATATTCCAGCAGACTATAGTAGAGGGAAGACTGGGCTCCTCTGCTTAGCCAACCACTTCACTGCTTCAAACAAAAGATAAATTACAGATTAGAGCCTCCTCTGATCAATGTGGCTGGGAAGAACAGCATTAAGCAAATCCTTTACCTCCCACAATAGCTTCCTAATCTCAAACTCACATGTTGTGCTGAGAATCTCCAATCAGATTCTTTTCTCCTCCTATTCTGCCTTCACACCATAGCCCCAAACTGCATGTAAAAAGCACTAAAAGCATGCTGTCCTTCAAATGTCACAGGATAAGCTGATCAGACTAACATGCCATTTCAGGGGTCCCAGAAATTGCAAACCAAGAATACAACAGCCCTGTGCAAGAAAAGGAAACCATCTGAAAGCACCAGAGAGCTGTACTGCAACTGGTACCTCCAGGATTTCCACACCCTTTTACTCTTACGTGTACAAGCCTTACCTCGGGACAAAGCGCCCCAGCGACGGTGCAGACATGCGGGCATTCCGCGGAGCTCGGTGCCTGGATCGGTCTCCATTGTCCCTTCAGCAAAAGAAAAAAAAAAAATTATTGTACATTAAAAATACTATGTAATAAAGTATTCTCCAAGAAAAGAAAAAAATACAACAATGTCACCTAGTCATCCTGAGTATGCCACTGAGATTTAATGGTTCTCTTGAGTATGTCACATGCTTCTAATGTTCCAAAGTCATACAACTTACTGTACCAAAGACTCCTCTCAGTTTTACCTATGGGTAGCCTAATGTCCACTTTTTTCATTGTTTGACAATGTCTCAAGAGTATCAACAATACCACAGAGAGTCAAGGAATCAATGTCAGCACCTAAGCAAGTTAACAAGAAACCTTAGAATTTGGACTGGGAGAGCAAAAGCAAGCACACTACAGTCCTGAAGACAACTTTCTGTTAGTCAAAGAGATCTTAAGTTTCACTTTTTCATGCCCAGAAGTGCAGGCAAAAGAGCATAATCTGCAGACTATTCTTTTGCACTCCTTCCCTCAAGGTCCGGTTTAAATGTCATCACAGTTTAAGATAATCTTACCTTTCACAAGCTTTTCCAGTGAAGCCAAAAATGTTGGGTGGTATCAGACAAAACTGTACCTCCTCAAAAACCTCTCACTGTTTCACAGTAAATGTCTGGGCCTTGGGGAATGAGGAGGAAGGGTCTAGAATCTATTGTCCTACAGCAGACAAAGGAAAGTCTTCCTCCCCAGGAGGGCAGTGCAACACTGAACAGGTTACCCAGAGCGGCTGCAGAGCTGCCATCCTTGGAAGTCTCAAGACAGGAGCTAGACAAAGCCATGGCTGACCCAGTCTGATTTTGGCAATAACAACCCTACAACAAGCAGAAGGCCAAACTGGAGGACCTCCAGAGTCCCCAGCGAACAAAATTCCTGATATTGCATTCATAGGTCACAGAGGACCTGTAATTATACAGCACTAAAACTGCAAGGAAAATAATGAGACTCCATTAGTGACTCTGGAGTTCTGAAACACTTCCACAGTGCTTTATTCTCTGTTCAGAAATTTACTCTCTGCATGACCTTGCACGAGTAGCAATTCTGTTCTCCCTGGATTCCAGATCCCCATCTATAATTGCAGCCCTACTTGTCGCCTACCCAGGCAGTTGTGGGGAGAATATTACTTGCAGAGCCTTGGAATCACTAAGAAACTAAATATTCCTTATGCAACACACTAGCAGCACATTCCTAACCCACTCCAGCAAGCTGTGCATTTTATAATTTTTTTGTTTGTTTTGCTTTTTTAAAGTCAGTGAGCAAGAAATGTGGGCTGAGAATAAAGTCCATTACGTGGCTGTTTCCCACACACTTGAGGAACCAGGAGCACAAAAGCAGAGGTTGTTCTGCAAAACTCGTTAGCATTTCAAGCTATTTCACCAAAATCAAATCTAAATCCAAGCTCAAAGCTTCCATTTCTCCTCCCACTGCAGACACAGCCAAAACTGCACCTCGCCCTGAGGTTTCTGCGTAACCAGCAGGGTTCCTGAAATCAGCAGTGTAAAAGCTGCTGCTGTTCTTTTATCAGAGGCCTCCAGCCTATTAAGAGGTGGATCAATAACAGAAAGAATTCTGCGAACTCGAGTGCTGACATACCAACTTTTCCTGCTAAAGAGAATAGGCCAAAGGGAAAAAGAAGTGTCACGTTCTAGATCTTGCCACACACACTAAGAGCTAGTGAAAGTCAGACAAGAAATACACTTTTTACAAGTCTCTAGCTGATATGCAGACCTGGGAGAAAAGCAGCAAAACGGTTTTCAGGGTTTGCATGTGCTTTAGACATTTACTAGAGGATGCTTCTGAAAGGGACAAATATCAGCAAGAGGAATAGCAGCAGGACTACACTGCAGAACTCTCCAGTTGAAGAGAATCTCTACATCAGGTTTCAATAGGAATGAGGAATTAGCTCCAACAAACAGAAGAAAGGTGCAAAGTATCCTACGGTCCAAATCAAGAGACCTAAAGCAACTAATTGCTCAAGTTTTCCAAAACGCCACTAGCCAATGCTCTTAGCATCCACAAAAACATTTTAGGACACAAATTTTCTAATCAACGAGACTTTCTGATGCAAGAACTCCATCCTGTACTGTCTCATTCACTGTGCATACAACCCTCCCCCAATACAAAAAGCCTAAAAGGGAAAATACAGACTAGACTTCTCTTCGGTTTTCACCATGACAGACACAGCCTCTACCGATTCAAGCGACAGCAATCTATTTTTAACATCCCCTTAAAAAAAAAAAAGTTAAAAAAAATTAAAAACCACCACACCCCAACTGCCTCTGCCCTTTAACAGCAGAACTGGGAATGAGAAACAGTGACTATCTTTTGAGAATGCTAGAATTCCTATTTACTGTAATGGAAGTGTAAGATACAATCCCCTGTGCTAAAGAGGAATATTACTAAACATTACTCTGAATCACTAATTTACAGAGTCATTTATATCTAAACTCCCATGCTCAACTACATGCAAGAGTGTTTTCAAGCGTCTAGTGCTGAAAAGCTAGAACAGCTGATATTACCCTGGTGCCAGCTGAAGATTATTTCTGCACCTTCTAAAAAGGAAAATTAAAAAACCCTCCACAGATCAGTAAAGATGGGTGGCACTTTGTGTTATTTCTGTACCATATACAGCCTGCTGACAGAGGGAGAGCAGATGTTAGCATGACTGCAGTGCCAGCGTGAAGCACTCCAGCAAGAAATGAAAAGTTTCCAAAGTTCTCTAAAGTACTGGTGAAGATCTAATGCTCTACTTTCTATTTAGTGTCAACTACCTACAGACTCATTAGCTAATGATTTGCAGTGGATAGTTTAATTAACAAAACCTGCAAAAGCGGATCCCTCGGAGTGTGTGTGTCTACATAAAAAAGGCTGTTCTGTAAAGCAACTCAATAACCTTGCAAAAATAAATGAAACAAAAATGTGCCACAGCAAGTGCTGTAACAGGGCTAAAAAGGTGTCCTGCAATGCCCTTTAAGTGCACCAGCAAATATAAACAGCACAAGGAAACTTCTGCAGTGAAAAAATAATAATGAAGGAAATAAGCAATCCATTGAGCAAGATGCAGGGAAAGAATCAGAAGTAATCAGCATGGAAGGTGACAAGGGAGACTTAATACTATAATTATTAACAGACTAATTTGTCTCAGGAGGAAAACTGCAAGAACCAACAAATGGTCAAAACAACTTTAAAGGTCTGGCTCAAAATTCAGGTTATTAATAATTTCTTCAGATACCAGTGTGGGACAAATCAAAACAGCGACATGGAGAATAGGAGTTGGTAGGCAAAAAATAGCATTAACACTAACACAGAATGGAGCAGGAAAAGAAAGTAATTCTCAAACATTCAGGAGATTTTATGGACCTTTAACAGGGCATAAGAAGGATGAAAGTTTATCCTAAACTGGGTAAGACAGTCAAATCTCCTTGGATTTTTCCGCTGTTGTTTTGTTTGCTTGTTGACAGAAAAGTTGACCACTGTAAATATAATGGAGCAGCAATGCCGGCTCTGAAAACAGAGATGGAGATGCAAAACTTTGCATCCTAAAGTTTGGAGAAAAAGGCTTTTTTTTTGCATCTGGTAACTTGGGTACTGCATTAATAACTGAGTCGATACAGAAGATAGTCAAGACTGTCAGAGAGGAAAAAAGCTATGTTCTGCTCTTCTATCTTGGCAAGAATTCTCTTTAATATTTAGAGACTGTTGTATCAGGAAGTGAAATTAGACACACAGTATGGGATTTCTAATACAATCTGTTGGTCTAACTGTTCCCATTGTAGTCAATATTAAAACTCCCACTGACTACACTGCCGATAGAATTAGGTCAACAATGACCATTTTGAAAAGCCATATAATTATCAGAGCCAGCACCAGTAAGCCATGCAAGTTCGTAAGAATCAAATTATATCAGACCAAGCCAATTGTTCCATATTTTCAGCATTTTATTGTGTTTCATGCAATTCAATTTAAAATGCTAAATAAATCTATTTCTATTACAGAGGTTAGACACTTAGATACAATGAAAATGGTAAATAATTGGTTAAGTGGCATCTACTAATATCCTTAAGGGTTGGCACTAGATTCAGTTGCACCATCTTGATGTAACAGAAAAAAAACCAGTAACATTTTCTCAGTACTTCAAACATTAAGTATCTCTACTTACTTGCTATCAATTTTTTAAGACTGCAGGAGGTTACTGCAGAAGAGATAGCACAGAGGGCAGGAGTAGCACAAAGATCATATCAGGAGCTCAGAGGAGATTATCAGATAATGCAAATTTACCGGGCTTTAGAAGTAAGTCATGTCTGACCTCAGGTCCTCTAAAGAGGGTACCTGGAGGACATCATGCTAAACTGGCCATACTACAGAAGAAACAGATCCTGAAATCTTGCAATTCACTTCACAGGATTCACTGCTGATTTAGATGAAAAACAGATGACATTTATCCTGAGAAGGATGTACTCACAGGAGCTGCATAAGACTACAAGATGAAGTACATACTATGTTTTATAAAGGGTACAGAAGTAGGAAAAAAGTGGTGAGGGGAACATTACATTTGCTCGTGATTCTAAGAACATGTCGATCACTTTCCAGCACCATCTTCATGAGTAAAGGACATACAGTGTTGGGAACACTATGATAGAAAGTTAACTACTAGCCTTACAACTGAGAGGAGCAGCAAATACCAGAAGATACTAAAAATACAGGTTCCATCCAGTACATGCTACTTTACTCACAGTTCTTAATTCTTGGAGAAGTTGTAAACGCAACCCAGGAGAAGGGGTTTGAGGACAAGGGTATCTCACCTAAAAACAGGATTATGTTTAAGAGAAAAGATTCAAGACAACTGACTTATCTCTTATTTCCACAAGTAGGTACAAATAAGCACGTCAGGAGCACTGTTATCAAACAGGGTATAAGTATTGACATCCACAGACATTAAAACAACGAAAACACTGATTTAAAAGAATATACATATTCAGGTAAAAATGAAAGGTATAAATATAAATTTATCTACCCATATTTGAAGGGTATGACCATTACTGAAGGATAAGTACTTAAGGCAGAACAGAAGACAACAAGAAACAAGAAAATTTAAGTAAAAAAAAGCATTATCTGCTACAAAAAAAGCCTTTCCTGGTACTAAATATATTAGGACCAGGGACCAAACTCCCAAGTATTACACTGGAAGGCAAACAAAATTGAAAAATAAAAATATTAGAGAAACTGCAAAGAGCAATGCTGCCCAGCTGGACAGACAGGAACTAGAAGAACAGATTTTTAACATAGCTACTTAATACAGTAATTGATAAAGAAGTTAGGTAAGTCACCCAAGACATGGTGCCTTTCCATTTTCCTATGTTCTTTTAAAGGCTAAAATACCAGTCTTTCACTAGCAGCTTTTTCAAGGGAACATCACAGAAAACTTGTATCTATTTATCAGCTAAAACTTCCAATAAAAGAGCAGACTGCTGAGTTACTAATGGCTCTCCTGACCAGAGGGAAACAAACCCCCCAGCCTTGATTACCTCTCAGAGGGCTGTTCAGGGGAAAATGTATTTACAAGATTAAAAATGGCACTTCAGAAGATCAAGTGTTTCAGGAGAAGCATCACATAAGAGAGGATTTATCACCTGGTCAAGAGAAACAGCAGCACTTGCCTGTTAAATGCCAAGGATTAATTGCTTCAGAGAAAGACTGATTTGGAACCAGAATGAAGCACTCACTCTCATCTAGGCGCAGTATCCAGTTATCTCTATTTTAATCACGTCACTGTGTGGTGGGCTCACAAAATGATGACACATTTTAGAATAAGACTGATACACTACAAAGCTACAGTGAATCATTAGAAACCAGAAACGTTGGAGGCCAGAAGAAGGTAGAGAATCCCTACTCCTCAGCCTAGACCTGGTATATGAGTATTAAGGAAACCACTGTATTCAGTGTTTTATAAAAAAATAAAAGAAGGGCATCCAGCACTACAACGACCCTTCCTTTGAGACCCCTTAATGAGCCATTTTCAAGCATTCATCCAAATGTGAGCACAACTAGGGAAAACATCACTATGGGTAATTCTAATCACTTTGAAACTTCACAACTGGTGCTCATCGAACACAGTTTGTAGCGCAAACATACAACTGGCTGCCCCATCAGGCTTCAATTCTGGAATAAAATGTAAAAACTAAGCACCAACTTTTTCTTTTATCTTTTTTTTTTCCCCCAATATATTGCACTGTTATGCTACTGCTTTTCCAAGAGAAACAGAAATGAAAACATAACTGCACAAACAACGCTAGCCTGTTAGACCTACAGGCTTGAAGAATGCTCACTACTGCCTGCTCTGCCTGGCCAGCAACGAACTAATAACAGCTTGCTTCCTAATCACTCTCATTAACACCAGACATCACCTACTAGGTGACCTAGTTTGATTTAGAGTTTCGCAGACACAAAATAAAAGCAAAAGGAAAACAATGAACACAGTTCATAAGTAGCAGAAAAACTCAGATGTACCATCTTGACATCAAAACTGTTTCTACAAGCCCAGACAATCAACAGTATGGAATATGATGTGAGCTTTTCTGGCAACTGTCATCTTTCAAAAGGCACTCGTTCTTTCACCACCCTGCTATGAAGACACTTCCCTTGCTGGAATCTGACTTAATGGTAAAACAACATTATGCTGGAGAGAGTAGCAATATCCTGCAGTACTGCTGCAAGGAAATAGTCATTGCCTGTCACTGCATCCAGGCAGTATTATTAGACATTAAGACAGAGATAAGGGGAATATAAAAGACTGTCACAAAAGATAAAGATAAAAAGAATAGGGAAAATGAAGCTGCAGGCTACTATGAGTAGATCACAAGCCAAGCTTAGACTCTCACTAATCATTGAAAAATGAAGTTCAAAGAGCAGATTCAATATCATTCCCATTCATCCAGGACTTGTTAGCATTCTTTGCCTGCAACTATGTTTAAGATGATGAATATAATTAACATAAATTGCTATGTATCTGGAAGCAACAGTGCTAACTGCTCCAGAAACCTGTAACAGAGAAGAAGAAAAAGAACAGAAAATGACGACCAAGTTCCACAAAATTCAGGTCTGCCTTGAAAGCCACTTTTGAGAAGGTCCATCTTCATCAACAACAATAACAAAGAGCCATATGAGCCAATAAAGAGAAGCAGAAGAAAGAGCATCAAAACCACAGATAAAGGGGCTCTGGGAAGAAAACAACAAAGGCAGGTATGCACAACAAATAACAATCCTGCTTTTAGTATCTTTATCTGAACTCAAATAACAAATTGCTAACGAGATTATTATTTGTAGCTGCTCAAGTAAGCAAAACAGATAACAACCTGTCCCATCTAAGAATTCAAGAAAGAAATTGTTGCTTTTTCTGCAGTATACTGATGTGTCATGGATCCTAAAAATCCATTTCCATCAGCATTTAAGTGACATAAAGAGCCCATATAGATTCTCACATCTCCCATCATGTCTTTTGTTAACCTCAAATATAAACATCAGGATGGTAAGGAGAAAAATGAAAAAAACCAACCTAACTGCTTTTAGAAACCTTGCGGTTCGGATATGCTACCTTTCTACCACTACATCAAAAGGCTACAACTGACGAAGTCATCTCTCTTACCCACCTTCACTATGCCCTATCAGAACTTAGCACTTGGCATCCCATCCATCCTGAGGTGTCAGCTTAAGCTATAGTCACCCTACAGAGTAAACCTCTTCCCTTACCTCTAGGGTTCCCCACGCTTCTCTCTCCACAACGACAGAACTTGTCTCACTGTTCTGGAGCTGTAGATCAAAAGCTCCATACTTATTTCAAGTCTCACAAAAAACTTTAATCATTCCAATCTCTTCTTTCTCCTGCCAAGAAAACCTGGCTCCTATTTGAAGGAGTTTCTTTTGCAGAAGTTGAAGGTTGTCATAGGAAGGAAAAAACATTCTGAAATACATGAATGCAGAGTGAACAGCTGGGAAGGAGGGGAGCAAAGACCAAGACTGTCTGTACAAAGAGTCCGAGTTCTACCCATGTGCTCTTAGTAGTTGGTGTGCTATGGGAAAACAGCAGGTGCATTGTGAATTGATTGCATTTCTGCAGATTAGTGCTCCCATTGCTCTCTGTCTGTAGCAAACAATGATATAGAGTCAGACTGAAAAGGTAGAGACTGGATTTAAACATGAGCATAGAATTCCTTCACAGGGGTAAGGAAGAAGTTATTTCAGTAACTGGTAATCTCCAACCTCTCTCTCCCCTCACTCAAACTTTCCAAAATCTCTTTCTGTCTCAGTCATTAAGCAAACTGCATCTTATTCTCACCCTGACACACAACTCCTTCCCCAACACCCACTTTCACCATTCCACTTGAGAAGCAACAGGGTGAACAGAATCCCAAACCAAACCTACTACCCAAGTGCATACTACTAAGTAACCACACGGCCACAGCCATTGTCTCCCCTTCTCTCTCTCATTGCATAATGTTGGTTCAGACACAATTGCTTCCAGCCAGTTCCTAAGTAATATTTTTCAGGTACCAATGCACAAGTAAAGGTTCTTAAGGAAGCTAACAGGAAAAGATGCTTTAAATGAAGACATTCCAAAAGAAGGGTGACTGCCTGGATGTCTTGCATGAATGTCTAATCAGCCATGCACTTTTCTCCTTAATACATAAAAAAGTTAAACCAAAATGCCAGCTTGAAGTAGAGCACCAACTACGACACAAAACAGACTCCGAAGCCAAACAGTTCACCTATAGGAGAGGCCAAAAAGAATCTACCATACTACTCTCCAAAAAAAATGAAAATCATATTGAAGAAACTGTACGTGAGACTTACAGCTCTAATGCAGAGGCAGTCAGCTGGCAGGTTGTGATCTCAGAATCTTTTAAGGCAAGAGGCTACTGGAGGAACTTAGATTTGGCAGTTCTTCCCATGACAGTGTCAATAAAGCAACCAAAAATGGCAGAAGACAGACATGGCAGATACTCATGTATCTTATGCACTTATGAAGAGACACCTGGAAGATGCCCATCGGAGAAACCATAAGTCTTGGTCCAGAACATGCCTTAAACTAAAGAACTTTCAGGTTGACAAATAAAGCCAAATAATGTCACCCTGAATCTCATAAGCTTTCCGTAAGTGATTCATCCTCTCTGCAAAGCAAGAGCCTGCTTCCACAAAATGCACATTATGGTCTCAGTAAAACAGTGCCTACTGTGCTCACGTTCTCTGTCTGGGTGCTCAGTGGTGCCTCAAAATAAATTAAAAAGATAAAGCACCAAAACAAGATTTCAGGCCTGTGAGGTAAAGCCCTTCTTGTTGTAGAGACACAATAAAGACCTTCCTAGTCTGTGACAATGGCACAACTGAATGGATCCACCCCAGCACAGATCCTCCTGGGAGGAAGGAAAAAGGAGAGGACAGAAAAGGGGAAAAGCTGCAGACATCAAAGGAGTGTAATCTCCAAGCTCCTTCATATCTATAGTCTAGCAGGCAGCCCACTCTAAAAAGAAGACATCTCAAAAGCAGACAGAGGAGTCAGCCACAGTCACACCTTTAGCCTTGGCTTGAAAGCTTTTATAGAACTGTAGTGAAGGATTTGAGCAAGGCTTTCAGACAGTGAGCTGGCACACTGTCCTATATATCTGCTTTTCAGTCTGACAGATAAAACGAACCTGTATTTGTGTATTTGTTCCCACGCTTACCACACACAAAAAGGGACATAGATGGCCAGGATTCATCTGCAGAAACACCTTCACATTCTGATTATGGTGACAGAGTCAGAATTACACATGAAAAAAATTAGCTCACGCTATCCGAGGAGTCCTAGAAGCACCACCCAGAGTCTCCAGCATCAGAGCTGTTCCAGACTAAAGGAAGTCTCTACAAGAGACCCAGTCAAACTTGTTGAAGAAGTCAAAAGAAAAGATAGTTTAGCTCTAAAAATCTAAATTTACTACGTGATCCAAACATAGGACACTCAAAAAAGACCTTGAAATTAGAAAGCTCACCATCTATGACTTGTCTATGAAGAATCTATTTTTACCAGTTATGCTGAAAGAGTAAAGTCACCTCATTCTCCATTCAGAGAT
Source organism: Buteo buteo (assembly GCF_964188355.1). Classification (NCBI taxonomy): domain Eukaryota; kingdom Metazoa; phylum Chordata; class Aves; order Accipitriformes; family Accipitridae; genus Buteo; species Buteo buteo. The sequence goes on from NC_134176.1 coordinate 44,043,236, forward strand.
TCTTATCACAGAATACAAGAAGCCTTTTCATTTTAGCTTAGGATTCTGCTAAAGCTAACCCTAAAACCCACTCATATCAATTTATCTGCTAATAACCTAATATTACAATCTGTATATATATTACAAACTGTATTAAATGCTTTAATGCAGACATGACTAAGTTTACAGTTGTCAGTTGTATTCAATAAGCAGTAAGATGACAACAGTGACACGTTAAACACAGGCAGTGCATGTAGAGAGATAACATCTTATTAGACCAAATAACAAGCTATAGCTTGTGTCTCCCTCCTCCTTCCCTGTCCATAAAAGCTGGTGTAATAGAAGGATATTACTAATACCTATAAAAACACTACTTCACATTCTTAGACCAACCCTACTGCTATTGCTGTCACAAACTAAATGTATTTATGTATGAATTCAAATGAGATTCTGGAGAAACTGCATGGAGAAAATGACACCATTAGATGGACACACAGGAGGAGAGGCTTTAGCTTAAATTTAGAGGCCGTATGTACACAGATGAGAATAATGCTGATAATACACTGATGTTTTAGTTGTTGCTAAGCAGTGTTATACTAAGTCAAGCACTTTTCAGCTTTTCTACTGCCCTGCCAGCGGAGGCTGGGAGTGCACAAGAAGCTGGGAGGGGACACAGCCAGGACAGCTGACCCAAACGAGCCAAAGGGGTATTCCATTCCACATGTTGTCATGCCCAGCATATAAACTGGGGGGAGCTGGCTGGGGAGCACTGCGGCTCAGGGACTGGCTGTGCATCGGTCAGCGGGTGGTGAGCAATTGTATTGTGCATCACTTGTTTTGTATATTCTATTATTATTATTCCTTCTTTTTCTGTCCTATTAAACTGTCTTTATCTCAACCCATGAGTTTTACTTTTTTCCCCCCAATTCTCTCCACCATCCCATGGGGGTGGGGGGGAGGTGAGCAAGTGGCTGTGTGGTGCTTAATTGCCAGCTGGGGTTAAACCACAACACCAAGGAAGGCTTGTCTTCCAGGCACCGTGCACAAGCACAGGGCTCACTCCTTGCCCAGAGCTCTATGTAGAGTAAAACCAACTGGTGTTTAATGCCCCCTACATCTTTCTCCTGATCTCTAGGAAAATGAAAGAAGAGAGAATATTTACCAATTACATTAACCAGTTTAGAAAGATAAAGCATCAAGGCAATTTGCTATGGCTTTTACATTAAAAAAATTCATTGGATTCCAAGAGAAAAGCATGAGCTGCAGACAGCTAGACACAGTAGCAACTTTCTGTCCTACCTCAGATCTGGAGAAGCAGGGAGCATCTAGATCAGAGCAAGAAAGAAATACACAAAGAAACACATGACTCTTCTCAGGTGAGCAAGCAAAGAAGGAGGGATACAGGAGGCAAAAGGAGACACAAGAACTCTGTGTAAGAGATGTCTTTGTGAAGTGTCAGCAGAATAAATCAAATGAGTCACGAGACAAGTTCCAGCTCTAAGGACGCCCGCATAGCAGCTCCCTCTAATCAGCCAGGAGAAATAATGAAGCAGAGAAGGAAAGAGACAGCATGTCTTGAATGCACAGACCAGAATTCAATATGAAGTATTCAACCAACAAATTCAGCCACTGCACAGTAAGGAATAAACACTTCTTTTTGCTCAGTATGAAGTGAAAGACAACCTTAGCATGGCTGATTGAATTGCTTCCCTGGCTGGGTGCTCTTACTGTGTGAACATTATCTGCAGGGGAACACACTTCTCTGCAGGCATTGCCTGGCTCTGTGAATTAAGAACTTACCATCTTTTATTTTCCCAGCAGAACAAGCTGCCCCAGACAAATGAAATGGAATAATGGAAACATTAAGGTCTATGCTTGCGACGCACCCGCCTCACAAAATGGGCCCAGCAGCCACCATATTTCTACTCTTCCAGACCACGAAGCTTCTTGGGAAAAGCTAGTAGGCAGTTACTCTTCTCCATTCTCTTCCCTCATTTACATCTTACACAAACAAGGCCACAATGACAGGGTAAGATGTTCACTCACCCTGTACTTCTGAGCATTTAATTGTTGGAGCATGAAATGACAGCTTCACAGAACAACATTCTAAGGAAAAAAAAAGTCTACCACCAGTTAAAAAGTCAGAAAGGGATTAATATCTTGCTTTTCTGGGAATAGCTAGTTTTACCAGTGTCCTTCATAAAGGGACTTCACCCTGACACAAAGGACGAGGAGCTTTAACAACATGCCATCTCAAGTATGTGCCACTGCAGCAAGTGAACATGAAAGTTATGATAGTAGCGAATTTAACAGCATCCTCTGCTGGCAGCAGCAACATAAAAGCCCAGGTTTTTTAGGAGTTCACAGCTCCCATCAAACATACCTCCCTACTACACTACCACCATAGACTACTTCTATGACCATGCTCAGAATCATCCTATGTTTCAATCACAATATATACAAAGGGGGGAAAAATTCAGTGAAATACTTAGAGTACCCAGGGAAAATCCCATGTTTAAAAGGAAATTACTCAAGACAGACTAGAAAGGTCATATTCTCTTTTCTTCTAAAATGGATTTTAATCCTAAATTCCTGAGCTTTTGGTCTCCGTGCTATCTAAACAATCCATTACTATACTTCCATTTATTGGAAAGGGTTTGCAATAAATTTGTTTGCTGAGATTACACTGGCTATCACTAGAAGTCCAAAAGCAGATGCTGGAGAGCAGACTTTAAAAGTTTGTCAGGAGAACCACACAGAAGGAAATACAGTGGTTTATAGGAGTGCTCTTCTAAGGTTTGGATGCAGAGTCATTTCTCACTGACACAAGAGGGCATTGGCTCTCTTTACAGGAAACTAAGCCTTAACTTAACACAGATTCACTATCACCAAGTCTTCCAAAAAAACAATCCCAGGAACTTCAGCTAATTTGACAAAGTTGTGCAGACAGAGCAAGTAAAAGTAACAGAACATGTCTGGCTGCTTCCTACAGCCTTAGACCAAAGAACTAAGTCCTGCAAAGCCTCTTAGTGGTTCCTGTTCTGTCTCAAGCTTTGAAGGCTCTAATAAACTCTTGGCTCCCCATCTGTTCCATGGGAGAGAAAGATCTCCTTTTCTTTATCTAACCAGTCTTTTAAATCCGGTTGAGATAGCCTGATGCGTTAGCCTGATGCGTTGACGGTAGCCTAAAGCATCCTTAATTTTCACAACAGAAATGACAAGACATATTTGTAGCAATCACTGCTCTAATTATTGATTGAATGACTTAACCTGTTCCTACAGGAAGCCTGAGATGTCCTTGATTGGTAAACAGTAGGAAGCCACAAAGCAGTTTTGTGCCAACAACAGACTCAAGCAAGAGGGCAAGGCAGCATGCACACTTACTCAAAATCTTCAAATTCCAGATCATTTCCCTCTACAGATGGGCTTGAGTTCTCCGAAGTGGAAGAAGAGGAGGAGGAAGAGCGGAGACGGTTTTGTTGGTATCGCATAGAGCGTTGTCGAATACTGTCCCTTCGGGAAAGATACTGGATCATCCTCTGAGCATAATATGCAGCAGGAGACAACCTGAGCAAGAGAGAGATATACAGACACTCATTACACAAGTATAGAGTGACAGCCAGTCCTATTTTTCCTTTTGAGCTCCAAGTGCCAGGACAGTAACAGCATATCACGAAACTGGCTGTTTGCATATTATCCACGAGCAGGACAGAGTAAATAAAAAAAGCAAGCAGAAGTAATTTTCCCTTTATATGCTATACTCCCACGTGATTCCCTTGTTGTGCAAACAGAAGCACTACAGAGTACCTATAGACAAAAAGCTCATCCACAGCACAGAGAAGTTAGCTTCTCAGGACTCTTTGGAGCTCATTATTTCATTTATTACCAGTTCACACAACTAACTCCAGCAAGCACTCCTGATAAGAATCAAGACCGCTCCCAATGCAAACTCTGCTTGCAATGCCAAACAGCAGCAGTGTTCAAATAAACATTGAAGGAAGGTGCTGTTGTTTTGAGGGTACTTATGGAGCACCATAAAGTATCAAGCAGGGGTAAAAAAGGTTTAACAACTTTAACTACTTTGTAATCCAAATGGTATGGATTTCATATAGTGACAATTTCATCAGAACCACTAGATGTATTTTAAGAGGAGCATTAAAAGCCTTGCATCCCACCTGAAAGGAAAACCTTCCTCTGCAATTAACTCTTTAATTCTCTCATGCATAACTTGGCCTTTGTTTGCATCAGCTATCACACACCGGTATTACCCCCTTCCTTGAGGCTAGACAGATTAAAAACCACTCTCTTTTCCTACCCTGCATATATCCACAGCTCCTGGCACACGCTTTCTGTGACACAGTTACTCAGTATTAAAGTTCAGACACCTCAGATGCTTGAATAATCATTTCTTTAGCCTTATTTGGATTAGACTTGAACCCTAATTTGGGGGGAGGAGGGGAGATGACAACACCACCCCCACCCCGAAGTAATTAGACATTAAGATGTCTATTCCTTTAACTTCGAGCTTCTTCCCACTGCCCCCCATTCCATACATGTGTTTGATTTTGTTCTTTTTTATTAAATTCAAGTTACCAGACTGGTACTTCCCAGGGTCACAAAAATACAATCACATTTCCTGCAAAGGCACCACAGGCAAGAGACCGATAATGGAGAGCAGCCTAATTTTTAATCTACAAATGTGTGAACAGCTTTAAACAAAGAAAAATAAAACAAAAAACTCAAATGAACAGTCTGGAGATTAAAATATACTTATTTGCAATCACAAAGAGAGGTGGCCTATCTGCCTTATAGGAATGCTACCCATCTTCAGAACAGAGTTTCAAGCTAAATTCATTTACAGTGGACCTCACCATCAGCCATGAAGACTCTTAAGGATACGTTTAACTTTATAGTGACCAACACCACACTGTTTCACTGTGTTACAATACAACCAGCAACAAAAACACAACTCCATTAATAATCTATGATAATATGACTGTTAGAAGACTTTTTATTTTTTCTCCCTTCCAGAGCTGTGCTGATTCTATGGCAATGTACTGGGAATAAGATTTTGCTTATATATGGGTAAGTTTCACATCCACAAAAGGATGAGAAGCAAACCATCAGACCAGGTCTGATAAAGTACTCTGCTACTATCCCTGAAGTCATACTTCAGTTGGAAAACTACATTTAATAGTGTTTCTAGAGACTGCTCCCTATAGCAGCATGAAAAAAACCACACCCCTAATTCTTCAAGGGATAGATTGTATTAACATTGTTTTGGCTGCAGACACCCATCAAGGACATTCAATCTCACATTCTGCCATACATTCAGGGCATATAAGCAAAAGAGAAGGTAGCAAGACAGAAGGAATTAGAAGTCATGTAGACACAAAGAGAGAGCATCTTCCCCAAGGTAAGCTCCCTGTACCCTATTAGGCTGCCTTCTTGGTAAAGAGGCAAGTTTAGCAGACAGACTACAAGGCTCAAGGGTCTAAAAACTTAGTCAATAAGCAGCAAAAGGGTAAGGGAAACGACACTCAGTTTGTTCTGGATTCCTCCTGGATCTTTTATGTGCTCTTTGATGAATTAAAGCTGTTCATGCATATATAATATAGAAGGCTTCTCTGTATAAACACAGCACTTCACTCCCCTGAAGACTTAATAGGCCAAGTATAAAAAAAACCAAGGCATTATAGCAGTGCACTCATTTATGAGGAGCTGTTCTCTTCTTTGGCCTTTTCCATAAGCCAAAGCCTCTGTGTATGTCTAAAAATAAGTCTATGGCATAATATGTGCACATAGAGAAAGAAAGGAACATGGAAACAAGGCAACACTGGAAAACATGAACAGTGGTCTCAGCAGTCCAGCTGAGTCACTGAAACTTTTTTCTTTGCTAGTATCACACCAAGGGAGTTTTACAGAAGGATGAGAAGAATGAGTTTTGCAGGCATTTAGTCTGCTTAAATCATGCAGCACATCACAAGAAAAAACACAATGATGCTTGTTAGAAGAATGAGTATGAGTAAGCAATAAAGACTGGCCATAATGGATGACAAGATGCCAGATTCAGCTTCCTGACAGCACATGGTATGTAGACTGGATACACTGTGAAAAAGATTTCCAAAGACAAGACAAGAAGCTCAAGTCTGACACATAGAGAAAGGTGCGAGGGATAAAATACAGAAAGGACAGGGGAGAAACGTATTCAAAGAAATAGGCTAAAGAATTAATCTTTGCAGATGGGGGGGGGCAGTATTTGTAAGGCTGTATCCATCTTTGGAATACAGTTATGACGCAAACCAGAACTGAGAGCCAGCATAAGAGATTTACCTGTCCTGGAGGGAGGAGAAGGCTGCGAAGCAGCATAAGAAACACTGGCTAACATTAAACATATCTCTTCAGTTCATTCAGCTATTGAACCCAACTGTAAATCAGCCCCTGACCAAAGTTAGTCTACCAGCTGGCTAAACACACGCCAATCACAGCAGGCTGCCTGGTCTGTTTATTTCTCACCCATGCTTCTAATAAAGCAGGGGCAAAACACAGATAGAGGTTATCCAGTAATTCTTAAACCCAGTTTGTATCCACAGGACAGTAGGCTGTATTTGACAACACCACAGGAGCTAAATTAACTTAGTCTCTAGGTGACTGGACCCCATTTACTGGAGCAGATTGTTCAGAGGAGGAGCAGCTATGCTGCCACACATGACCGCCACAGAACAAGGCACTGAGTGGGAGAAATGCTGCAGTGAAAAAACCAGAACCGAACAGCTTCTGTCTCATCCAACAACCATGTCATCGAGAGGCAGTGCATTCTCTAGGCACCCAGTGCTGCTGGCTGGCCAGTAAGAAGTGGAACTGAGGGAAGGAAATGTTTTGCTAGCATTAGTAAAGTGCAAGTATCTTGCTCTAAATGGCATCATAAATACTAAAGAGTGAGCTACTACATAGCACAGTGTCAGCTACAGCCAGATATCCAAATCAGCTGGCCGCATTTGCAAAAATTGTGTAAAAATTATTACACGAAGGCTGCTTCTCTTCACCCTCCCCATTTTAGTATCTTCTAAGGAAGTAAATTTTAAGAAAAATCACAAGAACATCAACTGGAGAATATCTAGACCCAATTCCCCAAGACAGACAGACACAAGAATTGGTATATCTGCATCCAACAGCACTATACTGATGTGCAGACCACCAAGTTTCCTAACATTTCAGAAATACTGACACCACCCATCAAACCTGCCTTGATGCTGATGGCCAGGATGTTCATTGACATTATTACAGCTCACACCTCTAAATGTCTCTCAGCCAGCAGACATGTTTTAAAGGGGTTACCTGATTGGTGTCATTAATTTCCTTGGCTATATCTACAGTGGCATACATACCACCAATCCTTGAGCTGAAGGTTATGCTGGTAGCGGACACCAACTTTTGCTTGCTTCCATTCCACTTAAGCCTTCAACTCACAGGCAACATTTGGCCTGAAAGCCTCTTCACCAGTAACTTCCTAGCAGCTTAGATTTTTTTTCTAGAGACCTATCTACCAAACTCCCTTGTGATGCTTTATATATGCAGTCTGGGAGCATCTTTTTGAGTATTTCTATTTAACAACAACAATTTAAAAAAATTAATATAGGTGTTCTTTGATGACAGCTTTATTTGGTTCCTCTGCAGATTGTTTTCTGAGCTCAGTACATAGGGAAACTGTGGAGAATGACAGAACAGCCAAGCTAACCTTAGAGAAGTTCAGAAAGGCCACTGAGAAAGACTGCTGCAGTCTACATCAGAATATTCACTCTAAATCTGAGGGAACTTAAAAAAATGTTCTTCCTGCCTCACTCCTGACCTAGGTTGTTCAAATATAGCACCATTACAGACAGCAGATGCAGGAACAAAAACACACACACATGCTCTCAAAAATAAGTTCTTCAGATCATGTAGTTGAAAAAAAAAAAAAAAGAGACTCCATTGGAGACAGCTTGGTCTTAAGGAGGTATACATATTTTTAATATATTATCTAAACACACAGACATATGCACATGTGTGTTTATTTCACTTTTGTTTCACTTTTCCACTTTGTTATTTAAGAACACCTGAAAGTCATAACTTTGTTACAAACTTACCATGCTACAAAACCCCCCCAAAGTGTAATAACACTCCTTTTAATCACATCCCCAATTTCTAACAAGTTAAAGGGACAGTTAAAAAGATCCTCCTAGCCTATCACACCAGTAAGGTTTATGGAGGAAGACTCTAATCTTACCCCACTCAAACTTCCCGTTTGTGCTGATTATGCATCTATGAATCTCATCTTCTGAGAAAGACAGTGACACTGGAACCAATTAACCCTCTTTGGAGAATTTTAAAACACTGGACTTTTCTTCCAAAGCTCCTTATAAACTCAAGCTACTATAGTTTCTACTACAACCTAAAAACACTTGAACTGTCACAGGAAGAGCATCATATCAGTTAAAAAATGGCTTCAAGGAGAAAAATATTTTTGACAATGTTCCTAATGCTAGGAAATGTCTCAGGCATTGATCCCTTTTTACAGATTTTATTGAGCTTCATCATAGCAGAGATCTGACAGAAGAAAAAAAAAAAAAAAAAAAATCAGTAACCTAGGCAGGCTGTCCTCCTTTTCTTTTTTTAAAAGGTAGCTCCCGGAGAGCCAGAATCAGTTCTTACAACCTCTGCTCAATAAATCTGCCTGCTTTGGATTACGCATTCCAGAAATAAGGAATTGTACACTTCCAGCCATTTAGCAGCTATTGGCATTCATAAATTGACCTGAATGTAGTAGTATCTTTTAATTAACTTTTGTAAAATATCATTTTCATCTTTCCAGGTAAATCAATCCCTTTACCTGTCATTTAATCAATTGCCATTTAGAAAGTTTTTATATTTATCAGCATCATTCTGACATGCAGTTGCCACAACCTTCTGCAGTTACCTAGGTTGGTTTCCCAGTGACCTTAAATATAGGTAGCACACTCCACCTTACTTCCACCTCACTACAAACAGGGTTTTTTACATAATTCCCGAGCCTTTGAATTATCTTTACAAAGCAATTTTCTTCACAATAAATGGAAAAAAAGCCTAATATAAGATTTCACCTCTACAAGGCTTTATCTACAGAGATAGCTAGCAAGGAGTTATTTCCCAGCATAATTTCACCGTGTGGCCAGTTTGCAACATAGCCTTTTATTTCAGAACTTCTACTTAAGAGCATAATCTGTATAAAAATGCAGGTTTTGTTGTTAATGATGTAAAAAAGAACAAAATTAAAAAAAAAAACCAAACCCACAAACCTCCTTCAGTAACTCACATATTACTCTCCTTTATGATAAATCCTAGTAGCCTTCAATTCATGCAGCTATGCCAGAGGTTCCCCAAGAGGCTAAATCAGATACATTTTACACTTACTGAATTTTCCTCATTCATACCTTTGTTAAACCCATTTAAAGAAAGCTTATTTGTCACGATTTATTCTTTGAAAGCTTCCAAAGCTGCTTGCTGTTCACGATTCTATCATTTCTTCTGACAGAGTCTGTGGGTCACATTATCCCATCTGTTGCTTTCCTAATACACTAACTAGAAACTGCAAAGATCACTCCTTTCCATTTTTGATAACTCTGCCATGTTTGCTTTTTCTAGTCCTCTGAAACACTCCCACCTCTTCTGGAGATTAAGCAGCACTACAGGTGTTTCTATGTCTAATGTCAATGATTCATGACTCTTCAGAAATAATTGTCAGCATTTTGTTCTTAGTTAAGTATACATAACATCCTGGTTATGCTCTCTCTCATATCAATACATTTATGGAGACATTCCATTCTTCCAAGCATGTTGTCTGCTCACACCAACTCTTAACTGCCTTTACTACATTCTTCCTTACTCCTGAATAGACTATTTGGTTTTTTCTTCATTTTTCCTCAAAAGATATTTCAAATTTATTGATATAATCTCATTTACTGTTGGACCTGCTTGCCACCTAGTGTTCTCCATCCCAAATGATTTCAGGAATCCTTATGTGCTCACTTCAACAGCAATTTCTTCCTCTTTTCCTCATTCTCTCCCAGACTTAACAGCAGCTTCTCATTTGATTGCACCCTACCCCCATGGCCAATCATTGAGGAGGAGATGGGCCCAATATCAGAACCATTCCCAAAGGATTCAGTGAGTTACACTGAAGTTATGCTTTTGTCTATGAAACTTAAATGCCTTTAGATTGCATTTAGCTCTTACCTGGCTGGATCTGGATAGATTGGATGTTCCCGGGACCCTGCTCCATCGTAGCGAGATAATGAAATGAGGGAAGACTCCAGCAACCTCCTAGAAAGGAAAAACAAATGATGAAGTCAAAGACCATTCAGGAATACCCCCCTATTTATGCCCTACTTTCTGAAACCTCTTAAGACTATTTCTATCATCAGTGCAAAGAATTCTGCAACATACTGAACCACTCATTGATGGCATAAGTGTTTCACCACATAGCTATTCAAAGTGTAATATTCTACTGCACAGGAGAAAGAACACCTTGAGTAACAAAGAGTGGTCCCAAACCCACTTCCAAGTTTCAACAGAAAGATGCAGATGATACTTCTCCTTTGGAGACAAGCCATCCCAATCCATCAGGTCCATAAACACTAACACTGCATTTGCCATCTGTCAAATGCTTAACTACACAAAGGTGGCTACACAGGGAATGGGCCAAGGAGCATGGGACAAAAAAAACACCTTGGCATGTGGACTTTAGTTTATTCGCAGTAAGAGAGTCAATCTTAGTCTCAAGGCTCTGAAAGAGAGATTTTCAGCTACAAAAAAAAAGTTTGCTTCCTGTATATCTTAATCAACCACAGGGAGAGATACTAAATATTCACTTAAGAAGTAAATGTATGCAAATGCAGCCAGACAGCTTGAGTATGCGAAAAGTGAATCTGAGTCATGAAGGCAGCAGAATCAAAAGTACATAGCAGGAATATGTCCTCCACCCTGGCTTCTACATGTACCTCTATCTAGCTTCTTGTCATAAAGCAGAGGATGGCAAGACTTGTTTCAAGACTGACTCATTCAAGCCTGTTGCAGCCACTAGATTAACACAAGAGAGATGATTTGGGGCAGGTGTGGAGAGTGGAAAAATCAACAACCAAAGTTTGTAAGGCTGCTGAGTTCCCTTTCAAGTCCTTTTACCTTGAGACTCCTGCTAAATTTTGTTTTCCAGTCTTTGTAACTTAATGAAAACTGTTGTGGTTTGAAAGTCAAAGAGGTCCAACACCACATGTGTTCTATTCATCCACACACGTAATTGGTGAGAAAGATTTGAACCTATCAGTCTTAGCCCCACACTCCTAATTCCAGCTAGCATTTGCAATGCAGGACAGCAAGCATTAACACAGGAAGCAGGAAGGACCAGATATAATCCATGTCCAACTTCCCATTTCTAGCCAGATAAAGACAGTAGAAATGCAAATGAGACATGCTTTTTCCCAGCAGCAGCCCCCCATCAGGATCTCAGGACAATTCTTCACTGTTTTCCAGCAAGTTAAAAAAAAAATAATTAAAAAGTTTTTAAAATTACTTCAATTTTACATTGTAAATCCAGAATACAGAAAACAGCAAGAGATCACTCCAGTTACTTGGAAAAGCATGTGTTAGCTCTAGAGACTCAGTACTTGCTGCAAAGCACTGGGACTCTACAGAAGGCAAGAAATCCTGTCCTCTCTGGCACTAAGTTGCTTGGCAACCATTTGTCTTATTCAAGAACAGTTATTAAATCTCTTAAACTTTGAGATGAATTAATTCCCCAGGTTACTGAGTCAAAAGCTCTAACCTTCAACACTTCTAGATATTAGGAATCCCTTGGCTCCCCAAAAAGTTATCAAACTTCAATCGTGCCTTACCAAACCGTATCTCCTGCTCCAATATATGTCAATATATGCAAAAGCAGCTAATCCAGAACAAACAGTGCAACAGCTTTATGAGGTATCCCTGAAGTCCTATACCTACGAGGTATACCTAGCACCTGCATCATATATAAACTTTTTTTTCCCTTCTGGGGGGAAAGGTAGACAGATTAAAATAAGCAGAAGGGCTATTCCACCTATTCAGTCAGCTGGCCCCTTTCTAAACCACTGGCTCAGATTTCAGAGACCAGGTTAATGCCACTGCAACATCAACATGCTTTTTAGAACTCTGCTCTTCAGAGCTGCTTATGCAGAGCACCCCAAAACCAACAGTTTGCAAGCAGCCTGGATGTGCTGAGGCTGCCACCATACTGGACCATCCTGCCTAATCACTGGACTTAAAGCAGGGAGAAAGAGCTCCCACAGCACACAGATCCTGGCAGGGCCACAACCGTAGAAACAGCAGCTGCCTCCTTACAGATGTGAGCAACCTACACACAATGCAAGTGGCTTGTTTGATGCCATTTCCCTGCAGTGCTTACGGCGTCCTGATAAAGTGCACACACAAATAATCATCAAACTCATCATCCCTGCCAAAAGTCTTGGCGCCTATACACTATATATGCCACCCTCTTTCCCAGCCTTTCAGGGTCTGTCCATTAAATGACACAGCAAAATCAAAGCTACAAGGGAAGATAACCAGTACATGCTGCATTGCCCAGCAATCTCTGTTAGAGAGGAGTCTCCAGGTATTCTCTAGCCATATTTCTCTTCTCACCCCTGGAAAGGCTGGCAATTGCCTGAGAAAAGCATTGACTTAAAGGGACCACCTTCAGAGAGCAGTCAGAAGCTGTGCTGAAGGAAATCAAAAGGTATACCAAGCAGAGGACACCAGAACGGCGTGGAAGCAGCAGCAGGGCACGCGTCGTAGTAACTTGGTGTGGGTCTGCCAGGAGTCCCTCTGCTTGGCTTGGGAACAGCACTTTGGGGAATCTACAGTTCTCACCTCTATACCCCATCTGATCCTTGAAGTAAATACTTGAAGAGCCTTGCTCTACTAGGTACCTGGCACCTCAGACAAGAACTGGTATGTGTTACTTCAGTGAAACACAAACCAACAGTTGCCTAAGCCACAGGATGGCCAGGTATCCACATAAACAGACTTCCTATAGGCCTTGTGATTTTTTACCTGAACAGCCTGCAACTCCACCCCATGAAGCAAGAGGAGCTGCTACTGCTTTAGGAGCACCTCCTTCACCAGAAGGCCTCCCTAGGAAGACCAGTAGTTACGGGGTTGTGGGGAGCAGGATGACAAACGCGGTCCGTTAAGCACACTCCCCAGGACCCTCTCTGAGGCTGTGCTGTCCAAGTTGAACGGTCTCAACCAAGATGGGCTTTCCAGCAGAGCTTTCCAAGCCTGCCAAGACCAAACTCAGCTCCTGCACTATCTCACACTGAGACACACAAGCCACATACTAGGGCCACATTCAGATCAGGTGGACAAAGATAATTCAGTTAACAGTAACTGCTAAAAGCTATAGCTGATTTTAAGCCAATTGGTATTTCTTAACTGTCCTAACACCTGTGCCCTCCCAGATCACAGAGCAATGAACAGGTGGATATAAATACATACAGGAGGCAAAAAAACAAACCAAGGCAACATGCAATCTCATGAAATCCCTATGGACCATTTCCATGCCTAATGCTCCAGAGAATAACAATATCTGTACTGAAACCAGAGTACTAAACGCAAATAAAATCTATTATTTAACTCATTCTAGACTGAGCCCTTGAGGCCCAAGTTACAGATCCAAATGCATTTGACACTTACAAATGTGTTCAATAATAGATACACTGCTATAATCATCAATAAAATGTCCCATGTGTGACACTGGTAGCGTAACCTACTGTCCCCCAGGAAGGTGCAGATAAATGTTTTTAAAGTAAGTCATGTTGCACTCTATCAAGTCTTAGGTGCCCCATTCATAGCTTTTGCCACCTGAAGTCCCAGAAGAGACACAGACTATTTGTTTTCAGTAAGACCAAAGTGTAAGGTAGCCCAATATCCTACTATCATAAATGCTAAGGTTGGGATCAACTCTGTTAAGGAGGATAAACATAATCCATGGATGAATAGAAGCAGCTCTGTTACAGGGAACTGCTAGCAACTAAACATCTAAGTTTCCAACAGTGAAGCAGGCAAAGAGAGAACAGAAATGCATATTGCTTGCATCTCCTTTTGAAACATTTCAGTAGGACATGCTTGACTCCTGAACCCTTTCTGGGGCTTACAGCACCCTCTTCTTCTCCCACACCCCCCATTTTTGCTACCCAGATATATAACAGGCTAACACTACGCTCTGTGGAAGCAATTGCTCCACTACCTCTGTCTAGACAATATGAAATTGTCACAAATGACATCTAAAGTACAATTAGCAGAGAAACTGCAATTTCCACTCTCCTCCCCCGCTCACCAGGAAAAAAAAAATTAAAAAAAAAATAAAAATCACACATTATCATCCTCCAGGTTGTCAGTCAATGCCACAATAATGAAGATTAACTCTGCTCACCCTGAGAGATGCTTCTGGCCCAGCTTGCTAAAATAGGAGGAGGGGGATTGTAGTTTTTTGTTGGTTTATTTTTTTTATTAAAACTACTATAAGAAGATATAAATTGCTGCTGTTCAGCAGCACTGAGATCTCAGCAGACTCCTTTTCTGTCAGACATCAGTAGCTATGGAACTGCCACTCTACACTCGCTCTTTTACCTCGGGTCTGCAGACAGCAGCAATCACTAGCGAGGGGGGAAAAGAAACAAGGTCCAAGTTACAGGACACCTTTAGACAAGGGACAGAGAAAGAGAGTGCACACACACAAGATACTACAAGCAGAAAAGGGAAATTTCTGACGGACGAAGCAGCCAAATGCCAGAAGCCACAACTCAAGGGAAAAAAAGTCATAAAGCAAACTCCTCACTGCACATCAGCCATTGGACTATACCCACATTCTCCCCACGGGGGCGAGGATCACCACCAAAGCCTCTTGGGACAGAGTGATTCATCTTGACAGGCTTTGAGAAGATACTTAAATGCAGCAAATTTAACTTCTCAGTAACAGTTTCTAAGGATATGCAATTCCTACGCCACATCCTAGATTTGCTGTCACAGCACGCACATTCCTGAGTAGCGCTACCCTAAGGGACACTGAGGGAAGGGCTTTCCTCCCCATCCAAAAGAGAGGTGCTAACAGCACTGAAACTTGGTTTCCTTAAAATCAAAAGGGTGTTCAGTCAGCTACCATCCTCCTAAGCTGCTGCTGCACACCAACAACCAGAGCAAACTAGTAATATGAAGCACTATAAGGAGAGCAAGCACACCTTCCCCTCCCACAGTCCCAGCTTTTAGCTATGAAGAGAGCTTAAGACAGAGCAATTCATAGTTATCCTTCGAAGCAGAAGTATATTGCCAACTCTGGCAGCTTCTGTGAGTTTCCTCCTCTGGTTTTGTGTCTTCCCTGGAAAGGCTTTTATATTCCCTACTGCCCATTTGGAGGTGAAATTACCACACTACTTCATACTGCATCCCCTTTTCAGCCCTCCAATTTACAGCCAGCAGTCAGTTCTCCTGAGTGCTCGTCCCTATGGATGTGCTCCTATGATACCTCATGTGAATGTAAAGAATAGCAACAGTGTAAAACTAGATTCACTTCAGTCATCTTCCTCTTAGAGCAAGGCAATGTTTAACCCAAAGACAACAAGAAAGCTGAAGCATGAAGACAGCTGAATGTTCTCCAGCTGCCCAGTAACTCTGCCACCCTCTCTTGAGGGTAGGATTTGAATCCTAAGCTCAATTATTAACTGTTAACAAGCCCAGTAAAGTCTTGGAGATCAATTATAGCCTCGACAGAACACTAGAAAACTATTGTAAACAAAAACCTCAACCAACCCAATCCACTGGCTTGGGTTTTTTTCCCTTCCCTTTTCTCAGAAGAATAGGGAAAAATTATTTCAGCATCTCTGTATTGTGTTGCCTACTTTCACAGAGCAAATTGAAATCACGTAAGCAGAAACCATCAAGTGTTTTGTTCCATAGCTTCATTTTCCATGAAACTTTTGTAGTTCTTGTCAAACAGAAAAACACTATTGCTATCACCACTTTCATATTCAAGCTTAAAATAAAAAAGCAATCAGTATGCAGTTCTAAAGATTGCCTGAAAAGATGATTTCTAAAATTACGTCCCTAACATAATCTGCTCTGATACCTCTAAGCTAACATTTCTAGACCATTTCAGCTTTCACGTGTTTATGGTTAGACATATTTAGCCTGGCATCAAGATTGAATTAAGACAGGTCAGAAGCAGATGATTAGAAGAGAATAAACAAACAAAATGGTCAAACTTTTCTTAAGACAGTTGTAACCATCTACAAGAGATAAATACCCTGAGAATTTCACTACTGATGAAAACCTCAATGTTCACTTTTGCAGTTCTCTGTTAGCTCCTCCATCCTCTTGGTCACATCCTTGCCATACAACTCATCCTCACTGATTAACAAGAGTTGGTGGCTCCCTTTCTTATGAGTGAGTATCCAAGCCCTGCTAGGCATTCTTTTCATCACTTTTTTTTTTTTTAAGTTATTCCACATAATGAATGCCCTTTGCAAGACAATTTCCTTTCTTTGCGGAAAACGACAGCAGAGATGCAATATGTGATCACACATTCCAAACACGGCCTTTGTAGAACACTTTGGCCTGTTTGTAAGAAAGACCTTGTGCTAACTCTGAAGGGCAACCAGAAACAGAGAAGACATCCTTCCTAGCTGGAGGTGTGGAGCTGTCAGAGAAGCAGGTTTGATATAGGACAGAAGTTATCACAAAAAACATTTGTCCCCCTTCACTGATTCTGAGCAAGAATCCTGTAGAAAACAAGCTGTAAGAATTTCTCAGTCAGAAAACAGACAGCACATCAGGTCTTCAGCCAGGATAGGAAGGAGTACATCTGGGAAGGAGTGCAGGGAAAAGGAGCACAATTACATGAAACAAAGAACTGTAGGTAAGAGTTCGAACAGCAGAAACAAGCATTGGGATTTGAGTTCTCCTAATCACAAGGCAGGGAGCAGAGTTTCAAGAAGAACATGGTTAACCCTTTAAAGTTTACCTGCTTCAGCTTAACTAGAAAGTAATATCACATGATGAATTGTGCTATTAGGGCACTTCTGCTCTTGGACTAGGAACTTCAATTTCCATTTACCACCTGATGCCGCAGGAGCGACACAGTACTTTTGGGGCTCATCATAGGGAAGGTCAGTGGTTCTGAGAAAGATGACAGATTTTTTAAGTGCACCCGAGGTTGCACTGTTAATCTATTACTTCACCTGCTGACAGAGGCCATGCATCAGAACAAAAGATGAGCAAGCATTATGCAGAGATCCTCATCATACAGCACCCAGGGAATGATTAATGTGTTATTTCAACAGGCAACAGGAAGCACACATCCATGATAGACATTAAAAGGCTCAAGAGCAGCTATGGCAGCATTGATTAGTTTGGCACTAACTCCAACATGCAAAGAATGATGAAAGATCTTGCACTTTGATTTTGCAGGGGCAAAACCTGAGGGGCAGGGAGTGGAGAAGAAATTTAAATCAGCTCAAGCTACTGCATGTGCTGTTTTGCTCTACAGTGGCAGTTTTCTACCAGTACTCAGAATGGGGCAGGCACGTCAGCCAAGCTAAAGACAGACATTGCATTCCTCCACCCTTAACAACATGCAATTATATCAGAAATTCAGCTAGAGGGAATCAGTTCCTAGTCATCATGGTTATGACAACAGGCTTGAAAGCATGGCCAGAACACAGCCAACACACTAAACTCCCTCAGCCTGCAGACAGCTCTACTCTTCTGAGAGCTCTTCTACCTACCTCCGTTTGTATAATGTCTGCTTCAAATTCTCCTTGTTCTGGGAGTTCCCAACACCACAGATTGTGTGGACAGCAGAAATCTGCTTACCCACGCACGCAGATCTGCGTCAGCTTCTGGGATAATTACATAGGGCTCCTGCTTCTCCATAGGGAATTGAAGAGGAGGTGTCTTTCCTGAGGGGGCAGAAGCCATACCGTTATCTCCATAGGCTTCTAAGGCTATGAAAACAGAGGTCCCACCACACATCAATCACTTCCTTTAAAATGCTCTTGTTCAGGCTGGAGTAATGAAGAAAGTCAGGTCAACAGATGACTGGCAGGGCAGTTCAGCCACTTACCCCAGCCCTCCCACTTCAGGAAGATAGGGGAAGGATTTGATACTAATGCATTTCAAGCAGAAAAATGAGTCAGTTTCCTGGCAGATAATGAACCCTGTTTATTCACAGCCTTCAGTTCCAGCAGGTGCTTTCTCAAGAAGAGCAAGAGAGGGGGTCAGTTACATCATCACACAAACAGCCATTTGGCGCAATCAGTTAAATATGTATGTGGGAAATGTTTAAAATGCATGTTAGCTATTCAACAGACCAGAACAGCTCAACTGGAGAAATCTATAGTCATCTCTATTTTGGTTACAGTTGTATTACTGACTCAGATCACAGGTCCCTCTCTCTCCTC
Organism: Buteo buteo; assembly: GCF_964188355.1. NCBI lineage: Eukaryota > Metazoa > Chordata > Aves > Accipitriformes > Accipitridae > Buteo > Buteo buteo. The sequence continues at coordinate 44,061,715 of NC_134176.1, forward strand.
TTGCTCCAGGTCCAGAGAGTAGACGCATGCTGCTCTACTGCAAGTTCTCCAGCCCAGATTCTGTAATAAGGAGCAAATAATTGGATGAGGGCACTTTGTCCCCAGGCACACCGTGCTGTGTGCATTTATAAAGAACGTGAAGAATGAGTGCACGCACGCAATATATGTGACTGCACATCTAATGATTAAGGGCTTGTATTAGCATAAAAAAGAGGTACACTATACTGCCAACATCTCCAGCTCCTCCCCACACTCAAGAAAGCTACAGAGAGCTTTTAGTTGAGCAAGCAGGCCTGAAATAGGTCTGAGGGCCTGCCCATAACTTGTTTCTTGGCAAAAGGAAAACAAAACCAAAACAAAACTTAGCGATTGTTTTAACATTACTTATCTGAATCCAGACAACAAGCTCTAGGAATCACAGCTAGACAGTTTAAGCATGTCAAAGACCACCATTAATCATAAGTTGAGCATCATTCCCTAGATGGAATTCTACAAGTACAGGAACTCAATGCTCATAAGTAAAAAATGGGAACAGGAGCAACTGTTCCAGGTCAAGTGAGCTTGTCTGGACATGCTGCCCACCCTGCAGCAGTTGGATCAGGACGCCGCAGGGAAGCTATGTGCAGACAGCACAGGAGACGGCCAGGCTAACAAAGGACGGCTTTCAAGAGAGGGAAGCTATTCACACTTCTTCCCTGTCTGTAGGAAAGCTGAGAACTGGTATGCTTTACGGTATCCTCAAATAGCTATCTGTTTGAAGTCAGCTGTCTTTCAACTTCTAAGCAATCTGTGTTTATCTAAGATCTTTGTTGTATGGTCATCTCATATAGGCCTTCCTCAAAAAAACCCAATCCCACCCCAAAACCCAAAACAACCCACCCAACTCTAGATCTCATCACTCCTCAGTAGAAGCAAAAACATAAGCCAGTTTGGAAGCATGTACCTCTTCCATCCTCATTAAGAAACACCACTGGAATCCAATTTCAACAAGTTCCCTTGCTGCCATGCTGGAGCAGGTGAACACAAAGTCCCAGAACAGCCCCATAGACAAGACACCTTTAGTGAAATAGGTCTGTTTCCTAGAGATTGAAGAAAAACAAAGTTCACCTTTTCCTTTTATAGGTGAACTCCCCATTGCTATGCCTGGACTACCAAAAAAAGAGGTGGGAGAAGGGCAGTGGTTCAACTGGGGAAACACCATGAAGGTATTTGAGAAAGCAGAGTTATTTCTACACCTGCTTAATTTGCAAGCCAAGCTGCTGCAAGAGTAACATGGAAAAGAATATCTTTTTGTGTGCTATAGTCATTGCTGTATATTTAAATTCAGGCCAAGAAAAAGAAAAGAAGGCTTAAGCCTTTCTGCAAGTTTGGCGAAGACTGCACATGCTCAGCTTTCCCAAGTACTGGGGGAAGCTCGGCAGCAGGGCGTGACCTCTATTAGTCACTGCAAGAGGAAAAGCACAAGGCATCATTTCCCCCCCCCCAACTCTCAGTAATGAAGTAAAAGGGCTCTAGCAATCTTACATTATTCTTAAATCAGGAAACCAGCAAAGGCAGGGGGAGAAACATTCCTGCAAAAAACCAGGCACCTCTTTCACTTGTTCTTCTATATAACTAGCAGCACATTCAAGAGCTCAAATTTCTACCACGTCACTAAAACAAAGTCTTTCCTGCCCACATGGAGACAGGAGACTCGGTCTGGAAAAAAACACAAAGCTGGAAGGGTGGCAGCAATAACCTCAGAGCTCATGTAGACATCAATTGACCATTTAGATATCACGGCAGCCTCTCCTACAGTTCAGGCTGTGGTTACATTCTCATGATAAAACTAATTTGTATTTTCCATTTTTAAAAAAGGCCAAACAAACAATACTTGCCAAGTTTATCCACAGCCTGCACACCTCACCCATAAACACAGCTAATTATCATGTCTAAATATTCATGTCATCTTTAGATTATCCCTTCACTCCATGTTTGGCACTGACAAATTTGGTCTTCGTTCATTCCTAAGCGTCCAGGCTAACGTTTCCAGAAATCATTCGCCCACCCCACGGTTTTGGCCTTCTCCCCTCAAGCACCTCTTCCCCACCACAAACCTGAACCTCTTGTCTCTGCTTGCAAATCCCTTCATAACTTCTATTTACCTCACTGTTCCTCACTAACTACTGAGATACTACTTCTATCACAATCATTTTCAAGAATTGTAACAAGCATCTTTTGAATTATTTCTTATCAAGCCTGAAAACAGCACAGCATAAACTTTTCCAAAACTATGAGGTCACACATGGAGGCTACAAGGTTTGCCAGAAAATCCTTCTTTCCACAGCACATGTGAGTGTAAACAAAATGCTGAGCCCGAACTACAAATGCCAGGACACCAGGCTAGCAAGGTTTCCACAAGTAATGGGCCTGAACGTAAGGAGAAATTATATTGGGTAGTCCATTTAGATTTGGCACAGGCCACATCCACACTGATTGATGTGCAGTCTGAGCAGCCAGCACAGTATTGCTGCCTCTCCTCTCCACACCTCAGAGGTTTGCCCTCCTCCTGCTCAAGCCCTCCTTTTTCAGTGAACTCAACGCGTCACTGCTGCAATAGATATTAAATATACTTGAATAAGCAAGGCACAACTGCTGTAAGCAATTAGGAAGAAAATAGTAACAACGTGGGTTTTGTGAAATAAAGGACAAAACAAGACAGAATACACTAGGTATGTGTTCCGTCTCCACCACAAGATGTATTTCATAGCTTTAGGTGAGGCAATACCCTCCTGCTTTAGTTCCCTCCCCCCAAAAAGTAAAGGGAGTAGCATTACCCTCTTCTCTTATTTTGATGGTAGATTTCAGTCACAGAACTGTCTCCTAGTAGGCAACTCTGTACCCAGGGCAGAGGGCAAGGAAGTGTTCTGGTTGTTTTGTTTTTAAGGCTAGGATATGAGCGACACGCACCTTTTCATTCAGTGCTTTACACAGTGAGAAAGCTACCAGAGCAACACATCAGAAGCTCAGGCTCCAGCATGAACTCAAGAACAAGTTGTAAAAGTGACTAGCTTTTTCATTTTACATACAGCACTCACCATTGCTGGGCAGGAATGGGGGTATTCTACCCTGTCAATCTACTTTAACCACAGACTAGTCCCAGTCAACACCCTATCTACAATTTAGAACCAGAAGAAGCATCCCCTCATGGCCACAAGTAAGCCATGCCTATTTGCATCAGAAAAACAAAACAAAACAAAATCATCCCAAAGACATTCACGGTCTTCTTATGGAAAAGCCCAAAAATTTAAGTAATAGCTCAAGGCATACTTGAACAAGAAAAAAGAAACACAGTCCCGTGGAAAAGGTGACTGCCCAGACTCCAGTCGACATCTGCCAAGCATTCCTCCAGAAAATAAGCCCCATATCATGGAAGTCTTCTGAGGATGGATGAGCAACCATTTCAATGCAAACAAAACCTCTGAGAAGGCAAACTGCAAAGAAAGGTCTGCTCCAGGCTTGGCAGGCGATAAGCAAGAAGTCCAGATGAATTCTGCAAAGTTGAAGAGGTCTTTTTCAGCTCTAACTCATGGACATTTGCATATCAGAAAGACAGAATACCTGCCTGACCTCAGATCCACATCTATCCCTTTCAAACCCTTACAAAAGCAAAGAGGATAAGCTCCTTCCTTGCTTGCATCCTGTATCAGAGCCATTTCCCCTCTGGATCCCCCAAACACTGAAGAACTTGCAAATGTATGGTAACTAAGGAGATAAGCTGCAATTTAGGATTGGGGGTGGGGGGTGGGGTGTCTTCAACCAACCTTGTTTTCTTTATACAAGAACTCGGAAACTTTCTGGTTCCACAAGGAGACAGGGAAAGCAAGGAGCAGAAACAACATTACCCCCTTGTGGCAGCAAAGCAATATGGAACTAAGTTCTGAGAAATTCAAAAGGGAACACAATAGGTGTTACTTTTCATATCTGCTGTAAGTATGGAGAGCTACGTGCTGCCAGAAAGGCAATCAAGACTGAGGAGAGACGTGGTATGAGCCGGAGCATGGTGTTATGTCAGGCCTCTACATGCCTGACATGAGCAGGGCAAAAAGGTCCACGTTCGGCTAACAGGTGAAACCACAGGTAGAGCATTTAAACCTTTCTAAGGGAGATGCAACACAGCCAAACACACTTGCAATGTATAGCACTGACACCTGGATCCCATTCACAATCCTGTATATAGCGCTCTCATGCAGTCTGAGTGTAATGCAATCTCAGCTCAGGAAAAAAGACTGGGTTCACGTTGCGTAGCAAGAACGCAGGCAGGAGGGACCACAGTCCTCAAGACAAGAACTGACAAAATGAAAGACAGAAATTTGACCCTGGACCTTGTTACACGGTTCCAGGGAAGCTGGTCTGCACGTCACTTGTGCACAGTGCATCCAACAGACTCAAACACATCAAAAAGCAATGCCTTTGGTAAGCTGTGCAACTTCGGCAGGTCAATTATTTGCACAGCACTGTGGACTCTGCTCTTTTATACACTCACAAACAAAATAAAGGAGTTTATAGAAGTGTCACCAGACAATACAAACTCCCCCACCTCGCTTACACTCCTTCCTACCTGCGTGCACGGCAAAACCATCACCCTTGACAGTTCAAAAGGCTTCTCAGATTTTCAGGTAACTTCAATAGCCTATCTTGTCTGCCAAACTAAATAGGTGAGGCAAGGTGAAAACATGCATTCAAAAGACACAGGCGCAGAAGTTACTCATACCACTGCCTACAGAATTTGACCTCTGGAATGAGTGCAATGGAACAGTTGGAGAAGTTTAACATAATTGCCAGACAAAGCTTCCTAATGGAAGAATAAGTATAATAAGCGTTTCCTCCTGGAACACAGGTTCCATGCAAACCTGCCTGGCAACAGGACAGGGCTCATCTTTCATTTGCAGTAATTCATTCAAATCTCTAGTCGAAACAGACAGGTAAACAATAGTATAATATATTATGAGCAGCTACATCTTGAACACATAGAGGACAAGTTTCCCTTTGTGTATTTTTCTTTTCCCCCTTTCTAGGGATTAGTTTCACAAGATAAGGTTTGAAATACGTCAACAGGGACATACATGGCACTACTTGCTCCTTGCATCCATTCTAGAAAGACTGTGGCCGGGGGTGCCATGCCAGAACTCAGAAACAACACTAGATTTAAAACCAGAGGATTTTCTTTTTTTCTGAAACAACACACTAGTTCTGTAGATATCACTTGTGTCATATTAAAATAGCCAAAGAGGTAGCATTTGAAGATCTAGATCTGTTTTATCAGTCAGCATTGCATTGTACCTCTCATTAACTGATGAGCTGAAATATATTTCAGTGGAGACCACTGCTAGGATTCTATATATCATTTTCTTAAGAAGGTGGCACTAGCTCCTCTCAAACAAGCAGCTGACTAGAAGAATCCTTTCATGCTCTGTTCAACTTTTCATTATCAACCTGAATTGGCCCACACAGCAACAATGGCTTAAAGTACTTACAGCATCTTTTCCCTCACTAAGATTACAGTATTAACACAATGGTTCCTCAACCCATTTTTTAATTAGTAAGTAGTTACAGAAAAATCAAACTAGTATCATCTGTTGCTCAGTTATCTTTCCTTCATCCAGATCTTGCCAATAGCTTCTATCACCAATTTTATGCAGCACATTTCACATGGCAACTTCAGGAATTTCTGAGGCTCTTTTCACTTTGATGTTAAAAGTGAGGCAAGGATAGATCCACAGGGGAAAAAAACCCTACATTTCAATTAATGAGATCAGCCTCGAGAACCTCAGAAAGGCTGAAGCTCAGTCTCACGAACTTCTGCTTAAGGTAGACCATAAGCCTTTCCCAGTTGTATCTCACCGACAACAATTTCAAGAAGCACACAGCTCAACACCTGTGCTGCTTTCAGGCCAAGCTGAATGTGACTGCTGTACTGCCAAGGCTCCCAGTGACATGTTCCTGCTTACAGAGGTGCCAGAGCTGTTAGTCAGGAATAGCTTCATTACATGCTTATTAATGCCTTTGTGATTAGGCCAAGATAATTAGCCCAGCACCATCAGAAAGAGCAGAATTCTCTCCCTACCCAGCTGACATAGCTGCATCAACAGAATTCAAAGAACAGCCTTCATTAAACTACCTATTAACTTAATTGACCCTCTATGGCAGTGTCTTCCCAGCAAGCTACTTCTCAGCCAGGCAAGACAGGTCAAGGAATGGATCCTGCCCATGGAGAGAGTGAGAATATACACACAGTTTCCAGATGCAATTTTTATCTTAAGTTTTTCAGCTGGCCTTTGAATACAGAGCTCAATTGCCCAATGAGGACATCTAATGGAGAAACAAAGAAGAACAGAATGTAAGACAGGTCACAAGCAAATACATGGATGTCCAATGCTAAGAACTAACCTGAGGTCCATAGGCACAAAATTACATTGATTGAAAGTGTGTATGCACTTATCACTTGTACTCTCAGGCTTGAAGGCTTACGTTCCCTCTTCTATTTCTCCTGGACTTTCAGCATTACATAGCTTACATCTCATGATCCTTAGCCACCATCTTTGCATGCTTCTGCAGCTGCAAAGGTTAAAAGACATTTTGGACTCTGCTGTGCAGGAGTCGTTCTAGCACTTCCCATTGTGGGAGCACACCCTAGATCTCGGAGACAAGAAGGCTGGATGTGAGGGTGTTCATTCTATGCAAAAATTAGGTAAGTGGGTGCTTACTGACTTTTTATTGCTCTGTAAGGAAAAATATAACAGCTAATTTGAGAAGGGCATGAAATTACACCTGCAAGATATAGCTATCCTGCATGCAGGGTTTCTTTTAAGGGGAAAGATTTCATAAAGCTCCCAAGTCCATCCCAATGTATTTAACAGGAAAGGAAATGAAGTTTTACTTCAAGGAAATCACCATGAGCATTTAATACCAGACTGCTCACTGCTTCCAGCTTCCCTACCTCGGTACTCTACAGTTACCTTAACTTCAGTTAGAAGGGAAGCAGAAACCCCTGCCGTGCCTGTTCTTGAGCAAGGCCTGACAACAGAAGCAGGACACTGAGAAAACAGAAGAGTCCCTATGAGCTTCTCAGCAACCTCTGCCAAAAGGGTTTCACTAAAAGTTTCATCTTACAGCAATTCCTCTGGAATTAAGCTTGCACATCGAACTATGCACTCCAAACTAATGTCTCAGCAAAAAGCACCTGTTTGCACAGGTGACCAGGTAGGCAACTAACCCTGCACAGATGCTACAGCCACAGAGCAGGCAGCAGCAACCACCACGGGTGACAGGCAAAGCGACCCAGAGATTTAGTCACAGAACTCCAGCTGTTAGGTGGCAACCTGTCCAGCTCCTGTGCAGCAGGGTGCACTGCGTTATATCCCTCAGGGCATTTTAAAATTATACAACTCCCACAGAAAAGATCACATCTACAGATCCCACCACACCTCACTGTCGAAATACATGCCAACCACCTGATCAATAAAAAGGTTATTTGCCCCCATTATTTCTGACACTACAGTGACTCAGCCCAGAGAACAAGCTACACAGTGGAGATGATATGAGCATGTACAGCTATTTTAAAAGAAAGATAGTGCAAGACTTACTCAAGTGCCATTTTAAAGCTGAATTTGTCTGCTCCTTCTCACCCCTCTGCCCTTTAATACGGGACTAGAGGGTATCTGATTTAAATTAAAGGCAGGTAAGTTCAGGCCCAAGATAGAAGTAGCTACCATGTAATCAGATTGAGACTCTCGTTATGGCAGGCTATAAAAAAAAACTGGGGCAAGGATTTAGAAGCAGATGAATAATTTCACGACCACCACCACTTATTTGCTATGCAACTACAGCAACAAGAAAGGCAGCCACTGTTCCAGCCTGAGTGTAATCAGCTTATCTCCAGGAAGAAGGAAAGAATTCCCCTTCCTCAGACACTCCTGTGTACAAAGCCTCCTCAGTCAGTTACATCTGTACCCAACCTGGAAACTTTGCTTTCCTAAAGCACAAGGCATCCATTTCTGAGAAACAGCAAGACTGGACCTTTCCTCTGACAAGAGCACGAATCACTTGACAAAGAGGATGCCAAACTGAAAGCCAGGAGGGAACCCTATCCAAAGTACCAACATAGCTTAATCATCCATACAAGCCAGTGGAGACACTTGCACACAAAGCACAGGTCCTTCTGGGTGCAAGTTCGATTTGACTTGTTCTGTTTCTTGTAACACATCTGAAATATAAAAAAAAAAAAAATCCTTCCAAAAAAGAATCACCTTCTTGAAAAAGAATACAGCAGAGTCTAAAATTTTCAGTGATCAGCATGCCCTCAATCAGCTTACCCTAGATTCGGGTCAATGGGAGCCACTTTCAAAACTTATCTCTTTATCAAAGGCAAGCAAACTGCATGGTTTTGACCAAATACTCACAACTAAGTTATATGCCCAAACCACTGACACTGAGCTTTGACTTTTTTTGCCCTATATAGCAACACCAAGGAAATGATTGTTATCCCTTCCAACTTAACAACTACAACCTCAGCAAGACACAGCACCCAAAAAAGCAATTGTCACTACACATGCCCAATTTTCCATGCCTACCTTGGGCAGATTCTTCATGTGCAATATGTGTGTGGTATGGGGCACAAAGGACAGCGTAGCACATCCTGTGTTCCCACCCTTCTGCAGTGTCTGGGAAACACCAGGAGCATAGTTGACCCCAGAGACCTGCTGCCAGAGCCTGTCCTTTTGCGTGTGCATACTATGATTCTCCTTTCCCATTGAGAGGTCTGGTCTCTGTTCCTTACAATCTTCAGAACCTAATCTGCAGCATGACAATGGCAGCTATAAAAGACATCAATGCAACGTCTCTGTTTTCATCTACATAAATAGCATATGACCACATGAGAAAAGGTTTTTAACTCTGAAAAACTCTGACTAGATGGGAAAGGTTTAAGAAAAAATGGAGGAGGAAGGCCGAGCATGTATCTTACCTCCTGAGTGAATCCTCCTCTGAGCTTTCCTCAGGCATTTCCTGGTTTAAGGCCTCCTGTGATACATTCCCAGGTCTGCTTGAAGCCGACTGGCTGTAAACTCTTTCCCAGTGCCCCGTCTCCTGGTTAAAGACCACTCCCACGGTCCTCTCCTCCTGCGGGGTGGAAGAGCTGCCCAGCTGCAGCCTGCTAGAGGCAGGAGCTCTGCCCTCGGTTCTGTCTGCAGGCTGCACCTGGCTGGTATTTGGAGGCACACCCTCAAACGTGCTTTGGACCTGCCCTGGTGTGTAGCTAGGCGTGCTTCTTTCCCAGCGCAGCGTGTCATTGTTAAAGGTCAGCAGGTTATGACAAGCGCGACAGCGGTTCAGGTGACCCCGGGACAAATTGGAATTGTTTTCACTGCTGTGTGGAGTCTGCTGATGGGAGGGACCCGGCCGATCAGGCTCAATGTTGTTGTTGAGCATTTCTTGAGCCTGTTGCGACTGGCCGGGCTCCCCACCAATCCCCTGATCTAACTCCTGAAGCCGGTCATATTCCAGGAAGAATCGCCTCAAATCACACTGGAGCTCATTACGGATGCTGGCCGGATTGCTCGGGCCAGCACTACTACCACTGTCCGCCTCAGCCCCTGGGGCCAGAAAGCCTCTCCCTTCTGTCGCAGAGGTATAGACTGATGCCTGGGAACCTCCCTCCTGCTGTCTCAGCACTGACAGCAAGCTCACGGAGGAGGCACTGGTCCTAGGGGGAGGCATGGCTTCCAGCTCTGACCGAGAGCTCATGTTCAGCACTGTCCTGGACCAGTCAGACCCACCTAAGCCCGAAGCCATCTCTCTCGCAGACTGTTGGTACCGGGACTGGTGGCCGGCCAAGGGCCCGCTGAGGGACCGCCGCGTGGGGCCCAGGCTAAGGTTGCGCAGGGTGTTGCCAGCAGTGCTGCTCTGAACTGTGCTGAAAGCAGAGGGCCTGTTAAGTATCCCCTGCTCCTCCTGCGCTACGGATGCCTGCTCTGGGGGTTGATAAGGCTCTGTCTGCACAGAGGAGAAGGAAGTGCCAGTGGCCCCAGAAGACGTGGAGGGTGCGTTTTCCTGGTGTGGGAAGAGAGAAGAAGGAAGTCTTGCACTAGAGCATCGGCTGCAAAGGCACAACATCCCCAGGTGCTGGCAGCACTCTGCTGTGGGATAGCTGACACGCTCCCGGAGCCTGTTATAGACAGATGCCCTTGTGTTCTCACTGGCTGGAGGCGGAGGTGGTGGTGGTGGAGGCGGTGGAGGGGATGGGGTAGCAGAGTCTTGAACACTGTTTTGCTCTCCCACCTGTATGCCAGAGGAGCGGGAGGACAACATATGCAGGAAGTTGTGGAGGAGGGGTGTGCGCCTCACAGGCTGAGATGGAAGGATAGCGCGCTGGCGATAATGCGGCATCTCTGTGCTGTCCACGGAGATTTCCACTTCCTCATCGCTCTGCAGAAGGAAGCAATCAAAGTTCAGTCACCTCACAGCAAAATCCTGTATCTCCAGATAAACAGCAGAAAGTCAGCTACCATCCCAGACAGATGAAAGGATGCAGTAAGTCCCTTCCTAGAGGCCTTGACTTGCAGGAAACCAGCTGAGACTATTTCAAAGTTCATTTTATGGATCCAGACAACCTCCTCCTACAGCCCAATGAGCTTTGACAATACACTGTTCATACAAACAGAAGCATCAGCATCTGAGGGTCCGCAGCTGAGGGGAGCATTGTTAATACCTCGCGTAGCTTCAAATCCAGCAGAATGTCACAACAGAACTGAAAGAGCGGGACCACTGGGACATCTGTCTCATCACTAATGAGACAGTGAGGGCAAAACAAACACACTTTGGAGAGCTCTTTAACAGCCCTGCACATAACACAAGAACATTCATGAGACCAATTAAGGTGAGACAGAATTCAGCTTAGAAGGACTTCAGGTTTTCAGAAAAGCACAAGGCTGCTTAGGAACAGACTAGGGTTAATGTATGTAGAGCATCTTGTAATTAGCCAGTCAATACAGGTACTGACATTCCCCTTACCTGCTGATTAGAAGGGTTAACAATTGCTGTGAGCAAGTAGTGTCCCAAGGGGTCAAACCGTACCAGCCTAAAACAAAAGCAGAGCCAGAGTATCAATCATCAGTTCACATTCCACACTGACACAGGAAGCTGGACACAGCAGGGAAGAAAACCCCATATGAAATATTTGCAATGAGAACATTACTACATTACCATCGTCATCTTCTGAAGGATGTCAAAAAGTTTATGCATTAAGAAGAAGAAAGCATACTTATCTAGCTGAAGACTGCAGCTATTTTATAGTCCACAGCAACATTATACAGAAGTTAAAAGCTGGAAGCAAGTATTGCTGTATCAATTGAAATAGCTAGGAAATTTTAAGGAATATGTACGTATATATTACAAATTGGAATTTGGTACAAAGGGAGAGATTAATGTGCCTTGAATGTTACATCACTCTTATTTTAAATTGCTCAAAAGAAGGCATCAAGTTTCCAACAATGCAGTTTCCTCTATAACTGCACCAAAGTAATAGCTCAGCGCTCTCTTCCGGCAACTTCTGGGTTCTCTCATCCTTATGGCTGACAGGTTTAATTACTAAGCTTACAAATGAACATGAAGTAGATTCTGGGCATTTATTGGGCACGTTGCTGATTACAAATATTAACAACCAAGCTGATTTATTATTTCCAACTACTTTTTTTCCTGCCCACAGAACTGTTTTTCTACCAGCTGAGTCAAGGAGCTGCACTCAATGCTTCTCTCCGCTGCCTCAGTTCAGAGTGTGCAGCATCCCAGAAGAACCCCCCACATTGCCCAAATCTGACCATCTTTCACATACAAGTGTTCTCTTCCCCCAGAAACAGGAACTCACCTGACCCGCTCCATTTCACTAGCCGTTTTCACCACTGCAAAAGGCTCCCGACGACTCCAGTCCCAGAAATGTATCTCATTGGCAGTTGCAATCAGCAAGAGCTGAGCCGTAGGATGAAAAGCAAGCGATGCAATGGCATTGTTGCTATCTGTGAACCAGCTCTCACTTCCACCCTGAGTGAGGAGTCAAGAATCACAAGCAGTTTATCACAAAGTTTGAGATCATTAGGTTTCCATATACATGCCATCTCTCCAAGACTCTGCCTAGAGCACGGAAGTAACATGCTTTCTTGGCAACAACAGCAGCTGCTCTCATACAAGGTCATGCGTCATGTCTAGAACATAACACTACTTGTAACAATGACCATAGATGTATTTTCTTTTAAGTGTGTCTCAAGCAGCCTGTAAAAATACTGCATTTCAAAGCAACCAGGTAAGTATATTTATTTTGTCTCTGTGCCAATCACCAGACTAGGTAGAACTGGCAGAGCAGCAGCTTCTCTACTGAAGAGTTCAGCTATGCTCAGTGGAATGAAAAATGGCCTGTCTTTCACATAAGCTAAACAGGCATCTTGCACAAAGATCTCCAGCATTATCTGTACCACTCTAATCAAATAAACAGGCATGGCTAAGGAGCATGACCCACCTGGTGGGACTGAGTGAAGAATCTGTCACCTCCTCTCTAGACAGAAGAGGATGGCTATGGTCTGTTCTATGCTTTTAGAGACAGGTCCCAGCAAAGCTTCCCAACAGCTCTCTTACCAGGCAACGTTTGGGAAACAAACTCAGACAAAAAAAGTCACCACCCACCAAATACCAAAGGCACATATGTTTCAGGAAAGACTTACATGTAAATCCCAAATTCTAACCTCCCCATCTAGGCATCCTGAAGCAATGAGGCCCGGAATGGTGGGATGGAAGGTGACACACCAGGGAGTGCGGCGATGTCCAACCAAGGAATGAACACACTTGCCCGTTTTCACCTCTGTGATGTAAATGTTGTGGTTCACATGTGTGGAAGCCATTAGGGTCCTGGGAATGAAGAAGGCAAGACAAACGTCAGCATGAGAACAGTACAGCAAAACCAGACCATGGTTAGCTTCATCTCAACAGGGTCTGTTCACACCTAACCCAGCAGCTCTCCCATACAGACCTCAAAGGGTAAGAGGCTACTGTCGGCAATGGCCACAAAGCTTCCTGTAGCCAGATTTCAGGGTCCATGCAAACATGAGCTCATCTGATCTGCAAGCACAAACTTGACCTTGAAAGTCAGAGTGAACGTGCAGCTCAGAAGGAACTCCTGAGTGACAGTTCGGGGCAAATAAATACTCCCAATTCTCCACACCATCTTGACCACTGTCAAATCAAGTGACACTAAGAGAGATCCCACCTCCATTTCTGCTTCCAACACACGCATCATTCTGCTCTGTTCTTTAGTGCTAGGTAACCCAGTGGGTGTGCCACATCACTTGGCATGTTGTGCTAAAACACCCTTTACACCCTCAAGTTTCTTATGAAATCCCATGGTGGCCGCACAGATCCTTTTTCCTTAGAACTATACATCGCTTGGGTACCTCAGAAATTAAAACACCAACTATGCTCGAAGCTGTGAGATTAGGAAGGTGCGCACGTTCCATCCATGCATGTCAGGAACCAGGAGTTTCACTCAGCTATTCAGGACTGGACAACTCAACGGGCACAAGCCTCCATCACTTTTGTAAGTGTAAGGAGACTGCTGAAACAGGGAACGAACTAGGAATTAATTACCTGTCTGGACTAAACGCCAGCAAGAAGGTGGAGCGTGGACTGTCTGGTAACTCAACTTTCTGAAAAAGCCAACAAAGCAGGAAGTGTTGCAAGTGTCATATGATCATACTTTAACTGTAAGCCACACAGACAACAAGGGGAACCCGCTGCAGGAACATATCTAGTATCACATCACTGCAGGAACTGAACAGAGCCAGAGAGCATATCAAGTGTAACACATCAAATGTACAATCAAGAGACAATTTATTTCAAATCCCTGCCTCCCTTCCCCCACTCCAAGATCAAGCTATGCACCTCTATCCCACAACCTTACCTTGCCCTCCCATTTCATCCATCGAGTTTTATCCTCCACCAACTCCTGCAGGAGCCGCTGAGCACCCAAGGCTTGGGTACCCCGTTCCCTACCCCACAGGATGCGGACAGCATTCTTCTCCGGTACAACCTTCATGGCTCTGAGCAGTCAACGTTACACCAACTACTGGGAGGAGACACCAGCAGGTTCCAGATGACAACCACCACCAAGCTACAAATAGGCTATCCACATTTCAGTTGTTTATCCTCATGGAAACCTAGAAAGAAAAGAGAACGATAAGGAAGGCAGCTTCTACCTTTATCTCATAGATGAAGTAAGACCTTTAAATCCCAAAAGACTGGATTTAAGACAAAAATCTATCCTCTCCTGCAGCCTTTGCTACCTTCTTCCATTATCAAGGCCCAATTTTGACATTTCTGCAGCCAATGATTACTCTGAAAGGTTTCTGAAAGCATTTAGCCCTCTCCTTGTACACATGCCCTAGGCATACCACACCTACAGAGAATAAAAAATTGGCCTTGAAACCTTTTCCCTTCCCTCTGTCTCTTGCTGTATACAGTAAAGAAAAAAAGATTTATGAAGAGATGGTCTTTTCACACCTTGAAGATTTAGGTCCTATCTGGGAAGGGTAGCTAGAGGATAAGTGTTAAAAAATTGACAATATGACAGAGAAGTCTCCAGGGAATTATTCAAATTTCAGTAATAGTAATTATTATCACTGCAAAGATGATTGATAGACCTCAAGTCCAAATTACTACCAACCCCATCACAATAGCTTACAATGTATGAAAACAACCATGTATCAGACCAAAACCTTACACTGCAGTGGCATCTTGGCCAACTCCATCATGATTCATTTCACCTGTCTGCACATCATCTTTCCACCTAAATTGCTCTTAGAACAACAGTGCACAATGGCGAAGATTAATGCTTTTAGCACACTTTGAGCTGCTAAGGAAAGCATTAATACCATTTTCTAGAAAAACAGTTCATTGAAAGAACGAAATATAGCGACCCTGATAGCAAGCAAGTTACACAGCTTTTGAATGGTCTCATATATTGGAGTTTGCCACCAAAAGCTCTCCAGAAACAAGAAGTTTCTTAGGATACATAAACCAAGAAATGCTGCTGCAATGCTGTTACCTTTTAATCCCAGCAGAGTGCACATACTACTCTGTCATCTCTTTAGAACCTAAAGATCTAAAGATAAATCCTCAATTCATGTTACACTGAACAACATCATCAATATTCAGTAGAGAAGGAAGCAGCAACTTAAAGCAAAAAACACACGTACAGGGAAAAAAGGTCATGTACACAAGAAGAGTTGGATTGTTAAGTGACAGAACTCAGAACGGTCATTAGCAAGCCTTTCTTTCCTTCCACTCTCCCTAAAAAAACTCTTGAGCAGATGATTTAAGACAGCTGCTGCTTACAGGGAGGAGCTGTCTGAAGAGATAAGCCAGCAAAATCAGTTCTAATAAAGCCCAGTTTTCATTTGTAGAAGTACAATAAAGGGTACTGAAGTGATGAACAAGTAAAGGCATCCATCTTCCTAGAAAAGAAATTCACCACAAAGAAATTCAAGCTAGCTGGAAATTCCCTGATGCTTAATGTGAACAGCATGGGGATCATCTATTTTAGAGAAGCTGAACTCCACAACGTAAAATAAGCCTTCTTTCAAGAATCTGTGAAAGTCAGCCAAACATTAGGTAGGAATTATTCTACAAAATAAAAGCCTTACTGGAAAGCAACATAAAAACTAAAGATATCATTGCTGCAAGCGGATTCTTAAAAACAACTGTACAGATTAAAAAAGCCCAGACCCAAAAAACTAGAACAAGGATAACTGGAGTAGATACAGCCAAAAGCACAGTACAAAATCACCAAATCTTTTTTCACTAAATGCTAATAAATCCTCATCTGGATTCTGCAAACAGCCCCAGTCACCCATGTTCAGAAATGACTGGATTCTGACAGTAAGCAGCATGGAGGGGAAGGACAGCTCAGAATGATACAGGCAATAAAAAGCCTATTTTACAGGAGGAAACTGCAAGTCTAGTTTCGCCTAGTAAAAGTAAGAGAACAGTAGCTGAATATTCTATATGGGTGCATTCAAGGAGTAAGGACTACAACAACCCAAGGATAAATGTATAAACTGGACACAAATGGAAGACCAGATTTGCAGCTGGAATAAGCTGGAAGTTTGAAGAGATCTCAAACATTAAGCTTTGGAATAGCTTTTTGATAGCTGTAAAGGGCAAACAACCTAAATAACTTGAGAGATCCTGGTAATTTACAAACAGGATAACACAATTACTCATGAGAAAAAACAAGCTCTGACAACTTGGGAACATTTCAGACCTATCAGAAGGACTAATGTTCCCTGAAGTACAATAGCAACAAGGAAATCAAGAGATTTAACAAACATCTTTATGTTTATTTATGCCACAGGCAAATCTACATATTGTAAAATAAAGAAACAGATAACACCTGCAACTGCAGTTAGGGAACCTCTTGTATTCACCTTATTGAAAGACTAAGTCATCTTCACTATATAAAATCAAGTACTTACCTTAAGACAGCTTATCTAAATCTTTGCAGATGGGTACTAATTTCTTGAACTAATTTGGCTATAACAAATACTTCATATGTGAGCCTCATGAGCATGTCTGAACTTGATGTTTTTCCCTCAGGGACTGTCCCTGATTTTTTCAGCTTCTTCTGACTCACCTCTTCATCCCATTTGAAAAGAAAAGAAACTCAGGGCTCGAATGTCTATACACTACCCTGCTAACCTGCTCAACATTTTTAAAAGCTGGGATCTCTTCAGAAAACACCAAATGCATCCTTCTTGAGTGGGGCTGGCACTCCAGTGTTACCCTGGATCATTCTGGGGGCAAAGCTTTATCCATGCCTCACAAGGGGAAAGTTTACTCCTTTATCTGAATTAGCTTGAATACAGTAACTGCTCTCCGCTAGCTGGTGACACATTCAGGAACACTACAGACCGGCAAAGAAAATTAGAGCCTTCAAATGGAGAAATAGATGCAGTGTGGACATGGGCATTACCTTTGTTCACTTTAGCAGGAAGCCTTTAACCTTATTATCGGATCACATGTTCAGGTTTGGTTTGGGGTTTTGGTTTGGGGTTGTTGTTTTTTTTTTTGGGGGGTGGGTGTTGGGGGTTTGGTGGTGGTGGTGGTTTTTATTAAAAGGAGCCAGTTCCTTCTCTAATCTAGCAAAGATACCCACCAACTCCAAAGATTTTGCTCAAATATAAGCAGCCAAATAATGACAGCATGTTATTAAATACCATTAGCAGATAAACCATGGGAGTACCAATCATATTTATAGCTACTCAGTAGCCCTCTGACTAACAAAGTTTAAATGAAATGCAGTGGGTTTGAAAATACTTCTTGGGCCTCACCATAAAGAAAACTTGGAGCTCACTAGATCAAACCTGTCCAGGCAAGTGGTGGACTGATTCAGTAACAGCTTCTATTACAAATACCCATGCTATCACAACTGATAAACAGCTGACCACCAAAATAAGGAACTGCTCAGAGATTGGTATTTTTCTGTTTTCTTCTTGTTGGAGGATTCTTTTGTGTTTTGGTTTGGGGTTTTTTGGGGGCTTTTTGTTTTGTTTTGTTTTTTTAATCAGGACGACCAAAAGTGGAGTCCAACAACTGGAAGATTAGCTGATGCCCTGGATGTGATCCAGGGCACCACAGAAATTCTGAAAGTGGAGAGTCAGAAATTTTTCTATAATTGGCAGCTTTGTTTCCTTAACAGTTTTCTCCCTTCAGGGCATTTCAGGACAGCATGCTGGGCTGTTTACAGTTTTGGAAAGAGCATCACACAGCCCAACCCCAAGCCTTTTACTTGCTCTGTGCCAGCTGTCCTCGAAGAAGCCTTAAGAATTCCCAGCCTCAGAGCAATATAAGCTAATTTGTAATTGTCACTTTTACAGATGCTGAACCTCTAGAAAACCAAAGCAAAGCAGCAAATTTGTAAACTTCATAGTGGTACAGGACCCCATGAAAACACTGACAAAAAAGGTAGGGAGAGAAGAGGAATAAAAAGTAGCACATTCAAATCACCATATAGAAAGGATGTCAAGATATTTTATGCATTATGCAGTGGTTTACCGTGCCAACTAGAAACTTTAGCACTTTACAGAGATGATGGTCCCATCTCTTAACATGCCCCACCCACCCACATCTTTGGCACTATTAATTTTGTGGAGATTCCTCTACCACTGTTTGGGGAGCACTACTGGCTTTGATACAAAGAAGAATATCGGAGTACTATCTAATGTTATTCAGTTCTCCATTGGGGAAAAAAAAGTTATTTCATGTGGCCTTCAGCTCTCAGACTACAAATCTATTACCACTGAATAACTTCTTGGTTGCGTGCTGAGCCCAACACTAAAAGCCTTTCTTGATGAGTGCGTACAGAAACAGTGTAAACAGATCTACCAGTGTTTAAAAGGAAAAGAAAAAAAAGCTGCAATCAGTAAATGCTATTTATAACAGGAGTTCTATCCAAAGGATACAAATGTCCAAATAATTTTAATTTTGCTGCCCAAGTCTCAAGTGACTGATGAAGAAAGAGGCAACATTAAGTGAACTATAAAAGCTGCCTCAGGCGTTGCAATCTGGGATCCACAGAGAGAATGCATGTATAAGCTTCCCTAGAAAAGACCAGAGAGGAGAAAAGCATGTGCTGATAGTTTCTGTCTCAAAGTTCTTTTGTCAAGTTTTAAGACTTCCAGAATGCATTGACTGCAAAATGGATATGATCCACACAGGTTATGGGCCAGTGCAAGCTCTATACTTTGTATTAAAAGAACACAGATGGGGGAAAAAACAAAACAAAATGAAAACTGTTGTGAACAATGAGGCATGTCACTGACCTGCAAAAACACAAGCAAACTTGTCTCTAGAAGAGAAACAGATTATTAGTACTCTGAACTATCCCAGATCTGGCCATGGGCCCACCTATCTTCTAAGCCAGTAACTTCTGTTTTCAAAATGTCTGTTCTTAAGCAAAGTGTCCAGCACTAACAATAAAGCATGCCATTTCATTTATTCCAAATTAAACTGCAGCATCTCAGGCTTTGAATATCAGCAAGATATTCAAGATTTCAAGAGTATTTTCTATTGTATTTATTAAATATTAGTAATTTGATAAATATTAGTAATAATTTAGCATTCCCACTATTGTACATGTGGGTGGGTTCTCCAAGAACAATCAGAAGATCATCAGACAGGTGTGAGAATAGTGTATGCAGCAGTACAGTCCAATTGCTTTATCTTCACTGCCAGTGATCCTCACGTAGGCTGTAGTCACAAGACACACTATTTCCTCAAAGTATTTTTTACAACAAATCAGTTTCCCTTGTATCTTACACAGTTAATTTTGAGGCAAATTGCTTTATCAAGACCCCTATGTCTTTCAGAAGCTCAAAAGAGCAAAGAAGAAAACATTGGGCATATTGAAGACAGTCAGAGATCATCTTGCCAATGACTACAGACTACACAGCCCCTCCCGCTTCACTGATAAAGCAGTAAAATCTGGTTCTGAGACTCACACACAGGAGATCTCCAAGAACGAACCAGACGCCTAAAACATCATTTGGAATGCATGTGCGCAATCACACAGCTCCAGGGACTTTCTAGTTCCCTTGTTTACACTTCAAGTTTTTCCCCCACCTCTGCAATACGGAGATTATGATGCCAACACCTTCCTAAATTGCACAAAACAATACCAGGTAACAAGCCCCAGAAACGCTATCCCGGAGAGAAGACCTGAATTCTACTGGCAGTTTTATTAAAAATATTGATTCCATTCATACCACATGTCATGCCATTCCCGCTAACCCTTTTCATGTGTCCACTTGAAAGACGGAGCAAAATAAAGTTCATTCAAAACCAAAACAAAAAAGCTGATTTGCCCTCTTTACACTGCATCAACTCAGCTAAACAAGACAACTCAAAGAGTCCTAGTTTGGTAAGTAATCGAACTATGTAGCACTGGAATTTGAACAATGCTATAACAAAGACAAAATCAGTAAAAAAAGGGTGACATGACTCATATCCAGAATAGTTCCACGGCTCAAAACTTAAGACAAGTGTTGGAGGAACAGGACTATGTTCAGTATTAAGCGACAGGGCCACATGAATTTCTGACAATGTACCTGATCAGCTACATATGTACATTTTCCTGAAACAACATGATTTGTCTTTCCTTATGGGAAGTACATGTCTTCCCTATGGTACTTCCATATGAGCTTTATGACCATTCTCAGAGGTTCTAGCTCTTCTTGGGTTAAAAACAAACAAACAAAAAAAACCCCAGAAAACGTTTTGCATAGAGACAACTTCAAGTTATCTTGTGGCAGTATCTGAATGAACAGAAAATTGGAAATAAAGTTATGTTGCACTGGAATCTTTAGACAAGGCTAACCCACAAACAAAAACAGTCCACAGAGGTATAACAAACAATTATCTTAAACATAATTAATCAAAACAATGAAAAAAGCAAAACTAGAATCCATTCTTTCACTCTTTTTCTACTTCTGTGTCCCTGATTATGCTTTTAAAAAAACAAAAGCAGCTTAATTTAAGACACTAGAATTATGCAGATTCCTGACATTAGAGCACAAAGCCAGTCTTCAACTAAGTGCCCTTAAATATGGGGGGGAAAAAAAAACAAACACTAAAAAAAGCCTTAGGAGGAGAGAAAGTAAGTTTATGATGCAACTATGCAACAGAGTCTAAAACTAATAGCATGAAGACAATTTCATTATATGGCCCTGGGTTTAGTCTTCAAAGTTTTTAAGATATTCCCCAAAGTATTATTCTGTAAGCTGAAGTTTTCTCTTGATTAAGGCCAGAGATATTTGTAAAGTAATTCCAAAGCACATCTTCTGCAGATGCACTAGATACAACTTAGAGCAGTGTATCCACAACTCTAAGCACTTCCACATAAATCAGAACAAGATTCCTAAAGAAAAATAACTTGCATTAGTGCTTCATGATTAAAAAATTCAATGCCGTGTTTTAAATTGAAACCACAAACAGCTTAGGAAATTCAATTACATTACAAAGATGTCAATAGTACATTGTCATTTCAAGATCCTATATGACTGCAACAGGGACCTGATTGCCACTTGAATCTTAGTTTGTCTTCCCAGTCTGGAGTAAATGAGCTATAATACTCTTAAGATAACTTTGCAGTCAAAAGAAGTACTTTAAATTGACAGTTATTTACATCAAAATGATGAGGAAGTAGAAGAGAAGCTTGCAGCTATCAACTCCTAAAGGTCAGAAAATGAATGGTAAATATAAAAAGGGAAGTAATAAAAATAAAAGTGATCAGCTGTGTCTGGAGTCTGACAGTTTCATTTACCAATGAGAATATGGAGCACTTTCATCACTATTATTACAATTTCCACATAAACTTAATGAATTTTTGAGAAGAGAGATAGTAGTTCCAATCCAGAAGATAGGAAGAGAATAAATATAATTTCACAAAGCTGTAAGATAAGTCAAACAGCAGAACTGAGATCCAGAAAATTAAGAGCTCGTTTCCCCAATTCCATACTCAGACCACGGCATGTTTTGCCAAGTACTGTACACAGCAGGAAATGAGGGACAGAGAGAAAAGAGAGAACTGGAGTAATAGAGAGAGACAAATAGAGCCACACAGAATTCAGATTAACCTCTTAAGAGAATTATTCTCATTTAGATAGGAAAGTAAAGGAACTTTCAATTCAAAATCCCAGCGTTTACATTAAAAGTCACATCAAGGTTCCTCAAGCTCAAGAGCCACAGCCAAGTGCCCCCTAGTGACACCATACACACAAGAGAAAATTGGGAGCACCAACGTGAGAGAGTAGCAGAAGCAGCATCGAGTATCCACAAGATGAAGACAAAATATTTTGTGCATTCAAGGCTGCACTTAAGGCATGTGCACCTTATCCAAGTAATAAAGAAAAAGCAACTGGAAGCGAGAACATATTTTTAAAAAATGCAGTTTGTATAATTTCCTGCTCACATGGAAATGATCAAATAAGTTAACAAGCCAAAAAGCAAAAATGACCTACACAGAAGCTTAAGTCTTCATGCACAGATGTATCAGAACCAAAGAAGAGGTGGGAGACAAAGAAGATTTAGACTCTGAACAAAGAAACAGCCAATTCTTGACACCCTTTCCCTTCATGGCGTTGGACTGAGGCTGCGGGAAAAATACATAGGGAGGGGGGAAAGTGTCCAAAACACAGGTCAGAGACTCCTCTCAGCAGTTCTATGCTGCACAAGGTGGAGAATTAGTGCTACATACCAGGAAGAGGGCAGCAGGAATCACTCTGCTGGGACAACCCAAAGGACCTCACTGAGAACATTCAAAGAGGAGTTGTGCGAGCACATGGATTAAGATGATTCTCTCCACGCTCAGGCCTGGCACCTCATCATCCTGCACATCTTCAACAAACAGTTTACAAAAACTGGAGACAACAAACAGTTACTAGTCAAGAGTTCTTAACAACCAACAAGTTCCGAGAGGCAGACAAGTAGGTTTCCCCTTGTTTTAAACAACCCAATCAATTGGTCTTTCATTAAGTGACTACTATATCATTTAACAATTTCCCATTAAACTATTTCTAATATTAATCTTCTTCCACTGCACATCACCTTGTTATTTGCTTTTGAAAACCACAATTCTTTTGTCCTCACCTCATTAATATTTTGTTTCTATCACCCTCTCTGTGTTAGTGCAGGGCTACTAACACAAAACACGCAAGGTAACTATTAACATGCACTATGCCCTTTAGCAGGTCTCCAATAATACAAACTCAATAGGGGAAAAAAAACAAAAACAAAAAAACCTTAACACTATTTGTATTAATAGCACTAATAAGTATTAACATCAACAGTAACTTTGTAAGAGCCTTGAATTCAGTTAGCTTGCTAACCATGGCATAAAATATACTAAAGTTACTTTCCAGAAGTTTCATGAAAAATTATGACACAAAAAAAGGAGTAAGTATACAAATGCCTAACTTACAGCAAGGGGATACTAGCAGACAGTATCATTGCTTGCCTTCTGTATAACTGGTTGTTACAGCTGCATGAAAGTGCTGCACAGAAAATGGAAAAGTAGGAAACAACCAAACAAGAATCTGGAGGGTCAGTTATGACTCAGAGAAGGGCAAAAGAAAGAAAACTAAGAAGAAGCTGTCAGCAAAGTAAACATTCTGCATAAACTCCCCAGCAACTGAACCTGAAAAGGCAAGTCCAGATATTTGGATCCAAACATATTCTTCATTCTAAGTATCAGAATAAATATCAATGCTAATGGACTGCCATACTCATTAACAGCCATGCTGCCACAAATCAACAGATAAGTACAAGATACTTATTTGTTACTGTCAAAATACAAATGGACCGATTTGAAAAAAAAAAATTATCTACAGCAACACCAATTGTGGACTACAGAACTAGTAAACTGGCTATACTGAAGAGTTATGAATGTTAGAAATGGCATTACAGCAGCCTTTCAGAATACAAACAAGGATTTTAAATTTAGCAGAGAATTTCAGGTACTGTTGCCTACGTCACCCATAAGGCATTCAAATCTGCCTGGATTTAACCCTATACCACATTCTGAAAACCGACCCAACAACAAAATTAAAACAGTCTGGTCATGGATTGACAGTAAGCATAGGTTACCAGCAGGTCATTCTTAGGTCCCATTTTAACATTCCCATTAGCAATTTGAAAGAGGATGGGAGTGGCAAAGGCAAAGAAGCCAGAGGACACCGAACTGGGTGGGGCAGTAAACAAGGACAAATATGGAAAAAACACACTAGGTTTTGATGTAAAGATCTAAGAACATTTCATACAGAGGTGAAAATTGAGCAGCACTAAGCACTCTTCCTGAACATATTTATACGGACTCTACATTCACACCGCTCTTCTTCCCGAGAACTAGCTTGTGTCCAGATACTAGCTATTGTTGAACAGGTCTCTCACAACAGAACGATACTGTAAAAGTGTGTATTGGGAAAAATTACACTTAACCATCTAAAACATCTCTTGAAGATGGAATACCGTTTTGGTGCAGGAATCGTGTTGCAAAAATTGCTCACCAAAGACAGCAGAAAGCATAGCGCTGACACAATCAGAAGTAATCTCAAAAAAAACTTAACGAACACTACAGAAACTTAGGTGTTGTCTGGAGGAGTACTGTAGGTGAAAGCAAAAACGTTTCCATAGCTAGTGAATTAACTGGGTGTGTGCTCCCTCACAAGAAAAGAGGTGATCAAGTGTCATCGTGCTAGAGGCACACACGAAGGCATTTTATGCGAAATACTACTTTCACAAGCGAGCGTTCTGCAACACACCATGGAAAACAGAAGGAGAGATCGAGAAGACAACGCTTACTTCACGTTTTATTTGGCTGAGGCCGGAAAACAACACCAACCACCACAAAAAATATTTATTATTTCAGAAGAGCAGCCCCAAAACGCACCCTGACCTTACCCAGCTGACGGCGGGGGCCGGGACGCCCCGGCCTGTTCTGGGGGAGCAGCGGGAGGGAAACTCAAGGCACCCCCGCTCGGGTACAAAAAAATCCGGTTTTTAGGAGCGCGGGAGCCGCTTCCCTCAGAGGCCTTCCCCTTCCCCTCCCTCCCGGACTCCCTGCACCGGGGCCGGCCCGGGGCAGCGCGGCCCGCCGGCTCCCGCCGCGGCCTCCCCGCTTCCCCCCGCCACCCCCACCACAGGCCGCGGTCCCGGAGCTCCCGAACAAAGGCCCCGGCGACGAGCCCCAGGGCCCCCTCCCCGGCCCAGCCCCGCTCCGCCCGCCAGCGGCCCAGCGCGGGCAGGTGCCCCGCCACCTTCCGGGGCGCCGCCGCGGGGACGGCCGCCCTCCCGCCCGCCCGGGGAGCGGCGGCGGCGGCGCGGCCCTTGTCCTGGAGCCGGGCCGAGTGCGTAGGCCCGGAGCCTACCTGGTGCGGAAGGGCCGGGGCCAGGGCCGGGCCCGGAAGGAGCGGCCCCCAGCGCTCGGTCGTCGCCGCCGCCGCCGCTCCGAGCTCCGGCCAGGCGAGCCAGCCGAGCGCCGAGTCGGACCCGAAGAGCGGCGCCCGTGAGCGGTACCAAGGCCCGAGCAGCCGAAGCTAGAACGCCGCCAGGCCCGAGCAGCCGAGAGACGATGTCTTTCGCCGCCGTGCCGTGCGGCGCCTGGGTGACGTAGGGCAGGCGAGACGAGTCGAGCCCGGAGGGCGGCGGGTAGCGTCCGCCGGGCCCGGTCGCCTCCCGGTGCAGCGGGTGTCCCCGCCGGTGCAGGACGGCTGCGGGTGGAGGCCGAGAGTCGCGCAGCGCCAGGCACCCGGTCAAGGGAAAAAACGACGGCGTGCCGGCCCGGGCCGCGGCCTGCCCCCGCGAAACCCTTCGGGGCCGTGCGGGCCTGAGGCCGGGCCTGGCACCGCGGGCGTTCCCCTGCTTTTTCGGCGTGAAAGACGCTTGGAGAGAAAAAGAGCAGGGTCTCGGATGAGACGTAACTGAAAAGACTTTTCCCTGAAGGAGCAGGGCGTTGTTTATTGTTATATATCGATCTCCCACGCCGTGGGCGGCGAGGACCCACAACACGTACTCAGGCCCTTGGGAAGAGGGAAGGGGCAGCAGTGAGAAACCCTCGGCAGGCAGCAGTCCGAGCTGCTGCATCTTGCTGCATCACCTGTATTGGAGAAGTGAGAGCCTCGGAGAGGGGGGATTTGGGTGTTGGAAGGAAAGTCCAAGCAAGCCAGGGCACTCTGTGCTGGTAAATCAGCAAGGGGAGGGAGAGATGAAGGAAAAAAAAAAGTCAAAAGGCCCGGACAGGTGAAGTTTAGGGCTCGAGATTTGCTGTAATACACAGGACTGGAGTGAGCAAGGGCAGCTTGCAGCACGGCTAGACAGTCTTCCAAGGAGGTATTTTACGGGAAAACTGAAAAGTGCTGGTGATGGGATTTTACAAGGAATTTAGTCAAGTAGGGAAAACTGCAATACCTCGGACAGTCAGTCACTCTCATCCTCCAACAGATGATTGAGAATTATCGGACATTACTTGGTCAGGGTAGACATTACTTTTCAAAGCTCTGACAATGCGCAAAGTTTTAAGTACTCCAGAATGCAGCTGGCAAGATGAGGTGAAAGTATGGAGGAGCAGGAAAGAAACATGAATCTCAGCTGTCAAATTTAAAGATGGTCTTAAACCCCAGGGAAAAGAGAAAAATCTAAATTAATTGTTTTGAAGGAAGCTGCTTAGGAGTACATGGGGCAGGCAAACTGTTCTCTAGATGAGGAAGTTCCGTCTCCCAAGTGAACTGAAGGGTTCTGACATCTGGCTCAACGAAGAATAGTAGTTTTGACTGGATTGATTTTGTCTGATGTGGCCTGATACATTTTTTCCCAAACTGATAAGCAGTGAGATGAGTTTTGAAATTAAACTCTACCAAAGGTGACAGTGGCTGAAAGAAGGCAAAACCCAGCAGCAGCAAACATGTTCCGGGAAGTGCCTCCACTTTGAGTTCACTCTGATCTCGGCACATGCTGAGAAGAGCTATTCATAGTATAAGTTGAGAAACTCCAGCTCGTTATTACGTGACAGTGTTTGTACCTTCATGTGTCCAAGACTCACTTGACCTTAGTGTCACCCACACAGCTCATTCAGTGTCTGCTGGTGTTTAGGTCTAAAGATCAGTATTTTTAGCATAGTCTGTCAGATATGATTATGAGCCATCAGGCACCACGTACGGCAGCAGCTCTTAGCTTAAAAATGCTTTTTTTATTTCAGAAAAGAATTCTTGTATGCTTCCGAGATAAAAGGAGCAGGGTTTTTGGCACAGCGAGCAATATTAGTTCTTAGGTGATAACTCATGGGAAGACACATAAAGAAAATAGTTACATCTGAGATGGTTGTACATAATTTTTTACAGATCAGGTCTTATGAAAACATCTTGCTTTTACATCATAAAGCACGCTTGGTTCTCTGTAAGACAGTAAGTGCTTACTGCCATTGCAAACCTGACAGGACTATCCTGCATCTCCGTCCTGCGCTTAGAAACATGTCCCGTACTTTCTTCAAACGTGGGGCATGATCCAGGCTCGTTTCCTCTAAAAGAACACAGACCTGGCATGCCAGATGGTTGCACTGCTACTTTAAGTAGCTACATTTTTGCAGCATTCTGCATTCCCTACCACTTTTGTTTCTTTTTCTGCCCAGTAAACAATAAAAATCTAAGAAACAAATTTTTCTCAGACTGCTCTCAAGAGATACGTGGAAACACTTGCATCTTCTGGAAAGAGAACATTGCCAGGAAACTTCCCAGACTTGTGCCAGCAACAACTGCGTGCGTTAGTCATCTTTTTCCACTGAATAGGTAGATTGCCAGCAGCGGTACAGCAGCCTTTCCGTACCTCAGCTGTGATCTAAATGGAGAACTTTTGCAACCAGTTCACTTTTTGTGACCCAGCCAGTCCTTGGCATTTCTTTTATAGCAGCCAACAAGATGAGTAGTTTTCTGTTGTGGCAGACATACCCAGTGAGAACTAGAGTTACATTCGCTAGCCCATTTCCCGGTATCTGTTAAGTATTTGACAGTCGACCATAGCTTAACACCTTCTCCAGTCTGTTTGGGAAAGAAGAAACCTTCAACCCTTCTTGACGTTCTGGGTAGGTGCAAGCACTAGTGTGTACCCAGCAAAAAGCCAGACCCCTCCCAGAACACAGCTGTCACCTTTTAGAGGAATGACTGGGTTTGAGGAAATAAGCAAAACTGCAAAATGGTATTTAGCAAGAATTTATACCTGCAAACAAACAGATAAATCTTTGCTTTGCTGCTCATGAATTCATGGTAGACATGAGCCCACATGGAAGTTTAATTTGTGTGAAATACTGTTAAAAAAAATCAATCATACGGGTTTTGGGTTACAAACTGGCATAGAAGTGGTTGCTTTATAGAACAGTGCAAGGCTTACAGATTTTTCGTCATTATCAACAACAATTTCCCAAGCTTCTCCACCAATTTCATGTTAGTCAGGTGAAAGGGGGGGTCTCTAAGCATCACAACAGTAAAAATCTAGCAATTAAATTGCATCTCTGGAGAGACTGAGAGAAGTTCAGAATACCACCTGAAACGAAGAGAGCAAAATTTCTCCTTGTCTCACATCTGCTTAGTCACTACAGACTTAAAGAAGAGGAAGGGGCATATTTGCTCTGTATATCTTCCCAGATGAACCGTTAGAGGCCTTCTCTCTGTCACAACGTTAGCTAAAATGAGTAAGTAAAAGCTCTTGACGAACACGACAGGCTTCCGAGTCCATTGATTCCATTTGCTCGTACTCTTCTTCCGGTTGTTCCATGTGTCCTGTGGCTGGCGAAGACCACACATCCAGCCCATGTTCCAGGGAGATGTTATGAAGCACACAGCAGGCCAGAATGATGTGGCTGGATTTCTCTGGAGAATACTGCAGAGTGCCTTTTGACCCATCCAGGCAGCGGAAACGCGACCGAATGGTTCTGAACGTCCGCTCAATGACATTGTGAGTGGCAGAATGCGCCATGTTGTAACGATATTCAGCAGGTGTCTCGGGGATATGCAGAGGCGTCATTAACCATGTCTGGAGAAAGAAGGAGCTGTCACCTGTTAGCAGGGAAGAGGAGGAGGAGGACAGGTTACATACCTACAGTTAACCACAGATTTCACCTCCTGACCCTTGGTTTTCTGGTACTGCAGGTACAGAGTAACTTATTTCTCTGGCTAAAACAGAAGGCATGAGAAAGCATGGAAGAGTGACAATAACTCAGGTTTACAAATGGGACAACAAAATAAAGGCATTCAGTTTTACACAGGGAAATCCTGGAAGAATACGGAAGAGCTTTAAAAGAATTCTACAGAATTAAAGAGAATTACTACATAATACAGTGAAAGACAGCTGGACTAGGATCCTATATAGAATTAAAAATTGAATAATTCAGCTTAGAAAGGTGTAGGATACTGAAAACAAGCTCTTAACAGAATGAATGTAAACTAATAGATACAATGATCGGACTGTATAAAACACAGATTGGAAGTTACTGTTCTAGATTTCTAAGAGAAGGATCGTCCCAACTGAATTGCAAATCTCAAGGAATCTGCAGGAAAGCAATCAAAAGTCACTTGTGCCCAGAGGCTCTAGGTTCAATAAGGAGCCGATATATAACAGACTTTCCACAGAAAACAACAATGAAAAGTTGACTTACCAAGTAGCCAGCCATCTTTATGTAGCTCAGTTTCAAACTGGCTTCTAAGGGCTGCCCGCTGTAACACCGTGCAGTCGGGCAGGCTGCCTGGCCAGTGCGTTTCCGCACTCAGCAGGACTCCTCTGGCATCACACACCATCAGGCAGTTCAGAGAATGGAGACCCTTTCGGTTCACGTAGGACAGGTCCTCAGCATTTGGCGCTTTGATTGCCACGTGGGTGCAGTCAACCACCCCCAGCACGCCTGGCATGCCTGCCAGCCCATAAAAGTCATCCTTCAGGCTCTGTACGGTGGCTTCATCTTCGGGAAAGTGAATGAACTGTGAGGCTCTTTCCACCAATGCCTCGGTTACGTTGGCAACGCAGCGGCTCATGGAGGCTTGACTAATGCCAATAGCATCCCCCATGCGAGTCTGGAAGGAGCCGGAGGTATAAAAACCCAGTGCAGCAAGTATCTGCGTCTCTGGACTGATGGCCCTGGACCGCTGCGTAGGGCGAGAGAGACTGGCTCCCAGGAGATCCACCAGGTAGTAAATGAACTGTCGGGGAAAGCCGTATGTGGATACTAAATACTCATCCGTGACATCCTCCAGCTTGAAGCGATCCAAAGTCCTGTGTCCGCGGCCATAGAGCAAGAGGTCGCAGTCAAGAACCGCAATAGGTACGGCCATGGCAGTCCTCTGGGGCTCCTCCGTTACGGAGCTTTCCCAGAGCCTTCACCTGCACAAAGCAAAGGGGAAGGAGACTCAGAACGGGTTTTACTGGTCAGCCTTTCAGACCCCGTTACCGTTTTCCTTTTACTCAGGTTACCCAGCGAATCTTTTTACTTCTTTGTACCTGCTTTTTAAAAAACACGGGGGTCAAAGCAGGAGGCTCACGGCGGAGCTGACAACTCTCCAGCCCTGCCTGGCGGGAAGGGGCCTGCAACCCACAGGGATTCACTTGCCGTGACGGGGCAGGGGGGTGGGAAAGGCCGGTACACCCCAGCAGCCCTCCTCCCGGGCTCGGGAACCCTCCCCACTCACCCCCCGACCGGGCCACCTTCACACCCGGCACGGCAGAGAGACGAACCGCCGGTAGCCGTGTGTGTGTGTGTCCCGTCCCCCGGCACCGGAGCGGCGGGCCCTCACCGGCCTGCGGCCGCTTTACCAGGCGATCCCCCCGCCGTTCCCGTCACCCCGCCGAGGCCTCCTCGTTCGCCGCGGCAGATTCGCCGCAGCAAGGAGGCTGCCGGCGGGAGGGACGGCGGCCGCTGCCCCTCTTATCCCGGACCCGGCTACCCCTCCTGCCGGCCCGGTGTGGCGCGGGTGGGCGGGGAAATGGCGGCGGCGGCGGCTCCGTGTGGAAAGTGCCGCCGCGGACACCCAGGCACCTCCTTCCCTCCCTCCCCGCCCGCAGCGGATGAAAACAAACAGCGTCGGCGATGGCGGCGGGGCGGCGCAGGCCGCTGCTCTGAGGGCACCGGCAGCCCGACCCCCGCACCCCCCACGGGCGCCGACCCCCGCGCCGAGCCGGCCCGCTGCGAGATCCGTCCCCGCCCCGGTCGCCGGGATCCCGGGGACCGAGGAGAAGGAGGGGAGCTGACCGGAGCCCTTAGGGCGGCCGCGGGGGGGGCCCCTGGGGCTCGGAGACGGCGGCGGTAGCGGGCCCGGGGCCGCGGGGAACCCCCCGTGCCCGGGCGGGGCGCTGAGGAAACGCCGGGGCACGGCGGGGGAGCGGGGCGGCGGGCCCCCCTCGGGCAGCCGGGCCTCGGCGCGGGATGAGCCGCCGAGCCGCCAGCACTGCCGCCCCCGCGCAGGTACCGGGGCCGGGGCTTGGGGGTCCCGGGGCCGGGGAGGGCCGCGGAGGGGGGGGGGGGGTGTTCTTCGAGGGGAGGGGATCGGGCCGCGGGGCTTAAGCCTTTGGCCGCGTTTTACTTTCGCTTCGCTGCTCGCTAAAGTCAGGGTTTGCTGCGAGCTGTGTCGGCTGGGCTTCGTTTTCCCAGCGGCTGGGGACCGTCAGTGGAGGCCGGGAAGGATGTGGCCCGCCGAAACCTCTCCAAGTGGTGTCTCTTAAAATCAAAGTGCTTCGGAGGCTATTCGAAATGGTGGAACTTCAGACCCCGTGGTCCCCTGTGTAGTTTTCCTGTAACGTGAGTTTGCTGTCTGTTAGGAGAGGTCAGGGGTTTACAAATCACCGCATCCTTCTTTGCTGTTAGGGCGAGCTGCGGCTCTTGGGGCACCGCCAGAGTCATTCCCATCGATTTGGTGGGAGCAGAGACGCCTTCCGTGTCAGTGAACAGGTAGGAAAGGGTCACTTTGGACTAAGCCTACAAACTGCCTACTTACAAACCTCAAAAGTGGTGTGACTAGGCACATCATAAAGGGGAAAAACATGGTAAATTACTGCCTTAGCTGAAAATTAGCTGGCTGTGCAAATGAAGTGTAGAGCATCTCCAAATTATTGCAGGAGTGGCCTGACCTGGTGGAACCCTCCTTCTTGTGGCAAGAAGTAAGTCGTTCAGATGAGCCAGGCTGTATTTAGATGTCCGGAAGGATCATACAGGATCACCTTATTTTGCTTAAATGGTATTGTATAATCCCGACTTTTCTGAACATGTATTCGCACAAAAGTTGAGACCTGGTGATTATATTGGTGGTTGTAGTACAGGGTATGTAGAAGCAGCTTCTGGTTTAGTCTGTATACTTCGGCCTGACAAACAAAATGAGAGGATGGACCTTTGGACTGACACCATATTTAGACCTTAGGGAAGTACAGAATGTAACTGCCGGTCAACAGGAATTACTTAATTTTGTTTTTAAGCTGGTGGATCTGGCAGTGCTGGCTTTGGTAAGATATGTCCTAAACTGGGAAGTCATTTATCAGTTATGAAATAAATCTATTTCCTGATCAGCAGGAAAAATTGCCTCTTTATCAGTCAAAACTTAATCATATAGTGAACTACTATAGAGCCTTTGATCTTATCAACATATTATGTGAAACAGTTTTTCTGCTAGAATCTACTCTAGTCTTCCCTGAAAAAGATCCATAAACTTTAAAGAATGAGAGTGGTGCACCTTAAAATGTAGAACTGTTCTCTCCCTCACCCTCTCTCCAGGTTTCTGACTAACCTACTAAGAAGGCAAAATGGAGGTTCATTTTAAGTAATTGTAGGATACAGGAGTTTGACTTGTAGGCCCAGCCTTGAAACGGAGTGCTGTCTTTGTGGAGATCTTTTTATAGTTGCTTATTAATGCACTCAAAATACCTGCTTGCAGCGAAGCTTCTTCGTCATTGAAGAGGATGTTCTAGGAAAGCTTTCTTGGCAGTCACGGCCATTTATCAAAGGCACTCTGTTAAACGCTTCAAAAACTTCCATGTGCTTCTTGTTTACCTGCATGATTCAACGAGGCTTTTCTGGAGCTTCATGTAGGACGTTCTCAGAGATTGAATTTGGGTGCTCTATTAACAAAGGAGTTTTGGAAGAGTGGTAGGGACAAGGAGCCCGGTCCGGGGGGCACAGTCAGGTAACCGGGAACATACAGCTGGGATGAGAGCTGTCCACAGCCCTCTCCTTACAGCGACCGCCCTTCTTGTTTCTTCCCTCTGGTCTTTTTAATATCATTTTGGGATAGGAACCGTGAGTAATTACTCTGCATCAGTAAATATCTGTTTGAAAGGAAAGCAGGATGACTTTAAGTTGTAGTAGCCATGGCTCAAAGTGAAATCGCAGAGGAGGGAGGTGATGGAAGCAGCCTGTATATACTTTCCCCAGCAGCCATAATAATGCCTGGTGTGCATCAGGTGCTTCTGCTCCTCCCCCATTTATGTACGTGAGTGTCAAACAGACGTATACGCTAAATTCCCACGTAGGAGACACATACTGTAATGCAAGTATTCACAAGTGTTACTGTGCACCTGTTGTGTGCCCGGGTTACAGGTCTCTGCAGGCAGCGGGGCTGCTGCTGTCAGACTGGAGCGTGGCAGGCTGGTAGCTGTAGTTTCTCTGGGCTTTACCAAGAAACGAAGGGGAGGGCTCTTGCAGTTCATTGCATCATGCAAACAGGGTGCCTGCCATCAGCTTACACTGATTTGTCCTTCTTGGAGAAGGAGAGTATAAATACCAGTAGCGTGTGTAAGGCACAATGCTTAGATGTTAAACTGTTGGATAAGCCTAGTATTCTTCTCTGCCTCATAACCCTGTGAGAAAAAATAAGGCTTTAGTCAAAAGAGCCACACGTGGCAGTTCTCCTCTGAACATCTGTTTCTGACGTTTCTGTTTAAAGCAAAGTGGAGACAAAAGCAGACAAAAAAAGGCAGTAGTATGAAAATGGATGTTGCAGGAAGAGGGAGACAAAGCAAAAAGTCGTGTGGCCAAAATGCTTGGTTTTAGCTGTGAACAACCTATGTGTAAGGATAAAGCAGTGAGGTATCAGTTTACTTAAGGGATTACTTGAGGGGGAATCAGTCATCTGTGGGTTTCTAACCTAGACCAAAGGTTATTTCCTTCTAGTTGTTATTCAGTGTAAAATTAGACAGCGTTTTCCTTGAGCTAAGCATATGCCTGGATACTGGCACTTAACAAGGAGCCGTGCTGGCATTGCAGCCTACAGGACCCGAGAAGTTGAATAGGTTTGGTGGAACTAAGTTTAAGGGAATTCCTTCCTGTTCAGGTCAGCTGGTGGCAGCTAACCTGAGGGTACCGAGGCATTTTTGTAAATAAAATGTTTGCTGTAATTCTAGGCCTGTCTTGACTCTTACCAAGAATGATTTTAAAGGTGAACACTGTCCTAAGCCTTAGCAGATCTCAGGTAATCGCCAGAGGCCCTCCTGCAAAACTTAGGAGATGGTGGTCATCAGATGACAGCCCTTAGACATGTCAGGAGCTGAGTTCCAAGGTCCCAGTTTCCCCCTGAAATTACAGATTCCTGACAGGAAACCTTGCCTGATGCTTTCTGCTCTACTTTAGGCTCTGGTGAGTCAACTGTTGCTGGCATTTGGAGCTTGAGAGGTAAGAGTATGAATCTCCAAATGTTTCATGAATGTTACAGATAGTTTGAGATCTTGCAGGAAGAATGCCAATTCTGTTGCAGCAGGGCAGAACCATGAAGCTTTCATTTTTTGAACGCTGAATCTAAGACATGGCTCTGGTAGCTGTTTCTCTCCTCTCTAGAGACATTTGGGTATATAGTCATTAGAACTAATTCCTATACTGCGCAGAGAACCATGCTGATGATCTGCTTTGTTACGTTTCCTAACAGACCAGTGAGCCTAACACCTTCCATTAGTTCCCGAATGTCTTGCAATAGTTGATAACTAGAATTCTTTCCCAGCCCCATAAGGCAAATGTAGGTACTTTATTTGACAGCTCTTCTACAACATCAGGATATGTACTTCCTTGCACCTTTCTCCAGGGGTCGCATAGAAATGCTCTCTCGCTTCTTTTCACATTAAAAGCTAATTTGATTTCTCTTGGTATTTAAATATCAGCATTCTCTTTGCTGAGAAAAAGGTGTATTTTTTTTATGCAGTGTTTTATTGCCCATATCATCCAGGTTTTGTTGTAGATCTTGGGTCCCCTCAACTCTTACAGTGCTTTACTTAGATAAGTCAAAAGAATAATAACAGGTCATTGTTGCCTATTTTTTTGTAGTGGGAAGTGTCTATACTAAAAGCTTACTTTTTTTTTAAGTTACAGTGCTGCATCAATTAACCATCTAGCGCTTTTAAGTGCTGACATCCTTTTGTATCCTCCACCCTGCCCCAGTAGAAAAGATCTGTAATCTCTTGTCTAGTGGAGGTAAAGGCAGGGAAAGAAAGTATAATACTTTTGATGAGGACGGTAAAATATCCAAAGGATAATTCGATAATGCATCTCATGTTGATTCGCTTGTGTTGTGACTTCTCAAATTAAGTTATAATTTGTAATGAGAACAGTGCAGCGCTAGGAGATGCAGTATGAATGTAGCCTAGAAACTTTCACCTATATTAGATGTCAAGCTTTCTTTTTATCAAGTCATTCAGAAAGCAGCACTCTTCTCTATAAATTGCAGTACCCTTATCTAGCAGCCCTTCTTGGATGGTGCTCCTAGAGCATTACTTAAAATAGGCATTTACTGCTATTAAGTGAGATATTTTAAATAGAATTTCTGGCTGTGTGTAGTCATTAAAGATTATATGATATTTTCTGTGTGAACAGGGCTATTACCCCCTTTGCCCTGCTGAGCTTTAATTTGTATAAATAGTGTACCTTGCTGCAAGTTCAGTCTTTGCTTAAAGATTGAATCCTGAGTAGAGTAACCTTGTGCATGGCAGCTGCTCATGCTTACTGACCTTAGACCACCAACGTTTCTGTGATGAGCAGTGCGTTCCATAAATACGTGATGTTTGACAAGCTGCTTCAGGCTGATTAGCTGTCTCAAAACAAAAACAGCAACAGGAATTAAAAGTGATTTAATACTTTGAAGGCTTATGAGCAAAAAGTACAGTTAATGCTGCTAATTAAGGCATTCGTCCCCATGGCCTCTGTACGATTATTAACTTACACGTGAAGAAACTGAGAGACAGAAAAACTGTGATTTATCCCAGGCTGTGTGGCGTGATGGTGACAGAAATCTGATTAGTGCCTTGGCCTGCCTCACTTCACACACTGTGCAAGTTCATTGTATTGCTAGAAACAATCGGTATTTTGAAAAAACGAGGCAGGGTGAATGTGGGAGCTAAGTATTTGTTGTCAGAGCTTTCCAGAGAAGCGAACAGAGAATTTTGGTCTACCCCTTGGCAAAAATTTATCTTCTCAGTTGGTTGTAGGTAAATTTGTAGCTGCACAGGTTTACTGCAGGTACTATTTGTTGGAAGTAAAGAAGCAGCGTAGCCCGTTCCAGCAATCGTTTATTATATAGATTTCAGTATCTGCTGAAATACCACTGGAATACTGTTTTTAGAATTTCAGACTTCAGAATTCAGACTTCAGAAAACAATTTGGTTTGGTTTTGACCAGTGCTGATAACTGAAGATAGATTCTTTCTGAAGCAGAGACTGCCATGTCTGATTAATAGCTTGGTGTAGAATCCAGTCAGTGTGGTATTGGGGTGTTTTGGGTTTAGTTTTTGGGGTGGTTTTTTTTCTTAATTAAGCTAGCAAAATTGGAGAACTTGTACCCAGTTTTAACTGTGAGCCCCCTTTGTTGTTTCTTTGCTCGTGTCTTTTGCACTGACCAGATAAACTATTCATGCATGTTTATTTGTCGCACCCACCCTGCAAAGTTCTTAGCATGTTAGGATTTTGACAGGCAGAGGTCTTTGGTGCTTATAATTTCTTTTGAGGTAGCCTCTGATGGCAAAATATTTCAAAATCTTGAAATGCAAACAGAAAGCTGAAGAAAGACTTCGTTCCCATGCCTGTGCTATATTTCAGATTGCCATATGCAATGGACACTGATCTCAGTTCCCAAGACAGGAAGGACCTGGACAAGTTCATCAAATTTTTTGCTTTAAAGGTAACTTTTTCTCCTGTGGGCAAATGCCTCTTCTTTCTTGTTTAAGAAAAGCCTTACCTGCTGTGGCTAGAATAACAAGGTTGGGGTTTGGGGGTGTTTTTTTTTGTTTTTGCTAGAGACCAAAGCAAGAAAAGCTGATGTCAAATTTAGGAGATTTCTGAGAATAACTAGAAAAACATATTTTCCCCTTTTTTCTACCTTCAAATCCTCTTCCCTCCCCCAGCATTGTCCTGCTGTAGAATCAGTTATAGGCACTTCACACCTCTGTCAGCTTTGGGCTCCTATCAACACATCTAACCATCCAGCTGTTAGGTAGCACCTTCTGTTGG
Source organism: Buteo buteo (assembly GCF_964188355.1). Classification (NCBI taxonomy): domain Eukaryota; kingdom Metazoa; phylum Chordata; class Aves; order Accipitriformes; family Accipitridae; genus Buteo; species Buteo buteo. The sequence goes on from NC_134176.1 coordinate 44,098,792, forward strand.
ACTCTTTCTTTTCAGCCTATCTAAATTTTTATATTGCATCCAAAAGCAATAGTACCAGAATGTTCTTTTGAATTATGTTGATACATAATTATAAAATTTGACCTCACTGGGTACATAGATGCAAGTAGATACTCTGACAATAGCTATGTTATAAATGTACAGATTAACCTGACTTTCGTTTAGATTTCCAGGTTCAGGATATAGTTGTAAATTTTGTTTCAGTATTACCAAAACTGTGCAACTCGTGATTGCAAAATTGACTTAGTCACTTCATGTTATTACAGAGAAAGGTCAGCTTAAAATTATTTTCTGTCTGAAATGCATTTATGTATTATATATAATAATTTAAATTTATTAGACCTGAAGATTAGCATAGCAAACTCCTCTATGTCTGGTCAGCCCTTTCTTTTTTTTTTTTTTTTTGACTTGGAATTTGTCTAGCTCAGGTTCTGAACTGAGGGCTCTGCTGAGCTCAAAACATGAGCGTGTATCTTTTCCTTTCTATTCCAGACGGTACAAGTAATTGTCCAGGCCCGACTTGGAGAGAAAATCTGTACCCGATCATCATCCTCCCCAACAGGCTCTGACTGGGTAAAGTCATGTTTTTTAAAGCAACTCCATAACTGTTGGGGTTTGTGTGTGTGCGCATGCACGCACGTGTGTGTGTGTTGAGAATGCAAGGTAGTTGTTATAGTCTTGTGCAGACTATAATAACTATTCACAGAATAACTACTATGTTCAGTTACGTTCATTGGTGGTGTGGGAGGGTGTTTTGTTGTTGTTTACATGCAACATGTCACTCTGGGCTCTTAAGGGCTGATTAGAGGAGAGAGAAATGATACCTTTCAGCACTCTTGCCAGCTAAGGCGCATTTCCAAGATCTGCTGGGGGTGGGGTGGTGAGGTTTTTTTTGTCAGAAGTTTGCAACTCTGCAATTCAGGACTTTGTAGTAATGGGCTTTATTAAAATTGAAGAGACTCAGGATGCTCTGTGGGTGAAGACAGGACTCAAGCGAGTGAAAGGGAACATGATTTTTATGGCAGGATGAAGAAAAACATTTGAATTAGCAGCCAAGGAAATATTTGCAAATATGAAAAGCTTAAGCCCATCTGGGAATTTTCTGTTTCATAAATATTTCAGTGGACACTGACCTAGTATGTTATGTATGGGTGTATGAGTCTGTCTACAGTGTACCATTGGGCAGTTTTTCAAAGAAATAAAAAAATTTAATGATCCCTTTCATTCTGCAGTTCAATTTGGCAATCAAGGATATACCAGAGGTTACTCATGAAGCAAAGAAAGCCCTGGCAGGACAACTGCCTGCTGTTGGACGGTCTATGTGCGTGGAGATTTCTCTCAAAACCTCAGAGGTAAGAATTGAGTCAAAATAGATGCCATTTTTGTTTTACCTGAATCTTAAGTCACCTACCAGAGCTCCTGCCCTTTAGTCCAAGACAATGTGAAAATATCTTCATTTATGAAGTTAGGTAGTATGCTAATGAAAAGCAATGTATTGTTTAACAGAAGCAATTCACTGCAAATATCTGAGGCCAAACACACTAACGATAGAGCAGCAAAATTAAGTTTCTTAGACCATGATGGGCTTAGCCATTCTGAGGAAGGTATTCCCTCAGGTGATCTAATTGTGCAGTGAGACTTCCAGCGCACCTTTTTCTATTATTGCATTACAAGAAAGTGGGAGCCAGGAGAAACATCTTAATTGAGAAGTGTGGCTGTTGATGATCACTAATGAGACGTGAAAAGGTTTGTGTTCTGAATTGAGCCTTTGTTTGCCATCCTTTCTCTGATCCAGGGGGACTCCATGGAGCTGGAAATTTGGTGTCTAGAAATGAATGAAAAGTAAGTGCATTCTTCACACTTTGTGTGTGTGTGTTTGTTTTAGCTGATGAAATGGGGAAGCCTGCTCAGTCCATGGTGATGACTAAGCACATACTGGCTGTGTGGCCTGGGTCACTTCAGAGGGAAATCCCCTCTTTGTCTACTGCAGCAGTCAAACTGTTTAATATTGGTGTCAAGAAAATAAACTAGTAATTTTATTACTTCTTCATTCTTCCATTACAACTAGTATGCTTCCTCAGATACAAGAATTCATATACTCAGTAATGACAAATGTTTTTAATAGTGAAAAGATGTTTTTCTCTAGTAGAAGGCTGCATGGCATTTTTCAACAATTACTTCTACAACAGGTGTCTAGATTTAAGTAGGACTATTAGCTGGTTGGTCAGTAACAGGTAGCCACACTGGGGCTTTATTTTATCATTTTGGCAATAAAACCAACATTAAACAATTGGCACAGACTAATTTTGATTTAAAAAAAACAACAACAAAAAAACCCAAGCAAACAAAAGCAAACAACTTAGTTGGGAACAAAAGACTAATTTTTTCCTTTGTGTTCTATAGGTGTGACAAAGAAATCAAAGTTTCGTACACCGTATACAACAGGCTGTCTCTACTGCTGAAGTCTTTGCTTGCTATAACCAGGGTAACTCCAGCCTACAGACTCTCAAGGAAACAAGGCCATGAATATGTAATATTGTACAGGTAAAGCAGAATATGAAATTCCCGATTTGAAATACAAATAGCAGAGACTCTAGACTTGCACAGTGCAGCTGCAAATGTGGTAAAAAGGGATGAGTGATAATAAATTCAAATTATTTGCATTTAACTACTACTGATCAGTGACAGAAAAGAACTTTGGGCTATATATCACCTTATAGCCTCCATCTGAGCCATCGAAAGAAAAATAAAGCACAGGCTGTGAAGTATTGTTGTTTGCCTACCATGCTGAGAAGAGTACAAAAATTCTACATGCAAGCACTGGTTGAATTGCTTATTAGCATCCAGTTGAGGCTTAAAAAACTTAAAGAGAAATTTCTGATTAGATTACCGTTTTCTCTTCCTTTTTCTTGTCACATGACATGTCTTCCTCTGAAGTAGCTGGAAGGTTTTTTGAGATGGGCATTCTAGCCACTTCTTTTGTGTTTTTTTCTAAAGAGCAAAAGTAGTTCCAGCCTTTCAACTCATAAAATTAAATAAGGAATAAGGATATGTATAGCATTATGTCCCCAGTGGACCTAATACCTTTTCTTTTTCCTTTTCCTGCAGGATATATTTTGGTGAAGTCCAACTGAGTGGCTTGGGAGAAGGTATGATTAGGCAACACACACAAACTAGAGCAGAAATGTTTTCCATACTTGCTAGCCATTTATTACTATTCTTAAGTGCCATAAGGAAAATTAAGTCTGAGGTTTACATATGCTTTTTATCTGGATCTACCGGTGAAAGGTTGTGTCATAAGGTGACAGGTATAATGGTGGTACTTTGACAAAATCTAGGGTGATTGATTGCCATTTTGACTCCAGTGATCCGTAACTGAAATAACTGAAGTCTGTTGATAAGGGGCAGGACTGGTAAAGGAGATCATGATTTACTCAGGAACAAGAAGCACTTCAGAGCAATATTTTAGACCAGGATAGGAAGTGACCTCAGAAGTCTTGTAGATGAAGCCTACCAGCAAGGCAACCTAGTGCTGCTGTTTTGTTATGGGTTCTATATGTGTCTTTGGAGTTCAGATTGCAAGGGATAACAAAAACACTATAGAAATAAGATAATGTAAATTCAGAATAGAAAAGTATGGAACATAAATAATCAGTGAAACTGATAATCATTCCTTAACCTTACAGGTTTCCAGACAGTCCGTGTTGGGACTGTGGGTACCCCAGTGGGCACCATCACTTTGTCTTGTGCCTACAGAATCAACCTTGCTTTCATGTCAACCAGGTGAGAAAATGTGGTCATGCCAGAAACTGTTTTACAATAATATACTATTAAATCCCTCATATTATGAGCCCCTAAATCTTCCCCTAATGCTTATCCTTTCCTGCTGAGATTCTCCTTCATGGAGAATACTCTCTCTCATGCTTAAGTCTTGCAGCAAGGGAAGTATTTGGGTAGCCGTGAGCCAGACTCTAGAACAACAAATTGTTGAAGCATGCTTGGAGTTGCAGGACTGAATTGTAAAGATGCCCTGGTCCCATCAATAGGCACAAGGGTTTTCTGTGAGGGCACCATGAATTGGGATGAGAGTAGAGAGAGGAAGCCAATAACAGCATTGCTTGTTGCCTTGCAGGCAGTTTGAGAGGACCCCTCCTATCATGGGGATTATCATTGATCACTTTGTGGACCGTCCTTATCCCAGCTCTTCACCCATGCATCCCTGCAATTACAGGTGAGGAAATACTGAGTTGAAGTCATGGGCCATGGTGAAGGCATCAATTATGCCCAAATACAGAGCCTTTTCCACTACTTGCTGACTGCATGGGAAGGGAGACTGGAGGATTAGTGTCAATCATATTGACATGGTTGAGCATATGAGGAAGGGTGACGTTTTTCTCCACACATGTAGAATACTGAGTGCAGCAAGCCCTAGTATTTTCCCAAATTCCTTACAGAAGCACTTGGACACAAACATCTTAATCTTGGCTGTCTTTGGGAATTTGAAAGTGTAACAGTTAATCCTGCTGTAGAACTATGTGTCCAGAGGCATGTATCTCCAGATATTTCCACTGGGGAAAGATCAGAGTTTAATTTCTCTTTGTAGATGGGAGGTTTGTCTTCTCTAAAATGCATGTGAGGACACTCAGATTGGGACCAGTGGTATTGTTTGACAATGGTTCTGTAAGCACTGAAGCCAGTAGCATTAGCTGGTATAACAAAACCTTTAGTTAAAAATAACAGAGGGAAGTGTTTCTATGTGGGGATAGAAGAAGAGTGCCTGGAGAAAATTAAAGTTTTCATACCTTGTTTTCCTCAGTTCTGCCAAGTAGATGAGAGCCCTTCATAATTCTCCTTTCAAATCCACCCAAATACTCTCAACCTCCCTGCAGTGTTTGTCCCAGTGTGTTTTACTATTTGTTTGTTTTAAGGAATATTTCCAGTTAGAAAGCTTTTCTTTTCTTGCTGCTTTAGAGCTGGTGAGGACAATGGTGCAGTATACCCCTCAGTAGAAGATTCCCAAGAAGTGTGTACCACATCTTTTTCCACCTCTCCTCCATCTCAGGTAAGAGAAACGAGGCTCTTTTAGATAGAACAATCACTGTTAGGGAAGTGCACATACTCCTACATCAACTACTGTGCAAACTGGCAGCCTCCTGCTGCTAATTAAAATTTAATGTGTGGGTTATTTATATTGTTACACTCTGAGTAAAACCTAGTTAGATACTAATTTCAACAAAATGCTAGAGCACTAGAAAGACTGAATTACTGAGAAAGATTAAAAGAACCTACTGCTGTAGCTGGGCTGAGATGTGCTTGCAGAGAATAGCAGTGTACTTATACATTCACATACTGATACTGCAAGAAGATGAATTCAAGAGGTTGATGCCAGGCAGCCCAAGTAGTGGGAACAGACTGACATTAAGAAAGAAACACTGAAATATCAGGAAAATGCTTACAGCACAGTCATATTTTCTGCATTGCAGAATGGAAAAGCAGGAAAAAGCCAAAAGCTGTATTTGTTGGACGATCTAAAACTAGTTGGGGCAGCAGGAAGAAGTATCAAATTGGGTCATACTATTGAACTAGCAACTTAATACTCTGTACTTCCACCTACCCATGAAAAGTTTCAATTTTAAGATAAAGAGATAATGGTTTCCTTCTGGATATCAAAAACCAGAAACTCCAATTCCTCCTTCTTTTACTGTCCTTAAGATACCTGACTCCACAATTCTGTATTTTGAAGACTTGGCCAGATTTCCAGTTGTCCTATAGCTTTAAATATTCAGGAATGTCCTGCCTTATTGTCCAGCCAAGCAGATGGCTTTGATCTTTAAAGACAATATAAAGACTCTTAATCTCTTTTGCTGTCGATGTGAAACATAGAATGAAGTATAATTGGAATGCTGCTCCAAACTGAAAGAATTTGCTATGGGTCTTTCCACTGCTTCAGAGGAATTAGTATGACTGGTTTAGCAGAATGTATTCTACTGTATGAATGAGATAGAAATGAGCTTTTCTTACGAAGCATTTTTGTGCCAAGTGGATTTTGGGTGACAGGACATCAGGCAATGTTGAACTAATCAGCCAGCACTCACGGTAAGTCTGATGGAATAAAGCTTTTCTTACTCTGCAATATACAGCTCAGGAGATGAGTTTGTGGCCGTGTCCTGCCTTTTCACAAAATGGGTTAAATGCAAAAGGTTTCATAAGGAAATTTCCACTGGCTTGCTTGTGCCAGTGTTCTTAACAGTAATAGTGTATGTAAATACATTGAAGCTGACATTTCCCCAGGGGACATGAAGCTTTGCTGTCACTGAGGGGAAAAGCTTTATGAAACCAGATGAACCTCAAGGATTCACATTAAGTATGAGCCTACATTCTTGCTTTTCCTGTGGCTCATAGTTGCCATATGCTGAGTGCTTATTTATAAAGCAACTGCCAGTCTTTGTTACCACAGTTAGAATTCTAAGGCTGTCTTGGCAGAGTGGTATCTAAAGTAAATTAGAAGGGGAAAAAAAGTTAATTTCTTTCTCCAGCTTTCTATATACAACTTAATGTGTAGGAAAATATTGGGAACTCTGTGGTTCTGTAGGCAAATTGTCCAAATCTCTGCCTGCCTTCCCAGTAGAAATGAGGCCTAACCTGCATGATACAAGGGAATAGGCGTTACCTTTGCCCTGTAAACTTGCATAGCATGTCTGTGTGTGTTGTGGAGTAGCTCAAAATTCAGGAGAAAGTCTGGCCATGGGTAATACCCAGGAATGAAGCTTTCCTAAAACTGAAAACTGTTGGTAGGAAAATGACTGGGAGAGGGTATGGGACTGAACCAGGTTTGGATTGCCCTTTTTGCATTAGTACACTCTGTGAGACAGTGTTTACTTCTGGACTGTCACTCCTGTTGACAGACTTCTCTCTTCACATCAGTGTATTTGAACTGCACCTTAGCCTGGGTCCCCTTTATTCTAAGGGTGCAGCACAGACCTGCCAAGATATGATCCCTCAGAATGCTGAAAGATTAGGAGTTTCTACGGATGGGGAGTATTGAAATACATGCAATTTGTACATTTAAAAAAAAAAAATTACTCTTGGCTTTTTCTGGCATCTGCTCAGCCTTCTCCTTGCTAATTGGCTGGTACCAATTCTAATTAGCTGTGGAACAGTCTCTGGCAGTTACTTTCTGTCAGTGTTCACTGGACTCTAAAATATTACCTGAGTGGTTCACTGAGATTGGAAAACAGTCAATTCTTTACAAAATGAATGTGCTTCTGGCAATACTGAAGACTTCTGCTCTATGCGTAGGTGTGGCTGCTGCAGCCAAAACCTCTTCACTAGCATTCAGTTCATCCAACTCTTCATAGTTCTTCTCTGAAGTCCTTCTCTCTCTCTTTCTCTCTCCCCCTCTCTCACTCTGTCTCTTTTCCTTGTTTCCTCTGTGTGTCTGTGTCTGTGCACAGTGTGTTTTTACTGTCACAAAGGCACATTTTCAGACCCCTCCTCCTGTGGTGACGGACACCTTGAAGGTCCCAGTGATGGGACTGGCCTTTTCACATCAAGTGAGTTGTCAGTAGAATATGCTACACATGGCCAGATGTAGTTCTGGTATGACAGAACATATACAGGAAAGTAGAAATTTGACAGTGTGGAATGTTGGTTGTGCATGGGAAAGGCTGGTGAACCCAAAATGGGCCAGGCATGTTATCGAGACTGGCTGCTTAAATGCCTTTGCAGATGAAGGTCTCCCAAAGACAGGACAAACACCCCAAAATAAACAACAGCTGTTGCAAGGATTTTTAGTGAAAGAGAAGTACTAAGGCACAGCACTGAGTGTTTTCTCTTAACAGCCAGTGTCCTTACAACGTGGACAGTCATTAGTGTTCCATTCAGCCTCATGTGAATAAAAGTGCTGTTCATCATTCACACCCCTGTAAATGATATGAGCATTGGCACTGCTGGAGTATCACACACAGAGCTCTGAAAGAAGTGTTCCTCTTGAGGTCAAGCAAGCTAAAACAGGAAGGTTTTATTTAATCTGACCAGCTAGATTTCTAACTGGGGTTTCACTGCTTCCAGCACTTCATTCCTAAGGCAATTTCACAAGGGTTAGCTTCCCAGTTCTCTTTACCTAGCACATTTATGGGACTCTCTATTCTTTGGCTGAAGCTATCTGAACAGGCCTTGAAGATCAGCTCTTTTAATGTGCAATGGGAGTGGGTTCAAACAGTTGATAATGCAGTTGCTTTGGGGAAAAAAATGTTAAATATTAGCTCTTTAGTAAGTCGATGATGGCATTCATGCTTTTTCCAGTATGCGAAACAGGCCTGTAGAGCAGAGCTTCCCTGTGACTGGATGTCAGTCATACCTTGCACAACCTCCTCCTATGTGTGTAGGAAACCAGTCTTGTTTTCTTGTCAAGGCTCAGACTTAGTCCCCTGCAATAAGAACTTTTTAGACTAATAACCTTCATTATTGATTGCAATGAAAATCTAGCATCCTTCTGCCAGCCTGAAATGCTGTGCTGTGCCTCCAACTTTTCCTGTTCCTTCTTCAGTGACTGATGATTATTCAGACTGGGGGGCATTTCCCTTTCCCTTCCTCTCTCCTCTCCCTTTGCCCTTGTTTTTTCTCTTCTTTCTTAGCTTTCCAGCTCCCGTCTTTCCTATCAGCCTGCTGCCCTGGGAGTTGGATCAGCTGACATGGGGTTTCCTGTACTCTTTGCTGGTGGCTTGAATGCTGCACACCCTCACCAGGTACTTGTAGAGGGTAGAACAACCGTGGCTGGTATTGCAACCATTTGTGTCAGTTGTACATCTGAGAGAGGCTTTGAAACTAGTGCATGCGTTGGTATCCTGTCAGGAATGAAAAGAATGTAAGGTAAATATAGAGAAAGCACAACTTGCACAGGAGCTGGCTCCTCAGCATCCCTGACTTCACTGGGGTAGGGGTCATGTGGAAAAACTACGCCAAAAGAGCAGGCAGCAGACCTGTTTGCCTGCACCAGCACGTCACTGATTCCAAACTTCAGCTTCTTACAGAGCTGCTGCTCCTATAGCTGTCCAAGCACAGCACTGTAACCTAGACATAGGGTATACTGACAGTCCTTACTGGCATATTTGCATCTGTTCATCAGACAATAAGTTGACAGAAGTTTTTTTCTGCCTGTAATAGTGCTGCTACATCAGAGTTTTGCTGACACAATGATGGTAGAATAGAATAGAATAAACTTATTTCAGTTGGAAGGGACCTACAACAATCATCTAGTCCAACTGCCTGACCACTTCAGGGCTGACCAAAAGTTAAACATGTTTTTAATTTTTGTCCATATGCCTCTTAAACACTGACAGGCTTGGGGCATCAACCACCTCCCCAGGAAGCCTGTTGCAGTGTTTGACCACCCTCTCAGTAAAGAAATGCTTCCTAATGTCCAATCTAAACCTCCCCTGGCGCAGCTTTGAACCGTTCCCACATGTCCTGTCACTGCAAACCAGGGAGAAGAGATCAGTGCCTCGCTCTCCATGTCCCCTCCTCAGGAAGCTGTAGAAAGCAATGAGGCCATAGCAAGAGGATATGATTTTTTCTCCCCGCCTGCCTCCTCTCCTTGAAGCAGAGGACCTGTGGACAGAGAGCTCTGCAGTGGAGAGGAGTGGAGTAGAAAGAGAATAAAAAAGAGTTTGTATTGTGATGATCACCTTCTACTTGACACTTCTCTCAGCCTCATGGGGGCTAGAGCCCAGTCACATGCCAAAGACCCCACAAGCTAGTCCCAATATGACAGAATCTGCTCTGTATTGCACTGTGGTGCTGGCCTGATTTTGAGATCTCTAACTTGACTGTTCCTTTCCATCTCAGTTGATTGGTCCAGGCAAAGAGGGGGGAGTTCCCCCAATTCCTAGCCAGCCTGCACATGGCACTCAAGCTGACCAAGAGAGGATGTGCACCCCACTGGATGGAGTCCACTACTCAGCAGCTACTCCTTCTAGTAGGTAGGTTGGTTTTAGATGGTTCACCATTTACACTAGCCCATTCATAATCCTGTTAAGATAAAACTTTCTGTTTTCACCTTTTTATCTATTATTTGTAGCATAACTACTGTCTTTCCATCCCCGAAAAAAACCTAGCAGCTTTCTCTGGGGCTTTTTTCAGCCTTTCTCCAAACAATGATCTCACCCACCTATTCACACCTGCTAGTCACTGTAACACCCTTGCAACTTCTGTTATCTCAACTTTAACTTTATTATCAATTTTAACTTTTTTTTAATCTCTCTACTGTTTTTGCTGACTGTAAAACAACAAGATGAAGTTAAGTTCACAAGCGAGTCTTAAATTCTCCAGAGACGTAATGTGAATTGTTACCAAAACCAGTTGTAGTTACTGCAAATCTGTTCACTATTTTATTAAGAAACTTTAGATGCAAAGTTACTTAAAAGGAAACACTGCAAGCTCAAATGGTCCTAAATCACGTCTCTCTCAGCTAATTAAATCCTTCCCTTTTTTTTTTGGTCACTATATTTATTTCTTGTGAAGTCTCTCTTGGGGTCATGTAGTTCTGAATCAGATATCTTAAGCAGAGACTTTGCTATGAGGAAACAAAAATTCATAGTTGCACTAGCACTTTCCTGGGTATGCTATCTAAGCAGGCCTCTTGCCATAAGACTCAGATAATTTTTTTTTTGTTTTAAATTTCTGAATACCTGTGGTAGGAAAAAAATGAGGTCATACAAATAACTAATAGCCATGCAGTGAATTAATCATACTGGCAGTGGCTGTCGTGATACATTAGACTGCTGCCTTTGTAATCTGAGTGACAGATACAATTCTGGTTCTTGCCCTCACCTCCTGACAGGTCTGCGACTACTGTGTTACTGAAAAAATAATAGTGATGAACAGGAATTGCTGTGAACATGCACATTCTGAAGTTAAAAGTCCATCTCCAAAAGAAAAGCATATTTCAGCTGGCAGCAACTTTTCATTGAACTGAATAGTTTTTGTCCAGCTTTAAACAAAAATCTGATTCCACAAGTATCCCACTCCCCTTTTGTGCTCATGACTGAGGAAGATGTGGTACAAGGACAGAGATTTCTGTTGTCCTTCTTCTAATACCAGGAGTAAACCCAGAAAAATTAAGGAGTCTTGTGAAGCATGTCATTTGTCCATATTGTTTGTGCAGTGAGTCACTAATTAGTCTATTTTCCTCCCCCAGCGAGGACACAGAAACAGTATCAAACAGCAGTGAAGGGAAGTGTGGCTCCCCACATGACCTTTTGGAGACCATCTTTATCCGGAAGGTGGGAGCTTTTGTCAACAAACCCATTAACCAGGTAACTAGCAGTAAATCTTCTCAGAGGGCACCATAATACCCTCCTTCTCCCATCTGTCCCTACACAGAGGAGCAAAAAGCACCACAATGCCAGGGCAACCCTGGAGACTGAGAGGGCATATTCCTGCCTGCTGCATTTCCCTACAAAGTCTTGTCATAGGCTTGTTTTTCATAAAATCCTTGAATCCTTTCATAATATCCGCTGAATTTGCCCCACTTTACCAACACTCTGTTTGGGTATGGAAGACTTGATACTCTACTTGGGTCTCACAATGATCTGCCACTACCACAGGTTCATGAACTGGGGAAGCTGGTAGCAAGCTTCCCTTCCTTGAAGGGACATGCAGTAGACCAGTTCATCACTAGTAAGCAAGCATTTAAGCTCAGCTAGGGCAGCTTAGAGATCTGCCCCGTTCCTAGGGCTGCTCTTCTAGGCCTTTTGGATGGATGAAGAATTGTTTGACTTTGTAGCGGTTCATTAATCCTTGCCTGTATTATACAAGATGTATATAAGCAATCCCACCTCAGGGTATGTATCTGCATTAGGTCAGCTGAGTACAATCTCTCTATTTTATGCCTTTTAAATGAAGTCGTCAGCCCCCTGCCTAGTTGCTGACATGATCTGGGGCAATTTTTAGCAGGCCTGACAAAGACTTTGAATATCCTTTTCTGTGCTGGGTAAGCAGAGCATCTTAGTGAAATTCTGTTTGCTGAATCTCTTCAGGTGACCATGGCCAACTTAGACATTCCTTTTGCCATGTTTGCTCCCAAGAATGTTGAGCTGGAAGATAACGACCCCATGGTAAGCCTCTTCCAGAGGTATAATATGTGCCTTCTCAGCATCCCTTATGCAACATCCATGCTATTCCCTACCTTGAATACACTTTGGTTTTTGAGCAAAGAACTAGTTATTATTTAGATTTGTTTGGTTTCAAGAAGTCTCCCGTGTTGAGTCTTGGGCTCTCTAGACATGCAAATAACAGTATGTGTTTGCTGCCCCTGCTGTAGCATGTGGTTATTGTCCAACCTCCTAACTGCCCCCACACTGTCAAAATACACAGACAGATATGATCATAAGATCAGTACTCACTTTGATTTCTTGGGCAGGTCAATCCTCCTGACTCCCCAGAAACTGAATCTCCTCTACAAGGGAGCTTACACTCAGAGGGCTCCAGCGGCAGCAGCACAGGGAACACCCATGACGACTTTGTTATGATTGACTTTGTAAGTGCCCTCATCAGTGCTCTCACGTAACACCTCCGTGTTAAATGGGCTTCAGGTGCTGGTACAATGGCAGATGATGTAAGAGTAGTTTTCAGTAGGGGTGGAAAAGACCCATGGTTCCAAACTAGAGCTTGACAGTCCCAAAACTGCAAAGACACTGATACTTGGAACCAACAGCTACAAATTAAATACTCTTTCAGTTCCCTACCAACACCTGGGCTCGGTGTCCTCTCTCTAATACCTAAAGGAGCCAGATTCCAAGGAAATGCTCTTTTCCAAGTGCTCAGGCAAGCACAGATCTTGGCTGTTCTTCAGTTATTTAATCTGCATTATTGCTACAACAGTTGTAATGCCAAGATGTTTACCGGTAGCAGGTAATGTGGCAAAAGGGAAGCCAGTGTTTCTGAATGGGAATTAACGGCAGCATCTTTGGTTCTAGAAACCAGCATTTTCAAAAGATGACATTCTTCCAATGGACCTGGGGACATTTTACCGTGAGTTTCAGAACCCCCCTCAACTCAGCAGCCTCTCCATTGACATTGGAGCGCAGTCCATGGCGGAAGATTTGGTATGGAACCCTGAAATTTCTGTTTGCGGGAATCATATGTACTTTATAATGCTGTCCCCATTCCTAGTTTGAAAAAAGTCGTTATCTTCATAGAATCATAGAATAGTTTGGGTTGGAAGGGACATTTAAAGGTGATCTAGTCCAACCCCCCTGCAATGAGCAGGGACATCTTCAACTAGATCAGGTTGCTCAGAGCCCCGTCCAGCCTGACCTTGAATGTTTCCAGGGATGGGGCATCTTTCCGCTCTCTGGGCAACCTGTTCCAGTCTTTCACCACCTTAATTGTAAAAAATTTCTTCCTTCTATCTAGTCTGAATCTACCCTCTTTTAGTTTAAAACCATCACCCCTTGTCTTATCGCAACAGGCCCTACTAAAAGTCTCCCCATCTTACAAGCCCCTTTTAAGTATTGAAAGGCAGCAGTAAGGTCTCCCCGAGCCTTCTCTTCTCCAGGTTGAACAACTCTCTCAGCCTGTCTTCACAGGAGAGGTGTTCCAGCCCTCTGATCATTTTTGTGGCCCTCCTCTGGACCCGCTCCAACAGGTCCATGTCTTTCCTGTACTTCTCAGAAGAGACACCCTGCCCAAAGGGGGTCCCTCACTAACTTGTTCCAGACAAATGCAGTTGTTTATGGCACACCTGAGCTGCTGAAAGCTGCTGCCGCATGCTCGCTGTGGCTGTCATTGAAACCCCCAAAACTAATCCTACCTCTGGCGTGTCAGACTTAGTGGCAAATTAGGCCTGATCTTGCAGCCTGAGCAGAGGTAAAATCCTGGAGTGGCTGGTAAAAGTCATGTCTGGGTAAGTAAGTGCTGTATTGGGCTTGCAGGCGTTGTAACATACTGTGGGGAAAAATGAACACCAAAGGCCAAGAGCTGCAAGTGACTCAATGAAAGCAGTGACACGAGCAGGTTATTGTGCTGCAGCTGGTGGTGGGAATTGCACAAGGCGAGGCCCCAGTGCACCTACTGTTCCTGCAGAACAAACACCCTCTGGGCAGGGTGCCCTTCTCGGGGTCACTTGCTGGATGCTGCCAGAGGACTCCTGGTTTTGTTGCACGTGGGAAGAGGAGCCAAGAGCAGTGGAGAGGGGTTGCATGACAGAATTTTTACCTTAGTGTGTGTGTGTTTAAAGCTTCCTTTTATCTGCTGTGAATGAGGCCTGATCTGTATCCTTCTTTACCCTTCCAGGATTCATTACCAGAGAAGCTGGCAGTCCACGAGAAAAATGTCAAAGAGTTTGATGCCTTTGTAGAAACCTTGCAGTGAAGCTGTTTTCCAGTTTTGCTGCAGCAGTTCTTCCTCCTCAAGGCACCCTGGAGAATGAGGTCAACAAATACCTGTATCGCCCCTGCTCTGCCTGTTGTCTCACTTTGACTAGTTCCTTCCATCAAGTGAGCTTTCTTTGATTGCTCTCTTCAATAGCAGATACATACAGCTCATCTGCTGATTTTCCTCAACTATACCACCGCATAGTTCTGGACCGCTTATCCTGCTCACAGTCGGTTTTGAATTTAAGACTTCAGTAGGGACACAGGAAATCAAACTCCAATGTATGAAACTTACTTTCTCCTCAGTCTCTGTTCTGTGTGGAGGGGCTTTGTGAAATGTTGCCATATGCTTCCTCCAAAGGTCCTGTGGTATAAGTTCCCTAGGTATAGCTTCTTGCTAACAGACTTTTTCCTACAGTCTCCGATCCTGTTAAAGCATAGAAAGCTTTGGCTCATTTCCAGGGTCTGTGAGTTCAGCAGATTCAACAGTTTTAAGTCCAGGACATCCATTCCGCAGAACGGGGCATTTCATCCTGACTTCAGTGTGAGTGCCTGGCGCCCAGGGAGAGACGTCAGCTTTGGGACCTGTGTAATACAAATTACCTTTGTTTTCCTGCTTCTAAGGAACTGGGTCTCTACACAGTCGTTTTGTGTGAGGCCTTCTGTTATGCTGGCTGATAAGCAGGAATGAAAATACAGAAGCGCTTTCCACATTTCCTTCCTGAGTGTACTGACACTCGGCCATGCTGAGTTTACCAGTGTTGACTGTTGGCAAGCCTGCACGTAGCAGCTGTGATGATGCTGAATTCATAGTCTCTGCTTCTGAAATGTAACTGTAAATACTAGGAATCCTATTTCTTTAGGGTTATGTAACTAGGAGTCTTAGTCCAAGATTCTTTCCTCTAACCCTTGCAAACCTTCCTGCTTTATGGTTAATAGATGATCTTAAGAATCAAGAAATATTTATTGCTTTTAAAGAAACCTATATTTAAAAGATGTTCTGTTTTCATGTAGTCGTGCGGGTCATTCTGCCCAGGATCACTGCAGACAGCAAGTGTGCCATGGAACCCTGGCCAGTGAGACTGGTCTCTCTTTGCAGGAAAATATCAAGATATTTATTTTCTAAGACAGACTTGATTATTCTAGTATAATACTCTGTTTTGGGGACTATGTGTCCATTACATCCAGTCAGGGCCCATTGATGGAATGAAATGCACACATCAGTGTAGTGGAGTGGCAGGGACTTACTTGGTAAAAAGCTGTATTCTGGTAGGCATGGATGAATTTGCAGTGTTCTTCAGCCATTCAGAAGGCAGCTTCTTTAAAGAAGCACATTTTTGGGGAGCTTATGGTACTTTTTAATCAGCTGGCTTTTGATTAGCTGAAATTTTATTTTTGTAATGATCTGGCTATCAACAGTGTGACTGGCTGGCAGTGCTCTGTGGCTGATTTGGCTGTTGTGTGTCTTTTGCCTGATGTAAGGATGGGAGGAGAAACAGTGACACTAAACAGAAACTTAGATAAGGTAGGTCTTCTTGTGGTTCTCTCTCCCCCTCCCATGTGTAACTAGAGTGAGCAACTGCAAGACCCCTTACTGTCCTAAACCACTTCTTTTTTTCTTTCTTTCTCCAGAAGTGGGGTTGTGTTGCCTCAGTACTGAGGAACCATCTTAATTTCCTTAGAGTGGCTGAGTAACCAGCCTTCCAATTAGTGCAATGTGGCAGTTTCTTCAACTTGGCTGCATTCTTAATTGAAAGAGATTGCTAGCAGCTGATGGGGGAACCCCACCTCCTCTCTAGAACACTATTTCTGTGCCACTGCTATAGCAAGGAACTAAGTTCAGAATGGAGCTTATTGTAAGGTCAGAGCAACACAATGCTTTGTACTTTACCAGCTTTTTTGTTGAGTGATGTGTTCAGTGGGAGGCCATGTGAGCTCTAAAACTCTACGTAAGAGCTTTATTGAAGGAAGGCTACCCACCAGAACCTTTTTAGCTTACTCAACCATTTCAACTTTTCAGTAACCTCACAGAGAAATTGTTTAGTCCTTGCAAAATAAGATGCACAAACATTTAAGAAAGCTTCCAAGATAAACAGCTCACATGAGTGCTTAAGTTACATGGGCTTTAACAAATACTTGATCCCCGCAGCCAGAGCCCGCCTCTTTTACAGGTGGAAAGGGTCGCAGAAGGGTGCAGAAACACAAGGAATTAATGGATCAGCTGGCTCTCACCTCTGCTCAGGAAGTTGGTCTCTGCCACCTTGTAGGAAGTAGCTCACAGGCAGGTGGTTGCTGTCACCTTTCTCTTAATGTTACAGGCTGTGCTTGGGAAAGTGATACCATCTGGGCTGCAAAGCAGCAGGGATGGGGTAAAGTGCTGGTTCACACTGGATTCATGGAGAAAAATAGACTAGGTTGAACTTCATCTAGCCAGTGCTACTGCTGTCCTCTTCTCACACTGCCAAGCTGCAGCGTTGGCAGAAAGCATGCCATTCTTGCTAATCCTGTCCAGGAGGCCTCCTGAGCCAAATACTTGTGCTCATTTGTTGATGCAGTTCCTAACATAGCTACAGTTCCCACATCTTGTAAGGCAGAACGTCAGTGTGGCACGTTTTTTCTACTTCAAAAGACTGGCAATTCGCCTATATAAGCTGCTAGTGTTGAGCTGGATGGCCATAGCAATAAAGAGATTCTCTAGGGCTGAGTTATGTGCCTGTTTTCTGGACATTCCTCAGTTTCAACACGTAGTTGCTACATCTAGGCTCCAAGTTCCCTGACCACTGCACAAATACTCTGCTTCAGGAAAGATCTAGCTGCTGCTGTGGCCTGCCACAGATTGTGTTATGATGGCTGTTTATTTTAGCAGCTGTCTGCTCGATTCTATATTAAGGACAGTATGTATGTAGCTGCTGATTTACAGACACTTTGGGTGAAGGGGAAGGCTCCTAAATTGTATTGTTTTGGAAACAGTCTCCAATGTACTTCAAGTATTCAAAGAATTTCCAATAAAACTTTTACGTAAGCAACACACTGTTTGTGCTTTTCTCCACCTGTGCTGACAGGTCTGGGACAGTCCCAACATCTCGCTCTTTCTCCTCCAGGAAACAGGGTGGCCAGAGAGCTGCCTGTCAGCGAGTGCAGGATGGAGCAGGTTGCTGCCTCCAGCGGAGAGGCTAAAATGCACTGGCGTGTTACAGTTGGAGTAGTCAGCAGGATCCTGGTGAGACCACTTTACTGGAAGGAAGGCAGCGAGGAAAAGACAGAATGGATGCCTGGCTGGTCCCAAATGCAGGCAGGGGGAACAGTCACACAGTGTTTGGCCCTGGTGACCTCCGCAGTTTGTTGGGAAACTGAATTATCTGGATGTCCTGCCCCAGCTGAAATATCAACTTGTCTCCAAAAGAAAGGGGTAGGAAAAGGAAAAAAAAAAAACAAAACAAAAAACACCAGCAGAATTTGCATTGTACGTGGTTGCTACTACACGCTTAAAAGGAGTGTGGGAATGTTTTGATCTGATGGAAGAGTTAGAAAAGACATGTAAGGTGTAGAAAGAACTAGTGTGGGCATCCCAGCAGCAAGAAATGCTGGTGAAAGAGCATGCTGCTTGCAGCATGTAGTTCATGCCTGTCTGATAACCAAGCTTAACAGCTTAAAGTTAATCTTGTATCAACACCTTTAAAGGAAAGACAAGATGGTAAAAATCTATGTGTAAATATAACAACTGCTGATTTGAGCTGCAGTGTAAAGGGTGTCTGGTTATTATTAAGAAGAGAGAATGGATGAAATGGCAGGAATGGAAAAAAAAAGAAAAATGACTGCATATAGTGGAAGCTTCTATGAATGGAAATACTCCAGCTCGGGGAACAAGGATAACTATAAAAAGCAATCTTCTTAATCTTATCTTCAGGAGTAACACAGTAAACTGAGTATCCCATTGCAACCTTATAGGTACTGATCCATCTACATTACATGCATGTGTATATGTGTGTACTTACAAGTATCATTTCATGCACTTACAAGAGACGCTACACAATGTGGGGAGAGAGAAATTGCTGGCAAACTTGCATAAACTGTCCTGTGAGATCTGGGCCTTACTATAGGGCCTTCAGTATCTACTCTTTTCACCACGTCACCAGTAAGGCTAGGGATTGGATAAACCATCAGCAAGCAAGTGAAAAACTTACAAACACCAGCAACAAAGTCATAGAATGATGATTAATCACCAAGGTCATGAACAATCAAATACCATCCAGTAGTGAGCCTAGTGTATGTATAAAAATAAAAATGTTCTCAGAATAATATCCTTAAGGCCCCAGAGCAGCTACACATGAAAACACATCCAGCTGCAATGGTGTTTATGCTGTGTTAAGTACTGTCCATGTGGCTGCACATGGCTTACGTTCTGCCAACTACAACCCCTGTCAGGGATGGATCCACCTGCTCCCGAGCTCCTCCGAGGCCAGAGGAGATGTTGGCACAGCAGAGCCTCAACAGCAGCAGGTCACTGTGACCAAGCCCCGAATGGGACCAACTGCTGCACTCACAGGAGGTGTGAGATACTGCTGTATAGTCAGCTGTGAACCACACTGGCCCCAGGACAGGGGAGTAACACAGTCCAAGGCATGGGAAATCACAGACTGTAGCCAAAAGCACCATCCACATGAAAAAGCCCCAGAGAAATAATTAGTAAACCCCTCAACTCTAGAACTGGAGTACTGTCCAGTAAGTTACAGCAGGCAAATAAATTAATAAATCAGAGTACAAGGACCATATGCAAAGTATTACCTGTGAACAGATGCCAAAAATACCTCTGCCTTCTGGTATATGGCTGACAGCTTGTCACAAGTCACGCTGAATAACATCAACACGTGGAAGGAGAATTGGCAACACTGGGAAGCCCTTAGCTGGATGGCTTATCAGTAATAAAAACTGAAAAGCAGCACAGTTTTAGAGATGCAGGTGTTAACATCAGCATTAACACATCATCCAGATGACAAGGCCAGTAGCCAGGGCTCAAGCTACTGCCGGATGGTGATGCTTTTAGCTCCAGTGCTCTGTTCTCTTCTCACACATCGAGGAGTTAGTGATCCATGTAAGTCGAGATGAGAACATGCAGGCCTCTGCTGCACATATCACCTGGCCACAGTATAAACTTAGCCAGCTAATCCTAACTGGGGAGCTTGCAGGTGGCTCCCACTTGGCACCTGGTGATACCACAACCTGTGCAGCTGCCTGGGTCCGCCTCTGGGAAAGGGCAATCCTAGGTGGATCGCTCATCATGACAGGGAGACGGTAACACGGAAGCCCAGCCCTGTTCAGGAAAGAGCCAAACTTGCGGTACTTCATTTTTGTTTTAATTCTGTTTCCAGCCCGAGGCTCCTGCAAACTAGTATTTCTTCCCAGAGTTAACTCACATAGGAAGCATTTCATACTCACTTTCCTCCCTCTCCGCATGGTTGTGGTTGGCAGCATAGCCAGCCTTACTTCTCTCTTGTAGATGTGCCACAGCTGCTGCCACGTGACAGACACACCTGTATCTGGGATTACATTTTTACTTTTATTGAAATACAAAAAGTGCAAACTGTGAAATATAAGATTGGTGCAGATTAGAAGGAAATAAACAATGTGAACCATGAAAACCCCAGCCCTGCACCTGATGAACATCAACAGAAAAGAAAACAGTGAACACGAGCAACAAAAGCAAAGCCAAAAATTTTGCGCAGGAGCCCCTGCGCATAGAAGAGGAAAGAGGGACCAAAAGGGCCCTCGGCTCTCTCAAATTAGCAAAAATTGCCACAAGGCATCCAGATGGCCCCAGCCCCCCTGCACCACACAAAAGCTCTGGTGTCAGGACATAGCTTGGGCCAGGGAGCAGGGAGTGATCAGAGGCCGTTAAGACAGCAGGAGGCTTAGCAGAGGGGAATGGTCTAGGTGCTAAAAAAGCAGAAAGTTGAAGTGGAGCAAGTACCCCCACAGGGAGAAATCGCTAATAGCTAACCTGAAAGACGAGGCAGGGAAGAGACCCTTGGGCAGCTCTACAGCAAGGAGAAAACCGACAAAGACCAGCGCCCTAATCAGATACAGCCCCCCACCTATACAGGGCAGTGAAACCCAGCCCAGCCAGCACCCTGCCTGTGTGAGGAGGCTGACCAGGCAAGGGGGGAATTTAACTCCCTGGGCTGCAGGCAGGCGCAGGCCAGTTCCTTGCTCAAGTCACAGGAGGGATATTTCAGTACAAGGCATTCAGGAGAGCAGACTGCAGAAGCAAAGCAACCCTGGTTACTGTGCCTGCTCCAGGGCTCCCAGCAGCTCCAGCACGAGGAGCAGCAGAGAAAAGGGGATATTTACACTGGGTCCCTTCCAGGATTTGCATTTTCCCACCATGAGCAGTAGCAGCTTCCTGAACACCCTCCAAATCTGCTCCCTGCAGGCACTGAACTGGAGCAGGCTTTTATCCCTGCCTGCAGGGGATGCACCAGTCTCCATTTTGCTAAAAAAGGAAACATTAGTTCAAGAATTTACTAAAAAAAAAAAAAAAAAAAAGGCCAAAAAAAAAAGCACCCACCAAACTCCAGCCAGAACACGGACACTTGCAGCAATCCCTGCTCACCCCCAGCACTGCTCCTCTCGCTACAGGACAGGGAACAGTCCTTGCTGCTCTGCAGGGCTGGAACGTGCCACCCTCCCCAGGGAGCCAAGGCCTCGTGCCCTGACACACAGGCACTTCCCATTCCAAGTTGCCAACCTTGGGTTTGTTTGTCCCAGGAGAAGTTAGCTGCGTTTGCCTTTTCTCTAGGGGGATATAAGCAAGGCCAGTGTCAGCTGCAGATAGAGTCAGAGCACCAAGTCTTCCCCCATACCAAAGCCTACACAGAGCGGGGTACCTGCAGGGAAAAAGGGGCTGCAATGGGCTCCCTCAGCCTCCATGCTCCTCCCGGGCTGTCCAGAAAGCCTTCCCTCTTAAAACAAACACTGGGACAAGTACACCTCTCTCCACACTGTCCATCCCAGGAGATTACTCCTCCACAGCACATCAGCCCTGCTAACTTACTGTAGCAGAGATCACAGGTGAATTAGGAGCTGACTATCCCTACCTCCAAAACATTTATTTGGTTACTGCTGTGAATTGTTCAGGCTGAAACAATTCATAACCTGGCCAAACAGGGAAGACTCCTACTCTTGGCAGTGGGAGACTAGGCAGCCTTGTAGCCTCCACAGGGCAAAGTCCCCCAGTATCTAGAAGGGATCAGAGCCAGCCCTCTCCTACAATATCTCTTGCTCCAGCCTTAGTAATGCTCACTGTTCCCACCCACGTGTTGGTGTGCCTCCTCCGAGCCAGCTGGCTGGACCTGTGCTGCCCTGCAGAGCTGCCTATGTTTGCACCCATCCCCATTCCAGAGCTTAGCAGAAAAAGCAACTTCCATAATTCCTGCAGCAGATGTCACTTATTTTGATTACAACTGGGGCACCAGCCTTTGGTCAGTGTTAAAGCCAGACTAAAATATTATGAAAAAGCAAATTCTATTTAGCATCCAGTAGCTTTTTAAAAATTAGTCCTGCTTGGTCCAAAAGATTTGTCCCTGTGGCCAGATGCAGCAGGGAGACCTGGCCCAGGCATGCAGGGCACAAGTTAAAAAGATAAAAACACACCAGTGAACTAAGGCTAGAAGCTCCCTGCTAACACCCTGCCAGGCCCAGGCTAAGGAGAGGGATCTCTTTTAGCTCAGGTAACGGGAATGCTGCAACCCAAAACCAACAGTGATGCCCTAACAGTATTGCAGCTGCTTTCGGCCAGGCTCACCCCGCCCTGAGCCTGCTTTGCAGACAACC
Organism: Buteo buteo; assembly: GCF_964188355.1. Lineage (NCBI taxonomy): Eukaryota > Metazoa > Chordata > Aves > Accipitriformes > Accipitridae > Buteo > Buteo buteo. The sequence continues at coordinate 44,121,015 of NC_134176.1, forward strand.
CGATCTCACCAGCCGTGCCCAGAGCACACAGGATGCATCTAACCAGGCTTCCAAGGTAGCATGGAAGGAAGGAATGAACCGAGGAGGAGATGGGGCAAAGGCCCTTGGCATGGAATAGCTGTTCCCTCACAGCTTTGGCACATGAGCACTCAGCACCTGGACAGAAATTCATAACCCAGGCCTGATGCACTCCAGGGTGAGTGTTAGCCCCAGTCCCTAGACCTTCCCTAAAGGCCATGCTCTCACGTGCTGGGGAAAGGTCTACTCAAAAAGACAACTAACCAAGGCGGTCTGTGCCAGTCAGCACAGATACACATGCCTGACAGAGGAGTAAAAGGCCTTGTGCTGCTGCCACAGGGAAAGGCAGTGATCCTCTTAGCATTCAGCGGTTCAGTGCCACTGGGGCACTGGCTCCCTGCCACCCAGGCTCACCAGCTGTCAAAGAGCCCCAGCCAACCTCTCCCTCCCCGCACAGCCAGGTCTGGCATGAACCTTCCCAGCCGGGCTGGAAATGCTGCTGGAGGGACAAACACGCCCGAGGTGGGTAACTATGGGAGGCACTTCACCCACTACACCCCAGCAAACACGGACTAGTATCTGGAGTTGGTGATCCCAGAGGGGTCTGGGCTAATTCAGCTTCCTTGTATTGGAGTCTGACAGGTAATACAGCCCATGTGCCGTGAGCCTGTCCTTCACTTGCCTGCCAAAAGCATGGGGTCTGGAGTGGGTGTTTGCAAGTGCAGGACAAGCTGCTACCTGAAGCACATGGGCTGCCTGGCTCCCTTCCCTGCTTTAGGTGCCTCTGGGGAAAGGCAGAATGCACATCCAGTGCTGAGAGATGGCACTCGCAGCAAGAACATCTCTGCCACAAAACCCAGCAAGCCTGCCCTAGCCCAGACAGCCCAGCTGAGGCGAGGGGGGGGAGCTGAGGCTATTGGGAGCTTAAAGAAAGAAGATCTTTGCTGAGGAAGGGACCAGGAGGGCAGAAAAACTGCACGTGAGGGAAGGAGGAAAGGAAGGCAGGTCATCTGATAGGGCAGCAGACTGGTGATGAGCCCTGGAGGAGCTGCACAGACTGGCAGGTGGGTTAGGACTCCACTCTCGGCAGCTGGGAGACCAGCTCCCCTCCCCATCCGGAGCAGCAGGTCTCCTGCTTGCTTACGTACACACTTTCTCCACCATCTCCACAGCCCTCGCTCTGCTCATCACCCAGAGGATCAATGGTCCCTTTGCGCTGGAGACAGCTTGGTCACAGCTCCAAGACAAGGTGGGAAAGAAGGTGGAAGGTGGGCACAGTGTGCTGGTGTGGGCTGGCCTGGATTCAGGCCTCCACATCCTCAAAGAGCTCCTTCTGGTGGTCCAGCAGGAACTTGGTAAAGGTATTGATGGGGTTGATGGCTTTTAGTGTGATGGCTACATCTTTGGCCCACAGCAGATTTGGGCCAAACACAACTGCCAGGTTGGTGTTTGTCATCTTGTTTCTGTCACTGTGAGCAGAGACCTACGTGGGAAGGAAAGAGACCATTGTGAATCCTACAGAACAATACAGCAGCTGCCCTCTACCCTCCCCAAAGCCAGAGCTGACAGACTCCCAAGGGCAAATGGGAGGAGAGAAGCTGAAGGCCCAGTGCCAGAAGGCAGCTGGGGGGAACACACATGACATCCAGCATTCAGGAGGTGAGGAGCAGCATCTTGCCATTTGCCACTACGGATTAACCACCACGCCATACCATAACAATAGGACTAACAGCACTGTCGGCCAGTATCTCCACAGTCCAGATCACCACTCAAACCAAAATGATCTTCCCTCTTGCTAGAATAGCCTTGCAGTGGCTGCCCTGGCAGCAGAAAGATCTGTAGGGCGGATCTGAGACCTCTCTTCTAGTCTAATCTTCTATTCAGATATTTTGCAGTTGTACCTCCACCCTGGGGAGCTTCCAGCCTCCGTAGTACAGACCACACGGGCTTACTGCCTGCCTGCACTTCTCAGAGTTATGAGAAGCAACTGCTTAGGCTAATTCATCATGATCATTCTTGATCTCTGTATAACAAGAACATAAGGTAAAGAAAGGCAATTTCCTAGCTTTAGACTTATTGCCTCTCAAAGGCAAAGAGGGAGCAGGCAGTCAAAAAGCTGATGCAAGGCACTGACAACTGAACTAGAATATGACTGCCCACCTTCGGAGCAGCTCACCTGCACCAGAAAGGCTGTCAGTAAACGGAGCACTTCGTAGTTTTCTTCTGGCAGAGTCTGGAGTGTTTTGCGAACAACATCCACACGATTCACCTCTTCTACACCTAAAAATCAAGAGAGACAGGACAAGCAAGTCCATGAGGAATCCTCAGCACCCACCTTGATGAAAGCCCTGTTTGCAGTCACAGGGTATCCCACGCAGAACTGCCCCCCCTGCAAAAGATATCTTTGCCCTTGGCCAGTGCAACATTCAAGGAGTAGCACACTCTTGTTACAACTCACTCTGGAAGCTGACAACGTGGCTGTAGAGGCCAAAAGTGAGGAGGGGCTCAGGTAGCTCCCTCAAGAAGGTCTTGAGAATCACAGCAGGGAGGTGGACATCTTCATACTGCTGGAAATCTACAGGCACACCTGAGAAAGTAGAGCAGAGACTCAGTGCTCACTGACCAAAGTAGGACCTCCTCCAAAGAATGGTACATAGTGGTCAGAGTCCAGAACTAGGGAAGCAGTATTTTAAAGAAGACAGAGAGGGTACTGAAGCAAAACATCTTCTAGCAGAGTGGAAAAACATGTCCCAAAAGCATATGCAAAGCACTGCTGAATCCAGCACTACATCTTTAGAAGTCATCAAATGCAACAGATGACCAAGTTTCTTCCTGGTCATCTCCAGTCCCTCCAGTATAACCAGACCAAGATGGTATATCCCACCCCGAGAAACAGGGAAATTTTCAGGAAGGAAAAAGGCAGCAAGAGGAACATCAGTGGGAAGCAACATGCTTTCCACGCAGCAGAAGTGTCAGATGCTTTTCCCTTGCAACTCAGGCCATACCCTGGTGGGGCCTCACCTAGAGGCCTATCAGAGAAGGACAGGAGCCATGATAGACTAGTTCCAACACAATTCCAGTTGGACAGTAGTAGTTCAGGAATGAGAGGGGCTCTGCTGAGTTTGGGTACTTACCCATGTTGTATTTTTGCTGCACCTCCCTGACAACCTGTGTATTTGCTGATCTCCGGAAAATCCCCTCTGTAGCAAGAGCTGTGAAGTGAGAACAGGTGGAGAAGAAAGATCAGTCATGTGAGTCTCTAAAAATGCTGGTCTTAATCACAAATCCATGCTGTGGGGCATTCAGACAGATGTCAGCAAGTCCCTTTTTTACAGTATGGCAATTCTTTCTGCTTCTGCTACCAGGCAAAGGACACAACGAGCAGTTTGCTGCTCTTATACATGGGGCAGTATGGACAACTGGAAGAAAGAGGCCTCCTAAGCCCTGCACAATCTCTCTTGAAAGCTAACTCACCTAGTTCAGGCCTTTACACCTTATTCTAGACTGCTGTTCTTCTTTATCTTACCACACTCTGGATGGGAACTTAGGTGGAGGAGAGACCACTGACATGGAATTAAGAGGGGCTGCACCTTCCCCTGAACACTTACCATGCTCCTGCAAATGAGCAATGGTGTCTCTGACCACCAGAGGAACAGGAGACTGATCAGGGTTCTTCTCCCTGAGACTGTGGGAAGAGACAAGAGTTTAAAAATGACTCGTCCTCCCTGCCCTGCATGCAGCCCCTGAATCTTGAAGATGCCCCCACAAGCTCTACCACATAGGATTTTGCTATCCCAGTCCCTGGTTCGTCCATTATTCCAGCCTTCTCTCCTCTTCACCCATTATCTACATCATTCACTGGAGCAAGTATGAGCTCATTACTACACCACAGGAATACTTCTCTTCTGTAAAAATCATAGCCTGTAGATGCCAGGGCAAAGGGGTTCCCAGAAGGCAAGGCTGCTAGTTATGAATCAGGTGAAAAGGATTAAGCTTCCTTTTTACTTCCCCATAAAAGAGCAAGGGCAGAAAGCTGACACACGAGAGAAATATATATGGGGTAAGTTTACCCTCCCCACTTCTGTAATGGAAGATATATCAACCCAATGGCTGTCAGGGAAGACCTAGTGATGCCGAGGTGTTTGCTGCCACCCTCACATGGGATTGACTATACCACTTCATAGCATGGAGCTGTTCACCCCTCGCAGGCTACTAACAAGCATCATGGGAGTTACATTTGGAAATGTTGTGTTGAAGTTGGGGAATGTGCTCCCAGATTGCTTCAGAGGATCTGTCTGGCCACACAGTACTGGCTCCTCCTCATTTGCCGAGAAGGCAAAAATCACACTCAAAGTTAAAAATACTTGCAATGCTTAGCCAGTATCACTAGCCCTTGCCAGTGTTTGTGTTTGCCTGTGTCACCGTGCAGGAATGGGGGGGATGGGAATCAGTACAAGGGTGAGAAGTGCTTTAAAAATAGAATTTATGATATGGAACAAAATAAGTAACAGATCTGCAGCACTGCTCAATCAAAATAGCATAGCCCTAAAGACACCTCCATCAGCCTCCTACAGACTTGCTTTGCTTAAAGGAAGTTTCTAGTGGCATAAAGCCATCCCCATGGCCCTTATTTTCCTCCTCCCCTAGTGACCCTTAGTTGCAGAAAAAAATCTTATCCTCATTTAGATACAATCTAGCCAGGGAATCAAGAGGGTGGAACTGAACTGAGTCAGTCAGGATCTGGACATGAGTGCAGAGTTCCTCAGAAGAATGATTAAAGCTTTGTAGGTAGTCTGAACTGCAAGAAATTTTACAGCCATTTTTGCTGCTGTTCAGTTGTAAATACAGTGACCTCATATCAAGCAAGTCAGGGCAAAAGCAACACAATCCAGAGATACTCACTGCTGGAGCGAGACTCCAAACTGCTGGTTTGGCAGTGGTGGGCGCGGGGGTGTTGGCTTCTGGGGCACTTGTGAAGGTTTCTGCAGAGATCTCAGATATTCATCATACCTGTAGCAAAACACAGACTAGTAAAGAGCCACTCCACCTCCCAGAAAGAGCACAAACCCAGCGCTACACTTGACCCACTGCACAGCCAGTGGTAACAGCTCGGGCCTAGCATGGTTGATTCCACCTATGCAAAAACGGGACAGGCAACTCTGGAGCATAGGGGCAACAAGAACAAACATCTGGTTGCCAGAAAAAAGCAGGGAGAAAGGAGTATCTATCTGGAATCAGAAGCTGGAGTAGTTGAGAATGACAGACAGCATGGGCAGGAGGCCAGGACAGCACTGCTTGTGATGAGACAGTTGCATGTATGTGTTAGGGACAGGGAATCAATCTGGTAGGACCGAGATTGTGGCAACTTTGGGAAGCCCCAAAGACAAGCTGAACTGTGCAGAGTGAGCAAAGCAGGTGCCCAGATGCAGCAGATGCACACCACAAGCTCCAGGTCAGTGTTAAGGTCAGCACCTTGCAGAAAGCCCCTGAGGGGTGAGTGGGAGAGGCAGGATTGGTGCTCCACTGGAGGAGGATTTTTAACTCGAGGACAGAACTGGGCACTGGGGCTAAGGACACACAGAGAAGAGCATGGAGAGAAACAACAGTCAATTTGTCACCACTCCCTCCAAAACCACTGCCTGAATGGAACAATCTCTTCCTCCCCTTGCCATTCCTCCAGAAAAGTCTCCCCTCACAGAGCCCTAAGCAAATAGGAGACAGGCAGCATTCTCACTTCAGCACTTGGCTTGGGATCCCCAACTGTTCCAGCTTCACATACTCCTCCAGCTCACTAAGGAAGTTCACATAAAAAATCTTTCGTCCAAACTTAAAGCTGAAAAACAAGAGAAAAGTAGGTATGTGAGGAATCAGGAAATTCAGTATCAGAATGGACTTTTCACAGGCAAGGAGAGCAGGGGTCTGCAAAAGACATCAATGGGGCAAAGCGGCAGGTATGGCTGAGCAGCAGAGATGTCACCCACATAGCTCTCCAGCTCCATATATTTTACCAGGAGATGCCAAGACTTTCCAACTCATGTTAGAAGCCCTAGCAGCAGCAGGCTTCCTAAAACGCTAGATTTCTCCTTCCTAATTTCAGCAGCAGGTTTTGTTTTCAATTATTTTACAGAGTTAGAATTTCAGCATGAACACAATGAATTAAGTATAATTTGGACTGACTCTCACTTCCTTTTTCGTTATTAGCAGAGCCTGCAACACTTTACTTCTACTTAGCTGGATAAAAAGGGAGCAGCACAGAACTGCAAACTCTGTAGGTTCCCAAAGCAGTACTTCTTGTGTCTGAATATTTCTGAGCTCAGAAATAGGAGAAGATAGCATAGGGTGAGAGACTTCAGGGTAGGCTTGGCAGCCTGCGCTCATCTTGTACCCCACTGAGAATGCCCCATTATTCCCCTGCAGTCTGAGGATGTGGGTGAGCCTCCTATAGCGCTTCCTACCTGATCAGAGGCTTGAAGAGAATCAGCAGGGTCTTGATGAACATGGTTGGGTGCACAATATACAAGGCTTTGATATTCTTCTTGTACCTGCCAAGAGAAGCTAAGTAAGGATGAGCTGCACGTTAAGCAGAGGAGCCAACCTTTCCACAAGATTAAGGCACCCTGGGTGCTCCATTCCTTTTGCACCGAGCCTCACCACTTGCCAGCACCCACGGCCTCTGCTCTCCCATGCTTCGTAGCTGTGTCAGGCTACTCAGCAGCCTAAGGGCACGCTCTACTGTATTCCAAGATTCACCAAGAAGCAGTGAGCAGCCTCGTCAAGAAGCAACAATTACACCATGTGGCTGACACACTTGCCCTGGTCCTGGTTTTGCTGCTTGCCTGTTGGCCTAAAGGATGTAACTACAGAAGGAGCTGTTTATCCCATGGATTCAGCCTGCATTAAACAACAACTCACCTCAATAAGCAGCAGAAATAAGTGACAGTAAATTATGATCACCAAGCTACATGGGGGGCCTGGGGAAGATCTTCTGTGTTAGGCTACAGAACAGCATGTTATATCCTTGCTTGCTGCAGCCTTACTCACTTGCGATCAAATTCCCTGTAGGCATCCCGCAGCCAGCTCAGGGATGGCTTGTTCTCACTGGTCAGGCCATGGTGCAGGTACACCAGTGTGTAATCACTCTCCACATACTGGTCCAGCGTGAATTTCAGGTACCTGAGAAGAGACAACTGCTGAACTTGCTTCATGCTCTGCCACAGAGGCTCTTCCTCCCTTTGGGACTCATTTTGTGTGCCATAACAGAGGATTTGCATCCCCAGCAATGGAGGTAAGCACTTTGGGAGGATGTGTCCAGCTAAAGAAGTTACTGCAGATAGATCTGGCCCCAGGAATCCAGCACCTGGGAATTATGTCAGGCTTAAGAAGTTAACAGCAGCCTCCTACGATGCTACTCACCCCAGCAGTTTCACATGATCAAGTTGATGACTTGGGGGCATCCGGCAGGCACTGAACAAAATGACTTTCCTTCCGTATTTGTCATCACCTGCAGATGAAATGCCAGAGATTACAGGGAGTTTAAGGACTACATTGTGCTCTTGGCAGCAAGGGGTAAACAGAGAATGGGAAACTGCCATAACAAGGCAGAAGTCTGGATTGCCACAACTGCCAGGAAAGCTAAACCTGATTTTCAGCAGAGTTACCATGGGCCTAGTATGGAATCAGAAACCCGAACACCAAGGGCCAGGTAAGTCAACAACGCAAGTGGAAAATAGAGTCCATGCTGCAGCCCTGAAAGAAAAGGAAGGATTGGCAGCCAGGATGCCTCAGGACACATAGGGATGGAGGCCTGAGGTACAGAACAGAGCACTCAAGAGCATTAATCCTGCAACGGCTGTCCCTGGGCACTGCTCCTGATGCACATGTGCCCAGGGAGACACAGGGAAAACTGCCCCTCACAGGCACAACCACCACTCCTTCCGACCTGCACACAGTCCCAGACTAACTGCTTGTGGTCTGGTGCATTTGTTTCATGCTTCACCTGAAGTTTAGTCCTGCACACAGAACAAAGTCATTTCATACCCTGGAAACCAAGATATTCCTAGAAACAGGGCAGTCCCAGCCACATCCCAGAGATGAGAAGCAAGCATCATCATAAGCCTCTTCTACAGAAGGACCAAGTAGGGCTGCTGGATTCTCCAGGGGGATTGCAGAACAAGCTGTTCACCGCTTCCTAGATTTTCCATCCACAGAGATATTTTTCCAATCTGAACTGGATGGAGCTTTAAAGTGCAGCACAACAAAGCATTCTATGTGAAAAAACAGCAGAAAACAGTCCCCATCACACTGGAGCCAAATAACCCATAAAGCACCCTCATCTTGGGGAGGGCACTCTCAGCCACCACTTGAGGCTTCAGAGACAAGCAGCCAAGTTTTCTCCAAAGCAAGTCTTCATAGGTCAGTGGACTTCTGCCAGCAGAGATCTCAGCCCTGTGAACAAAACCTGAGCAGATGGGCATGGACAAGCTTAGTAGACATACTAGGGGGATTGAGAGATTAGGTAAGTAAGAACCAGGTCACAAATCTTTCGGACACACAGAGTTTGAGGGAAAGTCTGGTTCTCTCCCAGACACAACACCCAATCCATTTCCATAAGGATTACTTGCTTTTTAGCACCAGTGGAGATGAAATGGTTCCTTTAGTGTGAAGGGTTAAAATCTTCCCATCTTTCTTGCTATTCACCTTGCTCCAAGAGCTATGTTTTCTTGTCAAGCAGAAGGAGCACAGAGCAGTGGAAGGGGCTACTGAGGTTATACTCAACACCACCCTCCTTCCACCCCCACGGCACAACCATCTCATACAGACCACAGCACAGAAAAGCAGCAAGGATCGCTATTTATGCGGGACAGCCCTGCAATACATCATTCCTCTTGAAATATATCCTTTTCCCCACACTGATTTACAATATTCAGAGCATGCAGCCATTTTCTCACCTTTGTATGGGCTCTGGCCCTCAGCTACCGCTTGGTTACACTCACTGTGCAGCAACTGAGATCTCAAACTGAACCCCAGAACAGCAAACCTGAGGTTTCTGGGAACACTGCCTGCTAGTAACAGATGACCACTTAGTGCTGCAAATGGCAGCCAGAGAACTCACATACGCCAGCCGTGACATTAAGATGCCACTAACACTCTTTTACCCCCTTCCTGGCCAGAAGAATAGATTCTCTTGCTACTTGTTCACTTATATTTTTCCCTCGCAAGTCCCATTTTCGAGTCACTCACCAGACAACACAAGAGACAGAATTTACTGATGCACACAAGCCAGAACCTCTACAAAAGCTAGGGACACTGAGGCAGCACTAGGTACAGACCAGGAAAGGGGTGGCATAGGCCATCACATTGACATACACATGCGGAGGTAAGGGGCAATTAGGGAGGACGCATGACCCAGAATGCAGGACTAGGAGAGAGTGATGCAAGGCTCATCTGGAACAACCAGGTACAGTCACAGCCAGGCCACAAGACCAACATCACATTGCATATCCCACGGTAGCCCACTCTCTGCCTAGCCCAGAGTTTCTTGGTAGCTTGCTGTGAGCTTTAGGGCTGGGTCTAATGCACATAAGCTGTCTATAAAACAAAGGTGCAGGCTACAAAGTCCTGGGCAGGGAATATGGCATATTGTGACTCTTCCCACTGGTCTTGAGCCACTCATATGTCTCTATCTGGAAGACAAAGGGTCCTGCCTGCACAGAGCAGCAAGAAGATGGTAGCATCTGAGAATCCGCTGAGTTTTGTAGTGATGAAAGAGAACGGTCAGAAAGACTACAGATCTTTGCAGATCATAGCTCTGTACTAAAGTCAGAATGGGTGCTATCTTCAGTTAACTGAGAGGCTGCATTTCACACCAGAGTGGATGGTCTGAGGGCCAGAAGAAGATTGCAAGCTTGATCAAGGCAGGCCTTGGTTGTGAAGAACTGCAGTATAGCACCATGCTCATGTGATGTTCTGGGTGGCCACACACTCAGCTCAGACTCCTGGGCACTAATTTCCAGACCTGACAAGTGACAAGTCAGGAACCACATAGCTTAAAACACCTTCCTCTGGAATGACGTGAAAGCCCACAGCAGGGCCTATGTAAAGTCTAGAATCTTGTTCCTTATATAGCCTTGGTGAAAAGGTCTGGGATCGCTGGTAAAGAAAACAGACAATCCATGATTCTGCCAAAGGGGAGATGCCAGCCATGTTTCCCCTGGTTAATTTCCAGGGTCAAGTACACCAGAAGATAAGCTATAGTCCCCTGGATGACTGAAAAAGGAGTGGTCCATTTTGCCTTCCAAATCAGAATGAATTTACGCATGAGACCTACACAGGAACCAGCACGCCCATTACCGAGTTCTGGGTTTCACTCCAGTTTCACCACACTGAGCTCAGCCTGTTAACACAGACACTTTCAAAACAACCAACTGCCAATCTTGTTTCCACCTGACATATATCAGATCAGTCTGGTTCCTCCAGACATGACAAAATTAAAAATTCAGCGTCAAAGCTGAACAGTCAGTTGTTCCAAGTTATAAACAAGAACTTAAAGCCCATTCCATGCATTCCTGGCTGTTGGAGGAAACTGCCTGCAGGTGGCCTCTCTGCCTCCAACTGAACAAGTTTTTATGGTGTTTGATCTTTCCCAGATGCTCCATCCCTTGTACTGTTTGCTTTCCTGTTTGCGATATTAATCTTATGTATGTAGGTTTTCAGCCCTTGTTTGCAATTGCAAATAGCTAACATTTCCATTGAATACAACTATAGACCATGAAGTAATCACTCAGCTTTTCAGGTTGTCTCCTACCTCTCCCAGATGAGGAACGCTCAATAGTTAACAACAAACCAAAAACAGAAACAATTATATACCATCAGTACTCACAGAACACCCCAACAACGTGCATACCTTTGTAAGTTCGTACTTCAAAAATATTTTCAATCTACACTGGAATTAAACTACTTCCCTATAGGAGGTAATTCAGATGCTCTTTGTTGTTTAAAAAAAAAAAAAAAAAAAGACAGTAGCCAATATGCAAAGCCTCTCCAGTCAAGACAGCTGCTCATCTAAAGAGATACTAACTTGTAGCACTGATGGACATGATAATTCTCCTGAACATTGTTATGGTGCTTTTAAGGCCCAAACTCAGTTTTTCCTCTCACCCGAAGAGCATCGTTTCCAGTGCACTTTTGAGACAAGGAGCAAGGAATATCATTGCTGTGGTTCCAAGCCATCAGTGCAGGACCATACTTATAAAAAGGCTGAAGTTTAAATACTGAGGCTAATGTTTCACATTGAAACCTGCAGCAATACAAACATATCAGAGCAGAAATTCATATCAAGGTAGCACTATCCTGAGGCGGGAGACTCTATTAAATGAATCTGTACAGCCAACACAGAAAATATACACTTGACCTGCAAATCATGCTAAGTATTTCTAGGTATTTCCCCAGAAATATATCTGTTAACCTTTATGCCATGATTGGAGGCTGTCATACTACTCACTGGCAGCGTAACTGCAGTCCAGACACCCAGCTCATTCATTCCTACCTTCATCAGGTACCCTTGGCTGAGGGACCCACCTCAATGAAAGATTCAAATGGGAATATCCTGGTACTTTGATACTGAGAGAATGCAGACAGATAAAACTTGCCACCAAAAGCTAGTGTTATTGGTAAAACAGCAAAGTTAACAGAGTTCAGGGTCAAGGAGAGGTCACCACTACAGAATTCTGGAACAGTACTACACAAGTTTCACAAAGCTTAGGATGTTTATCAGAGCCACTGTCAGTAAAAATCTTCTCTAATGTAATTTCAGGTTCCTGCCAAGCTTATGACACAGCTGGGCAGTGTTCAAGCATAGTAGATTTTAGTTGTCTGCTGAATTCCGAAGTGGATTTAGCCCCTCAGGAAAAGAAGGTAAGGAGCTCAAAGTAGAAGTATTTTAATACATGCCATCTTCCACCTAGATATTCCCAACATCCAAACACTGCCAGAATCGTAAACCCTTATCAAGTGACTACAGCTCTGATACAAATGTCAGATAAAGAATGCAATATGGGAGGATGCCTGAGCATATGGCAAAGGGGGAAGAAGAGCCCACCTAATGAGGCAGTGAGGATCAGCATTTCCATGGACTATGCGAAGGTCTTGGCCTGCTGCTCAGAAACAGCAGAAAGAATTTCACACCAAAAGAAGTTTTCATCTACATTGAGAAGTGTGAAAGCATCAGCAGCCAAATTCCTAAGGCTTGGGACTGATGTCTAGAGAGTATTAACAAATGCTCAGCAAGCACTGAGCAGTCTAGCACAGCTTCAGGCTAGAATGAGGAACAAATTACCAAAACACATCTCTGCAGCCAAATGGAGAAGAAATAGGTGACAGTTATTTTCAGTTGGAGAATCCAGTTTAAGCGCCAGCTGCTTAGCACGTGAGCACAGCAGCAGATCATATGAAGGAACAAGAAGCAATCCCAGGATGAACTTCCAAAGCACACGTGACAAGGAGGTAAATCTGAGTTCCAACTGAACTGGTCCAAGCAGGCCACCACCATGACAGAAGAGGAACAGGATTTATACTGAGACCCAAGAGCCCCAAAGTAAAGCCCACACACAAAATTTGGCTCAGATGATTCTGCTGTGCCTGAGGCAGAGGTCCAGCCCTCGGAACATAATTTTGTGCAGCCTTTGGACTCCTGAAAAGTTGCCAGTGCAGCCTAAGGCTGAGCAAAGTTTGGGCTCCCCTGAGACAGTCCAGCTACAGGCCACGGTCATGCTAAAGGAATACCATGATCTACAGCTACAGTACCAAATGTTAGTGCCACAAAAAATCTACCTACCTGGTTGGGCCCCATCAAGTGCACCCTGGTCTGGAGGAACAGAAACAAAGTTAAAGCAAGCCAAGCTTCGCACCCTTTCCCAGAAAGTAATCTTGAGTATAAAGTCTCAGAGTCTAGCCAGATTGCCGCTGGGATGCATTTCGCTGTTGTCTTGCAGCAGTCAGGCTCCTTCTACTCCATCTTTCCCCCAATCTCCTCTCCACAGCAACCTTAGCTAACAATTAGAGGGGGTAATAGCAACCCATGATTCCTGAATGTCTTTCTTGAATTTGCAACTAATTCTGTATAATCATAGTCAAGTTTCTGGCCCTTACTGTTACACTTCCCCTACCACCAAAATGGCAACTGCCATACTGCCACTTTTAAAAGGGTTAAACACAACTAATTCTGAATGTCAGGATCCTTTGAACAACTAAGTGTATAGAGAATGGCATCATGCCATATGAATAACACATCCAACAGACTGTTTTGCAAGAAGCTAAATTTCACTAATAAGCTGAAGATGAGGACAATTTAGAACTTCAACACACCCATAGCTTTAAAAAAAAATTAGTAGATTCTGATAAAAAAAAAATAAACTGCTAGTTAGGAAAAAGAAAAAAGGTTTCTCTGGGCAGGGAGGGGTCTATGAAGGTATTTATTGCTATGCCCAGTCCCTTTCCATCACTCCCACAGCTATGTATGCAACAGACGCACATGGGCCTATCAAGACAGGAGCCTGAGCAGTGCAGGGCTCTAGAAAGAAATTCTCCATTCCCTTGGTCTCCCTTAGAAACTTAGAATCCCTTAGAAACTCTCCACTCCCTTGATCTTGCATGTCAAAACATGGCGCACAAGCTCGTCTTGCTTTGGATGGGCCAATTCTACAGAAGCAACTCATCATTCCAAAACATACAAATCCTCTTTTACGGGAAAAAAAAAAAAGTCAAAGCCAGAAACTACATCCAAAAGCAGCAGAAATGCAGGCACCCTGTATTAATGGAGCCGATAATAATCTACCATACTGAAAGGGAAAAGGACCCTTCCTACCAGAGGCCTTTGCTGAGCCCCATTAGCCACCAAAGACACACAGCAACATAATTTCAACCCAAGTTTTGCCTGCAACTTCTACTTTTGCCTGCGTTGTGAAACAACAGCTACTGGTGCTCAAAGATTGATTTAACCTCCCCATGTCAATCACTGACAGCAACAGCAAATCATCAGCACTAGTTACAACTTTGGCACCTGCAGCCGACAGCCAGCTGCATTGCTTTTCATGTAGGTTTGGTACCAGATTCACCATTGAAAAGAAGATAACTGTTGAAACTGCAGTTTCAATCTAGTAATACTCAAGAAGGTACATCCCCAGCTCTCCGCCTTGCTCTCCCACTTCAGTCGCAGGTCTTAGACACACTAGCATGACGACTCCTCTGCCAGGGCAGCCCTACAGACTGCCAATTAATGGTGTGAGGCAGATTTCCCACAAAAACTAGCAGAAACATGCTCTGAGCTTCATCAAAGCTTTAAAGTCATCAGACAGGGACTACATAGCTGAAGTAAATAGTGATGGCCACTCTCCTGACAAGCGCTACATCAACTTCTAGCCTCTACAGCAGCAGAAAATTCATAAGCCAATCCTATGTTAAGCCCCAGTTTTCTTATTCCAAAAGGGAAAAGGCAATTATTGTGTAAAATGGGAACACTGATGCACCTCATAGCTATAGGTTTGCATATTAACCACAAAGGTGAGACTGGTTATTTCGGACTGGGCAGAACGAGGAGGGAACACATTGCCAGTGAGCTGTCAAGAGCCCTGCTCTTCCCACACAGCCCTGTGTTTCCAGCAGGCACCGCCACCTCCAGAGACCTCCTTCAGACTGTTATTAACTACCTGCCATGTTCTTGCAATTCAGCCTCTGCTGAAATTCAAGGCCGAGATTATGTCACCCTAGTCTGCCTCATGCCCAAAGGAGATGGAAGCAGCACCTTTGCCATATAAGAATTAGCAGGACGATACAGAAACTCTTAAACATAACAGAAATTTGGGACAGTTCCTCAACAGCCTTCAACCAGAAGCCTGCATCTCCTCCGAACGCTATGTAATGTGTGCAAGGAAAAAAACCACACTTTGCAGAAGTGGTTTGTGCAGTGAAATCAAGCCGCTTCTGCTCCAAATTCTAGCCACGTGCAAAGATGAATTTCTCTGCTACAATGCTCACAAAAAGAGGAACTCGGAGTCAAGAAGAGCACAACCACACAGAGACATCTCCAGAGCCACGTACGTACATTAAGGCAGGTCTGAAAGGACAGGCAGAGTATCATCTCTTTCCTTCAGAAAAGCACTGAATCCCAGAACCGAAAGAAGGTTTCCCAAAACGAAAATATTCCGATTCATAACAATGCTATGGTATTCCCTCAGAACTGTGACCTGGATGCCTTTTGCTGCCATCTTCCTGTGACACACCACCACATAGGACAGCAATGACATGCCTGCTCCTTCCCCATGGACAGCCTCTTCCAGGAAGATCCCAGTCCCCCCAGAAGAGACAGGAGCATAGGGCACAAAGGAGAGTCTCCATGAAACTGCTGCACTATTTGTAAGTGAAAAACAAAACCAAGCCCCTTGTTTTTCTAGTAAATTCTGCAAAATGTTTTTCAATATTATTTTCCCTCTTTACGCCAGATAGCCAGGATATTCAAACCCAGCATGCCTTGAACTGCATCAGAAATTAAGGTCAGATAGAAAACGAGTGCACTAAATTTTGTCATCAAAAATGGGCTTTTAGTAAGTTATTAACACCATGCACCCATCCTGCAAGGAGCAATTACTTTTCTGACCACACAGGATAACCCTGGGATCATGTAGTTCAGCCCAAGGATGGGAACCAGTCTTCTGCTTTTGTCTCAAAATAGCATCATCGTCCCAGAATATATTTCAGGGAAGGCAGGAACAGAGTTAGCCATATGCTTTCTGCTCTGAAGTGCAGAAAAGGGAAGGACATGGGAGAGAAAGCTCATAAATCAGCAGAATGAACAAAACTACCCTTGGTCTGCTGCCATTTGCTAATATTTAGAAGACAACTGGGCGTGGAGCTATTTTGTTTCAGGCTCAGCCTGGCGAGCATTTATTGCACCTGAAGTTGCCGAGAAGCACAACTTGTCAGTAGTCAGATCCAAACAGTTTCATATTAATCTTCCAGTGAGATTTTGATTCTCCAGGCTACTTCTAATAGGATTTTTCCAGATTTTCCTGAATTGTTTGCCTCCAACAACAGCCCAGAGAACATTACCCTGTCTGATTCTCCAAACAGTTAACGTTATTAATTATTGACCAAGAAAACTGAACAAACAGCTTCACCCCAGATCCCAGATTACAACTCAGGCCCCTTTGATCAACTTCATAAATCTTGCTTTCAGGAGATGAGACACAGCGAGTCTCAAAACTATGGAGCAGCACATCTGCTATCTGGAGCTCTGTGACTAGCTCTTTCAATGCCAAGAAAGGCACTGCAGCACGTTCTGTGTGTGGGACCATCACAGGCTTTCAGATAAACCAGCTACCGGTGAAAATTGGCCAGGACCAGCCAACAACAGAAGCTTCTCCGAGCTGCTTCTGCACTGTACAGAAACAGGGACAGAGAGCTCACTAGAAACACAAGTTTAAACCACGACAGGGAAGAGATCTCTTTCAGAATGCAGGCACGCCTCCCAGTCAGCTATCATACCACCCCAAAATCCTTTCAGGAAGTTAAAGAATTCTTCATTTGCTATCCTAGACAACGTGTCAAATGGCTGCATTCCAACAGCCATTGAGACACACCTCCGCTGGAGTGATACTTCATTCAGAGAGCTTGGGAAAAAAAAAATGTTACCTCGATACAGAAATCCCGCAGAAAGACTGGTGCTTACGTCAGAAGGCAGCACACAAAGTACATCCTTGGTTTGGGCTGACATTCCAGTCTTATCAATGTCTCTGATCTAAACTCTCTGCTAAGCACTTGGTCTGAAGCTTTGTCTGAAGCAAGCAACAGTATCATTTAACTCACCAGCTCCCAGAGTCCAGAAACACCAGTTACCTCTGCCATTTGCATTCCAAATATTAGAGCTATATTCACTGAAACGGTGGAGCCCACACATCTGTCCCTTCCCAGTTTCAGCAGCAGGGAGGCCAGGGTGCAGAACTCTATTAACCCCAGTCCTGAAACTCCAGCCCCACGGAAAAGAAGGTTAGTAACACATTTGCAAATGAAAGCACTTGTGGCAAATCTACAAGACGTAATGGCCCAAATGCTAAACACCTGGTCTGTCAACCCGAGCAGCCAGAGGCACACAGAAGACAAAGAACAACAAAGTGTTGAGTGTGCCATTATCATTTTGTTCCCCAAAAGATGTAACATGAGAGGTTAGGAGAAAGAAAGCTCATTCTAGAGGACAGCCCAGAGAAGAATGATGTCAGGACAACTCTTACCAAGGTAAGTGCCTGTGAATCTTCCCTCTGTGGTCAAACCCTCACTGCAGAACAACCCTGAATCAGAGGGGACTCCAGCTTGCGCCTCTGCTTCACTGCAAATTCACTTGTGGGGCAGGCACCAAGGCACAGAGAAATGGCAATAGGAGGGGTAGGAGGTGGCTACAGGTAATCAAGGAGGAAGTGTGAATCAAGTCACAACAGGCTGAAGAGGTGCTTTTTTTTTTTAAAAAACAAGGAACACAAGACAAACTGGGATTACCCTTTCCTCAGACTTACCACAGCAACCTAAAAACTACCCCCAAAACTCTTTCTTATGGAAGTCCCATCAGTAAATCACCAAGGGTTAGTGTAATTAAAATAATATGGATAAGACAACCACACAGAAAAAATCCGAATGCTTGTGACTGAAGGGTCAAGCCTTTCCTTGCAGTGTGCCATGGGCGTATTCCCTCTATTTCAGATTTCTGTAGATGTTGTTTCTGGACAGGATGGCAAGCTCTGGCCATTTGGATGTAAGAGAGCTGCCAGACCTACTGTGGATTACTCAGTCAGCTGAGGACCTTGCAACAGTACTGCTGTAACTAGATAATTTCTGTGGCATTATCATGCAAAACCCACATCTTGTGCTCAGGATGTAGTCAAGTGCCACATCTAAAACAATTCAGCAAAAGCAACCGAGTCCTCCTAATAATATAATCAAGACAGTAAGAGCCAAGAAGGAATGCAAGTTTAACCAAGGTCAACAAGAAAATTACACATATTGCAAACATTCAAGAAGTTTGGTGCTCCTCTTTACAATGCCAGCTGTCATTGCCACTTGGGCCTGGCATATAGCAGGTGCCCCCACAAACCCATTAGAAAGACCCTTCCTCAGCCCAGCTGCAAAGACATCAAAGGAGAAAACAGAAATATCACTACCTGCTACTTCCACAATGTGGTGCCGTGCGATATCATAGTAGGGATCATCCCACTGCAGGTGAGTGACAGGCTCCGGGGAGCCTTTGGAGTCCTCTGCACAAAACACAAGGAACAAGCACTTAGGAGAAGGGATCTGGAGCACCTTGGCGAGGGGTACACTAGAGATAGAGGGATGAGAAAAAAATGGCTCTTCAACATGGGAGGGACTAAGGTATGCACCTGTCCACCTTGGAAACCCACCTTTGAAATTCTGAGTGGGCAAGAGCAGCAATGACTTCAAAAGAGACCTGTCAATCCTATGAGGTCTATACATCTCCCTCAGACTGCACACCCTCTCAAAAATGACTGTTCAGGTGTGTCACAAACATTCGCAAAGACCAAAACCCAAGTGCCAAGGGCACCATCATGGCTTTTTAGAGCAGGAGGATCTTAACATCGTCCCTTGATGGATGGCCGTCCTATATGCCCCTGAGCTAATTTCCCTGACCTCTTTGGGCAGCAGTCCATAGCACAGGATTTCAGAGCAACAACTCAGATCTCCAGCCCTGCCTCCCACATGGAAGCTCAAGACCCTTCCACTCAGGAAGGCCAAACTATCTTGCAAGAGACCATAACAGAGGACACTCAAGGACTTACAGCATGTCTGTTCTGTCAGCACCAAAGTGCAGCCACCCACAGGACTGAGAAGAATATGTTTACATCAGCTGGCTCTAAGCTTTTTAGTGCTGTTCAATGGCAGGGCTAATTCACTTGGGTGTGGTGCAAGATTAATGTGTCTCTAAAGCTTTCAAATAGAGCTGGGGCTCTCTGTATATGTAGACATGACCACAGTGCTGCAGAACAATTCCTTTTTGGCCAAAATCCAGACCCCAAACAAGCAAGATACTTACCCGATTTGGGAAAAGCAGGGGCTTCATCTGCTGGCCAGCTCTTATCATCTATGGAGGCCAGTTTGAGCTGGCTGAGGGACTGGTTGGTATCATCCAGGTTCAGGTCATCCTGAAGCTCCGAGAGTGGGTCTGCAGCCATGGTCCCCAAATACCGCAGTTTATTTTGCAGCGTCTAGAACAAGGACTGCAGAGATTGCTAGGTGAGACACGGAGATCACAAGCTTACCTCCCCATAGAGGCTCTTCCTCTTCTGGCTGATCTTCCCCAAATCCTCCCTTATCTTTACTTATCCAGAGATCACACTTCCCCTCCCCCTTAACACAGGCAGGAACAACTCCTCCTCCTCCAAGCCGGGAGCGGGGACACATGACAGATTCTTTCTCATGTCAGATTCTTTCGTGCCTATTGCTATCAGAAGGCCATCAGGAGCCTTTACCAACCCTCTCAGCGAGTCTCTGCTTGACCACAGCTCTGTAAAGAGTAGTTTCTCTCCTGAAACAGGAGCAACAGCAAGACGCTGAGGAAGGCGACAGGCTACACCAGCCCCTGCTTGATACACTCACTGTACCAGCTCTGAGCTCCCCCTCCCTCCAAAAGGCTGGCACAAAGCCCAGCTGTTTCCACAGTTGGCCCAGTGCTGGAAGCTTTCCCAGGAATCACCCCCCCCTCTTCTCACCATAAGGGAGGGCCAGAGCTCTCAACAACACCAAAGTGGGTGCTTCAGCATGCTGGGATCTGAACACAGAAGTGAACAGCTTCTTAAAACAGGATTTCGTAGGCTGAGCTAGTAAGACAGGGAGAACAATACAAATAAAACCCTCATCTTCTTTCAGCATCATCCAGCAAGTCCTTTCTCCTACATGACAGCAAGCAGCCAGGAATCACCTCTTTAATTTAAAGCCATATTGCTAGAATGAGTATTTTTCACCAAGCATGCCGTAATACCGAGGAGAGCAAAGAATTAAGAGGGTCCAAGAAACAGACAGGTCAGCGTGTTTGCTGCTGCTTGCAAATATTTCTCACTCTTACCTGGAGCAGAAGGTGTGTCAAACCCAGGACTGAGCTAGTGCAGCACAGAGTACCAATTCTTAGGGACAACCCCTAGGAAACAGCTGTTATCCTCTAAAGTCAGTGTCCTGGAAGTAAGCAAGGAAACACTGGAAAGGACGAGTACATAGATCTGGATTGCTCACACAGACCACACGGACAGTAATTCAGCAGCCAACAGGCAGCAAGCCAAGAGGAACTGTAGCAAAACAAAATGACACCTTGCATCAGCAAGACTGTAACGCTGTTTCTCAGCTGGGTTTGTGCTTATTTTGCATTATGAGGAGAGCAAAGAGTTCAAAGACGATCTGAGGAGGCACAATGCCTTTGTGTGGGAAGATTATATTCACAGTAAAGCTATTTCCTTGAGCAGAATGGAGGGGGGCAACAATGTTTAGCATCTTCCATCCCTAGAGATTGAATGTATATATTTATCCAGAGAAGATGATGAAACAGTTACTCAGTTGTGAGCACAGAGGAGAAAACCTGTGAGAGACTGAGCACTGGAAGGCATCACATCCATGCTCAGGGCAACACTCGTGACCAAGCTTGGGGATGTATTTTGAGAGTACAGGAAATTAGATATTCAGTGCTTGTCCCCTCCTTCTGGACTACTCCATGCTTATTACTTCCTGCCCTCCCTTATCTGCTATTCATCATTTTACAACCAGTTTTCACCTCCCTGGGGCTCCCAAAGGACTGGGAGCTATTGCTAAGCAAATGAAACAAGTTTGCCAAAATATGAAAGAGCAAGAGATATCTGGGCAGCGGATCACCAAGACAGCACAGAAAACACACAGGGTCTGACCACTGCAGCCAAGCAGAGACCCAAGCGAAATTATTCCCTGCTCTCTGGTGAGGGCTGTGAGAGCTGTCTGACCTCAAAGGGACAAGGAGCAAGAAATCAGGTTCCCTTGCACCTTGAGCTCATGCTGGAACCACGCAGCAGCAGAGCAAAGGGACAAGGACTCCCCACCCCTAGCAGTTGATCCAATTTCTATGGTAACGCCAGGCACCAACTCTCATGACTCAGTGTGCTTAAAGCATTCCTTGCTG
Organism: Buteo buteo; assembly: GCF_964188355.1. NCBI lineage: Eukaryota > Metazoa > Chordata > Aves > Accipitriformes > Accipitridae > Buteo > Buteo buteo. Next base: position 44,142,226 of record NC_134176.1, read on the forward strand.
CAGCTCAGCAGCCCCACAACCCAGCACCCCACGCTAAGGAGGCATCTGTGGTCCCCCAGGGCAGCCCCTCAGCATTCCCAGCTCCCAGGGACTTCCCGGCCCTGGTGGGGACAGAGGACCTACATTCAACTGCTGCCATCCACTGAGATGCCTTTCATGTCAGATTCTTGGGGATGCCTAGTAGCAACAGTGTCCCCAAAGCGAGGTCCTGAAGCGCTTAGGGACCAAATCCAAATCTTCCCACGGAGCAGTGATGGTGCTGCCATAGGGCCAGCAAGACACCAAGCGTCCTCACTTGTCCCCATACGGATCACAGCTTGGCTTCACAGTCAACTTGCAGCGCTTGATCAGAGGCAGAAGAGCTGGTTATTAGACAGCACTGGGGGACTTCCCCTCAGGCATAAAATTAATCCTAGTGTGGCACCATGTGGAAGAAGGAACTTGTTAGTAGGATCCTTACAGTTCCACAGGGGAAAGAATGCCCAGTGGATAGTGCTCTTGCCAAAACCTTCCTTACCCCTTGGAAGGGTAGACCAGACTGCCCAGATGCCTCCATGTGCTTTTCACAGCCAGCCAGGCAGCTCCATTCCTTGGCTTTAGGTTAGTGGTCCATGGCAGAAATGTTAATGGAAGGAGGATCCAGAGCAGAAGACCTCTCAGATTTCAGGTCCTTCTTGTGACCCGGACTGTAGCTCCCAGAGAGCCCCAGAAGGTTTTTTGCATAATTTTTCCCAGCCCTTTCCCAACAGCGCAACAGACCAAAGCACAGGGTCCCACATCAGGTAACCCTAGAACAGTTTGGAGAAACATAATCCTCTAAATGCCTGGGAACTAGCAGACACTGAGAAGGAGAGACCTGGAGTTAGGATGTAAGAAACGACTTGGGGATCTTAGTATAAGGGTATACATTTCACTTCCTGACATGAGATTTTTCCCTGTGTACTCAAAAATGACCCATAAGCAGGGCTTGTCATTGAACAGAAAGTCCATCTGTATAAGAGTGAAGTGGTTGTCAAAAAACAGCATTTCACCAGACTTAGCACAATTTAAGAATCCCACTTGTTTTAGATAGGCGTCATGACAAGATGCAAGTGATACACCCTGTATAGTCAATCACAAGGTAAGAAAAATGATGTACCTAGATTTAAAAAGTAAAAAGCCTAGTCAAAAATTTAAAAACTAAAGAATCACACTTGACATCAGAAGCATTTACTTACTGCCAGGTTCTAAAGAGCCAAATGTTTCCCTTTTTCCAAGCATTTAAGTGTGTTTTCTGAACCTACACTGGTTGAACCTGAACACTTGCTGTCTAATAAAAATTGGCTTTCTTGGTAAGAGAGAGATGTGCTGGAGAACAGCAAGTTCCGCTGAAGGAGAGAAACCTCAGCCCTTTAAAATACAATTTTCACACAAATCCTGAGCTGGAGATTCCTTATGCAAGATCCCACCAGAATTTACCCAGGGAAGACAGTTCACTTGTATCTATGAAGTCTTGGTAGCTGCTGTTCACGCAGACTGATTTTATCTGCAGTTTGTTTCACTAATTTCCATCACTTATTTCTATGCTGCACCTACTCGGCAGTTTCCTTTTCCTGTTTTTCTTCCAGATATACGATTAATTCAGAAGTAAATCTACACATCAAGATACGTCCACGCATCTGGACCTGTACTTACACGCAATAAAGAATTAGAAAAGCCAAGTGGCCTCTTCTTCCCTGCCCAATTAACAAGCAATGCTCAGACCCAAAGGAATCCCAGTTCCAGGGTGACTGTATTATTTTTTTCTGACTCTGCTGCCGTTTGCACCTCCTCCCAGTTTCATTTCATTCGCACAAATGTCTGTTTTTCTGTACGCAGCAATCAAGCCCCTGCACTTTGGCATAGCCTTAATATCGAGCACATTGCAAAAAAAAAGAGAGCAGTTACTCAGCAGCAGACCTTCAAAGTACTCACTCACGTCAATGAGCTCCAGGACTGAGACTCACTGAGAAAGCTCCAGCCCAAGTCTCCCCTCACATCAAGACTGATGATACCACTGGGAGCATCACTACTCCGGTACTACCCCGAAAGAACTGAAGGGTCAATAGCCAGGCTTTGTCTGGCTCACTGTGACCAACTCCCTCAGGACAGACACACCACTGCTCGGGGAAACTCTTTGGTCCTTCATTATTCTAACAGTTTTTTAAATGAGCAGCCTTCCTTCTCCAGCCATCTCAAACCCTGTGCTGAAGGCCACCTCTGTGCCCGCTGGAAATCCATCCCAGCCAGCAATCAACCTCCTCTTAGTGGTTCTTTGCAGGGTCTGAGAGCAAAAGCGCTGAGCTCTGCTTCTTCCCTTGCAGCTGCAGCACCAAGTACAGAGGCTGCTGTCAGTGCCGCGCAGGATTCACCCGTCACACGCGGAGCATGTGAGGAAACGGGGCGGGGGGCACACACAGCCCTACAGGGGCTGCACCTCTCCTCCTCCCCACCACACGCCTGATTCTCTCCCATCCCCTCGGGCCGGGCTCCCGTGACAACCCACAGCCAACCTCAAGATTCCAATAAAAGACTCCAAGATCTAGCTGTTTACGCCGTGAAAAGAAAACCCCCGACTCCCCACACTACCTGCCGACCCCCTAAAACGGAGGGACGTTTCGCAGCCCCCGCTGTGAGGCACCAAGAGGGACGACAAGTTGCCCCCCCTCCTCCTCCACCGCGGACGGGACAAGCCAGCAGCCCGGCCCCGTACCCCGCTCCGGCAGCAAGCTACACCCCCAACACCACAGACATGACTAAAAAAAAACCCCCGCGGCCTTCGAGCCCCTCTTCTCCCCGCCCGGGGTGCCCGCGGAGCTTAATACCGGGGCGGAGGGGGTAGACTCTTCCCGCCGCGCCCCGCAGCGAGGACGCGGGCTCGGCGTCTCCCACAGAAATAACCGCCTTCCCCCCCCCCCGCCCCGGGCTCGGCGTCTCCCACAGAAATAACCGCCTTCCCCCCCCCCCGGGCTCGGCGTCTCCCACAGAAATAACCGCCTTCTCCCCCCCCCCCGGCTCGGCAACACCCGAGCAGGGGTTTCGGGGCCCCGGCCCGGCCGCTCAGCCTCAGCCCCACCCCGGCAGCACCAGGCCAGGCCGCCGCGGCCCAGCCCCGGTTCCCGCTGCTGCCACGAAAAGACCCGGTTGCGCTCCCCCCCCCCCCCCCTCGCCCCCGGTGCACCCCAGCCCGCCCGCTGGTAACCTACCGGCCGCTGACCGCCCGGCCCTGTCCCGGCCGCCTGTCAACCCGCCGCCCGCCGGAAGCGCGGCGGCGAACACCGCCCCGCTCCGCCCCGCTCGCCGTTCCGGGCGCGCCCGCCGCCCCCCCGCTCGCACCGTTCCGCCGGCATGGAGTCCCCCGGTGTCGGCCTGTCCCCCGCGGGCGGCGGTGGGCGGCCGGGTCCCGAGGAACCGCCCGGTGCCGCCTGCCCGGCGCTGCGGAACCTGCCTCCCGGGCTGGCGCTGGGACCGTCGCTGTCCGGGGTTCGGGGCACGGGCGTGTGGTGCGTGGGCCGGGCCCTGCCGGTCGGGGCGCTGCTGGGGCCGGCCGGCGGGGCCGGGGAGAAGGAGGAGGCGGCGGGGCCGGGGTGGAGGAGGTGAGTACCGGGGGTCGGCGGGAGGCGGGCGGGCGGCCGTACCCGCGGCCGACGCTGTGGCCGTGCCTTGCAGCCTGGTGCGGAGGAGCCCGAAGGAGGCGGAGGCCAACGTGGCGCTGGGCCGGGAGGGCGGCCGGTTGCAGCTGCGGGCGCGGCGGCCCATCCCGGCGGGCGCGGAGCTGCTCTACTGGCCCGAAGAGGCCCGCGGGGCCGCTGCCGGTGGGACGGCGGCGGAGCCCCTGGCAGGTAGGTGCCGCGCCGGGAACCCGCTTCCCAGCCTGGGTGAAACGAACGGCCTGGCCTTGGCGGTTTTTGGGGTGCTGGCGACCAGGCGACTTCGGCTGTCTCGCCGGGGTCTGTGCCCTGGCGCGTTCGCCCAGCGCCCCGAGACTGCGGTCCTGACCTTGAGTCGCTTTGAAAAGCTGCCAGCCGAGAACGCAGCATGCCGCCCTGTTTTATGCCGGTCACGGTGGTATCTCCTAGAAATGCTGCCTGTGAAATACTAGAAATAGTGTATGGATACCGTCTGGGGTGAGAGAACAGAGATTTTCCCCCACCTTCCCCAGTTTTAAAAGGAAAAAAGGTCACGCAAATAACGGGTTTCATGCCAGGGCCCCAGGATTAGTGCACAGCAGAGCATCTGTCTCCAACATTCATGTTCCTCTGATCCAGCAGCAGTTGTGTCGTATAGCAACAGCCAGTGTTAATTCACCCACCGTGGTTTTGTGTTTGTGCAGGGGATCCCGATGTCTCCAGGATGGTGGCTGATGAAACCGCAGTCCTTGATGTCCCTACTGAGGTTAGCAGACTGGCTGCCAAACGTTTCCACAGGCTGCAAGAAGAGGAAAGCACAGCTTCTGAACATCAGCCATGGGAAGCCAAGGCAGCGAGGACTGAGAATCAGCACCTCGAGACCATCTCAACCGCTAAGGCCAATGGCAGGTGCGAGGAAGAATTGGACAAGGATGTGGATCCCGGATCTGCAGCAGAAAAAGTGGAGACGGGGCATAAAGAGGCATGTCCAGGAGACCTGGATCTGTCGTCACCCTCAAGCGGGGTTCGACTCACTGCTCGCTTGGTGGCCGAGCCATGCAAGGTGCACGCTCTGACCAGCCAGCTCCAGGAGTGCCTGCAGGACTGTGGTGGCAGGACAGCTGGACAGGAATCCCAGCAGCCCAGTCCTTCTGAAGGAGAGAGTGTAGAAACTTGTGAGAAAGAGAGCAAAGCTTCCAAAGACTCCAGACTGGCATCCCCAGAGCATGGGGGAAAGGGCCCACTGGAGGGGCCTGAGGGGCAGGAGGAGTATACAGAGCTGGTGGAGGGTCATTCTGGCAGCCCAGGCCCCCCACCAAAAGCTCTATCCCAGAAGGAGATGATCAAGCGCAGGTACCGCTGCGGGGAGTGTGGTAAAGCCTTCCTGCAGCTCTGCCACCTCAAGAAGCACCGCTTTGTCCATGCTGGCCACAAACCCTTCCTGTGCACGGAGTGTGGCAAGAGCTATAGTTCAGAGGAGAGCTTCAAGGCCCACGTGTTGGCCCACCGGGGTGTGCGGCCTTTCCAGTGCACCCAGTGTGACAAGGCTTACCGCACCAAACGAGACTTGCAGGAACACCAGGTCCTGCACACCGGCCAGCGCCCCTTCTCCTGCGAGCAGTGTGGCAAGGCCTTCGCGCGCCGGCCCTCTCTCCGCATTCACAGGAAGATCCACCTGGCCGCTGGGACTGGCCCAACTAGTCCCAAAGGATGCCAGTGTGCCATATGCGGACGCCACTTGGCCAACCCCGGCTCCTTGCGCAATCACATGCGCCTGCACACGGGGGAGCGCCCTTACGCCTGTCCTTACTGCGGCAAGGACTTCCGACAGCAGAGCAACCTGCGCGAGCACCTCCGGCTGCACACGGGCGAGAAGCCCTACAAGTGCCGCTTCTGCGGTGACGCTTTCCCCAAGCTGCCAGAGCTGCGGCGACACCTCATCTCCCACACGGGTGAGGCCCACCTGTGCACTGTGTGCGGCAAGGCGCTGCGGGACCCCCACACGCTACGTGCCCACGAGCGCTTGCACACAGGCGAGCGCCCTTTCCGCTGTGAGCAGTGCGGCAAGTCCTACACCCTGGCCACGAAGCTGCGGCGCCATCAGAAATCCCACCTGGCTGGCAAGCCCTACAAATGCGAGCTCTGTGGCATGGGCTACACCCTTCCCCAGAGCCTTGCGCGCCACGTGCTCACCCACAAGGCAGAAAAGGACCCGGAGGAACTCGCCACGGCAGTGGCCTCACTCGCTGTGGACCTACCAGAGGCAGCAAGGAAAAAGCCTCAGAGGAAGGGCCACCAGGAGGAGGTTGCAGCAGAGCCCACCTTGCTCATGGTGGAGGTGCCGGGGCCAGCAAATGAGGCTGAGCTGCTGATCACAGCTAGCGGTCACTGCGTCGCTACTTACCAGTCTCGAGGCAGCCCCCCAGATCCTGGTGCCCACAGGAGGCCTGCTGGGCATCTGCTGTCGGCAAAGGACATCATTGAAATCACCATCTCCAAGCATGAGGACAAATGCATTATAGTGCAGGATGAGGGCTCACCGACTGATGTGGTCATCATCCAGGAGGGGGTGGGCTTCGGAGCAGTGGCAGAAGTGGTGGAGGTCGAGTCTGGGACCTGACTATCCCAGCCTGCCCTGGCTGATCTTCTGTACTTATTAAAGTGGGGTAAAAAAAACCAACAAAAAAACCTAGCTCTTTTGTCTCTCTGTGGCAACAAGGCCCTGTGGCTCAGCCCCAGGCAGAATTAGCAGTCTTGGAGGTAACTGCCTGGGTAGACCTGGGTCTTTTCCATAGCTGCTCCTTGGAGCTATGAGCCGGGCCTGGTGCAGGGAAGGCATTGGCTCTTGGCTGTTGATGGGAATAACTTCTTAGAGAAGACACCCACAGCATTAATGAGCAGTGCTTCTGCTCTGCCTCTGTTACACAGCGCACCATGGGGAAGGCAGGAAAAGTCTCAAAGCAATGGCTTTGAACAATGCCTTCCTTTCAAGTTTTTCTTTCTCTAATTAATTGTTGCTATTCAAGCACTTTCCTGGGCTTTTACTCTTGGAGCACAGCAGCACTTCTGATCATTTGAAGGTGATGCTGATGCCAGACATTGCTGGGAAGCAGCTTCCCAAGTGTTTACAAGGTGTCTCTGTTGCAGGTTTTTTGAAGAGCGTTTTTCACAATTAGCAGGAGCAAAGTCCTGCCTTGGAGCTAGGGCTGAGTGTTCCTTCTCCACTGTCACCTGTTTTGCTTGCTGCCAGCTTCCTGGCCTTACAGTACCTGGATGATCTGTCTGAGGACATGAAAGGATAGCTTTGTGTCTCGCCGTGTGAAGAGCATTGTACAGCGCATTTTCACTGTCCCCAGCTGAGAGGCTCCTTCCCTCTCCAGGTAAGGGTCAGCAGTTCACCTCAGCACGTTCAGAAGATTTTGCCTTTCCCCTCCATGTTCAAGTTGGGTTCATTAATCTGTTTCCCTTGTTCTTTTTCTCACATTCTTTCTTCCTCTCTTCCACTTCTTTCCTGCTCCTGCACCGAAAAGCTAAAAGACAGCACCACCACAACTACACCCCAGTATTCCCGCTGCTCCATCTTCAGTGCTCTTTGCCAACTGAGACACGCTGAAGGAAATTGGTCCCATTTCAGGAAGGATGTGCACAGTTCCCAATTCCATGTGAACTTGACCTCATAGGAAGAGACTGACAATACTAGACCTAACAGAGGTCTTTGAGACTTGCCCCAAACACTGCTTTCATTTGCTGCGTCCTCAGTTTTAGTTATTCTTGTGCTCTGTCTTGCACCTCTCTAACATCTGCATTTCCCCCAAAAAGTTTTGTTTAGGGCCTTAATTTCTCTGGGCTTTTTACGCCTACTGCACAAGAGGAGGAGGATATAGTGTCACCAGGGAATCATCAGTAGCAGTTTTGGAGTGCTATGAATGCCGTAATGTGACAATCCAGAAAGCCGCTCTTTGCGGTTTCTACATTCAGCTTTTTTCATAAACTTTTACAACCAGTTTGCAGACAAGATGCTAGCGTCAGATCCACCACAATTTGATGTGAAGTGAGGATGGAAGGTGAATTTGGCTAATAAACCTTTGGGTGTCCTTATTTTTAGCTATTATTTTCTTTGAAGTCAGGGGGCAGATGAGCCTAGTCTTTGCCCTGAGAGCTTGGAGACAGACCAGTGGGAGCACAGGCGTACGAGGGGGGGCTTGTATTTGAAGTGGCAGTGCTTCCTACTGCTCTCCCTTTGGTGCCTATCCTAACTAACTGTTGCAGTTTTCAAATATTGACACAGCTGCAAAGTGTTCTCGCTGGAGCTGGGCTCATGTGCTGTGTTTGAAGCATTGTGCCCTCTGTCACAGCAGAACTGGGAGAGAAGGGGAAACAACTGGGGGAAGGGGAGAATCCAGCCCCTATTGCTTAATCCACTGAGCTGTGACTACCTTCTTTATTCTGAGATAATAGGAGAGAAAAAGTAGGAGCAATTGTGAATTAGGAGGTCTTCACAGAAACATTATTCACCTAACAGTTGATCTGAGTAGGTAGGGGCAGGTCTGTGCTGCGCATATCACTTGGTTGCAGGATAAACTTAGCTGGCTAATCTTGACTGAGGAGCCCACAGGTGGCTCCCACTGGGCACCTGGTGATGATGCCACCACCACGTCTTTGTCTTTATCTTAGAAGCAGCATGTTCTTATGTGAACAACCCTTTGCTTGACAGCAAAATGATGAATAAAGTTGCTTACTCCTAAGAAAATCCTATAAAAGCCCTGAAGGCCACAATGCTGGTGAACGTGGATGGGATCTGTGCAGTGTGCCATGGCCTGACTAGTTATCTGTCGGATGCTGTACGACTTGGTGTTTGCAGCATCTGAAGGCATGTAGGATTATCTAATGCTATACCCTTTCTTGTGTTATGTCCCAAAAATGGTATTTTAATTAATTAATACATTATGGGCTCCGAGTGCCTTTCTTACTGGGATCTGTAACAAACACTTGCACCGGTGCATTACATTTGGTGGAGCTGGCAGGATCCTGGTGACAAACGCCTTACTGGAAGAAGGATAGCGAGGAAAAGGATGGGTGCCTGCCTGGTCCCATATGTTGGCATGGGGACCAGTCACACAGTATGCTGCATTATAATGGCAATAATCATTACGCTTCAGGGCGGCAGACACCTGGATCACCTGGCTGGCTGGAGATCTTGTGTACCCGTTACCCTTACAGCTTCGGGCAGCGAGTGCACAGGTCTTGTAGCTGGTAGGGCTCCACCATGCTCACAGAGCTTCACCAGGGCTTTGGGGTGCTGCTGCAACGCTCCGGGGCGACAAGTGCACAGGTCTCTCGAATGGTTGGGGTCCTTCGTGCTGGCAGGGCCTCGCCAGGTGTCGGGCATGCATATAAACTTAAGCGTTACACTTAAACCTCACACCACGGCCAGGGTTAAACCCTCAGCCAACTTGTAAACTGGCTTAAACCTGACCCAGGTGTTTCCTCAGGGACAGGGGAACCCCTGTATGAGGGGATGGGGGATTCATCCTTTGTGACTGTATTCAAAGTGTTACAATTGGTGATCAAACTGTGTAACTCGCTTCAGGAACATATTCAGAAATACCCCAACTATTGAAACAGCAAACTATCTGTCACAGAGCAGACAAAGGCCCAAGAAAATAGGCCAACGCCAAAGCCTCCATACTCAGCTCCCTGGAAGTTGGAAAAATAGTCACATAGGAAATAAACAATTGCCAAAGGCTTTCTTCACTTAAAAAGAAGAGTCAGCTCACAGAGGGAAAGAGATCAAAACTCCCAGCTGTGTTGAAAGCCGTAACTCTGGGAGGGTAAAGGTATGAATATCAACTCTCTTACCCTAAGAAAGAAAATAACATCCATCACTCATGGGTGGGTGAAGGCAGAAAAAAAATGGAAATGATAAAAAGTTGCTTCCAGGAACAGCGAACAGATGGAAGAGTTAAATGTTCAAGGGGTGGAAGTCAAAGCCCCTGGAGAGGTGATAGCTGATGCACGCTGTCCTGCTGCAGAGGCTAACCACAAGAATGGGAGAAACAGAGAGGAGCTCTAGAAGCATGTTACAGAACAAAACAAAAAAAAGGTTATAATGTGAAGAGCCAGCATCTTTAATTACTAACATTGTTGTAAGATACCAGAAAGGGCTGGAAAATGTCCCAGGATGTAGTGAAAATCTCCAATTATAAAGCAAAACCAATGTAAAGAAATAGTTGAAACTTAAGTGATGGATGTAACCTTGAGTAATCTTGAAAGAAAAAGTTTCAGCAGTTACAGTTAACAACTTAATGGCCCTGGTAGATGGGTTTGTCCTGTTTCACAGAGGGAAAGAGGAACGGCAACTGGAAAAGAAGCAGCCAGACATAGTGACGGAACGGCTGGTTTCAGTGAGTTTTTTTTTTAAACAAGTGCTTAAGCAACAGAATGAATGTAGGAACCAGAACAGAAGTAACATTAAAGGAAGATGGCATAGGTAAGTATTAGAGGATATTCATACCTGTCTGATAACCAAGCTTAACTAACTACTGTATTCTAGTGTTGTTTAAAGTTAACCCTATATAATGCAAGACACCATGGAAGGTGCTAACACCTTTCCTGTAAAGGAAAGACAAGAAGATGGTAAAAATCTGTGCATAAATATAATGATGTTGATTTAAGCTGCAGTGTAAAGGCTGCCTGGTTATTATAAAGAAGAGACAGAGAGAGATGTAGGAATGAAAAAAAAAAAAGTAACTGAGAATATTGGAAGGTCTTATGAAGGGAAATACTCTGGTGATCCACATAAGTTGACATGAGAAGGTGCAGGCCAGTGCTGCACATACCACTTGGCTGTAGGATAAACTTTGCTGGCTCAACCTAACTGGGGAGCCTACAGATTGCTTGCCCTCAGCACCTGGTGATGATGCTACCACCGTGTCCTTGTCTTCATCTTAGAGTGAAGCAGCACATTCTTACGTGAACATCCTTTTGATTGACAGCAGAAATGACAGAGTTGTTTACTTCCAAGAAAATCCTACAAAAGCCCTGAAGACCATGACACTGGTGAACTTCAGCACAGACACTATCATCTGCAGCGTGGCATGGGCTGATGCTGTACTACTTGGTGTTCCCAGCATCTGAAGGGCTGTAAGATTATCTAATATTATCCCATTTTGCCTTCTAATGTTATCCCCAACAAATGGTGTTTTAATCAATACTTTACGGAGTCTGGGTACCTTTCCTATTGGGATCCATAATGAAGACTAGCATGGGTGCATCACACCTCCATAAACCACAGCAGCGTCTGTCTCTCATCACTCCAGCTGGGGGGGTGGGTGGCAGTCTCCCTGCAGTGGTATTTCTTCCCTGCTTTCAAGTCCATATGGGCTTGCATAATTATGCCTGATGAAAGCAGCCCTGAGGTCATTTGTCCCACTGCAATGTCAGACCAAAACCAAATTACCATATAGACACTAAAGAAACTGCCCTTGCTGCTATCCTCTTCCCCCTGTCAGCTGAGCAAGGCCCTCTGCTTGACAGCTTACACAAATGTCGGGCTGTTTGTGCCTCCTCCCACAGCGAGGAGCGGTGGTGGCTGCTGCGTGGGACGACGGCAGCAGCTCTGATTTCACCACTCTTCCAAAACCTGTTTGTGTCCTGACCTCTCCTTGCTGTCCCTGCCTGCGTGCTCCACCTAAACGCTGCTTCCCCTGCTAAGTAACATGGGGGGTTTGTAGGGTTGTGCCTAATCCTGTGCGAACGCGCTCCTCCACCCAGGTCATCTCCACCCAGGGCATCCCAGCCATTCCTAAAGGTGTCTCTCCAAAATCCAGGGTGTGTGGGTGAGAACAGGAGATACTCTTAGACGAGGGAGGGAGCCTCTGCAACTGCTCTTTGTACCGGTGGCCACACAGTCATTCCTCAGCCACCCTAATGCTAATATTTGCACTCCTTCTATGGAGATAAACATTACAGATGTATCTGCTGCACAGAGGCACAGCACAAAACATGCTCCCTGCTGGCAGAAAGCACTTCTGTGCCATGTGGCAGTTCCTGAGACTACCCCCACCCTGCCCTGCTTTCTGCTTGTTTCTCACTCTGCCAATTTTCTGCTTGCTATAGGAATCATTAGAGCTTTCCCAGCTCTGATAGCCCAGTTCTTGACTTATTAGCTGATGTCATGACATCCAGACTATTTCTGCCTCCCTGTTCCTGGAAGCGCTTGTTTTCCTGGCTCGCTTTGGGCATGCTAGCTCTTTGCTCATTAGAGCTTTTGTTTCCTTTTGGATGTACTTTTGGATGTTCCCCTGGGGTAGGAATAAAAGGGGGAGCCCAAACTTCATGCGGCTTCACTCTCCTCCACTCTGCTGGGAATTGTAATGCAGTGGGAAGTATGCACTGCCAATGGCATTGCTGACCTAACTGGGAGGAAAATTTAAATTCCACATGGGCTGTTGCAGGCATCCCCTTGGCATAGCTGAGGGAGAAGGGGGGGAGGCTTAGACCGTGTGTTCTGGTGCCAAAATATCTGGGTCTGAGCTTGCCGATAACTGCAGGGAGAAAAGACAGATGGACTCTAGGGGGAAAAAGTCAGGGGTAGGGGGGCTTGCAGCTAAAAAGAGGATAAGGACTGGGAACGGCTAAGGAGCTCTCAAAGTCCTGCTGCACGCAAGGCTACTCGAGTACAGCCTCCGAGAAAAGTCCGTGGCAGGGACCCGAGCCAGCGTGGTGGGGAGGCAGTGATGGTGCGAAGAGCCGCACGGGAGCGGAGTGGCACTGGGAAAAGGAGCGAGCTGCTCTGGCTGGGGTGGCTGTGAGCTGACAGAGACCTCGCCGTGCCAGCCCGAGTTCTCCCTGTGTCCTGGGACAAACTTGTCCTCTTGCTCTTCGTGCCATCTTCCCTGTTATGAAATGGGATGCTAATTTTAGTCCTGTGGGGATCCAGAGACGTTTTGCTTGGCTTCTGCCAATTAAATAAGAAAATAAAGATGCCCTGAAGGGAAGGAGAGATGCCAAGAGAGGAGGGATAAGAGGAGCCTCAGTTCCACTGTCCCTGACACACCATGACCTCTGGAGACCTGTTTCTTCATTCTGGTTCAATATTAACCCAGTGGGGCTGTGACTCTGCTTATTCTGCTCCCTTTGCATTTCCCTGCAGCCAGGGCTGTACAGCATGGCACGCAACAAAACCAGCATGCTGAGGGGCCTGCTCTTTTCCAGCCTTCTGCACCTCACACTGAGCCATGCTGAAGGTAAGACTCAACGGCACAGGGAGAAGGACAGTACCAGTGGGTGACAGGAGGAAGAAAGATGGGGTTGTTTCTTTCCAGGGGTGAAGCCGGTGGCAGGTTTTCTTGGTAAGGCAGGAGGACCTTCTAAATGCTTGAAGTTGGGAGTGAAAGGGTGCTGAGAGTGGAGTGAGCATAGGGCTTTCCTGCACGGGAGGATGCAGCAGCATCCAGCAACTGGTGACAACAGCTCAGTGGATTTTGTGGGTCACCTGGGAGATGGCAGGGAAGGGGAACGTGGCTTAGTCCAGGACCATGTGTAACACAACTGTGGGCCTTTTTGGGCTAGAGTTCCCCAGTTGACCTGAGTGGCTGCAATTCTCCATTGCCTCCCCAGCTGTCCCTTATCTAAACTTTAGGTCATACGCAGTACACTGCCTTCCTGCTTGCTGCTCCTTTTCTCTTATCAGAGCCTCTAATTCATCTGTCTTTCCTTAATATGAGGTTAAGTCCTCTCTGACCCACTGCTGTGTGGGGGAAGACCTGTCTGCAGGTCTCAAATCAGGGTCTCTGAACATGAAGATGGAACCAAGCTGTGCCTATCACAGTGGTCTGAGGTTGGCAAGACAGAAATATAGTGGCTGGCAGGGAGCAGTAGCAGGCTCCGAGCAAACAAACCTCTGCCTAACTGCAAATGAGCACAGCAGCTTTGCCGAGGATAGCAGAGGATTCCTGTCACTTCTGTTTCCTATGTAATGTGAGCCCCGATTCATGAATTATAGAGAGCCTGCTCTGATCATCATGTAGACCTGACAGGGCTTCTCCTTTCTGTATGGTGCACTGGGGGAGGCTGGGCTGTGGGATCATCACATCAGCTGTGTGTGATTTTTGGAAACTGCAAGGAGAGACAAAGGGGCCCTCCCGCTGCGAGCACCCCTTTGACTGGCAGTGTTCTGACCCGGTAGTTTTCCTGGAAAAGGGGCAGGCACTGTCACTGCTCAAGCGCCCACGACGTGCCAACAAGGGATTTCTGGAAGAGATGCTTAAGGGAAACCTGGAACGAGAGTGCTTGGAGGAGACATGCAGTTACGAGGAGGCTTTCGAAGCCCTTGAATCCACCGTTCAGACGGTATGTATGGGTGTTCCCAAGAAATTTTCCCTCAGCCGACCCCTGTAGTGAGAGACCAGCAGGTCACGCACACAGCCAGGGGCTGGGGTCTTAAGACTCAATTCTGTGAACCAAAGATCAGGCTGATGTATGGGTGCCACTGGGAGAGCTCAGGCTTTCTTAGGGGCTTTCTCTCCTGGAGCCACTCTGAGTTCTTCCCCCCCCCCCGCCCCTCCCTCCATTTTAAGCATGAAGTGAAAAGGAGAGTCTTCCCATCAATCCTGAATTGCATCTTCCACTAGTTCAGCATGGTGCTGCACGCATTTGAACTGCCACAGTCCCAGACACAAAAGATTTGGCTTAGCAACCAAACACTGAGTGCAGGTGCCTCAGGCTCCTTTGAGCTGAAGCTTTTGCACAGTCTGTCCCTTTTTCTGGCTTCCAGACTTGCTGACTCTGCTAAATTTGTTCTGCATCCTTTTGGGATCTACTCCTAGCCCCAAGGCCAGTATCCATGCTGAATTCCACACCCAAGAATACATCATCAAACAGATAAACAGCGAGGAGCCTAAGCCAGCAAGATGCAACCTCTGTGTGGAGTATTTCTAAAGCAATCACCTCCAGGCTGCACAGCAGAGATGTAGATCCAAAGAGCTGAACAATACCTACATGTGATCTGTAGCCTTAGAAGTTCTAGGTTCAGCTCCTTGGGCTTCTGCACTGTAGCCCAGGCGCTGCTTCCTCTGCAGGTTGATGAAGGTTGTAAGCATCTTTGGTCTTTTTAGAAACAACAGTACTCTCAATTCCTGAGTCTGATGAGTGGGAATGCGGTTTTATATCAGATTTTCTGCTTTGGTGGACTGCATAGTAATTGATATCAACTGAGCTAGGTTAGTTTGTTCCATTTGTTGTGATGGGGCATTCCCCTACTGCTTTGAATTGCAGCAGCTAAGCAAGGTGTGATGTTCTGTGTCTCTACTCTTAAATATATAATTTTTTTTTTTTTTTTTTTTTACAGGAAGCATTTTGGTCAAAATACCTAGGTAAGTTTCTTCAAGTCCTGCAGGTGCTAAGCTACCCCTTAGGATGCCCTGTCCCATCCTGGAGAGATGGCTCCCTACCCTCTTACAAGAGTTCACTTTCCAGGACAAAGCATTTGTGTTTTGTCTCTAGATGATAAACTAGTTCAAACTATGATGCTTATTCGGACTCCGTTCATATAATGTGTTTCTTTCTTCTTATTTTGCTAGTATGTCAGGGCCCGAGAAGGCCCAGGACACTTCTGGATGCTTGTCTAGAAGGTAAGAAATTCATGTTGACCTCAATGTCCCAGACACAGTGAGTGCCAGGAACTTGCTTCCTGCAGAGTTTGTAAGGAAAAGAAAAAAAATCTAAAGATGGTGAAGCCGTCTGATTAGAAAGAAAAATAGCAGGAGGGGAGTTTGAAATTCTTTTTTCCCCCCCTCTATTTCCCCACTAACCATTTCACAAACAGCCTAACTCCCCCATTGAAACAGCATGCACCTGCACCTACAGCCAAAGCACAGCATGGAGCCTCAGGGTGAGCTCCCTCTGGTGAGGCAGAGAGAGCTTAAGCCGTGTGCTCTTCCCACCCCATGAAGAGAATGCCTGTGCAGGCTCATGCATGCAACAAAAGTTAAAGGGATCTGGGGGATTGGTACCTCTGACCTTGAAAAACACAACATCCATTTCCACCGGCCCTGGCTTACACCGTGTTGGGATTTTGACAGGTAACTGCTCTCTTGGGCTGGGCCAGAACTATCGGGGGACAATTAGCTACACCAAATCAGGGATTGAATGTCAAGTGTGGACAAGCAAATATCCACATATACCTAAGTAAGTTAATCTCCTGCATACTCTTAAAGGGTTCTCCAGCGTGTCCTTCCTTCCTAGCCTAACCAGCTTTTTCTCATAGATTTAATGCCACCGTTTATCCCAACCTCATTGAGAACTACTGCAGGAACCCAGACAACAACTCAGAAGGCCCATGGTGCTACACCCGAGACCCAACAGTGGAACGGGAGGAGTGTCCCATCCCAGTGTGTGGTACGCCTCTGCACTATGCCCCAGCAAGCCCTTCAATGGCAGAGAACACTGCGCTGAGACTGATACTAAATGTGGCAAGGAAGGGGAGAGGGTTAGGATGGAGGGATCTTACATGAACAAAGGTCAGTTGGAGTAGAAGAGCTGCATCTTAAAAGATAAAGGAGCTGAGGAGGAAAAAATCATTGAGTTGCCCATACATCTAAATTCCTCTAACATGCTGTTTTCTCTAGACTACGCTAATCTAGATCTAAATTAAATCCAGTGTCAGTGGTCCCCTGGAATCTACTACAGTTTTGCCAGTCAGGAGCACCCCAAAATCCTGGCTCAGCTGCCTCTAATTTGTGACAGCAATGAGTCATACTGGTTATTTTGGTCTGAATTCCCACCTTCAGGACAAAACCACTACAGCTTGCGCTCGACTGCCTGCCTTAATGTTCACTTATATGGAAGGGTGCAGTTTAATACCCACAGCCTCAAGAAAAGATGCCCTTCTCTCATCATTGCATTTAACAGGATGGAGAACCATTCCCCTACACTTATATGTTCCCACTTCTTCAAAATACAGAGCCGTCTCCCCTGGGGCTTGTCCTCTGTCTCAGAGCAACCGGTAGAAAGCAGAGAACCTTCTCACAGCAGAAGTTTCTCTTCCAAAAGTAGAGACTAAAGGCAACAACTCTTACAAGTGAAAGTCAGAGAGGTCAGCAACCATTTTGACCACGGCATGTTCTGAAGTTTTAAAAATCATTACCATCACCCTGGTCTGCAATACGGCAAACTGGAAAGAGATACTGCTCTGCTTTGGGGTGAGCAGGCATTTGTACTATCTCTGTTCAGTAGTTTGTTTCTGACCTACAGTAGCTCACTGTTACACTTACACGTGCATGGATATGGCAGGACTAGAAAAGCCTTGGTTTTGTGCACAGTTCCTTTGCAATCATGTTGACATGAGTCAATCTCACACAGAAGCAGCTTCACCAGTTAAGGTGCATGCTACTTGCTCAGTGGCTGTTGTGCCCCAGGGCGAGTGGTTGAACCAAGGGCATCTCTTCACATGGGGATTCCCCCAGTGCACAAGGAAAAGGCAGCCTGAGGCCAAGCAACTGCCTCAGAACAGATTATCTGGTGCCCACTCAGTCAGGAAATACTGCTTAAAGCTTGCAGCCATTAGGACACTTGCAAGAAAAAGTGTGGAAAGTCTGGCAGGAAATTTTTTCTCTTATCATTAGATATAGAAACATTGGCAAAAGTTAAATTTGCTATTTTAGTAGCATATCATGATAACAGGCTCCCCCAAATATGGTCTCGTTACGCATTTGAGAAAAAGGCACTGGAGACTCTAACACAGCAGCACTATGATGCCTGAGGCACCTACCCACCCCTTGAACTGCTCTCAAAGATACCCCAGAAAGGAACACGATATTGTCCCTCACATCTTAGTGGCAGAGAGAAGTGTGATGAATCATGCCAGCCTCGCCTTACCTCCTGTTGAAAGAGCCACCTCTGACACTGCAATGTTGTAGAGGGCCACCACATGCATGGGAGCACAGTGGGAGCTCCCAAACATAATGGGATGGCCCTTGGAACTCTGGGCTTTAATAAAGGGGCTCTAGTGCTATTTGCTAACAGTGCTTCTGAGTACAAAGCTATGGCTTAAATCACAGTGCTCTGTCTTTCCAGGCCAAGAAAGGACAACAGTTGAATTTACTCCACGGGTCACACCACCAGCCCCAGCGGGACCCTGTGAACAAGAAAAAGGCATGCTTTACACTGGGACCCTCTCAGTCACTGTGTCTGGAGCCAAGTGCCTGCCATGGAACTCTGAGAAAGCCAAAGAGGTGCTCCATGGAAAACACATTGACTCAGAGGTGAAACTGCTGGAGAATTACTGTCGGAATCCAGACGGAGATGATGAGGGTGTCTGGTGTGTCACAGATGAACCACCCAACTTTGAATATTGTGATCTGCACTACTGCGGTGAGAAGCCTGCATTGGTTTGGGTAGGCACACTTGTGAGGCAGTGGCAAACCAGGGTGAAGTGCTTGGCCTGGGAGACATGGACAAGGAAGCATGCACACCACGCATGTGGAAGTCCTGTTTGTCCAAATATCACACATACCAACCTGCCATACACATGTAGAGCCGTTACGTCTCTCAGGTGTTCTCTTCTCCCTGAAAACTCACAATGGTGGACAAGGAGCATTAAAAAGAGCAGTGGTTTTAAAACATCATTTCTCCATCAGACCCATTGTGTGTCAAAAGAAACATTTACATTGCTGATAATTATGGAAACTGCAGCTAGGCCTTTTATCATGTTTGTCTTTCTGTCCCTCTCAGACAGCTTGCTAGAGGATGAGAATGAACAGTCGGAGGGAATATCAGGACGTACTACCCTACCTCAAGAGTTCAAAACCTTCTTTGATGACAAAACTTTTGGCTCAGGCGAAGCAGGTGAGCAAAAACTCTAGATACAGCACCACAGTTTGTAGAAAGACTGCAGCTTCATCCCACAGGGCACTCGCTGTTCCTCAGAAACACCAGCTTGCCAAATGCTGTCAAAAGCAGGGGGAGATACTTAAATTCCTTGAAGGACCCTCCAAAGTCAATCTCCAGTTATGATCATGGAGCTAGCAAGCACTTGCTTCCTAGGCTCTTCCAGCTTAGCATGCTGACTGCAGACAACATTTCTCCACTGTGAATCAGGTAGAGTAACAAAGCCCGATTGCCTATTTTTTCAGACTGCGGCACTCGTCCTTTATTTGAGAAGAAAAAGGTAATGGACAACAGCGAGAAGGAGCTGCTGGAGTCCTACATAAGAGGCAGAGTTGTCCATGGGGATGACGCAGAAGTTGGCAGCTCCCCCTGGTAAGTGTTATCTTTGCATAGGCCTTCATAGGGAATTGTGTCTCCCTTCTCTTCAGTTCAAGCAGGGGAAAATAAAAGGGCTTTCCCATCTCAGGCAGCACGTGGGCATTATGGCTTCTAATCAAAAGCTTCTCCAAGTGGTTGACAGGGCAGTACTAAAATAGCTGGAATGAAACTCTCCTCTTGAGCCAAGTATGCAACCATCTAAAGTACGCAACCATCTAGGAACAAGAGTGCTGTGTTTCATCTTCGTCTCTTCCTCTTCCCAGTTTTGCTGGAGCAGAGAGAATGAGAAACTTCTCCAGGTGAAGGAAATAGGATAAATAGCCTACTACATAGAATATACATGTCCAGGGAAAACTTCTGCTAGACACCCACTCACACAGTTGTCTTTGTCAGTATAGCACAACGCTCTTCCCTGCTCACTGCAAATTCTGCTCTTACTGCATGACACCAAGACGCATTCAGCCAGCCATGCCTGTAGTCCTGCTAAGTCTTCCTTCCTCCTTGTCTCTCAGGCAGGTGATGCTCTACAAAAAGAGTCCTCAAGAGCTGCTGTGTGGTGCCAGCCTCATCAGTGACAGCTGGATCTTGACTGCTGCTCATTGTCTTTACTATCCACCATGGGACAAGAACTTAACTACAAACGACATCCTGGTGCGGATTGGCAAGCACATAAGGGCAAAGTAAGAGCCTGAGTGAAGCAAGAGTGAACCAGCCTTCCTCTTAGAGTAATGAGATACAATGAGGTTGGGCTATCATTCAGTATCCAAGGAAACACATAAACAATATCACATGCCTCTCAATAACAGGATCGAATGGAGCTGTCATTTGCTGCTCTTGCTGATCCTAAAGGTGAAAGTGGAAGGGAGGGCAGAAACATGGAAAGTCTAAAAGGGAGCTCCAGGGTAAAGACAGTATTGTCTCAGAGGGTACAAAGCACCTGAGAGCATCATGAATCCCAGAAGACTCTCAGTTGCTACTGTACAGCGAGTTCTTCATGACTATTTCAGATATGAAAAGAATAAAGAGAAGATTGCTCTGTTAGATAAAATCATCATCCATCCCAAGTACAACTGGAAAGAGAACATGGACCGAGACATTGCACTCATGCACTTGAAGAGACCCGTCATCTTCAGTGACTACATCCATCCTGTCTGCCTGCCTACCAAAGAGGTTGTGCAGAGGTGAGGAGACTGTCCCACAGTCCTAAAAATACAGGCTACAAAAGCCTCCTTTGGGCCTTTAAAAAAGACAGAAAAAGATGCCTTATTTAGGCTATTTGCAGCAAGAGAGCCAGGCAGGAGAAAGCTGTCACAATACGTTTGATAATACTCAATGCTTCCTTCCACAGGCTGATGCTGGCAGGTTACAAAGGGCGGGTAACTGGTTGGGGAAACTTGAAAGAAACATGGGCCACTAGCCCAAGCAACCTCCCCACAGTTCTGCAACAACTCAATGTGCCCATTGTAGACCAAGATACCTGCAAGGCATCCACCAAAGTTAAAGTCACTGACAACATGTTCTGTGCAGGTAAGTAGCACTGGAGACACAAGGCCAACTTGCCTCGGGAGACAAGGGCTTTGAGCTCCTGGTGGGCCTCACACAGCAAGGTTACTTTCTGATAAATTTGCAAGTGCCCTCCATAAAGAATAACTTTCCTATGATAAGAACGTTTTCAGCTCTCAGAAAACAAGAGGGCTGGAGAACTTAAAGCTATGAATAAAGTTTGTAACACCATGCTATGTCAGGCTAACTAGCCTAATGGCACCACTCTGCTAGATATCAGCGACAGCTGTGTGAGAACCAGGCACATATAAAAATATCTTTTCACCAGTATATGGAACAGTTCAGCAACTTCCTAAATTAAAGGCTGCACACCAGTTATCCTACGCAGTAGCCAAACAACCCCTTCTTCTCTACTAGCTTGTCTCAACCTTTTGGAGCCTATTCATACTTACGCCCACAACTTCTGTGGCAACAGGCTCCACAGATTAGTTATGCATGTGTGAAAAATGTAATTCCTCATGTTAAGTTTCCTGTCTAATAAATGTGAAGACGTACACATCTATACTCATAACTTAAGAAAAAAAATACTTCTCCATGTCATATGCTATTTTATGGACCCTTTACAGCTCTCCATTTCTCTTCCAAGTTGAGAAGCATTTATTTAATCTTTCCTAATATAGAAGGCATTCCATACTTCCCATAATCCTTGGTGTACCTTCCTACATATATTCTTTCTTAAAAAGGGTATAATGCCAGAAGACAAGTGAACACAGAATTCAAGATACAAAGAGACTATGGATTTATGTACCGGTTTAATAGTTCCTGCTGTATTTTTAATTTGTGCAGACTTTCAGCTCCTACAAACAAATCTCCAACGATTTTTGATGGAGTTTGTGCTGCTTGCCTCTAATAATGCACACGATTGCTTGAGTTAGTAAGGAAGCCAATTTTATGAGTATACTGACAAGATAGTATTCTTATGGTTTCTTTTTCTAGGCAACATTCTTGAAAAATAGCTGAGATGCAGACGTACAGCAGAAAAGGGGAGACACAGGTGATGGCAAAATGCAAAGATACTGTCTAGTTCATCAGGAATTAAAGTGAAATCCCTTTCCTCTTCCTAGCAAGACTGTAGGAAGATAGTCAGTTGGGGGAGAGAAAGAGCAGAGCCTGCAGAATGACAGGAAGGTGAAAGTGAGGACAGCAATGGGTCTTTACAGTAAACAGAATGAAAGAACAGGGTACATGGAATATTACACACACAGAAGTTTCTAAGACAAGGGAAAGGCAGAGTAGCTCAAGCTACAGCTGTTTAACACAGTGGCAGCAATCCTGATGAAAGAAAACAGGAATGAGAGCACAGAGGGTGGAAGAATATGGTGGATTCAGGAATGTTGCAAAGACAGAAGCAGAGTTAGCTGTTCTACATATAACAAATTTAGAACTGCTTTGTTTCTTAAGTCCAATAGTTGGCAGAAGCAGTAAGCAGTCTCACGGCTCTCAGAAAATTTATGCAGCAATACTTCAAAGAAAAGATGGCCAACAACAGCCACTCTCCCTACACTCAAATGTCCAACTTTCTTCTTGCCTGTAGGTTACAGTCCTGAAGACTCAAAGAGAGGAGATGCCTGTGAAGGGGACAGTGGGGGACCTTTTGTAATGAAGGTATGTTCAACAAGTTCAAGCTCATAAAACATATGGAGCAAGGTTTGTGCTATGCTGAACTTTCATAATAGCCTAAAAAAATGGCAGCAGAGATGGAGACTGCCGAGTGGCTGAAGCAAACCCATCTCGTGTCCAAGCTGAGCAACTGAGATGAATCCTGCAGTCATCCAGCCCCATTTCTGTACTGAATTCTCAGCACATACGGAGATAGCTGCAGAAAGCGTGAGTGATTGCCAATTCTCACTTAGAGGTTTAAGAGTAGAGACAAAATTACTCCAACAAGCTATGTTATCTAGTGGATGCCAGTCTGAATTCCAAAGCAATATTCATCACTAAACAGGCTGGGGTGCATACAAAGCTTAGATCTGAAAGTCTCCTGTTCCTTGTGCCAATCCCATTTTTCTTTGCTTTAGAACCCAGATGACAACCGTTGGTATCAAGTGGGAATAGTTTCATGGGGAGAAGGCTGTGACCGAGACGGCAAATATGGATTTTATACCCATGTATTCCGCCTGAAAAAGTGGATGCGAAAAGCCATTGAAAAACATGGGCGATAGAGGAATCGTTTACCTTGCTTGCTCTCAGTTTTGCTACAATGCTCCCACTTCTTAAAAACATAAGCACAGAAGAACCTGAAGTAAAACAGTTATAGCCTTACAACTCAACAAAGGGAAGCGTTCTCCCTTAAAAATAAAAGTTCTCAAAACCAGCTTCTTCCTTTTGTTCATGCTGAGTTTAGCTGCCCTTGAATCTGAATCACAGTATCCTTGAATACTGAATCACAGTATCCAGGAGTACCAACAGAATGCCGCTAGTTGTACTGCTAATCAGCTGTTGTGCTTCAAACAAATTCTCCTCCCTTCTATCAGCTATAATCATCAACAGATTTTAGACCTCAGATGATGGCCTTAAGGCAGTCACAGCAAGCACAACTGTGGCCCCAGGCACTGTCCATTTCCTCACTTCAAGTCAACTCATTTGCTATTCTAGAAATTGAGCCAAGAACGTTCTGGAGATAATCACCCTACAGTAACAGTGGCATTACACAGAATGCCAATACCAATGTCAGAAGTAAAGCAACTATAACCTGTTTTGGTAAGACAGAAATTGTTCTTAGCTATAATAGCAAACAACAAGTACCAGCACCACTGTTTTCAAGGTTAGTGTCTTAGGAAGTTACAGATGCCAGCTGTATGCAATTCATCCTAGAGAGGAATATCGGCTCGAATACATTAAGTGGCACTTCCATTACTGTATGGCAGTAATTTTCTACCTGGCAGGTGGTGCTGGGTCCTCAAAGTGTATTTTCCACCTGTATAGTGAGAGTCAGAAGGAAGCAATTCATACACAATCATTGTCAAAGGGCCTCCAATAGAAGCATCCTGCACTATACCTGTTTGGTTGTCTTATAAAGCCTGCTTAAGGATCACTCCCAAGAGAAGCTTCAGTTCTTTCGTGAACTCTCCTTTTTAGCAGCAATTTGTGGACCGCTGAGGACCCAGCAGTACAGCAGTGAACCCATACTCTTGACTAGCCAATTTGTTCAGGCCAGTTTTCTCTTAAAGTAATCATGAGATTTAGAAACTCTCCTTGCTCCCTATGACACCCTATTCCTAAACTCCTCATTCACAGTGCCATCAAGTCACAGAAACAGGCAACAGTGAAATTCTGTTTGCTGCTTAATACTCTGTACAAAGCATGAGTGATGATGTTCAAAAAGTGAAAGTAGACATAACTATTAGTTGGATAAAATTAGTTGGATATAAACAAAGTTATCAATCACTTACTGTCTGGCCATCTTCCTGAAGATGACCCCTTTGGGAACCCACTTGAAGACAGCCCAATTTGATTGCCCAAAGAAAGCATAAAAGCAACCTCTCAAAGGCATCTGAAGAAAGAAACCTCAAGAGCTCAAATTCCACAACTGTTTAAAGTCATTGATAACCACAGGCATCGGACACTGAAAATGTTTAGCCTTTCTAGTGTTTAAATTTTTAGCCTCACCCTTTCACTGCTATCTAATAATCTGTGAGAAATCACATACCTAAGAGGGGAACCAGGACCGTACACCTTCTGGAGTAAGTCACTGTTAATACTGACTTGTTACAAACAATACAGAGGAATCATTTTTAAAATTCAGTTTAATGTTATTTAAACATTGTCTGGGCTAAAGATTAGGCTTTATTAATTTATGTGCACAAGTTTTAGTTCAGAACTCCCAGGATATTGAGTCCAACCAAACACTACAGAGACACAGGGCAAAAACTCATTCATAGTAAGCAACTATATCTTCTGCTACTCAATTATTCCTGTATTTCACTTCCAATTCAGCTTCAAATTTAAAATAGTTCTATGCAGGTTTGCAGGCATTTGCTGTTTTAACATCCTGAGCTAATTAACAAATAGCTCTTCAGAACGTCTGCCGGACATGGTAAAGGAACATACAGATTAATTTAAATATCAGTAAGTTTCAAAAAGCAGCTAGTAATTGAGAGGTAGTGGCAGTAACTCTAGTGCCAGCTAAAACAAACTATTCACAAACAGCCCCGGTTTAAGTACACAAAAACCTCAGCACTTAACAATAAGGGCCAAAACTCCACTTATCATACAGCTCTGTTCCACAAGAAAGTGCATGCCCACTTCAGGTTAGGAGAGGAGACTGCGACTACTAAATCGAGGTGGTGGAGCAATGAATGGCATCATGTCAATTAACACAGGATGGAGAACGCTCGCAAGTCACCTGCTATCACAGTGTACAAACTCACCATAAGCACCAAGCAGTATTAAGTCAACTGCAACCCCAGCTTAGGGGTCCTGTAAAAGGAAGGTTTCAGCCATTTGCAGAAGCTCTGGCATAGATCTGTTGTACAGGTACTAATTTAAAGCCACATTTTTACTGTAATCAGGCAAGATAGTTTCAGTAACGGCCCTAATGCAGAGACTGCTGGTCCACAGAGCAAACAACAAAAGCAGCAGTTACATGGAACAGATTAAAATCTAGAGCAGAAGTGTGCTATTTTAAGCCTGCCTGTCCAACTCTTCAATAACTCTGTTTTAGTTATGGAACAGATGTGCAATTTATGCTTCACAACCAGCTCTCACATGGAAGTGCGGTAGTAAGGTGAAAATGCATCACTTCCCTAGAGATGAAAGGGTTAGAAAGGCTACACAGTGTATGTATTAATCTTCATACTTGTAGCTTCTGAAAAAGGCTAATCAGAAGACACCCTTACAAAAAAAAAAATGTAGCTACAGCTTTCGTAGACTAGCACTACCAGGTCTCTTAGTCATACAAAATAGTAGACTTTACTGACATCAGATGTTTTAAGAGCAAAACAAACGTGGTGGTGAGGTCTACCTGCACAAGGAAGACTGCTTAACCAAATGAGTTCAGGATAAATGAGTCCACTGACTGTACATCACTGCTAATCTATTCCATATCAACAGCAGCAGGCTCCCTCAGAGAAAGCATTTGTACACAGATGGGACTATGCTTAATCTGGGTAAAGGCATCACGAGGACTAGATAATTTAAAATAAGCATTTGAGCAAACTAAATATTCTCAACTTACTCTCAAGTTACAGAAGCATGTTCCAAAACAAAAAAGCAAATATATGTAAAAATGCACTACCACTCATAGAAGAGTGCAAAGTCTCAGGATTGCACCCGCAGATAGTATATGTTCACTCATCTTCCTTATAATATATCCAAACCCCAAGGTTCATGTCAAGAATAGCTTAGTTCCATTTCTAGATGCCCAGTCACTAACATTCAGGAATAGAGAGTGACTTCTCTAACCAGCAGTCACTGCTGTTCCTACAGAGGCTGGTATAGTTAACGCAAACTTTATTTACAAAAGACACTTAAATTAGTTACTTCATGCCATGTGTCCATACAGAATCAACAGTTCAAGGATTACATGGAGAAGAATTCACAAAATTAAAAGTGAAATCACTAAAGATCTTCTAAGAGTTAAGAACTAGGAAAAGATCTTAAAGACAATTTTACAAATAAAAAAACAAGTTATGAGAAACTAGTCTGAGCAAGAGGATGGTTGTTTACAGGTCTGTACACTAAAACTAATACACAGACAGCCTTCTATTGTCAAAGAGATGCTCACTGAGAAGCAGAGTATGTACAAATACTTGTGCCACAATGACTCAACCCCCCAAAATCCACTGTATTATACATAAACCAGTTTGTATACATTAGGCCTAAATGAGGCCATTTAACTATGAAGACTTCTAGTTTAGTAAACTAAAGCTGAAGACAGCCCAAGCAACAGTGATGCTGTCTCTCTCACATCTCTATTTGCGACTGCTTTTTATTCTCTCCAGTCTTTTTTTCAAGTCATCAATATTAGCTGCTGCAGAAGAGGGTGAAGCCAGGGTAGTTCCAATGCCAGAGGAATGAGTCTGATTGGAGTCCAGGTCCAGATGTTGGTACTGCTCCCGTGACTCACGGAGCTGGGAGAGCTTACTGTGAAGCATATCTGTAGAGGATGCAACTGTAGGGAGTGCTGGTTTAGAGAGCAAAGATGTCAGAGGTGGTCTGTCTTCCTGCTATAGGGGAGGAAAGTGAAGCATTAAGACAGATAATGGCAAAAGCCATGTAAGAAGTACAAACCTTAATCAATGGCTTTTTATCTTCACAGCAAACACCAAAAAACAGAGGAAAGGGAAGGAGCAATACAGCACAGGTGATCTGGAGTGATAAAGTCAGTTGCCATCAAAGTCAGAACCATGCAAAGCTAACTACTCAATTCCTGTCATTTAATTAGTTCATGTTTAGCTTAACGTCATTAGGGACCAAGGAACTAGTTTTTAAAGATCAAAAATTCACAGCAGACCAGCGTTGTGCTGAGATGGCCTGCTGCAGTCTTGAACAGCCTGAATTCTAACACCACAAGAGGAAAGTCCATGCCTATGTGCCAGTGAGTCTTCTGGAGGAACAAGAAGAGGAAACTTGGATTGATTAGTAAGATCTGCTCTGCCAAAGACTTCAAATGTCAATTCGCTGTTCTTTTGAATTGATATTTCCACCTGCGTTAACTTGTTACTATCATCTAGGAAACATTTCCCCTCCTCAGAGCTGTGAGCTGACATGCAAGTTTGTGTCAAAGGTTAAAACAGTGACATGCCTAAATGACTATTCCTAGAATGAACATTGCTTCTCATGTAGCTGAGTGCAAGCTTCAGTAATCAGCACTAGATTCCTAACACATAGATCACCAAACTGTTAGAAATTTTGGCCCACATGTTTCCAATACTAAGCTCATTCACCATTTCTGTGCCTCAGTATCCATACACCCAAAATACATAAAACTTCATTCAAAGTCTTCATTCAGCTTTTATGGTTGTTTCAGAGCAGAAAGATGTACAATTTCCACATCATACAACTCAGAGATCAATATATGTTAACCTTTAGAGAACAGTAGTTATTTGAACCTTTCTGAGACTCTACTACATGGCAAGGGAAGATACCAAACTATAAGGCTGTAGAAACAACTGCATATACACCAGTGCTGCAAAGAATGGACTGAAACATAAGCCTACTTGGCCAAGTAATGAGTTTAAAGCCATTTATACTAGGTGTGGTGACATGCAGTGAATAGCTAGGAAAGTATAATGAAAGATCACCAATTCTGATTAGAATATGCCTTTGGTACAGGAAAACCAATCATTTGAATTCTTAAAAAAAGTGCAAATGAAGTACGTCCCCTGGGGATTTACAAGTGTTGTCAAGTACCATACCTTTGCATTGTCAAGGCCACAACGTTGCCTGAGGATTTTTAATCTTTCCAAGTAAACTGAAGGCCCCACTTCCTCCCCATTTGTGTTTCCTATAGATGAAGATACAGTGTGGGTAGAAGCAGGAACACATGTTCCTTCCATCTGAGGAGAAATTCCTGGAGGATGAGGGGAAGCAGGGAGGAAAAAAAAAAACGATTGAAAACATCAAACAAGCATAACTGTCTTGGTCAGTTCCTTGACATAAGATGCAATGGATGAAGAATCAACCAACTTATAAACTACCAAGCTATTTGCATTTGCTAGTATAGGCATATCAACCCTTCCATTTCCTTGCAAGAGTGACAACCGAAAACCAAGAAAAGAAATTGAGATATTTAAGAAGTGGCAGCACAGCAGCTCCAGAAGTAGTGCGGAGGCTGACAGCTGAAGACAGTGTGGGGAGAGGAAGATGCTGATGTGGATCAGCAGTAACCATGATGTCCAACAGAGAGAACTCAGCAATTGGCAGGATGGGAAATATTTGGGGTCTTCTGTCTTTTTCTAAGTTTAGTAGTATTTCTGGGCAGACTTCACCACTGATTCTAACCCCTCTTTACCTCTTGTTCAGGTAACTTAAAGCTGCTGCTTCTTCCAGTTCAATCTGGAATAGTGATTTCTATCATTTTACCATTATCATTTTCAATCATTATCCTGATTTCTATCAAGGCATGTAGCAAGGTTTTTAAAGCTTCCCTACCAAAAGACTAGGAAAAGATTTTACATTATGAAAAAACCTTTCCATTCTGAAACTAATGGCAAGTTCTAAGACTTAGTGTGGACAGAGATTTGTTATCAGTTGTTTACTGCAAGGGTATTTAAAATAGGTAAAAGGAGAATTTAGGTTAAACATTTATACTTTAAGTCTAAATAAAGCACAGTTGCAAGATGGAACAATATCCTTTACTGTATCAAACTATTATAGTTAAGGAGAAAAAAAAGACAAAATTGGGGCACTTAAATTCTGTTTTGAAATCTCTAACTGTTGAACTAACATTTCTTGGTTGTACAGACTTTTAGGATGAAAGATATAATTTTCTGTCCTATCTAGTCAGACAGATTTAGGAGGTTCTGAAAGAAACTTACATCATTTTCCTTAAGTAATTTACAATACAGGGATAGGAGAAGGAACAGTAGTAGGAGAAAAGGCTAAAGTTTCACAGGACACTGTGCAATGTGAAAGATATTAAAGTTAAAGCTAGTTTTGCCAGCCTGGGTATCAGTTTTTACTGTCAGCTAATAATTTGCTACATTCCCTCCCTAATATTGCATTAAATACTAATTTGTGCTTATCTGCAATGGAAAGACTCACTAACAAACTAAGTGTTTTATAGTAATTTATCTAATTAAAAAGCTGATTTACTGGAAAGGGGTCAAAGACCACTATAGAAACACTTCAAGTTATTTAAAATAAAGTTTTTAATTCCACAGTAAACACTATCAAAAAACCTCCTGTACCATTTTAGTAACCAAAAGGTAAAAGGAGAACCTGAAAGCTGCTGCTGTTATAAACTAGCTGTATACTTTGCAGAAACAATTCTTGATACCAGACACATGAAGCATCAGCTAATGTTCAACCCAGACTACAGGATATGAATTAGAACCACTTGTTTACCAAGCCTTTCAAATGTTTTCTACATTTAGCGTGACAATGGTTATAACCTCTTTTTTTATAAACAAAGACTGCATAATCCCTGCAAATGGTGCCTCATGAAGCAACACAGGTGCCAAGAACATACTTGACTCACTTTGGAAATCCATAAACCTCTGCAAATATTAGTTTCTACCAGGGGACATGTAACTGCTCTCCCTATATCTCTGCATCTCATAAATCAATCAGTTTTGCTATAATATGTACCTGTAGAAGCAGCAATACGTCCCTTCCCTTCCCGTTCTGTTTCTATCAGCCGAAGGCCTCTTTCCACATAGCTCTGGAAGAACTGAGAGGAGTTTTTCAGGAAGGGCTCAATGTCTGCATCAGAATATTTCTTTTTGTATTCATACAGCTCTGCCAGACCCTGGGAGGGAAGAGTTCCCGAGCATTACTACAACTGCTGCATACACCGTTCTAATGTCTCATGCCCTCTTCTTTGCGGGAAGGGAGCACTTACCTCCTTAGTGTTCTCCTTGGAGCCAATCTTCTTAAATATTTCTGCCAAAATATCGTTAACTTTGGCCTTCGAAGCCTTTTCCTCCTAAATAAATAAAAGGAGACTTCTAAAACAAAGCGAATAAACACAAAGGGTAGTTAAACAAATCCACAGTGCCCTCACACCTGCTAGCTGGATACAGAGCTTCCAAGATGAAGAAAACCTTGAAGCGTTAAGGGTTTACATAGCCACTGTTTACATAGAATGAGTAAGGACATCAAACTGTAGGACTCTTTCGAAGCCGCCAGTGTTTAAAACTTGTTTTTGGTATAGTTAACTTTTAAAATGCAGTATCAGGCAGCACAAAACCTATGCTGCACACCTGAATGTCCTGGAGAGCACTTCATCCTGGGATATGCACAGAATATTCAGGTAATAACAGAAACACACTGCAAGTTCCCAAAACAGCCATAAATAAAAGTGAAACTAAAAGAGTATTTCCAACAGTAGTTGCATGTTGGAAAGGCAATTGCTACTTCATATTCCACAACCACAAAATTAAGCTTGTTTCTTAAATAAATTGCCTTACATTCTCTCTCCCTACCCATAGATTTACATTACTTACTGTGCGAGAAGCTCCTTTTTCTGTATCCTTATCAGCTTTGCTTCCAGTCTGGTCCATGGAGTGTTTCATTACTCTACACAGGTGAGCCTCCAGCTCAGACTCATTTTTGTTGTCTATCATTGTTAAATGATCTAAGATCTAAAAGGAGAAAAAAGGGAATAAATTAAAAAAAAAAAAGAAAAAAATAAGGAAAAGCTTTAGAGACTGCATGAACATCC
The DNA here is from genome assembly GCF_964188355.1 of Buteo buteo. Lineage (NCBI taxonomy): Eukaryota > Metazoa > Chordata > Aves > Accipitriformes > Accipitridae > Buteo > Buteo buteo. The sequence continues at coordinate 44,173,030 of NC_134176.1, forward strand.
AATTCAAAAGTACATGACTAGTGACTGCTCTGACCTTAGGCCCTTTCAGCTTGCACAGGGTGTGAAGCAGAGTCTTCAGTGTCCTTATAGGAAACTCACTCTTACATTGCTTCAGTTTCTCTTTGGGAAAGACCTTCATGAAAATGTGGATATCCAGTAGAATCCGATCCAGATTGATGCTATTAATGGTTTCCGGAAGAAGACGCACCATCCTCCACAGACACTGGAACAAGAGGCTGACTTAAAGCAAGACAACTCAAGGGAGAAGCATTTAATTATATAAAGAGAGATTATACAAAACTATCATTGAGCCATTTCACTCTGCTACCACAGACATGCACCATGTCTGTCTGCTCAAGCTATATTTGCACTGGTACATACTTTCTCTTTTTAACTAGCTGTACTGTATCCAGATCCTTCTTTAGAGCTGATGCATAAAAGTAGTGCTGACTTCTCTACCAGTAACAGGAGACTGAATGCTTTGCGTGAAGAAGTTTCAGCAGATAATGCATATATGCTGTGTACACCCCTGCACAGCACAAGTTCTTTAGGTTTAACCTCATTAAGAGCACCTAACCTAAGTTGTCTTTAAATCATGCCAGTTACAAAAGGGCATTCTATTATAAAAAAAGATCATACCCATGCTTTAAACACAGACATTTGCATGTTTACTCTGCCTATTCTTAGAGATGACAAAATACAAGCCAGCTCCAGCCTGGGACTGTTTGAATCCATAGTACAGTGCTGTGCCTAAGTAAATAAGCCCAGCAGGTGACTGCGCACCTCTGTAGGGAGTTTGTATTGGTATACACAAGCTTCTGTAAACTACTAGCAGGCGTTAATCTCCCTCCTGGCATACACGACGTCACTATATGTAACATCCAATTATAAGATTGTAATTGTAAGAGTTATAAGAAATACTTCAAGTTATGGTCACCAATTTTTTTTTTTTAAATATATCTGTTTTTTCAGCTAAGTTGATTCAGATAAACCAAATAAGTTCAAAACCTCTACTACAGGCTCACCTTCATGACAAGTTCCGAAAACTTAGGAGAGCTGGCTGTTGCTAGCAGACTGTCTTGGAGCAAAACAAGCAGAGCACTGGAAGGAATAAATTTATAACAGTTACACAAGAAAAGTGCTACACAAAAAAAAAGATGCCAACTCCCCACAGAATATCACACCAGAGACTAGTGTTAGTCCAACAGTTTACGTCGTGTTGTGTAACAGCTCTTTCTTTCTTTCCAGCATGCTACAAGAGTTTAAGAGGCAGTCTGAACTACAAAGCATACAGAATCATACTAAGCTGGCTTGTTTAGCCTGCCTCTAACTGTGCAGATTGAGTGATTCTACAGGCATCATTCTTTGCTTATAGAATGACTAACAAACTCAGCCATTCAACGAACACACAAGAATAGGTGAAGAGAGGCAGTAATTGTGCAATTTTCATTATATACCTCAAGATGTTGGTCTGGTCAGACTTTTCCAGAACTTTCACTACCAAGAGGTTGACTGATCGGATGACCTGCTCACCCTCTTCAATGTCTTCAACCCGAGAATCCAGCATTAATGTAATAAGACCATGCATTAGGTCCTTCAGCACGCCAGTGGAGGCCTCTCGAGCCAGGCTCTCTATCTGAAATAGCTACAAATCGAAGACAATATTAGAAGTTTTCCCTGCATGCAATACTTTAATATAGGGATTTTTCTAGACTACACTGTCAAACCATTTGACATCCCCACCCACCCCCCCCCCCCCCCCGTCTCCCCCAACATTAAACAATAAAAATGCAACTAGGAAGAAAGTTATTTCTACTGAGTGACTTCTGAAAATACTTAGGCCACCAACTAAGCACTCAAAAGGTAAGGACTATTAAAACAGAACTTAATAAAAGTGTTAGAGTGGCTGTATTCTGTAGAAACAACAAACAGACCTTCTTCCCTCCCCCAGTTTCTCATTCCCCACTCCCTCTCAAAAAGGTGCATTGGCGAGCAGACAATTAGCAACAAACCTTCATACATAAGATTCGATAGTAAGCTAACCTAGCTTCAGGACAGACATTCCATTCCCCTGCAACTTCTGCACAGAAATTATTTGCTTTCCACCTTAACTTTTAGGTCAAAGCCTTACCGAGATCATGCTCCCAATAATACAGCTGTAAAGTTTGACTATCTCATCTTTGTCTAGCTTCTCATCTGCCATATGTGTATTGTAGATTAGCCGAAGCTGCATAAAGGTAGCTATTAGGAATTGGTCAATGTGGCCAGACATAGCTTCTGCTTTGTCTTCTTGTCTGAGAACTTCATCAATCTAAGATTTAAGAACAAAACACCCAAGTCAACATAATGCAAACAGTGTGAAACAACTATAATTTAAAAACTTTTATATAGGAAAGGTTTTGCCCTGGCCAATTCATTTGCCAAGGCACTTGTATTCTAAGCTTTCACCTGAAATCAGTAGCCTATTGCTAATCCCAATACAACCAATTATTTTAGAGAACTGCAATCCTATCCTGTACACAAGTGAAAACATGAAATGCTGCATTATGGATTCTGGAACTAACAGCTTTATGAAATCTTCTGGATAAAATACTTCTAAGTAGTTAAGTCATCCTAGAAACATGTAAAAGCTATGAGAGGCAAGACAATTCTTTTGCTGAGGATCTGTAAAACAATTTACATATAAAAGTTAAGTTTCACTGGCTTTTTCAAACTTATAGCACAGATACTTGACAAAAACAGATACGCTTTTTTTTTTCTTAGTGCTTTGTGTTAGGAGTCTATTCTACATCATCCAAGTGCGAATTTCTATTGCTAAAGCGAGTCAGATGGCCCCTGTGCACTTAGTTTTGTCAACAGGGAGATTCTGAGCAGAGTCCATGTCACCTGACATGATTGCTCCACCACAGTGCAACTCATCACCCTCGCAGAAAAACAGTTCAGTACAGTGTGATTAGTTGCTACCTTAATTCACTTACCTGTGCCAGAGCCTGGATGCTTGTATTTATATCACCACTGGCTACTTGGGAAATGACAAAGTTGATAGTAGAAGCTGTGTTACTGTGCATGTCATCAAAGTGTGGGGATACAGCACGGATTCTGAACAGTTGAAGAAAACAGGATTCATTACTCTTTGGAGAGAGCTCTAATTTACACTGAACTGCTATATTTCATTAACCATTTAGAGACAAGGGAAAAGGACTTCATTCTTCACAGAGAATACTCAAGGAAGGAATCATTCCTTTTAACATGTCTACTGCACTACTTTTAAAGACACTGACTGATGATGCACTTACAAACTCAAGAGACTTTTACTATAAAAACACACAAGCAGAAGTCAGGTTTTTCGTTAGAAATAACTGCTCTCCAGATTCCAGAAGAGTACAACAGACTGTCACTTTGACATCTCTCTTCAAATTAGCTGACACTACTTTCTTGTGTAAACAAGTCTGAATGTAGAAACTAGCACAGTCAATTCAGCTTCTCAAAATAGTTTTTAAGTAGCCCTACTGGTTTCACTTAGGAGTTAAGACTAGACTCACTTGGGCTCAGGAATCAAGACTGGCTCAAAGATGTCATCTAGTTTGTGCTGTACAAGTGCTGGCATCTCACATCTGACAGTACCATTGTCATTTTCAATTTCATCAAGATCCAGCTGAAATTCCCGTGGAACTGTATGCGTTGTCTCAGAGTGACTGCCCATGTTGCGATTTTGGCTATAGAAACCAGGAGAGAAATGTTTATTACATATACACAAGAGGCAAGTGTACTAGCACTAGCATCCACTGGTAGCCCTAAAGCTCTCATAACAGAATAGCGCAGATTTTGAAGTTCTGATTTTATTCAAGCCTCATAATAACCCCCTTTGCCTTTCCCCTAGCCATTAGTAAAACAAGCTTTTGTAGGCTAGAGGAGCAGCTGCTACTGACTTGCCTTCCTCGTTTCTCTTATAACCCACCACGAGACCCTCTGCATCTATGATAGGTATGCACTGGTTCATTGTGAGAGATATCTAGCACAGTTTAAAGTAGTATTAATGGAATACAGTGTTAGTGAGCAGGCTGTTTTTTGTTTTGTTTTTGTTTGGTTTTTTTTAAATGATGGATAGGATGCATACATACATAGCAACCTTGCAAACTCATCTGAACCTAGGACTCCTAGCATCCTACATGACTTGTACTGCATATCAGATTTTTCAAGGAAATGTTCTAATACGTAGTTCTCAACAGGGACTTTTATTCCAAGATAATGAGCAAGGGGGTACTGTTGCCCCAGGCTCTATAATCCACACATGCTCATCCAGTTCTGCACTGTATGTCTGCCCTAACAAGTTAAGAACAGGGTCCAATCAACACCAAGTTTAATGTAACACATAGGAAGGCCACCCAATATTTCTAACAGCTGCTTAACGTGGAAGGGCCATGTCTGCCTGCAGTTTGATCTATATATAGTCACCTTGGCAGAAACCTGTATTTTTGGTTTCTTTCTTTTCTTTAATTCAGACACCTGTAAATAACCTAGAATTTGCCATGGTAAACCTGTCACCCTCAGGAAGGGATGACTAGGGTAGAAATTGAAAGATACAAGAGCCTTGCTACCAAGGAGTTAGTGGGCAGTACTTACATCCTATAAGTGCGATACATAATTCTGTCCATGGAGAAGCAGTGAAAAAAGGCACAAGACCATTTAGAAAGATTTCAAGACAGACAAGACAAAAAAAGTTTCAGACATTTTGTTTTATATTATTTGGCCAATTTTCACAACATGCAAAGATGATGATACAAGAACTAAAATAACATTGCCAGACATGATATTAGCACATACACTATGCAGGCCACAGACCATAATTTATCATTACATACTTGAGTTTGGAGGACATGTCCTCAGCTGGTCCTTTCCGCAGCATGCTAGCATTAGCACTGATGTTTTGAGTACGCTGAGGTTTTTCCTCTGCCTGCCTCACTGGAGCAGCAGATGGTCTCTTGGCTGACCGTTTTATTCTTTCCTCCAGCATGCTCATGTCTTTCTCAGAAAGCTATAACACACAACGCTTTCACTCAATTTGAGTTGTATGGATTTTAGAAATCTTGGTCACCTACAGGAGGTATGCCACTTATTATTGAGGACTGAAGTTCTCCAATACCAAGGGTATGAACTGTCAATACTACCATCCATCAGCAATCCAATAGGGCCACTCTGGTCTGCCAGGTGCTACTTCAGGAGCTAATTAACCCACACTGACAAGCTGTAATACTGAATACAGCTATTTCTAGCCCACATAATATCCAAGAAACAAGCCAGCTTGAACTCAAACTATGGTACTACCATGTGTTTCTAATTGTTGCTTGTGTTGCTGCAAAAAACCAACCAAACAAAAAATCCTCACCCACCTTCCTACAGCCCCTATTAGGAACCCAGGCAATGCTTTAACACTATGGACCCTACCACAGAAGCCAGAGTCCTTCTAACAGTTGACCCGTTCAATGTACTCTTAATTCACCCTGAACAGAAGGTAAGCCAACTGAACACTCCAACTCATGCAGTGAAAAGAATCATATTTATCTGCTTACCTACAGGACCAAAGGTTACCAATGACTACATTTGAACAAAAGTAGCCATGACAATTTTGTGGGAAGTACTCTCCAGCATGCCTATGATTTGGAAACCTTCCTGAAAAGCCATACATTTGGGGACTAGATGGACCATACTGAAACTCAAAAAGCCATGGTCAGAAGGGGTTGAATTATTCAAGGTGCTACAGTTCTTTTCTTAACCTTTAAAAATTCAAAAGCAAATGGACTATGCAACTCAGAGGGCAGCAGATTGCACTCTGAACAATAGTTAAAATAAGATGGGAATCTAAAATGTTAATGAAAATGCAACACTAATTTTCATGGAAATGGTTACCAGAGAAAATAAGTCACATGAAATTTCAACATTTCAGGAAATTGGAAAAAAAAAAAAGGGGGCGGGGGGGAAGGCAGCCTTGCTTTCCTGTTCATCATACTCCATAAAACATCCATCCAATAGCTTGTACGCACTATGGCATATAACAGAACACAAAAAATTTGTACAGGCATTAACATATCTATCATATTGTAATCAGTTTAAGTGCTGCTATAAACATTACCAGGACCACAAAAATCAGAGAACAGAACAGGAAAAAATGGTCTAACCTTGATTCAGGTTAAAATTCAGTACACTTAATCTGTTATGCACAGTAATTGCAGACAACCCAGTGACCTTGCTTTCCACTGCTGGAGACTGAAAAGTGAGTTTTGCCACCTTTAACTTTCACTGCACTTTAGATGAAATGGCTAAGTATGATTTCCAGAGAACAAAACAGCAGCAATACAAAGCAACACAGTACTGACACAGACCTTAAGCACTGGAGCACAGCAAGATAAAGCAAACTAAACTTACCAGACTTCAACTACAAAGCAGTTAGTGGAAACAGGCATAAAAAAAAAAGCTGAGTACTTGATGAAGCCCCAACAACTAGCCTTTTTTGACCAAGTTATCCAAATACAATTCTAAAGCACAAGTGTTACCTATACAGTTGACTATAAAGCAAGTTACTCTTTATAAACAATTTAATTCCCATGAAAGTCAGTGTTTTGCTCATTTTTTTCCAATTTAGTTTTTCATTTATGAACACCCAGGTTATATATCCCACAATGAGGAATTAACTAACAATTAACTTTTAGTGGAGCTATGGTGTTGCAAGTTATTTTCAACGTTACAAAATGCTCTTGACGCCAACAGCAAGACATACCACAATCACAAGCAAAACAGTGCTAAACCCTACAAAAGCATAAGGATTTGAAAAAATAAGTTAAAAAAAAAATCTTATTTCCAGTTACACTCACATTTCCAATCAGCTTGAACACTTGGTCACCATGAACATTATAGACAGTCACAATGGTGTTCAGTGCAGCATTGCGCACAGTGTTGTCCCTATCACCAATATGAGTTGCCATCTCTTTCAAGGCTTTCCCTGGAGTTGGCTGGCATACATTCATGCCGTATGATTCAACCAGACATCCAAGCTCTTCCAGGCATTCTAAAAGGAAGAAAATTACACGTGCACATTCAAGTTTAAAGCTGCTGGGAAGAGAGCCCTCCCAATTTCTGTGTTGCTCACACAACTTGAACATTCACTGTATAGAAGTGTCAATCATGGTGCTGATGATAGATATACTCCAGGTGATTTATGGGATGAATAGTAAACTAATGGTTCAGACTACTTCACACAGATAGTATCTAAAAAGCTGTCAGTCATTCCTATACCCTTCAAATATTTCCCATTACCATATATGAGCAATGTTACAGTTAATGTCACATCTAGGTGGTTTAGACAATTGTGAGCTTGCAATGCTATATATCATGTATATAGTTTAACTTCCTGGTTATATCAGGATAAGACATTTTCAAGGTGACTAGGGAATTGTTTGAACTACAAACACCGTACCACAAATCATTTCTATAATAAAGTTGAAACAGATGTACAACGTAGAGACATTTCTTTCCAAAGTCTTAATCAGATTAACAGATTCCCTTAGTCACTTGGACAATAGTACTGTCACTGTTCTCCCCAGTATGTTTCACTAAGACAACAAGCCCAATCAAGGGAGACTCAATCCTAATGCTGAGAATAATTTAACAGAATGCTCATCTTTGGAAGGTACAAAGAAACCAAAAATAAAAAGCAAGACGATACTACTTTAAAATCCAATCCTTTAAACAATTACAAGCATTTGCATAAAATTCTACAAAGAGGCAAATGTCATATTCCACCAAACATTATTATGTTGGGTTTTTCAAGATGCAAAACAAAGCAATTTCAAGTACTTTGCAATTGCCCAGTTCATCATGCTATTTCCCACCTGCACGCTGTTTTGAGTTTTTGGATTTTGTCCCCTCCATGATGAAAGTGAACATCTTGCTGGCTGGATAGATGAGACACATCCTGTTCAGAATAGCACGTACATCCTTGCGGATGACATCTTTCGGTTCTCCTACCTAGGGGAAAAGTAAAAAAAAAAAAAAAAGGGGGTGGGGGAGAAATACAGAATATTTTAAGCAGTCTCATGTTACTGTCAATTAGTCTAAACGTTAGGAAACCCAGAATTATTCTCAATGCAAAAACCCTTTTTGGTAAATGGCTTCTAAAGGCAAATATGCAATACAGAATCACAGAATTGTTTAGGTTGGAAAAGACCTTTAAGATCATCAAGTCCACCACTAAACCACCATATCCCTAAGTGCCACATCTACACGTCTTTTAAATACCTCCGGGATGGTGACTCAACCACTTCCCTGGGCAGCCTGTTCCAATGCTTGACAAACCTTTCGGTAAAGACATTTTTCCCAATACCCAATATAAACCTCCACTGGCACAACTTGAGGCCATTTCCTCTTGTCCTATCATTTGTTATTTGGGAGACTGACACCCACCTTGCTACAACCTCCTTTCAGGTAGTTGTAGAGAGCGATAGGGTCTCTCCTCAGCCTCCTTTTCTCCGGACTAAACAAACCCCAGTTCCCCCCAAGCCCCTCAACAAGGCTTGTTCTCTAGACCCTTCACCAGCTTTGTTGCCCTTCTTTGGACACGCTCCAGCACCTCAGCATCTTTTTGTAGTGAGGGGCCCCAAACTAAACGTGGTATTTGAGGTGTGGCCTCACCAGTGCCAAGTACAGGGGGACAATCACTTGCCTAGTCCTGCTGGCCACACTATTTCTGATACAGGCCAGGATGCCGTTGGCCTTCTTGGCAACCTGGGCACACTGCTGGCTCACATTTAGCCAGCTGTTGACCAACACCCCCAGGTCTTTTTCTGCTGGGCAGCTTTCCAGCCACTCTTCCCCAAGCCTGTAGCGTTGCATGGTGTTGTTGTGACCGAAGTGCTGGACCTGGCACTTGGCCTTGTTGAACCTCATACAACTGGCCCTGGCCCATCGATCCAGTCTGTCCAGATCCCTCTGTAGAGCCTTCCTACCCTCAAGCAGATCAACACTCCTGCCCAGCTTGGTGTTGTCTGCAAACTTGCTGAGGGTGCACTCGATCCCCTCATCCAGATCATTGATAAAGATATTAAACAGAAGCGGCCCCAATACTGAGCCCTGGGGAACACCACTTGTGACCGGCCGCCAACTCAATTTAACACTATTCACAATATATTTGGAATATTACTCCAAATATATTGGAGTATTTGATGGTATCCTGCCATATTCCTAATGAAAAATAAAGGTTAGTTTCTGTACTATGAACTGTACCTTTAGGATAAGATATGGGATGAAAGAGGATGCTTCATTTTCAGTAAGGTGATACTCTTCTTGACTCAGCAAATTGAAAAGCAATTTGAGGTATTCAAGTGCTTTCATCAAAACACTTGTGTTGGTATCAAAGAACCGCAGGGTAAGCCATTTTAAGATCAGATCCAGGCAGCTGATGACTCCATCCTTTTCACTTTCCAAGTGCTTGAAGGAGAGAAAAAAAAAGTTGTGCAAAATGAAACACTCTGTTCAAGAAAAGAACAGAGAATAAGGAAAAGATATGCCTGATAAGACGGTCTACATTTATTGGTTGATTCTTAGAATCATAAGTACTCACTTTTAACTTACACAGCTTTCTGGAATTCTAAGAGAAGTCTCCAGTGAGGAAATTTTCCCTTCTCCCAAGAAACAATATTAATACCAACTTCATTATTCCTCTCAAAATTATTTTTATGTACATTAAGGTTTCAGCTTCACAGAACAATGGCCCCTGGCTCCTCAGAGAATTCCAATTTGATGTTAATTCAAGCAGAATCTTTCACAGCAGAGAATAATTCTACACAACATCATCTACTACCACAGATGCAAACTCACCTCAATCATAACAGCCAGTGCTTTGTTGTGGTGCTGAAAGTCTGCATGAAACATCTCATCCTGTAGCCATTTGGCCACACAACTGGACATCTGAGTTTTTAGCTGCTCAATATATTCATCACGGGGAGTAGTGAAATTCCACTTTAACACCTGTAAAAGGCAGCATTTGCAACTCAAAGCAAGCAATACCTTTTCTTCCTGAAAGAATCTGCAAATTGCATTCCCTTTAATTCTGCTTTAGAATCTGTTTTTAAAGTCTTCTCATTATCAACCAAAAAAAAAATAATTTAAAAATCAGTGGTGTTTGCTCACCTTGGCTTCCATGAAAAATTTTCTCTATGTGGAGTGGTTATCTTTAGGCCATTATCTTTTTTATAATTTAAAGTGGTTGTTTCTAAGCTATAGATAGGCCTATTTACTAGCAAGTTACAAATAACATGCATGTTTTAGGTAACAATTTCCCTACAAAAGATAAGCTTGATAAGTGAGGCTTTTCAAAGTAAGTATATTAAAGCATATATCCTAGAACTCTGAAATTAGTCAACTGTTTTCAGGTAAAAACTTGATGATACTTCACAACTGAAGACCACCTCTTAGAAGCTATAAAAAGGCCTTTGGCTTTTATAAGAGCGTATAAATGCACAAAATTTGAAAATCAGAACAGAAACACCACAACAAACCAGATATTGGCTTGAGAAGGTCAACTGAAGAACTAGATAATCCATTTAAGGGATGGACAGAGACTATCACTTTCATACTGCAGCATGTTTAATTCTACATTAAAAACCAAAAGAATGCATTAAAATTACACTCCTTCAACACTTGTGAATACATTCAGATTTTTCTCACCTTCAGCCCTTTCTCATCTTTCATTCTTTGTTCTTTCCCATTTGGGACTATGATAAAAATAGGACCCGATTTATCATCATCTTCTTTCAGATTAGGCTTGCTTAGCACTTTCTTCCCCTGTACACCCTGAAAAAAGCAAGGTATTAACAGGCAACACAAGACCTACGTATGCCTCAGTCCTATCAATTGCAAGCGTTAGATACCAGCCAACCTCATGCTGCCTATGTGTACAAGAGCCAGAGAGAAGCTGGAAGAATAATGTTGATTAGAATTTTAGAAGTATGTGCTCTGCTGCTGTGGAAGCAATACCCATAACAGTGTGCACAGTAGTACCCTGTGAAATAATGACACATCACTCTCAACCAGTGTGCTAGTCACCCACACACATCCCTAAAACCCAACGGGGTACCTGTTTGATAGATTTGTTCTTTGTCAGACTTGTACTGCCTTTGCTGAGGCTTGTATTAGCTTTGGACAGGCTGGTATTGCCCTTGGACATACTGCTATTAACATCTGACTGCTGTAAATAAGCCACAGAAAAGGCTTTATTGTTAGACAGCCATTTACTCTTAAGAGTTACCGTTCCAAACCTTTTAATGTGTTCACAGCAAAGGCATCAACTCTAGCATCAGAGTTTTGACAGAAGAACACATCGACTTAGGCAAATCTACAACATCCTTCCAGGTTTGTTCCATTCATTCCTGCCACGAATCTGAACCTACATCAGATGTTCTCATCACAACACTACTTTAGACAATGGAGGCAACGGGACTGTAGAACAATTTGGCTTTTTTTTAGTTATACACACACAGGACAAACTTTAAAGTTAATAGCAAAAAAAAAAATTACTTTAACACAAAACAACAGAAAAGCCTAGCCACAAATTCAAACATAATCAGTTGAGATTACTATTATGCATTTAAGCGTCTTCCTTTCCTTTTAGCACTTGTGACTGAGAACATTTTACCCTTCATATGGTAAAGGAGAGATTAATTTCTTTTGATATATGGGTTCAAAATTACTGTTCAAAGTATAACATTGGAACTGCAAGGGTAAGAACGAATTCTCAACAGCACAAAATTAAGAACGTCAAGCAGATTTAGAACATAGACCGAGCTGCTCACAAGACTGCATTTTTGACAACACAAACTTTAAGAACTAAATAAGACAAAAGTAGCGATTAAGTAAGCAATATGGGAAGACCTGCCATTTCAGAACTCATACAAGCATAAAGATTCCCAGTAAAAGCAGGCCCTAGCAAGGGATATAGTCTTCTACCTATAATACATTAACAAGCTACAGCTATTAACTTTATAGAACTGATTTTATACATAATGAAATCAACATACCTTAGCTTTAGAGGAGGTTCCTCCTGCTTTGGCTTTTTTTGGATCTGGCTTGGATTCCATGGTATTGGACCCTGAATCTTCAGCAAGTGCTGGAGAAACAATAGACCATTTCAAACTACCAACAAGCCCATTTTAGGTCAGCACAGTTTTCCATTCTTAGGACAGAAGAAAAACTGTTCGTGGATAAAATACACTTATCACACAGAGGTCAGAGGATTTTAGACCCATAAAATACGTTCCTTAAATTCCATGTTAGCATACAAAGTTTTCATAATTAAGATAATATGTTAGCAAATTTGTCATTATCAAAACAATTAAAAATGCACACACACATATACTGTGCAGGCTAATGTCTAGAGCTGTAGTTGCACCCAGTTTGAGCAGGCAAGCTAGCCCCAGCAGAGAGATAAGGCAGGGCTGCTTCTTCAAATCACTTGTCCCCTGATCCTGTTACCCTGTCTTATGCATCAGCACAAGCATTCTGGTAGCACCACAGTGAACTATACAGAAGAAATACTCCAGATAAAAATTAATGAAAAAACATTTTAAAAAAATGTTATGTTAATATCAGCTTAGTATTACAAAAAAACCCCAACAACCAATCCTCTAGTCCATGGGGTTTAGCTTGAATACCAAGCAGGTATTTTCAAAGAGCAGCTGACAGATGGTTGTGTGGAAAGGAAAAACCCTCCTACATTGGAAGCTGACTCAACTGCAAGACCAGAACTGCAGACAGAACTCAGTAGATTACACAGCTATTTGTGACCCTAACTATGCTGAATTCCTCTCCTCCTGCTAAGTATGTTTCTTCCTCTGGCATGTCAAAAGGCTTCCAAACCCACCCTTTCCTCAGTCGTTTCCCAGAACATAAGAGAAGTTACCTGATGCAGGCTGGAATTTGGCTGGAGCAGCTCCCCCTACCACCCTGGAAGATGCTTTAGCAGGAGGAGCTGGTTTGGCTGGCATGTTGGCTTTGGCTTTCTCAAGCATGGCCAGTACCTGGTCTTTGGAAGTTGGCTAGAGAACAGAAGCGGGGAGAAAAAGTGATAAATTCAGAAAGAGTAGTGATACTGACTACTAATATGTGCCACAGACAAGGAAAATGACAGTAGTTTGAAACAAGCTGTTCTCTGTTTAGCATCTTCCAGGATGCTTATCTCAAAACATCAGTGTTTTCAGGTATTTCTGTTCTGAGATAAAACACCTTTCCATTAAGTTTCTTCTGCAAGACCTATAGGAAACATGAACCAGCAATCTCTTCTAGGTGAGCAGTCCTATAACGTTAATGGAGTGCCCTAATAGTGATTAAGCTACTCAAGAGTCCATAAGACACCAAATTGCTAGAAGCCATCTTAAAGTATGTGTTCAAAGGCATACAATTGGACAGTAACTGGTATGGAAGCTACCTGCAGGTAGATTTTTTCAGAAGGAAAGCAGAATGAATAAATGTCAAGCTCCTGAAGTTATGAACTTGTGGTAGCAGTAGACTCTGAGGCAGAGAAAGCTCTAACTCACAGTCTCCTGATACTATTTTCAGCCTCCCCTGAAAATATTCAATGCAGACAAGCTTACATGATGCAAGATAGCATGCCATGAGACTGTAAATGTGACTTGTTAATATCCACTCATTCAAGGTCACATTATCTAATCTCAGTGACAGAAATACCTTCAGCTTGCTGGTGGCTTTTGCCATCTTCTCAAAGCCAAGATGCATCATAAAGAATGGCAGGGCATCCTGTGCCTTTTTACGCACATCCCCATTTCGATCTTCAAGGCAGGAGTACAGGTGAGGCACACACAAGAGTAGGTCAGAAGGAACAGAACGGAGGGTAGGCAACTTCTCAGCCAACCAACCAAGAAGCTGAAAGAAAGTTTTATTTTAAAAGTTTTTGAATTAAGTGCTCACAGTGATCTGTCAGGCCACAAGAGCCTGAATAGTAGTCCTTTGCATACCTCTATGTAAGCAGGAAAAACACCCCACCCCACCATTTGTTCAGAGAAATATTCTTAACCAACACCAATTTTCATGTCAGCAATTAAAAAAAATTTAAAAATTAAGTGTAGTATGTTAATACCCAGCTGTCTTAAAACTTGGGAGCCTGGTCTCTTAAGACTGCATGGGCTGTTTCTTCCTTTTGAAAGTAACATCAGAATTTCAGCTACACTTTATCAGTCTCAAATATATTAAATGACTCCACTTCAGTTCTAGTCTTCATTACTATGTGGTTAATTTGAGGGAAAACACACTATCTCTTAAAATGCTGATCGAAATAGACAAAAATGTCATTTTGGAGGCACTGAAATCTGAATGACAGCTATCATCAGGAAGAAAGGTCATTATTAGCCTTTTGAGGTTTAACAATTCTTATGTCAATATGAAGACATAGCTACTTGTTTACTCATATAATGGTAGCATTGTGTCATTTCAGTCTGCATAGATAAACACAGTCCATAGGCAAGTAAGGTTATTTTGATTAGACAGAGTTTAATCCATAGAAGCCTACCTCTTGTCTTAGGAAAGGATTTTCTTTTTTGAGCTCCTCAGCCAGGTCTTCCCCTTCCAACCACTCTTTCATGCCAGTTTGTTCAGCCCAGGCATTCACAGTTGCTAGTGCAGCAGCACGAACGTTATTCTGTAGCAAGAACAAGATTTAAAAATAATAATCCTAAAGAGAGGTCAGACATTACAACAGAAAAGGCAATAGATTTATCCTTCCCATGAAAGCAAAAAGCTTCTACATCACAGGCTTTGAGATCTATTTTTCTTCATGGCTTGAGAAGTCTAAGATTCAGAAGATTTTAGTTTTAGTGATGCTATCAGCTGCAGAAATCACCAAATCAGACACTATACTTACCTACCATGATTTTTAAAACATAAGTTTAATAAAGACTTAGCACATTCATAAATCAAGGCAAGTGGGTTATGAAGCCTGTTAAGGCACTCTCATTTAGGACACACATGAGCAAAAGTCAAGTCAGGAACAGGGGAGTCTTCTAACTCCTACCAATTTCCATTTTTAGTGGGGTTTTTTCCAAACAAAATTTAGAACAGCACCCTTTTTTGAAGCAGCTATGTGAAGTCAGGAGGAGTCAGATGGAATACTTAACAACCATGGTTCTTCAAAATGTTATCAGTATAGACATGACTTCATACATACAACTCTCTCCTGTAGACTGAATTTCTGAAGTAAGCTGATAATGTAACAGACTCATTTAGCTTTAGTATGAATCAATTTTAAATGCAAAGGTAACATCCAGGCATGTGTCTAAACAAGAAGTAAGCATCCTTGCAAATAACTTTCCCCTCAATGAGATTAAAGATGGGACAAGAAACAAATCTTGTGCTGCACATAAATAGATACTCAGCCTCTCTGACAAGGCCTTGGTTCCCATTGCTCAAACTTAATTTGTCTTCACTCATGCTACAAGCTGTTGATTTTCCTCAACTATTCAGTGGGTCCACTATCAACATTTCAAAGTAGGGCCCAAAAAGGATCCTTCTTTTTTTGT
Organism: Buteo buteo; assembly: GCF_964188355.1. Taxonomy (NCBI): domain Eukaryota; kingdom Metazoa; phylum Chordata; class Aves; order Accipitriformes; family Accipitridae; genus Buteo; species Buteo buteo. The sequence goes on from NC_134176.1 coordinate 44,188,608, forward strand.
CAAAAACTCTAGCAATTGGATAATTGCTTGGGACAGGTAGATGCAGTTTCTGCTCTTTTTCCTACTCACATTCAGAGTAGAGACATCTGAAGTATGCCACCACTTCTGGCATAAGACACTGGCATCTTCCTAAGCCTCCTTCCCCCATTGCTTCAAATAGCTATTTCACATGGTCCTAGCTTTGATTTTGACATAGCACCTTGACAAGCTCAACACTGACATTATACAAGCTTCAGTGTCAGTTGCGAGTGCCCTGTTTCTACCTACAGTTCAAAGGTCTCCTACAGAGTGACACAAAGACAATAATGTACATTGGAATCCACACTGATACACTAAAAATAACAGAAGTTCTACAAGCAACTTTACCAAGCAAACTTGATTGGCATCTAACATAGTGTATTTTCAGCATTGCAAGTATCACAGGAGTCACCACATTTCATTTAAAAGCTGAATATGACACTGACTGGGTTTATTTACAAGCAGCGGAATACACCTCAGGCAGAACATATATTCAGGCACACATTCATATTTGGATAGTAAGTTGTCATTTAGGCAAGAACCTTTCAAAAAAATTTGTAAGCTTCCAAAGAAGTTTTAACTACTATCCACCTCTCAAAAGCAAGTCCAAACAGCAATAGTTATTCTCAGGCATGGCTCAGATAGTGAGCAGCAAAAAGGAAAGAGAACTTGACGAGTGTCCTACCTTACTGTCTCCTAGGACTGTAATGACAGGAATGCCCAAATTTTTCACATGCTGTTTGATATTGGGACCCATTGCTGTTGCTAGCTGCTGAAGGATGCTCAGTGTTTGTTGCACCTGCACATAAACAAAAAGGCTTTGAATAAAATACTGCTACAACCACATACACAAAACTCCAAGTCACATGGGGAAAAGTAACACTGCTGTACATCTAGGCTTTTACTTTAGAATGCCTGCTCAATGATATCTATTCCAGACTTCAAATTAATCACACAGATAAATATTATTTCTATATTCTGAGTAAACTGAAGTTCAACTAAAAATATTTTCAAAGAAGGGACACCTCACTTTTGTCACAAGTGGAGCAATTATCCAAATATTTTTGTGGTTGGTTGTTTATTTCAATTTGCTAGCATTACATTCAGAGTAGAGTAGATTTTCCCTTTTTTGAAGGCCTTTATTTTTTAATACAAAGACAAATACTTATAAAATAAGCAAATATATGATCTGGAAATACACAGTTCACTGTTTTCCAGCTGTTGATTTCATGACATTGTAACAGACTGAGTAATAGGCAAGGTTCAGAAATCACAAATAGTTTGTTTCAAGTTCTAAGCTGGGAACAGCTGAAACAGGATTTTGAATAACATACCAAGATTTTATTAGAGTCATTGAGACGACTCTTCAAAGCAGCCGGAAGTTCTCCTATGTTTGGCTGTATGAACTTAGCATCATTTATTATGCTTGTCACTTCATCTAGACCTTCCTTTCTGATCTTCCAGTTTTTGTCCCCAATCTTAGACACTAGTTCAGCTGTGATTTTATCACTGGAAGAGAAAAAAAAAAGGTAAACAGCCTATTTTCTTAGTTATGTGTCTTTTAGTATTTAAGTGCTTTTAACACCACAGATTTCTGCTTAGAAAGTGTTTATAAACACAAAGTTTTGAATTGCAATGGAAGTATGTCTTCAGGTTGTAGAATTGAAACCTACCCAATATCTGTTCTTGGCAAGAGATCCACAACATCATTCCCCACATCCTCTTGTTCCTCTTCCTCACCATCATCCCCACCTCCCCCACTGTGCCTGGAAATGCCACGAGTTGGTGTTGGTGCCGTCTGCCCTTGCATCTGCAAGCAACACAAAAATCAGAAACACCTATTTCACGGTTTTTCATTTGACATTAAAAATAAAAAAACTTGCATGATATGAATGCACTGTTTCGGGGTGATAGACATTATGCTATTCAAACCAATCCAGAAACTTTTTAAGTTAGTAATGAAAAAAAAGTAACTATTGACATAGCTAGACATAACAAGTTTGCAGCTACTTTGGTGAGCTGTCTTAAAAAAATCTGGTTCACTTACAAAAACACAGGTTAGACCACAATATTACTACAGATTCCAGCTACCGAAGTTTCCAAGTAGTTTTAATGAGACTTGGTAGTAAGAGAGCTACACTTCATACCTTTTCAAATTCTGCATCTATCTGGGAGAGAAGGGCTGGCTTCTCATCCTCAAAAAACATTCGCAAAGGAGGTCCCATATAAAGATACATGACTCCCAGCAAGGTAATGGCAGAAGTCCTTACAGCCTGCCAGAAAGAGGATAAAAGCACTCAGTCTTCAAATTAGGGATTGATAATAATTCAGGATTCAAATTCTAAATTTACTCACTGGGTTAGTTGCAGCAAGAGCTGTCTTCACATTACTGATGAAAGCTTTGACATTCAGTCTGCGGAAAAAAGACAACCCCCATAAGTAGAACGCAACACAGGAAGTACCAACAAGAAAAAAAATCATCACAATATGCTAAAGTAAAAAAAAAGTGCTGAGAACAGTTTCATACAACTAACTCACAAGCAGAAGGTATTTCCACTTACAAAAAAATATCATAGACACAGTGTAGATGGTAACTATTTAAATAGCTACCAAAAGAGATCGCTTTGGGGAATAGCCTACTATGAAAATCAATACAGTAAACATAAGATGAGTGATATCAAAGACTGCTATTATTACAGCTGGAAAGTTTCTTAAACTACCTCATCCATATGACTGCTAGGACTGAAATCCTGAGGATGAGCCTGGAATCATTTTAAGCACCTGAAACATGGCTACATAACAAAGGTGAGGGGGGTGGTTGATAGTCTGTCTCAGGATCTTCCAGAAAGACATAAATTTCAAAGAGAAATTTACAAGAGAAAGAAGGGAAGGTTTAGATTACTGCATCTTCTATGCCACCACTGAATTCAATAGAAGAGAAAACAGGCATTCATGGAAGCTTCATTTGTGCAGCCTCAAACACTGCTGTTCCAGTATTATAACTACACATAGATTACTCTGCTGGAAATACATACTTTTTGAGGAATTTACTGAAGAAGAGAGTTTATTTTCCAGACTTAATCAATGTTACTATCCATTTAATAGCTGCAAAACAGCTTGGACAGGCGTAGTAACTGCCCAACTAGTCAAATTAGTATTTGAAGTCTTCATTGCTTAGAAATTTTGTTCTCAGGAGTAAACTGTATTACATATGCTTGACCACATTCAGTTAAGAGACTGATGATTAAAAATTAAGGAATGCTATCCCTGGTTCTGATGGAGAATCCATTTCTTAACCTCACAGCACCAGATACAATAATGGCTATCTTGTTGGCTAAAGTTTCATCCTGTTATCAGCCTCAAAATCTCTCCCAAGGAGACTAATAAGTATGCTGATATGTACTCTTCTATAGGCTGTCTGGTTTGGGTTTTTTAAACTATAAAATACAGTGATCCACCTGGGTGCAGGTGTATCCAAGTGGAACAGGAACAACAGACATGCAATACCACAGCCATCCTTGCCCAGCCCGCTCCTATAGTATATAAAGTTTAAGAAAAATGCTCTTCAGAGAAGGCTGAGTGATGAATAAAGTAGATGAATTAGTAGTGTAATAGTATCCTATTAGTAATGTCAGATACTTTCATTTACACATTTAGAGCTAGAAGAGCACCTGACAAAGTTTAAGGAACAAGAGTTCAGACACACTTGCAGCCACCCTCTTCAGACCAATTTGACAAAGAACAGATTCTTTTTCCTAGATTAGAAACATTTTCATTCAAGTTTGTCTTAGCAATTTACTTAAAAGACGTACCCAGAAAAACCAAACTCTTTAATTGCATTTGAAAGCCAGTTCAAAGTTTCTGACTGGTTTTTAGGATTCTTTTGAGAGAAAGCCATAGCCACAACCTGGAACAGAAGAGAGTTAAGTGTAAATTTTCACCGACAAACTAGGTGACAAAGCACTGTAATAAGGGAGTGAAGACACCTGCAAAAAAAACACAGGGCATTGCAAGTAAACAGAAACAGCTGGGGTAACATAGGCAGAAAAATCCGTTGTGTCACTGTAGCAGAATATCATTGCAACTGAAGTGAACTAGAAGTTCCTGAAGTACTTAAAGGCAGCCAGAGATACTTTATTACAGATGTGTACCTGCTTTGGTAATATTTCAGCAAAATACTGATTTACTACTTATTATTTCCTTGTTTGGAGGAACTTGTATTTAACTTCTGCCTTAGGAGGTATCTTGAGAGCAAACAAATCACTTTCAGGCAACAGAGAAAAATCAAAGATTTAGGATTTACTCCTCAGACTGAAAGAAATTTTATTTACTGGAAGAATACCTTCACTGCTCACTCACCTGCTCAGCAGTCCATGGCAACTGACACGCCTCTGCTATTGCTGTCATAGCTTCTTTTGCATTACTCCCACATTTCACATCACCAACCTTGTCTACAAGACCATCCAGTACAACCTGTGCTGAAGTTTTGGAGAAGTTTCCTTTCTGTGCAATCAATGCAACTATATGCAATTTCATTTGCATCACCTGGAATGTCCATAACAGCAAGGAAGTTACTCATGTCTTCATGTATTTTAGACGAAATTTTTTATTCTACGTATTTATAGATATAAAAAAATATTAAAATAATATAGGTATTTGTGGGTAAACACAAATGTATACATAAAATATGTATTTGTGTATATATACACACAAAAATGTATACATACATTTGAATATATAAAAGTGCATTCACACACATTTGTGTACCCAAATACATATTTCATACACATATGGGTTTATGTGATTATACACAGAGATTGTGTGTATACACACAAATACATATTTTTCCATCTCTATGTATATATACATACACAATCAATAATACTTGGCAGCCATTATCTACTTTTAGATTTTATATATACACACATTCATACACATATCCGCACACACGTATACATCTATATATCTTCAAATGTTGTCTTTAAGTCTCAACCATCAGCAGAAATAAAACGTAATTTCAAAGTTTATATTCTCATTAACTACAGATACAACTGTGGTCATAGTGCTAGGACTGTCATCAATGACATATATGCACTTACCACCTTTTAGTTGGACACACGCCTTACATTAAGTAACAAAAATGGACTGTTAGTTACTGAAGGATAATGTATTACCTGAAAATTTGTTTCCTTCCAACCAGGTTTCTTGGCCAGCATTCTTACTAGAGCTTGGCAAGGCATTTCACTTCTCTCCATAAGCTCAACAGCCTAAAGGATAAACATTAAGTTAGCCAGTGGGTCACAGGTGATATAAAACCTGTAACACAACCAGAAATTACCTCAACTGTCCTGTAAATATTTTCTTACTACCACACTAAGTTGCAGAAATTCTCAGCATAAGAATTTACCTGAAGAGCCTTACTACAAGACCCACTTCTACAAGAAGTCCATTTTACAGGTATGGAGCCAACATTTAAACTACAGCATTCACATTGCTACGCTTTGTATGTTCTTTAACAAGTGTCCTCACAACCACTATTGCCCATTCCAGCCCTGGGAATTTAACACTTAGCTAAAAAAAACCCCAAGCTACCTTTCTCTCTCTCTTTTTTATTTTTTATTTTTAAGATGAAGTATACTGTGCACCTTTGTCCTGATTTCTGCTGAAATAAAGTCAATTTTCTTCCTAATAGCTGGTATAGTGCTGTGTTTTGGACTTAGGATGAGAATAACATTGATAACACACAGATGTTTTAGTCATTGCTAAGCAGTGTTTATACAAAGTCAAGGACTTTTCAGTTTCTCATATTGCCCTGCCAGCAGAGGCTGGGAGTGCACAAGAAGCTGGGAGGGGACTCAGCCAGGACAGCTGACCCAAACGAGCCAAAGGGGTATTCCATGCCATATTATGTCATGCCCAGTATATAAACTGGGGGGTAGTTGGCCAGGAGGCACCATGGCTCAGGGATTGGCTGGGCATTGGTCAGCAGGTGGTGAGCAATTATGTTGCACATCACTTGTTTTGTATATTCTATTATTATTATTTTCCCTTCCTTTTCTGTCCTATTAAACTGTCTTTATCTCAACACACTAGTTTTACTTCCTCCCCCCCAATCCTCTCCCCCATCCCACAGGGGTGGGGAGCAAGCAAGCAGCTGCGTGGTGCTTAATTGCCAGCTGGGGTTAAACTATGACAACCTTTCAAACTGGAATGCTGACTACACAGCAGAGATTAACCAAATGTAATTTAAAATACTGTATTTACTTGTTGTTAGGCTTACCCATTGCACTAACATCTTTACATTTGAGTAAAGCTGGTTTCTGCAGCAGCATTTCAGTGCAGCAGTCACTGTTTCATAACTTAAGTTAGCCACCTTTTCCACTAAAATATTACAACTCAGTCACAATTGTAATGGTGTAGCAGTATGAACTATTTGTGCATCTACAGTTGATGTCTTTTTGACTATGAACTCTCGAAGGTCTTACAACTGAAACCATGTGAAGAAAACCACGCTTCACATTTGAGTGACACATGATGCTTTTTTTGTTTGTGACTACGTGAAGCACTTGCCACCAGCTGTGAAGACTGCTAGTATTGTATAAGGGTTCAAACATCAACTATTTGCCAATTGAAATTTTAGTGTTATAATCAACTGCTGCCTAACATTCAATCAGCAGGGACTTGCTTGCAAATGGTTTTGCCCAGTCATTGCAAAACTTTGTTTAAACCTAGCTATCTTTGAAAATAAGCTTTAGAATTACTTAGTGTTTTGAAGAGACCTCTATGCATCCTCAATCCACATACAAATATTTTTGACAAAAGCATAACTATCTGTCTACATTAAACTGAATGACTTGCTCCACTACTGTTATGGAATAAGAACTAATTTAAACCATATAAGCTGCTTGTCTTTTGCAAGTATTGTTTAATCCATCTGAAATGCTGACATATCACTACTACTGGTATGTCTTTTAAAAGTTACCGGGCCTAAAAAGCTGAAGAAATTACAGTTTTTCTCTTTCTCTGCTTGCCTCTCTTATCAACTGCTACAAACATACCTTTTGAAACTCCTCCATGCAGGCAAGCCTCTCTTTCCAGTTACCACTGTCCAACTGCTGGATACAAGAAGCTGGAAGGACAGCAGCAGCTTTCTCTTCACACACTTCTATCTGTAGACAGATCAGAACAAGGTTAACACCTCACTGTATCCCTTCAAGAGGGGGGCAGCAGCCTTAAGGACTGCTAATATACTGGAATGACCCTTGCACTGTGGTGCGTTTACAAAATACGAGAAGATTTCTGTTGTAAGTTGGAAGATTTTATATGGATTATAGTTTAGGGGCCTTATGAATTAGGAAGCTGCTAAGCTGTACTGCAACAGAAAAGCAATCCCTGAAAAGTATGGTAAATTGTGCAGACAGTCAAAAATAATCCTGAGTAGCCACTATCTACCTACAGAATCGAGCAGAGGTAACCTAAAATTTGCAAGATAATTTTGTGTGAAGTCTGAATAAACATTCACAGCAATGAATCAGTAGTTGATGAGGGTGGACAGGAGAAGACGTATCTTCTGCATCCATTTTAGCAAAAAGAAGAATTAAAATTATTTAGTATATGAAAAATGATAAAAACTTCCCTTGTTTCACTGGTGTCTGTATCACCTTCAGGAAGTGCATACTCATTTTCCACTGTATAACTAGCAATATAAACTGGATACATAACAGAAAGTATTCATTCTAAGCAACACTCTAAAGATACCCGACAGTCCAAAAAACTTACAGATACATCTAGCAAAACTTTAATAGCTTTTTGTTACTAGTTGACCTACAGATAGCTTAGTCTACCCAGTTCCCCACCAAGGAGATAGGTAGATGCTCAATTAACATGCAGAATTCAATCATATTTTTTAAGTGTAACTTAATATGAACAGCACAGAATAAACTTGCATTAGTTCATTTAATTATTACTGTACTCTACTTCAGATTTCAATGTAAACTCCTGAATACTGTATTCTCAAGGCTTTTAATACCAGGCACCTCCAGCAAATCATGCATCCTAAATTACATATAAATTAGTCATATAATTACTTTTTTCATCTGGTCCTAGTTCAGGGATGATGTGATATACCCTATTATATGAGCATGATTTATTGTTTACTGTCTTCTATGGCCTGGTACCAAAAACAACCTGAAGAACAGGTGTGTTCACCACAATATATCGAACACCCATTTTACTAGTTATGAATTCCATTTATTTAAACGTATTGCTTCCCCTTGTCCTAACAAAAAAAAACCCAATTTCAGTGAAAAATTCTGTAGTAGCTGAAGAACTGATTAACCAAAGCTACTTATACAGAGGACTTCATATTTCAGAGAACAGCAGAATACTCACCGAGAGCTCCGATTCAAATATTTCTTTGGTCTCAGGACCTTTTTTGCTTTTAGCCCCAGCACCTCCCATACCTGCAGCTGCAGCTGGTTTGCCTTTCTTGGGTGGGCCCCCAGACTGGAAAGGAAATGGACAAGTTAGCCAAGATCAAACAGGTCTCTAGTTTAGATACCAAAAGAACTGCTGTTTTTCCACACTTCTACATTTTAATGTCAAAAAAGACATACCTCTCTAGTACCATAACAGATGCAGGCAAAGAAAGCCAGAGCTTATTTAATTCATATGTTGCTTTCAGACTATAAGGTTTTATAAAACATGTACAGTAACAGGGACACAGAGGACAATGAAAGATGAAAAGGGAAAGAATGTATGTATTTGTGAAGGTTCAGGAAATAATGAATTCATCTATGTATTCTCCTATGGATGCTGATTAGATATTAAACTTCTGACTGGTGTGTCATTTCCAGGCTACCACAGTATCAAGAGATTTTAAAAAATATGATCCATTCTGCTACTCACTTCCAGGTTTCCTACCTGAAAAAATAAGCAGGGTATTACAATGACCATCTACAGTGCTACTTAGGTCAATTTTTAAAATCCAAATAGTCATTTTAAAATCCAAATAGTCATTTTAAAATCCAAATAGTCATTTTAAAATCCAAATAGTCATTTTAAAGTAATACAGGCTAATAGATCAAATTATTTATGGTCACAAACTAAAACCAACACTGAACAGAATACTCACTTAAGTAGTAACCTTGCTAGTTATAAGAAGAGACACTGACTTCAGCCAAACATTACTACATCAACACAGAGCACATTAACGTTACAACATCTGAGGCTCCTCTGAATGTCTCCAGTGGTCTATTACTATTTCAATATAAAAATCTGGTATTAAGATGTAAGTGACAAGACAGTTTGTATCATTAAAAACTGAGATTTCATCAAGTACGTTCTTGGAAAGTCCCAGATTCTTTTTGCTGTTGGGCTCACCTACTCCTACAGAAGGACAGCAATTCCTCAGTGGAAGGAGATATTCAACAGGCCACCTTTGATCTTCAATAACTATTCAATGCAGTCACAGACAACTCTGATTGCCAGACAATCTCTTAGCAATCTCTTACCTTCACAGCAGGTGCTTTTTTTAGCGGTCCTGGTTTGGTTGCTGCATCTTTTGTTTCTTTATCTCCACCAGCCCCTGAGAGAGCAGGGGTCTTTCCAGTAATAGGCTTGCCTTCTTTTTTCTCAGCAGTTCCTCCTGTCTTTTTACCATAAACCAGTTCTACCTTCTCAGCACACTCTTTAATCTGAGAAGTTAAAAAAAAAAAAAAGGAAAAAAAGCTATGTAGCTACTGCAATTGGATATATAGTGTCCTTTCAACAGCAGTGGCTCAAACTTGCCTACTCTGGAAAAAACGTTAAGAGTTTAAGCTGTTTACTTCACAAAATTTTGTTATCCTGTGTTCCTTATGGTAGTAATGTTAACTAGTCAACGCCATCAGCCATTGCTATATTACAATTTTCCTAGTTGAAAATGAAGTGCATTTATACACATAGGAAGCATTGACACCCCCCCGATACTTTTAAGATGCTAAGAATTAGTCTTTAGAGCATCTATATTATAAAATCATCAGACAAACCTGTCAGCTTATGCAAAACCATAAAAACTTTGTTGTTTGTGAGTTTGTAAGTCTTTGATACCAAATCCTGTCTAGCAATATAGAACTAGACCATGTGGTTGTGACATAAAACCCTAAACTTTGTTTCAAATAGAGACAAAAACAAACAAAACCCCACATACAACCAACAGCAACAAAAAAAGCAAACAAAAAACCAAACCAACCCCAAGCCTTACAACCCACCTCATAGATAATACAGCCTCAAAGACAAACAGATACTTTACATAAGAATGACGTGGTGCAATGTTAACACACTAATGCATTTTAGGCAGTGGAAGTCAAAGAAAAAATGTTTGATAATCTAAGCAAGAAATGAAGAGATTTTCAGATTCCCTGCAACAACAGTAACTTTAAAGTAAAAAAATAAATTTTCAAAAATCTGTGCTGAAAGTCATTAGCTAAAGCATCCTCTTTAGTCTTCTCTAGCCTAAGATGCATCTTCAATGGATAAATGGAGCATTTTTTACATTTATGATTATAAACTCACCCGATCAAGCTTTAGTTTGTCTACATCTGCTAGAAAAGGATTCACAGCTTTCTCTCCAGCCACTTTCAAGGCAGTGCCTAATGCTTCAAATCCAGCATCTCTTACTTCAGGAGCAGAATCATTGATATGCTGCAGAGAAAGACAACTTGTATCATATGACTTGCAGCTCATATCTAAACAGATTCTTAAATTCATCTTCTGTATAAATCCCCTCCCCTTTTTTAAAAAATCTACATCTACTACAGAATAATCCTTAATATTCCACTGCAGAAGGAAAAAGGTTGTTCTTCACTTCTGTTTTCCTATGTACTGATCAAGCCTACTGTTTCTCAGATATAGCCAGTTTCCCATCTTCGGCTCTTTCACACAACAAGAAGGTGGTAAACATTCATGATTTAATAGATAATGCAACACCATGAAAGTTTGCAAGGAGTCTGAAGTTCTGCAACCCTGTTCAAATCTCCATTTTTGAAGCCAGGGATATTTCCCAAAACAAGAAAAGGGCTATTTTGCAATGAGAAAAAAGTATACATCGTTATTGTTGACACTGATAAATGCTCTAGTGTAATTGCAGTGTATGAATCAATGATGGTTCTTTTATTCATGGTAAATGATATGTAACATTCCAACAGAAGCTTGCTAGAGATGTCTGCAAGAAGCAAGTGGCACAGTGCCCAGAAATTTAAGTTGTAAATCACTGTCTTAATCTATTATAAACTTGGTGAGTCTTCAAGTTTCAGAGAAGCTAAGAAAAAGACGACTAAACTGTTCCCATGACTGACAGTCATCTTCAAGTTTGGTATCAGTCAAAACGGACTCTGATAGCTACATAGCACACAAGTACTCTTTAGTTCTTACACTACCAGAAGGGTCTCTCTCCCAAAACTATTCAACGCTTCACAACAAAAGTGCTTAAGTCAACACCAGAGAAGTACCAACTCCTCCTGCTTTACCTTGAGAAGTGCAGCACAGAAAGGTTTTAACAGGCTTTTTGGCAGAGTAGAAGGTGTGCAGTGACGGAAGCTTCTTGCAATAAAAAGGGATGTTTGTTGCTTAATTGTCGGGTTTTTGTTGTCCATCACTGCCAATACATCTTCACTTATGTTCTGCAATGTGGTCTACAGTGTTGGATAAAGAAGCCATTAGTTTCACTAAAGTAAGAGAAAAGCAAATCAAAATCAGAGACCAATTCTCAGACAATGGGAAAACTGTCACTCTTACTTACCGTTAGAAAGATTGCATCAATGGCCTCCTGCAGTGCCTGCACTACCTGAGGCTTCTTCTCTTTAAATTTCTCCAGGATTGTTGGAACAACCTATGGAAAAGGGAAAAAAAACCCCAAAAGTCAATCCACTCTTCACTACTACAACTGAAGAGACTGATAGTCTGCTCCCTGGTATTTTGCAGAGAAGCAAATAAGGCAAACATCACTGCTGCCCCCTCCAGGGGTACACAACAGCTGTATGAACTAGTTTATTCTACCTGATGTCCAATATTAAATTCATTCCAGTCAATCTATCAAATACAGATTTTTGAGCAATTCCATAACAATGCTAAACAATAGGCAGATATACAAGTTCACATAATTGCAGATGAATACTCTGGCTCTACTGGTCTGGAACGCAAAGCAGTAGAATGGAAATTATACAATTTCACAGCACAGAGTGCTGTGAAATTGTACTATAAGAACCAAGAAGGTATATAACCTGTCCATTCTTTCCCAGCTTCCTCACAGCACTCAGCACGGCTCATTAAGAAGCCTTCATTTAACCCACAGCTGACAAGACCGTGGTTCTAAAGCAACCCAAGTCCTTCCTGGAGCAATATTTTTCAGATCTATCACCTTGAACAAAGCACACCTGACATTAAACTATGCCATACTGGAATTTCACAGCAATTTGTACCCAATCTAGCTGCTTGGTCAGTCACTGCTGAAAAATAAAATAGATAAGGGGGGGAAAACAACCCCTCAACCAATCAGCAGACACTCACGTGCCAGTAATACCAACAGCTCCATTTAAGTATGGCCTCTGTAACAGTAAGAACTTTTGTCAGTGAGCCAGAAACATGAAAAGGTTTTAACTGTGGAAAGCAGACTATTTTCAATATTTTCATAAACATAATGCAGTTCATAGTTGGGAAGCGGTCTGATGCCTTACAGAAGTTATAAGCTCTTGCATAATACAAAGTAGATTTTCCACAGATAATGTTTTCTATTCAGAAGCTGCAAGACCTCAACCACTTGTGACACACAGTGACCTAGGCTCAGGTGGTGGTATCCTTTTCTGGGCTGCAACTTATAAATTCCCTGTTCACAAAGACTTTAGCACTAGAAAAACCCACCCCAACCTTCAATTAATACAGAATAGCACCATAAAGACCCTCATACATGCTACTGCAGGAGCTAGATTTCCCTAAACCCTACAGAGAAAAAAGTCATAGGAAGGAGATATTCAAAATCATTAAGTCTCTGTTTTAGAAAACACTGACAGCTAGAATTAATATTTAACATGGAAGTTAGAAGCTGTATTTATGTGAGAGAGGGAGGGAAGGAAGAGTCAGTCCAGGGCTCCAAAGGCAGCCAACAGAAGTGAAGTTGGGCCACATGCACTCAATTACAGTGAGTAGCATGGTTCCGTGCTTGATTTCACCACTCTTGTTTTAACACAGACTGCAACATTACAGTCCTACATTTAACTAATATAGTTTATAGTAATCCCACAATTCTAGCAACAGTTCTCTTTTATAACACTTCAAATGCTCACTCACAGGAGAACTCTACATCTTCCTCACTAGTAAATAAGTCCAGCAAACAATCATGTGAACTGGTAAGATAAGTGCTGAAATTACGCAATTCATAGCTGCCATTACAGTGCTGAAAAAGTCATCTTCTCAACACCATTTGCTTGGCAGCCACGGAGCTATACCCTTATTTCAGAAGCTTGGCTTTTTCAATACTAACTCTGTAGCTATGGGGGTTAACCTTTAAAAACACAAATCAAGTGTAAACAGATGCAAGAATACTTCTTACAACTACAGACAGCTTTCAGAATGAAAGAGACTTTGTCCAAACTGCTGTTCAGAATTCAGGAGACTTGAATGTTTCTGAAGCAGTGAGATTCAGTAACTTTCCAATTCATCACAAAATATAACACCACCAGCAGCCAGACACATCAGTTCTTTCTATGTCTAAGCTCTAGCCCCATCACTCTTACTTATCACAAGAAAAATCTGACTGAGCAGCTTAAAGAACACAGCAACAGAGGCCTGAGAAACACATGAGATAACTACAACTAATTAAAAGCTCCCTTTTCTTTCCAGAGACTGGTTAAGCTTCCCTGCATTCCCTGATATTAGCTGTTGGCAAGAGTAGCAAAGGAGAACAGAGAGGCACATTAAACTAGATCACCAGAACATTTTGATACCAAGTATCTCAGTAGTTTGGCTATTTAAAGCCGACAAAAACCCTACAAAACCCAGACAACAAACAAAAAACCCACAACCAATCCTGCCCCAACATTCAAAAACACCCAACCAACCTAAAACATACATCATGGAGGTGCTAAGTAGAATTCAGGTTCAGGAGCTTTTGTTTTCCTCACTGTGGCCTACAAATGCATTTCTGTGGGTATATCTCCAGGATAAGGTAATGTAAATAAAGTTCATTTCATGGCACAGTAATTCAGAGTTGTCTTAGTACAGAAGATTTATTGCAATAGTAAGCTTCATGTTGCTGAATGTGAATAAACAAGGGCCCTTTAACCTTAAACTGCAAGAGATCTTGGCAGATATTTCACTGCTTGCTCCATTAAGGGGTAGGTAAGCATTCATAATGGTACAAAGAATGCCTTTGATAAATACCAAGGTTTGACAGGGGAAGGGGAAGAGGCGGGGGGAGGGATGAGGTGTCCAGCATCAGTAAAAACAGAAAAAAGTACATACTCTTACTTACATGCCCTGCATACTGTCCAAATTTCTTTCGGAGGCCAGTAGCTAGTCCAGCAAGGCATTTGGCAGCCAAAGCAACTAACATAACATTTGTATCCTTTCCAACAACCTGAAGAGGAAAAAAAACAAACAAACCCCCCCCAAAAAACCCCAATGTTAAAGACTGAAAATCCAAGTTTCAGAGACTTGGAAGAATTTCTTACAACAGTCAGTGGGACACAGATTGGTTTATTTCCACCACTGCTCCAGCTAATAATTTTCTACTCCTGAGTATTATCTCAACTGTAACTTTTAAAGTATAATACAAATAAATTACAATAAGATATTAAACCATATGTGCACTCTGGGTTTTATTTATTACCTTTTTGAGAACTTTCACCAAGTCTGCATAGTCTCCTGATTCTAATTTGGGATTTTTCACCAGCAGTTCAACAGCTTCTAGAGCTTCTTTCCTTTCTTGCCACTTTTTTGCTTCCTGCAGAGCAAATAATTTACATTCATTTATAAATGTAAACAGTTCTAGAGAAGCATGCTTGCCACAAATCATCGATTTTAAAACTTAATTCTATCCTAAGAAAGCCAAAGTCTCCCCACAGTTCAACATCAATAATTGCAATGAAATATGAAATGCAGTCCTTTCCCAGGATATATCTCAGCTTCTTAAAATTACAGCTTTCTTGTTGGTACATCAAATATGAGACTTCTTTACCATAGTCTATATTTTAATTACACTAGTCTGTTATTATCCATGTAGCAGTAAAGCATACATTGCAGAATGCCAGTAAGTCTTAAGACTGATTAGCTCCACATGTCATAGAATTAACTAGTAGTATTTAAGTTTATACTTACTATTTTCTCATAGAAGTCTTTGGGAAGCTTGGAAAGAATTTCTACAGCTTCAAGCAACTCATATGCATCTACTTGTGGTACCGCCTCTTCCTCATCATCACCTCCTGCAACCAGAGAGAGAAAAATATAAGCAGAGTGACAGATGAAGTTTTGACTACAGCACCACCTAAGGCTCTTTTTTAAAAAAGTACTATCACCAGTTGTGATTTTGCTAGTCCAAAGGACAGATACTCTTTCATATAATGTTTTTGCCCCAGCTGTGTTTTCTTGTTGTGTACTGCACCCCACGTGTTTTGCACCAGTTCGAGTAAAAGCACCTTTACAATGTAATGCAGTCCTTCACAAATAACAAACCAGTGATATACTTTCCAATGGAGTTCAGAGATTAAATAATTTACCTCCATCTGCATCTCCCCCAACCGCCTGCTGCTGCTCAAATTTTGCTTTCAGCTCCTGTTGGGAACGCAGGAACCTGGTCTGCTTAGGAGCAACTGATGACACTTTGACCCATTCTTCTTCCAGTTCTTTTAGCTGCCAAAAGAGAAAAGAATCATCCTATCAGAGACATTTTGCACATACCCCAAGACAAGTAATGCTTCATGGAAAGCCATGGAGTTCTCCCATTTCAAAGCCAATAGCACTACCCTTCAAGTTCTTTTTTCTGCCACCAAAGAAGGGACTTCCCCTTCACATTCACTGTTCAGGAGCTTTTGACCAAGTATATCCTCAACAAAAATATCAATGCAAAGCATTTACATATGAACAAACTGTATAACAGTCAGAACGGTGTCTCCCCTATGTAGCAGCTTTAAAATAAAAATGGCTGGGCATGAAGGAAAATTTTTGTTACAGCCATGCTATTGTTACACACTAAAACTAAAACAAAATAAACATGTTGAGCTATGTTTAATGAGACAGTTTGGGTTTTTTTTTAAACCCTGCCTTTTTCCAGCATGTGACTGCTTTCCACCTGAATACAATTAACTCAAGTGGGTAGAAAGGAAGGATGCATAAATAATTTATAAAGTTTTAAAATACTGGCATGTTCCATTTCCAATAGCATAGTTATCCATCATAATGTAATGTCACTTCCTCAAGAGGAACAGTCACATCCTGAGCACCACCAGAACAAGCCTGAAGGGCTGCATAGAGGAAAAAACTTCAGGAAAAAAGAAAACTTAGAAGGAAAATCGTAAACTTGAAGACTTTCAGTGCAGAGTTCTTTCATAAGGGTAACCATTTGCCCTTGGGTTAGGTGTCCCAAAAAATACCATTCTACTTCTCAAATCCCCTCCTCAGTTTCAATGTGATGCTTCACCCCCCCAACTTCACATATATTCAGAGCAATAAAACATTGTCACAATTTCTTTACAAATAACAAAGAAGGACTAACGTTTTAGGTAAAGTTACAGGAAGCTAAAAAATAACGTTACTACTGAAAAATTCCAGCTTTGACTTTAAGAATGACCAACACCACAGGATCAGGGAGTATGAGCACAGAAGTGTTTTCTCAAGTGTTTGGATACAGAACTACTTTCTGCCTACCTGAACAGAATTTATGTTCTGCAATGGAGGTCTCAGAGCATCCCTTATCCAACGGTAGATCTCCACAGCAAGGAGTTTGGCTTCATCTCGAACGGCCTTTTCCCGAGACTCAAAAAGTTTTGGCAATACTTTAATGATTGGCTTCAGTGAGATAATTTTTGAACCAAATTCACTGAAAGTTAAAACATGGAATAGCATCAGTATCCACATAGGAACCAGAGAGTAAGCCACAAATAATAACTTTTTTTTTTTTTTTTTTTACAGTCTATGAAATACTTCCAGTACACCTTTAGGGATTGTGTCATTCACTCAAATCATTAATATAGCTATTATTTTTTGGAAGTTACTAAGCTACTGTAAGATTTAAAGAATATTTGCCCTATCCTAATTACCCTCCACGCCCAGCTTAGAATTACAAAATCAGGCCTCTGAAATTACTTCAAAGCACTTAATCCAGTCTGCTGCAAATCTGTTCCTTTGCCAGGGGGAGAAAAAAGAGAAAAAGAGTGTCCTTAGACCAAAATTTGTATGACCTACTTTTTTTTTTTTTTTTTTTAAATCAGAATAGAGTGTCCTTTGTCTATCCTTGGAGGCAAACTGCAGTAAAAACATTAGTCACTTTTCTCCTTGTTGGACCAGATAATTATAGTGAACCTGGGTCATCTTCACAGAAAACACATGTGTTGAAAATATGTGCTGCTGAAAGGACACATGAAACAAGTTTCCCCAGCCAGTCACCCTTCCCTGCCAGCAGATTCTACATGTTGTTGAACCTAAAACACTAAACTTCCTTTTCCAATCACTACTTAATGAGAACACAAGAACTTTCTTTTCATATTCACAGTGAAGTTAACTGCTACAGTTCTTAAAGCATCATATCTAAATCACTTCAGAAGCCATAAATTTTTTTGATTCAGAAGCATTTCTCTTCCTTGAGAATTCTGAATTAACCTTTCCACCAAACATTCTTCTGTTTCTCTCCAATCAAGTACCACATGAAAAAGCTAGTAAAAATGGGTGCTCAAGAACTAAAACTCACATGTCTCACTTTCTAAAAAATCTAGTGCTAAACATTTGATTGCCAAGTCCACTTTGAGAAATACAAAGTATTAAAACCTGCAAAAGAGGCTCCAGTCTCAGAAACAACACAATTTAAATGCAGAATATGAACAAATGAGCTGCCCAAGATTTTTATTTTTCTACCGTGACTCAAAAAAAGAGCATATTAGGAAAAGTGCCCATGCAAATTCTCTTATTCTTACTGAATTCATGTAGTATTATCTAATTCATATAACAACACAAGAAAGAACAGAAACCTTAGCACAAGATAAAAACCACCAGAAGCTAAACTAGTTATGCACTCAAGCTACCCACCTAGACAAATTTCATTATCAATGCAGAAACCCTGTCAAAGCACAAGACAAACTTAGGTAGCAACACAGCTCAGAAGCAGAAGACAAAGGTTAAGTCAACAGGGCTCCGTGAAAGAATTTGATCTTGCCATCTCAGAGATAATAAAATACTGCATATAAAAAAAAAAGGCAGATGTGGCACAGTTTATAGGTGTGGTTAGTTGAAAGATATTGAGGAAAGTTATGCAGGTGTCTAATTACGCTGCACTGTTAAAAGGACATTTGACTAGATAAAGCAATTTAAAATAGCTAAAATATATTCTTAAATGTGGGACAGCAGTTTCACTTTGAAGCATAGGTAATGTGCTAAGCCCAATACTTTATTTTGACTTCCATTACAGAAGCCTGCAATAATCAGTTCAACAAGGACCATCTATAGATATGCCTCCACAAGTTCTCTTAAAAATACCTAAGACACTCTGCATCTATATTATATAGTTTTCACATGAACTACTTTACTTTGAAAAGTGTTCTGTCAATTAATACCAAAATTATCTGTTTCCTTTTTAAAAAATGAATCTAATGGACAGTGAATTATATATACACCAAGTATACGAATTTGATAAAACCCCAGTATTTTTCACTCAGCTCACAAAGGCAGCAAACATACTTGAAGTGGAACAAAAAAAAAAGATGTTCCAAATCTAATCTTGAAATCAACTACCCCACCTTAATTAAACTGGATTTGATTTTTAGGGAGCATTATCAGCTTTTCTTTTTAATAAAGAAATTATTATATGGACAATGGAAACTTACTGTGCAATGAGTTTTTTTTCTTTTTTCTTTTCTTCCAAAACCACACACCATATATCCAATTAAAGATGCTCACATCAGTGAGGAAAACAGTGTTTTTTTTAAAAAAACTACAGTTCAGTTTTCCCATCAGTGAGTTTATTTCAGCTATTCAGAAGAGAAGCTCCACAGTCTGCAACAAGACACACTAATCCTGCCCTTCTTTCAGAGGTCCATAGTGAAAACAAAAGTTTGGTAAACAGTTGCTATGAAGGAAAGTGATCCAGACAAGGCTTGTACAAAAGACATCCCTCACATCTAACAAATCCCATGATGCTCTCAACTGTTGTTGTCAGAAAATATCAGTTCAGAAAAGATACATCCTATTCAATAATAACAAAGGCCTGCTAAAGACTTCAGCAACAAATTAAACTCTACATACTGTTGGGGGTGAGGGAAAGAGGGAGAAAAAGAAAAAAAACACAAAACCCCCCCACAAAACCATGAACTAAAAACTAAAAGCTTACCTTAGTGCTTTCCTCAGTGTCTCTATACATGCTACTATGATTTTTGGATTTTTGTTGTCCAGACCCTTTAGTAATTCTTCTTGTACTGCCTCCCCTTTCTCAATTTCTATATACATTAGACATATATCTAGACCCAGCTCTTTTGCTCTGGCTTTTGGTTGATTGAACACTTTATTTACAACTCCAGATGCTACTTCTCCTGTTGTCCTGAAAGATGAGAGTGTGTTACTTTTGGAACATTTAAGTGAATTAGGTGTTCTACAGCATTATTCACAGACAAAAGCACACACAACATCCAAACATGGATTAAAACTCAACAAGTGCTCATATAATAGGGACTAAGTTCCAAGTTAACTTTGAAGGTAATAACTTTTTGTAAGAGATTACTTCAACCTCTAGTCTAATCAAAAGAAATCCTGCAGACTGAGTGCTAGTTAACATGTTCCTAACACTGGACTATACCAGACAGTGAATAGTAGACATTTTCTCAAAACTGTATTCATTAATATACATTAGTTAAGGTCCACAAATAAATGCCATTTCCTGGAATCATATATGTTACAGTTAACTAACATACAGCATTGGTGCATAATCCCACCACAGAATTTCACATCTATTTCAAAGCCTCCAATCAACTAAATCATTTTTACCACTTTTAAATCAAGGGGTTTGGAAGGTTAAGTTTTTAAACAAACCTTTGGGTTTGTTTATTTTTTTTTAAATAAGACTTTTATTCATTTCATCAGGTCACAAAGTCAGTGGACCAAAGCACTGATCTAGCCCATTAGGTGCTTTTATTTCACCCTCAGAGTACAGGCTATTTCATGGGTTAGACAACAGTGAAATACTGAAAAACATCCTGTGAAGAAGTTTGCAGGTATGAAGATTCCTATGGGTCAAGTTGGATGCAACACCGTATAAACATAACTACATTTTATTTCATGGATGAATTACACAGATATCTCCCTGGAATAAAAGGCTCCCTGTACATATAGACTCTTCTAGTCAAACAAGAACAGGGATTTCAGTTCACAGCACTTACACCACCAAATTACTGATTCACTTTCTCTACCATTTCAGAAATCTTTACTACTGCCTTTAATAGTTTCTTTGAACATTGTAAGCAATTTCTGACAAGTTAATATGCACATGTAGGCCATCTACAAGGAAAGTCTACCATTGGCAAATTCTCTAAATCAGAAAGCAAGTTCAGCTCTCAACAGTAAAGATCAGAATTGTTAGTGGCCACTGTACAATTTATCTGCAGCCTTTCTCAGAAAGGCACATTAAACAGTCGTAACAGCCTACACAGCAAGAAAAGGCTACTTACTTCCCAGCTACATGAGCGTTTTCAACATAAGCGAGTGCTGCTTCCAGTCCTTTCAACTGAGCCACTGCATTGGAATCTGTCACAAATTTCTTTATCAATCCAAGATACTTGGACCATTCAGGACTCTTTTCATCATCTATCTTCTGGAAGAGCTTAAGGGCTTCTTCATAACCATTTAATCTGGCTTTCCACAGCTGGAAACAGAAAACAGATGTTTAAATGTTGTGGTAGTACACTCTTAACTCACCAATCTCGCACAGTTCTTCAATTGTAGTTGAAAGCATGCTCAGTAAGCTGTCATGTGCAAGATTTCTCTTCAATGACTATATGAATAACGTGCAACAGGACAATACATTCATTCTTGTCCTGCCAAGAATGATCTGGATAGAGAGATGCCAGTCTTCCCCATTGCTCTTCATAAGCTATAACCACCACTGATGACTAGGTGGGAGCCCAACAATAGTTTCAGCTACAGATGAGTAATTTCTCCACATGAATGACTGCACTGATCTTTCAGTGCACAAGCTTACGCCATACAGATTATCATGCTACTAAATTCTGCTTAATAAATGTTATTCAGCCTCTAGCTTGAGTAGAACTGATACAGTTTCAGATCCGTTGTACACATGCTGTGCAGCTGTCAGGATTACCTAACTATGGTATACTTAAAGGAGTACCACAGAATCACCGCAGCAGGAGACATACAGCAAGCCAAACCCAAAGACAAGATTTCCTACCTTGTGTTCACATTTCTGGTCAATGGGCAGTTTCATCCACTCACTGTCGTCCCCCATTGTAATTCAGGTTCTCTCTATAAGTACAGTAATTCCTGTGGAGATAGCAACAAGTTAGAACACAGAAAAACACATGTCAGGTGCTACCCACAACACACTTCTACTTAAAAAATAAAACAAACCAAAAGATAATTCTGTAGCAAATCTACAACGTAGCTAATGTAATTACAAGCTTGGGTTGCACACTTAGATACACGCTAAGACTAGACCACTAATTTGTTATCCCTGCAAAGCTACCAGAGCCATTGAAGATTAGAGAGCAGTGCATTTGTAGTATTTCAGACACTAGAAGTCTTATTCCGTGAAAGTTTTAGGAAGCTGAGAAGGCATGCAGAATATAACCTCATCTAAACTTAAGGAAGAACATACTATGGTTAAGGCGCTAAAATGAAATGAGTACCCATCAACACTAGAAAACTGACTCTTACTGACACATGCTTTCAGCAACAGGTGCCATGAATCAGTGTCAAAAAATAATCGGGTGCTAGTGTAAGGACAGCCATTTTAACAACTTTACAAACAGCACAATTTAAATGAACGGTACTGTGAGAGGAAGAAAACCCATTTTTGCGAGCTGGCCACTTTATGCCCTAATTCTAATGTAGCCAGCATCAGCAACTGTCAACAAGAGGTCAATTTCTTACCACACATAGGGCTCAAATCCTTACTCATACAAGTTTGTAAGCATTCCCCCCCCACCCCGCCCCCCCCTCCTTTAGGGTACAAGAGATGAGACCTCAGGCTCAATGCCCATTACAGACATATTGTACAGCTAACCTGACTGCTGGGAGAATAACAAGAGAATATGCCTGATGCAGGGAGATCAGCAAAATGAAAATAGCAGCAGCAACAAGGGCTCCCAACATTATTTATACAAACAAACAAAATCAAACCAGACGAGGAGTAACATGTTTCAGCACACCAGTTCAAATGCATAGACAATGATGAGCAAAATTCTAACTAGCCAGCGTATACAACAATTCATAACTAAAGGCATATAAATACACAATACTAGCAGAATATTCCTAATGCAAATTCAGCCTATGCCAGCAAAGCTGCATACTTTAACCTACAAAGTGTTTCACCTAATGCACAGAGGTTCTCTGCAGAAAATTAACTCCTGGAATTAGGAGCGTAATTTAGCTGGTCTAAGTTAATATAATCAAGTTCTCCAAAGCCTTCTGCCAGCCACACAACACTAACATACAGCTAACTCAATAGCAAAATTATGCTAGCAAACGTCCACAATAAAAACAATCTTTTTTCTTCCTTCCTGGATCAGTTAGGAGATACTAAAAAAAAATAACAACCTAACCCCCTAATAATAATCATAATATTATCAACAACAACCACCAAACAAACAAAAACACAACACCAAACAAACAAAAACACAACACCAAACAAACAAAAACACAACACCAAACAAACAAAAACACAACACCAAACAAACAAAAACACAACACCAAATCAACCAAACAAAAAAAACCCCCAAACCCCACCAGCCACCACCACACACACCAAACTACACTAAGCTTACCTTAAATATTTATAAATTCTTATGGACATTAATACTGTTCTCAATACAATTGCATAAACCTACGAATTTGCCCAATGGCAATAAAACAAAAGTCAATGTCAGGACAGAAGTTGACTACGTATATAAACAAGCGTATCCAGGCATTATTATGGTTTGTCCTTCTCATTTCACAAACAGCGACATGGCTATTTTTTCTTGACATCGGCAGAGTTGCACAGTGGTACTGAGAAGTGTGCTTTTTAAGCAAAAAAGAGAGGCAAAAAAAAATTTATTGAGAGGGCCAAAGATGAAAACTTAATTAACCCCTAGAACTATAAACGACTGAGAATGAAGGGACTACTCTGCTCATTATGTAAGAAATGAAGTACACAGAAGTGAGGCTACCTACAACCCATTCTACTGAACCATTAATTCCAGCACAGCATCTTCTTAAATGTACAACTTCTTGGGGGAAAAAAAAAGCAGCTCTGGGTTAAATACTGGTCACACCATTCCTGCATGTCAGGAATTGACAAGAAAAAGATAGTCTGACTTAAAAGTTACAATGAAAATAAAACTCAAGCTTTGAAATGCCATACCAAAACCAAACAACCATAAGAGGTCAACAGGGCAAGTAAGTCACTATATCTTTTTGCATGGAAGCCCACCAGCCTTTTGCAATAGATCCTGCTTTCATCTGTTTAAACTCTTCTGAAACTCTACTGCTTAATTTTTTCTGCCCAAACCTCTCACTTGTTCTCTTATCCCCTCCTTCAGCCTACTGAACAAAACCAAACACACCCCCAAACAACAACAACAAAAGCCACCCCTCAGGCAAAAGCAAGACACTCACACAAACATGCAGGTGGGGGGTAAAACTACATCTAGCTCTATGATTGTGATGATTTCTCTCCAAAAGCAAAAATGAGACTGCATTCACATGAAAAACTTTTCAAAAAGCTCACCTAGCAAAGGACGCAGGAATGCCCTAGTGTGAACACAGTTACAGTAGCAGAATTCCTTCTGTCATTCAAGTTAGTTCTGCAGCCAAGAGCCATCAGGAAAGACACAGCTTTGCCAGTATAAGCTGTGTTTGCATTAGGAATACCTTTATCTTAACATAACAGTATAGAAATAACGGGGTACTTCCCCAGTGCAGATGACAAAGAGATAACAGCAGTCTTTTCCCAAACTCACACAAGCCTTTGCCAAGAATAAGCAGAACTTAAGAGGAAATTAGGTAGTTCTGAATCTTGCTCAGAAACTTGGAGGTAATTCAAGCCATTTACCTGTCTATATAATTTTGTTGAGGAAAGCATAAGGGATCAATACAAGGACAATATTTATTCACAAAGGAAACAGGAAAAGAAATAAAGCACTAACACACCTGCCAGCAGCAAAAACACCAGAATAAAGAGTTTTGGCACCTGTACTAAGACAAGCCCCCATCTACAGCCCATTCTTTTAGAAAAATGTCAACAGCATCACCTTCTTACTTCAACAATAAAAAGAAACATTTATTTCTCTCCAGAAATCTGTTCCACTAAGGAAAATCTTATTGTGGTATAGTGACTACCTTACTACAACCCTAAAGTCAGTTCAAACCCTAAAGTCAGTTTAAGTCCCTAAAGTCTGGAGCAACTCTATTAAAAAGGCTTGTCCATTGCAAGGCTAATACTGATTTACAAGTATTTTTACCCTTACAGTTCATTGCTACAAAGTGCAACCTCTTGTTTGTACAGTCTAGTGATGCATTACAGAATCTAGAAGAAAATTATCTAGGATTTCCCTTCCCAACATGACGATGTACTCAACTTCGGGGGAGGGGGGAACACACACGATGGGACAGACACAGGGAGGGGAGACAGATGACCATGAAACAGTGTGCATTTTCTTACCCATTTTTTTCAGTCTGGTCAAGTCAGTTCCCCTACTATTTTTAGTCATTAACATCTACAATGGTTACTTCAATTATAAAATGGGTTAAGTTGCCTTCTGTGCTGAATCTGGCATCTAAAAATAGTGATAAAATTGTACTTCCCCCCACCCCTCCACAACTTACAAATCCCTTTAGAACAGACAGTTTATCAGAAAGTATTCCACGGTCACAGAGGGAAAGCTGCTTCTTAAACATCCCATCTTTGCAGCTTCATCACTGCTCACGCCTGTCCTAATGCCAAGATCTTGTACTGTCTACATCTTGCATTTACTAGAATAAAAGACCGTTGTTTCTCCCTTCAATTAAGTCACTGGGTTCTGTATGTTCACAGAATATCCCACATTTGACAAAAAGCTTTTTTTTTTAAAAAAGCTTCTTTGCAAAGACATGTAAACCTCCAGCCATTACTTCTCAACATCCAAATAGCAAGTAGCCTCATTATACAATAATGCAGCTAAATTATGTTATTACTAGTGAATTTGCAGCAATGAAGTGTTTGACCTAGATAGCTTTCTTGTTACCACAACTCAGAACAAACAGATTTAAGTCTTTCAGTAACAATATTCAATGTGGTAGAATCCAGAAAACAAGACCTCCAAAGTGACTGAACCACCAAAATAAGTTCTGTGAGAGAGGTTTGTTATTAACATGGTCAATACAACATTTCCAAAAGCAAGTCAGCTGAGGAATCTGCAATGGAGATGAATAACAAATCCTCCCTGACAGTTCTTGGCAGAACAAGTTCTTATATTATGGAGCAGTGAGAAAATGAAGACCATCAAGGAAAGAATAGGATGCCTTCAAAGGGAGACCACGCAAAAGCAGCAAGAGCATAAAATATTTACAAGGCAGCACAAATGCAAGAATTTCAAATGTAAAAGTGAGAATTCCCCACTGAGTATAAATAAGTTTAGGAAAAAAATTTTTCAACACATTAGGAGATTATGGGAAAGTGTCAATACGTGAAAGTTTGGATTAACCACGCACTGCTCTGAACAGCTCCTACTCAGCTTCTAAATAAACGCTTTCTCTGCTACAGTTTTTGAGGGCTGAATAGCATCAACCTTACAGCTTCAAGTATGGGGTACTGCTAAAGAAAATCTTTTCATTGTAAACATCATGAAATGTGTTTTATTTTGAAGCACACATTTATCACCTATCACTACATTTTATTGCGAAGCTTCAGCTTCCAGACCCATTTTCTACAGAAAACATGCAATGGTAAACTAGGAAGCCATTTTATGCTAAACAAAACCAGATATTTATTGATACCGATTGTCCACTTCTCCATACTCACTTCCACTTATTGAACATCACCATTGCACAAGAATGGCATGAACCATTTTGGTTATTCTGAGTAAAGTTTTTGAGAAGCTTTCAAACAATTAAGTTCTGAGAAAGCAAGACAGGCCTTTCTAAAGAAAAAAAACAACTGTTTGAAATGTTCCTATACAGTAGGGCACATACTTGGAGAGCATATTGCTGTATGTCACATTTCAGGTGAAGCTATACTTCTCAGTAGACAGTTCTCTGTCAGCACAGCCCACAGTTTTCCTAGCAGAAAGAATTTTTATTTGTTTAATGGCAGTTTTGGGTCATATCTGCTCTTTGGCTCTGAAAAGATGAAGTTTCACTTTCTTAGAAGTGTAGCCCAGCAAGTTTTTGTTATTTGCCAGCTAAACCTTCTCATTAGATACAACATAAAGTAGCTCAGAAAAAAAGGTAGAAAAATTCAAGTAATCATAACATAGTTAGATTTTTATTTCATACAACACCTGGACACACTAAGTATTTTGAACAGCCCACAAATCTAAGAACTATAGAGTAATCAGTCAGTGAAATAATGCAATTGCTTTAGTAAATTCTACATAATCAAAAGGAAAATTGAAGTCCAGCCAACAATCCTGAACTACAGATACCTGTAAAAGCAGCAAGAGTCAGAAGAACTTTCAGTCAGACTGCAAACGTGCTTTCCAGCTTCAGTCCACATATCTTTTGATGACAGACAACAGAACGAGAGGTTAAAAAAACCCACGGAAGATTATTTGCTGCTTAGGCAATAAAAATTTCCTAAGATCTTAAAGGCTGGCATTTTCAATTAAAACATGAATTACAAGTTGCAAGATACACAGACTCTTGATGCAAGGAAAGCAGGAACTCAGAATAACGAAAATAGGAGAAACGCATGCTAAAAAAGGAATTGTTTTGCAGGTTGTGGAGTAGATGGCAGCTGAGAGATGCTACTGCTTCAGCAGCAATGAAATGGCATTCAAGAATAAACAGCATTAAATTCTCTCTTGCCTGCTCTAACTCATATGTCCTAACTCAGCTCAGTGAAATCTTAATAGCACAAATGGCAAGTTATCGGTAAGGGAGATAGATACTTCATTTCTCTGGAAAAATACTTTCAGAGACCATGTATTAAAATGTAACTGAGGCCATTCTTTTCCATGTACCTAGAAGTGGGAGACAATGCAAAAAAACCTGACCTTTCGCTACAGCTAAGAGCAAAAGCGATTTCTTACTGCATGGGTAAGCCTGGAGTGAAGCCAGACTTCCAGAACAGAGAGGGGCAAGAGGGAAAAGGGCAACCCACGGGCAAGTTTGCGTGCACTGACATCGTTCTAAGGTGTGCACTGACATCGTTCTAAGGTGTGCACTGACATCGTTCTAAGGTGTGCACTGACATCGTTCTAAGGTGTGCACTGACATCGTTCTAAGGGTGGCCAGCTGGAGTGAAAGATGTCAGTGGGGCCATGCTTCTCAGCCGCAAACTCCCCCCATCCCTCAAGGTGTTTACAAAGCTCAGGCGTGGAAAGGCTCATGTGATGTTCTTTAAAAGGACGGCCTGAACTGCTGATGAAGGAAAGCTCCCGCGGAGACATCACACCCCTGGACCGACCACTAGCTCCCTCCCCCTCCAAGGGAAGGGCACCCTCCGCCACAGCAGCACGGCCCTACCCCCGCCATCCCCAGCCCCTTCCAGACGAGCACCCCTCCGCTTCTGCCCGCTGCGCCGCCCGCAGCCCCAGATGTCCCCTTCCTCCTCCTCCTCCACCTCCCCCGCACGCCGCAGCCCCGGAGAGCTTTCCCGTTCCGCGGCGGCACCGGCAGCGGTTATCCGACAGCAGGCCGCGGCCGGGGCAGCGGCGGAGCAGGCCGCCCGCCCGGCATTGTTTCTACGCCCCCGTCCCGAGGGCAGGGCCGGGCCGGGCCCCGCCGCGCACCGCCGGACACTCACCCTGACGGGCTCCGGGCCGGCTCCGGCAGCGAGAGCGGGCGGGGAGCCGCGGGCGGGCCGGGCCGGGCCGGGCCAAGTCCCTCCCCCCCGGCGGGCGGGGCTCGGGGCGCCGCGGCCGCACCTGGGCGGGGGAACCGGCCCGCGTCGGGGCCAGACAAAGGCGGGCAGGGCAGGGCAGGGCAGCGCCCGGCTCCCGGGCCTCGCCGCGCTCCCCCCGCGGCAGCCCCGGGCACATCGGGCCACCCCCCCCGCCCACACACACACACACACCCGGCGCCGCCGGTGCGCAGGCGGCAGCGGGCGCTCCCCGGCCTTCCCGCAGGCTGCGGTGCCCGCCCTGCGGCTGGGCAGGGGCTACCGGACCGCGGTGGCCGGCGACCAGCTCGGCCCGGCAGGCCTGCTGTTCTCATGAGTCATACGTACCCCTGAACACCCACAGCGGCAGAGCAATTACGCTGGTGAGGGGGGTTGCTGCGGTCACCCTCGAGCACGGAGCAGACATGATCGCAGGCCACCGTCATCCGGTGATCCCTAACTGAATAAGGGAGCAGTTCTGCAACCCCACGGGAGGAACAAGGCCTGCCGTGAAGAACAAGAAAGGCGGTACCTTCCAAGGGAGGTATGAATGAATGGCCTGGCACCCTACCATCATTGCATTTCATGTTCTGCTGCGAGATGTGTAATGACAGTGCTCCGGCAGAGCTGATTCATCAGCAGTCTCTCTAGCCCACTGCCTGACATTTTGAGATGCCTTTTCTACAGTGACAATAGCAATTGAAGAAGCTGGTATGGTGGAAACTGGGTGTCAGTAGCTTCCTCCTGAGAAGAGCATCAAGCCATATGATGCAAGGCTGCGTTTCTTCAGACATGTTTTTCACTAGCTGAAGAAAGAAGCCTCCTCTAGGCACTGCAGCACCAGCCACACTCCCCACTGAATAATCGTCCAAGTTACTTCTTCCACTATCTCAGCCTCCCCCCTGCAACAGGGAGGCACGAACGTGCACAATTGCTTCTGCTTTTTAACATTCACAGCAACTGAGCTGTCATAGAGACAACCCCAAACAACACATAACTGCTCAGGTCAAGAGACTCTTTATTCAAACAAGCCACAGCAACACTGCCCAGTGCAAGGCAACGTTTAATTTAAACACAAGGGTACAAGGTTTTCCCGTGTCACCCTTCAGAACTCCAACCCTACAAGATGAACCACTGGAACAGTCTACAACAAAGCAACAGCAGCAATGGGCTATTAGTCTTAAGACCACGTTGTCTTGAAACCAACCATTCTGTTACAAATAGCTTTAATGCCACCCTACTCTGGGCAGGGACTTCACAAACCATTTACATTAAACAGCTTACAAACAAATTAGCAATGCCAGGTTTATAGATTTCTTTTAAAAACCAGAAAAGGACATCTGCTGGTACCATGGAACAGAGGAGAGATAGGAAGGGGAAAAGAAGGGAACTAGATCACCACTGACCATGATTTTGAAAACCCTAATTAGAAGGTTTACAAGTACTTACATCTCTCAAGGGTCCTTCAAGTCATACATCCTACACAACAAAATCTTCCAAATTAGATACTTAAGATTGAAAGACAGTTCTCTAGTCCACAAAACATTCAGAGCACTTTCTAACTGTACATACTGTTCAAGATATTCATAAGTGATCTATAAAAAGGGGTGAACAGAGGTGTTACAGTTTACAGATGACACAATTAATCAGGGTAGCAAGAAAAAAAAAAAGGCTTGACTGAAAGAGCTTACAACATGCCAAGTGAATTTCAGCTGTAAATTTATCACCTAACACACACACAGCAGTGCACAAGAGAGAAACAACTTTTAACATGACACTGGAAGTCAGGTTTTCTGAGCTGACTATTAAACAGGAACAAGACCTTTACTGTTTTAACAGACATCGGTACAAAAGCATCAGCTCTGCCGTGGCAGACCAGGTTTTCAGAAGCACAGGCCCTGATTACATAACTGGCCCATATCAGGGGAAGGACAAGAGCCACCATGGAAGTTAAGTCCCACCAAATACAAGTCATACACATATGAGAATCAGGAATCACGTTCCATTACCATGCATTCACTTTTTTTTATATCAGAATATCAAACGAGAAGTCTTGTGTCAGTACAGTTTTAAAGCACTCTGAGTAACTCTAATTTCCCATGTTGTGCAGGTGTCACATAAATAATTATTTTCCATAGCAGGTCCCCTAGTTAATATTCCCAACTTTGTATTCTTGAGAATTACCTTCCGTACATCTGCAACAATTGGAATTTGTTAGGAACCAGTTTGTTGTACTTGAAGGCCATTTTTTGTTGATTCTGCTTTGATATATCACTGTATCTATGTTGCTTAAAAAGTTTAATGCTATTGCAACTCTGCAAGTGGGGAACAAAAAGAATTTAAAGAAAAAAAAAAAAGGTGCATCTGTGAATTTTAAATGGGGGAAAGCTACCAAAACAGCAAAGTTTAAAGAAAGGCCAAGCCTGAGGCAAGTAAGTCAAACCAAATTCTAATTTTTGCACAATCAATCAACTGATCTCATGTTGGACACCAAAGAGTCAAAACTGTAAGGGCAACTTGCACCCAATCATTCTTCTTTCTGACTTCACCCTATCACAAAGTTTTAATAATAGATTTTTATGAGTAGCCTTTTAGAATACATCAATATTTGACACTCTCAGTATTTGAAGTTATGCATCTTTACAGTTTCAAACTAATAGAAGTGTTCATTAAAAGTCTATAGCAACACTCTCTCTGATACATGAGTAATAAATAAGGAAGGTCTCCCACAGCTGGTAGCCCAACATCCCAACAACTACTACTCATCCCCTTCTCATCTGCAGAAGGCAACTTTAACAGCAATGCAGTTTAGCAGAAGTACTGGAAGGTGCAACACTAAATGCAAAAAAGTAAATCAGCAAAAAAGGAAAACTGCAGAATAATTACATAGGGGATATACACCAAACATAAATCAGTTAGAAAATAGTAGCAGATGAGTTTGTGGGGGTTTTTTTTAGAATTTCATTTTTAGAACAGAGTCCAGGTCAGTTTAAGCTGCATCAAGGTTTCATTCCTCAGCCTCTGCTACACAAAACTTTGGGTCTCTCACTGACAGAGCTCCAAATTCCAGAGGCAAACCCTCTACACACCAACCTGGAAGCTACTGTCTTAAGAAGAATCACAAGACTCTGACTCAGAAACAGAATCAAATGAAATAGGAAAGGGGGGGGGGGGGGGGCGGGGGGGGACGGGACATGGGACCCACATTCCAGTCCAGACCCTCTTCCCATACACTAGAGAAGATTCAACAGGAATCACCTCCTGGTGAGGGACCCTGGAGATCCAAGGCTAACACCTGCACCCAACAACAGAGCTGTAGAAATGGAGATGAACTCACGCCTTTCGCTTTAAAGATCAGAATCACCTCAGGAAACATTTTCCTTGGGTCGTTTTAGAGGGGAAACCAATTCTGCACGCAGTCTCCCGAAACGCAGGCTCGGCGTCAGAAGATGCCAGGTCCGTATTTCCCTCGAGAGACGTTAGAACGGGGCCGAGCCCGACTCCCTCACCGGCCCCCGGGCCCACCCTGCCGGCCGCCTCCCAGGCAAGGCCCCAGCAGCTCCCAACCGCACCTAGGCCTACAGGGATGACACGAAGGAGGCGACCCGGCGGAGCAGCCCGGACCACGGCTCTCTACAGGCCCCGATACCCCCCCGCTCCGCGGCCGGCCCAAGCGAGCGGCGGCCCTTAAAGCCTCTACAAGGCAGCGTGGCACAGGCCGCAGCCTCTCCCCGTTAGCCGTCGCGGCCCCCCCCCACCCCCCGCAGCCACGGGAATAGCTGTAAGCGAAGCCCGCGGGCCCGGGTCGTTCCCGCGGAGGGATGTCAGCGCCGCTCGGGACCGTGCCTCCACCCAGTCCCCAGGTGAGACGGCGGAGGCTCAGGCCCAGTGGCAGAGGAAGGCCTACCCCGCCCTCCTACAGGCTCGGGGAGCCCCGGCAGGCGGGAAGAAGAACCAGGCAGCCCACCGGAGAAAGGACAACGATGGCGAACTCTCACCTGGGCCCCGGCGGGTCGGGCGCGGCGAGTTGTCCGGCCGCTCCTCGGCGGGGTTTGAAATCACTAACACCGCCCGCACCTCCCAGTGTCCTCAGTGCCCATTGGCCGCCGCCGGCCCCACCCATGCCCGCACCCGCGCGTTTTATTGGTCCGTTTGAATCCAGTCAGCGGCGACGCGTGCTCCCCGCTCTCCTGAGGCGGCCGGGACGTACCGGGGAGGGAGGCCGCTCCGCCCGCCCCGTGGCAGCGGCCGTGGCCCCGGTGAGGGCTTTGGGCGGCTGCAGCCGGAGCAGCGCCTGGCACCTGTACCGCTGGCGGTATGAGGCAGCCGTGCTTGGGCCGCTGAACCCGTCACCTTTCGAGTAAAGGGCTAAAGGAGCTCTGAGGTGGCTGCGTTTGGCTGTGGGGAGCGTCCCCTCGTAGGGGAATGGGCTTTTCTTTAGTCTTTCCTGCGATTAGTGGGTTTGTGAGCAGTAACCGCGTTATGGGAGTACAGTGTTTTTCCCTCTTTTGTTTCTTCGCTTCGGCTGAAGCAAGCGAAGGAAAAATTCTTAGGGGTAATCGGGAGGCAACGGCTAGGAAAGTGCCATCAACGCAACCACGATTATCTTACAATGCCCTCTCTCCCCACCACGCTGTGTGAGCATCATCTGTTTTTTTAAAAAGTGAGGTGGTTGTATTTTTGCGTGACCTCAGTGAAACCACGTCTGCACTGTGCTTTGTGAAATGAGCAGGAATAAAGCTGAAGTGTTTTAAATGGTTTTGGTACTCCTTTCATCAGAAAAAGGGACAGAATGTGGGATGAGATTAGCACCAGTGCTGCAGGGTCAGTTATTACTGAATGTTTCATTCATTATTCAGCCTTTTACACCATTTAAATTCTTAGTTATAATGAAAACAATGCAACAGAATCCTGAATAAAACCCCTTACAGATAGAAAAGCAGCTCTTCTTCAGAGCTTTGTTTTCCACTGGGCAGAGGCTTGACACCACTACTGTCCTAATACCTTCCAAAAAGAGGAACATCCTCTTCTCCTGTTGCCATGTTGAAATGGTAACAAAAGGAAAAAAGCAAGGTGGGGGCAGGGTGAAAGGTATTCTACGTGCACAGGAATTTGCAAAAGTAAGTGAGTGTGGATATTTGGCCCTTGATTCAAAGCCGCAGTGGCAGAAGAAGTGTGTATTGCAACCAGATTATCAAAAGAACCCTGATCCATTCCTACCTCCTTGCTCCACTCAAATGAAGCAAAGTTGAGGTTCTGTGCAAGCAGGTCTGGGAGCTCCTCTTTCAAAGGAGAGTCCAAATAACATGCATGATTCACAACCAAAAGCCAGGCAGAGTGGTTAAGAAAAGCTAAATTTATATTAAATTATCATCAACCCCTAAAATACTGAACACAGTGGTTAAATAACTCCAGAAAGTCCAATGTCTCCAGTGAGTAACGTTAAAACCATTACACAGGTACACACGGAAATCACTGACGTTAGCTTGGGACAGACAGGAGAGAGGTTTGCTTTTTACAGAGTAAATCAGTGCTGAGGAGATCATCCTCCAGTGGCCTTTCTACATTCTTAACATCCTAAGTGCAACGAGGGTCTTCTTTTCCCCAGAACAGGGAACCATGATGCACCCCCAGGCAGCATCTCACTGGGGCTGTCTCTAGGAAAAAGAAACTAATTTCTGCCCACCTCAGCGGCAGAGGAGAGCCTGCGGGACATTTTGTTGCTCCTTTTCACCACAATCATTTGAGGAAGGGAGCAGAGGGCAGTTATGAATGGTTTTTAGGCTGGAGTGTGCAGGGTCCCCTCCTAAGAAGCAGCAGAGAATATTTATCAAGGTGGAGATCACAAGCACCATGAGTTGTTGAAAAGACTGACTGGGTTTTCCTTTCCATTCTGCACTTGCGACTCGGACAGCGATTATTTTCACAGGCTGACTGAACCTCAAGTGACAGGTCTGGGCAGATATTTCCCTTCACCCCTGTCCTACCTCAGGATTTTGGTGCACACTCACATAAGCTATTGGGGGAAAAAACAAAACAAAACAAAACAAAACCCAAAACCCAAAGAAACCCTGCTCTCCTAGAAGTCAGAGCCTTCCTCCCCCATCCACCCACTCAATCCCAGCTCTGATGCCCCTGCCTCTACACGTGGTTTCTGTTCAAATCAATTCTTCTGCCTGTGCTTGAGCCCTCTGGTGTTGTCCCTCCACGAGGCAGCTTAGACAGGCAAGGTCCATGTCAGTGATACGCACTCCTTTCTCAGTTCCCAGTCAAGTCCACGCCTCAATCCAAAAGTGCCTCTGCCCAAAAAAACCAACGCTTCCCAGGCTGGAGTCAATCAAATAAATAATTAAATAAAAATCTAATTAAAAAAAAAAAAATCCCTCTGGGAGTAGGGAAGAGTCCCACATTAACACAGGGAAATTTCCAAGCCTTAGCTCCAGTTCATTTTCCACAGGAATATACACCAGTCAGCCCAATGGTGCAGTTATGGACAGTTTCAAGCCACCTAGCCAGGTCAAAACTGCAATCTTCCCCTTTCTGCAAAGCTACCTCTGCTGTAAAAAGTACAGCCAACCCACTGGCATCTGTCATGTTTTTCAGGGGTAGCAGGTCTGTTGGTACATGAATAAGGTTAGAGCAGAGTAGGATGGATTTTCCTTTTTTTTTTTTACCAGCCAGAAAAATACCGCATGGAAGATGCACCCTCCCCACACCTTTAAGCCATACCCCTAATGTATGCTTTGCTCTCTTTACACCACAGGTGGGAATGTACTTGACCTCTTCCCAGGAGATAAAGAGGTTACAGAGTTTGCCGTGAGAAATTCTTCACTGGAAAGTTCTGCTTCCAAGTATCCAGCTTAACACTTCATTACCATGATAGTATCCATATGACTTGAGGGGTTAATATAAATCTCATTTTTGAAGAAGCATAAAGAGACACTTTCTCTATCTTTTTTCCCTCTGAACAAATGAACGACAAGAGAAGTCAAGAGAATGTGAAAATGCGGCAATAGTCCTTGGGAGCATGCAAGCCCCAGCTCCAGATGCTGCTGGGGTGTAACTACAAGGGTAGGATTACATCCCCTAGAGGATAAAGGCCTTGGAGGCCAGAGAACAACTGAAGCTCATGTAGCTGATGGGGAAAATGACTTTGCAAGGAGAGCTGTTTAGTGGTAACAGAGGAGCTTAAAGTGCAATTCTATCTGATAAACAACTATTTAAAATGGCCCTTACAGCTCCCTGATTATTGTCTCCTATTCTAGGTCAAATAGGCTCAGCCTAGTAATAAAGCAGTTCCTAACTGTCAGCACTGAGCACTCCCCTGGGAAAGACTCGACCTAGGAATTCTCTCTTTTTCCCTCATCATGGTAATCAAAGGTCCTAAACGCCAAGAGAATTGGGACCTTGCAGAATTGGGACTAGTGGAGACTTAGCAAATTCTCTTTTTCTCTTTTTATATATCAGTTACGCAAAGACAAGAGTAGAATTTAGGTCTTGCTGAGATCCATTTCCTCCCATTAGCTCTGTAGAGCTAAGAACAATACCAATCTCTTCTTTCCTCAAGTTCAGCACTCTGACTCCAGTACCCACAGGGAGCGGTTCTGAAAGGGCCATTTGCTGACTCTTGTTTTTCCAGAGTAGAAACATGTTTTAACAGGAAATGGGAGAACAGGAGCGGTGTCCACTGCCAGCAACAGACACAGTGCTCCAATCTGAGCATTCCTTAAAAGTTTTTACTAGCAGATGGGAAAGTAAGCAGTGATGGTCTTGTGAAGCGAGTCACAGCAACTGTGGTTAGCCTCTTTATGCCCTTAAAAGGTGACCTGATGCTGTGTCAGTGTCCCCTTGAGCCCCAAAGTACACCCCATCTATTCCAAGACCTCTCTCAAGTCAGAGACCCCTCAACACAAAGCCTCAAAGAGTGCTGCTAGTGCTGGAATGACTAGGGGAACTTCTGTGACCAGGACAGGAGCTAGCAATGAGGCAGCTCTGCTCTCTTCATGGGCATTGACCGTGAGCTGGACGGCACAGGACTTGCAGGTTGCCAGAGAACACAGAATCTGAACCAGATTCAGGCCAGAGGAGTCACTGCAAAAGTTAACGTCGCAGCTTCCAGGAACAGGGAACATATAAATAAACCACAGACAGTGAAAATGAGCCAAAAGGGTCTCCGGGTTCCAACTCGCCCATCCTCCCTCTCCAACCACAACAGCACAGCTGCCCAAACTCCTTGTTGAAAGGCAGTCACAGTCTCTGGGCCCCTCACAGGAGAGGCCGGTCTCTGTGCCCTTCCTTGCCTAGCAGGCAGAGTCCTGTCTTTTGTGCAGAGCAGAGGCTAGGGAGGGTACGAGCATTTCCAAAGTCGCATGTACTTTAGACCTCGCTCTCCGTGGAGGGCTTGCGTTGGTGTTTCCAGCCTGTGTCTGGGAGCGAGCCACGCCGCTCAGGAGTGGCTGCTGCTGTGTTAACACTGCTGCATTCAGACTGTTCTTCTTGTAGCAGCTGCTCAGTTTCGGTGTCATCCAGTGAACCAGAACTAGCCTGGATAGAGACCGTGTCTGTCTTCATGCAGACATGGTCCCGGAGGATCCCTCCTCGGGAGCTCCGAATCTGCTTAAGGTCATCCCACTCGGACTCATCACTGGATAAAAGGCATATCCCCTCCACAATCTTGATCTTCTCCTTGGTGTAGCTGTGGTCAGGACCAGTCTAGGGAGCAGACAGGTGAATGAAAAAAAACCACAATACATATATGGAAAAATATGGCAAAGAGCAAAGCAGACTGGAATGTAGACAGCGAAGCAGACAAAAGGCTGGGCCTCCACGTAAACAGCCACTAGCTTTGACTGTCACAATGGCAGAACCCCTTCAGTTCTTCACTACCCCCAGACGAATCCTCCCTGCAAGAGCTCTCATTCCAAACTCCAGGAGCCTTCAAATCATGGAAGGCGAATGAGGATGAGCTGGCTCTTCTAATTTAACTATACATATTCCCTGACAGCAGGGAGTAAGACCAACACTGAGCCTAAAAAGGAAGAAAAAAAACCAAAAAACCAAACCAAAATGGGAAGCAGGAACAGGCAGAATACTTCATGGTAAAAGTAGGCAGGGAATTGATTCTAGGTCTGCAATATCTTTATATCTGAGTCACTCTAGATTCACTTCTCAGGAAAGCACAGCTGGAATACCACTGTTGAGTCCAAGTCTCACAGTGACACAGGAGAAGAATATAGGGAAACAATGGAAATGATCAGAGGCTAAAAGGGACCACGCTGAGACTAAAGTAGTGAAATCTCTCTAACTTGGCTCATTGACAAATAAGAAGCATTAGAACATCTGATCTATCCCTAAGGAGAAAGTGACGGGGGTGGGGAAATATACATCTGGCTATATCTAGGAGCAGCAGAATTAAGACTCCCAGATAAATAATCTTGGCTTATCCTTAGTAGATATGGGTAAAATGGCAGGAAAGTTTGGGAAATCTATTGGATAGTACCTTTGAAAAACAAAACCAGGGAAAACTCTCTTCTGCGTAAGTCTTGCTGTGATCCCTGCTAGAGGAACTAAGTGATCTAACAGATTATCAAAAAAAGTCCTACAGAAATTACCTTTTTAAAATCTCACACACTGAGTATGAGTAGCCAAAGCCAAGACCAAAGGATCTGCCATAGAAAATTACCTATACTTTCTTGACAGACAGTAGAGCTGGTTTAAGGACATAGAAGCAGGGGAAAAAAACAAGAAAGAGCAATTAGTATGGGACAGTGCTTGAGCCACACAACAGAGCTTGAGTGAGGGAGGCAGGATCAAATACAGAGTAGTGATACCTGACGTGAGGATGTGGACGGAAATCAGAAGAGGGAAGATGAGAAGCTATCTGAGTGATAAGAAAGCTTCTGAGGAGAAAACAGAGGAGAAACTAAGTGCTGCAAGAGATCATATTAAACCCTCTCCATCCTGTGACACACAGGGCAGACCTCTGCAGGGCCTTTAAAATGCTCCATTTAATAAAGGTTTCAGTTCTTTCCCTATCCCACCCCTTCCAGGCAGTGCACAGTGAGGGGCCACATTCTTGTTACCAAACCCCTTCTGGCTGCCTAGTTCCCTTGGTGACTGTCCAAAGCAACCTTGGTGCAACAGTCACTAACCAGGACTGTGTCCAGGGATGACAACTCCCTTTGACTCCTGTACTTCGAGAGCCAGCACCCAATGCAAATGAAATGCAAGACACTGTGGGAGTGGGGAAGAAGCAGAGAGCTAAAGACAGGTCTAATTCACTACAGCTCACTGGGGAAGAAGTGCTGCTGGTTGATCTCTATAGGAGTCTGAGCAATTCACTGAAGCTGTCCTCCTATGTCCTAGAAGTAAATGCTGACAAGTTGCAACATTTTCACATACTAGGCCCTGTAATACTCAACAGCAGCTTGAGCTGGGCTCCCATGTCCTTAGTAGCAGCCCTTACCTCTTTCTTATAGCATAACTGGTTGTACATGGTTGGTTTGGGAATCGCTTCAATCTTCACCTCCTGGGTAGATGTCCGATATGAGGGATTACTGTAGGTTAGGTTCCCCAAGCCAGGGTCCGTGAACTTGGATTTATTATGCCTAGAGGGAGAGAGCTGTCAGAAAAGACACAGGGCCCTACTGCCAGGATCCAAAGTTCCTGAGTGCTCAGTGAGTGGAAAGCTCCAGCAATCTTTACTGTCCCTCAAAGACAGAGAATGCTGGCTTCACCTGGCTCTTCAAGCTACCAGTACCTTCACTGGCTACCAGTACAGCAAGGCACTGCCATGTAACCACAACAGCTACACTGGCTGTTAACTGGTGAAGCTACCTGGCAAAAGCACATGAGCTCACACACGTACTGAGTTATGTATTATCTCACATCCCTGTCTGTAACTCATAAGCTCTCTGCAGAAAATTTAGCCAATAAGGCTTCAAATAAGAGAGTTGCATGCCCAACACTTCAAGGCACAGTACTCAAACCTTGCAAATAAAATCATCAAACACTGCTTCCAGTGGAGAACAAAGGGATTGTAAATGAAAATAAAGAAAGATGAAGTGTTTTCAGGAGCTTTCTTCTCCTACAACCCTAGATTTTACTATTGGCCGGGGGGGGGGGGGGGGGGGGCAGGGAGAAATACCACTTACCTGTATATAATTAAAGCAGCAATAAGCAGCAAAATAAACAAGATGCTGAGAAGACCTCCAATGATGTAGCTGACATGTAGTCCTTCCCCTGAAAGTGAATAGCAAGGGTATTTTATGCACTCTCCTTAACTTCCACCGGATAATACTGACCTCGGTGTAATGCCTAATACAGAGATTTTACACCATACAGAAGTATGTGAAGTAAAATGTCAGCACACTAAGGTTTAGCAGAGGGTTTTGTTTGGTTTCATATGAAACCAAACATATGATAACCCTTCCTCCCACCCAGGCTCCAGCAAACCAAGGAGTATCAAGATCTTTGTAATGGGATTGGATGAGTTAGACCCCCCCCCCATTGCTGACAGGTTACTCCTACAGTGGGAAACAATTACCCTAGTCAACCATCCTCAAGTAAACACAAAGGGGACAGTGAAGAAGAGTGTCATCAATGGGAGGAGCCCAACGGATGAGGTATGGGATGAAAGGAAACAGAACTATTCTTCAGACCAAAGTGTTATTTGGAGAAGTCTCCATATAGGCTAATGAATGTGTATGACTGATGTTCATCCTTAGACACACTTTGCTCTGATCAGAGGGCATTTTAGTAAATCAAGTCTGAGTTTCAGAAATTTGAGTTTCAAACACGAGGGACTGGAATGCCCTGGGCACATCTGGAAGAACAACCATGGTGGAGAAGCGTTAAAGAAAAAGAACTCACCCATGGTTGCCAACACTGCCTCATTGGCATGGGTACACAAGCCTCGCCTAGCATCTTTGTCAGAGCAGCTGAATGACAGAAGGACAGTTAGTTACTGAAAGTAGTATCAACAGCATCAAAGGTATCAAAAGACAGGATGGACCAGGCTAGCACCGATATCCCTTCCATCTCCAGTTCAACAACAGGAGCCTTCCTTTCTCTTCTTCAGTACCCTTCTGTATCCAGAGAAGAGTGGACCATATACATACATACAGGGGTGTGCGCATGTATATATCAATTACAGGTCTGCACAATCTTTCATCCAAGTCATTCTAGATTCGCCCCTCAGGTACATAAATACATGCACATATCTCTTTATGAGAACACAAATTTCAGCATCAGTGCTAAAGCAAAAATCAGAACATCCTAGAGTCAGCACAAAGATCTTTCTGTCCGATACATCATACTCAACAAAGTGGAAGTTTTGCCTTGTAAATAACCCAGCCAGATATTATAGAACATACTTTTTTGCTGGGCAGTAGGAATAGCAGGCTGTAAGGAATTAGCAGAAAAAAGTCTCTTAACTACCTGCACTGTAACTTACATCTTAGAGCTGCAAAGGTTCTGTTCTGCCCCAAACCAGCTATCCCCTTATGGCCAGGGCAGAAGCACTTCCTTGGATGTCTGGGTCAGGTCTGAGATGTCTCAGTGAATTAAAGCAACAGACTCCCCTCTCCTCCTCTCAGAAATAAGTTCTCAAAATTAGGAGTTCAAAAATCAATCAAATTAATGACAGGGTCTCAGGAGGATTTTAACACTTCAGCACAGTCGGCCTAGACACATGTTTCAATAGAACAGACAGAAAGATCTCTGCATCTCTCTCTTGCTAGCTCAACAGTGTTCTGCGTTCTTTGTCAAAACGGTTTTCCCCACTGTGAACGTGAAGTCTGGAGCTGGAATAGCCTCTTTTGGCTAAGGAGAGGTACATTTGGATGATGACAACCAGAGGGGGGGGTTGCATGTTGCACCTTGCACAAGCTGTGACTTTCACACCCCAATTCCAAGAGAACAAGAGCACTTACTTTCCTTCCACTGCTTCCAGAGATGTGAGAGGCTTGGTTGTTGAGGTACCTACTCTGCCAGGTGGTGTCTGACTTCTCTCACTTATACTGGTGGGTTCAGGACCAGGGGGCACCACACCAGGAACTAGAACAACAGAGAAAAATAAGTAGAACCCCAACTTTGTGGGACAGATGAACAAGTCTGGTAAGCTGTAGAGAGTTTCTAAAATGGCCTATATGAGCAGCTTTCCCATCTCAAACCCATGCTGTCAGCAGAAAGGACAGAAGAAGGCTCTATTGCTCACAACCTCCTTTCTTCCGGTATACAACGCTGCATAAGTGTTTATACACTGCAGAGTTCTGGTTGCCACTGCCACTGCATAAGTAGTGGCAGTGGCTCACTTATGGAAGCTACTACCCAAGTGACACCCAGTAAACTCACTAGTAGAACAGGGCCGCCCATCTGGTTCATCTGGACACGCGCAGACAAAGTCAGAAGCCCTGGCAAAGCAGAGGTGAGTGCAGCCTCCATTGTTCACTCCACAAGCATTAGTACCTGGAAGGAACAAGCAGTTTCCTAAGTATGTTGCAGATGACCAGGTAGGATCAACAACGTTTTTTCCTGCTCAGACAGAGATACTTCCTAGAAATCCAGCAAGTTACTATGCTCTGGCACATGCCCTTCATCTGACTGCTAAAAAAGTGATGACAATAGCCAGACACTGGTAGGATTA
Organism: Buteo buteo; assembly: GCF_964188355.1. Classification (NCBI taxonomy): domain Eukaryota; kingdom Metazoa; phylum Chordata; class Aves; order Accipitriformes; family Accipitridae; genus Buteo; species Buteo buteo. The sequence continues at coordinate 44,230,733 of NC_134176.1, forward strand.
GGGCAGTCTTGAAAGGAAGGCACTGGAAATCATTAGACAGGAGCCCAGTCAACAGAGCTGCACAGATTAAAAAACAAAAAGCTCACATTCCTCTGTTTTATCACAACATCAGATGAACAACACAGAAAATGACATCTGCTGATCGAAGCTGTAACAGAATACCGTTAAGATGTACTTGACTGAAATGTCACAGGCAGACAAGGAATGTGCCCAGGGAATATGAATTAACAGTTTGAGTATAAGAAAGGATGCCAACCTCGCTTGACATCTACAGTAGCACAGTGGTTCCAGAGTTCTTTCTGTCTACAATTAGCACTTGCCTGAATCAAGGTCTTCCTATTTACCTGTCTGTCTCTGAGGGGAAACCACAATGATATCCATCAGTCCCTCAACATTGGCTAGGACTGTCTCTTTGTTCCGCCCAGAGTATTTGTCTACTCTCTGGATAGATTTGGTTTGCCAGTCAGTCCAGTATATCCACCTGTCCTGCTGCTCAGGGAGACAGCAAAGAAAAGTCACAGCCATTAGCATGCTTAGCCACATAGACACAGGATACCCACAAAAAGCACATCCCAGTGACAGAAGGCCCCAAACAAAGGCCTTTTCAACCCCTTACCCGCTTACCATAAGGAAAATGACTGTCTACACCCCACAGTTCAGACAAACTTCCTTTGTTATCTGCACAGAAGAGTTAAGTACTGTCTCCTCAGCCATCTTAGCTTCCCCAGACTATAGCACTGCCCTGTCCCCAAGCTCCACTGTCCAAACTCATCAACACACCAGGGAGAATGGTGGCAGCAGGAAAATCTTCTTACCTGTGTCAGAGCAAAGGGATGTGACACCTGGCTGACCAACACTTGCCGTAGCTTCCCATTGAGATCACAACTCTCTATGCGATCAAGATGCGCATCCACCCAGTAAATCCTGGAGGAACAGGGAAAGACATGAGCTTCCAGCTATACAATCCCTCTTGACTTGCTAGTCATTCACTAGCCGAGATGGATCAGAAAAAAAAAAAAACACAAACCACCACAAAAAACAAACCCTCAATGCTACTCCAATAAACCAAGCTAAGGTGGCTAAAAAAATTCATTACATCCCTTAACCCTATGAAAGTATAAGAAAATCTTTCACTGACCTCCTGGTGTCATAATCCAAAGTCAGACCATTAGGCCATCCTAGGTCAGTGTTAATCAGGATTTTACGTTCAGAGCCATCCAAGTTTGCCCGTTCAATTTTAGCAATGTGACCCCAATCTGTCCAGAAGAGGTACCTGAACAGATAAGAGACAAGTATAAGAAGAAAAAACCCCATTTCATTTAGCCTAATGAAAGTTTTAGTTATGAATTAAACTGCCAGACTCTTCGGGTTCAAAAAAGATCACATGGTCTGTTACTTGCTTCTCCCAGCTATCTGCCCAACCTTCAAATTCACTGTCTGCCTGATTACATCTGTAACTCAGAGTCAGCCCCTTGCTAGTACCTGCAGATTCACACGGCACATCTCTTCTTCCTCCCACAACCTCCTCTTCCAATCTGCCTCTGCAGAGCCCTTCTCCCTGCCCCACCAATACCCCATACCTACCCCTTCTTGGGAAAGACAGCAATGGCTCGGGGCTCATCCAGGCTGTTATTGATCAGCACTTTCCTGGAACTTCCATCCAGTCTAGCTACTTCTATGGTATTGCGTCCTGTGTCTGTCCAGTAGAGGTTCCTGGCAACCCAGTCCACTGCCAGGCCATCTGTAGTCTTCAGACCCTGACCAATAACAGTTTCCATGTTGCTGCCATTCAGATCAGACCGCCTGGATGGAAATCAATGAAAAAAGGCAGTGAGGAACAGGTAGTTCCCAGAGAGCCTTCACACCTCCATGTGTGATCCCCATCAACCACAGGGCAACTTCATACTGCTACCTCTCTAATACCTTTTTCCCCACAGTCTCCAGCAATCTGAACACACCTTCAGCATTTAGTTCAGCGATACATATGATACTGTGTACCAAAGACAAGGTGTACATAGTGGTGTAGTGCCAGCATCTCAGTCTCCCCAAGTTACAGGCACACTCAACAGCTCACTGTGGCACAACCAGCACAAGCAGCTGGGTGATCTGGGCACTGGCCAACCAGATGACTGGCACCCACCTGATGACATCAAGAAATACATCTGTGTAGTAAATCTTGCCATCTACACTATCATAGTCCAGAGAAATGACATTGTTCAGCTCGGGGACAGGTATGTGCACATCTGTGTGGTCACTGGTGTCCAATGAGATACGACGGATGGAAGCACGGCTAGAGAAAAGTAGGTACGTCTCTGGAGAAGAGTCACACGTCTGCTCATCTCTCTTCAGCTGGATGCCAGTGGGGCAGGCACAGGAGAAGCCAGTGGGGTGAGGCAAGCAAAGGTGGGAGCAGCCACCATTACGAACTCCACATTTATTGAAGCCTTTAGAAATAGGGAAAGCGTAGTTTAAGGATCAGTGTGGTCCCACAAACCAAAGCTTTATTTTAAAGGCTACATACGTGCACAACTTGCTAGCAGCTGAGTTTGTCCTTACCATCCTAGCCTTGCTGGGAATCTACAGCCCTTCATACAGACACTGCCTCCCTCCCCTCCAAGATTCATGGTGGGTATGGGCATGGTTGGGCAAGGAGAACAGGAAGGCACAGAAGAAGCGGGAGCATTAGAAGCAAAATCTTGACCTGCATTCCTTGCTAATCATAGTTTTCCCATGGAAAAAGGAACAGCCAAATGCTGATAGATTCACACAACTGCAGTTTAGCTTTATTATTGCTGCAAATGGTAATGCTGACAGAAAGATCCAACCCTGTGGGGAAGCAGCGTGACAATGTACCAGAAGCCAGGCTGACAAAGAAGCTTCTGTTTCAACTTAGCTGCACACAGTGGCAAGTAAACAAAAGGCATCAGAGAAGGCTGCTGAAAGTGCGTGACATATTAGGGTCATATCTTTTTTTTTTTTACATTTAAAAAAATGCAGCATACATTTACTAGGAGGGGATAAGGCCAGAAGACAGGAGCAGGGAGTGGGAAGAAGACAATGGGGATATGACGGCTAGAGTTTGGGTTAGCTTTAAGTTACATTGTAAAGTTATACTGTCAAGAGTGATGTTCTGCTGTTAGTAGCCACAGGAGAAGCAGCACAGACTTTTCTGTAGAAGTACGTATTGGGGAAATTCCACCAAAATGAAGCCACAGCACAAAGCAACAACTCCCACTGAAGAGCAAGGAGGCAAGATGGGGTCATATAGGATCCCCAAAGAGTAACATAAGGAATCTGACTCTAGCACAAAATAATTGGAGAGCATGATATATTAAGAGCAACTAAAAAAGCAGAGATTTTGTAGAGCAAAGTGGCAGACGGGAAGATGAAGCCTGCAATAGTTGGGAAAAAAATTACTAGAACTTGAAATAAGGTTTCAGCAACTAGCTTAAGAGGAATTAGTGCCTTTTGGAGTTAAAAAAGGGAAACTGTCCAATGCCAGCAGACTCTGGTGAAGCCTAATAGGGCATGACTCATTCAGTCTTCCTAATAAAATGGTTCTGCTGTGTGTAAGAATGAGGTTGTCAGTGCAATCCAGTGAAGGAAAAGGGATAAAGGGGGCCAAAAGGCATGCAGTAATAAACAAACACCAGACCTATGGAGCTGGGTAAACAGGGAGAAGTGCAAAAATAGTTAAAGAAGAGGGAAGAAGAAAAGCTGATTTTTGAGAAGTTACTCTACCACTCATGGTTTACACCAAAGGACTCTTTTCAGTGACAGCTCCAATGGCTCTCCTAGTCACCACAGACACCCACTGATTTGCAAGCAGCCTAGCAACTCACCCAGGGGCCGTGCCCTATCAACAGCTTGAATGTCCATGAGGCCAGGCAGGTTCGCCCTCACTAAGATGACATTGGCACCAGTGTCCTTGTCAGCCCTGTGAATGCTGCGAGTTTGCCAGTCAGTCCAGTAGATGTAAGAGTCCAGCAAAGTAAGGCCATAGGGATGTTGCACTGGAGACAGCAGGGTGCGGCGGTTAGCACCATTGAGATCTGCAGCCTCAATCCGCTAAAGAAAGAAGTAAACATCAGCCCCATACTCAAAACACTGATCCTCTTGCTAGCAACTACTACATCAAGTGGGAAACAGAGCATGAGCAAGTGATGTTACTCAAGTCCACCCTTCCCATAGCCCATTCTCTCAGAAAAGCTTATGTTCCCCTTGCTGTTTCAACAGCTTGCTCAAGAGCTTCAAAACAGCCTCCAGGCTACCAATGGCAAACAATGCTGAAAAACAGAATCGGACCTCAGTGTGTGCATCAGCCCAGAGCAGCTGGGACCCAGCCTTATCCACTGCCAGTCCGTTAGGCCAGCCCAAGTTGTTGCTGATCAACACCGCACGTCCAGAGCCATCCATTCCAGAGCGTTCCAGCTTGGCATTCTCACCCCAGTCCGTCCAGTACATATACCTGGGGAAAAGCCAGCAAGTGTTACAGAAACAGAGGTCAGAAGTCCTGTTCTATCCCCTAGACAGCCTCTTGACAGCACTAACCCCATCTCATGGTATAAAGCTATTGCCCGAGGGCTGTCCAGGTTCTGCCAGACCAAGACTTTCCTCATGGAGCCATCGAGGTTGCCCACTTCAATGCGGTTTGTTCCTGTATCTGTCCAATATATCTTCCTGCCAATAGCATCCACAGCCAGCCCATCTGTAGTCAACAGACCTGAGAAAACAGAAAGGTCACTGGTCATCCTCCCAGCCTAGTCAGGAGCTTCCGGTATTCTCCTTCTGCACCTCATCAGGCAGTTGCTTTAGGCTTTGCTTGCCCTTCCACTGAAAATTTGAAGATTATTCTACCAGGTTATCAGATAATCTCTCTTCATGCTGCATGGAGATGAGAGGCTCCCAGGCCAAAAATCTCTCTTACCTGTAGTGATGATGTCCTCAAATTGTGAGCCATCAAGGGCAGCCCGGCTGATTTTCCGCAGTGTGCTGTCTGACCAGTAAACCTTTCCTAGGTGGAAGAAGAAAGAGAAACTTAAAAAAAGCCCACAACAAAACCAAACCAAAACAAACTCCAACAACCAAACAGCAAAATCCTTAAAAAACAGATCCAGGTCTCTGACTACCAGCTACACCATTCAAAACAGATCTGACTGCACAGGAATAACAGCAGCACAAGACTATTAAGCTAGAGTGATAAAACAGTACAAATTACCTCGTTCCCATCCTCCCCAAAATATGTAGGAGCACTGGCACTCTGACCTTTACACAAGGCCAGAGAACACATAACACATTATCAGCTAGTAGTATAGAGTCCCACATCCGATTTCTCAAAATGTCCCAGGAGGCAGTAATCAGATCATCTACCTTACTGTACAACAGTGGGTTTACATCAGCACAGCATCAGATGTTTAGTATACAGGAACAGCCAGAGTCTCAGCTTTACTGTTGTGAAAGGCTTTGGCAGGAGGAAAGCTTTCTTAAATCAAAAATGCACAGGAACCTCACTCAATATAACAGGCAGCTTTTTCCACAGAGTAGGGGTTCTGTGTTTTCCTATAAGGACATTCCTTTCCTGACTGCAGTGGAGTATTTGCAGCATGTACTAGAAAAAAAAAAACACTACCCAAATTCACAGCCTACAGTAAGATCTGCGCCTGGGTCTTTACTCAGACATTTAGATATGAAGTCACTTGTTGCTTTTCAAACAGACAGTCAGATACACTAAGAAGTTCAGACCTTCATGAGCATCCACTCCAATTGCAATGGTGTTCTTCATGGTGACATTGACTGAGACGACAACGTCTGCAAAGTATGGAATATCCAGAGAGACCATCCGGATGTCAGTCCTTCTGGCAAAGATCAGAAAGCTGGTCATTCCTGCCAAGAGTTGAAAATGGACAGATATCAGCGAGGAACATGTTCAGTCAACTGTAGGCATCATTTATTTAACATTCTGGAGGTGACATCCGCTTCAGTGGAAAAGGTGAAGCCTCAGACAGACCTCGGCTTATGGGGAGTGTGGGTACAAAAGCTTTACTGAGTGTTACTGAATGTTTCTTTACATCCAAGTTGAAAAAGAGTGCACTCATAGAAGAGTTACTTCTGCTAATATGTGTGGGAAATGGGAATTAGGAGTTAGTTTTTTCCTGCTAAGGATATACCCTGGCCTGAAGCCGAGTGCCTTCCACAATCCTCAAAAAGAGGGTCCATGGGAGGACTGTGTACAGACCTATTGAAGAATATAGCACCTTGTAGTTAAAAAAGAATCCACCTCAAAATTAGGGCAAAAGTACGGGGAAGAATGTGACATCTGATTTAGCTGCCCAACATGATTTCAAGAAAAATTTGTTCTGCATCAGTCCAGTTATTAGTAAGTTTTTTCATAGTAATTCCCAGTCAAATTGAAGGTACAGGCATCAAATCAGTTTTTCAAGGGGTAAAGCAGATAAGCACATAAAAGTGAATTTTGTTCTCTAACAAGGCAGGAGCAAAATGTAGCTGTGATACAAAACCGCAATGAGGAACCTATAGAGAGGACTCACCAGGGGAGCAGGTCTTGCCATCAGACTGCAGGTTGATCCCAGTAGGGCATGTACAGCTGTAACCTTTTGGAAGAGGTGCCAAAAGGCACAGGTGACTGCAGCCTCCATTGCTAACTTCACACGCTGTATGGACTATAGGAAAGAGGATGAGAAATCCATAAGCCAGTAGCACAGGCACAACGAAAGCATGCAATGGCTATAGAAATGCATTCTAGAATGCCCTTAAATACAGAGAGCCATTCTCATGCTCTCATATTCCACCCAGAGAATTAAGGCATTGAGGGCTGACAGACAGGTCAGCTCTTTGCAGGAGAGCTGTGCCACATCCCAAGAGCCTGAGCAAGCTCTCAGCTCAGTGTGGCTTGGGTCGAGCTCTGTACCTGGTGGCCTGTGCCGGTGGAAAACATGAATATCCATAAGATTCTCCAGATTGTCCTGCAGCGTTTCCCGAGCCTGCCCAGTCCTTCTATCTGCGCTCTGGATGCTTTTGGCCTGCCAGTCTGTCCAGTAGATTCTCTCGCCATAAAGAGTAAGTCCAAAGGGGTGAGGCAGATTGCTCCCAATCAGCACCTGGTCAGATTACCCCCAGCCCCCCCAAAAAACATTACTAAGAAGTCACTTGGGGGAAGAGGCTTCCCTTGCCCCCTCTCGACTTCATAGTGTACAGTCACAGCAAAAGGAGAGTGATAGGGCAACGTTAGCCCTCAAAAGAACGTTCCCTCACACCCAGTTTGCAACTGAAAGGGAGCTCTTCTCTCCCAGTGAAAGCAGCTCAGTGTGTCTTGATTTGGAGATTTCACTTTCAACTGGAAAGAGAGGCAGGGGCCATCAGCACTCTGTGCTCTAGGACTTACACCTCAGGCTCCCAGACTCCCTTCTCAAAGATGGCTTCCTTACCTTCCTGTTGCTTCCATCCAGACTGGCATACTCAATGGTCTTCATGCCTGCGTCTGCCCAGTACAAGCGCTGTGACTCATAGTCAATAGCCAAGCCATTAGGCCATGTCAGGTTGGAGGAAATGATCACCAAGCGGTTTGAGGCATCCATACCAGCACGCTCAATTTTTGGGCTGGCTCCCCAGTCAGTCCAGTACATGAACCTGAACAGAAGCCCAGAGAGAAGTGAATGCCTGCACTCCTTCACTGCCACTACGGCCAGGCAGTGTTACAGAGAAGCAAGAGAGCCTGATGCCTTCAGGTCCTAGCAGGAAGCAGCACTAGACTAATATTGTACTCATGCCCAGCCTTGGGTTCTTGTAATGTACCCAAGATTATACTCAAATTTATATACCTTCTACTGCTCATGGGCTGGCCTAATTACAACATGGAGAAAAAAGTTCAAGGTCTAAAAATTAACCAATTATTTACCAGTCTCCACCATCGGCCCTGTATACTCTTGCTGCACTGATCTTTCAGTAATCCACTCAAGGAAAGAATAGCGTGCTTTTATTCCAGGCCTTCAACATTGCTTCTAAAGCAATGGCTGGCAAGCTTTTTCCTATCCACTCTACCCCCGACTACACAAGGTCTTATGATTCAGAAGCAAAATCCATTATTGAAACCATTTGTTTCTGTTACTCTACTCAGGTTTGCTTTCTGTGGCACACCTGATCCCTCAATACTCTGATGCAGTGCTTTGAAGCCAAGAGAGGTTGCTTGAGATCAGCAGTAATTTACCTGAGGAGATCCTTCTGACTGAACTCTGGTTGATAAGCAGACAGCTTGAATACAAATTCAACATAGATGTGAAATACAGAAATAGAAAAGGTCTAGATGGTCTCATTCTCAACGTTTTTTGTACTACAACTTTGTTATTATGTCCCCAGAATAAACAAATGAAAACACCAGCCAGCTCCTGCAAGCTCTACAGCACAACAGGCAATTATCCCTGCTTATCTTGTTCCACTAGCATCCAAAATCAGGTCTCTAATTTCAGTCTTTGGCAGGATGTAGAACAATAGGCACCAGAAAGATAATTGCACAAAACCAAAGAACCTGAACATTTTTAGACATGCAAGAATTGCCATGTCATCCTAGAAAAAAAGAATCTCTCACCCTCCAACAGGGTCCACCACGATATCTCTAGGTCTGTCTAGGTTCTCCCAGATTAGAACAGTTCTCATGGTCCCATCTGTGTTGGAGACCTCTATCCGATCTGTTCCTACAAAAGTCAAGAGAGAGAATGAAAGAGAGATCAAAGACCTCTGGAATCGCAAGAGCTAAGGCAAAAAACATCCATACAACAATGCATTCTTCCCCTTCACCCATCTCTGTTCATAGCTAGAGACTGGTAAGAAACGTGGCTCAAAGCGTCACCTTCCATATCTCTCAGGTCACCTCTGTGGCCATCACTGATGTGGAGTCCTGTATGAATGTAAATCAGCTCCTTCCTAAGCCCCCAAGGTATCTACGTAGGCATGAAAGAACAGCTAAAAAAGAATCATCTTCCTTGCATCTCTCTGAACTATGACTTTCCAGCAGGGAATATCCTCCCAATACCACCTGCTGCACCCCAAGATACACTCTTGGAAGACAGGCAAACACACACAATCACAGGCTCTGCAGCAAGACAACAGTGGTGCTTGACTTCTACTATAAACCCTTCTACAGAATTAGCACTGGGGATACTGCAAAAAGAATTAAACTAAGGATTCCACCTCAGCTCCTGCTTTGTTAAAAGCACATGAGATGAAACTCCATTTTCTGCTAGACAGAAATGGACAAATTTGGAATGAGACATATAGAACTACCCAGCTGTTTTTCAGTTTTCATGACCAATAAGGAAGACAGAAACCTAGGTAAAGTGGAGGATCCCAGTACCTGCATCAGTCCAGTATAGCTTGTTGGTGACCCAGTCAATTGCCAGTCCAGCTGGACTTTCCAGGCTGGTGTCCACCACAACCTAAATAAAAACAAAAAGAAAAAATCCTCAGTGAGATTAGACCTGAGGGAGAAAGCACTTGCCCAATGCACTACCCATTCGCAAACAACATTTAACTTTCAAAAGGCAAAAGTCCAAGCAGAGCAACGCCATACAAGAGAGACCATTAAGGACTTAGAAGTTCAAATAAGTCTTACACTTGGAGAAACATCTATTTTTCATATCTGTTCAAACTGCAACTCCAAACTTTGAACTCTGTTCCCCTCACTTATGGCAACATTAGCCTAAGGGCATGTGCAAAAAGCATTCCCAAGGAGTGTGGCTCTTGTTCCAAACGTAGTACATAACAGAGGATTTAATACTTCTTCCTTTCAGATTTTAGGGCTACAACAAAGGAATTGACCAGAGCTTACAAATCAGTGTGCTTCGTGTCCCAATTCAAGGTTTTCCATACAAGCAGGAATGTACACCAAACCTACACATGAAATGTTCAGTGATCTCAGGGCTCCTCTGAGCCAGAACTAGGCAAATTAATGAACAACAAATCCAGCATGAATTGCAGCTCCTTAGAAGGCCTGTGTATCCCAGTGGCTTCAAATCTGATGCTCAAGGACTCTCCCGGCTAGATGACCTCCACATGTAGTTAACACTGTACCTCCTGGCTTGATCCATCCCATTTTGCTCGGCTGATTGAGTCGGTGCTAACATCTGTCCAGTAGACATAGTCATCCTTTGAGTCCCAGTCTAGAGCCACAGCGCTGCGAACATCAGCAAGGGGGATGACATCATCTGACAGGTCATCTGTGTCAAAGCTGATCCGACGGATGTCCATCCTTCGGGCAAAAAGCAGGAACTTGTCAAGACCTGATCAAAGGTCGAAAGGTCTTCTTTTAATTTCTCTAAGTTCAACAACACAGTAATAGACACAGACAATTCCCTGCTATATTCAACCTTAACCACTTACATCATCTCTCACTGGCAGGTCACAGCCCAGGATTTTACTGGTAGCAAAATACCACTGGGAGGGGATGGGTGGGGTGGGTGAGCAGGGGGGAACAGAGTAGTAGGGAGCTGTCTCCTGGGGGTAACCTATGCTGAGGGAACAAAGTCAACCATATTCTTCAAAGAATGGCATAGACCTCCCTCCAAATCAAATAGCTATTTGAGAATAGCTCTTGAGAATCTAGGAAACAGTTGGCCTAATTCCTCCACATGGTTGCAAACAGAGAGAAACTGTGGCAATTAAGAGGACTGAATTTTTTGTTCATCACTGACACAGCTCCTATGGGAGTTTAAGGGAAACAATCAGCTGTGACAGGTAGCATGGCACCAATAGCAGCCCTGAAATAAAGGCCCAAGGATGGAGCTTCTCCATGTCCCACCCATCAAACCTAGCGAGGGAAATGCATCAAAAAGGTGAAGCATCCTCTGGCAGGGCCCTTAATACTACTAACTCAGTATATCCAGCTGCATGTCCTTGGAAGCAACTGCTGCTGCTGACTCCCATTGCCAACCCTCTGCCACCCACTGAACATCTGAGCATGCAGGCTGTGGTCCCACCTCACTTACTCTGGGCGCAGGCATGGCTGCTGGTCTTGCGGAAGCCCGTGGGGCAGGCACAGGTGTAATCCTTGCTGCTTGGCAGGCAGAGGTGAGTACAGCCCCCGTTGTTGGCCCCACAACGGTTTCTCCCTGCTCAAGTAGCCAAAGACAAAACCAACCACGCATAAAGCAAAGAGTAAAGAAAAGAGGATAAACACCAGTCAAGGTGTCCAGACCCACATGGATAAGATAACTTGTCTAACCGGAAGTTAATTGAGAATAAGGAAACATTTAAACTAAACCACTAACTCCATTTGTAGAGCTCGATTTTAAAATGAAGCATTAAACTCAGTCTACTTCTAGAGCAGATTATGGCAACCGAAGAGGAATAAGGGAGGTGTCAGTCACTACTAGTGCCCACTTTTTAATTTTTTCCCTCTCCCGAAACAGCTCTTGCATAAACAAGCCGCAAGTACTTCTTACTGAAAAGGGTCCACTCCTACGTGTCAGCAGGGGGAGCTGTGGTAACACCGAACACCAGGTTACCGGGGCAGAGGGACCTCCACTGAACTGCCAGATGGAGCAAGTCCTGTGACAGCTCTGGACAGAGGTGGTGGATGTGTCGATATGCTGGGTTCATGCTTGCCATCTCCCTGCTTTACAGGGTGGTGGGTGGCAGCAGGTCTTCTAGTGGCTCAAATGGGTCTCTACCCTCTCTGCAGTTACCTGCTGGCTGGCGCTGAGGATGCAGTGTGTGGATGTCCATAGGGAAGTGGAGCTTGTTGCGGATGATCTCCTGGTTCTTGCCTGTGAATTTGTTGGCACTGTTGATGCTCTTGGTGTGCCAGTCTGTCCAGTACAAACTGTCCTCAAACACAGTGATAGCAAATGGGTGTGGGAGGCCTGTAACGGACATCCAATACAGGGATATAATCAGGTCCAACAGGACTCAGGCTAGCAGGGAGACAAGGGAAAGCTCTTTCCATTGCCCCTTAGGTCTTGTCACAGTCAACCTGCTCAAATCCAGCTTACACTAATATAACAGACAATTCTTCTCTCCTGTCCACTGAAGACTGCATAGCAAACCCCCTCAGCAGTGGCAGAATTCATCCCACAGTGAAAGAACAGGAGAAAAGCATAGAAGTAGGAACCAGTGGCTCTGAAACTCAGAGTAGCCCTGTGTTACTCTCTCTTCTTTACTGCAAAGAGCACTCTCCGTATGTAGCCCTGTTACTTACCTTGGCTAATAACAGCCTTCCTATTCCGCCCATCGAGGTCAGCCCTCTCAATGACATGATGTTTGGCATCTACCCAGTACATTCGATGTCCTGCATAGTCAATGGTCAGTCCATTGGGCCAGAAGAGGTGTGTATCCGCAATGATGCGCCGATTAGAGCCATCCATGTTGGAATACTCAATGCGGGGAGTGTTCCCCCAGTCAGTCCAGTAGATAGTGCTGGAGGAGGCAGGGAGAGACAGACTAGAAAATTCATGTCCCACATACTGCACCCAGCATCACTCCCTATCAGGGCAGAACAGTATCAGTCCTGTGATCTTGAGCATGAGAGTGGGTCATAGGCATGGGAGAAGCGACAGCAAACAAGGTAACACCCAGCACTTTCAGGCTGGTGAAACCTGAAGGGCCCAGAATAGGATTATGGCTCTGAAGGACCCCAGCATTGACAGGTTCCCCAAACTGGCAGTACCAAATGAAGGCTTGAGCCCAGAGGCAGCCTTTGTGACCAAGGATGGGGTTTTCAATGTTCACCTGGAAGCACTTGCATGGAGGGGCTCACTGGGGTCCTACATTTTCACTTACCCCTCCATAGGATGTAGGGCAATTGCTCGGGGCTTCTCCAGATTCTGCCACAAAAGCACTTTCCTGTGAGTGCCATCCAAGTTTGCTACTTCAATTCGAGATGTCCCAGAGTCTGTCCAGTATAATTTGTCATGGATCCAGTCAATAGCAAGTCCACCTATCTCCAGGGGAGAATTAAGCACAGAATGAAACCAGGAGCATGATCTGCTCAGAAAATAGTTCCCTTTCCCTCTTGGCCTCAGAAGAGGCCCAATTCAGTCCTCCAGTCTCTTCTATCAGCCAAGATTAACGCCAGGGGGACACCGATCTCACCCCCACTCCATGCAACCCATCCCCCTTGCTCAGGGAGATGCACTCCATTTTGAATGCTGGGTTCCCACTTCCATCCACCCACCCACCCCTATTCTCACACCATGGTCAGTCCCCAGGCTTTTGCCTTTTTTGTGGTGACGCACCTGGGCTCTCCAGCCCTGTGGAAACCACCTCTTCCACATTGCTACCATTCAGATTGGCCCTCATGATGCGATCAAGAGTGACATCAGACCAAAACACCAGCTCCTTGCTGTGGTGGAAGTCAAGGGCAATGGCATTTTCCAGGTTGTTCAGGAGCAGCGTATACTCTGAGCGATGAGGCAACACTTGTCGGATATCAATTCGATTGGCAAAAAGCAGCACTGGCTCTGGCCCTGAGAATATATGGGAAGACAGCATTAGAGTACTTTGACAGGGTCCTGCCTACCATTCCCTCCGCAGCAAGTCCCAGAACATAGTTTTGCAGTATTGTGTCATGGTTTAACTCCAGCCAGCAACTAAGCATCACACAGCCACTCACTCACTCCCCCCAACCCAGTGGGATGGGGGAGAGAATCAGAAGGAAAAAGGTAAAACTCGTGGGTTAAGAACAGTTTAAGAGAACAGAAGGGAAGAAACTAATAATGATGACAATAATAAAAAAAGGACTGGAATATACAAAACAAGTGATGCACAATACAATTGCTCACCACTCGCTGACCGATGCCCAGTTAGTTCCTGAGCAGTGATCCCCCCAGGCCAACTCCCCCCAGTTTATATACTGGGCATGACATCACGTGGTATGGAATACCCCTTTGGCCACTTTGGGTCAGCTGTCCTGGCTGTGTCCCCTCCCAACACTTTGTGCCCCTCCAGCCTTCTTGCTGGCTGGGCATGTGAAGCTGAAAAATCCTTGACTTAGTCTAGACTTTACTTAGCAACAACTGAAAACATCAGTGTTATCAACAGTCTTCTCATACTGAATCCAAGACATAACACTATACCAGCTACTAGAAAGAAAATGAACTCTATCCCAGCTGGAACCAGGACATACTGGCAGCAAGAAATCAACTCCCAAGTGCAAAACACTTCAGAGAGCTGTTTCACATCCTCAATACACAGTCCTAACTCAAAGATGAGCAGTTTTAAACCTTTTGGCAAACATTCAGTCAGCAAGAAGTGTTCATTCCAGGTCCCACCTAAGCCTGCCTCACCTCAACCTCTGAAACCATACCACTAGGCAGTTACTTAGCAGCTGGACTATAGTTTCCTTTTCATATATCCATCTCCTAGCCATACAAACACACATGCTCTACCACATCTTCTACCAAAGACAAGAAAGTTAAAAGCTGCCTCAGCCAGATATAAACTCAGCAGGTACTTCCACTGCAGAGAAAAAATAAAAAAAAAGAGAAAAAAAAAGGAAAAAGAATATCAACATCCTTTAAGGATTTCACTATGGGAATTCCTAATGAAATCTTAATTCTTTAAATGGCATTTCTAATTCCTCAGCTCCTATATTAGAGGAGCTGAGGAATAAAGTAAAACAAGTATATAGATGCCCTTAAAAAACAGCACATGTCCATACAGCAGCCATTCACAGCATTCAGGACTGGTGAACAGCATCAAGAGTCAAACCACAAAGAGCTGTGATAGAACCTTAGTGACTGGAAAGATTAAGACACTTCCTGAACAGAGATAGAGGCAGGAGGTTGTTTTTGTCCCAGGGTCTGGGTCACCAGGAATGGCAAGGGACTAAGAAAAGAAGGCAAGGGCTGTCCTGCTGGCAGGGAAAGGAAACAGTGAAGTATCTCTCCACGGTCAAAATCACACAAAATTTTCACAGGCATTTACCAACAACCTGGGCATATCTAATACAAATCCAGATACTTCCTTTTCGTCACATGTTGGCTTGGTGAACACCATAATGCTGCCAGTGAAGCATTAGAGACAAAATTATGAGAACTGGACCAACACACACACACACACACCAGAATAAGGCTGAACTCCTCTTTACCTAGAGCTTTGCAGCTACGCTTGTCAGGTCTCAGCTCGTAGCCTTGCTCACACCAGCACTGGAAGCCTCCTTCGCTGTTGGTACAGCCTTGGCTGCAGTAACCTTCCTCAGCACATTCATTCACATCTGCGTGTTACAGACAAAGGGAGAAAATTACCATTAGATCATCAACAAGCCAGGCAATCTGACCGATAGCTTGCTTCTGCTTTCATGCTCCAATTCGCACCCTATCATAGCCATCAACCTCAAGCACATCAAAGCAGCAGGGAGGAGGTTACTGCTCTAAAAACCCACCTTGGCATGATCGGCCATCTTCCAGGAGCCTATAACCTGTGTGGCAGGTGCACTGCACCATCCCTCGTACCATCTGGCACTTCTGAGCACAGCCACCATTGTTGACATTGCAGTTCTCCTCCCCTGTTCGTGGACCTGTGAAAGGAACACGTGAAGATAACTGAGCTGAAACCACAAGGCAGCTGCTTGTGTCCTCAGCTGTTAGGCAGCAGTCACCCTTCAGAACAGGCTGAGCAATATGGGGAGAACACAGACTGTGCTGGAAGCTGCCTCTTCACAGTCAGAACTCTCCCCTGCAGGCCACAACTACAGGGGACAACAAAGCTCAGAATAATATGCTTTCAGGATTCACTATCTCTGCAGGCAAACTTTGATACGTGAGATCATAATCTTCTCCCCATTATTCCTTGTCTGCAGTATGTAACTGGCAAAATCACCAAGGCCTTCTTTCTCAGTCTTCAACTCTGTCCCATTACCACAGCCCAGGTTTTCTTCCTTGCACACATCCTTCAGCAACACCAGATAGACTCCCAACACAACACAGTGCCTCCATTTATGTTTAAGACTGAACTTGGAGGACTTACGGCAGTTTTGATGTGGGCTCTCATCACTGCCATCTCCACAATCATTTGCTCCATTGCACAGCTTCCTCTGGCCAATACAACGCCCGTTCCCACACAGGAACTGGTCTGGGGCACACTGAGGAGTCCCTGCAATAGAAGAAGGGGAAAGTAAGCACACCACAGCTTACTGATGGAACAAAAGTCACAGGGAAGAAAAGGATATAGAACATTTTCTAAGTTTTGTTACAAACTTTACATATGAGCACAAATCCTTTACTTCCTTGAATTCAGCTCATCTTGCACTCCTTACTGCTCCACATATCTTTATGCTGATTTGGAGGCCTGAGAACTGTCCTCCAGACTGAGTCCAGTGTTGCTTTACTGGCAAGTTCAGCTATTTAGTTTCTCTCAGAATGACTGGAAGGTCCTGGCTTAGTTCCCTTTGGTTCCAGATTCCACAACCCTACTCAGCATGTGCAGGAGAGGAGTCAGTTCCTCACTTTAATCATCTGATATGTCACCCCAGCATGGCTATGGATCTTAAACCTGCCTAGGAATGAGCGTCTTGTCCAGCCCTAACTGCACTGTGATGGACTTGGAATGAGATTTACATGCATCCTTGAAATCTGAGCTCAGGCAACAGGATTTCACACAAGCTACACGCTTTAACTTCTGCTGTTGGCACGGACACTCTACAGAACTCTTGTAAGTAAAATAATACTGTTTGTAGGGACTTTGCCAATCTGATCGTTTCTTCAGCAATAACTGCATTGTCCAGTTGCCTCATTTCTTGTACCTCTTAAGCTGACTTGGTTAGTGGTTTCCAAATCACCACCCTCTGATAATCCTAGGAAGACAACAGGACAATACAGTTATCGGCAAAGAAACAATTAGATTGGCAGACTGCCTGTAAGCAGCATGGAAAAGGGTAGTTGTGAGATTAGCAACAAGTACAAATAGGAACTAACAGACACAGCAACAGGGAACATAAAACCAAATCACATGCAGATTCATTCACTTTTCAGAGCACAGGAATGCTTTATATGAAGGATTCTGAAACACGGACTGCATTTGTCATATCGAACGCAAAGATCCTTACATCAGCTGGTCTCCTAGTGTTCTAGGAATCTTCTCTCTATTGCCAATAAAAATATAATTCTGCTCTAAATCCAAGAGGTGACACAGGATTTTAACTCTTGCTACAGACACTGAGACAGCACACTATTTCACTTAGATGAGCCAGTAAACATTCTGCTAGGAAGCCCTAAGTTAATTTTTACCTGCTGACTATCACCATAGACCTAATGCAGAACTGCACAACTAACCTTACAGTAACAATAGCTGTACTCAACCACCTTGGGTTTTGTTTGACATGGAGAGGTTGAATTTTAGTGGCTCTAGAAGTTTGACTTGGCTTCTGGGTGGCAACTCTTCTTTCAATACCTCTAAATACCTTTGTTATCGGGATGAGGAAACTGGGTTACCAGCTTGTCTTTAAATACAATTGCTTTTTCCAGAATCACCACCATCTCCTGCACACTGGTGCTCATGACAGCTGAGCAATCTAGAGCAGCTGCTCTCGAAGGGCTACAAAGTGTGCCTCTCCAGGTCCTCTGAGCTCAGCTGTCCTTATAGAACACCCACTCTCCCCTCCTCAACAGGCCCAAACAAGGGGTACAGTTTCACAAACCCCTTTCGTCAGCCCTAAACCCACTGTTTAAAATACACTGATCCAGGAGGGTCAGTATGCACAGCTGGGCTCCACTCAGTGGGATGAATTCATGGACCAGTACACACTATTCCTCAACAAGGCCTACAGACATCCTGAAGGATTTAAGAAAAATAGAAGATTCTAGATATTCCTTGAATCCTACCATAACACTAGGGTCTGTTGAAACCCTCCTCTTCTCCATAACCACTATTATATAAAAGAATGGCTATATACGAAATAATTACTAGAAAGAGAGAGAGTGACTCCTGAGCAAATATCTAAAGGAGGAAGCTGACACCCTTAACCTCTAAAACAAAGACTTTATCCTTCACTTCCACAAAATGCCCTTTTTGATTCCACTGCCTGCTAGAATTGCTTGGCAATTTCACAAGGCAACATGAAAGCTATCCAGAACTATCTAGAAGGCATGAGTTAGACACAGTCCATTTGACAAAGGTAGCAACTTTGCACACTATTAATGCTTCCAAGTCTGAATGGAATCGTCTCAGACCTTTGTGGTTATTCATAGTGTAGGGACAGTACAGGAAGATACAGGGATCTGATATTTGACAAGAAAACACACTTAAGTTAGTTTAAGCACACAGACCTGCACCTGTTTGCAAGCATATAAGATAGCCTATAGATCCCATTCTTCAGGAAGGATGGAAACTCCAGGCTGAACTCAGTGAAGAAATCCAAAAGAGACTTCACTACCTATTACCTCCAGAATGGAAACAGTAGCTATAAGCAGCAAGGCAGCAGGCCAAACCTGTGTTCTCACAGTTCTCCTCATCACTGTTGTCAGAGCAGTCATCTTCCCCATCACAACGCCAGGACAGACGGACACAGCGCCCTGATTTACAGCGGAACTGGTCAGCTGTGCACATAGATGTAGCTGAGGGACCAAAAAAAAGAACATTAGATGAGCACAAAGGATCAGAAGAGGCCCAATTCCAAAGCTAACAATCCCAAACACTCTTTTTCATCTGCAGAAACTGAACACTTCCACCAGTTCCCAGCACTCACTGCAGTTCCTCTCATCTGACTGGTCATCACAGTCGAAGTCTCCATCACACCTCCAGCCAGCGTTAATGCACAAGCCACTGTTGCACATGAACTCTCCAGAGCGACAAGGCTGGTGAGATGCTGCAGAGGTGGTAAAGAATATAAAGAGCAAACTCAGACCAATGTAACATCCCCAAAGCCTCTCAGCACTACCCTTACACTCCACTATAGTGGAACTTGGTCCTGAATATGACTCCTCCTGGAAACTGCTTTAATTCATGTATGCAGAAGCGTGCTGACTACACACATCACTATTCTCTCTTTCCTCAGTTAAAAAAAAAAAATTATGAAAGAGCCAGCTTACGTATGAACAATTAGATTGCCATCTACACTGCAATGCCTCTCCAGCCAATGCAAAATCCATTTAGTCTTGCAACTCATATGCTTGGACCAGTATATCACCTTGCACTAACTTACAGCAGTCAGATTCATCAGACCAGTCCCCACAGTCATCGTCGCCATCACAGTGGTAGATGTCCAAGATGCAGCGTCCATATGCACACTGGAACTCCTCCAAGCTGCAGGTGGCAGCTGGAACATCTGATGCTAACAAGGGAACCAAAGAAAAAATGCCTGAGGTGACAGGGCACAATCCAGTTTAGATGCAACCTTCTCAAATAACGGACTAGCAAGTATTCAATGGAAAGGTATTGGAAATTACTAGCCATTGCTGCATCTCTCTGCATGACTTGTATTACTGAGAGGAACTTAAGTGTTGTTTGTGCTTCACTGAGAGGCAGGTTAAGCCTATATATAAAGACACCCATGCAGACAATCCACTAAAAATAATAATAATTAAAAAATTACATAGGATGTTAGTCTATAAACACTAACTTTTCAAGAGCCATTAAGTTCTAGAGAAGGAAACAGCTATGAAGGAAGGGCTGATGGGAAAGCAACAAAAAGGATCCAAGAGTGTCACCTTCTGTCTTGTGCTTGAGAAACTACGTCTTAGTGCCCTCCAGAAAGTGTTTAAATTGTTTATTAAACCTGAAAAAGGTAGATAAAAACACAGATGGAAAAATAAAGATACCCTTTAGGATAGGTCTCTATTAAGGACTGAGGCATGTCAGAATGCAACCTTAAAGTATGGAATGATTCCTTTAAAATTTTAACAAAAATAAGCACCTGAAGACTGAAGAAAGCAAGCAAGCAGCAAGGTGCCCAAGTCTGCAGCTAACCTTTGAGGATTTCCCCACCTCCCTTTCCTCTCAAGCTGTCGCCAAAAGAAACCATAAGGAGCACTGCCAGACAGATGACCCCGGGCAAAGCCCAACAAACTCATAGTCAAGAATTTGCCCACTGTTGTCTGTTTAACAGTACACTATGTGGGAAGGGGTGAAAAATACTGAGTCCCACACAACAGAATCTGACACCTCTTCTCATACTGTCCAGAGAATGAACTGCATGTTTCAGGCATATAAGTCTCCCAGCTGAGGAGCTCTGAAAACAAATCCATTAAACAAAAGGGAAAAAAACAGACTGACAGTCTGGGAAGTGAACTACACCTGCCTCTCCAACCTGAAGTAGCGGACACAGCCTCCAGGCATGCAGTAAGAGCTTTAGTTCAGTGAGTATCCAGTGGCTAGGTACTGAAATGTGTGTTAACGCGTGCCTCGTGAAAAGAACCTGAAAGGAGTGTTTGGGTCTCCTTGAGGAGAAAATGAAGCCAGCAACTTACATTCTCATGTAGTGTGATTCAATTGTCACACACACACACACGCCAAAAGAAACACACACACACACAAGAAAAAAAACACACAAAAAAGAACAGTGTAGTCCCACCTTGTCTTAGATGAATGAGAAGCAGGATTGGAGATAACAAAAAGATGACAACCACATGGAGGAAGATAAGAGAAAGGGAGGTAGCCAAACTGAGCTTCTCAGTGAGTTACTTAAAATGCCTTACAGAGACAACTGCCACCCAGGACTGGAGAAGCATTCCAGGTCAGAGAAGCAGGGGTGCCAATTCTGGGTGCCCCTCCACTCCCACAGGAGGCAAGGTTGAAACATCTCCCCTCCCTTCCCAAGGGCCTATTCATGGCCTGCAGGGAAGTGACAGACAAGGGAGTGAGAAAGGGAGAGGGGGAAAGGAGAGGGAGAGAGGCTGGCTTCCTCTTAGAGCCCTTTCCTCCCTTAGAAACGTTTGCAGCCCCTGGCTCCCTGCCAACTCTCATTATCTGGAGAGATAAAAGACGACTCCCCCATGCATCCACTCCCCCTGCCCTTCAGGAGCTGGCGGCCCTGATCCCCCTCCCAGAGCCTTTTGAAGTTTCCTGCTATCTAGAACAAATTCTGCAAAATGCCTTTGAAAGCAGGGTGGGGGAAGGGACCACTGCAACTTCCACAGACACCCACAGTGCTCACAGATACAGGAGAGAGGCAGTGGGGGTTAGGAAGGGACATAATAGACTTCTGTCCCACTTGCTGCAAGCCTGTGAAGGTGGACGAGAAAAACGACTGTTGTGGGCTCTCACGGCCCCCCTTTCCCATCAGTCACTTTTCGGACAACATCCTCCATAAAGCATCCGAGTGAAGAGAGGTTGGTCACGCAGGCAGCCCCTGCAGCGTGTCAGCTGGGGACGTGCAGTCCCTGAGGATGCTGTCAGTGGGCAGAGTGCCCCGCAAAATTTCAGGCAGGAATCAGACATGAGGAAAAAGAAGGGAATAGTTTTCTCCCCTTCCCCCCTGGCCCCCAACTCCTACAGTTTTGTAAAAGCTGTATTCAGTAAAGCATAAGCCTCCTGCTCCCACTCAAGATCACACAGCCATGGGAAGGAACAGAGAAGCAGCCAGGCACAGACGAAGTATGCCTGTGAGGTAACACAAGAGATACACCATTCTCTTGTGCCCTCTGGGGTAGGCAATAGAAGGCAGCATAGCTGCCAGTACAGGCAGGACTAACTTGTTTTTGATCTCTGCTGCAGAAAATGTGCCAAACCCCAAGACAGGAGCAGGTCCAAAGGGCTATTTCCTGTGGTTACAAAGCAAGGAGAGCACTTACGGCAATTCTCTTCATCTGAGCCATCCTTGCAGTCTGTGTCACCATCACAGAACCAGTGCTCAGCTATGCAGCTACCGTCACTGCAACGAAACTCCTTCTCTGAGCACTTTCTCATATCTGCAGAGACAGCAACGCAAACAAAGCCTTGTTTTTTCTCACGAGTACCCAGGAAACAACCACACCATGCTCCCAAAGCTCCTAGGGCACCCACGAACAAGATTGCTCATTAAACCATACATACCCGTGTCATGCAGTGCCTGAGCAAAAACATCATTGTTCATTTAACTGACAACAGAGTGCTGGATTCAAAAGGAATCCATGGGACTTCACAATGGCATGTCAAGGAATAACAGGTCTCAAGTGATTTTTGCCTGGCAGGTAAGCCACACAGCCTGAGATCCCAAGTAGCCAGCCCTGGGAACAGAATATCCCACAAGCCCAGCCCAGACAAGCCAGCTGTGAGCCATCGCCATGCTCAGGGGATCCTAGAACTGCACAGGTTAGAGTCTGTACAACCCCTTTTAAAGCACTGCCAGGGCAGCATTTGTAGGACCACATTACTCACCACACTGCTCATCACTGTTGTCGCCACAGTCGTTGTCACCATCACAGTGCCACAGGCTGCGGATGCAGTATCCATTCTGACATGAGAACTCATCTTCCTCACACTCCCGTGGTGCTGCAGGGACACAACGGAGATAAGGTGAAGGCAAGGCAAGAAGATTTACCTTGCAGAACACCAAATCTGTGACATATTACAAATTGAGCAACGTCATCCTCCAAGGACACCATAAAGTTGGAGAGCCGATTCCCTTTCCCCTAACAATACCAGGAGGGCCACTGTGAGGTTTCTTGAGTGTCTCTCTTCCACTCCATCCACAAGTCAATAGTACAGCAGGCTCTAAAAGTTGAGAACATGGCTTGGAGAAAGTACCTGGAACAGAACGATGGAGCCACCTGTCCTGTGCTGGTATTCTAGCACAGCCCCAAGCAAGGCTCAAGAGCTCCCTGCACAGAAAAAAGGCAATCCAGGCCTCTTTTTAAAGGCATTAATAGGCCCTATCATTATCTAACAAATAATTGTTGGTAGAATTACATCTCCACCTTCTTTTCAACAACAATGCCAAAGCTACGTTCAAAGGAAAGGAAATGTTCATTGAAAAGGGAGAGAGAGAATTTAAGCTTCCTCTTCTGAATGTCACAGTATTTGCAGCCTCATTCCACCCTCTTTGCCAGACTTCTAAGGAAGCTTGTCTGTAGACCAGTAAGGAAAGGAAAGTGACTGCAAAATTTGCACCCGAGGACCTCAATCCAACAGAAACCCTCCTATAGTTACATGCTAGTCTGAACAACCCCCTGTGAGTCTCTTATTCACAGAACCTTGCCTTCCTCCTTTTATTAGTCTCCAAATCTTTTGACCACACCCTTCTCCACTCTTGTCTCAGATATGAGGGCATTCCAACTTTTTCTGAAAAACAGAAGACCAAACAGACCCCGGACCTATACACCTCTTCTTTCATGAAATACCTTTGAACAGACTGGAAAACTGAGCTCAGTCCTGTGATCCAGAGCATCACAGAGGATGTCAAACCCCTGAACGTTGCTTCCCAGCCCTTTGCCCAGAAGGGCAGGCAAAGATCAAGGGCATACTGATGAAAAAGTGAATTCATTTCCACACAAGTATTGGACATGGAATATTTTACAACCAAGAGCTTTATTTTTGCATTTTTTGAGATGTGGTTCCTCCATCAGAGCCACTCTGGGGCACCAGGCACACAACTTTTTTAGAATTCAAGGGCTATACAGTAATGTTTATTAAGCAGCTGCAACTATCTCAACCAGACAGCAAAACACTTCTGCCCCTAACTGCAGCCTGATGCCAGCCCTTGCAACCAGTGCAGTTTCAGAGAAGCTGAAGCTCCAGTGCCACATAACATGCTGGTTCTCTGGCACATGCTGCAAGTACAGACCTGATGATGTGTCGTGGAGAAGGAAAGCTGTATCCCTGAACACCTTTTGCTAATGGAAGCCAAGTACAAGTAACCCTTGTCCTCAAAGGGGAAAGGAGGGGGCTGAACTCTAAAGACTCAGGCAAAATTCCCTCTATTTTAATAATCTGTAGAAGCACAACAGCAGTGCTCACAGCTAGCAGCCTGCCATGGCAGCTCTTCTGAAGATGGCACCTTACTTGGCAGCAGTCAGTCAGCTTTCAGGGTAACTGGTCTCTGCGTGGGCAGCATCCCTACAGCACCTCCTGCTCCTCAGGGAGCTCTCTTTGAAAGGAGAGGATGCTGGGGACAGGCCGGCACAGCAGAAAAGTCAGACAGTGGAACCTGAGGCCCCAGGAAGTCAGCCAGACAGGCAGTTCAGTAGGATTTGGCAGGGGTTAGGTGTTTCCACGAACAGGGGAGGACACAGCTTGGGGAAGTGCTTCATGGGACATTAACTAGCAGGGCTGCAGGGCATAAATGGTTCTCCAGCTGGATGGAGAAGCATCCCCTCCCCCAGGACACGCAGCTGAACAGCAAGCCAGGTGCCAAGGTGTCAGGGCTTACAGGTATCAGGTACACACCTCTGTCAGAGGCAGGATATAACTTATTACAAGCCAAAGGTCTGATTCAGTGGATAAACTCTGACATTCCTGTAATAAAAAGGGTCAGCTTTCCCCAGCCATGGCAGGCAGGCACGACACCCACCCTCTCCCCTCAGAGAGGTGACTTACGGCAGTCCTGTTCATCAGAATCATCCTCACAGTCATTGTCTCCATCGCAGACCCATGACCGGCGGATACACTTCCCGTTGTCACAGTGGAAGTCCAAGGGGGAGCAAGTGGGCAGCACTGCAACAGCAAAGAAACACCTCATGGAGCTTCAGCCAGCTTCCTTCCTGAAAGTGAAGTTCCTTCCCTCCTGAGGGAGGAGGGCTACACCTCTTAGAAACAAAAGACATAAAATTTCAAGTCACGAGGAAGAGCTCTTCCTCAGATGGGGTGCCAGGGTAGGTCTGTAGCTTGGCAGTCTCTCCTCTCCAAAGAAGCCCTGATCTTTCCACAATAAAGTAGCCACCACAATTCTCCCACTGAGTTCCTTTTTTCTCTTTCATCCCTGAGCCTGCTGCCCTCCCATAACTGCGCTTGTTTTATAACAAGCAAAATTATATTATCAACATCTTTCCTGCATGCTTCCCAGTTCAGTCCATCCTGTTTCTATTACACAGCAAGTTCTTCAGAGTGAGAACTATCAGAAGCAATGTTTTTGGGAACAGGATTTCACAAGATGCATGCTACAGTGCGTGTTCCAGCACAGGGACTCTGCCAACGTTTTTGTCTAACAAACCTGCAAGGAGAAGCTTAGAGGCAGAAATGCACTGCTGGGGATAATTTGCTGTACCTCAGGTGTGGGCAATAGAGTCCAAACCCTGCTAGAGGTCTCCAGAAGGGATGGAGGAAGGGGGCAGACATCAGATGATGCTTGCCTACACAGGAGTCTGCTGGCAATCGAGTGGAACCACAAATCCACAGTGTTTGAAGAGGCCTGGAGCCACAAAGCTGGAATTCAAGGGGTAGCATCAGCTCTGTCCTTCCCCCCCACAGGTGAGAGGAACACTCAAGCCAGGGAGGTTCATGCTTTTAAGTGCTGCCAGCTGTGGTAGGGAAGGGGCTGCACAAGACTGTTCCTGACAGGTGTGTTCTCCAAAGAACAACGTTTGCTCAGCGACGCGAAGGGGCGAGGGCTGGAGAGGCTAGCGCCTGAAACCCTTTCATCCCAGCCCAGCTTGCCGACAGCATCTCCCATCTGTCACCAGGCAGGCCAGCCCTCTTCTGCTATGCTGCTACTTCTTCCCTTGCCAACGCTATCCTGCAGGTACCAGCGCAAGGGGAGGGAGGCGGTTAAAAGAAGAAGGTGAAGACAGCAGCCACATACACAAGGAGGGGGATTTAATAAGGAGAACACATAGTCACATTTTCGGCTATTCCAGCTTCCTCAACCTTCCGTTTCCCCTTGGGCCAGGACTGCTGCCAATGTCCTGTGAAAGCAGCATGGATTACACTACACAGAATCATTCACTGCTCTCCATACCAAGTTCTCCAACATTGCTCGCTAAGGGCCTGTCCTAAAAGCCTCTCACCCTAAGAATACATTAGTGCAGTTAAACTCAGACTTGCTCTAACATCTCTTTTCCTAATCACAAATTCAGATCATCTTCTCAGCCGTTCCTGCAGTCTGGCAGGCGTAGGCACCTCTGTATCTGAGAGGACATCATTGCAGACACCACTGTTCTCAACGCTGAACCCAGCACTAGGTGACAAAATACAGAATCTGGCACTGGCCCTTGGGAAAAGGTTCTTCTCATCATGTCCAGGATGCCCCATGCAGATATATGTCCAGGTCAGATCCAGCTACTTCTAGACCGCAGAGAGGTATGAAGGAGAGGGAAGCATACAGATCTGTATTTTCACCCCACAGGTTTGAAAGCACCCTGGTCTTCCAATGGCTGACCCATTTCCTTACACTGAGCTTTCTCTGAACACCCCTGTGCTGCTGCATCAAAATGGAGAGGGAGCTTCCCCTTCTTCCCCAGGGCAGGCAGAAGGGGAAAACACTCCAGTTGCCTAACTGCTTCCAAACAAAACTAAGACAGATCTTTGGATTCAGAGGGTCAGTCCCACAGATCAGCCCTCTCTTCCCCAAGCACAACTTCCACACACTGCACACTGAGCAAACCTTTCCCGGCCTCAGCTGCAGTTTCAGGACTAAGACCATCCCCCCAGCATATGCTTTTCTGTCTGCTCTCCCCAGTCCCAGCGTGACTAATCACCAAAGGACTGCACAGGAGCCACCTGGAAGGGAATTTGCACGCTGACTCTCCAGGGGAGAATTCTTCAGGCTCCCAGAGGGTTAGGCCATTAGCGCTGGTTCAGAGCTGATACCATTATCCCACTGAACCGCTGCATCCCTTCATGAGGTAACGACACAAAATGAAATTCCACCCCTACAGGGAGCAGTTCAGCCAATTTCATACTCCCCCTAAATATAAAAATTGAGCTTCAAGCACAGGGGAGGGGAAGCAGGGGGAAGAGGGCGAAACACAAACTGCCACATACAAAGGAGGACCTAATTCCCACCCCAGCAGACAGCAAGTGTGTGCCAGCCCAGACAACACCAGGGGGGAGATAAATCCCCTTCTACAGGAGCTTTCCTTTAAAGGAGGAAGAAAAACCACAAACCCACTTTAGACCAAAAAAAAAAAATTAATGAAGGTTGATGTCTCATAGAGCAGAGGAACTGCCAATGGGATCAGGGCAGGGATCCACGTAAACTTGTAACCTGAATCTAATAATGGTCAGAAGCAGATGCTTCAAAGGAAAATGCAAGAGATTCTGGGAGCAGCTTTCACACAGGGGCAGTCTCTTCCTAACCCCCTCTTCCCAGCTCTGCCCTCCCAATCCACAATCCCTTCTTCCCATTAAAAAGCAAACTGCCTACACAGAAACATTCCTGTGTTTCCTTCTATTTGTTCTAAATGCATCAGGCTTCAGTTCCACTGTATGGCACTTTGCTCTAGGGTTGTTATTATTCAGCCCTTCTGTTGGTCATTTATTACTTCATATTTTGATGAGTTTTATTCCCATGGAGTTAAAGCTGAGGGCATACCACTACCCCAGAGTTAATGTTTAGTCCTGTTGTAAATATATCCAAAGTGTTTGGAAATGTAAGTTAACAGGAAATTCAAAAGTTAAGAGGTCACACTTAGAACACTGAAACAACCTCCACTATATTTTGTCCTGACATCATGGAGCAGCTATACAATTTGGTAAGTGTATTGCTTTAACTCATGTAACTCATTTCAAAAGCCACATTTCCATGGTCAGAAGAAGAGTATATGGCAACACAAATGAAGCAGTAGGAACTCCTTCCACTACCAGAGATGGAGCAAGACCTCTCTGGACAAGCTGGATTAGCATCTAGGAGACTGGAAACAGAACCCCTATATTCTCTTCCCAGCTTGGTATTGACGCTTGCATGACCATGGCACAGTTCTGTCTCTTTAGCCCCACTTCCCCAACTTGTAAAATGAAGGATATTTATCACTTCCTAAGAAAGCTGCAAGTCCTTCGTAGGCACTGCTTCCACTGATGAGAAAATAATCACAAATTGCACTAACATGCTTTCACCACTACTCATACCAGGATTAGGTAATGCAACAGTAAACACAGTTAAGCCTCACCCCCCCTTCCCTGCTCAATTCCAGCTTGATCTCTCCATATCTATGCAAAGAAACAATATTTTTCTAAAAGAGATGAGCAAAGGCAATTCCTAGGATGAAGGCAGACAAATGCCCAGACAGACAGGGACTAACTCATCTCCCTAGGCAGAGCAGAGAGGCAGGATGGGGAAAAAGCCCAAGGAAGGGAAGCTGGTGGGAAGAGCTAGGCTGGGCAGCAACAGCCCAAGAGAGCACATCTGTCAACTGAGAGTGAACAACACAAAAAGGCCTTTGAACTTCCAACCATTTCCCTGAGCTCATCCCTCTGCATGGTCACACTGGACATCATCCAAAGTTTCAGCAAAGCTACGTCTATCGTAAGCCTGCTATTCCTCCCCCTCTCCCAACTCCTATTACACAGGGCACTCTTTTATGGCTGAGCAGAAGGGGAAGGGGGAGGGCGGGGGAAAAGGGAAGTTTATAAGGTGAAACGCAGGCTGAATCACGTCCCACTGTCCTTTGAATGCTTTATCCCTGTTGCCTGTGGTGAGCAGGTTGCTTTGTACCCAAGGACAGTGAGCGACTGGTGTTCAGAGCCCTGGAGTGCAGTGGTTTGAACAATACTGCTTGTTTAATTAGGCAAACTCTCAGTCATGTGAAGAATGAGAAGTTAATTTAAAAAATAAATACAGACTCAAAAAAATTCATGCTACCTACATTACAAACAACTGCAGCCTGACCCCCAGCTATGTCTACGCTCATGCATGTGTATGAGCACAGATATACACACAAACATAGATCTGTTTGCTGAGATCTGTAGCACAGTGGGCAGTAAGTCCAGAAACAAGAATAAAGGATGTTAGTCAACCTCAGGAAGAAATAGGAGACACTGCATTTTGGAAAATCTAGTTCCAGAATAACATAAAACATGTTTAATCACACTGCTGAACTGTGTTTAAAGATGTTGCTACTCAAAAGAAAAAAAAAAAAAAAAAAAAATTTTGAAAAGAGTATCAGCACCCCATCTTTCACAGCCCTTTGATCACAAGCACTCTGCCCGAGGGGGCACTGCATTAATTCTGATGCCTTTTAAAGGAAACACACGTACTCCAAGCCCAATAAAATGACAAAGTATGGTTCCAGATATAGAACTGGTGTCTCTTCAAGAGAAACTTGAACTCTTGTGAAGGGTTCCTAATTAGTAAAACTTGAAGTTTGGAAGTGAAGCTTCATCTGAGCTCTTGCATCTCAGCTCAAGGCTGCTGATTAAGTGAAGGACAGAGGGAAGATGATTCTTTTAAAGTTTGCATTAATTTTAGTAAGAGACCTGTGAGATTTTTATCCTCACATCACCTCAGAAAATTTTGTTGTGGGACTGATAAGTAAGCTATACTAATAGTCCTGTTCTCCTGGCAAGGAAGAGACCCTCTCCTGGTCTTGAATGAGTTATAGCTCAACAGGAACTGCCTAAATTTCCCAATGAGATAGGAACAACAGCCCCCTTTCAGTAAGCTTTAAGGTAAAAGGAGTAAATTCTTCTTCAGTCCCTTTAAATGAAAAAGTATTGTACATCAGTGCATGGAGCTAAGCAAGCAAGTCTGTGTCCCAAGTAGCTACACATTTACAAGCAGATTAGGTATGATACAGATCCAAAATTCAGAGTAAGAAGGTTCTACTGGGGGATGGTTACAGGGGGATTTGGCGTATCTTAGGAGAAACAGAACTATTTATCAATCCTCAGGCCAAGTTTACTCAGTTGTCCTTTCACCCTTGCCACAGGAAGTAAGACTCATTCACACCACGCTGGACTTCAAAGCGCATGCAGGAGGGCAGAATGAAAACCATTCCTCCGCTTGCATGCGGCTTTCGTTAGGGACAGTCCAAAGTAGTCTCTGTTGGCACAAGGCAGGAAGGCAGCTGAGCTACTCTGTGCATGTGTAGCAAAGGCTTCCAAGTCAGACACTGTCAGCAAGCCAGAGAGCTGACACCAGAGAAAGTCTATGAAGCTGGCATGACAGCTGTGAGGTTGCTTATTACTATTATTACTACAGCATTCTGGCTTGTAAACATGATCCAGAGCAGGAAGCAAACATGTCACTGAATAATTGGCTCCCATCACAGCAGGACTTCAGCTGTGCAAGAAAACCAGTTCCTGTCAAGCCAGGTAAGCAGAGGCAGGGCTCTCCCAAAAACAACGGGAAAATACCTATGAGAGGCAGACATTCCGAGGACACCAATACAAGCGGAAAATGTCTGGGGTGTGCAGAAAGGGTAACAGTTGAGGAAAAACTTAGTGCAACCGACTCAAAAAGTGGGAATTTGTTTTATAACTTGTAACAGAACATTAAAAAAACCCAACCAAGCCAAAACACACCACATTTTAAGAATTTATCTCAAACTGAAAATCTCTCTGAAAAGGAAATGTTCCTTGTGTCTGCTCTTGTTTTTCATAGCTGCAACTCCTCTCACTCACCACCAAGTATCTTGCCCCCGCCCCTTTTTTTTTTTAAATACACAGTGTGTTTCAAGCTATCTGTCATTCTTTAACTGAAATGATAGGTTACCAGTTCAAGGCTAGAAAATTGCATTAATATGGAATTTAGTAAACTCCAATCAACTACTTAAGCATATGCAGTGCTATATATACACAGATGCAAGACTGGATCTTGACTTGCAAAAGTAATGTTCACCTTTCCCCCCACCCCATGTTTCACTCTCTTGCTTTACTAGGAATCCAGCAGTCCAACGTCTTCCCATTCTCCTCTCCCCTTCCCAATGAACTAGACAGAACTCTCTCAGGAACTCATTCGTGTCGCTGTATCGGCTTACAGTATACATATGAGCTGATACACTGAAGGAAAGGTAGACCTTAAAACAAGCATGACTGCAGCTTTATTTCTCCGGAAAGTTAGGACATTCACAGGGAAAAAAAGAAAGTCCTGCAACTCTGTAAAACTAGCTTGCAGCAGACCAGTGGAAATGTGGAATTCCTTGCAATCACTTCTGTTCACTCTTCTGATCAGAGACATCTACTTGATGATATTATAGTTCCGGTCTTTAAAACGCAGAACTATACTTGCATACATTGGTGAAAAAGAACCCCGGCAGCTTTAGCATCTCAGAAGAGTCCATATAAGTGGTTGCACAGACTTAGGTTCATGAGTCAGAACAAGCCACTGGGCTCACCCCAGCATGAAGACTAGCCCCATGGTCTTTGAGGAATCTCACTAATTTTTTCACTAGGTCTTCAACATATCTGGGGCTTGTAGGATGACTTCATCAGGACAACCCAAAACTACAGCTCAATACTTATATTAAAAAGAAATTCACCAATTTCAGATCTGGTACAAGTCAATAAATAAAAAATAAATCAAGTTCAAAACAGAGTTGTCCAAAATTTCACTCCAACCAGAACACTGTATGCATGTCACAGACAGATGGCCAGGGAAGGAAAGAAAAATCTGTGAACTGACCATTCTCATGTACTATGTGCAAGTATCAGTGCTGATTTGTGAGAAGCTTAAATTGATTTAAAGTTCAAATTGCTGTTCCAAGTGGCTCACACCCCACCTCTGCTCTTGCACTCCTGCTGCCTCTTCTTTATGCTTGGCACAGTCAGAAAACAGATCAAATGAAAAGTTAACCCCACAAATGAGTACACATTCACAAGGCTCCTGTGTGCCAAGCAAAAGAGAGGGATTTAGCAAGTGATCTGCTCTAGCAAAAAGTTTCAGTGCCATAACAACTAAGCAAGATGGGAAATAGCACAGACAACTACCACAAACCTACACTGCACTATACTAGATCTTACAAGCTAACAATAATATCACACACCTGGACTCATAATAAGGAGCTACTCAGAGCAAGATTCAGCAGGCTTAATGGAATAAGTGTTCCTAGGACCCCTCCACTGCAACCTTGCATGTGTGTGCAGAAGCCATGCACTTAATAGAGTCCTTAGCCCCATCACTTTACTTCCATTTTTGCTTTCTTCTTTCCACTAAATTATACTCAGAGTACTTCTGGCTGTCAGGTGAAAAAGTTCCCCTCTTCATATTTATTCTACTACAATGCAATATTTAAAAAGGCAGCTCATATTCCAATCCTTCCCCTTGAGTCACTTTTCTACTTTGTATAAATGCAGCTCTATCTCCCCTCCCATCTTGTCAAATCTACTGTTCTTCTCTGTACATGCTAGCTTATCTCTCTCACTAAATTGCAGAGACCTACAGCACAAGTCATATTCTGAATGAGATGTTTAAACATTCCCATCTTATACGTGCTGTTTTAAAGACAGCTCCCTTTCCTTCAGTCTTATTCCTCCCTTTGCCTTGTTAGAAACTGTAAATTAAGAAAGGCAGAAGTTAAACCCACTTCCTACAATCTCTGTTGCACTTGCTTGTCTGCCTCTACTTTATACACTTCCCAACCTCCAGTGCCTGAGAGTATCCGCAGATTGATCACAGTTCACTACTACTCCCTAGTTTGCACAGCTTCCATTCAAATCCATATGGGCCAAATTTCCTTAATATATTAGGGATACACCATAACCACAGCTTTACTGTGCAAGACCAAAAGGTTCCTCTCATCCAGGCCACAGAGAGACACGATGCAACAGCAGATGCCGAGAGAAGAGTGTAAGAACATAGCATGCAAGTAAACATTCTTCCTTAGAAGACAAAATCTGCCTCTATTTGTGATACAAAGACTTCCTGAACAAGAGGTGGCATATTCATCTTTAACAGCCCTCAGTGGATTTTACATCCATAAACTTGTCAGACTGCTTTCTGAGAATGTTTGCAATTTCAAAATCAATGTTTTGTGGCAAGGAGATCCACAGCTTAAGTATATGTTGTATGCACAAGCAAGTCTTGTTAGCTTTAAACAGTCTCCTGCTAGTTCCTGTGAAAGGTCTTATCCCTCCTGCCCCCCAATCCTACTACGCCTGCTTAGCTTAAAAATCTTTGGTGCTGGATTTTGCTGAAATACAAAGTAGACCTTATCAACAAGTATCTCTTGTCTAAATCATTACTATTTCACCACGTTTCAATAGATTTGTGAAGCATGACTTCCCCTGACAAACACCTCCCCCCCAAATCAAAACAACACACCAAAAAACCCCCACCAAAAAAAAAACCCCAAACCAACCCCCCAAACTCCCTCCTCCCTGCAAAACACACACATACACACAAAATCTTCCCCTGCACTCAATAAGAAGCCAGCAAAATCAGTTTAGTTATTGTATATGCCTTACGTCCCCAATCCCCTTATTCCTGCTCAGCTTCTCTTTTTTTCAGCCTGTGCAGTTGAGTACAGCCTCCTCTCGCCTGCTCTTTTGAGATTTTAATACTATTTCTTCAGTTCCCAGATCCTCATCTCCTCTTTCTTGAGCATGGCAAGTTCTCAAATTTGCACTTTTCTTCACTGAATGTAAAAATGCAGGTTTACCTTCCACTTTCTTTGATTTCTCCACTTAAGGTCACTTCCTTGCCCAATAACCCTTTCACTAATCATCTTTAAACCAAACACTGATTACCTCAGTTTGCAGGCAATCTATTTTTCAAAACCCTATTTTTCACCCAAGGTCTTCCACGTTGCTCACTATTTGCAAAATTAAAAGAAACGAGAAGAAGTGAGAAGGAAACAAATTTTCACAAAGCTGGGTTGAGATCTCCCACACTTAAGGAAGAAGAGATTCTCCAAAACAATATTTCAAAGATGAGGAAATGTCCTTTCCTTACAGCAGTCAACAGTGGAAACCAGGGAAGGCTAGAGAAACACCCAACAGAGGAAGATAAATTCCTCAATCATGTTCATCGACAGGAGCCTTAAATCTTCAGCTCTAGGGAAACTTTCAGGAAAGCAGTTCCACAAAATTTGGCCTTTTCTCCCTCCGTTCAATTCCACCACACCCTGTGGAATATAAATAGATCAGGTAAGAAAGCAACTTAACTTGTGGCTCCAGGGAAAAAGGTTTTCTCTATTCATCTATATCATGCTAAACCCACTTAAGAGTTACATTTCTTATCAGTTCTCACCTAGCTGGGCTCAGCTACTCAGATGCTGACACCATGCAGATACACAGTAGCTGCAAGGTAACTTCTCTCAGCAGACCCCAAGACCAACTAATGTTGATTAGAGTGCTTATGTTTCCCTCCTGTTATACGGCAGCCAGGACAGAAACTAGAATGTTACATAAGAGGGCAGACACTATCAATACACTTTTTCACACTGCTTATTTATTTTCCATTAATATTTATAGCAAACCCATATAATTTAGTTCACAGATAGTGCTTTTGCAAGGGTGAGAAAAAAAGAGGTACTTCTCTCTGTCCCTCCTTTCCCTCTAAAACACTCATGTCCAATAGCCATCTAAAACCAGCTGCAAAAGGCACAGTTGGGCTTTCATTGTGCTTTATGTCAGTAGATACTGGCTCTGTTAGCCTCCAAGTACTGAAGTCAGTCAGAAGTATGTAATCTACCATCTTAAACATTTGTCATACAAAAACTAGGATGTGCCTGTAAAACAGAGAAGCACCAGAAGAGAAAAAGTTAAGACATTCAGTTTTCACAAACACAAGTCAAGAATGGTATTCTTACTGCAGCCATCTTCATCACTGTGGTCCCCACAGTCATTGTCTCCATCACATTGCCACTGAGCAGGGATGCATGTGCATTCACCAAAAGCACTGACAGCACATGTAAAATGATTACGTCCACAGGAGCATTCGGTGCTACTTGTAACACCTGTAAAGGAACAAAGAAAAACAGTATTTTGAAGACATCCGTCTATTTTAGGGTAAATACATTAAATACAAAGTGACATCACAATTTTTCTCCATGTACACACTGTATGTAGGAACACATACTCTACTGCAAAGGAAAACATTCACCTCCCTCACACTGTTGAAATAGGAGATCAAGTACTATGAACAGTCTCCTGGAATGAGGCTATTTGAAGGCAACAACAAATAGCAACCTGCCAAAAAGAGACTCAGGAATCAGTTAGCTGAAAAATAACTTGGCGCTAGTCACAATCAAATTCAAGGAATCCCAGGTATCAGAACACCCTTTTTATTTTACAGACTCAGTCTTCTCCTAGAGCACAGTGCTGCTGCTGCTCCACTTAGTTCTGACACCACAACAGAAGGTATAGCAAAGATGCTACTTCAGAGTTATCTGGGGTCTTCTCCAGACCCTGAACTTTATAGATGCAAACCTTTTACATGTCACTGCTTTAGACATTTCAGACTCCAGTGAAAGGAAAAAAAAAAAAAACCAACACACTATCGTTTCTTATTTATCTGTAGAGATTAAACTGTGACATTATCCTGTTCATAACTGGCATTTATAAAAGAGAAGAGGATTTTCAACTCTACAAACTGACCAAAAGAAAATACAGCCCAATGTCAATATATAATCTGTTAAGAACACTGTTTTCCAGCCTTAAAGTTAGCTTAAGGAGGTCCCAACTCTTTTCTCTCCTCTCCCAGCTACAGAACAATACTCTGCACAACTCTTGACTCTCACCCCTGTGCAAATGCAACTATTTATGATATTATCCCACACATTGTCTTAATAAATCTCTGCCTTGAGAGAGAATAGGCTATAGCCCACCTCTCAAAAAGGAAAAGGTCATGCCTGCACTTCTGTCTGATGTCATCTAGACAATCTATATAATCAATATCACTGTTAAACAAATGATTATTCTATCAATCAACAACCCCCTCAGACTAGTCTGTGAGTGGATTCTTTTTGCATGGCTCCTCTTTCTGCAATTCAAACAAACCTAAAGCTCTCAGATTAAACAACAGACCATAGGGAAAGAAGTACAGAGGGATACCTGCCCAAGTCGTAGTTATACACATCCTGAACTATTGCAGACTTTTTGATCTCATTTGTTACATCTAGTGTTCGACTCTGATGAACCATGAGCTGTAGCAACACAAGCCAAAAAAAAAAAAAAGAAGAAAAAGAAAAAAAAGAAAAGCACCTCATAATTTCCTTGTTTTCCATTCTAAGTGAGAAAAGCAGTATCTGCAAAATTTTATGTAACTATTCTGCAACTCTCCCAAGAGCAGAATTCCCTCCAGCAAAGACATCCACTTGTGCAAGTTAAGCTGATTTAAGTTTAGAGGGGATGCACTTTTTCCTTGAGGAACAAATCCATGATAAGTTTCTTCTGCAACAAAACTGGCAGAGGTTTCTGCCAGCTTCTGCTGCCTGCTCCTAACTGCTACACTGCAGGTTGCAAGGCTTTGCTAAAAATTATTTTCCAAGCACATCCACAAGCTGCTGAATTGGGCCAACCAAATCCCTTGCAGGATCTCCCTTCACAGACTGCCATGGGTGTAACAACCTTTTCATCTTTCCCCATCTCTGCTACAAATTATCATTAAAACATTTAGTAGAAAACATTCATCTCAAGGTATTACTCAAGGTATGCTAGAGAAAGAGGCCAATATCTGGTGTAACAAAGGACAGAAGCCAGAAGAACATAAGGTGGATAAGGAACAGAAAGAAGGAAAGGCAAATGGAAGAGGGCAGAGTGGTCAGATCCTCAAAGAACTTATCAGGTATGGCCAGTGGAAAGGCTGACTCAAAAAAACAGCAACAGGGGTGATGTAGAGTTGGAAGGCAAAAAAAGCAGCACAGACATCCCTAAGGAAAAGCAATGAATCATCTATGCAACATATCCAACTATTAGAAATAAACATAAGGAAATTCAGAAGAACCACAAACCTCCCCAAAAATCAAACAGGTTCCTTCAAACTGGCAGCACAGGAAATTCAGGACAAGCCATCTTCTGCTGTTGCGTTCCACTGTTTAGAAAGGCAGAACTAGCCATAAGTTGTACCAAGGTAGCTGCTGTTCAAATCACCTTTTCCAAAGTAATTTTTCTACCAGTATCCTCAACAGTACCCCAAAGCACTTATCCCAGCTACTTTAAGCTCCAATACCCCTTCCTGTTGGAGTACACCAAGATGATCATCATCCTCATTAACCCTAGAAAAAGAGAAATATGAAAGTACTAGTGACTGGCTCTATCTTGCCCAGGCTCCACAATGTCTTAGGGTAGCTTCACCAACAGGAAGGGATCAAACATCAAGGCAACCAATTCTTAAACTAGGGGAATGTATTTAATAATTTATTTCTAGATAAGCACAAATGAAAGCGTTGGGGAAAAAAGTCAAAGTGAGTTATTTTAGCTCCTGAATAGCAGCATGGAGGTACAGCTCTGCAGCAGCAGAGAATTAGTGCAGCTGTCCCAATCTGCAAACTGCAACTTAATCTGCTGTATTGTCAAACACACAGTTATCTTCAAAAGTTGCTAGCAGTATCAGGTTACATAGATATATATATACACACACACACGTATTAAATCTGTTCTTCCCACCTCATTGAAGTTCCTATGTTCAGTCATCTCTGGTTTGTGTTTTTACCATGTTATAGAACCTGTTGGAAGCTGAAGGATATGTTATGACTCAGATACCAACACTCTCTCATATGCACTAGCGTGTATCTGTAGTACCATTATGTAAGCATACTTCGCTTAACTAGTCCACATTATGACCTTTGTGAGTCTAATGCTTTGTGATCTGTGACCTTTAGGGTAACTAACCTTCTAGTCACTATAATGATGCATTTTATAAACCATGATTTACCCCAGTCTTACACTTGGACAAGTAAAGCACATTATTGTTTGGAGACCACGCTAATTCCAACCTATAAACAGTATCAGAAGAACCAATCCTGGATGACTAGTCTTTATCCAGTAAAAGAACAGGTTGAATGAAACCTGGGACCCCCTGTAGAGCAGCAGGAATTTTCTCAATTATTTCAATGTGTATAGTGTTTCACTCTTGGTGTCCCATGATTATTTCCCAGGGCTCAGAGCTCCAGCGACATTACCCTGTAACTGTATCTGTAACAGTAGACAGCCAGGAAGGATAAAGATGAGAAGTATGTTTTCTCCAACTCCCTCAAAGACAAGCGGAAGTAGTGCATTTGGTGTGAGAAGCCTCAATGGAAGATTTACTCTTTAATGTCGAGCTCTCATTAAACATAGGGAGTGTGAGACAGAAGACTAACCAAGCACGCACAAAAAGCTCCACTGTCAGGTTTCAATCCCAGTTAGTGAGGGGTCCCGGAACAGGATGGAAGTCAGCACTTGCTGTTCAGGTAACTGGACCAACAATCAAAGCAGACATATCTACTTACACTTCTGCATATTCTTCTGGAGCAGGAACAATGACAGGTACCTCTGGGCTTAGCCATGACAAATGTTTTTCCTAAAACTTTTCATCACACAGCAAGCTTGGACATTTTACAAATCCTCTATATTCAAAAGTAATTTCATTTATGCAGGAGGCAAAAAACTGACATTTTAACAATGCAATATCTACAAAACAATACACAAGAGCTAAACAGAGGCATTGCCAGGTGCTGAGCTGACATCACTCAACTTTCCTAGCCTCTCGATACCTCATGTGACCACCACACAAGTTTCCTACTCTCTCACTTGCTCATGGGTACAAGCAACCAAAAAAATCATCTTCACTGTCTGTAGTTTGGTTCCCTCCAGATGTGACAGCAGCAGGATTTAGTAACCAAACAGTTTTCATAGTAAAGCATTATACAAACAGCCTCCAGATTTTAAAAACAGGAAGTCTGTCTAAACACAGGCCTCATTACTTAACATCTGCCATCACCTTAAATTTAGCATGGTATGCTCAGTTTCTTCAGATTCCTTCCAAATACCCTCCCCATCTTCATGTTTATCTGACAAATGAAATGCCTCTTGAGGGAGGGTGGGTTCCCCCCACCCACCCACTTAAAAAAGATAGTTAGGATCTTTGTAATTTGATGTCTAAAGTATGCAAAACAGTTATGTCATTCCTGGCTGAAAAGCAAAAGTCAATAATCATCCTGTTATTTCTGCACATCTTTTTTTGGGGGGGTGGGCAGGGTTGCTTAAACAATAAGTCGTGACTACTTCTCTCCCCGCCCCGCCCCCAGCAACTCTTCATCAGGCCAAATAATACAGCCCGTAAAGAAAAACCTAATATACAAAGCTTCATTTTGCTGATGAGGTCACTTGCAACCCTCAGAGCTATTACATAACAGCCCTGTATTTGCCACAGAGTCACAGAAACATTGACATTACAAAGGAAGCTTAAGTAGACAGAATAATTACCAAACTGAACTCTGTAGCCTTTGTTTTGTTAGGGACAGCAGATATCTAGGGGAGAGTGAAAACACTGTTTCTTTTAAGTCCTGATGGCATGTTTTTTTCCAAAAGGAGAGGTGCTAATTCTATTTTCAGTGAAAATAATGACAGATGGTGGCTCTTACCACTATTTTGTAGCAATTCAACCTTCTACAGGCTGTTGCTTCAACATGGAATCATTTAACAGCCCAGGCTGGAAGGGACCTCAGAAAATCACCTGGTCCAACCTTTTGTGGCAAAGGGACCCTAGATGAGACTATCTAGCACCCTGTCCAGTTGCATCTTGAAAACCTCCAGTGATGGGGACTCTACCACATCTAGCACCCTGTCCAGTTGCATCTTGAAAACCTCCAGTGATGGGGACTCTACCACATCCCTGGGGAGGTAGTTCTGCTGAATGATTGTTCTCACTGTAAAAAACTTGTTTCTTATGTTGAGATGAACATGTTCCTGCTCTTCAGGGTCCATCAGGCCCTGGCAGTATTTCAGCAATAGCAGGATTTTCTCACAGTCCCATAGTATGGATGAAGTTTCCTCAAATGGATGTTGACCAATAATATTGCATGCAACTGCCAAAGAACCTGCCATCTATGGTCAACACCATGCTGTCTTTCCACATTTTCTTTCTTTCCAGGTACCAACAGCTGACTACAGAAGAGACTCTTTCACTCCACACCACCCTGTTAGTTGCATCTTTTCCCCTTCATCCTAACACAGAAATCTTTACTGTTATTTTTTTTAAAGTAGCAGTATAATATTCACAGCCATCAGTTTGTTTGCATCATCCTGCAATCCTGCATTACCTACATGGGATAGCATAGCTAAGTATCCATTTAGGTCTTCTATAATGCAAGGAAAATAGCACCAACAGGTTTAGAAAACCAAGAACTATGAAAATATTTGGCATGATTTACAGTTGCAGACTGTTCAGTTCAGAATCAGAAGCCTCTGGAAAGAACAATCACTCCTTTGGCCTAGGACTGAGTAACACATGAATCTGGGTTCCTTCCCCTCCATGACTAACACGTGAATCTGGGTTCCTTCACCCTCCAGGTACCAGGACAGGCACCTAACTCTGCATTTCATGGCCTACAGAAGACCTTCAATGGAAGGCAGAGATCTTTCTGCAATCTCATTACTACAAGAAACACAACCAAAAACATGACAGTACCAGCTTTTATAGTTTTAATTCTACCACATAAAAATCCCTGGCAGAGGACAGAAGTAAGTGGATATCGAACAGGTGTGAAAATACAGTACAAGTGTTTGAGTTAGTGGCAAAGAGGAAAAAATCCAGGACTGTGTAGAAGAACTGGAATATGAATAACAGAATTACAGGGAAAATGAGAGAAAGAAAGTCCTAATAGTGATGGGCATAAGGCTGTAATTTTTTTTCCCCAGAGAAAGTGTGGAAGGGTATCACCAGAAGCATTTTTGAACAAATTTGCACTAAGCATCAGAATATTTTGCTCTGGCTTCAACAGATACTTCATTTCTTATTTCTGTATTTTAAGAACCCATGAGCATCTGATTGTTTAGTCGGGGTTAAAATTAGTAAATTCTGTAGCATAGCCTTTAATAGCCTCTTTAATACCTTGCACACCTGTTGTTAGAAGGCCTGCGTCAGATACCATTTTCACTCTTTCTCCACTTCCAGGCCAGGCTCACTTTTACATTCCATCACATACACACCTTGATGAGGGCAGACATTGGACATTTCAGATGGCCTTGAACATAGTTCAGTTGATATATTTTTCCTTCTTCATCCAGCACTTCACTGAATGCTTCTACAGCAAAGCAGCTCAGCTTTCTTTGCTTGCCTATCTTGAGGGAAAATGAAAATTTTGGATTCCTCTCTCTTACCCAAATAGCAGTTTCCACTGAAGGAAAGTACAGTTAATCCAGCTTTAGAAGAGGGATTTGCTGACCATTGTTTAAGCCCAGAGCTCTGCTGGCAGACACAGCAAAGGCAACATTACAGCACAACAGTCTGATGTCAGAAGGGGCACCACGCACTGATAAAAGCCAACACAGTTTTCTCTTTTTTTTTAAACTCCCATTATGGAAGCATCTGAAGCTGTTCTGACGGGGTACCCGCATGGTCTCCAAGTATTTGATGCCTGCCTAGAGTAAAATTAATCTCACTAGGAAAAGCAACCCAAAAGTTTAAAAAAACAACACAAAACAAAACAAAAAACAACAGAAAACACCACCACCAAAAACCAACCACAAAACCACACCAACCAGAGAAGAAAGTTCAAAGATGTTACGGCTTTCTGATAATTGAGTACTGTGCCTACTTTGGCAGTCTCCAAGTGAGGATGAAAGTTTCCCAGGCTTAGAGGTTCCCCTTTCAATTTGCAAAAGCAGGGATACCTCAGTCCTGAACCAGCTGGTTCTCAATTAAACACACGGCTGAACAAAGTTCTAGGGAGAGGCACACTATCAAGCACAACCACCCTTCAGTTCTCATACTAAACTGCACAACTACGCAGGTTAGACCTGAAAAATTTTAACACTCTGTATGACCACAAGGAATAGGAAGCATAACGAAGAGAAATTCCACAGGGTGTCTGCTAATTAGGACCTAAAAAAAATAAGAGGTGCAATAAAAGTGCAGACAGAGTTAGTGTTTGGTGCAATGGGTGTATGCACGAGGTAGAGTGAGACTGGAACAGAAGCCATATTTTCAGAAACACTGCATGGGTCAAGAGATCCGAGGCCTTTAAAAACACGTTTGAGTCTCTGAGGCCCAATTCTGATCCCACAGAAATAAAGACTAGCAACCCCACTGAAAACCTCACACTGCACCCAGGGAATAGGAAAGCATTTATAGAAAAAACTATTGAAAAAGAAATACTGAAGAAGGATTTGATTTGAATATAAAAAGATTCAAGAATCAAGAAGCAATTGTTACAGTTCCTTCTCCCAAATGCTTCAAGTCATAAATGAAGACCTTGCAATAAACAATGTGACTATAACCAAGGTCTCTAGATAATTGTTCTAACGCTATTCATATCTTCTACAGTGTTTGACAAAATTACTTCTTCCCCTCTAGAAGTGGGGATACTACTATTACGTCAGCACACTGTATTAAGGTTTAATGTGTGTTTCTAAATATCCAGAGTCTTTGAACAGAAGATGCAGCTGAAGAGACAGTATTATTGCCATGAAATCTCAGTCAAAAACTAATTCAAATTGGCTGTGCTACCAGCACACACAGATAAAAAAATCAGCTGAAGGACCATAAACAAAAGATAATGAGAAATGGCAGCAAGTCAAGCTGCAGGGGGTAGAGATGGCTAGTAGGTATCATAGGGATCAGCATTAGATCCAGTCCCATTAAATAACTTCATTAATGATCTGGAAGAGAGAATAAGTATCATGTTAAAAGAGCCTGCAAATGACACCAAAATGGGAAATATTCTTCTACAAACACCACAGAGGAAAAAGAAATAATATAGAAGGGACCTCAGAAGATTAGAATTATGGGCAGGAAATTAAGATTCAATCTCTAAAAAAAAATTTTTTTTTAAAGATAGTGCATCTGGTGGAAAATAATTTGAAACAGATACTCAAATGAAAAGAAAAATCTGGGATGCAGCAATGCCTGGAGAAATCAAGGAGCAATAATAAAAGACAAGCTAGCCATTGGTTTGTGTTATGACACAATATGGCATCCAAAAAACTCCTTTAGGCTAAATATGCATAAATGTCACATCATGGAGGAAGAACCTTTCTCCCTCTGCAGAACTGAGGTATAAGATTGAGTTCCACATTGAGGATGATACAGGGAAACTAAACAACATATTCTAACCACAGCAACAAAACGTTTATCAAAGGTGTGTTATGGCACACTGCTCCCTCAAGACTTCAAACAGATTCTGTTTGAAGCCTGAACCAACATGGCATTCCCCCCCCCCCACTGACTATTTAGTTCTTGAAATAAGACAAAAGGCAATGACTATGAATTCTGTGCATTTTTTTTCCTAAATAGAACTTTTATTATCCCCTGTTTCCTGAGCAACCCCTCAGTTGCCTACAGAAATAGCTCACAGTGGACAACCCATGAAATCCCAGTATAGAAACAGGAACCTTTCAACCACCAAAGCAAGTTAAACACATCAAAATCTCAGCCCAAAGTCCCTCTCCAAAGCCAGGCAAGAAGTATCAGGTAGATGACAACTATTTCCAAGCAACTGAGGAATTCTATCAGGCAAGGCCAGACAGGAGAAAGTCGTATCTGAGTGACTTTCCGCTCTTGACCCTCTCTTCAGATTCCTGTGCAGCTCTTTTGTGGTAACACCAGAACTACTCTGTATGAACCTGGTAAAACATCTCAACTCTAGTTTCCAGATCTTTTGCCTGAAATGTGACCATACTGTGATGCTTTTCGCACATCTACTTGCCATTAATGGCAAATGTTCCACTTTCCCAAACTACAAGGTTCCCTCAAACATCTGCAGCTGGCAGAGAAGTCAAAAATGCAGGTTTTGTTCTGTAGCTCCACATGCCTGCCAATCACTGCCAAGAAACCAAGCACCGTATCAGCCTGCTTCAGGTGTCATGTCCAATGTCAATAGAAATAGACTTCTTTTAGAAAGGGCTTTGAGCCTTTCAAAAGATCACAATTCAAGATGATGGTTCTCCCATTCTCTCTGTAAGTGTGACCAAAAACATTAGACAGTGGGAGCATCTGTTTTCACCTTCACAGATTCTTGGTAAAACAAAGACCACAGAAAGTCATGAGCTGCAGCATACTATCTCTTACATTCTGCTTCTCACCTCAGTATTCTGCTTCTCACCTCCAAGGCCCTTACTGGAAAAGATTCAGCCTCCTAAATACTTTTAACCCATGTATTTCCATTTTCTCTGTGGACTAATTCATTTTTCCTACATATAAACTTGGATGCCAAGGAGCAAGAGCAGTATGCTTCCCACCTTGTGAAATTTTCATCCTGTTACTGTTAAAAGCATCCCTTCAGCCTTGGCATTTCATTATC
Organism: Buteo buteo; assembly: GCF_964188355.1. Taxonomy (NCBI): domain Eukaryota; kingdom Metazoa; phylum Chordata; class Aves; order Accipitriformes; family Accipitridae; genus Buteo; species Buteo buteo. The sequence continues at coordinate 44,274,907 of NC_134176.1, forward strand.
TGTAGATTTTCTCTCTGAAGCAGAGAGCATTTCATCCATATTGTATTATGAAGTGCAGAGTGATACCTGAAGGATGCCATCAAGAAACATGCTTTGCTGATTTTTAGCCTGGAGTGGCATTTCCTTACGTAGCTGCAAGCTCCTGTGCAACTGCATGTCAATAGAGAACTACAAGGGACAGAAGAATCCAAGGGACAGATAAATTGCTCACCCGCAGCACTAAATTACTTGTCATGCAGGACCATTCCACTCAAGCACATTAAAAATGAAATTAAATACCACTCAGAAATGGACAGAATAATAGAAGGTTGCTGCTGCATAACATCATTCAGAAATATCATCATCCGCTCTAGAACAGTACAGGAATGTTTAGCTGAAGCACCAGGGCCTGGCAGGCAGAACTAGGTGACTCAAACCATTTTAGAATACACACACACTAGACAAACACTTTAAAATACTACCTTAAGCCTACATCATGCTTTGCAAGAATTAGTCACCTCAGCAACACGAGACACATAACTTTCCATTTCTTTCACTGTATTTTTTTTTAAAAACCACACACTAACAACCTCTATCCTTTCCTGTCCCATAAGGATTGTGAACAATTTACTGCTCATTTATCATGAATCATACAGTACAGTAGACACTAAAATTTAGAAAATAATGGCACAACAGCAGAAATGTTACCAGGAGACCTTCATGATACCAGGCAATTGCTAAGTGCCAGCCAGAGAAGCAACCTGCTGTTTTAAAGAGATAAACCATAGGAAAAAAGGTTGTTCTGATGTATTTCACCTACTCTAGTCACCAAAGAGTTTCACTAGCATGACAGCTCTTGAGAAGGAAGCTCATTGAGCAGCCAGAAATCCTTCTACTATATCAAAGTTCATGGAGGAAAGCTACAGACATGGATCAGGACTAGTGAAACACTGGAGTTTGTTTTCCCAGTTACAGGACATTAAATGTTGGTATTTTAAGTTCCATAAGCTTTCCTTTAACTTTTCCACTCCTTCATAGACAGATGGATTTCTCTCATCCTTCTTTTCTGCAAAAAAAATGAGGAAACAAAGGGAAAGAGGCACAAAGACATAAGAGCACTACTGGTATTTGTTGGAGAATACAAGGAATGGTCCAAAAGGAAAAACCTAAGCAGCTTTGATTCATATATGTCTTAGAGGATATTTCTGTGATAGCAGTTGATGTATAAATTTGGGGCAGCTAGGAGATCCATATCCATGTTTTTAAAATTTTGGACAACCAAAGTGCACCTACTCCCCTAAAGGCAAAGCACCACTTTAACCAAATGCTGCCGCTTACAGCCTTCAAAAGGAAAAATTTGGGTAAAGCAGGCTCTCAGCAAGACCCTAGGAACAGACCCCTGCTCTTACTACTACAGAGAGTGTTTTGTGAAAGGTTTGCTTCAATTGTTGCTCTCCCTCAAATGTACCATAGATCTACTCAAGTTAGCCTTAAACTAGCTAACTTGGGTTTTGGTGGCAGTATATCACAAAAGCACAGAGCTGCAATCCACCTGCAAAAGTCAGCAAAAGCAGCAGAGGAAATATTTGAAGCAATTATCCTACAGTGAGCCTTACATTACCTCAGCTACAGGAGCACCCGAGGTTTACTACAGTCACAGCAATGATACACTTTGTCACTTCTGGGAAATGACCTGGAAGAATCAGAACTTGAGAGCTATTTCAGAAATTCTGAAGCTTTGCAATCCTCCCCCTTCACTGAATGGAGATGAATGCAAGCAGCCTACAACACCTAATGAAAACCAGCTTGGCATCTGTCACTCATAACAGTAATATGAGAAAACAAAGGTTTAATTTGCATCCATGCATTCCTCCCTCTTCTACTTCACTTCCCTTAGTTTAAGTAACCCAAGTATTAACTTTTAAGGCAAACAAACTTTAAGTACTTTTCCAACATTCATTCTGTTTCTGCTCCCATTCCTGTCATGTCCTCTTCCAAACTGCAAGTGTCTTTGGGATTTCACTGAATCCCTTGCTTAACAGCTGAGAAAGACATAGCTGTCATTTCACTGTGCATGGACTAACTCAATCTGACTCAAGCTAAAAAACAAGCAAAGAAAAACCCACTCAGTTTTCAGTTTCATATAGTACAGCTACACATCTTCCTGTCTGCATATACTCTTGAACAGTAATGGCCTCCAACTCTGGCAGATGCTACTGAAGAACCAGTTACAGGTCACAGCATTAAGGAACACTGAAATTAACTGCAATTTATTTTAATCTACTGTCTGTAAACTGCACCTGTTTAACTGCAGCTTCACAAGAAGCTAAGCTGTCTCAGGGTGTGGGGAAAGGAAAACAGAGTGGTCAAAAGAGGACAGCTAAGAGGAGGAAGCACTACTACCATCTTTGCTTGAAAAGTAGCACTCAGAGGCTTTAGGGAACCAAGAAAAACTAAAAGTGGTATTTTTTCAATCTAGGTTGCAGGGATTAAAGCCTGGTAAATGTACTTAGGAAAATTCATAACACAAAGGATCCTGTCCAGCCACCTCCTCACCACAGATTCTCTAAGGAACTGGCTCCTCTCTTTAGATTCAGAAACTTCTTGAGCTTTTAGCTTCCTCTCCCTCACCACTTATGATCTTTGTCAATTACTGCATCAGTGCTTGTCCAGCGCTCTCTGGATTTTCAAAGCACCCATAACCTTGCTCACAACACATTCAGAAGCCATTTTTGATCTGGCCTTCAGGCTTCACCCTGCATTGGCTCGCTGAAATATGCTAAGTAAGTTTGTCCCACAGGAAATTACCAGCCTGCCTCTTTCATCTTTCAGATGTTCCAGGCACTGAACTAGCTGTAAGGACATTCTGCCCTTCAGAACATATGCCCAACTTTTCTCCAAAACTAGAACCCAGAACATTCTTTTGTTCATTTAACCTATTCAAGACAGAAGCCAAAGTTCCTCTCTCTTGACCAGTCCCAGCACACATCAACATGGATAGTCATATGCTTCTTTTCAGGAGATAAAAATCCAAGTGTTGTAAAGTCCTCCTTTTCAGGGAACCTAATGTTCTAGCTGGACTGCAGTTGTCCAGGCACATAGTGCAAGGAGACGAGTTCTGCCTCCAAAAAAGCCCATTTTGGCTTTTGTGGGCTGCAGTCAGATTCTTCCCATCATTATGGCACTATACAGAAAATGCCAGTTTCCTGGACAAGACAGAGACTGTTCTCTTACAGGGTCATTTTAAGGAGTTTATTTTGGTCTTCTATAAAGAGGCCATCATGTTAGTGGTGCAGCATCTGAGCTTTGTAGCTTTCCGGCTCTCTGCCACACGGGAGACTGGGAAGCCAACCACAACAGCTCTGCTTAGCAGAGGAGTTCTCCAGGGAAGGGATAGGATACACAGTGTGGCTTTGTGGCAATAAGGAGGCAGAAGCTCGTTTTTGCAATCCCACAGGCAGGAGGACTTCAAAAGCACAAACCACAAGATAAACGGAGCTATCTTGGGACAAAGAGAGTTGTTCTGTACGTCGTTTTCTAAAAAATAACCCCACACATAATATTATGTTGGCCTCAGAGGATGAGCAAAGGGGCAATTATTAACTGGCCACACTGAGCTGGAAGAACAGGGTTGGGCCTGGCAAAGAGAGAGATACCACACAACCACAGAGACATCACAGCAACTGTGCTGCCTACCAGAGAACTGGATTAACTTAAAAGTAAAAAAGAAACCTTTACCAGTAACATTTTTTTAATAAATATATACACACACATATATATACACACACACGTGCACTCAAAAACACAAGCTTAATGCAAATATGTTTTATGGGCTCAGATGGGATAAGTTCTTTCCAATAGAATTGCCAACAGGAAAAACGAGAACGTCAATGTTGGGGTTACTGCAGGGCAGCTATGCTGTACATCAGCCCCTATTCAGCCCACCCACATTCGTTTGCTTTCTAGGCAGCTCACGAAGCACCAACCTGCACCTCCCACAGCACCTGGACTTCAGACTCCTTTGCAACACTTAAAATGGTCACAAAACTCTTCCTCTGCTTCAACTGGAAGTCTCAGGTACTGTCTCTACAAACCTGCAAACTCCATAGTTCATTCATACTCACATCCCAGAAAAATCAACCACAATAGCGAAAAGCACCAGAGGATCCCTTACAGCCAATTTCACACTGTTCACATTGGGCTTCACCTTCAATGAAGTAACAGCAACAGCACTGAGGCAGGGAAAGGAAGATGCACAAAAAGCAAAATGGCCTAATTATGGAACCACATCTTTGTGGGTATGTGTGTGGCCTCCACTACTACAGTATCAGAGTGCCTTTTTCTACTAATGAACAATTTAAACACTTCTTAAAAGCTAGGAAGTATTATCTTCAATTCAGAAGCAGAAAATGGAAGCCCAACAACACAGATCTTGGAGTATTTAGGTGCCTAAGTCATTTAAAATCAGTGGAAAATTAGACATTTAACTATCATTACACATCTGGCCAAAGAGATTTAGACCTGACTCTCGGTATTACAAAGTACTCGTACCTCCCACCACAGGCACTCTTCATGCTTGCAACCTGAGCCCTAAGTGACTTCCCAAAGAGCTTGTAGCCAAACTGAAAAATTAACCCAGATCCTACCCAGTCCCAGTCCACTTCTTAGCCAGGGCACAATTTGCTCTGCCCTACCTAGGTCCTTACGCCAGAGAGCTCGTTAAAACAAACTTGCAGGAAATCAAAGTCAATATTGCACAAACGTGGAAGGATTTACACACACTGCTTGGGAAGTCAAAATAACACCTCCTGCTCCACTTCGCCAGTCTGTTCCCCTATGCTCCCTGACCCAAATTAAGTGAGATCCAAGTCCTGCTTCCCAAAAAAAGGTCAGAGCCAGGCTCCTGAGACCCTCCTGGGGGTTCCCAGGTTCCTGTATTAGCCTTACAATTATTAAAAGGCCAAGATTAAAGGAAGTCCAGCCCTGAGGCCACTGTTGATCTAATAAACACTGGAATTAGATTTCTTCTCAGTGAAGAGGCTGCCCGCCTGATGGCACAAAGCCAACATTTAAACGCTACTGTTGCTCAGAGCCCTAAATTAGTTTTGGATCTGGGGAGTTTGCCTTGAGCTACAGCCAAAAGAAACATAGGAACTGGAGGGAAATTTGTTAAATGTTAACAGAGCTGCAGGAAAGGACAGCAGGGCTAGTAGGTGGCAGGGAGGAAGGAAGGGAAGCCACAAACAGAAGAAAGAGAAACAAGAAACAAGACATGGGAAGTGAGCAACAAGTAAGAAGATTTTTGTCAGAAGTGACTCCCCTATCTAACCCCTGACTTAGTTGCGTGAACAGCAGGCTTTTTAGGTGCCACCTGCTCATAGGTTTTGGGGGAGTTTTTGCAACTACAGTAGTTCCCAGCTACCTTCCTCTCTCCACATTCAAAATACAGAATAAGAATCTGAGGAAACTGTTACTCCTGACTCCTTGGCTATGTCAATGCCTGAGTTACCATGAAACTTGACTCTCATCCTTGGTCAGCTAAGAGCAGATGGATACTTCCAGTCTCCCTGGCTGGGATCTCAACAGATCTCACATTCTCGGAGAGAGCGGTACACAGCTGCCTGCAGGAGCAGCTCTTGAAGCAGGCTCTCTTTGCCTGAAGAGGATGCAGTGAAAACAGTGCAAGATCCTTTCTGTTCATGCTGTTCTCCATTTCACTGATGAATTGTAGGGACTTAGCACAATGCCCCTCTTCCCTTGAATACTCAAACATTCAATCTAATACAGAAGTCTATGCAAAGAGAGTTTAAAGATACTCCCATTTTGACTTTTTTTTTTCCCCCCTCTCCTTTTCCCAGTAGGAAGACGCTGAGCATGAAGACTCTCCCATTTGACAGTTACTTCCTGTGAAGCCACCAGTGAAGGCACAACCTGCATTGGTAGCTTCTGATGGAAGTGACCAGAGATGCAGGACAAGAAAAAAGATGATCAGCAATTCCATCTCAGAAAGTTCCTATGACAAAGTGACCCACTTAGTAGATGAGGGAAAGGCTGTGGATGTTGTCTGTCTAGATTTTAGCAAAGCCTTTGACACCATTTCCCACACCATTCTCCTGAAGAAACTGGCTGATCATGGCTTGGACAGGTATACTTTTCGCTGGGTGAAAAACTGGCTGGATGACCGAGCCCCAGGAGCAGCAGTGAATGATGTTAAAACCAGTTGGTGGCCAGTCACAAGTGGTGTTCCCCAGGGCTCAGTATTGGGGCCGCTTCTGTTTAATATCTTTATCAATGATCTGGATGAGGGGATCGAGTGCACCCTCAGCAAGTTTGCAGACAACACCAAGCTGGGCAGGAGTGTTGATCTGCTTGAGGGTAGGAAGGCTCTACAGAGGGATCTGGACAGGCTGGATCGATGGGCCAGGGCCAGTTGTGTGAGGTTCAACAAGGCCAAGTGCCAGGTCCTGCACTTCGGTCACAACAACCCCATGCAGTGCTACAGGCTTGGGGAAGAGTGGCTGGAAAGCTGCCCAGCAGAAAAAGACCTGGGGGTGTTGGTCAACAGCCGGCTGAATATGAGCCAGCAGTGTGCCCAGGTTGCCAAGAAGGCCAACGGCATCCTGGCCTGTATCAGAAATAGTGTGGCCAGCAGGACTAGGCAAGTGATTGTCCCCCTGTACTTGGCACTGGTGAGGCCACACCTCAAATACCACGTTTAGTTTGGGGCCCCTCACTACAAAAAGATGCTGAGGTGCTGGAGCGTGTCCAAAGAAGGGCAACAAAGCTGGTGAAGGGTCTAGAGAACAAGCCTTGTGAGGGGCTTGGGGGGAACTGGGGTTTGTTTAGTCTGGAGAAAAGGAGGCTGAGGAGAGACCCTATCGCTCTCTACAACTACCTGAAAGGAGGTTGTAGCAAGGTGGGTGTCAGTCTCCCAAATAACAAACGATAGGACAAGAGGAAATGGCCTCAAGTTGTGCCAGTGGAGGTTTATATTGGGTATTGGGAAAAATGTCTTTACAGAAAGGTTTGTCAAGCATTGGAACAGGCTGCCCAGGGAAGTGGTTGAGTCACCATCCCGGAGGTATTTAAAAGACGTGTAGATGTGGCACTTAGGGATATGGTGGTTTAGTGGTGGACTTGGCAGTGCTAGCTAGTTTAATGGTTGGACTTGATGATCTTAAAGGTCTTTTCCAACCTAAATGATTCTATGATTCCATGAATTGGAAGGAACCAGGAGCTTTAGATAGCAAAAAGCAATCCCTCTGTCATCTTCCTGGGGCCTACAAAGGACCTTTGTTTGCTCCAACTCTATCTCCATTCTTTCCACCTGTCTACAGAAACATTTCTGATCCAGTGGGCACACATGTGCACAGGGCACTGCAGAAAACAATAAAACAACTGGAGAGCATACTCATTAGAGATCTTATGTGCCATCCTTTACTGTGTCACACTTGAAGCTGAACATTGCTGGGGGGAAAGAGCATTTGCCCCCCCCGCGTCCCCATCTCCTCACACTGCAACACAGAGACCCCTTTCAAAGCTTGAAGAGTCTATTTGAATAAATCATCTGTGCTTCTCAACAGAAGCAGCAAGCTACAAACATGGTATTAAAGAAGCAAGAGAATGAGCAGAGGGCATTCAACCATGTCCAGACACTAAATCAGCTGAGTAAAAAAATAGGTTAAAGAAAACCAGAAGCATCACAACATGGACATTTTTCCCACACATTTGAAATGAAAGCAATATATAATAAAAATGAGAGTTTTCAGTCATAGAAAGGGGTCACTAAGCATCTTGAAATTCCATCCCATCACTGCTGAAATAATGTATGTCCAAGTTGTCCATCTGCTTTCAATCTCCACATCGGTCCCCAAATTCAGCTGAACTACAGCTTTGTTCTCACATAGATTACAGCATTCTTTTAAATACTTACCTAGTTTTTTTATGTTATATCCACCACAGGGACATTCATGTTTCTACCAAGTTCATTTGCAACAATCCCCAAGGAGTCTGTGGAACTTTATAGGTCTCTTTACAGATTTTTCCTATTGTAACATCCAGGATTGCACAAAAGTAGAGACAGATATAGACAAGGGCTGCTAAATTCTGCAAAATTATTAAAATACAGCCAGCCGTATTTGAGCAAATCCCCATACAACCTCTCCCTGAATAAAATATCCCTAAAACTTATTTTCATTCTTCAGGCACTTGTCTTTCATGAGATACAGTCTGTTTACAGGTTTCCTGCTGTGCACACAACTCCTTCCCCAAATGACAGAAGTCCTCTCTCACACAAACATGTAAACACAGACTGAGCAATGAGGACTCCGGTGAGCATCCCCCTCCCCCATAAGCCTTATAAAGGGTTAAGGCCCAGTTATCGCATGCTGGTAGGCTGACAGCTTTATGTCTTTAAAGCCTATGTGGGTTTCAGACTCTCCCTTTAATCGGGTTCCATTGCAATTAATCAGTGGGTTTCTTTATAAGAAAAAAAAAATAATAATAAAAAACGGCGAGCACTCTATTCAGCCCAATTCAATCTGTCCAGCCAAATCTCATGACCAGCTGGAATGCCCCTTTCCTAGCCTGCCCAGCAGGATGCCCAAGAATGGCGTGTGAATGTTTCTCTCTGCTCCTGCTCCAACGTTAAAATGAACAATAGTCCCTGCCAGTGTCATTCTTCAGCAATTCATCTCTTCCTGTCGCCAGACTCTTTCGTTCCTTCTTGCCCCTTCCACCTTTTTTGTACGAAAAACAACAGCAGATCGGCAGCAATATAATAAAATAAAATTTTATTTACTTGGTAGATTTGGGGGAAGGGGCAAGGAAGGGGCTGGGGAGAGGAACAGCCCCCACCCCCCTCCTGCAATGAAGACACAGAAGGGGAGCGTTCTCAGGCCCCAGCTGACCTGCTCCACTACACGCCTGGTTTCCCTGCTGCAAGGAGCATCGAATTTGCCAGGGGGGCTGTAGAGGGGACAGGGCCCTTTTCTTCTGGAGGATGTTGGAACTGTAATTACAGAGAGGCAGTTTCCGGGGGGAAATTAACATGGATCTCAACTCATGTTCCCTGTGTTTTTCATGTGCAGATCTATGGCCTTTACTCGACTTTCTCATTCACCAGGGAATGGGTCAAAAGAGGCTGAAAGAGGCTGCATACACAGTGTTATGAGAGACTTGGATCTCCTCTTCCTGAAGGAGCAGAAACAGGAGGGAAATGTTATGGGACAACTCCAAAGAAAAAATATTATAGTATATATATACACACATATATACATACATACAAACATATATTCCTCAACAGAGTGGGAAACATATCAGCGTAAAAAATTAGACACCATTGAATGGTCCATGAGGAACAGGTTAACCACAGAGGCAGGAGTAAACAGCACGCATGACTCCCCAACACCAGCGATCTCTCCATTGAAGGGAAACGAGGGACCAGGTATAGTGTTACAGAACCTGGAAGATTTTAGTAAATTTACTTTTACAGGTGTGAATTTAAAAGGGTTGCTTCCCGGTACGCAGAACTGAGCAACAGTCTGGCAAAGACAGTATCTTATGCAGCAGGCTTCAGAAGAAAATAAATCCAGCTGCTATTGATTACACAGGACATTTAAAATCTATTATAAGCAAGTTTAAAAAAGCTTTAATGAAATCCCAGAATTAAATTCACCTGCACAGCTTTTAACAGGCCCCTTTTGCACTTTATGACACCACACAATCCTCACATCACTTGCAGCACAAAGTCCTGAACTGAATGTAAAATTATTATATGGTATTCATCACCATAACAGTCAAGCAGTCCATAAACACAGATTCATTTGTCTTCACATCTTACTGCTGTGAATGGTTTCATCAGCTCCATTTTATAGATCTCAGACCTGCCACAGTTCCAAGCCAGAAACCTCTGTTCCTAGGTGTCCAACCTGAAGAGCCAAAGAATGGTTTGCAGAAGTGTTGGATGCTCGTAAAACACAACAGAAGGAAAGGGGAGCAACACAGGTGATATAAAAGTAAAACACTGTGCCAAACAGGTCAGCCTCAGCCCTCTCAAACTTGCAAGTCCCTTTTTTCTAAGAAAAAGGACAGGCAACAGAAAAGAACCTAAAAAAACACAAGTTGCTTTGTGGGTGAGCCACTACAGAGAAGTGAGGATTGAGAGCCAGAGGGACAGAGTAGATGTAGGAAAAGAGAGCACCAGGCAGACTGTCCCACCTCACACCTGCTACCCAGAACCCTGCTTCTACCTGCCCACATTCCCTCATCCCTTTTCTGTCTCTTAACAAGCTTCCCTACTTCCATAATCCAATTCTGTTCTGCTACTCTTTCCTTCTAAACTTTTCTCTTCCTTTTTTGTTTTCCCCCTGAAAAATGCCCAGAAATTCAAACCTGATCGGAATTAGGTGCAAACACCGTCACCTTTCTCTCTATTCCCACTGAGTACACATACCCAAGTTTAAGCCAGGTGCAAGCAAAAGAGCAGCTAAGTGATCCAGATGGAAAAGGGCTAGCAAAAAGTTAACCCTTCAAAATTATCTGGAAGAATGTGAACAGGCAGACAGGTTGTATTATTCAGTATTTGGCATCACACAGCTGCACTGGTTTTGCGCACCTGCTTTATAGCCATCTGGGATGACAGACTCAGCTCCATGTTATTTCTTGCATTGCAACACAATCTTCAATACTGCATCATATCACACAGAAATAGCCTACTGTAGCTGCCTTCTCCTCCTCCTCCTCCTCACTGCCTGCAGGCCAGCAAAGGAGCACTTAGTCCAGAGGGCAGCCTCTCAGAAGGCATTATCTAGACTACAGTTCCTCTGAAGCCCTTTGCTTGGGGGAATAATTGGAGCAGAGCTCCTGTTCAACTCAAGCCTGCCACTGGATAGTCAATGTCCATCACAAAGTCAAAGAGGCTTTTGCTGACTGGCTTTTTAACTCCTACTCAGCACATTCAAGTACCAATTTTCAAATATTTACAGCTCCAGCATGCAGTGAATTTCAGAGAAACCAAAGAATATTTAAGGCCCTTCTGCTTTTTTGTATTTCTGGAGCATGGGAGGCTCAGCAAACATTCTCAAGCTTTTCTGTACTATGGCAAGATTTTAAACATGGGGGGGGGGGGGGGGCATTTTCTCTCTATCCTTATTCGCCAAGCTCACTGAATCATTTCTAACTGAAGTTTCACAGACAGTTTTAAGCAGAAACTCTTCTCTCCCTCAAGTTTCAACCTGGAAAGTTAGAAATTGGTCAAACTTTAATCAACTGAAAAGAAAATCAGGTAGGGATTGGGGTAGGCTTGGCCCCTATGGCACCACTCCTTTCCCATACATTATCCCACTTTTGCTCCAGAAATATCAGGAACCTTCTCTTGAATTTCTAATTCACTAACACAGTCAAGCTGAACTCAAGTGCAAGTTGGGAACAGTTGCTTTAAAGACTTAGGCTTCTGTTTTAGTTCCCAGGAGAAACTGCTCCTAAAAGCTTGTCTGTTTTTCCAGCCACATTACTTGGTCTCACTGAAGTTGTTCTCTCTCCCTACAAACCTTGCCTCACTTGTAGTTGTGATGGTCTAAGGATAGAATCCTTCTACAAATATTATATCATAAGTAATATAGAAGAAAGGGGCAGTCACCAGATGGCAGTGAGGATAAAGATGCTTGAAAATCTCCATGAAGACAGTTATTTACATTCTTTTGAGTCAGGTCTGTATTTGGCATATTAGTAATTTCTTCCAACAAAGAACTCTTATTCTACCCTTATCTCCGAATGAGAGGCAAGGATGTCCCTTATTTAAAAGCATTGGCTATATCCATGCTAAGAATTTTACTGTGAGCTTTACCATATCACAGCAGTCTTGCCTTCCTTCATCCTGCATATTCTCCCACACACTGACACAGACCATGCCTTTACTTACTAAATTCTGCTGATTGTTTGGAGACTGGATTCGATTTGGAAATTTTGCTGGGATTTAACTGACTGGAAGTGGAAGATGAGCCAGGCCTTGGCCAGAGAGTTCAGGAAGTCCAGTCTCCTTATGTACAGTCCCTAGTTACACTCAGCGTAAAGTCTCTGTGGAACTATGACCTTTGAGCAAGAGTACTCCCTGCTCTGGGAGAATACTGACACAGGTAAGCATCTCCTGCCCAAATTTAATTTCTGACATGATACATCTGGAACAAGGATTATGCTTCTGGCATCATTCCTACTACAAGAGCATCAGGTCTAAGAAGACATTTGAATCTTTAACACACAGCAAATAATGCATACAACATAGCTTAGCCAATGTAAGAATTTAGCCCCAAACTGTGGGCATGCCAAGCTTGCTGCCAGCCGGGCAGGGATGGAAAGCAATGTTTAAAGAAGGTAGCCTGGTTACTTTTTCCCCATAATGCTACAGAGAAGTGGGATCATATGATCTCTTCTTGACACAATCAAGCAGTTTCATGCTGTTTAGGTATCTCCACTGCAGCTTTAGAAATGGGTGACAGAACCAGCACATAGATATAAGCTTACCTGACTATCCCAGGACTACAGTAATGGGCTCAAGGAACTCCCAAGGCCAAAACCTATCAGACAGTCAAGTTGCAATAGTTTGCTTTAAAGAGACATCAGCTCTCTGATTTCTTCCACATCTGGAGCTGGGACCCAGATCAAATAAACTAGAAATTGAGAGATAATTCACAGGTAGTAGAGGGAACATGAAGTCAAGTATAAAAACAGTTAAGCAGAAATAAGCTAGACATACTTAGCACAAGAAAAGTCTGTGCTTTCAGCCTACACCAGTGCTTTGGAAGAAACCACCCAGAAGGGGCTTGTCAGCTAATGTCTCTTGCTAAAAGAAAAATTAAAAAAGGAGACTGGCTGAGCCCAAACCATTATGTGTTGTCTGCCTAAATCTCCCTCCTCCCTCAGATCCAACGCTGATGCCCCCCAAACCCTCTCTAGCTTTAGCGTGGATGCTGAATGCTGGTAAAGGCTCCCTTTAGAAGTCTGGACAGCAGAAGCCAGAGAAAAATCCCTCCACCCATCTCTATTTTCGTCTCCCTCGTATACACAAACTTTCTTTGCCCCTCCCACCTCTCAAACCCATCTCACCCTCCTCTCCTCAAAAGCGATTAAGGAAAAGCTGTAAAATATTTGCCCAAAGCTGGAGCCTGTTGCTGGGCCCAGCTGTATTGTTGGTAGGAATACACACAGCAAACTTGCACTGTGAGGAGCCCTGCGGGACTCCGGGCACTTCGGGGAGGCTTTGTGAGTCCAGCTCTGCATGCACTAGCCAGACTATTGTGAAAGAGAAACAGAAAAACCGTTACAAACCCCAATGCTCCCCCACTCCCGTCTCTCCCCCCGCCTCCTCAAGTGCCCCCCTTCCACCAGCCGCCACCTTCCCCAAGACAAATCGAGAGGGGAGGGGGCTGCTGCTGAAGAGAATGAAAAGGTTTCCTCAGTTAGATTTAAGGCAACAAGTCAGAGCTGCAAGGAGTCCTTTATCCGCCAGGGAAGCCTCCCACTGATCCAGAGCTGGGCCGAGCAGGGATCCTGGGGGCCAGCTTTCTGAAGGCTGCCATTGATTTGTCACTGGTGATAAGTGAGGCTGGGGCCGTTCCCACCATCGCCTGCAGAGGGGACGACTCTCCCACAACGCCCAGCGGGGGGAGAGGGGCGGCAAACGAGGAAACACAGAACCCAATGGTCGAAAAATCCCGAATGGCTCTTTTTCTCTAACAAGCAGCAACAAAAAGGAGTGACTGTGCTGAGACCAAGGCAAGGGAGGAGAGGCAACGGTGCACGGGGCAGCATGGCCGCTCACCAGCGAGCAAGCCTTCCCTAGGTGAGAAAGAGCAGCGGGCAGTTCTTCGGCCCTCGCCTCCAAAGGGCCTCCTAGTGCCAACTCAATCGAACAATATTCCTTCAAAAACTCCCCAGCCACTCCTTTGCCAATAGCGGGAGGCTTTTAAACCTGCTCTATTTACATAGAGACACTCTTCTCTCAAGCACATGCTGCTGGAAACTTGTTCTTCTGCTTTTTGGGAAGGGAGATCTTTTCTCACAGTACTAAATAAATGAGAGAGGCTAATGAAGCACCATGTCTAAAAGGTGAATTCCCAAAGCAACAGGAGATCTTAAAGGAGCACCAGAGCTCCCCCAGGGAACATACAAATAGAGCAGCAGCTGCCTGGGCAAGACCAGATGCAGATGGGTGAACTGAAAGCAAGACAAAAGGGTGGAAAAAAAAAGGCAGGAAAAAAAAGAAATTAAAAAAAAAAAAATCCGTAAAAGAAGTCAAGATCCTTGGCCTTTCTGATGTAACTAATTAGGAAAGACCATCAGAACTGGTTCAACTTGCATTACAAAATGTCTCTCTCGTGCTCCAAGACACTGAGGAGGTTTGGGAGCACACAGGACACCTTTCCTTCCTTTCCTCGCCCTCAGCAAAACCCCTCAGCTAGCTTCTACCCTGGCCGGGCTTAAGGCTGAGGCATGCAGGCCTTGTAACACAGCCTGAAGACCAAGAGATTCGAGTCTCCAGATGGAAAAGAGCGTCATGCCTGCAGCCTCCTTTCAGTTCAATCTGACCAGACCCAGCAATCTGGAGGATCTTATCTGGCAAGATATTACCTCAGGACAGCTGTGCACAGCTCCTAAAGCACCAGTTTATAATCCAGCATGCTAAAATAAATGGAAGTTGCCAGGCTGTAAACTGTGATATTCTGCAATATTTTACCTTGTATTCAGCCATTCAGAGGCACAGAGCAGATCACTGGGAGCAGTAATTATTTCAGATATCCTAGTTAAAATTTCTTGCTATACAAGAGAGCACAGCCTCCATAGACCCTTAAGATGGGGATGAGCACAATAACAGAACCTTAACAGATAAAGTCCCGTCCAAAAATTTCACAAGTTTAAGCAAAAAAAACCCCAAAAACAACCAAACCCCGCCCCAAACCTCTCATTCGTATTTGGAAACCAGCCAGCAGCCAGTTAGCTCAGAACACAAGTTTAAAATGCTTCTCGCCAGAAGTATCACTCTGCAGCCAAGCAGCCACATCCTAAACCAGCCAAAGCTTTTGAGCAGTCCTAAAGTGCAACACAATTAAAGCCCACTGAAGACTTCTGCCTCCTAACGAGAGAGGACTAAATATCTCCTGAGCTTGGTGAACTAACCACTTGGACCACTGCCACTACTTGGGAACCTGGAAATAGGCTTATGTCTAGCAAGACTCCAACTTGCACACCTGATTAATCTCAATAGCTACATGAGAAGCAGAACTAACAAAGCCAGTTTCAGATGGATTCATCACTAATAGTCAATTTCGGTGCGTCTGTTGCCAAATGGAGGGAGGGAGGGGATTCTTCCATGCCTAACAAAATGCAAACTCATGAGGAATCTTCACCCACAGCCAAGTCGCTTCTGTGGTGCCTTCCCTTTATTGTGCTGCCTATTTTCATGAAACTTTTAATCTCTGGGACCAGTTTTTTGGGGTGAGAAGATATGCACACATATTGAAATAACCATTGCTTCCATACAAAAGCAGGCTAAAGATGCCTGCGGATTTTTCTCATGAGAAGAGCCTGTATTAACAATATTATTAAGAACTGCTTCCGATACTACTTCCTGGACCAAGTTCCAGGGATCTGAAGTGCATATCTAAATAAAAGACAGATTCCTCACAAAGCCCACAATTCATTTCAGCAGACATGTCATTCAGCCCTGGAAGAAGAATTTCTGACACTTCTTAAAAGCCTTTTAAACTCTTCTGCCTACAGAGGAAAAGTTCACCCTACCTGCAGGCATACTGCCTTTTGCTAGAACCATGATCTCAGGGCCAAAAACCATGAAAAGACAGTGCGGTGTCTTCTGTTCAGTCTTAGAGATGCATTTACTGCAATGACTCAAGAGCCATTTTCCCCTCTGTTATTCCACTGTACTTCGGGGAGTAGGGTACAACAGACAAATCAAGTTGAATCACGTTTTTGAGGCAATTTGTGAGCATTGCAAGAAGTGATGTTATTCAGCCAAGTATAGAGTACTTCCTCTGATCAAAGAATGACCCAAGCCCACCAGTGCTATAAATGCTACCTAAAATAACTGGATAGCAGTTAAGATGCGGCAGAACGCAGGGCTACTTGTCTAGTTACTTCTATTCGTAGCAGAATTTTATCTCCAGTAATTACAGTCTACCTTGAGAAGTTCCTGGGAGTTTTTTTCAGTTGGACACAGACTTTTTTCCTCTCTTTCCACTCCTAAATTGAAGAGTTATATAGTAATCCATTTGAATGGTTGTACAGTAAAATGACTTTTTTCAGTCAGGAAAAAAACAATGTACTTCTGCGGTGAGGAAAAAGGCCTTAGTGTGCAGTTTATATCTTGACTAAATTTGCTAAATATTTCTGGTACCTTACACTGCTATTCCCAAACACTATAAGAACATAACATTTATTCCTACAGATCATTCTCTAAGTAAGAACATCTGGTACATTTGGACCTTCAGCCAACAAGCCTTGATGAGTCAAGATCAGATCTACTGAAGTCACAGTACACCACTAAGCTACACACCATTACGGTCATGATAGCATACATCTCAACCTCAGAGGCTGAGCTCAGTTAGCTTTCCCATTTCCTGGTCCTTTATTCCAAGGTTGAATGTGGTCCATTAATTCCAGATTCTGAGAAGTGTGCTTAGAGGTTCATTCCCCTCCCTCAATTTTTTATTGTGCACTATCAAACAATGTGGAATTATGAACAGCAACAGCATTCTGGAAATCGTTCCCATGTCCCTCCTTATAACTGCACAAACATTTGGCAAACTGAAATACATACAAGATGATTTAGGTATCAAGTCCTCAGAAGAGCATGACTGTTTTCCATGGGGAAGATAGAATCTTCTGCCCTTCATGCTATAACCTAGTTTCTTGATTTTTTTGCCAGATATCCTCCCAAAACAAAACCTCTTCTGTGCACGATAAGCAAAGGACAGGAAGCAGCCTTGATTTGACTACATTTAAGTGATAACACAGCTCTTGGGTCCTCCAGAAACACACTGATACTTGCTCAAAATGGGAAAGAAACTTCAAGACTGTAGTTTCATATCCATCAGTAGTGCCAGCTTAAAGAGCTCCCAGCCCTCCTTCCCCTACTCCTAGTCCCATGACCCCCATAAGCTGGCACACCTTTATGCAGCCTGGTAAAAAACAGATCAGGGAAAGTGGTCCAGTGGGTGATAAGCAGTGAAAAGATGCAAATCTGAAGGATCTTCCAACTCCTCCTCACCCAGCTCAGTTTGATTCCTCCCTTCGCTTCACTGCGTGCAGAACCACGGCCTCCCAGCCAAACTGACATACAGTTGGGGTCATTTCCTGTTTAAGGCTTTACAGACATATTTACTACAGTGACTGAAGAGTTATTTTCTTCTTACAGTCTGTTTACCAAGTCTTTGCACATTTAGAAGTAGGATATGCATGCTACTGTGCTGAAATTTCTTATGAAAAGGAATAAACACAGTGAATTAGATCGTTCTACACTTGACTACAGTAAATGTTTAAAAATGTAACATTCTAATCTGGGAAAAAGCCACTGACTTCAGTATGCAGAAGAAAACAGCTCTTAAGCAACCAGTCACCACGGTCCAGTTCTTTACCCTTGCAAGAAAAAATTCTGTAGCCTCCAAAATCAAGTTGTCAACTAACCTCAGAGGAACAACAACAACAACAAAAACCAACCAAACAAAAAAAACAAAGACCTAGCCATTAGCACACCTGGCCCAACAACGAGAGGGAACCTTTATGTCACAGCTTGCAAAGAGGACACTCCCAAGTTCTGTACAGATGATCTCCAAAGGTTATGGGGAAAACCACTTAAGCTATTGGGTAAATATGGCCACTAAGCCAATTAGATATTTACAGAATTCTACCCAGCAATTTAGCTTGCTGCTACAAAGCAGCAAAAAGGAACATTCAATAATTATTATTTAAAGTTGGCCACAGCTAAACTATTCCAAGTCAGGAATCCAGGGTTTAACACTTGGATCCCTAACCAAGTCCAAGTTATGCTTCTGTTCTCAATTTTCTTGACCTTTGTGGTTACATGGTTAAATATCCATTTGCAATCCATCCTAAGAGCTGCTACAGTCAGGATAGGGGAAAGGGTGGAAGAGTCACAGAGGCAGAAGAGATCTTTGTGAGCTGGCTTCATATATGATACCCCTCATTAGACTAATGCTAACCATTTATTGAACACACTGGCAGCTAACAGGAACATGCACTATCTAGGACCAAAACAGCAACTAGATCCTCTTAGAAGGGTATTACATCTGAGAAGAATTTTCACTCTCCCAGTATCAGACTCCAGACACAAATGCATCAAATTGTCAAATCAAAAATGAAATACAGCATGTCAGAGGAGGGAAAAAAAAGATTAGAGAATGGCATCTTCAACAGAAAGATATTTTGAGGATGGAGAGGACAGGACAAGGGGTATCAATATACAGACTAAAAGGCAAAGCATTTAAGTGGAGCCTCTATTTACTATGTTAATCAGTATTTCATTGTGGTTTTTTTCTCATTATTCGATACATCTGTCAATTTATTACACGTAGAAATTATGAACTCTTCAGAGTTGGGACTGTCCTTATTGTATGCACACACTGCATGTAACACTGTGAAGCTCTGATTTCCATCAGAGTGAATCTTTACATGATCCAATTGACAACTCATGTGTGACATTCAGCCCATGTAGATCTTCCCCTTCAGCCTGCCACATACTCATTCAGGGAGAACAGGAATGGCCGTTTAGGCAGCTTATGTTTCAAAACAGCTAGCACTGTCTTCCTTTGACTAACCAGGCACTTAGCATCAGCACTGCCATTTCTGCATCAACAGAAGGAGGGTGGGATTGTGCCTCCTTTTGTGTGCATGTCCAGGCCAGGCTTGTCAAACCACGACACACCACTGCATCAGTGGAGAGGCGTGAGGAAAGCAAGCAAAACTTGGATCCGGATTCTGCAAATAAGGGTCAAAAAACAACTCTTTGCTAGACATCAGTCATTTAAAAGGCAAGATTAAGGAAAAAGAGTCAAGGCACTAGCAAGGGGATAAAGCTTTTCATATTTAGATTGACAAATTTCTCTGGCAACAACTCAGAACATAAGTCTGTGTTAGCCCAAGTAAAACAAGATAGTAGGTCTTTGCTTCAAGTCTTAATGAATAAAAGTTTCGACCACAAAAGGCATCACCAATTAACGTACTGCACCAGTTACAACATCTATAGGTTGATCTTTCACCACACTTTGACACTAACACAGCAGTAAGACTGTCATACAAGTACAATACAATAAAGACACCTATGCTTACATGAGCCATAGAAACTGAGTATTGGGCTTGAATTTTCACCTTCCCTTGTTTCCAGGGAAAGTCCTTCCAAATTACTGTTAAGGCAAAGAAATGCAGCAGCAAGCCAGTGCCAAAAAAAGGTTGGTCTTGCTCCCTCCATCCTTCCATGAGGTCTGTATTGATCAGCTCACTGAAGAGCAATTCTCTTCAGCTTGCCAATACCACACAACCTGTGGTGTCACTGGTTTCGCCATTTTGCAGGAAGTTCTGTGACAGATCAACAAGCTGAACTGATTCATCCAGCAGACAGACACACAGACCTAATCAAAGGGACAAGGGGGCGAGACCGCTCTTGTGGGGCAACCCATAGTTACACTAGATTAGGCGTAACATGAAGCCACACCCTGTGGGTCAAGGAAGCCCTGCAGCTAGAGGCCAAGCGACATACATTGCAGGCAGAGAACAATCTTCAGCAGTGACAACGTCCTAATACCCCCACCAAAACAACAACAACAACAAAAAAAATCAATCTCTCTCAGAGAGATATCAAGTTTACTGAAAGCAAAAGACAGCAGGAGCAAAAATTCCTCTGATTCTGATATTCCAAAACATGGGCTTTATATTACCCTAAAACTGTATTTTGAAGACAATGTTTGCCCTAAAGCGAGATTATACTGAACTCTACTCCAAATCAGTAACGTGCCCTTATAAGTCATTTGCAGTTACATTCCTAATGTCAACTGAAACAAGCCACTGACTGCGGTCCAGGCAAGCCACATCTCCACTGTCCAGCCCATTGTTTAATCGTTCTTAGTAGCATGTTTAATTTACAAAGTTTAAACAGGAGGAGAGGACTAAACTGGTAGAGGTGAAGGAACAGAGGACAGGAAAAATGCAATTCATAATCCATAAGTCATTTCTTCTAGTGCCCTTGCAAGAGACATGGATCCGCAGGAAGGCAAGTGGGTGATAATTAGGGACAGTTGGAACATTGTTTATTTCCTACTAGCAAAGGCAGCAGTTCAGGCCTCCAAGGATAAATCAAATTTCTTAACCAGATGGAAGACATTTCATTTCCAAACATCAACCGTACAACAATGGACCACAGAAAGGAAGGAGCCAATTCGCAACAGCAATAAGAAAACAAAATTACTAGAGATTTTAGAGACGGGTTCTCATAAAAATCTGCACTTACAAAGAGCCTCATGTTGCATCAGAACTCGCACCACATCCCACCACAGCCAATTCAAAGACACTTTTATTGGCAAAACAAGCTCTGCAAGTGTTACCCACATGTAAGAGACAGCACACTTGAGTTTCTCCCAGAAGTGGATTCAACAAATGAAATGCCTGCCTCCACAGAGGTTTCAACAGAGAAGGCTACATGGCATGGAGTCCAATGATAGAAATGCAAATATTGCAAGGAATAATGGTTTATTTCTAGTGAGGTAAGTGTTCTCTTGCTCTTTCTAATCTTCTTTTATACTTTACTCCCAGGATTAGAAGGTTTCCTTGTCAGTCTCTCCTTTTACTTCTCTTTCCCAGACATTTACTGTTTGATTTATGGTGTTCTCCCCGTATCCAACTCAAAGTTGCACATGCCAGCTCAGTATATGGTAAGAGTCTGACTTGATTTTGCACATTTCATTTGATACTATCTGCCAGCATAATAACTTTGCGCAATAACTTGTGGCAGTCTAGCTGGCTAGTAGGTTTGGACTTTTTTCTGTTACAGAAACTTGTGTTCTGGTTTAGATTCAGACTAGTTTCTCAAACAGATGGATTTTGGATTAAGTTATTTGCTTCGTTAGCCTCAAAAGGAGTGCCAAATCCCAGAAACAATGTTTTTGTAGGAATGGACAGCGTTTTCATTTGGTTTCAGTCTATGGTTCTCTAGTACTTTTAGGTGGAGACAGCTTTTGCTGCTTTGGCTGAGACAGCACCGAAATCAAGTCTTTTTATGCAAAGCTCAGCAATGGAAATCCTTCCAGTTCTACTCTGTAGCCATCACTACATCGATTTCATAGATTTAGTTCTATCATGTGTTTGCACATCTGAAAATAAAAAAGTTAACTTCCCTTTGGTTACAATGTAAGAACATACAGAGCTCTGGAGTTCATTCTTGTGGGAGTCAAATGTTTAATTTGCCGTCAAATAGTATAGCAGGGAAATCTCAGCATTGTATTCAGTACTCATGGTTTGAGTAGTTGAAACATGTCTTACTTGCTAGGGCCATTACATAGCCAGCACAGCCACATTGGCAGGGAGCCTTAGGCATGCAAGGGCTCCTGAGGCTGGTTAGTGCGGGGCTGTACAGGGACCTTGCTGCATACCTACCTCAGCCCAGTCCCATCCTGCAACAGAATAATTCTCCCCTTGTGGAGTTACTGTCATTTCCCTCCTGTGAGCCACTCCCCTTCTGCTTGTCTCTAAAGGTCACAGAGCCATATAGCACATACCTTAAAGGCTTTGGTATGCAGCCCACAAGGTCAGAAAAGCTGGCTCCCTAGGCATATCTGGTCTTCTGTGGCGTAATGGTGATGGCCCTCTTTTCTCACAAGACTTTAATAGGCAGTTTTAGCATTGCCACCACATTTATTTTAAGATCTTGACATACAGGATGCAGAGCATGTTGTTATGACATCATTCAAGAAAAAGCCCAAAACAAACCCAGATATCACTCCATGCCTTTCCCAGATTAACCTGCAGGACCAATGCACTGCACTACATTAGCTAGCAAATGTAGGTGTTTTGGCAGCTGTCCCAGTCACTTAATCGGAAGCCTGAGCTCAGAGGCTGTTTCGCCTGAGCGGGTAAGTCAAGATGCACATACCAAAGATGTCATCTCTGCCTCACTCCCTTCCTTGCTCGAAGGCTTCTGAGTACTGTTTATTTTTATCCTATAATTGATGGATTGTACATAGATTTAACTTGCCCTGTATCTCCCATTAGTTCTATACTGTAACTGTGTTAGATTTGGCCTTGGGTACCCGATTAAGCTAAACAAGGGGGTTTGCCAAGCGTTTAAAGCAGGCAAGTGCCTGCCACCCCCTCTTCCCTGCTAGTCTGTTCTAAAGCATCTGCAGCACAAAAATTGCTCATGGGTCATTCCTCAGAAAGTTATCATCTGAGTTTCTCTTCTTCCTCCAGCATACTTATTACTGTCATCAAGAGTTTGCTTCTCCAGCACAACCAACTAACAAAAAGTTACTACACAGTATCAAGAGGAATTATCCCTTTCTTTTTTTTTAAGACATTCCTTTCCAGCTTAAACATTTGCTCCCAGAATTCTGAAGACTTGTGGGTGAAGAAATAACCATAGCAAGCAAGAAAGTAAGTATGAAAAAAAAACAAAACCAACATTTTCTAGGGACAATTGACTGGAAAACTTAACCTAAGGAATTCGCTTAATTTTTGTCCTAGTCTGGAATTTGCACTAAGAGCAACAGAAGATTACAGCTCCTTATCTTCCAGTTCACAGGAGGCAGGTCACAAAGAAGAGAAACAACGGGCTTCTCTTGTGAGTGGATGAGCCACTTCAAGCCAAAGAAGTTTGTAGTGGAAGGTTGCAGAAGGCAGGGATCAACAAGGTTGTTCTTCCCTGCTTGAGTACTGGTAGCATAGAAATTACTCAACATAACTGCCAAAGATGCAAAGATGACAAATATGCCCTTCTCGAGGAATTGAGGCACAGGCAGGGGATCCACCTGCTCCACAGATAAAAGAACCCTGGGCCTGGAAAAAGAAAAAAAAACACACAAAACAACAAACACCCAAAAGGCCTGAAGGCCTTCTGTTATTTAAGGTAATGCTGACTGCAGGTCTGAATTCTTCCTTACACTCAAAAATGCAGTGAACAAAGGCCTACAGACAGTGTTGATTCATGACCAGTGACAGCTCGAACTGGAACAACGCATGAGGTTACCACCCTTGTGGTGGAGACATCTTAGCTCAGGAATCAGCTGTTCATGAGTCAACACCCTGTTGCAACAGCCCTTCACTGGTACAGGAAAGAACTCAGACCCAGGGGCAGCCCTTCCTAAGGCCTAGCAAAGATAGGAAAGGGCCGTAACCTCACCAACCAGCCCAAATCAGTCCTTCCCCGTTTCCAAGTCAATGCCCAAGAAAAATCCCTTTGCCACTTTGACTCTGCATGGATATGGCTCTCAAATCAGCCTGCTCTTTCCTTGTATTAAACTTAGGTCTGTTTGCAGGGCAATGATTAGTGCCCTTGTCAGGAGACTTGACATAGTCTCCCACCTATTCCCACATCATGCTTTCTGAGATTTAGACCCTGAATACTTCTATTTGAGATCCATGACAAAAATGCAGATGGTCCACTAGCATCCCTATTTGCCAATGACTATCCTCTCCTGCTTCTTGGCTATTAAAGCCTCCAGAATGGCAGCTTCCAATCTATCTCCCTTTCCCATGCTGCAAACTCTTCAGTTTTCTCTCACAGCCAGACCCATTATGTGTCTCCTCGTGCTAATAGGTACTACATCGATCAAGGCTCTTTTAAAAAGGCAGCACAAATTAGGGGCATGTCCTCCAGCCCTAAGAAACTCAACTCAGGCTTTTCAAGAGTAACAGGCTTCAAAAATCACGGTCAGAAGAACACAATCTCTGAGGCCTCAAAAACCTCATTTCCTAAATTTGTCAAGCCTGAAGCAGTTGCAAACTCTGAATCACAAAGAAGGGACAGCAGTAAAGCTGGCTTCCTCTTAACAAATGCCATTTTACTTCAGAGAATTATCCCACCTCCTGGTTCAACCTCAGGAGCTTGGAACAGAAGCAGGAAATGACAATCCTGAGACTTCACATTTTTTTCCCTGTCCTCAGAGCTGCAAAGAAAGGATTTGACTATTCAGCAGTTATGGAAATTCAGAACTAAAATTGGGTGGGAGCACAAAGAAAAAAATGAAGGTGTGTCTTTATTTTACTCTAATCCTAGATTCCATGAGACACGGTTCTGCTACAGTGAATGGCTGCACCTTAGGCAAGAACCTCTCCCAGACACTACCAGCTGTCACCAAGTCAAATGAACTGACAGAGCTGGAGATTCAGGCTAGAGGAGCAGAGTGCGTATTTCCCTCTAACCTTCTTGCATAGTCACACGATGGTTCTTATGAGCCTTTCAGAGAAGGAGGCTGAGAACATCACATGTTTATGTTTTAACAGTTCTCACTAGTGACTCACTCCTTCACATAGCAATTCTTAATGGTGAAGAGGACGAGAAGTAGCCTCCTTTTCCAGGAAAGGTGTTATTTTCTGCCACCAGTCTTGTTGCTTCTGTACCCAGACTCCTTTCCAAACCCAGAGTAATCTCCTATTCTCACTTTACGCCTTTTTCCAAGCAATCACCTCCAACCTCCTAGCTTCTCTCTTCAACTCTGCCCTCCCATTTCATACACTTTCCAGACAGGACTGTCCTCCAAAATACCTTCCCAGACATCCTACTCAAAACTTCTTCTGGCTGTATGTGCTCCCAAGCCTGACAGGTCCCACATTCCACCACTGCAGATAGCTCCATCACCACCTCTCTCTCATGGGCTCACCATCTCAGCACTATGCCAATATCAGTCTCCCTTTCTACCACTGTCCCCATTGCTAAGCTCCTGATATTTCATAAAATCACCCCACTAGGTCAGGGGCTGTACTGTTGAGGGTCCCTAACAAGTTGTCACATCCTCCTTTAAATCATTACTACAGTAAGTCTTTCCCTGCCTCAGCAGTTAAATTTTGCTCAATGCTCATCTTCACTTTCAAAATTTCCATCTTTTATACTACCTAATTAACAACTCTTTCTGCCATCAGATCCCATATAATTACTCCACTTGGATCTCCTTACACGGCTCTTCTGTTCCTTTGCCAGCTCAAGTCCTTGGCTCTCATTTTCAAAATGCCTATCTTTACTTCTGTTAATATCTGTACTCCTATATCCCCCTCCCTTCTTCTCATGGTTTACACTACTCTTGCATCTGCTTCCTCATCCTTATTTCCACAGTTACCAGCTTTCAGTAGTCTTTGATGCCAACTCCTACCCAAAAACCCCTCTCTATCCTTGTTCTAAGAAGTGATTGGAATGAAAAACTTTCAGAAGCTTTTCCCATTAAACCAAAGCTAAAGGAAATTTAATTAGAAAGCTATGCTATTTTAATATTGGACCTTATCTATCCCTCTAGAATTATCATATCCCTGATCCTTATCAGATGTCAGATGTCCAATTTAGACTATAAACCCTTTGGGGCAAATGTAGCCTCCTCCTCCATGTTACACAGAGCCACAGCACTTAGAACGATCCTTAAGGTAAGAAAAACACCTCAGAAATTCAAAGAACTTGATTTTGCCAAGAGCAGCACCACTCCATACACTGAGACTCGAGAATGACCAGAGAAGTTAAAAGTACTCACTCTTTGAAACTTCAAAAGGCAAGAACAGGGTTCCCTCCCAACAGAAATAATGTCTGACCATGTTTGAGAAGAGAGGAGCTGGGCACAGACTGCACTGAAAAAGTTTTTCCGTGGTATCTCTAGCTCCTTCCTGCCTCAAGTCTCCAAAGCCATCACTTATCCCCTTCAAAACAGCAGGAGAGTCACTTCTTTTTTCCTTCCCTCTCCAGAAGGAGCACAGCAGAAATAAACCTCGAATGATAAATTATGCACCACCTTTGTGTGGCTGCCTCTTGGCCAGACGGGAAATTTTTCTCCCAAAGCCTTTTGTTTCCAGCTTTGATCCCAGTGTTGGATCCGCTCTGTTCAGCACTCCCTCGGCATGGAGGTGAAGGGAGAGCTGACACAGGCCAAGTTCAGGCTTACTGCAAGTCACAGTCAGATCTTCCATTAGCCTTCTCCCCTCCCCCTTCCCAACTGGAACTCTCCTTGAGTTTGAAAAGATCCTATTAAACATTTTCCAGAGGGCCTTACAGAGGATACATTATTTTGATGGATGCTGGGACTAAAGGAGGAGGATTTCTAAGTACAGTGAAATAATGGAGTTTGTTCTAATGGGTTTAAGAGATGCCCGGGGGCACCAAGTAAGTTCCTTCTCTGCAAATCAAAAACACAGAAGACCAGAAAATGGAGCCGAACAACTAAACGCCAGGAAGCGGGGAAATCGGGCTCTATTTAACTGCTGCTCTTGGTTACAGCCAACTTCAGGCTGCTTGGAAAAACAGCACACACACACATCACTGGCACAAACTTAACAGGAGAAAACAAAGAGACAACAGGGGTCAAACTGGGGGTGGCAAGTAGGAGAAGGATGCAAGGCTGGGTCCCCACCCCCTACCAGAGAGTCGGATCAATTATCCTTGAATACTAACAAGATTTCTGATTAAAGAACTGCTGCTATGCAATAGAAACAGAAAGCTCCAGCAGCTGGGAGGGGCTGTCAGGCAGTAACAAAGAGATACAGAAGACTATGCCCTGCTAGGGCATACGAAGGAAGTCACCATGCTGGCAGCCAGGAGAGAGGTCTCCTCTGTCTGGAGTCATGATAAAGTCTCACTGCTGGTAAATTTAACTCCAGGAGTAAAACTTCACCTTGACACTACAGAATATGGGGTCTGTTTTCAGGCAAACACATTCTTTACTGGAAGCTTTGCTGGACAACATTTCTTTAAATAACTTCATCACTATAGTACAGGGAGGTAAATTTTACTCTCATCCTAATCCATTCAGGGGAAAAATCTGGTGCTTCTTAGTTCTGGATATTGCAACATCGGAAAGTTGCTATTAACATGTAACAGCTTCAGAAGCAAGAGCCTGCACTGTCTTCGGTCATACATTTTTTTACAAAACTGCAATTTGCAATACAAACATTGAATATGCATATACAGTACTGTCTGTTGATCTTAATGGTTTGTTACTTGCTGACTGGTGGCTAAATACAGAAAAACCTAATGACCTAAGAAGCTCATGAAAAACAAAAGCTTCTATTACTACTTTTCACAGCCCAAAGTTCTGCTAACATTAAGCATCCTGCTATAGGCATGTATCTCATACCATCGGAATCAGGCTCACGAGTGTTCAATCCCCTTTTTTCTTTTTCTTCTATTTTAAGCAATAAACACAATTCCTTGATATGAGGAGTTTCAGTCATCCACAATTTAGCAAGGCATATGTCCACAAACATCAGCTCTGTTCAATGTTAATAAAGTCTTTAAGAAAACTTATTTTCGTTTCACCTAGGCTCACAGCAGCCAAGAAGGAGTTCTACTCCTCACAGAAGCACCGACTGCAGCTCAAGAGTCTCTCAGACTAAATATACAGGCTGGAATACTTCAGCATTTAACAGGCAGTTCTGCATCACAGAGGCAAAAAAATGCCTGGAAAGCTGAAAAACCTGAACATGAACTCACCCACAACAGGATGGCAGCCAAATACACCCAAGGTAACAGTCCTAGAGCGACCAGATATACAGCATGACTAAACCACAAGCCTACAGAATCACAAGCCCCTAGATCCATATAGTTCCCGTCTTTAGTACAGAGAAATGGAAATCTACAGGGAAGACGATACAGAAAGAAGAGATTCAGGAAGTTACATTGCCCAGTCTTCACGCAGTAGAGACAACAAAATCCTGTAAAAGAGTAACGCCTAACATAACAGCCATGGCAAATAACCACAGGCACTACAGACACAAAAGCAAGAGCCTAACCATCACGCACATTAGATTCATGGACGACAATTACAATTAGAGTTCTCTGCCATGATTTGTGTGAAACACAGACAGCCACTAAATACAGTATGCCAATTAATGGAATGGGTTTGCTGTATGCCAGAGCTCCAGCTCTGGATGTCGTATCAGGTAAAGCCAGACACCTTAAAAGATGGTCAGTTTAAATGTGCATGCATGTGTATATATATCACTTTATTATGTAAAGCTCTTTGAGATAACATCACAAATAGTTAAGGTGGAAATAACAGAGGACTAGAGAAATAAAGTGTCCACTTTTCTTACATGTTTCTTTTAACAACACTTTACTTACCAATTCACCCTTTCCAACAGAGAGTCAGTAAAATTTCTGCGGTTTTATGAATCTTTTGATCACCAGCAAGAGAAATAGAAATATTAGTAAAAAGAGAAATAGCTACAAGTCACAAGCAGCAGAAGAATTCAACGAAGGTGTAGGACGTGCACTTACTTTTTAAACCTATTTTTAAAACCTTGACTGGTTTTTAAGATAACATCACTTTATCAGCTTTTGTAAGTGTTATGAAGCATATATTCTATTGTGCTCAATGGTAAGTTGCATTCTAGGGCAAACGGGGTTGGCCTTGGGCAAGACAATTTCTACTTCACTTCCCACATTTACAAAACAAGGATAATATTTGCCTATTTCACAAGAGCGCAGGAAGATTCAAGAAGACTATCAGACTAGAGATCATTCTCACAGAATGAATGTTTTAATTGTTTTTTAATGTTAATTTCACCAGTCTGGAGAAGTACAGGTTTTTAGGAGTAAAAACAAAATACAAATCACTTCAATTTCTTCTTCTACTTAACATACAGCAAGTACTGCCTTCTGGTTTGAACTACAAAAAACTGGATAATGTTTATAGCCAACCACTTTTTCTTCTGTAACTTCAATGAACACGGTGTAGAGAAATAGCTCCAAGTTTTCTGAAATCCCATTTTGTGGCCCACATGAAGAGAATATCCCTCTTCAAGGTTCACAAAACACTCTGGAAATGCAAGCACTTTACGTAACTAAGCACCTATTAATTTGGTTGCTGCATACACCCACACTCCCAGGATGCAAGAAGGGATTCTCTATGGCAGAAGACAGTGCTAAAGCTCACAACTGAATGCTTTTGGAAAGAAAATATAAAAGAAAATTGCTTATCTACACGAAATAAATGAAACAATAATGTTAACTTCGTACTGGAAGATTGATGCTTTATGCTTTTCCACTAATGCTACCATGTTTTAGTAGACACAGAATTGTTTAAAAAAAAAACAAAACAACAAAAACAAAACCAAAAAAACCAATCACCACCACTTATCAGCCTCCTGCAGCACCTTACTTTTCATTTTAGAAGAGTGGGTATGTTACTTAGTGCCGCCACCACTTTGACAAAAAGAAACAGTCAAGAAAATTCAGGGTGATCATGAGATCTATGAATATCATCCAAACTGATCAACAGTAAACCCAGGCACTCTTAGCACGCCCAGGAAGTAGAACATTATCAGCTCCAAGTTGACAACAGGGAAACAGCCGTTTTGCACTTGGCTGAGGGCTGCAGAACCAATAGCAAAGCCAAGCACACGTAGTGGAGATCATGATTCCCACTGCAAACTCTATTTCTATAGAGGCATCACATTCAAGTTTGTGACTCTAAAATGTAGCCAAGATGCTTGGGGAGTAAAGCTGATATTAGCCATGTGTTTTCCTGGTAGCGCTCCAGGAGCCAGAACTGCAAGCACATCACCCAGACAGGTTCTGTGACATTCTGTATTTATATTAACACAGACCATCATAACATCAGGCCCTTCTTCATCACCACACACCAGCAGCGCATGCCATTAGCTTTAAATTCTCTCTATATACCTGTTTTTACCTGCAATGCATTTTTCCAAGAGCTCAAGATACTTGCAGACTTCTTTTTTTGGGGGGGGGCAGACTTTCCCAGTTTTATCTGCCACTATCCACCAAAAGAGGGTCAAAGGTCAATCTTGCAGACTTGTTTGCTTTACCTGCTCCTCTACTGAGGCACAGTGGTAAACGACCAAGCTCTTCTAACAATTTACCTGTTTGGCATCACGAGTTCCGTGGCTGTGCATGCTTTGTGACAGTTAAGCTGTACACCATCCCCGCAGGAACTTCCAAGGGACAATGATGAAAAATTTCTAGCTAAGGGGAGGAACACCAACTATCACAAACTTTGGCATCTTCTCTGCCACCTCCTTCCTTACACCTCCTCATGTTTTTCCTTGCTTCAAATAGGAAAAAAATTGCTCAGGAATTGTGTTCTTATTGCAAAGCATATCTTCCCGTGAAGGAAAGAGGATACTCACTTCTGGAAGCAGTTGGCACATCCAATCACAAACTCGCGTTCATTCGATAAAAGAGTACAGGAAAGTGCACTGATGGGAGAACTACTTGAAAGAGAGACAAACTGCCATAAAAAGCGTCCCAGAGACATAAAGGCACAACCACCTACGAGTAAACCTGCACTTTACAATCAGACATCCCCCACATGGCTGTTAACAGCCCAGACACATTAACTAGGAGCACCTGGGTAACAGCCAAAATAAAAAACATCCAGATCTGCACCTACACTAAGATCTATGCTTTAGATCCTTCTCACTCCTAGACTGCAGCTAAGTATCTGTGTGGCACTTGAGAACTGAAGAGTACTTCTGATTTCTAAAAAGCAGATTTTCTGATACACAGAACTGCAGCCTTTCCAAGCTGGTTTAGCACCTTCTTCAAAGACTACCTGCAATTAGGTTTCTTGTTAGAAGAGAAATAATATTATGTGAAACCCAAACTCCATGTGATTGTGCCCCAGAGGCAATACTTGCAGAATGATGGAGGTCAGCAGCACTACTGCAAATGCTTCCCGTAATTTCAGAGTAGCATAGGAGAAAACGGATGGGTGAAATTATACAGCAGCTGCCAAAGGAGTGAAGGGAGAGAAACGAGGTAGGTATCTCCTCTCCGCACCCCTCCCCCAAAAGCCTTCCAACTCCTTATAAACAATTCCGCGAGGCGTTTAGATGCGTCCTCCTCCACCGGGCGCCCTTGTAAAATACCGCACTACCGCACAAGACGAAGAAACAGCAATTGCTTTTCAGTTGATAAAGCAACCACAAAGATAAGTTTTCACCGGCGAGACTTCATGGAACCGCTTCCCTGCTCGCTAAGACCGCAGTGAACCCCTCCCCTCGCCACTATTTTTGGTACCGCTCCTACTCCTGCCCCGGCCCCACTCTGCCAGGGCGCTGCGGGAGGACTTCCAGTCCCCGCCGAGGCGAGGCGAGGCGAGCCGAGGCAGGTAGCCCGGGGCGCCGCCGCGGAGCCGGGCTGTACCTTTAAGGGGCCCGTCGCGGCGGGTGCGCGGCTGCATTCCTGCTCCGGAGCGGCGGCTGTCCCGACACGCCGGGCACGGCAGCCTCCGAGGCAACCTGCGCGCCCGCCCCGGCCCGGCCCGCCGCTCGCACCGCGGGAACAAAGCCCGCGCCCGCCGCCAAACTTCCGTGGGGGGCAGCGGCCGCGTGGGCGGCGGGGACCCTCCGGCTGCCGCCGGGCCGGGCCGGGCCAGGGCAACGCCGCGTCGCCCCGGGACCCCGCGCCCCGGCCTGCCGGGGGACCCCGCCGGCTCCGGCCCGCCTCGCCAGGGCACGGGGACCGCGAGAGCCCCGCGTCCGGCCGCGGGACGGGGCACGGACAAAAGCGCGGCGGCGGGGCACGGCAGGGCAGGGCTCCCCGCCCGGCGAACGCGGGCAGGTGAGCGGCGCGGCGGGGCAGAGTTCCCCGCCCGGGCAAGGCTCCCCGCCGCCGAGCCCGGGACGGCGGCCGGGCTCCCCCCCGCGCCGCCGCGGGGCAGAGGACGCCGCGGCAGCCGCTTACCTCTGGCGCGGAGCAGCGCTCCCAGCAGCAGCAGCAGGAGCTGCGGGGGCGCGGGCAAGAGGCAACCCTCGCCGCGCCGCCTCATGGTGGCAGCCCCCCGGCCCCGCGCCCGGGCCGCCCGCAGCGACGTCCCGGGGCTCCTCCTGCGCGCAGCACCCCGGTCCGGTCCGGCCCGGCCCGGCCGCCGCTCGCTCCCTCCCTCCGCAGCCGCGGCAGCTCCCGGGGCTGGGGGCTCGCTCCCCGCTCCGCCCGGCCCAGGCCCGGCCCCGGAGGAGGAGCCCCGCCGGGGCAGCCCCCGCCCCGCTCCCCCCCAGCGCCGAGGCAGTTCGCAAACTTTCGGCGCGGCAGAGGCGGTCCTCGGGGCCGCGGTTCTGCAGCGAGACACCCCCACACACACACACACATACACACACACACACGCACCCCGTCACCACCCCTTGGGGCTACCGCCCGGCACCGCGGCGAGAGCCCCGGACTCGCCACGAACCCCCCCCCGGCCCCTCTCCGCCCTTGCCTCGGTTGCGGCTCCCTCACCGCGGGCGGGGAAGCCCTTCCTAAAGCGGCCCCGGTCCTCGGGGCTCTCGCTGTCCCAACTCCCGCAGCGCCTCCAAGGAGCATCGCTCCGGGCTCTCGGCTGCCCGCCGCAGCGGTGCCCGGTATCCTCCGGTGGCTGAACGGTTCCCCCGTGCGCTGCCACCGCTTCCCGGCTTGTGCCAGCTGTCTGTACCCAAGAGAAGCGACATAGCCCTTCTCCCTGTCCCACCCCCGTTTGCCAAAGACCGTTCAGAAACGGAAAGCCTCTAAGCACCTCTCTCACGAGCCCTTTGCCCAGCATACATGTTGCTAAGAGAAACGTTTCATTTTTTCCCTCCGTTCGTGACAAATGTTCGGCTGTTTGGTGTTTTCCTTACAGCCGCGGTGTCCGGAGACAGCTGATTGTGTGTGAGTCTCGGATACTCTAAAAACAGAGCTAGGGCCGTTGCCTGTAGGAGTGGAAATTAACGCCTGAACAACTGTCTTGGGTGCCTTCTGGTCTCTGTGCTGCATTTAAAAGAAAACAGGCTTTCACTGGACATCATCGTTAAAGCCAGTTTTACGATCGTCTGTGGCACGATTTGGCATTTTAATACATAGGGTTGGCAATGCAAGAAACTGTTGTTAAATAATTAATCTCAGTTGATTTCAAAGTATTAACTTGAGTGGAAAGCTGATTCAGATAGTCCAAACTCTAGACCACAGGGGAAGATGGGAATTTTGTCAAATTGACACCAAAGGGCCAGTGATAGGAATGGTCTTACTTAAAGCCTTCACACAGATGAATCCAGGGGAAGCTGCGATTAATACCCTCCTTTAAAGAATGACAAGAGCAAGTAAACAGCACAGCATGTGACTGAGAATTCTCCTATTAAGTGTAAAACAGTGAAGACAAGGGATATTATTAAAAATGTCAACATAAAATTAAAACAGAGACTGAGTCTTGACAAATTGAGCTCAATGTAAAGACAAAAATAATCCAACACAGAGCTTCACTGAGGAGGAGAACTCCCAAGAGCAGGAACACCATAAGAAACAGTAGGTAGCAAACCATGCATAAATTTACAATATATGGCCCCCAAAATTTAAAAAATGCAGACTTTTTGCTTTATATGCAGAATCATTGCTTCAAGATAGGAATAGATCCACTTTACATAGCCTAAGTGTAATAGCATGTAGACTATGGCATTGAATTCTATGTATTTGATAGGCAAAGTGTCCAAAGTTGCAGAAGAGTAACAACAAATCCAGGTAGCCAAGAGGTGGAGAGATTAAAAAACCTCTCTATGCTAACATTGACCCAGAAGCAGTGACAGAATGAGGCATGGAAAGAATATGCAATTACTGTAAAGAAATAAACTCCAAGATACCAGAGTTTAAGATAATTTAAGTGGAAGAGTTGGGAACACTGGTTTGAAGCTAAGGGAGAGAAAACGTTAACTTCACTCTGTCTGGCGGTTGGCTGATTGGCTAGCATGCAAAACTCTTACTGCATCCCCCTGAAATACAGGGCAACATAACCAAAATTCATTTAAGTTTATATTCTCTGCTGAGGTTAGATCCCCAGGTAGCATAAATCAGAGCAGCCCTGCTGACTTCAGGCTCATAGAAGCTTGTAAGAAGTTTAAACGCCTAAGTACTGAACGTGATAAAGCACAGACACAGGGCCCAGAACTTCCTGATAATTATATACTTAGGTCATGAAACAGTCTTCCAGCAGTTGAGATGAGTATTTTCCTGTGTTTGAAACAAAGGCCTCTTGAAAAATATTGTCCTAAACACAAATAAATTCACGCATTAGCTCTTCAGTCCTCTCCCCAGGGAACAAATATTTTTACCCACTTGTGTTGGTTGAAGTGTGTTTACCAGTCTTCTGCATCTTGTGTTGTATTCTGGGAAATCACTTTCCTGTCCAAGCTCAACTTCCCTAAATTACTTCTCTGGCTTATAAATCATTTTGAAATCCCCTGGTGAAATGTTAGAGAAGCACATAGTATTGTCTTTCACAACAATCTCCTAAATAGGTTGCACTTGAGCAGATGGAAATTTATATTATAAAACTCTCAATTACCTACCTGTTGATACAATACTATGATTGAATATAGCCCTGGTTCCATGTAGGATCTTTGAGGAATAATTGTAAAGTAGATTTATGCAGTGTCAAATGGGTATTTTTGGTGAAAGAAAAGTAGAAGGGTTGCTAAGTAATGCTGGTAAAATTTAGCCATTATGCTTAGGACTTGCGTCTTTCAGACCAAATAACTTTAAGAAAGACTATACAAATTTCAGAGTGCACTTCAACCCATGCACAAAGTAGGTACTTGCTTTTACCCACAGCTACGAGGGTGGAACATTATTAAGTAACTTGTAATAATTTATAGATCACTGATAAGTGATATATAACGTAAGTATTGTAAGACAGATGGGAAAGAAGTAATTAAAATATAATTAACAATTAATTTATATGACAACATGCTTAATCAAAAAAAACCACCAGTCATTATAAAGGGAACAGGAAGAAGATTATTATTCTAATAACCATTTCAGGACATAATTCTCCCCCCCTCCAAACAGAGACATTAGAGAAATAAACTAGTCCAATGACAGAATATAACTACTCTGAAATAATACTAAAAGTTCACATCATCTTCAGAGTGATTTTAAACAGCAACCCTGTGTTAGGAAAAAGAGAACCAAGGACATGGTGTCATTGGAAAAAGAAGAAAGAAAGGAACCAGAACCAAGTAGGATTACTAGGAAAAATACACTTTAACTATCTTAAAACTGCAAAGACCTTAAGAAGAGGTTAAAAAAAAAAAAGAAAAAAAAGAAAAATATGGGATGGACAGTTTTGGTCTTACCTGTCAGAGTATTTTTAAAGCATTCAAATGGGCCCTTCCTTGGGAAGATGTTTCTCTGCACCTCAAGTTTCCTAGAAGAGAAAGACAGATCAGATAGCTTAATTGCTATGTTCAGAGGTCTGGAGCAATCATGTTTTAAATATTTGAGATAGAATGAATTAATTTTATAGAATGAAAAAAGCACAAGGAAAATGGGCAAAATGCATTTGTGCTAAATCAGGTTCCCTTTTTTAAAGTAATGTTAAGCTCACTGGGAAGGCAATGGACATGATACATCTTGTACAGCTTTTGGCACTGTCTCACAAGACACTTTCATAGAATGACATTTTAAATACAACTAGTGGAAGGTGTACAGGCATCTGACAGAAGGAAACCATAGTAGTCATTAGTGGTTATTCATCAAAATGCAAAGGCACCTCAGAAAGATACCTTTCAGGGTCTGTCCAAAGCTCTGTTTTGTTTAGTATGTTCACTGACAACTTAGATGCTGGAATATTTATGCTTGTATAATCTGTGCTAAAAAATCTGATAACCTCAAAACAATGGCAGGGGATGCAAACACTAGGAAAGATGAGATCAGACACCTCAAATGCTATTGACAAATTGGACAGGCTGTCCAAAAACCAACACAGAAAAAACCAGTAATGAGAAATATAAAATATTATTCTTAGGAAACAGACATCAATAAACGATGTGAATTCCTGAGTAGACAGAAATACAGCAAAAACAGATCTTAGGGTTGTATGGATAATGAGCAATATAAATCAACAGTGCAGCACCACTGCCAAAAAATGCATTTAATTCTAGAATGCCTTAACAGGTGTGTCATACACAAGACAATTTATTTGATTTCTTAACTTCACATGGTACTGAAGCCCCAAGCGGCATACTGTGTCTGGTCCTGGCTGAACACCTTAGAAATATAAACACAGCTGAAGAGAAACAAGAAAATAACAACAAGAACAAGAAGTTTAGAAAACACACCCTTTGAGAGAAACCTGAAGGAATTAGATTTGCCTAGTCAAGAAAATAAAAGCTTCAAGTGAGATGCAGCTTTCCAATACATACAAGCTTATTAGAGAGATGTTGATCAGCTATCCTCTATGGCTACAGTAGAAATACATGAAAGAGTCAACTTGACTTGTGACAAGAAATGCTTAAAAGATTTTGCTGATCAGCATTCCAACTAAGGATTTTTCAACACTGGAGCAGACTGTCTAGGGGGACTGTGGAATCTCTTCCACTGGCATTGTTTAGAACAAAGTTCAATAAGCATGCAGGTGCTAGCCTTGGTATGTTTAGTCTTGATGCAGTGCAGGCTGCACTAGGCGATCTTTCGGGACCGCTCCCAAACCTAAGTCCCACAATGGATATAATTCAGAAAACTCTGACTGGAAAGATCATTACAAACTCTGCACTCTGGTTGATCAAATTTTGTATTACTAGTGAGCTCCACTAACTAAACAGAAAAGCCAGGAAAATGGCAAGCTGTTCCCAACAGAGCTCTGGGTTCAAGATAAAATCATGGGTTCTGTGCTATCAGACTACAGGATTTTCCAATGGCCCTTTTAATTTCTATTGATATTCCACTGCTACATTACCCACATCAGTTCCCTCTTCAGTATCACCAGTGAACCAAAGAGGTGGTAGCTTGGAATACCAGGTAAGTTAAAAGACAAGATTTTACCCATACATAGGAAGATTCAGTTAAACAGTTGGGCCTCTGAATTCACTGTTGGACACGTAAAGAAACAGTTTAATTTTCCAAACAGCTGAGGGACCTACAGCTTTCCCAGCTGGTGAGGTAGTTTGTAAATTATGGTCTCTGTGTTAAATGCATTAAATGAAATTTTAGCATTGATTTATATGTTATGCTACCACTTTTTCCTTTGTTGCCTTCCCTTAAGTTTTCTAAGCAGTGGCACTACTACTGTATACCCAGATATGCTCACAGGCATCAGAAACATTCAAATCCTGTCACCATTGTCCTTTACAGTGTTTCACAAGTTACTGCCCACTTACTGTTAAGAAAACAGTAATCAATGTGCCATCTTCTGCAGTGTTGTCACAACTGTTTTCATTTACAACAACATACAATTCAGGTTAACAAGTCAGAGCTTATGTGTTACTTCATTTTCTTCACCTTTCATTTATCTGCTGCCTTCTAAGCATTCCAGTTGTACATTTATTTTGGGAAACTTCATGATCATTTCATGGACCATCATTAATTCTACTTTGCAGTGCAGATTCACCTGACCCCCTCCCCTTTTTGTGTGTGTGTCTGGAAGGTGGGACTGAAGCCAACCTGCCAGGCTGTTCAATCTTCCACTCTGGGGGGAAAAAACCCCAACTGAGTAGACTGACTCTCAAACTAGGGGAAAAAACCCAAACCAAACCTTTCTTCATGTTTTCTTTGAGATGGTAGCTCTTCCTGGGTGTCTTGCAAGCTGGTTCTGCTCCTTTTGCCGGTTCCCTTACATCCTCCATGTAAAAATAATGCAAATACACCCTCTTCCATTTCTGATGAGACTCCTCCCTGCAGTGAAATGGCAATTACCCAGGCCTTGCACAATGTCTGCATTGCAAAGGTAGCCTGTGGCCTAGCCTTAGGAACAGCACAGCTTAATACCTTGACTCTGGCACAGAAAAAAAAGAGAAAAGAGGAAGAGCATAAAAGGAAAATGTTCTTTTAAAAGCTAGCAATAGAAGAATTCAGTTTGAAGGAAGAAGCCTAACCACCTTTATTCTCCAAACACATTCAAATGGGTAAGTAGCAAGTTGTGGCTCCTAAATTAATTTTTGACTGCACAGAGAAGCATTTTCCAAAGAACTGAAGACCTGTGTCTTTGTCTTCAAGCTATTAATGTAGTTTGTCATCAATCGTGTCTGGATTCAGATAAAGTTTGTGGTAGAAATCAATCACACAGAAAGAAAGGTGACCTTACGTCTCGGTATGTGGAATATCTCTGATGGGCTGAGTTTTTCTTTCTCAAAAAACTAGAATACATTAATTGGGCCTCTGAGAGAAATGAGTAGTCATGGGAATAGATGTGAAAGACATAAACATATCTTTCCCTCAGCTCACAAACCCTTCTTGTTTGCAGAAGCCCTGCCACTATGGAGATGAGTGACATGTAAAAATGTAGACAGACAGATAAAGAGTGTTTTCTTTCTTCAAGATGATTCAGTTCTAATACTTTACTGGCATGATGGGTTAGGCAAGTACTGCCAGCATGCACAAGATATAACCCTTGAGTCTTTCTGATAAGAGATAGGGCATGTCAACCATCTGCTTTCCTATCAGGTGGCTGAATCAGAGACGCCTCTTAACACCTCTCCCTCTCTCATATTAGGTCTTGATAAATGTGAATGAGGGAACAAATTAATTGCTTCTTACCAGCACTAAGTGCAACCTGAATAAAGGCACAGGTGGGAGCAAGATCCAGAGTTGCACACACCCTCCACATGAGTCTGAGATCAGCCATCCACGCATATACATACACATCCAACCTCCCTCCTAGCCACATATACTTGTGTCCATGTCATTGCAATGTTAGGATTTTAGGATACTTGAGCATATTAACATAAGATTAACATTCTGAGAGTTCAAGGTGATGTGTTTTTTTGTATTGCATTTCCATTTATGCTTTATTCTAGGTCAGCAGAGTTGATGGAAACTATCGGTGACTTCAGCGAGCACAAAACCATGTTTTTAAGGCACAATGAAAACCTTGCCACAGAGACTGCAGTTTTCTGTTTCATGTAGCTTAGAGCACACCAAGTATGCTTAGTAAATATCAGAAATGGACTCCAGTCACAGAATTTGAGAGAAACTCTGATCTACGTCTAAACTTTAAGTGTTCAAGGAACAACTCTTCTTTCACTAATACCGTGTAAAGGTTTACACATAAAGAGTTGGAACCCTAAGGATGTTTTCTTACTATCTCAACATGTTATTATCAGTTTCAAATGCGGTATGGTCAATCTATTTTGCCGTGGTTTAGAAACTAGCATGATAAAATTAACAAATCAAAAGAGAAATTTAAATACATTTCTCAGATAAAACTTAACTAATGTCTTCATTTGCTACTATATTTTGGAAGAAGTTCCATGTTCCCTCTATTCTGTTTAGAATTAATTGCCATGATGTTAATTTGCAGTTTCAGTCTCCCAAGGCTTATCTTCTCTCTCAGCAAGTCATTTGCATACTTCCCTTTCCATCTCCCATCCACTACTCCCCAACTTCTCTTCCTAGGTACTCCAACCATTATCATCTTATTATCATCTTCTGGTCTCTACCTTCTCTTCTAGTGACTCCACAGAGATGTTACTCTTGAAAACACCTCGAGTATTATGTAGTGAAAAGAAAGGAAAGAACATTCATCATTTTGTCCTCTTATATTATGGAATGAATGACTGGGATACCAACGTGTGCTTCCACCAAAAAAAAATACTGACTTCAGCTTTTGCATAGCTGCAGGGTTCTGCAGTGCTCTCTCACAACAGCCCTAATAAATACTCAGGCTCTCTTTTGTGTACTTAACAAGCAGAACTAAGGATTGTTTTGCAAGAATTCCACAATTTTAATGAATCCATGATCTCTGCTTTCTTTTGGTTGTTTTTTTTTCCTTGCTTCCATCATTTGCTTTTCCATGTAGATGTTATAAGACAAAATACTTTCAGAGTGTTATGAATGTGCTAAATCTCTGTACTGCACACAGAAAGTTATATACCTTTCCCATAAGAGCTGGCCAGTACAGCTGTCAGAGTCACTGCTTCACTTCAGCCCAAGAAGCAATAGCTCACTCCCACATAGATTTGCCTGCTCTCTTGCACACACACAGAGTCATTTACTTATAATTTTCTCACACAGACACCTGGTCTAATAGATAACACAGTCTGGCAGCTTAAGTTTGCAAGGAACATTCGATGAATAGGAATGAAAAATGAAAATTGCAGGCCTTCTTGGGTCACCCCCCAGGATGAGCTAAGCCTTGGCTGTCAGAAATGTTTCCCATGCCAGAATTTCATAGTGATATTTATTTTTACCAGGCATTTTAGACTTTTTTGTTTGGGATGAGAGATCCTGCAAACTCTGCCAGAAATGGCTGTTTTTCTTCTCTGCATCATTAGTGGGGCGGCATTCCAGCAGAGAAGGGTCACTTGCTTGGTACTTAAGTACTTTCAAAGATGTTGTCCTTTCCTTCCTGACGAGATAAAGGGAACAAAAACTGAAGGAGAGTCTTTCAACAGTTTGCTGTTACAAAAAAGCCAACTTTGCGTGCTAACACTAAGCTCAAAAACAACCAGAATTTGGACAGTACATTTAATACATGCCAGGAATCTATCATACAACTTACAGCTACCCTTGATTTTAAAATGAAGATGTGGCCTCCATAAGCCACAGAACCTGTCATAATAATATTCCCTCTTCTCATAAGCAGATCACCCAGAATTTAGAAGTACTCCTATGACTGTGGAGTAGAGGAACGTTTCAAGTTTTTTTTTTTTCCTAACAACTTATATTTAAAATACAAGGATCTGGGAGTTTGATTAGACCTAAATCCTCAGGTGAACGTAAAGTTCATCAATATAGAGAGACCTTAAAATTAGATCAGATCTCTTCTTGCTTTCTTTCTGTCCACCACTTCAAGGGGAAAAATAAAATCTCAGCAATCCAGATTAAAATACAGCTAAACTAGTAAATAAAAAATAAATTATGATGGCATAATGTTCACAGTACAGCTTCCTGCATGCTTATGACATCTTACCAGTTAAGTATATTCTTGACTTAAGACTTCCAGGTACAATTACAGGTGTAAAATTTAAGCCCTTTAATGGTACTAATGCTGACTAAAGAGAGCTGCTGCTGTCATCATGTCCTATCACTAGCTGGAAAACACAACAGTTGTTTCCAGATTTCATCTTGTGGTAGATGTTAGCATTAAGAAACTTTCTGAATCTTATTTCTCTAAAGTCCGTTGATCTTAACAATGTAAGTCCTATCTGTTTGTCTAGGTTTTACCTGAAGAGATAAACTAGTATTAATACTGCATTATTAGAGAAAAATGATTGGTTTACTTGCTGTATGAAACCACTGTGCTGCATGTGAACCTGATAAAACATTCATCTTGAGAAGGTTCAGATTAGGATAGGCACTAGAAGTACTGGATCTTTCTCTGTAAATGTCTCCTGAGGAATCAACAATATAAAAATGTGGATTTCATCACATAATTTCATTGTCATTTTGGCTGACCTTTTCATTTAAGCTAATCTTTTTTTTAGTGCATGTGTTTAGAGATTTTGGTCATAATTCATAAAAATAATTATTAAATCAGAAATTTAATGGGAGTTTTTTATGAGTTTGCAACTGACTCATAAATGAATCATCCAGCTTCAGCGCCATTGATTTTTAAAATGTCTTGCATAATAGAATCCTAATTTCACTTACAAGATTTCCAATAATTTACATAAATAATAGCATATGAAGCTCTTATTCTCCATTTCTTCAGATCTCTCCTCAAAACTTATCTCTGCTATGGTGCCCAAAATAACAGATAATCAATAAAGATTGACAGTTGTTTAAGTCAATGTTTTTCTCCTCTCAGTACAATTTGTTTTAAAGATAAGCACATTATCTTAAGATAAACACATTTTGTTATCACACCTGCAATTTTATTAATTATTATGTACTAGGTAAAGCTCAGCTGGCAAACGTGTGGGAAGCCTCAAAAAATACAAAGTACCACCAAACTTCAAAAGCTAAGCTTTGGACACTCAAAGGATGAACAAGGCTAGAGACAGTTTTCTAATGTTTCTGTGAAACTGGCTTACATTAATTTCATAGAAGTCAGATGGAACAGGACTGAAAACTGCCCACAGTCTAGTTCTTTGTACATTGTAGTTGCAATGCTTAAAGCAACAGCATTTCCAACTGTCACCTGAAGAAAAAAAAAATAGAAAAGTTAAGTTTCCTCTGATACGTCTAGGCTTTATTGTTACTACTTTAGCAACAATTATTAAATTTCTAAGCAAAAAAAATATTTCATTCCAAGAAAAAGTAATAGAAGCCAGACAAAGTGACTCAGTCTGTTTAAAACAAGGCATTTCCTCTGGAATTTGTTGCTTGATATCTAGTCCTGTTTATTATTCTATACAATACTCTCTCTGAAAGAGGAGCTGTTTCTCAGGAGAACTTTGGCTAATAAAAGTAAAATATTTCAGCTCAACATTGGTAATATCATTTAGGAAGGTGAACATAAAACCAGCAAAGAGTAAGCTAAGCAATTAACATAGTGGGGGCAAAGTATGTGGGAATGGAGGAAAATAGAAATCTGATTTAAGCTAAATTGCTGAGAAACACTTATAAAACTGACACAGAAAGGAGTTTTTCAGTCTGTGCATCATAACATAATAAAGAAATTTTCTTTCATGACATAATTTAAATTATACCACTGACTATTTTCAAACTTGTGGTCACATGGGCTCTTATATAAGTAAATTAGCCCAATTTACCTAAAGGTATGATTTCTGAAAGACTACTTAAACCACACTTTGAAGTGAATTAAGCTAAATCAAATCAAGGTCACATTAATTCTGAAAGACGGTGTGCACAAAATCTATCAATGTAGTCCAACTGACCCTTCCTGAAAGACTGATTTGGATAGCCAAACATCCCTGGTAGAAAAATCTCAGCAATTTTAGTTAAGAGATGTAAGTACCACCATGATTCCCAGGGTAGATAGTGACCCTAAAAGCATACTCCATAGGCTTGCCCTAAAGTGAGACCTGTACCTCTGATAATCATAGAATGGCTTGGGTTGGAAGGGACCTTAAAGGTCATCTAGTTCCAACTCCCCTGATCTAGTTCCAACCTCCCTGAATCTACCAAGGGGTTGTGACAGAGAAAAATGCGGGTTTTTTCACCATCATTCTTCCAGCTGGGTCCAAAAGAACATTAAGCCCCTGTTAGAATTGCCCCTCTTGGGGCAGCTATTAAACTTGCAGATGTTTTCCAGTGACCCAGAAAAGCCTTCTCAATTTATTAAAATGCACTAGTCTACGGTTCTAAAATCAATATGG
This sequence comes from Buteo buteo, assembly GCF_964188355.1. Taxonomy (NCBI): domain Eukaryota; kingdom Metazoa; phylum Chordata; class Aves; order Accipitriformes; family Accipitridae; genus Buteo; species Buteo buteo. The sequence continues at coordinate 44,318,278 of NC_134176.1, forward strand.
GAAAACAAACTTAATACCTATGGCCAGGCTGGCAGCATTTCTCCCTTTTCAGGTCATGAGTGTGAGAGAACAGGTGAGTGCTGCAGCTGACCTGTTACATCACCTAATCCTGGCTCTGGCAAGCCCAGAGAGAAATAATAGTAAACAGGGAAGTCTATAAATGGCTCCAGAAACGACATCTTGTTTTTATATAGTTTTCTTTGAGTTGTTAACAGTCAGGCGCCACTACTACTGAAACTTATCATTATTAAAACCACAAATGGGCTCAGTGTCCAAAAGGGTTCCCTTAGCTGGTTTAAAGGAAATAACAAAGTCCAACCAGTAGAGACCAAACAGTAACAAGAAAAAAAGATCCCAGAGAGATATTAGAATGTAGTATTTAAAACTGGACTTTAAAGGCCTCTTGTAAATGAGTGCTCCAGATACTGATCAAGGATAAATTGTGGTTTACAGAAATGGTTTAAACAACAAAAAAGAAACAGTGCACAACCTGTGGAAGGCTTCTACCAGCTCAGCTGACCAGCAATATGGGAGAGGAAGGCTTTTAGATTTGGCTTTTGAACACCAGTGAAACTGCCTGGCTGATGCTAAAGGATTGCTTGTGAAAATAGAGAACTTGATGCTAGTTTTAAAAGTGGAGGAACTGTGCTCTTGAACCTAATGATCACAGGGGGTCTATCAAATTCCGTTTCTCCTCTCCAACAGCGGCCAAGAACCAGATACCTCACTGAAAAGTGCCAGAAACCCTAAAGCGAGCAGTTATGGAATAGACATCATGTTAGGAAAAATGTTTTCCAAACCCCCATTAGTCAGACAATTGGCTTCACTGTGAAGTAGGACAGTTCATATTCTTACAGATATTGTGCTCTTTTTTTCCCCCTATGCTTTTATATGTAACAACATAATCCTATGTTTTCTCATTCTGCTTGAAAATATCTACTTCTTTTCTAAATTCTGCTGAATTCCTGGCCTCAAAAATATCTTGTGTCAATGTAGTCTACAATGTAATTGTATCTATTATAAAAAATTTCCTGTCTTTAAATTGATAGCCTATAACCAAATGCACAAACTGCAAAACTGAACAAATATGAGTTTTTAATGGCCTCAAATTGTGCCAGGGGAGGTTTAGATTGGATATTAGGTAAAATTTCTTCCCTGAAAGGGTTGTCAAGCACTGGAACAGGCTGCCCAGCTAAGTGGTTGAGTCGCCATCCCTGGAGGTATTTAAAAGACGTGTAGATGTGGCACTTAGGGACGTGGTTTAGTGGTGGATTTGGCAGTGTTAGCTTTACAGTTGGACTTGATGCTCTTAAAAGGTCTTTTCCAACCTAAATGATTCTATGATTCACTGTAGCACAAATCATTTCAGAGAACATCATTTTGTATGTTATGCCTATCCTCTTTTAAGACAATCTTACATTTTTCCAATCATTCTTCACTCTGGATTGTCTCATTGTCTGCTCCCTAAATTATCCTCTCTTCCCACCTTTGAAATATTTCTATCATCTAACTTACATCCTTTTAAAGACAGAACAAGCCAAAGGCAGCGGAGTGGTCCAGGCAATTCTGTGCGGGGATACGAATAGGTAAGTTATAACATCCTGTTTGCCCTTTTTAACTGTGGCTGTCCTTTGAGTATAGATTAAAGTTGAGTTGCCAATAGTCACACTCAGCTCTTTCCTCCAATGGAATAAAGGCAGGTTATATGCATGCACAAGTGGTTTATTTATTTTCTGTTCTTTTGCCTTTGTCAGTAAAAACATAGACATCTCTTCCAGTCCTCTTTTCCTTTTTAAACTCCCCGGATTACATCCTGGGCTGGGATTTTTCTAATGGTAATGCAATAAACTGCAAAGTAATTTGGGAATTTTAGCCTCATCAGCTTCTGGGGAAGATGAGCCCAGCAGGCCTGCTTCCAGCCATGTGAAGAGCTCTGCCTCTCCTACATCCAGGGACAAGGGCCTTTCCCAGACAAGAACAGAAAGACCCCTATGGCTCAGGACTTTTCTGCTAATTTCTACTTTCATGGGAATGAAGGACGATTCCTGATGCTCCCCATACCTCCCTCACCTGAGGACAAGGGTTGCAAAAAACCGGGAGAGGAGTGGTATGGACAGAAGGACACAGCTGTAAAGGACCTCCTTGGTCACCCTGTTCAGTCCCTGCTCTCTGGGACAAGGGTGCTACACAGTGCCCTTCATTAACTTATTATCATTCACCTTCACCTTAGGGTGCTTCCCCCACAGCTGTAGTCCCAACAGCCCCTGGCATTAGGCACCTTCTGACTTACAACCTAAATCTATGCAGAATGACTTCACACATGCATCTCCCCGTGCCATTTTGGCTCTTCAGCTTCACTAGCTCTTCTCCCTCTGAGGCGTCCCTCGGCCCTGGAGCATGCTGCGCAGGGCATCACCCCTACCCCTTCCTCACAGCCAGGCCATCTTGCCCACAACCCCTTCCTCAAGGCCAGGCCGCCATGTCACCACACTCCTCCACAGACATCCATCTACCACAGAGACCACTCACGGCCTCCCAGCCTTGCCCGCAGCCTCTAACCCGTACAGACCAGCCGGGCTAGCGGGGGAAGCCCACCGTGGCTCCGCTCGGGGGTGCAGGAGCGGAGCGGGGGCTGAGGCCGCGCCTGCCCGGGCGGTTTTAGGCGCGGAACCCTGGCGGCATAGGGGCGTGTTCCCAGCCGGGGCGAGCGGCCGAGTAGCGCCGGGCCCTGAGCGCTGGGAGCGTCGGGCGCCTTGGAAACGGACGGAAACTGTGAGGGAGCGGCGGCGGCAGCGGCGGCGGGAGGATGCTGAGCCCCGAGCGGCTGTCGCTGCCGGGGCCCGAGTACCTGGGTGAGGAGCGGGGAGACGCGGCGGGGTAGCGCCCCGACGGGCCTCGTCCCCTGGGGAGGGCTCGGTGGAGCCGGGGGTGACTGCGGCCCGGCCCGGCCTTCCCGAGGACAGCGGCTGAGCGGCCTCGCCCCTCAGGAGTGACTCCGTGTCCGCCTTCTCGGCTGGGGAGGGGGCGGCACCGGGGGGGGGTTACAGCTCGGTGTCGTAGGGCGCTGCTTTCCCCGGGTGCTCCCCTGAGGTGGGAGGGCTGCGGGGCCCTCTTGGGCGCAGGGAGCTCCCCTCCGCTGCCCTTAGATGAAGGCAGCGCCGGCCTGAGGGAGGTGAGCTGCGGTCTCCTCCCCTGTCACATTTGCGATGTGAGTAGTAATAAGCAACGTCCAGCTGCTCCATGGCAGACTGTAACCTTATTTGGCCCATTACCAACCTGTTTTGCTCCCAGGTCTACATAAGCAACCGTATTTTATGCTCATTTCCCGGCATGTGTAAGGACAGCTTTTTTTCTGAAATAAGGTGACGTTGGTAATTTTTCCCACGTAAAATGGAAATCTTTTAACTTACAAAGCAGCCGCTCCCTTGCAGACTACATCCTTTTAAGCTGACTCTAACAGTCTGTGTTACTGCTTGATGTTCCAGGAAACTAAGGAGCGAAGTGATTCGGTGTTAATGTGTCAAATAAAAATAATTAGGATGGAATAATGTCAATATGACTTCATTTAATTCCTGAAGAGGAGATGAATTACAAGTAGTAAGCATTTGGAATGTGTTCAAGACAGTATTTTTGAAGTGAAACTCTTCAGCCATTACTTTCTAGGCCTAAGAGGCTGTTTGGTAATGACTGTTATAAAGGTATACATCATTTACTGTGGCTTTCTTGTACAAGGAAAGGTCGGAAATGGCATGGATTACTTTGTGCTACTTGTTCCACACAATTTTGCTGTCTCTGGACAAAACTAGAGAAACACTGCTGGCTTCCAGTAAATGGAAAACCTGTCTTGCAGGGAGGAGACTAGCAGAGCTTAGTTTGTTCAGCCTAGCAATAGTGTCAATGAGGAGGGATCCAACTGTTCTTTCAAAGCACATCATAGCACTAAAGAGAGATGAGATATTTAAGCAAAGGAGTGATCTAATTCATCTTAGAGTAGAATCTCTTTGTGGTATTGCTGCTAGGCTGCTGTTATGGTACTTGGTGCATACCTGCATAGCTGCAATGCTATTCTGTGTTAAGGAAACTCAAGGCAGAAAGAAGAGTTTGTTTAGGGCTCTGTTTGGGGTGATTCTCAGGAGACTCACTTTGCTGAAGTTCTTATTGCTGATTTCAATTCTGGAGCTAGTTCAGGTATTCGAGAACAGTATTGCAGTGTGCCATGTAGATACACCCTTTGGTTTTGTGCTACTCTATCACACTACATCAGCATTTTCAACCTACGCATTAATAGAGAGACTCATAACTTTTCCAGAGTTGCTCTAGGCTGAAACTTGCAAAATTTCTTTTTTTTAATGAGCCAACTTGGTTTTAGGTTAATTTAATTGTTTTTAATGAAATAGGCACTTAGCTTTTACTTGTGTGAAACTTGTCAGTAAGGATTGAATCACTCAAAACAATCTGGGAAGCAGACAAAAAATTCTTCAAGTGTAAGAATAAACCAGTTTTCTGTTTAACATCTGAAGTTGAGAAATGAGTTCTAAGAGATGTGCAAGATTGTTAGGTGCGAGCAGCTTTATTAGCCTACTTAAAGTGCACCACCTTTTATCTCTGTTCCACATGCTGATCTACCATTCCCTTTTCATTTTGTAAAACCTTCAAAATTTTCTGACATTGAGGTCAGAAAAAGACACACACGTAAGTGTGTCAGGTTGAGCAATAACTTGTATAAGAGCCTGTTCTGTTGATCACATAGTATGTCCTTCTGTTTAGGTTGCAATATCTGTTGTCTATTAGAGGGGCAAAAAGTGTCTGCTACATTACAGTATTGTTATTAGCTGCGAATGTTACCAATAACAATGTTTTTGTCTTCATGAGACTTTGTAACTTATCAAACTGCTCACAGATCCTGCTGAATGAATTGTGTATCAGCAGTAGGAAAGTGGTTAAAAAACAAACAAACAAAACCCCCCAAACCCCAACTCTCCCTGCCCCCTCCCCCCACAATAAACACATCTCCCCACACGTTTTCATAAGATGCTTTTATGTTTTCTACATTGACCTGGTATTCTGAAGTCACCATTCTTTGGATTTGTTCTATTGTGTGCCTCAAAGTCTTGTTAATGTAGTTGTCTGATGTGGGGTTGTAAGCAATTGTGATAAGTTTTGCTTTCTGTAATTTTATTCTAAAGTTGTGTTGCCCCAGGCTGCCACATAAGGTATTCTCTGAGTCTCCCAGATCAGATGACACTGTCTTTCCTGACCTGGAATGGGCAAGCTTCCCCTAACCTCTTTTTCCCCTTTTCCTTTTTCAATATCAAAAACAGGCCAACAAATAAAACGAGTGGCCAAAATAACATTACATGCTACTTGCTGCATTAATCTTTTTTTTTTTTTCTTTCCTTTCCTATTTGAGATGATTCTTTCACATCCAGTTTGGATGCTGAGGGAAATAAAAGCAGTTGTGAATTAAAATAGAAGTGAACAGGGAGAGAATTAAGCATGCACTTAAGATGAAAAATAATTGCAAAGCTTTGGTACAGCAGAGTTCCTGGAGAATAAAAATCAGGGCAACACATCTCATACCACAATGATTGTGGGACAGTAAGTAGAACAGAGATGACTGATACTCAGTGAATAGGAAAGGAGATGAGGTCTGCAGAGTTGGCAGAAAGGCTACAGTGAAGATGTTGTAACAAGCAGGACATTTTAAACAGTATTTTCACTGAATAAACAACATTTAGTGTTTGGGGATAGTGATGAAAATGTGTTTCTCGTTTAATGAATGAGACTAGAACTACAGTAGGCAAAATGAGGCCTATTTGAGATACTTTTCCATGCCTTCCTCATTATGGTTTAATAACTGGTGATTGCTTAGTTATTTATAGCAGGCAGTGGAGCACTTAGTGTATTGTTCTGCTCATGCAGCTGTCTTCTAAAGCTTCAAATTGTATTACCCCCACCCCCACCTTCCCTGTTATGGACAAAAAGCAGTAGATTATTGCAAATTTTTGAACTTTTATTTTTCTCTGGATTCTCCTCCCCTCTACTCCCCAACTCCAGGATGTGCTTTCTTTTCTTCCTTTGCCAATATGAGACATGTAAGAACACAAATACTCTGTTAGGGAAATGCCTTATCAGTAAAGCATGGGGCTATTGAGTGCCAGAAACATGGTTGTGTTTCCTCATCTCTCTCATAAGAGGTCTCAGGCTTCATGATTAGAAAGAACATTCATGGTATTGGTGCTTTTACAAAACTGAGTACCTCCCAACAGAGAACTTCAGTTGTGTGGAGACTTTGCAGGTACCTAGGATTTACTTTTCTTCTGAACAGTCTTAAGAAATACTGATTTGGAAAGTCCAAGTGCACTAGTTTTCTTTAACAGCATAATCAATGTATAGGTTATGTTGTTATCCAGGCATCTCAGCTGATACTGAGTCTCCTCTTCGTCTAGATATTTGATGAGCTTCTGTGAGGCACTCTGGCTGAAAGAGTTTATGGTCTAAAAAGCAGAAGAGAATGCCTTTTTTAAATTTTTTTTTTTAATTTCTTGCTCTGTTGTACACATAGGACAACTATAACGTGGAAGATAAATGAATTCCCCACTGATGCATAGGGGTTTGTTTGCATGTAGAAATGTTAGTTAAGTTTGAATCTTCTTAGACTCAGTCTAGTACTTTCTCCAAAAGATGGAGATTTCATCTCCAAACCTGCTGTTGCATTACAGGACTTCCACCTTAACTTGAAAGGTAACAGGTGAAATCTGATCCTGATCGAGGTAGAGTTCCAGAACTGGAGAGTACATAGTCCTTCTACATTTGAGTATGAATGGGTAGGGGACCATTAGGCTACTTAATGCCTTATAGGAAGCTGGAATGACAGTTACTTCCACAACATTAATAATACACAGCATAAATTCAGTTTTTGGTTTTTTTTTGTTTTTTTTTTTTTTAAAAAAAGATAGCTCAACAATTTTGCATTGGTGAGGTGATGATTTCTAGCAGCTATACGACATCTTGCAGAAGGTGGTCTCCTGGAAGGACTTAGACAATTAAGTTAGTCTGTGTGCAGTCTCAGGAGTGCAAACTGAAAAAGTACAATGTCGTGGTTTGTGACAAATATGCTGATTAATTGTTTGAAACAAATTTTCAGTTATGGTCAAGATTAAATTATAAACTGAAACATTTCTTAAACTTTTTGTTGAAAGTGGTTTTGAAACTGTGAAAGTATGAAATACAGTATAGTTATACTGTGTGGCCTCTTAGCATGTGTTCCTGAGTAACAGCGGATGTCTCGCATCATAGTGTTATCTTTGGTGTGACAAGGTCTACTTGTACTTCATTACATGTTCTGTCCTTCAAAAAAAAAATTTTTTTTGAGGGTTAATGGGAAATTACACTGTGAAGCTGTGCAAAGCTGGAAGGAACTACAGCTGTAGTGATTTAGCTTTTAAGTTGATCGTTTTGTTTACATACTTCTCTTGCTCAGGTCATCCCTTAGCGATATCTGAAGAGATTAAATCCCTAATGAGAATGGGTGAAATCCTTAATGATATCTGAAAGATTAAAAAGACCATCCTGAAAGACCATTAATGCTGGAAAAACTTCCAGAGTTGACATGAATTTGTTCTTGCAGTTTGTATCCTTACTAATTCCCTCTTGCATCATTATTGTTTTGGTAATATTTGTATGAAATTGGTTTTGTGTTACTATAGATGTGACTTTCCTATGTGCATAATACAGTAGTGTCCTTAGTTAAGCTCCAGTTCAGAATAAATTCTGAATTAGTATTTAGCTGTTACTTTATATGCTCTCAGAGATTAAAAAATGGCAGAAGTATTCCAAATACATTAAAGCCTGTTGTGCTCTTGAACTTCTGATAACTGAAATGAATCTTAATATTAATTGCATCAAATAGTGTGTATTTTCAGCATTTCAGTTGAGGAGGAGGCAAATCACTAATAAAAGCTGATCTTATTATCCAGGAATTCCCACCTGATTTTTTCAATATATTCAGTTATGCCAGGAATGAACCAGCCATTAAAAAAAAGCCCTGTTATGTACATACAGTACAAATTGTTTTGGTAGACAGCTCATGTTCCAGAATAAGTCTTCTCTCATGAAGAGTTGAGCAATAATGTGGCTAGCTGATTTGATAATAATTTGATAAATACTTACCTCCACTACAGGGCTCTGTTCTGCTGCTTCTTTAAACAAGGTATGTGATTCGTGTTTTACTATCTGATACCAACTTATTCCAATCATACTCTTTCTTCAGGTTGTTTGGCACACTTTATTTTTCTTTTGCAACATCTGCTGCTATTTTTATTGCATCTATTGGCTGTCCCATGTTTGCTATTCCTTTCAAGTATGACAGGCAGCATCACTTCTTGGTAAGTGTGCTGGTATACTGATCTTCAGTCTTTCTTCTCTTCCTTTAGAAAAGGCAAACCTGTTGGAAAGAGAAGCTTCTTATCAACATAGCATTAGGGAGATGCATCTAAGTTGTAAAACCGGGAAACTAATATGCAAAACCAGTATGGTTAACGTGATTGTGTTGCCAATACATGCTGAAGTAGGTATCATGTAACTGACACAAACAGTACTGTGGCACTTCCAAGGTCTTAATCCTCTCCGTTCCTCAGCACTGCTGATAATAAAAATATTACATATACGCAATTTCATTACTTAAAGGTGACATGTATTTCTTCCTTCCTCCTGAATTTCTGACTTTGAGAATTTCAGTGCATATATTCTGTTTCATGCAGTGGTATTATTTGCATTAAATTCTCCCTCAAGATTTTTCAAGTATCAATACTTGTTCTTACAGTATTTGTAATCAAACTTATGAATTAACAGATTGTTTGTTCTCATAAAAAGATTGAAACAAGTAATTTGATGGCTTATAAAAGGACTACTTTTGCTATTTTAAATACACATGCAAAATGATTTGGTGCAGTTACGGCTAAATGGAATTAGTTGTGATTGTCTAATCTGTTGTCGTGATGTCCATGAACATTGTGGATTGACTGTGGATGTAATCCTCGTTTCTCCTTTTACTTGTAAGATGGAGGAGATTTATATAATTTGGTCTGAATTGCACAGCCACTGTTCAGCCCTGAATTTGGTTCTAAGCTGAAAGTGGATTAATTCCAAAATTCACTTTAAACATTGGGCGTGTGAGTGTGGTGGTATTACCACCAGAGGCCATTCACCTAAGTGCTGCAGTGGCCAGCTTTGGAGGAGCTGTACTGTATATATTGCTACTGATTGAACAGAGGCTCTAACTGTAACCTCGCTGCTAGTGGTTTAGTGATAAGAATTAAGATATTCCGTGCAAAGCTATCTACTTAACATTAGGTCACGGGCTGCCTGAAGACTCCTCTGTGAACTTAATCCGTGAGATCCTTCTGTGAAATCTGCCTGGTAGTTCTTAAATCTGACAAAAAAGAGTAGCACCTACCAAATGAGTGTGGCAGGCACGCTTACTCACTGTTTGGGGTAGTTGCATGGGATTTCAGGAAAGAGTTTGGCAAATACAGGTTGCATTGGAAAGTTTTTTGTACAAGTAGGGAGGAGAACCTTTGTGACGATAAGCCATAAACAAATAAAAGCTGAGGATGATAACCTGTTGTAACACCTCCTGTGTGGAAGCTGCAGTATACAGGAGTTCTATCAGGAAGAAAATGAGTAGAGACAGCAAGCTGTAATAGCACAATTGCGTGAGTATTTGGGCTTTACATTCTGATTTGGACTTGCTGCCTTATTATTGCAAAGTGAGCCTCAAAAGTATGAGCAACATGTATACCAATACACCATATCTCCCTGAATTTTCAAAAACTATTAAAACATATGAATCGTCTCATTTATTTTGCACAGGACCCCACAGATTTATAACTCTGCTTGCATAAACAGTTAATGTTCCAGTATGGTTCCAGTGTTTGTTATGGAAAGTACCATTTGTATAAATAATGGAACTACTATTTTGCTATAACCAGACTCCTGGCACTTTATTTTGCCTTTCTGGCCTGCTAGAACCTGCCTGCATATTAGATTTTATTCTGTGACTTTTCTGTGTAGAGTAGAGTTGGTTGGGTTATAAAACATACTACTTGTACCATTCCATGGAACTGGGCAGCCCGCGAACAGGAAGCCAGAGCTGGAATTTGGTTTGGCAGTGTGAACTGTGCTACCTGGATAATAGCACAGCAGCTGAAGAGCCAAAGAGAGAGACTTCTCAAGGAGATTGCAAGTGCTATTTTATTTCAGTCTCTCTGCTCACCAATTTCTTCCCTCCCCCACACCTCTACCTACGTTCTGGGAAATAGGGAGAGAGGTTCTTTGCCAGGATCCTTAGGCCATGCAACAAAAAGCTTAACAGAAGTACCCTTTTACCAGCAACTGTATTCAACAGTGACCCCTGTCTATATGTGTACATTTTTAAGTGTGACAGAAATGTCTGAAGTTCTGTGTTGAAAGTTAATTTATTCTCCAGGAGCAGACTCGAAGGTATTTGTTATAGAGGTCAGCCACATTGTGCTTTGTAGCACTGTGGGACCATGCCTGTCTATTCCCATAGGCTTTTAGGGGAGAGATTAATGACTCTAAAGAAGCAAAATAACAAAAATATATGTTTCATTGATAGGGCCTATTCTATGAAAGGAGTGTATACTTCCCTCACAAAGTTTTGAGAATGGCTTTGCAGTTGAGCAGAAGTTATTGCAGGCTGAGATAAGTGGAAGCCTGTCTGCTAGTATCATTTTCTGGCTTAATTTGGTACCACTGACAGCTCAAGAGGGGCCTGAAAAGACAGTTTCTGAGTGCAAGATGGGCTGCATGAAGAAGAGGGAGGAAGGATGGGCTGAAATAAAGTTACCCAGTTGCTGTTATCTTGAGCCTGTGACTGAGCTGCACGACTCATTCCTCCCTCAGGGGACACAGGTGCGCAGAGCTATTTTTCTTTAATCACTCACATAAATTAAATTTATTCCTTTGCATTAAAATAATTAAATAAAGCTACGCCCTGTATCTTTTAGTACCAGATAATATCTTTGAACCTTTGGCTCACCATTTTGCTATCAGCTGCAAGGTATTTTCCAGGGTGTGCTTAACCAATTTTACCATTGTCCTGAAAAGTGTTCTAGGCAGAGAAATCCCCTGATAGCAATCAATGTTCATACATACTTTTAATCACTGTATCCACTGGGAATAATCATTTCCGGGCTTCTCTTTAAGTCCACCTGCCTCACACTAAGATGAAAGGGACTTCCATGCTGTGTATCAAGTGGTGCAGGCTTGATGCTTACCAGGATATTAAGCACAAATTAAAATGGTTTGAAGCATATTGATGTGGGTCTGAGGTTGGCCAGTTGCTGGTGAGGGGATGATGCTGCCAAGTCTGGAGCAGATTGGCAAGGAGCAAGAACAGCCCTTGCCTTTCCTATATCCCCTAAGGGTTATCTCCTGCTCCTTTTTAGGACACGACACTACTTGCAAAGGTGCAGTAGCATACGTGTTTAGGATGGAGGTGTGTGCTTTGGGAACAGGGTTTGTGTGCTTTCCAGGTTAGGAATGATTTTCCTGGGTTTGTTGTGACTTGTCTTCTGATTGTTGAACTTGTAGATTTGGAAAGTCTGCTGCTTGGTAGCTGGCGCATCACCCCAGACTTGGCTCTTTGTTGCTCTAACTTGGTTTCTAGCCAAAAACATCAAAGGGGCTCAGTGGCAAATCTGTGTGGCTTCCTCCCTGGCAAATGCTTGGTTTGTACAGAGTCTGCCCCCTGCAGAAGCAGCAAAATGGTTTGTGTCGTCCCAAACTATCTTTACTCAATAGTCTTAAAAGTGAGTGGCATTCTGTGGTTCAGTACTGGCAGATCCACCACTTCTGAAATTTCCTTATGTTTGGTTTAGGCAGCTATTTGAGACTGACTCTTGAGCAATATAAATATCTCTTGGCATTGAGACCTGTTCCCCACCTGCCACTCCAAGAACATTCATTGATGCTTGTATGGAAACAGATGTACTTTTATTTGCACCTTTAGGAAAAAAAAACCTTTACAGAACAACCTTAGAGCTACTTGGCTTTGGTAAGGAGGGAAGGGCAGGGAACACCTAAAGCTCTGCAAAAGCTCCATCAATACAGCATTGACAATCTGCATAGGAAAGATGGCTGTGACTCAGAACAGAGATCAGGAACTTCTCTTGAGTAAGCATTTTCCAGTGAGGCAGTCTCACAACTCCTTCTCCTCTTCCTTCACTTCCAGAATCCCAGGGGATTTTGAAAAAGGGTCAGCACTGTTAATGACTAACTCTGTCTAGCCAGGAAAGAAAGCAGGATTTAGGTCAGGAATTTTACTATCCATATCTGGGGGAATGAAACCTCTACTCTCTAACTGAGGGAGCAAATGCTTGTTGGCTTGTTGTGTAAGACACACAACCAGGCTGGGCTGGCTCTGGGCTTTGCAGGCCCCTTGTATTCTAATTTCTGTCTCTTACTGTCTTTTATTTGCAGCTCAAAGACATGTCCTCACGTACATGGAGGATGCAGTGAGCCAGCTGCTGGAGAACAGAGAAGATATTAGTCAGTATGGCATTGCCAGGTTCTTCACTGAATAGTAAGTACATCAGGATGCTGCCAATAGGGCCAGTCTGAGGGGGGCTTTTGGAAACAGGCAGGGTACATGGAGAATGGGACTGGACACATGCTGATTATGTTGTGAATGCTGGATTTCACTGGGTTAGCCAAGGGCTGCCTGAGCATGTTTCGGAAACGTGCATGGGTTTCGTACAGTTCAGTACCTCTTCTGTTACAAACATTCATGTGAAGCAGTCACTTTGGGGAACAGAGCTTTTAAAAGCATATAGAAAACCAAATTCTGCTTGCCTTAATCAAGGCTGTTAGTATCAAAAGCAGAGACTGCTGCTGGTTTCAGCAGCACTCATTCTTCCTTTCTCTGAATTTGAACTGTTTTGTCTTCTTGTGTGATTGTTGGCCTATTGAATGCTTTAATAGAATGCCTCTTCCTCCCTTATAACCTGCATAAGTCCTTAAATAATGAACATAATAATTAACACAGATAATCTCTTCCTACTACTTTGGAAAGATTTTTTCAGGGGGGGAAAGCTATGTGCTGGTCTTTAGTGTTGTTGATGTTGACTCAGCCGATTGCTGTATGTTTTGCCAACTTGATCATGTATTGCACAATGTCTAAAACTCCAGGCAGCTTCATTAAAGATCTGTTGGTAATGTGTGTACTTGCAGTGGTTATAAGTCTCTGTCTTTTGATGCCCATTTGAAAATCTTGCCTTGCTTGCTTCCTTCCTGTTACCTTTTTCTGAGGCAAATCAATGTGTAGAGTATTTCACAACAGTTTCTGTACTACAGCAGCGGAAGAGGATCTCAAAGCATAGGAATAGCTTGCTTTCTCAGTTGACCACAGTTTCTTTTTTTTTTGTGTGTGGTTTTTTGTTTTGTTTTGTTTTGTTTTTCTGCACATCAGTGTCCATCTGATCTCCAAATGAGGTCTAACTTGCTAGTTCGACTGATTGGACAACTTGCATTATATTTTCTTGCCCTATGTACATTTTCAATTTTTAAACAACTGAGATTCTCACTGGTAAATGAGTAACTAAGGTAAATACTGCAGCAAGTTGGAGGGGAAATTCTTAAAGCTTCCCCCCCCCGCCCCAAGACTAGTGTGATTTTGGCCATCTTGGCAGAGGAGGTAAGATATCAGCCATCTTGCTACATCTGTTTGTATAACAGCTCTTTTAGATAGATGGCACTGTAACAAGAAAATATTGTTTCTTGGTAGTATGTTATCTCTTTTGCTCTCAACAAAGTACTTCCAACTTTCACGTGGCATGAATGATCCGTGTTGCAAAATCTGGAAGACCCATGCAATACAGTATAAAGGCAATTTTACTAGAAGAATCAAACAGCTTACCAAAGCTGTTTAGTTTTACTGTTAACATTTCTCTGTAGCTTAGTAACTAGAAGGAATACTGATTTTAAAAGACCTCGGAAATCTATTTTAGAAGCAACTAATACTTGGTACTACATGGATTTTATAATATTTTTTGTTGTTGTTTATAAAGTAGCTCAAACTCTCAGAATGACTCTGCATTCCCTCTTTGTAGACTACTAAAGTTAAAAAAAATGCATAGTATCAGGAATGAAACTCTTACTACACAAACCAATGAGCAGCATACTTCCATGTTCTGAGCAAGTTGCAGTGGTCGCTGTTAAGTGGGGGTTGCAGAGAATTAATCATTGAGAGTAGGTATTCGGGACAAATGAAGGTACAACCTGTGCACTTGACGTGATTGGGAATCACGATACTCCATCTGATGTAGGTGAGTTTCCACAGAAAGTAATACTGAGATAAGTTAGCTGAACAAATAGTAAACAAGAGCTTAAGAAAGATAAAGAGCATGACTACAATGACCTCCACCCACCAACAGGATTTCTTTACCAGAGTTGAAGGCAAGGTGGCTCTGAAATACCCAGCTGAATTCGTTATTCAGGCATCTCTCCAGATCGGATTTGGTTTGCACCTACTTTGAAGCTGACACCTCAGGGCCTTTTCTAAACTTCTGATCATATATACTTAAAAAATTAAATGGTGAGCAAGAGGTCTTCCATGCTTTCTGAAACTGCTCACATTGCTTCTCTATAGTATTTCTTCTTCATGACATGATAACCATCTTATTTTCATTTCCTATCCCTCTTCTACCTTTGAAAGAGTAAATAGTAATTCAAGGTTGTTATAACAAACAAAACTGTCACCATAGAGCACAACCCTCTGATTGACTTAGGTGCTGAAGATCGTGTTTTTCCCATTTATTTTTCAAAGAAAGATGTGAATTTCTATAATGCCTTTTTGTTCACACTGAGTGTTCTGTGGAGCTTCTGATTTCTTGAAAGACAGGAAAAGACTGCATGTTTGTTTCTTCTGTAAGTAATATAGAACTAGTCATTCTTTTTCTTTTTTTCTTTTTGCTTTTTTTTTTTTTAGTATGTCTGGAGTTTAGCAGATCAAACTGTGTTCCTGTACCAAAGCACAAACAGGCTTAGTGATTTTGAGAGCTGTGAAACTCTTAAGATTTGAAATGTGGGATTCTTTAAATAAAGTGGAGAGTAAATGATCAGCAATATGGGTGTAGGTAGACTCAGAATACAAAGTTTCCTATTACAAAAGGCTCACAGGGCTTAGTGGTGAACCCTCACTGCCCAATAGATTTCTGTTCATCCATGCAACTTGTCAACATTTGTTCAGGCTGTGCTTTGAAGGCTACCCTGCTCTGCCAAGCAGATAAGCTTGATCTTGATTTTTATCTTTAATCTCAGTATCTTCAAACTCAAAGATAACTTGTGAGATTCCAGAAGGTTTGTGTACATTCTCCCAGTGTTTTCCTTGTTCTAGGTTATTCTAAGTGAGAGGATTGTCATGTGCATATTTTGAAGTATGCTGCAGTGATTTGAGATGAAGGGACTTGATATTAAGCCGTCCAGTTTTTAACATTTTGCTTTCTCTATTTATGCTCACTTAAAATTAGAGACCAAGCCCAGGGTTTAGAAAGCTAGCAGTAAGGCCCAAGAAAGTGACTTTTTTCTTTTTTTTTCCCCCCCTTTTTTTTTTTAAATGTGTATGGGATAAAGTAATGAGTTCTGTAACTTTTCGGAGGTAATGAAGTTAGTGTGTCAAGAATGGGTGTTAGATATTCTCCAAACTCTTCTCAGAGGGCACACTTTTCAATAGAGTGGTGTTCCATGGACCTTTCTTGCTGGATTCACCACTCGAGCAATCATGGACTCTGCATCATGCATTGCAATGCCCCACCTCACCATGAGTCACTTCAAATGTTTGTGCTAGTTACAACAACTATTTTTATGGGTAGTTAAGAAAATTTTGTTGGGGTTTAGCTTACCTGAGTGAAATTTCATAGCTGAAAACTATGTGGTCATGTAGCTCTGTATGGATCAAGCAGTAAGTGTTTTGCAGGCAATGAGTGTTTCTAGTTGTTTCTAGGCAATGAAATTGGCTAGGTATTCTACTGCTACCCACAGCCTAGCACCAGGATTGCTGATTGCAGAGGGCTGACCTTCATCTCTATGTTTCTCCTTGCAGAATATTTTTAGTCTTCAAGGATATTTTTTCTCCTACTTTATTCCATTGTTCATTTGTCCCAATCATGTGGACATCTGCTTTCAATTTTGGGAGTACCTTGAGGCTTCCCTCACCTGACTTGCCCCTGACTCTTACAGGAATAGAGATCAATCACCCTTCTGCCAATTAATCCACATCTTTTAGCTAAACAAATAAAATGCCTCTCTTAAGACTAGTCTTGATTTTATAGATATGCTGAAATGCTACTGGTATTTGTTCATTACAAACCCAAGAAATCTCTGCACTGGTTTTGAATCTGCATGAAATGCAGACTTTTGAAAGCCCTCTGTGTAATTACACACTAATGCTGCTTTACTTCTTCCAGGCTAACTTCTGTGCCAACATATCTTAAAGGGACATGATCTTCCTATACATTATTTATCATCCTGTTTTCTTGATCTTTCCTGTACCGAAGAAAATCAGGGCCCCCATGCTAATGCATTTGATCACGGAGAGGGAATGTGCATAGCATCCCACTTCGTATTTTCTGGGATCTTAAAGGAGTCTGTGTGGCTTTTTTTCACTTCAGCTGGAAGAAGCAGCTACAAAAATTTTTGACCAAGAGACTTCCTACTAGTAATTTTTGCTTTTCTTCTGGGCTAACCCTTTGCTTGAAACTTTCTCTTCTGGTTTGCAGGTAGATGTGCTACTCTGTTCAAGACTCTTTGGAAAGCTCAGAAGTATTGATCAGCAATAACTTACCTTGGGCAGGAGACTCTTCTTCCTATCACTTTTATAGTATATTTGATAAACAAAACACAAGTGAACTAGAGACACAGGAAAAGGCATTTTTCTGTCTATGTTCTTCTCCCAAAACACTTCTTGTTTCTTTTGTGTCTGGTGAAATGTCTTCCTGATCACCTGCCAGCTGGAGCATGATTGAGAAAGACATCTTGCTTTTAGCTTGCAGATGGAGCACTACTACTTTGGGCTCTGCAAACTGATGTCTGAGATCCCCTTTTTCTGTGAAGAATGTTTCTGCTGGCTCTAACTTGAAGTGCCCCTGCTGGATCTTGTGTGACAGTTTGATAATATTTATCTGAGAAGGTGTCTGTGATGTGTGTGTTTGGCGGGGGGGGGGGGTCGGGGGTCAGATACTGCTTTTAGATCTGTTGTGTGCCTGGCAATTTGAAATACCAGGTCTGTGCTGTGTAGAGCCCTGTTCTACACAAAAGAATATTTGCTTTGTTCAGGGTAGCAGGACTGTCAGTGCTATATAGTTTGAGATCCTCGGATAGGAAGATGTTATCATAGTGAGACGTATCAACTTCTAGCAATGAAAGTACCTTATTTTCTCTTGTTGTCTGGATTGGCTGGAACAATTTGTTCAACTCATTCCTTAGGGACAAATATGATACTGCTCTCTTGACTTTCTCTGGCAATAGCAGTGACACAGGCTTTGGTATCAGAAAAACTTTTGGCTTGTTCAGTCCTGTACTGCTATACAACATTACCTAAATAAATCTGTAGAGTAAACAATGTCCTCCTCTTTAAAATAGTCTCAGTACCCTTTGCGGGGGAGGGCAGGGGGGAAGCGCCAGAAACAGGACAGATGGGATGCCCATGAGAAATAAGCCACTCGCTGAAGACAACCTTAATTGGCAACGGGAAACAAGATGAATTATCTGCTTATAAAGTGGAGAGATTCTCAGAGCTAGCTTAAAGCCATCAATTTTTAGTTTTTTGGGGTTTTTTTGCATCTCTGTGTTTGTAGGCCTTATCATCGTCATCAACTTGCTGTCATCTGCTCTGCATCTTTCCCCTTTTCACAGTAACTTTTTCTGTCTTGTTCGCAAGGATAGTGTAAGCTCTTCAAGACAGAAGTGATATTGTACTGCATGTACTTTACAACATCTAGCATTGTAGAACGTTGCATCCGTGCTTTGTGCAATTGTAGTATAAAGAGCAAAAATAGTAGTGAGAAGGTCCTTAGGGCTTTGACAGGTTGTGCCAGATTCCCTGAGAGATGGAGCCATTCATTAGAATTTCTCAGTAAAACTGTTTGGGGGAGGGGCATTGGTATTCGGGGTTTTTTGTGTTAATTCTGTGTGTTCTGAACAAATCAGTAGCCTTTGGGAGGTAACAATACTTTCAGGTTCTTGCATAAAATGCTGATATTCTCTCTGATATAATCTTATGAGTGATTGCAAAAATAATATTTCCTGTGTTCCTCCAATACTCTCAGGATTCCTACATGTCTTCTGCTCTGGAGAGAAAAAGACAAAATTATCACACTCAATGCAACACTGCACTGAGCCATGCAATTGGTACGAAGATGCTGCTGTCAATGACCTAGCTGTGAAGCAGCCCTTTGGGCTGAAAATCTCAGCTGGTATAATGTGCTTGATGGTTCCCGACAGGCTCTCACTTGGGATTCCTTGATCCCTAGGGCACTGCCTAAGAGTGCTGTCTGCCTGTCTTCTGCTCTTCAGTTATCGGTGGAAAGAGAATGAATATATGCACTCAGACACAGCACTTGTGCCAGAAGCTCTGAGGAATAGATTTTGCAGCTAATGTGAATGAGTTGCTATGAGAGAGACGTTTTCAAACTCTCTCTGCACAGAGTACATGGATTTGCAGGACTGGATTTGTTGACAAATCTTTCTGGGGAACCTCTATTAGTTGCATGTTTCTCCACTTAGAGTGGTGCTAATGGACACAAAGCCTTTCTGTTAAAGTCTGTTTGTTGCCTTCCAGTCTTACCTCTACAGAGAAGATTTGTCACAATGGCAGTCTATTCCTTGTAATCTAAGTTTCTCCAACCCATATTAGAAATTGGATTTCAATACCCCTAGTCTACTGTGCATGCGGTATGCATTTTGTATGAGACCTATGGAAGATTTGGGTGTTGTGGATAACTTGGTTTATATGTGATTAAAGTTATATATATATTTTGTCCAGAACCTCTAGATCTGCCACCTGAAGGGTGGTGTTTTTATTACAGAATTGCTTGACAGCAGAAACAGCATTGGTATCTTCATGTGACAGGCAGGATCTATGAATTCCTGGTTTTCCCAGAGTTGTTTCTTTGTAACAAACATTGCAACAAGTCCTAGCCTGACAAATATGCTGATTGGGATGACTGCTGTTGAGTAAACAGCTGGAAAAAATGCATATATTAATGGGAATAACACACTGATTCCCACTGTAGTTTGTGTGCTGCCAATACACTAGAAAATGTAGTGTTTTATTCCCACATACTCAAGAATCTTACAGGTGAGTGGTTACTCAGATGAGTCCAAACCCTGGCAAAGAAATATGGGGGTGGGGGGGGAAGGTAAAGAAGCTGTTTGGTAAGCAGGACAATCTCGGAAGGCTTGTAGCCAAAGGAGTAACATAGAATTGAACATGAAAGACAATGTTTACCATTGATGGTGCATGTGATAATACACTCCGCTCAGGAAATTTATAATACTGTTTTGGTGACAGAAAAATCTAGGGAACTTGCCATAGCATATGAATGTTAGCACTTGATATCAGCATCTCGTGAGCACAGGGTAGTTAGTTATCTGTAGATAACCCTTCACTTATGCACTGATTTGAGCTGCACTCTGCTCTTGCTATTTGAATAGAGGCAATCATAGCTTTTATATGCAGTGTGGTCAGATTATGATGCTTCTAGTATGTATTCACTGGTGTAGCAGTGCAGTCTTTGCCCACTTTCCTACTCCTTTACATCATGGAAATTACATATTTATTTGTGGTCTTTGTCAGAATAGTTGCAGCAGAAGTGGACTGGCTACCTTATGGAGACCTTATGTAGTCGGGTATGTTTGTATTTCTTACAACCTTGAATGTTGAAATGCAATGCATTTGCCATCAAGTTGAGCTTCCTAATGATGGTTAAAGCTAATTGCATATAGGCAGTATTGATAGCTAATAAAACTGAAAAACAGATGTTAGAAATGTTCCAAAAGCCAAAGTCCAGAAACCTGGCAAATGGTACAAGCTTTAGGACTATATGTATCTGACAACTGTGTTTGTGTTTTCTCTCTGGGCTGGAGTTGAATGTACTACCCTCTGTCTAGTCTTAACTCATAACTCTAGCATAATTCTGTTTATGCTTCCAATTTTTTTATTGCTTTTCATCATAGTTGTTAATGTTACTTGTACAAATTTGGAGATGTATACATGATCCCCGCTGGGAGTTAAAATCGGACTTTTGTGACACACTCAAATGTGTAAATTTATTCTTGAAACAAGTCTGGATAATTTAGGGAGAGAGCGAAAAGGACAAAATCCTAAGGTTTGCTGAAAATTGATCTCTGATCTCGATCAGAAGGCAATAGAGAAGTAATTTTTCTTGGTTATGTGCATTTATGATACTGTTTCCCTACTCCTCAGTCCATCCCACCACTGTCTGCATTTGGCAGTACAACAAAATGATAGGCAAGTCATTGCTGTTCCTAAGAAAATCTTTATGGAGCCTCCTATACATGTGCTCTTTGTGGTTATTTTGCCATAACTCATTTCATCAGTTGGGTATTTCATAGTGCTCATCAGGTCCTTTTTGGGATGCTACAGGGTGTTTTGTTTAATTTTATTTTCTCCATCAGTCTACTTGTTTTTAATATCTGTGGTATTAGGTAGTTCCTGCCTTATTCCTGTGCTTGCATTTCTGATCACAAATCTCTGCTCTGTTTTAGTTTGTATTCTTGCAGAAGTGAAAGGGCCCTTTAAGTCAGAATTGGTGAACTGTGGCAATCTTATATTGTCCGTCTTCCACTGAGGAGAGGTCTGTAGTAGAGCTCACCGTGATGCAAAATAGATATTCAGTGCTGAGATCAGTTTGACAAGCACCTTTCTCCATAATTCTGGAAAACTGCTCAGCTGTGCTTGCTGTTGGAATTCACTCTGTTGGAATATATAGGAAAAAATGAGAAAGATAAATAGTGACATATTCACAACAGATGTAGTGGGACTATTTACAGTCTTTTGCATACAATCTCCAACATGTATATAAAGCAGTAATCTCTTTTCATGCTTGGTCACATGCTGTAAGGATTGGATTTCCTGCAGCTTCTGTAAATGTTTTGAAGAAAACTGGTTTAGTAATGTGAAATTGGCACCTGGAATTCAGTAGAAATGCACTAGGGAATAGCAGCTTTGGAAAAACATAATTATGTAGGAAGTTTGGTACACATTTGTGTGTTTTCCCTTATTATATGTGGGGGGTTTTACTTTTAAGAATTAAAAGGCATAGTTTTATCATTTTTCTTCAGGAATTTTTTTTTTTTTTGGAACATACTGTTTCCTCCAATAAAATTTTTGATGTCTCAAGCTGTAAGAGAACCGCTATTGAATACATGATAGCTTCATCAATAACTATACCTTTCTCTGTATTACTAACTCATATGGTTTAGTTCTGGTTTTAATGAAGCATTTTGGTGTGAGTCTAGGCTACTATATGTATATAGGAGATCAGTTTCAGAGGAGTTCTTGGCTTCCATCTAGCTAAGCTTATAAGACTTTGTATTAAATTGGAGTAAAGTAGTGTAAGTTTGAGGAACACTTTATTTTTTCCCTGAAAGATCTTTAAGAAAAGATGGATCAGAATTTGAGGTTGGGTGGGTTTTTTTGGTTTTGTGGTGTTGGAAGGACTTTTGTATTCATTCTTAAGCTGTAAAATGTTGTGGTATCACAGAAAATCTTGAGGAGCATTTCTGATTGTCTTGCTAAGAATATGTGTGTTCCAATGTGGACAAGGTCAACAAATGTAAAATTTCTCCTAAATTGGATATGCCAAGCTGTAAAACTCAACAAATGCCTGTAACAATGGGAAGTGATAAGATCCCATAATAGGATTCCTTATCCTTTACAGGATAAAATCCCTTAACTGTCTCTGAATGCCCGTGAATAGCAAACTGCTGAAAGTCTTGTAGCTTGCCTGAAAAATCTATTTTAAAAATATAGTTTATCTTCCTTTTCTTAAAAAAAAAAGAAAAAAAAAAGAAAAAAAAAAGACGAAAAAGTCTAGTTTCTAGAAATCTGGATGTCTTCAGAGAACCTGAGACTTTTTATGCTGTGTAGTGTTGAAACTACACAGATTCCAGAACACATTAGCTTTAGAGACTTGCAGTAACCTCATGTCCTGCAAAACTAATCCTATTGTGTATCTTCAAATGAATTGGACAAACTGTAGCTGGTCAACACTGTAGCCAAGCAGCTGTGGTGAGCACAAAGTGGTTTAGCTAAGCAATCTTGAGATGCAGAGTTAGCATTAATGTCAAATGATGAAGCTTCATCTATATTAAGAAATTTTGGCAAGGTTCATTTGTTGCCATGATGGAAATATTGGACGCTGCTCAGTCTTTGAGGTGCTATAGTTCTTGCCAAGGCAACTGAATAGGTGAGAAAGTATTAGTTGTAAATTTTTTTCTTTTTCTGAAATTCTCCAGTCTAACCAAGACTGAAAAGAGCAAATATGGGGGCTGCATGCATGGCACCAGTATTGAATCTCTTTGGAACAGTCATTAAGTTATATTTCAGTAGTTTCTGCATCATCACAGTCATAATGTGATTGTGCTGTTACCTGTTAAAATAATTAAAAGTCTAATTTATAAAACATGGAACTGTCTTACAATAAGAGATACACGAGACTATGTGCAGAATGGAGCAAGCAGGCCCTTACTCATGCTTATACTTTGGCCTCAACTTTCTGAGAAGCCAGTTTGCCTTCACTTGGCATTATGCTTTGATCTCAGCAGTACAAGATGGGTGCAGTTATTCAATAATTTTCAAATTCATACTCTTCCTTCAGTGGACATTGACATTTTGGTATCAAAATCCATCTCCAGCCGATGTCAATTCCATAGCTACTTCCAGAACTGTTGTCAGACTAGAGGAAATCTGAAAACTACCTTGTGTTGCTTGTATTTTTAATAGTTTCTCTTCTTTGTGCCATCTTCTCGCCCTTGCCACAGGTTCATTGCATGGTTTCTATAGTATCTTGTAGCTGGTGAATGAATTTCACAGGGTGATAGGGAGGGCAGAAATACATCTGCTGGTTAATAAAGGAAGCCAAAGAATGGAGATCACGGCTTTATGACAGTAAAGCTTGTTGAGGACTTCTCCCATACCCTCAGCATATAGAAGGTTATAAAGCAGTTCAATAAGGAATTTTCTTCTTGCCCCAAAATGTCTAGTCGGACCAGTTTGAACAAATACTAAATACGTTAGCTGGAGAGTTAGCAGTTTTCTTTGTGTAGTTATAATTCTGGTATTTTTTGTTATTTATTTATTTGTTTTAGGTTTTGTGGGGGGAAAGGGCAAGGGTTTTTGAGGGAAGCTGGGTAGCAACTTGCAATATCTCCATAAAACTAGTTATAATGGTATTCATGCAGCTGTCTCTGTGGTGCACAACTTGCTGTTTTCTACTGTAAAAACTAAATCTCTGTTTATACCAGTAAGACCTTTTCAGACTCACTGAAACACCATGTGGTCTGAAATAGCACCTGATCAGACTGAAAGAGCTAGTCCTGCGTGATTGATGCTTATCTCTGAAGGCTTCTTTACTTTTCCCTTAAGCACCTTGGAGGGCTTCTGCAGGGCTATTTACCGTCTTCCATTGTATGCCCTTTCCCATCTTCCTGAATACTAGGTTTCCCAGCTCATAACTCTTAAGAAGAAGCTTTATTTCAGAGTAGAAAGGGGCCCCAATATGTGGCCTATTATATCCATATCAGCTTGCTTACCCTTTTCAAATGGCTATTGTGTTTTAATAGGGTCCTGCCTGGCAGGGGGAGTCTTTAATTCCTACTACATAAGAATGGCCAGCTTGAGTTACAGCAAACTGCAGGATGCTGCTCTGATCAAAAGGCCTCTGTTTTTAGAGATCTCCCCCCTTCCCATTTGCTTTTTTTTTTTTTTAAATCCTGGGCTAATAATTCAACACAGTAAGGTCATTTTAGCTTTTGATTTGAAAGCTTCAAGGTGTTAAATTACTGACTTAGTATAGGAAAAATTAAGGGAGGGGGACTCTAAAAAAGATAAAGGGATTCTGGGTAATAAAGAGCAAGCACAGCAACTCCTTTAATCCTTTCCTTCTCCAGAATCTGTAGACTGGTCTCAGAGGGTTTGATTTGCTACAAAGCAACATAAGAAAGCTTGTTCGCTGCCTGCTCTGAGCTGTGTCACAGGTGGTGTGGTTCATTTCCTTTCAAAGAGTACTTGGGATAATCTCTGTACCACCTGTATTAATGCTGCCACGAATACAGATATTCCTGAGCCTATACCAAGAAGCCTGAAAACAAATCATTAAAATTTGTGTCACTCCCTTCCCTGTTTCCACATCCTTCAGCTGAAATAAACTTGAGTGGGTGAGACAGAAAGGATCTCAAAAAATCCAGTCTGTTTGCAGTGTTACATCACCCAGTCTCACCAAATGTTGAGAGTGTTAATGATTTCCTATCTGCCTGGCTGTTAAAAAAGGATTTTTCCTTAAAGCCAGTCATCAGGAATAACTTTCAGCATCTGTTTCGTCTTAACACTGCTAACACATTTCAGAGGAAGTGCCTAAAAAGCACTGCTAGTTTCATTAGAGGAAGATGGTGATTTCCTTGAGGCTGATTTCATTGTCCCAAATTTTAGTATCTGTGGAATTTTAAACAGCACTTGATAGAACAGCTTTGAATTGAGAAATGCTAATGCTCCTATGCTACCTTCCAAGAGGGATAGCTAAAGAAACAATCCCATGATCAATCTGAATATTGCAAGTAGTGTAGTTCACTTAAACCAATAGGTGACGAACAGAATGATCTTAAATTAAAGTATGCTTGTGGAGCAGTAATGTATTCATCACAGCAGTGAAACTGGGATTTTTTTTCCCAATGGTGCCTACAGTTTTAAATGTTTGCTCTCTGGGATCTTCCAGGGAAGGTAAACCTCACTTCCTGATTTCAGAGCGTAGCCTTGGGGTAAGTGTGATTGGTCACTTGGGGACGCTTTTTGTGTGGATGAGTTATTTAACAACAGAAATTGCCTGGGTTTTAAAGCCTTTTGAATGTCAGTATTTTCTGTTGCTAGAGCTAGTTCTTTGTTACCCATTGTACCATAGTCTCTAATCCTAATACTCCTGATTATCCCTACTTACTGTGCTTTGGTTCACACCATGAAGCAGTCTTGGAGCTCGTGACCTGGGTTCCTTTCAGATGGAACTAAACTGGAAGATGTGTTCCAACTGCAAATGAGCATTCAGCCCATGGGACCAGACTAGAGCTAGTCCAGAGCGTGTTTCAAGAAAAAATGAACCCTGAGATACCCATGTTGACATCAGGTCCTCTGCACTGTTTCTCTCTACAGATGTTTCAGTCAGTCTAGACATAGCCTCCGATGGCAACTTGCGTTTGAGACTACTTTATTTTTGTTGAAGACACTCAAGTCTGTTTTAATGACTTAGACACCTATGTAACTGTGAAGAAAAGTAGTGCATGTGTGGGAAATTGTTCACGCTGCAGAAGCAGCATAAGCCTTCAATGTGATTTTCTTCCTTCATCATGCTCTCAATGGAAAATGCAAGCA
Source organism: Buteo buteo (assembly GCF_964188355.1). Taxonomy (NCBI): domain Eukaryota; kingdom Metazoa; phylum Chordata; class Aves; order Accipitriformes; family Accipitridae; genus Buteo; species Buteo buteo. Next base: position 44,343,959 of record NC_134176.1, read on the forward strand.
GTAATGCTGTAAGTTAAGGAATAATGGTCCTTGTTCCTTGTTTTCCATTTACTAGAGGAGGGATCCTGTGAACTCATTCAGCTCTTTGCATGGTAACCAAAGGTGGCACCTGCTGGGGGGACAGCAGGGTCCTGGCAAGCTCTTCTGTCCTTCTTGGGGACTTGGGGCGCTCTCTGCATTGTCCATATTTGGCTTTGCCTGAGGGAGAGGCTAACTAGTGTAGTGGGTTTCAATTGGGATGTTACCATAGCATCCTGGGACTTTTACAATCTATTTAGAAGTCCAAAGGTTTGAAAAGAGTGCTTGAAAGTTTCTGAACTCTGGCAAGTTGCCGAAATGTAATTACACAAAAGACAAAGCCTTACTGAAAGCAGCTCTGTTCAGAGAAGCAGCACCTGAGTGCTAGAGTTCCCAGCATAGCCATTTCTGAGAGTTGGGGCTGTTTTATCGCAGTCTCCTCCCAGAACTTTTTTTTTCTTCCTCTCAGGTGCACGTGCCATCCAACAAGCATAGACTGGGGGTGCTGCAAGATGCAGCTTTCTCAGCAGTGGTGTTGGAAGAGACTCTGTTCTGTGGTTTAGCTGCTCTGGGACATGTAAAGAAAAGGAGTGAAAAAGTAAGCATCTTGAAGTTCCTACTGCAAAAGTTTCTTTAGATCTTCCCATCGAGCAAGAACCTTGCTTTATTTTTCTCATCTTTCTTCAGAATATTCTCACAAGTGAATGGGAAAAGCTGTTTTGTTAACAGAGTATCCAGTTGCGTAACAGTTCTTGCATGAAATATGAGTGTTTGCAGTGAACTGGTGTTAACTAATGAACATTCACTTCAATTTCTAGTCTCAGTTTCAGCAAGACAAATAAAATCATGTCATTAATAACTTCTGTTAATGTTCTAATTTGCCTGCTCTACTTACTGGTAATGTAGAGGGCCTGGGCAACCATTAGGTTTGCAGTAGGAGGCTTGGACACTTGCAGAGTTGTTGAAAGCTTTCTTTTTGAAGGAATCTCTTGCAGATGGCTGCACTAAATGCCTAAAGAGGGAAGAAGTTAACCAGAAGAGTGAAGAATCATTTTCCCTGCTTCTGGGTTCACAAACCCATTTCTAAATGATTGACGACAAAGTAATACCTTGCTGAGATAGACTTGTGAACAAACTTTCTCCTGCAAATGTGCTGATAAGCTCTGGCCGCCTAACTTTGCTAAGGGTATGAGTTGCTCAGTGAGAGGAGGGCAGATAAAGGGAAGACTGAGCAATGCTGAGGGAAGAATCTCAGCAGCTGGTGAACTTGCTGAGAATGTTTGAGCTAAGTTTGTTGCTTTGCTGTTGGTATCTTGCTTACTTAAGTCATTCCTCTGAGTCTGCAGCCTGTTCCATTTTTGTGTTCAAAAGAAACTGGAAAAGACATCTGTTTGCATGTACGTAAAAATCATAGGTGAGGTGTTGGTCATACCCCCTGCATGCTGTTGGAATACCTGCAACAGCTTTGGGTTATCACCACTTCTTTTTCTTCCAGAAGGGTTTACCTGCAAGCTGTTACTACTTGCCACTTTAACAGTAACTTCGCCTCTGAGCAACTGTTAAGGAAAAGGTGGCCAAGTTATTTTCGTACTGCCCATCTACCCATGATAAAGGAATTTCAAAATACATAGTTTGTTCAAAATGTATAGTGTTCCTGTCTCTTGTAGTGACCTTAACCCTGCCTGAGAATAGATCTGTTGATTTGTCATGGGGCTGCTTGCTGGATAGCTCCATCATGGGCTGGCTCCTTTGAGCTGAACTTTTACAACTTACAAAAAGGAATTTATAAAGTAGGGTCTCTGAAATGCAGCATATTAACTGGGATAAAACTCCCAGGCTTGCAGACTTGAGCTTTTGGGGAAAAATCCTTCCATTGTATAGTTAAAATCTGATTGCAAGAAATGAGGAATGAAAGAAACATCGTACCTCTTTTACTCAACTAGCTGGCGGCACTTGGCTGTCAGCACATCCAGGTGTGCTGATGTTCCAACATATCCACCCACTCTTTTAACTGAGTAAGCAACAACAAATGATATCATACCCTTCTGCCTGCTAGGTTTAGAGAGCCATCCCATACTGAAAATGCAAGTGACTCAAGTTTTCACTTATTAGAACTAAGGAGTAATATGGTAGGGCTGTCTGCTGTGAATTAATAGTATGTTAGCTTCATATCTGGACCTTTCTATGACAGTTGTGCCAGGATCTGCTTGCAGATGTTGCATGTGCTGTAGTTCCGAGCAACATAATTTGGTGCATTTAATTGTACCATTGTGCCTTCATCTTCTTTCCCTTCCTAAATGTCTCCCTTACTTGTGTCTTTGTTCTGAAAGCTGCCTTCTCATATTACACCAAGTTTCTTCTTTTTAATTTGTATCCTGCTTTTCTCCATCAGCCTGTCAAATAATTAGCAAAACAATGCAAATCAGAAACGAAAAAAGTCTTACAGGCTGTGGTGTAGGATGAGAAGATCTGAAATCCCATTTCCAGCTTTGTCGCAGGCATCTTGTGGGACTTTATGCAAGTTACTTTTCCTTACTCTGAACTGGTTCACTCTAAGGCAGTGAGCTACAGTACTTTGTAATGTCTTTACTTACAATGATAATCATGGGAGCCCTTTCCTGTAATTCTGGCATATTTTGATCAGGCACATGATTTATTTATTTACTTTAATCTCTTGGGACAATGGCTTTGCTTTCCTCTGGTTTGTATAGCACTAGTGCATGAATAAGGGTTCATAAATACGAAATAATATATTTGTCCATGATATTTACAGAAAGAGTATTCCTAAGTCCAGGATTCAAGAGTCACGAGTGTTTCTTAATCAAAAGGTGATTGTACTTATTTTATTTGAGTTGCATTTCCTTCTGGGTAGGAGGGCTAGAAACAGTGCTCTGCACGTAGCTTTCAACAGCTGACAGAAAATTCAATTTACTCACATGTCCTTGAGAACCAGGACACTAAAAAAAAGAAATTGTGATTCTTTTCTGAAAAATTGAATTGGCTTCTCTCCACGCACCCCCCAGTTGTTACATGACTTTTTAATTTTGCTCAACTCTGGTATAATTCTCTTTCAAATGTGAGACCCTTTTCTATACTATGAAGGATAAAGTGATTTAAACTATTTATGTTTAAAGAGATGTTTTAGAATTGCAGACTGAGAGGGTTCACACTGACCACTGGATTTTGTCTGTTGTGGAGATGCTACCTATGGAGAGGTTCTGCTGTGATGAAAGTAAACTTGTATCTTTTCATTAATTCTCTCCTATGTGGGAGAGTTAAGCTGCTGTCCCAAGTGAATGTTTTTAATGATCTCTCTGGAGTGTTTGAAAGCTTTGTCCCACTTGCACGATGCAGAGTGAAATGCATAAAATCTATCTTTGAGGCAACCCTGTCATTATACTTTTTGGTATAGAATGTTTGTCTTTTGCATTTCTATTGTTCTTGCATGTTGAGCTTTACCATGCGAAAAGGAGAGCTTCTTGTGCTTCAGAGAAACCTTTTTAAGACAAATGTTTACTATAGTAAGTTAGCCTAAAGTGCTTAAAACTCAAATATGAGAAATTTGTGCTAATATACAAGAATGTGAATATCAAATTGACTATTGATCATAATGAGCAGCTACTCTTTTCAAAATGCACTAGTGCAAAGTGATGTTTAGTGAAGCGTCAATCTGCTTTTCATGACAACTGAAGTAGATCTTATACATCCAATACAGTCAAGTTTCAGTAAGCTAGAAATGAAATCCTGAGGCTTCTGTTAAAGAGGTTTTTTTGGTGTTTTTTGGGGGTGGGTTTTTTTTTGTGTGTGTGTGTGTGGCTTCATGGAAAACTGTGATAAGAATAGCAGTGAAATTCAAATGGTACTAAAGGAAAGGGCATCTTCTGGTCAGATAAACAACAATTACTCTTGGCCAGCCATTTTCCAATGGATTGGTTTCAAATAAGTGGCTCTTGGACACCCCTTGCTGGGATTCTTTAGAATGAATTTTACTTTCACAAACCTCTAATTCCTATAATTAAGTTCCAGTGTGTGGTTTTTGCAAATAGCCTTCTCTCTAGAGAACAGATGGGTATAAACTTTGGAGATTTGGTTTCACAAAATGTAACTGGCAGTGGTTTTCTTGCTATTGTTCCAGCTGGCCCCAGAACACTCACACTGGTTCAGCTTTCTAACGTTCTCTTGTCTTGACTTTATCTCCACAGTTTTAACAGCGTGCGTCAAGGAACACACATCTTGTTCCGTGAGTTCAGCTTTGTTCAAGCTACCCCTCACAATAGGGCATCTTTTCTTCGGACCTTCTGGAGGTGTTTCCGAACAGTTGGGAAAAATGGAGGCAAGTATTCCAGCATCTGCTGGTGCTCTGCTACCTTGACATTAAAATCATTAGCTAGGCTATTAACGCAGTACAAATACCGACACTTCGCACTATGTTGTAATGTTCTAACATTGTTAATAGGGAGACACCGTCACAGCTGCCTGTGGAATAGTTAAAAAATGCTTGCAGCATGAAGTGTAGCATAGGAGCACCTTGTTGCCAGTGCTGCTTCCATTACAGAACAGCATGTCAAGCAACAGTACATCAGAGGGAGGACATTTGTAGGCCTGTGCATGGGAATGGATGGCGGGGGGGGAAGTGCTGGGGTGTGGTGGCTGGGAGCTGGGAGCAGGGTAGTGGACCCAGAGATGGTTAGAATATAGGATATGGAGCACGAGGGAGGTAGGTGCTGAGATTATTAGGCAGTTGGGGTACTGAGTGCTTTGACTAGGAGCCCTGCAGGAGGTAGAGTATATAGTGGTGTTGGGCTGTAGGGTGGCGAATGCTGCTGCCTGAGCTAGTCCTGGCACATCTCCTAGATGATTTTGCAGGATCCTGATGGCTGTGGAAGGGGGACCACTGACAACTGTGTGACCTCTTCCCCAACCCTACCCACAAGGAAAAAGCTCCAATGCCAAAATAACTATTCAGCACTGTACTATCTTGTCTAGCTATTCTTGTACTGCACTCGGTATATTAGGTATTACAGAACTGGCAAGAGTTCAAAATAAACTCATGTAACTACATGCAACTAAAATTACATTTTGTTTTAGTTTTTGATTCAGTATTTTAAGCAAATACACTGAATATTGCTGTACAAATATGAATTTTGGTGGGTTTTTTTACTATGAGCCTCACTTGCTTCAGGCTATTCAGAATGCTTCCCTTGTTGCGGGGAAGACTAGAACCATCTCTTAAATATAGGTAAAACCTCACCTTCTCACTAAGCTCTGCAAGACTTCTGCTCATGATGAATAGAGTTGGCAAGATTGTGAATAACAACTTGCATTTCTTGGCATAAGCCATTTAGTTCCTTGGAAATTAGACAATCGTATTTAAACATGACAGAATTTGCTATTGAAGTGACTGACTATGCTGTCTGTAACACCTTCTTCCCAGTGATAGGTACTTTGTTACGTTCTAAATCACTTACATTAGTTCAGGGATAATATTTTTAAGACTTCAGATAAATTGTATGGTACTAATCTAACCAGTATGCAGTGAGGCCATATCTGATTTGAGGTCAGGTCATAGCCAGGAAAGATAAAGTGTAGACTACTAGAACATATTTCTGTAGGGGAGTTAGAGATGATAGTGAAGAAGTCATCCACCAGAACTGCAGCTGTCAGTGGTAAACCTTGTTGACAGATTGAGAAGAAGCTATCTGATGAAAAGTAGCCACTACTGTACTTAAAATGCAGGTTTTCATCAGGCTTCATCTATCTAGCATCTGGCCTCAGCCAGATGATGGGCATCTGGATTTTTTGGGAAGAAGGAAAAAGTTTTAGCTACGTAATATCTCCTTTCTCTTTTACCTTTAGTGGTTTTATGTGAATATGGAAAAGGTTGTGGAAGAAAATATAATCACCACGGTACTTTAAAGGGGGAGGAGGAGCATAGGAACAAAAGCTCAGGTGGATGTTACTATGCTGTGGTTGTGGCCTATAAAGAGTTCATAAAGTCTGAGCAAATATGGCATGTTTACCTGTGTATTTATACACTAACATACATTTTCTTTTTATATTAACTAGAAGCAGAAATGCATCACTTTAGAGAACTTGCTGTCAATATTTTAATCCCCTCAGTCCAATTTCTCTGATTCTCTAGCAGTAATTACAGTCTAGAACCTTGATTTTATTCATTTCGGTTTTATTTGCTATGGGATTTTTCTGCTATACTTGTGCGTAGGGGAACTCAGAACATTCATGGTCTCTTAAGACCTAAGCTCATTTACTAAGAAGCTGCACCTGTGCAACATCGTGGGTGAAATATGGTCATTACCACACTCAGGCATAGATTAGACCTGGATTTTTTTCCTTGAAAAACATTGCTTTTAGATGAATGTGGGAAGGAATGCTGTTATACAACAAATGGCAGCAACCAGAAGCGAGATCATTGCTGATCTGAACTACAGAATTAGTCTCTTAACAATAGAAAAATTCACACTAAATGATGCCCAAAGCAAGTAAGACTTTCAACTTAGAGCTTTCTTTAGAAGTGTGGCTGGTGGTACATCTTCTAATTGGATTATGCCAGAAATTAGTTTTAAGTTGTTTCTTTATGATCACTACACTAGAACACAAGAACATATATGTACATATCAAATTAAAAACAGTTATACAAGCTTGCATGGAATCATGACTCTACAGATAGTTTGTTGCTACAGCATGTCATTTTATGATGATACAATTTTGACAATTTAAACATCATATTATGTGCAGCAGTGTATTCGGTTTGCATGGCAAGGTTTTGTAGTGGGGGGGGGGGTGAGGGTGGGTTACAGCAGTGGCTTCTGTGAGAAGCTGCTAGAAGCTTCCCCCGTGTCCAACAAGGCAGTGCCAGCTGCATTCAAGATGGACACGCTGCTGGCCAAGGCCAAGCCCATCAGCAATGATGGTAGCACCTCTGGGATAATGTATTTAAGATGGGGGAAAAAACAACTGTGCGACAGCATTCGGAAGAGAGGAGTAAGAATATGTGAGAGAAAGAACTCTGCAGGCCCCCAGGTCAGTGCAGAAGGAGGGGAGGAGGTGCTCCAGGTGCTGGAGCAGAGATTCCCCTGCAGCCTGTGGGGAAGACCATGGTGAGGCAGGCTGTCCCCCTGCAGCCCAGGGAGGTCCACGGTGGAGCAGATACCCACCTGCAGCCTGGGGAGGACCCCATGCCGGAGCAGGTGGGTGCCCAAAGGAGGCTGTGACCCCATGGGAAGCCCGTGCTGGAGCAGGCTCCTGGCAGGACTTGTGACCCTGTGGGGGACCCACGCTGGAGTGGCCCATTCCCGAAGGACTGCACCCCATGAAGGGACCCATGCTGGAGCAGTTCATGAAGAACTGTGGCCTGTGGGAAGGACCCATGTTGGAGAAGTTCATGGAGAACTCTCTCCTGTGGAGGGACCCCACGCTGGAGCAGGGGAAGAGAGTGAGGATGAAGGAGCGGTAGAGACAATGTGTGATAAACTGACCCCAACCCCCATTCCCTGTCCACCTGTGCTGCTGTGGGGGAGGAGGCAGAGAAATCAGGAGTGAGGTTGAGCCTGGGAAGAAGGGAGGGGTGGGGGGAAGATGTTTAAGATTTAGTTTTTTCTCATTATTGCGCTCTGATTTGATTGGCAATAAATTAAATTTAATTTCCCTGAGTTGAGTCTGTTTTGCCTGTGAGGTTAATTGCTGAGTGATCTCCCCCTGTCCTTATCTGAACCCATGAGCGTTTTGTTGTATTTTCTTTCCTTCTGTCAGTTGAGGATGTGGATTGATAGAGCAACTTGGTGGGTACCTGATATCCAGCCAGGATCAACCCACCACAAGGAGGTAGGTAAGTTATAGAGTCCTGGTATGAAATTCTGTTTATGCTGTCCTGGTTTCAGCTGGGATAGAGTTAATTTTCTTCCTAGTAGCTGCTATAGTGTTATGGATTGGATTTAGTATGAGAATAATATTGATAGCAACAACTAAAAACATTGGTGTGTTAAGTAGTGTTTATTCTAAGTCAAGGATTTTTCAGCTTCTCATGCCCAGCCAGCAAGAAGGCTGGAGGGGCACAAGAAGTTGGGAGGGAACACAGCCAGGACAGCTGACCCAAACTATGGATATTCCATACCATATGATGTCATGCCCAGTATATAAACTGGGGGGACTTGGCCAGGAGAGGTGGATTGCTGCTTGGGAACTAACTGGGCATCAGTTGGCGAGTGGTGAGGAATTGCATTGTGCATCACTTGTTTTGTATATTCTAATTCTTTTATTATTATTATTGTCCTATTTTTTTCTTCCTTTCTGTCCTATTAAACTGTCTATCTGAACCCATGAGTTTCACTTTTTTTGATTCTCTTCCCCCATCCCACTGTGTGGGCGGAATAGCAAGTGGCTGCGTGATACTTAGTTGCCAGCTGGGGTTAAACCACAATAGTGGTTATCTTATACTATGCAACAGGGCAGGGGACAAAGAACCTGCTGATTCTGAAATTGGAAGCAGTATGGCTCAGATTAATGTTGGTATGTTGCTTTTGAGACCTGAACTAGTCTTTCTACATTTGGTGTCCTGTGTCAGGTGTATGGGGAGTTATTCATCGAATGTCCACTTTATTTCAATAGAATTTCTGTGTGCAGAAAAGGATGAAAAAATGTCCTTTGCCTTCTACAGCAAGATTCTGCTCTGTCCCAGTTTCTCTCCTGGGTTTGTTTCTGGACAGGGATTGCTCTGTGCTTCAGTATTGTCATTGATTTATGTCTGTGAAGAACTATGAAGGCATCTTTTGTCTAACTTTGTCAAAAGTATTACATTCGCCTACTTCCATGTCTCCCAGGATGTTCTCATTTTTATTTATTCCTTTGCCATAAAAGTGTTTACTGCCGTTTTCTGCCTCTTATTTACTTTAAGTTTCATTCCATTTGAATTTCTGTTTTAGAAGTGAGTGGTGGCTTTTTCTTATTTTTGTCCATCTGTGGAGGGTATCCCTGGTAAACTGCATATGTGCCACCTCTGTGAGGATATAGGTCAACATAATAAATGAGAACTTGCATCAAAGCTTGCACCCTGGCTGGAGGGCAGCAAAGGAGAATAAAATTAAAGATGTAAGACAGTGCAATTTCTAAGCTTATACAAACTCAAAAACCCAAACAAAAAAACCCCCACCATTCCACTTCTGAGTGTTTAACTGGGATTTTAGAAAAGTAGACAATATCTCACAAATGAGTGAACTGATTGCTTAATCTGGCTGCTAGTTGCTCCTCCTTGATGCAGGGAAATTTACTGCTTTGTCTGTCAATCATGAAATAATCATGCCTTGACTTGGAACATGCACCTCACTCACCCAAGCAGATGCATCTAGCCATGAGTTCTCAAAGGGCCAATAGGAGAGAAATCTATCTGAACAGGAGCAATACTTAAGTGTAACAATCTGTGTATGTGCAGAACCATGTATACACTAATTGAAGTGCACTAACATTACTGTTTCTCTTGGGGAGATTACTGTAGATGTTACTTTTCTGCTTAATTCCTTATCCTTTTGAATCACTGGAAAGTAGTTCTTCATGGAGAGATGCAGCAACTTTTATGTTACATTTTTCTATGTTAGCCCTGCTACTTGATGAGTCCTGGTTACAGTGCCCTTCATAACTCCTTTTGTTTGGAGATTAGATTTATTTTTCCTTTTGACTCCAAATAGTACCAAAAAATTACTAGCTTCACTAAATGTGATAGCAACACAATACACTTCAAAAAGTAAAGAAAAAGTTTGGGGTTTTGGTTAGTTTTGTTGGTTTGTTTTTGTTTTGTTGGTTTTTTTTTTTTTTAAGATAATTTCTGTTTGGTGATATGCTGTATCTGGGGGTTTTTTTGTTTGTTTTTTTGTTTGTTGGGTTTTTTGTTGTTGTTGTTGGGTTTTTTACAGGATTTCCCACTGGTTTTAGAAGCTTAGCAAGATGCAGAGTTCTATTTTCAAGTATGCATAAGCATACCTAGGATTCCATGCATTTGGTGGGGGGGGAACCAAAAGGTTTCTTTTAGAATGTGATCCAGTGTCAAGAAACTAGGGTGGACTTCACAAAATTTCTTCTCTCTCTCAAACACCAATGATACAGAACACCCATACAGGTGGTTAGAGAACAGCTAGCTTTTTTGTTGAGAAGCACAGAGCATAATGCTCAGTTAGGAACAGATTTCTCCCAAAGGAAGGCAAAATGACCAGAAGTCTTGTTTTCCCTCTGCTTATGCTTAAATTGACCTCTTGGAATCTAGCTGACCTGCTCTTTTGAATTGTCTGTTCCTCAGGACTCTTTAATTAAAACTGTGCTTTCTCAGTTTAAACAGCCCCTGCAGAGTTCTGCTGTGAAGCTTCATAAGGTCAACATATGCCTCTCCCAACCCCCATGGCTTTCATGTCTTGTTGGTTCTCTGTTTTTAATTAAAAGATTTTTCCTTAAATGCTTTCCAGCCAATTAGAGAAATTTTGAACTGAGAAACTTGTTCCAGGTCTGACGTATTGAGAAGTGAACAGAAAGCTCAGTCAGGACCATTGGCACTTTTTTCTAGAGCCTCAGCTTTCTTTGGTGCTTTTCAACAACTTTTCTCTTTTTTCTTTTTTCTGAGTGCCTCCCCCCTTCCCGGCCCTGCACCTCTGCACGCCCCCCCCCCCCCCCCCCCTTTAAAATTGCTTCCAGCAAATCTAGCTGCTGTTTGATACCTTAGATATAGCCCTGGAATGGTTCAACACCAGATATGGGATCTTTTCCTTCCACTTGGGGTGATTGTTACTTTATTTAGATGTACACAGCACTGAAACATAAAACTGCTGCAGAAAGTGGTTTGGACTATATTGGTTGAGGATCCTTTTTGCAGACTCTTAACCTCCCCTTCAGACAAAAAGTACTGTTACTGCTCATATTGAAATAAAATCTTCTTATAATCTTATCTTGTTTCTTTCACATACATCGCATGGTGCAATGGCTGCCTCTTTTGCTTCTGCACACTTGAATTAGGAAATTGGAAGCCTAACTACCTTTAGTGCTTGTGGAAGGGAGGTTTACCACCGCAACCAAGCACATAATCTCTGTCATGGAATAGGAAGAGTGGTATGTCTCTGACTAGTTCTTCTTGAGTTCACCAGGAAGGCTAGATTCCTTAAATTAAAGAAATGTCCTATCCATATAATTCATGTAACCTGGAGACTGAGAAGAGCTAGAAGGACCACTGTTCACCCAGCTTCTTTGAAAGATTCTATTTTAATGAATTTACTGTCAAGATTACTTCCTTAAGGTTCCAAACCCCCTTCCTTCGCTAGTGTCGTTCTGATTCTTCCACATGGAACTCTTTATATTAAACTCCTCCCTTTTTTTTTTTTACTCCCTCCCTTGTAAGCTGTTACACTATGTCCATTTGTAGCTTAGCCAATCTCTGTTTAGTGAGATGCATAGAACAATACAGCGATGATCGCAGCACGTGTCAGAATCTTCTGCCCTTTCCCTTTTATTACTAAAACCAAATCAGACCTTTATACCATGTTGTTGTAGGAAAGTTTTTTATGAATCAGTAAGGTCTCCTAGTATGTCCTAAAGATAATTAAGCTGTGGATTTTAAAACAGTGTTCTCTGGAAGCTCATTCTCCAGTGAAATAGCCTTGGCTGAAATGCTATATCTCCAGCCTTTATTCACTTTGTAGTTCCTTTGCCCTACAATTATAGCTGTTGTGATTTATGATTTATCAATGTAGCTCTGCGTGGAACCACTGATGACTCTGGAATATCAGGACAAAGGATTTCTGAAGCTGAGAAGTAAGTGGAGGATTACATTTTTAGAGATGGTGAGGTATATCTACAAGCATTCTAAGTTAAAACATCTGTATTGCATAAATCTAAAATGCATTGCAGTAATAATTTGTAGAAGTAGTAGCATGTGGGTCAGTGATGGAGTCTTCAGCTAGCCTCTCACTGAATTCAGTTCATACCATTCTGTCAATGCAGTTTGTGAAATTCAATGTAGTACACTGGAAGTCCTCCTTATCTAATCTGGTTTTGTTCCCCACCCCAGTATTACATTTCCTTTTCAACTATATCTCTGAACATGCACCAGCTCCCCTTAATTTCTAAATGTGTTTTCAACTTCATATTCTAGGTGTATGTTTCTCTAAATGTACTTTTTTTGAAAGCCAATAGGCTTTTCTGTTTGTTTTCTAACATTTTTCTGGCTATTTTGTGTCTTTTAACAGTTTTTCACTGGTTGTGTCATTGGCAAATTAAATTAACATGTTTTTTACTTTTTGTCCCAGTTGAGTGAAACATTTAAATGAGCTTATATACAGTGATCATTGTTCCATTCTGCTAAGCAATTATCCAAAATTCAACTGGTAATTATTATTACCATTTGCTTTGCAGTCTTTTGGCAAGTTTCCCATCCCTTTGACAGCATTCTTATTCAAACCAACTGAAATGGATTTTTTCAATTAAGACTTTTTTAGCTTCCAATATGGGCCTGAAGAGTTAGTATTCCAAATTGTGGGGAAGCTCCCTGGAATAAAATTAGTTCTAAGTTGTGTGATCTAGGCTGGGATTCTGAATGCTCCATGTTTCTTATATTAAATTAACTTGGTCTATCTCTCACTTCTGACAAGTCTTGAGAGATGATCCGCACACTACGTATGCATAGGTGATTGTCCAGTAGAAGGTCTGTGAAGCATTAGCTTCATTAACTAGTATGTTTTATGATGTTTCTGGTCTACTCTTCAGCAGCAGAGATGCTGAAAGGGAGAGAGGGAGGTAGAGAAAGAAGATGAAAATCTTGTTTTTTCTTGATTCCTTATACTGTGACTTTCTGCAAAGAGGTTGTAAGAAAATAAGACCCTCTGTGAAGCCCACGTCTGCTTTCAGCCCACTGTTGGCTCTTAACCTGCCCTGAGATGTGAAAGTACCTGAGTTGAGGAAAGGATTATCTTCATCCCTTCTTAGTGAACCATAAAACATACTTCTCCCCATGCTGTTGGCTTCACGTGTGTGTCTGTGCTGTGTAATACAATGTTTATATAGGCAGTCTAAGCTCAGGGTTGGTATTTCCATATGGTACAATTCAGCACTGTCTCAAGATACTAGCTTGGGACCTGGAAGTTGCAGAGCTATATTTCTTTGACAGCAGCCTGAGACTAGTTGATCTATCTCAGCAGGTCAGCTGACATATGGGGAGTGTTGTTATGGTGAGTCCATGTAGCTCATTGCTGCAGAATAAACTCTGGCATCTCTGCGTTGAGCTACTGTGAGCAGTGTAGATACAATCTGAGGTTTTAAAAGCACTATGAAGAAAGAATGTGTGTTCCGGTTCAGTGTGAACAGAAGAGTAAGGACCCTCCTTTACACACATGCAATTAATTCTTCAAAGTAACTTAGGTGCTAGGAGATGTCATGGTAAGTGGAGAGAGATCTACTGGTTTTAATATCTATTTTTTTTAAGTAATGTTGTCTAGCTGCACATAAAACTTCTGAACCAGTCATCTTTGTGTCTTTATCGTCGCAGCTGCTTCTTACAGCTTTTCTCTCTGGTGGTCTTGTTATTCATAGTTTCCATCACTGCAAATTCACTTCCTAGCTTTCCTAAGTTAAGCCAATTGATTTATATAGTGTGCTCCTGACTCTAGAGTCTGTGTCTCCTAATGGGTCAAGCAGGCCTGACCTATATCTGTAAGGTTTTTTTGCCTGTTTGTTGATTGTGAATTTGGACAAGTGCAATCTCTTACCCCTGTTCTTCCATTCCATCTATTAGTTATACTCACAAAAAATTTAAATTCACTTATTCTGGTAAAAAAAGCTTGGGAGTGCCATTTATTTCTTTTTGAGGAACTAATTTTTTCCCTGTGGTTTTAAAAGGACTGACATGAGCTGAATTTCTGTTTCTGTACCTGTGTTACTGAACTCTTCCAGCAAACATTTCTTGTTAGGCAAGATAATTGGTGCCTCCAAACTCATAATCTCTCAGGAAGTCCCTACTTTGCACTTCATTTTGAGGCCTTGGTGCCATTCAGTATGTCTGTGTTTGACTAAAGGTGTGATGTTGAATTAGTTTAGCTAAACAGTACAGCTGTGCTTTGGTGTAGAAGTTCTTACATCACTTTAAAGTCACCTTACCTCAATAAATGTCTGTAAGTCTGGTTTAAATCAGTATGATCATGAATGAAGGTGTTGTATACGATTGAAAGGATTGTTAGTTTATGCTCTGTTATGCGCCTTTCAAGAACCCTAGATGAGTATCAGTAGAAGTGATCTGCATGCATGATTAGTACTTTGATATGTTACTACTACTTTGTGAAATGGGGCTAAGGTAGTACTATGGAAAACTTGTAATCTGCAAATAAGTTATGTAACGTAGTCGGTAATATTTATAAATGGAACTTGATCCATTTTTAATTTGTCACAGGGACATGATTCTGATAATGTACAGTCTGATTCCTTCATAAGCTGATTTGAGAGTGATTTGCATTCCATGCTCTTGCTAAGCGTGAATCTCATCACCTATGTTGGCACAATGGATCTTTCTTGAGTTTGGAGGAGGATACTTGAATATCAATGTGCTCTTCTCGACCCCTTTTTCTCTCTAGAGCCATATCCCGTGGGGTTCTTCCAAGCAGATCTCTGAAGATGTTGAAGTCTTCTCTTCTGAAATGCAGGGCTGTGGTCCTGCTTTTTGCTAGGTAGATAAATTCCTGAAAGCTTCACAAAATGGTTTTTCAGATATAAGACAAAGACCTTAGAAATGCTTCAGGCACAGGAAAAGCTTCCATAGAAATTCACACCTTCCTAGACTTCAATGTCAGTTAGCCAAAAACCACAAATCTGTAGGATAAAAGCTTTGCTAGTTCTAGTGCTCACAGAGATACTTGTCAAATCTTGTCTTCTCTGAGGTTTTCCTGCATTAAGGTCTAGTCCCAGAAGCAGTCAAAATTTACATCAGCTGATTTAATAAACTGGTATAGATTCCCCAGTAGAACTTATATATTATTTGTAATGGAGTAGCCTGGTGTTGCTTAAAAGAAGCAGCAATAGTATCAAGGGGGACTGGAGAGTGCACAGAGTACATAATAAACCTAAAGGAAACCGAACATTTGAAAAGAAATGGATTTTGTTGTTGTTGTTTTTGTTGGAAAGTGCAAGTATGTCAGATTCTAAAATGTTACTAGTGTTCACAGAGGAAGGAGAGATGTCAGGAAAGGCGATATTGCCCTGAACAGAATTTCAACCCTTCCCCTTTTGTTCCTTTGCGCTGTAGGACAAACTTTCATTCTGAACTGTATTCACCCCCTCCTCTAGTCAGCCTTTTACCTGCCCATTTTTTTATTATTTTGTATCATTATACAATCCTCCTGAGTTTATCTGTTTGTTTTGATCATCTGTTTCTCAAATATTTATTTCCTTCTAGCCCTGGTATCTGGTATCTATTACTAATTTTCTCCCTATTCTTTGTGCTGGAGTTAAGTTATTGCATATTGAAAGTTCTCGTCTACTTTCCAGTCAAATTTCCCTTATTTAATTCCCAGAATAACTTACACATTATCTGAAAGGAAGTCAAGCTGTCAGTGCTTTTGGTGTGAAGCTGTCTCTGCATCACTATTTTATGTTCAGAACAAAACTTTTTCTTTATTTCCTCTTTCTCATCCCCACTCTCCATGTTCCTAATAGATATTTCATCACTTCTGCCAGCAGTGGCAGAGAGATTGCTGTGCTGTGCAAAGTTATAGTGCAAAGCAGATACTAGTCAACATGGTTAGGATACTGAACAGTTAATATTGCAGATTCTACCTGAAAGAATGTTAATTTTTCTGCCTACTCTGATCGGAAACTTCTTTTATCAAACCCTTGAAATGACTGAGAGAGTGTAATTGTCCTTAAGGCGCTGAGAAGTGTTTCATGGCTTTCTTCTGTGATGGACAGAACCTCAAATGTGATGTCTTAATTTCAGAATGATGATTAATGATGACACTTTTCTGTACCTGCTGTCTGAGGATCTCCAGATATTTTACAGATGTTAAGGAATGAAGCTTCCCCAAAATCATGACAATACTATTTTCACTTTACAGTTCCAGAAAGTGAGACAGGGAAATGAAGTGACTAGCTGAAGTTCATAGAGGTAAAATCAAGATGTCTGGCCTTTTGATATTATGAATTCAATTTTGTATGCTAAAAACTGTATTTTTCTTACAGATACAGGCTTTTTTTACCATGAGACCAGTAGGAAAACACACATATGTTAGTATAAAGCAATATTGTGTAGATAAACTGTAAGAATCTGTCATCTTTTTCTTAAAGTTTTGAGAGTAATTATTGCCTTACTCAGAATAGTAGATCACTGTGCATGACCTACATGAGATGATGTAGGATATATTTTTATTTGTTTTCAAGTTTGACGTTATAACCCCCTTTGCTACTTAGTTTTCTAGACAAAGTCTTTAGAGCAAGACAGAAGTCAGATTAGTTAACATATGTGTTGTGATTTAACCTAGCAGGCAGCTAAACGCCACACAGCTGCTCGCTCACTCCCCGCTGCCCCCTGCAGTGGGATGCGGAAGAGAATTGGGAAAAAAAAAAAAAGTAAAATTCGTGGGTTGAGATGCAGATAGTTTAATAGGACAGAAAAGGACGGGGGGGGAATTAGAATATACAAAACAAGTAACGCACAATGCCGTTGCTCACCACCTGCTGACCGATGCCCAGCCAGTTCCCAAGCAATGGCCTCCGGCCAGCTTTCCCCCTAGTTTATATACTGAGCATGACATCACATGGAATATCCCTTTGGCCAGTTGGGGTCAGCTGTTGTGGCTGTGTCTCCTCCCAGCTTCTTGTGCCCCTACAGCCTACTCACTGGTGGGGTGGGGTGAGAAGCTGAAAAGTCCTTGACTTAGTGTAAACACTGCTTAGCAACAACTAAAATGTCAGTGTGTTATCAACATTTTTCTCATCCTAAATCCAAAACACAGCACTGTACCAGCTACTAGGAAGAAAATTAACTCTATCCCAGCCAAAACCAGGACAATATGTCATCAAGTTCTTCACCCCTATTGTAGAACCAGATGCTCAGTATCACTTTTACAACAATCCTTCCCTCTTCGGGAGAGGAAGGTAATTTCATGTGTGTGCATTAGTAATGTATACCCTCTCTGAAAGTACCTTGGCTTATAAGCATTGTGGTATTTAGCTGGTAACTGTATCACTTAGAAAGCCAGTCTGCTTGGATAGAAGTTGCTAGCTTCTAAAGTAAAATTGGCAAGAGATTTTCCCTTTTGAAGGAGCTCAAAATAGAAACTACTTTATATGCTGGAGTATCTTCTTTATTCATCTTCCCTCATTGTAAATTCAGAATATTTCCCTTTTATATAGAGGTTGCAGTCTTTTGTTGTTTTTTCATAGCTTCAAAGTACTAACTAGTAGAGTCTTGTTCAGGCATGTTGTTCTTCAAGGGACATGAAGGACAAGGGACCTTACAAAATAGCATACTGTTCTTTCCCCTTAGGTCCAGTCTGCTAGGTGAATTGCACATAAAGTCTAGTGAAAGATTTCCTAAACACATCTGTTCTGTGAAGGGCCATCTTCTGAGTTCTTTTATTTAAGCAGTGAAACACAGAAGCCTAGAACCTGATCTGGCTATGTTATGCCTTGCTATTTATCTGGAAATACAGGCTTAAAAGCTGAGCTTTGGATCTCAAACCCAGCAAAGTGGGATTTTGGCATTTGCTCTAAAGAGGCTGCTGCACAGGAAAGTTGAATATGTGTACTGGTGTAGCTAAAGCTAAAACTAAAGAATACCTGCTGGAGCTTGTCCCTCATTGCAGCTTGTCTCCATCATGTCTTGTCCTATGAGTATGCAAGTTTGATGCCCAAACTAGAAATCTGTTTTTCATAGGTGTCATGGTTTAACCCCAGCTGGCAACTAAGCACCATGCAGCCGCTCACTCACTCCTTCCCCCCCACCCCATGGTGGGATGGGGAGGAGAATTGGAAAAAAAAGTATAACTCATGGGTTGAGATAAAGACAGTTTAATAATTGAAATAAAATATGGTAAAATAATAATAATTATTATTATATGAAAAGGAAGATAACAAAAAGAGCGAGAAATGAAACCCAAGAAAAACAAGTGATGCACAATGCAGTTGTTCACCATTCACTGACTGATGCCCAGTTAGTCCCTGAGCAGCGATCGGCCTGTCCCAGCCAACTCCTCCCAGTTTATATACTGAGCATGATGTTTTATGGTATGGAATATCCCCTTGGCTAGTTCGGGTCAGCTGTCCTGGCCATGCTCCCTCCCAGCTTCTTGTGCACCTGCTGACTTGGAGAGCCTGGGAAACTGAAAAATCCTTGACTTAGGATAAGCACTGCTTAGCAACAACTAAAACACCAGCATGTTATCAGCATTATTCTCATACTAAATCCAAAATACAGCACTATACCAGCTACTAGGAAGAAAATTAACTCTGTCCCAGCTGAAACTAGGACAATAGGCTTCTTTAATAGTCAACAGAGTGCCTGATCCATAGGCCAATTTTGAACAGTTCAGATGGGCTCCTGGCCACGAATCACTATCTGGTAATCTTTCCCTTTATTGATTATATTAGGAGTTTAGGTAGAGCAGCCTTTTCTTTGAGGACCCAAGTTTGGTGCCTGAAGTTAGGTGGCATAAAAATTACCCTTCCATTCTGCATTTCAACCATGTGCTATTTTCCAGATTAGTATGTTAAACCCTTAGCAAAATGTGTCTTTCTAATGATGCTGTGTTATTTCATTTTAGTTTGGCCCTGACTATTCTGTAATACTCATGAATAAACCTTATAGGAAAGTTTTTTATTCCATTATGCTTTTCTTGCCTTATAAAACTTCCACAACTTTTGTATCTAAAGTATCCCCTAAGCAAAGGAAAATGAATACTATATTAAATCTTATTAGACTGGAGGAGTTAAGAAACAAATCAATAGTCACAGAAATCAAATTTGTAATCTCCTGAAGTATTTTCTTTGAACCCTAGCTAAGACAACTTGCAGAACTAATATTAAAGGAAAAAAAACCCTAGTGAAATGTTATTTATCTGTTTCTCAGAAAGTAAACACTGCCAGCTTTAGCAGATTGTGGTGGGTTGACCATGGCTGGACACCACGTGTCCACCAAAGTTGCTCTATCACTCTCTTCCTCAGCAGGACAGGAGAGAAAATGTAATGAAAGGCTTGTGGGCTAAGATAAGGACAGGGAGAGATCACTCACCAATTACCCTCATGGGCAAAACAGACTCCAATTGGGGAAATTAGTTTAATTTATTACCAATCAAATCAGAGTAGGATAATGAGAAATAAACCCCAAAACTTAAAACACCTTCCCCCCATGCCTCCTTTTTTCCCAGGTTTAACTTTAGTCCCAATTTTTTCTCCCTCCTCCCCCCCAGCAGCACAGGGGGACAGGGAATGGGATTTGGGGTCAGTTCATCACGTTGTCTCTGCCGCTCCTTCATCCTCAAGGGGAGGACTCCTCACTCTTCCCCTGCTCCAGCGTGGGGTCCCTCCCATGGGAGACAGTTCTCCATGTCCTTCCCACGGGCTGCAGTTCTTCACGAACTGCTTCAGCGTGGGTCCCTTCCATGGGCTGCAGTCCTTCAGGCACAGACTGCTCCAGCATGGGTCCCCCGTGGGCTCACAAGTCCTGCCAGAAAACCTGCTGCAGCGTGGGCTCCTCTCTCCATGGATCCGCAGGTCCTGCCAGGAGCCTGCTCCAGCACGGGCTTCCCATGGGGTCACAGCCTCCTTCGGGCATCCACCTGCTCTGGCGTGGGGTCCTCCCAGGGCTGCAGGTGGAGATCTGCTCCACTGTAGACCTCCATGGGCTGCAGGGGGACAACCTGCCTCACCATGGTCTTCCCCACGGGCTGCAGGGGAATCTCTGCTCCAGTACCTGGAGCACCTCCTCCCCCTCCTTCTTCACTGACCCGAGGGTCTGCAGAGTTTTTTCTTTCATGTTCTCACTCCTTTCTTTTGGCTGCAGCTGCTGTTGCACAGCAGCTTTTCCCCCTTCTTCAATATGTTCTCCCAGGGGCACTACCACTGTTGGTGATGGGCTCAGCCTTGGCCAGCAACGGGTCCCACTTGGAGCCGGCTAACATTGGCTCTGTTGGACGTGTGAGAAGCTTCTAGCAGCTTCTCACAGAAGCCACCACTGTAACCCCCCTGCTACCAAAACCTTGCCATGCAAAATGCATACACAGATGCAGCAATTAAATGTGGTTACTAAAGGAAGTGTTTTTTTTAAGAAGAAATACAATTACTGAAAACTTTGTTCATTATTTCTTTTGTCCTTCTCTGTTAGAAGAATGTATCTGCAACATCACTCGACACCCTTGCATGCATACACTGTCTGGAGCTTTGTTTTATAAGGTCTTATGCTGATTTAAAATAAATTAGATTAGTTCTTGCATACTCAAAATATTATTTCTGATAATAGGCATGCTTTAGGTGTATGTAAAGTGAATCCATAGGCAAACAGCTGATGCTGATAGTAGGGTTTTGGCATTTTTTGTTGACGCCAAGTGGAAAGTGTAAGCCTTTTCCTCCCTTCTCTGCTCTCCTTGTTGTACTTAGTCTGCTGGAGCAAATGTGGGACAAGCAAAGAAATTCAAACCGGCAACTCCTGAATCCTAATCCTGTTAATCCCTGTCTTGGGCAAATCACTTAATCTCAATGTACCTTCATTTTTCTATTTATAACCTGGAGTCCCACCTGTTCGATTAAATTAAGTAGTCTTTGGACATACAAGTTTTGGCTGGATAGGTAAAACTGACACTACTTAGATATCTGTATAGATTGAATTTGATGGAATCAAGGCCTTTTTTGTTAGTGGTAAGCAGTTGATTTTAGACAGATGCATGTAAACTTCCTTGCATCTTCTTTCCATTAAAATAGGTTAATTGTGCTTTAAATACACAAAAAAGAGTAAAACAGTGTAAGCATTTGAAATTTAAAAATTTTAATATAAGAAACCCTTTAATACCCATCTTTCTTCTCTTCTTCCCTGCCCACCCCCCTTCCCCAATTAAGACTCAGAAGTTTTTTCCTATGGGAATTTTTCTGCCTTTTAACAGTTCTTTGGATGATATTAAAATCAATTCTGGAGGAAGGAAGGAAGGAAAGACTTTATTACAGTTAGAACTGGATTTCAAGAGCTATATCTATTCATGTGAAAACTAACCAAACCTGCACAGAGGCAATATGAAAGTGGTGGCTCTGTTGTGCTTTGGTTGCAGAAGATTGTCACACACAGTGTACACAATCATCTTGAACTCTTTCAGACCTAGCATAGTTTCAGCAGAGGGTGAGGTTGACCATTGATTTTAGCCAGATAATTAAAATTTGTTGCCTTGCCTTGACACTTTTCTTACTGTCTTTGTATTTGAGCATTTGCTAAATGTTTAATAAAAAATTAGGTGTTGGTCAAATACATCTGATATTTAATTTGTGGATATTTGTATGATTCTATTTCTGATTGGTACAAATTGAACTGATTAAAAACATAAAATCTCAGATTATGAAAGTGACACTATACAAGCAAATCAATCTTCTTAATTGCCTTTTCTTTTATGAGCATTTTTTAATGTAACGTGGATATAGGTAGAGAAGAATTTTACTTTTTACTCTCTTATGACTACTCTGCAGGGCACAGACTTCAGTATTCAATCACTTGTAAGGACTGGCTGTAAGTTATTTTGAGAAGAGATTTAGGTAAGTGTTAAGTTAATCTAGTATTTTAGGCAGCCTCAAAACACTGGATATTTGTTTCTTACTAAATTAACTCTTCTTAGAAAATTATTTATTTGATTTGCAGGCAACACAGCAAAAGGAATTTATGTTAACTCCTAAAGTTTGACAACAGTGATCAATTGGAAACCTGAGTGCAGTAGTAATTGACTGTAGAGGAGCCTGAATCATCAGGGAGTTACCTGTGTCATCAAACATGTTCTTTACAACGTAGTCTGTGTGAAACATCACTGTTCAAGTTATAGCCAGAAGTTACTCTAATATCTTGTTTTCAGACTAGAGTAGCTTTTTGAGGAAATACAAGCAAAAATAAATAAATCCAGGATGAAATATCTTGTATGTCTGCAGAAGAGATGATCTAAAGAAAATATCAAGAGAGTTTTCTTCAAAATACTCTTTTTAAGTTACTGAGGTATCGAGGAGTGACTTTTTTACTCTTCAGGAACCTTGTTCAGATAACTTTGAACTTGAAATGGTTTCAAGGTAAATGCAGATAGAACAGATATTATTATCCTTGAGCCCTGAAGAAAAATTAGCATTCTAGTTGCCTTCTGTGATGATTTTGAGGAGAAACAAAACCAAATAAGCAAAAGCAACAGCACTGAGAAATAATTGTAAGTGAAAACATCTCACTGAAAATACCTTAGATTTAGCCTCTGAGACTGGCTCCCATCTGCTGTAATTGGAAGTGTTGGAAGTGCAATGCAGAACTTCTTGGGACTTGAATGCGACTAGAGTGGCATGTAGGCTGCTGATTTTTCTGCACAAGTATTTATTTTCCCTTTGGTAACTGAGGAATTGTCTAGATATACTCAGTACAGTGGTGTTCTATCATTTCACTACTTCTGTACTGAATTTTTTTAAAGCTTATTTTTAACTCGGATCACTTTCATAATCAGATTTATAACACAGCTACTCTAACAATTGGTTTGGCCAACTGAAAGAGCAGTGAACAGTGACAGACAAGGTGGAAGTGAGAAATTGTCAAGTTTGCTACCGAAGAAGTAGATACTGGTATTCCACCTTCCGTGTACAAATTGAAACCTACCTAATGAAATATGCACACTTCTGTTCTACTGAATGCTACACGTGTTTCAGCTCATTCTTGTTAGAAGTATAAACATGATCATTTGCAATTCTTGGCTAAATTTTTTTGAACAAAAAAATCTATTTGTTTGAAATTTTATACCTGTCTCTAGTCCCAATGCCTGTGTACCTTAATATAAAACCAGGTGGCAAAATACAAATGTGATTCTATTGGATAACTTAAAAAAAATTTATTCAATTATTTTAACCAACATACTCTACCTCTCCTTGCCATGATAGTTACAAATTAAAACTAATTCTGGTTTACACCTCACTCACTCCTGCCTACCAGACTAGATGAAGTAGCTTTTGATTGATGTCTAAAATATTATTAGCTTGTTCATTATAACAATGAGTGTAGCAGAAAGTGAGGAAGTTTGGACATAAGTGGCAGTAAATGTTATTGACTAATTTATAATGCTGAAATTAAAATTAATGACTTAGGGGAGGGGAAGAACCCTTGTGTGGTGTTTCACAAGCTGAGCTGGATTTTGGGTGTGCTATCACGAACAAGTGTGCTTTTTTTGCCTTTTTTTTTTTTTTTCCTCCTCCTAAACCCACCAGAAGATGAACAGTGCATATACATACTTCTCTGAAATCTTAACAGTGGATCAGACTCAAATAGATGAGATGACTGAGATGAGTTAGAAATCAATTGGGTGACTTTTCACAGAATTCAGTTTGGGCTTTAACTGAACTACATCAAATTTCACTAGAGTTAATATCTTTGAAATTTGTTGCTGAGTTTCTTCTCCCATTTCTGCATGTGTAACTATATTATTTTTTTCCAGTCATGCTAGCGTACAGGTGAGATCCTGAAGGGATACTGTGTTCTGCAGTTTTAGCCTGGTCTGGGTGTTACTTCTACAAGAAATCCTTTGGTTCTCTTCTTTTACAGTTTTAGCATGTGACTTCCATATTTGAGTGCCAAAAGAAGTCTAGGGATAACTAAAACATCATGATAGTTCAACAGCGCTTTAACTTAATTGTGTATGTACTTCATTGCAAGCTTTGGATGCACTGAATAGATGTATTCTGATAAAACTACAGCATGCAATCCCCTTGCTTCCAAGTAGTGTCAAGTGATTTGGAAAGGGCCAAAAACACCATTATGGATTGATAGGAGCTTGGAAGACAACAAAAGGGAAGCAAATGACTTCACTGTTTTTGAAGGAGTTCCAAAATGCTGAAGGATTTTAAGTTTTTGCTTGTTGAAAAGCAAAGTCCCAATCCCAGAATGTTTTACCTGAGTCACAGGTGAGTTTGAAGAAGCTGCCCGGTAACTGTATTATCTGTGTAGGCTTTGTCTAGCATGGACATGAAGGTGTTGTAGTAGAGATGTTTTCCTTGTTTTAGGGGGTAGGAGGGAGCATGGTATATTGCATTATTTCTTAATGTAGCCATCTTCAATTATAAGTACATAAGCAGGTTAGAGCACAGAGGAGCACCTGTTCCCTGGTGTTTTCTGGCAGTTGAGTATCTCATTGTGCACCTTTTGTTGATGGAACAGCTTAGTATCTGTGTGTGAGTTCAAACATCTGAATAACTGGCAGCTGGGTCTTCTCCCTGTAAAATTGCAGGCGTTCTTTTCATATCATACTATCCTCCCTTGCATTCCCTCTCGTTGGCTTCAGTCCCTCCCTGAAATCCTCTATTTCAAGGGCAGAGTCTGCCAAGGGTGCATTGGCAAGAAAAGCAAATTCTCCTTCTGAAGAGCTGGTGTCACTCATTAGCATGTGAGAAGAGTGGTTGTAAATAAACAACAAATTATGTAGAGTTCTGTGTAGTGTTGATTCCAGTAAAGTATACAAGGACATGCAGCTGGCTGGATAAGGTAGAGATACCGTTATTGTTTGGAAAGAACTGATCCCTGCACCCAGTGAAATGCTTGCTACTTTACCCCAGAAGCCTTATTGTAACTAGAACAACTGATACTATCTTTATCTTAGCATTACCTCTAGAGTCCTTGGGTTTTTTTGTTGATCTTAACAGGTGAAAGAGAACCAAGAAAGTACATGTGTGTGTCCTGTAGAGTTGTCCAATATTCAGTTAAGCCCTGTCACCTGTAATGCATTTTATGATCCCATATTGTATCTTTAATATAAATAAAGGGAATACACAAGACTGCATGTTCCACCAGGCAGTGTGAATGGGTTGCCCAGGGCAAGATGGAATACTGCAAGTTGAAGCCTGTTCTTTTAGAGATTGTACTTTCATTACCTTGAAAGCAACATAATTTGTCTTTCTTCACAATCAGTTTTGAAATGGCTTTAAACCCAGACTACCGTGCTTCACGTGTCTATGAAACATTCATAGTTGATTTATCCTACTTTGCAGTGGAAAAAGCTTGAGCTCAGTATTTAAGAGAAGGATATCCTAGTAATACAGTTTATTGTGGTAAGAGCTGGACAGGAAGAAGAGGCCTATTCTGGTCATATGCCTAAGATAAATAAAAAACTGAAGCTGTTGTCTTCTCTGAAGTGAATGCATCTGAGATTTTACTAATGCCTTAATTAAAACTGCAGTTCCATGTCAGCATAACCTGATCTAACTGCTGGCTGGTGAGATACTGCCTTCTCACATCCTTCTTATGGCAGCTCCAGCACTTGTCCAATCTTGTGCTGATCTGTCTCAGCATGCTAAACTGGCAGAAAACTATTTAGTACTTCTGCTGCTTGAGTTAGTTTTCTGCCAGCATAGCACATTGAAATGCACCAGTCCGAGGTCACAGGAGAGGTGGGATGCAGAGTGTGGTACTCAGCAACCATGGCTGAACTCAAACCATCTAGCAGTTTATAAGTGCAAAAATCCCAGTATTGACAAACCTGGCCCTAAAATACAGGTCATATTGCTTTGTACTGATACTTTGTCCAGTCTAATTGGGTAATAATAATGAATATACTAATATTTTGTTTTAAAACCTCCTTTAGAGAGTAATACACTTGTTGAGTTTATAGCCAGAAAGTACTATTAGTCCATGTAGTCTGACCTGTGTAGCACATCATTAAACTTCACTTAGTAACACCAGTATTGAGCCAAAACACTTTTGTCCGACTGAAAAATAATTTGCATATCTTCCAGGAGGGCATTCAGGTTTGATTAAGTCATGTGAGCCTGAAGGGGTCGAAGGGCCCCTGGGAAAAATAGCAGGAGGAAGCAGTCAGCTGTCGGTGCTGCCAGAGCAATTAGGCTGGCCTGCAGCCCGGTCCCCATGAAGTATTGAGTTTTCATGGGAAGGAGGGCTGCTAGAAATAGCCTGCTTTCTGACACCTTCCTGGTGTGCTCACACATGCTTTAGCGCACACAGGCAGGAAGCTTGACCGATGTGTAGTAGTTAGTTCTGCAGGCATGCAGTAGGGTGGCCCTCGTGCACGCTCCATACTGCTGCGGCTGAGAAGAGTTGCTTGTGAAGACTGCTTGTGATGATAGAGGGGCCAGGTGAGAAAGAAACTGTCCTGACGGGGGAGGAAGATTGTTTATTTGGTAACTTTGGTTTTGTTGGAGGTCAGAATTTACTAAGACTTACTTGATTTTGAACTGAAAAGTATCATTAGGGGCTAGTAAAATCAGAATCCTGAAGACACTACTACAGTCTTTAACAAAGCGATTATCTTCACCTTAAAAAACTATTTTTTTAAAATGTTATGAAAACTATGTTAAGTATTTGAATCATATGTTGAAGTCAATTTCTTATGCTTCTTTTCAATAAGCCAAGTAAATTATCACCTTGAGCCTCTCTGTGAGGCATGTTTTGTAAGCACGCGATCATTCTTGCAGCACTTCTGACTTCTTTTGAATTCTCACCATCATTCTGAGTTGTGGGTATTTCAGGTTGGTCAAGTGCTGGTAACTCAACCTCTCTACTTGACATTGCTGTATTTATTTATTTGAGGACCATATGATTGTCCTGATTACATTATTCTGAGCATTTGTGGTCACCTTCCTCCCCACTTGTCTTCATAGAAACTGTTTACCCAGGTGGAGCTTTTTGTGTTCTTTCTTTCTAGATATAGTATTTTATATATAAGGATACTCTAAGCTGGGTGTGAGCCAACTATGTCAATGAGATTCTTCCATGTTACTTATTCCCTTTAAATTTGTAGTGTTTCCTCAGTTTCTATATGGCTCACAAATGTTATCATTAATTCTTGTTCTTCTCTAGGCCATTAATTGAAAAATTGCTTCAGAATGTAGAACTAAGAAGGTATTCTTGGGGATCCTAGGAGAAACAGACCTTCTAAGTAGTGATTCCTCATCCTCATTTTGAGATGTAACAGTTACCCTGTTAATGTGTTTGGTGGTTGTTTTGAATAATTCAAATTTTTTTAATCACAACACTGTTCAGTATAAACAGTTAGGCTTTGAGAGATACTATACTTATTTGATGCTTTTTTACATCTAGACTCATGTTCCCATTTGAAAAGATTACTTAATTCACCAAGAAAATTTTTTTCATGGTTGATAGCTATTAGTAATTAACCAATGAAGTCCAATATTTCCTGTTTGAATATTTTGTTTGGGAGTACTATCAAGCTGGCCACAGTAGAGATGCCCAGGTTATCTCAACCAATGGCAACACTTTAGGCCTTATTTCAACCCTATCCTTGTACTCCTTGGTATACTGCGTGCTCTTGCTGGGTAGCTACTTCAGTCGGAGTAAGCCCCCGATCTTATAATTTTTAAGTGCTAATACAACTTCAGCTTTTTTTCTAGTCCTATTTCCCAGGTGTTTCAGACTTTGAAAATCAATTCTCGGCAGTGCTGAGAGCTTGTCAGCCAAGCCTCTTCAAAATTCTGACAGAAATTATGAGCATCTGCTTTTAATTTTTTAATATGTTAAGTACTACTCCACTACTGACATCTTCCCAAATTATCACTGAAATGGAAAATGTTTTGGATTATGCAGAAAAAGAAGGATGATACATATTATATTAAATACAGCACACGCTTTTTCTGAACACTACTTCTCCCACCATGGAGCAAAATGTCAAGAGGACTATCATTATTCCAGTTTTCTCCTGATATGCATGTCATTATCTTTGTCTTTTTGTCCCCTGATTTTTTTTTTACCTGTTTCATCTTGTTTCTCTTTCCAGTTTTCTGCAAATTCCTGGCCTCTCACTATTACTCATTGCTGTCAGCGGACTCTTTTTTTATATTGTATTACACTGCTTAGGAGTCTATGAAAGATATTTATGCTAATATTAGATGAGTTTTACTTGAATCTTCCAGTTGAAATATATCGGAAAGATACTTAAAATATTGTCAGTGTTTGGCAGAGAATTTAATTTCTCCTGTTATCTGAATTTCATTTTGGGTAGGCTGTGTGCCTTTTGGAAAGGAAAATATGTGACATTCCATCCAAATAAAGTGTTAATACAAAAATCTGTCAATAAAGCTGTTTGGCACCACTGTGACAATGAAATTTGTATGAAATATGCGAGAATGATAGATGTTATGAAGAACCTAGGAAAAATGCTTTAATAGTACAGTGCTTAAGAATAGTATTTGTACAGTGGAGGAAATGATGATATAACTTACACAGACTTGAGGTAGATAAAGTTTTCTGCATGTTCCTAATTTTAGCATTTTATGACATTTACAATGCTTAGCCATACAAATATAATGCTGTATTACTGTCGTGTTTTTAAATGTCTTTTCCTTGGGGTTTTTTTGAGATAAGCAAGATCTTAAACTACTGAAATAATTGATTAATAATAACTGCCTTCCTATTCCATGTACTGAACAAATTCCATAGCAGGTAGTTCTTCTTTGTCCATTTTATAACCTGTGCATGAAATTAGGTAACAGCTTGGACAAAGCCTTGTTATATTCTTTGTATGACTTCCAAAACATCTGAAGGCGTAAACAGGGAAAATTTCAGTTTGAAATGGGAAATTGTAACATAAGGTGAAAATTTCAGTGCTTAGGCAATGCTTTAAGGTCTCTAAAAGGGTTATTATCTATAAATGGATTGATCCCTGCTCATCCTTATTTTATTCTATTGAGTGGAAAAATAGATTTTTAAACTGTGAAGATGGAAAAGCAGGTCTTTCAGTTTACTCAAGTTAGAGTGGTTTGTTGTAATGCTCTTTGCTGTTCATACAGTTGAATAGTAAATCTTCCAAATAGCGATAGAAACTGACAGCAAAGGCAAAATATGGCATGTTAGTCCAAGTGTGGGTGGATTTTCAGAATTTTGAACTCTTTAGCTATTAATAAGCTGCTCTCTGCAGAGAATTCTAATCTGGTAATTTTAAAATTAATTATTCCACTTTCAACCACCTGATAATCACGAGTAAGTCTTTAAAAAAAAAAAAAAACCAAACCAAAAGCAAACCGAAAAACTTCAAAAGGGTAGGTACTCCCATTACTAGGGAAGAAAATTGACTTGGTTAGAAAACCTTAAGGCAGACATGGCACTTTTAAAGGAGATGCACCTTTCCAAGTCAAATACAAATGCGTAAGAGAGACAGGGTGGAACTAGCTGCATCTGATGACTTTTTTGCCCAGAGCAGGGGATGTTCGTATCTTGTTTAATAATACCATTTCAAATGCAGCCTCTAAATGCTACAAAACAGAGGCTCATACACCAATGCTGATTACTAAAGTGACTGGTTAAAGATTCATTTGTCCTTAATTAAGATGACCTTAAATTTCTTCAGATGGTGGCTACTGGAGGATATAATTGGAGGCACCTGGCACTTGTTCACTAACTTTAGTTCAAGATTTTACTCTGGTAAGAGATTCTTCAGTAGATAAGTTCAGAATGATTTATCCCTTTAATTCTCTAGCTTTAATAACCATAAGCTATTTCCTTAATGATTTAGAATTGCATGATGCAGGAGATAGTTAAACTTACTCTCCAAGAGATTAATTTCCTCCTTTTTCACTAGTGTTGACTCTTTTTAATCAGGAAAATTAAGGATTTCAGTTGCCATTTCTAATCACAGGTACTATCATTTGTAAAATATTGCCTGTCACTCTGTCCTGTTGCTGTGGAGGTAGGGACATTTTGTGGATTGCATTCTGAGGAAGGTGATGCATTGCTTTCAGATAGTGAAGAAAGAAGAGCGTTTTACTGGGAGTCCTGTGGCCAGCTGTTCTACAAGGTAGCTTGCAAGGAAACTGCTTCTTCCCAAGGAAGACAACTAAACCTGTGGCTAGATAAGCACTTTTAGGTTGGCACTGGTGAGGGAAGGAGTAGTCCTTGGCCTCCTCTCTGCTCCTGATTTTCTTTCCTTTCTTTGTTGGGGGTGCAGTTGGCTGTGTAGTGAAGACAGCACAAAGCGGATCCAAACAAAAAATAACCTGGAAAAAAGAAGTTACTTTTCAGTTGAATCAGTTTCTTGTCCCATTCACCATGGGCTGTACAGGCAGCTGTGCTGGCATAGTGGAGAAGATGGGAATGAAAGGTAGAGAGGAGAGTAGGACTACCCTTTTCAGTAGATGACCCAGTATAAAATCTATGTTTGCATTATAGCTTTGCTTGGTGGTGATATAAAGGGCCTAGCAGGTCAAACTTGCTCTTAGCACCATAAAACTTCTCTTTCTCAGAAAACAATTTATATATAACTTCAGATCTCTTGTTTACAACTGTAGCATAAGCTATCAACAGCTTGCTAAATTTGTCTTGTCTGGCTTTAACTGCATACTGAAGAGTGGGAGCCAAAGCAGAAAGATGACTAGTATATTGGCTGAAATAACATTTTACTGAAAATACCCTGGTTGCAGGTATTTCAAGCCTTTTCCTGAACTTTCAATACAGAAAGTATTATGGATGCTTAACCCACAGATAGTAATTCCTCTGTGGTATAGGTCCTACCGTTTTCTCAGTTTGTGCTTCTTCTGCTCATCCCAAAGTTGTCAGAATATTTTTTCCACTTTTTCCAAAAGCCCACTTATGTTACAGCCAATGAAGTAGCTTTTTTCTTTTTCCTGTCTGATGTATGTTATAATTTGCTATACATGTAGAGAAGAGTTTGAAACTATGCATGTTTTACCCAAACTGTAGATGTAGTGAAGCTGCTTTGACAAGCAACTTTAATATCTCTCTGCCCTTCTCAAGCTGTGAAAAAGGCTGTAGGGGAACCAAGAATGTTTGCCAAAACTGTTTAGCCAAATGCCTAAACATATCCTCCAACCACACTAATAGTGCTCGGGCACAGCACACTCAGTCTGAGTCAGACTGACAGTGCTTCTAGAATAATTCTGTTTCAGATGTTAAAATTTGTGGATGGATAATGAAAGCACCTCTGCTGACTGCAAGTACATTAGAATAACAGAGCAAAGCACACCACTGCAGACAGTCAGGAGA
The DNA here is from genome assembly GCF_964188355.1 of Buteo buteo. NCBI lineage: Eukaryota > Metazoa > Chordata > Aves > Accipitriformes > Accipitridae > Buteo > Buteo buteo. Next base: position 44,375,175 of record NC_134176.1, read on the forward strand.
CTAACATTAATCAAGGTGTTCACCTGTATTTTGTATTGAAGCTTCCCAAAACAAACAAAACCACTGAAAACATTAATCAAGCTACTACCAGTGGTTCCTTCGTCTTGACAGTACCAGCTCAATTGAGAACTGGTTAGCCTGAGGATTCTTGCTCTTTACTAAGTAATGCTATCTCTTGCACTCATCTTCTGAGCATATCCACTTGTATTAAAGTGCCTTCGTGTGGCAATACTTGAAAGCCTTCTTGAGAATTCATTGTGCCCTATATTTTGACTGAGCAATTTATATTAAAACCATTTCTGCTTCCCTTGCCTGTTCTCTCCCTTCCCTTTTCTCCCCCCTCCTTTTTCCTGAGTAACTCTAGGGTGAGAAAAGAAGCAGTTTTGCATTTCAGTACACTTAATGTAGCCAAGAGGTTTGTTCGTTGCCGCTTTGTACTTTCAGGCAAACGAGAAAATTTAGATTAATAGGTTGTTTATTCTTTTGCGTGTTCCTCAAATCAAAGGCACTGGATTGCATTATTAAAGAAGTTTTTGTGTGGCAGGCTTGGAACTGTCCTTGCTGAGCTGTACATGAAGAAAAACGATTGCTTTTCATCCCCCACTCATTATGCAGACTGGCACAGGAACACTGTTAAATGCAGTATCATGCACTATCACTTAAAGACCTTCCTTCTGTACAGCTGATGTTGGGCTCCAATTTTGCGGGATGATCTGTCTTGGAACAGACAAGGAAAACCCTACAAATAGAAACACATATGTCCTTATATTTTAAATTTTAAATATTAACCAGTTTAATAAAGAGAGGTTTTGTTTAGAACACTAGTGACTGTCTGCTTCGCTGTGCTCTCAGATCTCTTCACTGGGGATTCTGTTCATTTGTTTCACATCCATTCACTTAGCAATAATGCACAATTAGGCTTTCAGTGATAATCTACTCAGCCAAATTAATGAGGAAAATATTCAACATTATTTTGAGAACAGACCCATAACTGAAGGATCCAGCTAGTGTTGGGTAGCTGACTAAATGCATGACTCTGTCCTGTGGATGTTCTATACCCAATGGACTTTAGCATATCTCTGGGTCTCTGATTACATTAGGTACTCTAATTTCCTTGGCATTCTGTGACAGAAGAGTCTCTCTTGACCCAAGGCCTTCTGCTTTGAAAGTGAAAAGTCTGGGGGATGTAATTTAAGAGAAGAGGACAAGATTGTGCCTGTCTTATGTAAATAAGAGGAAAGAAGTTGCTTTGCCTTATAGGTTCTACTTCAGCTCTAGCTAATGTTCAGAGCAAGAAAGGCAAAACTGCACATTCAGCACTGCAATTCATCATCTTAAGAAATGGGAAGACCTCACTTGTGTGGCACACACCAGCATCACCAGGTGCACAGTGGGAAGTAAGCAGTGTCGCAGTTACTAGACAGGCTGAACTGCTGAACTTGCCTTGTATGATAGTAGGTAGTAATCTTCTTTGGTCTCAGACCTGGTGCAGGATGGAATAATTGCGATTTTTCTCATTGCATGCTGGGTTCCTGATTTTGCAGTCCCTTTGCCTGAATTAGAACCCTCTTGTTGGTCTGACTGAAACTTAGTTCCTGCACTTCTGTTCTCTCTGAAGTACCAGTGCTAGGTTCTGCAAGTGTCCCTAGAGAAAAGTGTTTAAAGAAAACCTTCTATGTAGGCTTGTTTATGAGGTATACTGTCATCTTCCACCTGAGGATCATGGAGAGTTCCTCCAGCCACTTCCGTATTTCACTTCTCTATGTTAATTTGCGTCTATATCACAGATCACTGGGTTTTCCCTGACAAGTAACCATCCTCTTTCTCCAAGGGATCTTAACCCCTTTTAGGAAATGGGAGTGCCAGTGCTTTGGTTTTTAGGGGTTTGTTTGTTTGTTTTCAATGTCTGCATAGAAAAGTGGTGGTATCTTTTCTACCTGAAACATGCAAATGTACTAGCGTCTTGTAACTGCTGTCCCACATTTTCAGGGATAGTATCATCTCTGTTTGGTCTTTTTATAACTATTCAATTCTCTAGATTGTTCATTCATGCCATTTTTTCTATTCCCATTAATGCTTGCAGGCCATGACAGCCAAGTTCATAAAAAGATTACAGATCTCTATTTATGATGTTACGTATCAACCTCTAACCTGTTACAAAGTGCCTCAAACATGAATAATTAGACCACTGTATTCTTCTCCTGTATTCCCAAGCAGGGGGGGAATTGTGAGTGAATCCCAGACTTCCTGTGCGCAGCTAGTACTGCTTGATGTGTGACAAATCTGTGACTCAGCTGAACATTGTCACTTTTTTGAGAAAATCATAAATATCTTTATATATTTTATCTTTCTGCTTAATAATTCTGAATACTATTTCACCTGCTTTAATTTTACCCCTTCATTCAATGATTCTTTTTCCTTATAGCTTTTGGACATTTTTGAGTCAGATATGGCTATTTGCTGATATATCATTATCACTAAATACTAATCTTGTTTATGTTGCTGACCAGCAGTATTCACACTCACAAAAATTAAAATACTGGAAAGATTAATAATAAATTATACTTGTTTTACAGAGCATAAGTTTTATCCAGTCAAACTCTTGTGTCCCTATTCCTATTTAGCATCTGACGGCACATTACTGCAGCCACAAACTCCATTCCTGCATCCCCACATATTCCTGGTATACCAGAGACTTCTCGTAGTTGTATGATTTTCTTTTTGTTTCCTAATAGGTATAATAGAAAGCGTTTTCATTGCTTCCTTTTAAAATCTAGATTAGTTAACATTTTTACTCAGACATTGAAATTAGAATCTAATCTGTCTAGCACTGAACACCTTTCAAATCTACACTGTATTAATGGAAAGACTTTAGAGTGATACAGACAGCAGTTCAAAAAGAAAAGGAAATCAGGAGAAAAGCTCATTAAATTCCCAAATAATTCACTGATTTGTTATTTCAAACATAAACTGCAAAGCAAGTAGCGATGATCTTCCTTGTGCTGTGGCAGTGGGTGCAGAACTGTGTGTTCTTCCTTCAGCAAAGGTCTGTTCTGGTCACAGCTGTGTATACAAAGCTGCAAGTGAAAACGAGATGTACATATAAAGGCTCTCAGTCTATTTCCCTTTGCAGCACTCATCTGTTTGTTATTTACCAAACCCCAGAAAACATCCTCCTAAAAGGAAGGAGCAAAAGTAAATAGTGAGGAGATTTGTTTTTTCCCTTGATAAACATGTCATGTAAAGTGACTTTCCAAACATACCCCATTTAACGAAGATAATTTAGAAACCTTGAACTTCAGCATTGTTTGTTGTCCACCAGCATAGATCCTCAAGGCCCCTATCCTTCCCATCAGAGTTTCCGATCCCAGGAACTGGTAAGTAAAGTCTTGTTTTGGCACATGGACCCAGGTTCTCAAGTCCAGAGAGTCACTCCTATATTTCTTTAATAACTGAGGAGTTGTAATTTATATTTGTGTGCTGAACATCTCGGAGCTTTTTTGGTGGTGGGATAATATCTGCTTTCCTTTGGGATCCCCTGTATGTTAATAATTTTATTTAATCTTGAATCTCTTAAGAGCTAGCACTACTAGTTTCAGAGCCCTTAGTACTGCGTGTAGGTGGGGACTTGGAACAGCAACATCTGAAACAGATCCAGACAGGAGATAACTCATGTGAAGGACAGCCAGAAGGATGGATGTTACCTTTAAATGTGGCATGAAAGTGAGAGGAATGTGAATTCATACATTTATATAGCATCCCTTTTTTTACCATCCACTTCATATAGAATACTACTAAAATGCAGCTACATCTGATGTAGTGAGTTTAGATAGAGTTCTTTTTCCAGAAACACCAGGAAGCAATTTTTTTCCCAACAGGGCAGCATTAAGAAACATTTATAATTGCATGGAGCAAATAGGACCTCAGCTTTTAAGCTCTGCTTTGAAAGATCCAGCACATTTCCTTTGAGTCAAGAACATATGCTGATATACATTACATTTAAGTACTTCTTAAAGCTATATTGCTCTATGATTTACACCATCTGATTTTCAGATTTGCTCCATAAGTCTCAACATTGAATGGGAAAAGAAGGGCAAACGTTGCAGCAAGTAAAAGGAACATGTGTTTTCGAAGTCTTCGGTGGCTGGAGATGCTTAAAGAGCAGCTTTCATCTTGACTGCCACTCTGAGGGTTTATCATACTTGCATTTCCATGATGGTTTTTTTGCTGAACAGTCAGGATATTGTTGCATAGGAGATAAAAAACCCACAAAGAGTACAGTTGTGTTAGAACAATGTAGCTGAGGCCCCAGCTGCTAGTAGAGGTTAATACAGTGTTACTCACTATGGATGGCCCATCTCACTGTTGTCACTAAATGGGTTAGTCAGCAGTAACTGTATTTGAGGTTTTAGGACTCCTGCCATCTTTTATTCCAAGTAAGGACGTCCTACATCTTTTAGAGGTTGTGTTTTGTTTCTTCTTTGCATTGTCTTCTCAGTAGCCTACATCACAGCAGCAATCCATCCAGGAGTTTCCACAGAATACTGATCATGCTTCCTTTAGGAGAAGTCATTTGCATATCATATCTGCTCAAAATCATTTGCTCGCTATGCTAAGCTATCATCCCACCACTAATCAGTTAAGCAATACTCCTTTTTATTGCTCCTGCCATAAAGATCCTTACAAAGATCCTGAAGAGCCTGACCTCATTATGAGGCTGAAAAAGATTAAACAACTGAACTCTATCTATTTTCAGTTTCTACAAGGCAGGATTACAGTATGGATTCATCTCTACATTTGTCCTTCAGTAGATGGCTTTTTTTTTTCCTTCTAGAAAGCCCTGTGCAGCAATGAGAAAGTGTGCTTTTTCTTTCCGCAACAAGAGTTGCTCTTTTGTCTAGTTTCTTACACTTCCCTGATTACCATAATATATGCATACCATCAGTGTTAGGGCATAATACTGGAGGATTTAGGGCATTTGCCTGAACTTTCCTCCAGCAAAATATTCTTAGCTTGTGGTTCATGGTAGATGGTCCATGGAAGTGTATTTAGCTGTAAAATATGTGGCATTTAAGTTAAATTTTGACAAAGATGCATGATGTCCATGAGAAACTTTCAAGATTAATGGAGACCTGAAGAGTTTAGAACTTGCTGGGCTGAAGCTTAAAGAACGTTAAAAAAAAAAAAAAAAAAGGTTTGCTTCATTTTTTAGAAATGAATATTTATGTTAAATTTTTATTAAACATGTATTTCTCCATGTGAAATACAGAGAAAACCAACGTATTTCCTTCTCTCTTCTTCTCAGTCTTTTTCAAAATTATTATTATTTTTTAGGACACACAGCTCACTAGAGTATTGTAAGAGTTAAAATCAAGAGACATTACAGAACCTTAGCCAAAAGCATACCCTTAAAAGGGGTAGTTGGATGCCTTGTTGTTTCAGGTTTCTCTTAGTGCATTCATTCTGTTCTGCATTCAGACCAGTTCTGTAGTTGTGGTCATTTATAATCATTAATCTAGCTCATTGATATTGTAATGGGCTCCAAACATTCTCTGTGGAGCTTACATGCTCCACTGCATTTCCTTCTAAATAACTAATGATGACTTCTTCAGTCTTGTCATTAACCAGATTACCTTCCTCCAGCCAGTTCTCTTCTTGATTTGTTTGGTTTGAGATTCGTTTTCTTCTTAAGTTTTTACACTCATAAAAGAGACTCAGTATCAGTGTGTTTGAGTGCGTTTTACATGACTGAACAACGCTGCCCAAGCACAGGTCCAGATACTGCAATACTTATTTTTATGAATAGAGGCTTTAACTGTTGACTCAGAGACTTATAAAAACCATGTCTTTTCCTTTCAGACTGTTTTTCTCAACATTATAATTTGTGAAAGAAAAACGGAGAAAACTAGCCAACAGTCTCTGTGCTTGGGATTATACTGCACAGCCTGTATATAACCCTATATATAAAAATACTGTGCAGTAAAGTCAGAGAATGGCCAGGACTATGAATGGCTTTCAGTTCTTGGAAGATTCATGTTTAAGTCAGGTAGTGAAATTGTTCCAGGTGAACACAAGTGCACAGAGAAAGATGGACTAGACTGTTCAGTGCTTTGTAGATCACAACCAGCTTGAGTTTCAACCACAGTGAGTTGACTGCTTTGCATAATTGCATACTGGTGTCACTCTTGGTGGCATGTGGGATTCTCCATTCTTCACAAGCCCAAACTTGTCTCTCTCATGGTTGGGTTCCTGATGGACACATTTCAGAGAAGCAGTATCAGAGTGCCTGCTGTGATAGCTGTTGGTGAAGGTGCAGTTAACTGTTCAAAACTTTGCAGTGGATTATTTAAGAGTCAATGCGGAGCAGGGATAGGGGGAGACACACAAGGCTATCCTTGGTCATGATCTAAATTATGCTAAAATGTTTTGTCTCTTCCATGGGGTGTTTGTAGCAACTGCGCTGTTCCTTGAAAGCCTCTTCCAAACCAGTCATTAAAAGAGGAAAGTCCAAAACATTTCCGTTTCATTCATTGTTCTGAGAAAATTGTTGACTGTTGCACTTCATGCTTTTACATACCACATTGATACCTGATTCTACTGGAACTTTCCTTGGTGTTTCCTGGAAAGGTCAGGCGAGAAAGAAGCTGGAAGTCAAGGAGATCGCTGATCTGAGATTGCTACAGCAATCTGCTGCATTTCCATAGTTCATTGTATGTCTGTCTTAACCTCTACCTCCTTTTCTTTTTAGGCCAGTGTCGTAGCTTTCTTCTGCGCCCTGACCCTGTGTGCGTGACACAGATGAGCTGTCTGCCAGCTAACTGTATTTCCTGGGGCTCCCAAAGCAGAAAGGAAATACCAAACAGTAACTGAAGACTGTGGGCCTCTTCAGGCCATAGTTCCATTATTGTCACTAGACCTAGTACATATCTGAGAGAGGAGGGGTTGTATGTAAGGTCCTGTATTGCATGAGATGCAGCTGCATACCACCTGCCCATTTACTCTGCCCATCTTGTGATGCATAGCTATGAATTCTTTAGTTGTTTTGAAGATCTTAAGCTTAATGACAACTTGTTTTCTTGAATAGAGGCTGATCCACATCTTGTGTAAAGATTACTGCTGCTGTTCGAGAGCTTGGGCAAATGTTGATGGTCCCCTCCAGTGAAGTGTTGCTGGCATTTCTGTACTTCACTATTAAGATTGCTGTGGGTCCCGTTTCAAGTGGTTGAGCAGTCTGCCCCGCAGATGGCCAGAACTCCAACAGGAATGTTTGCTCCTTATTGTTTACAAGACCAACTAGCTCTGGCATTGGACTGATTATTTTCTCAATGAGTGACTGAAAACTCCTCAAAGCGAGGAAAAATCAACTGTTGAACAAGATAAAATAGAAGCAGTCTAAATCTGTTAGTTTACCTGTTGCTTGGAAGACCTGCTAGTTACATCTTTAGTGACATTACAGTGAAAGGAAAAAATAGTGTCATAGTCGACACATACAAAGAATGTTAAATGTCACAGTATTTCAGTTATAAATTACTCTCATTCTGAAATTGTACCTTATTTCTAGCATTCTAGTTTATCTGTCTTAAGAGCCAGTTTTGTGTTGTGTTGTTTTCGTTTGGTTTTGCTGTGCCTATATTTGGTAGATTAAGATTAAAGTGCCTCTTATTATCTGATTTCATCTCCCTTGTAGCTACCTACAGACTGAGGATTACCAGGGGTGATCTCTGCTGTTCCACAGGCTTACAATTACCCAAGAATATATACAGTGTATTTATAATTACACTTAACTTCAGATGCTAGGACATTCGTAACATTTTTTTACTTGGCTTTTTAATGCTTCTGAAGCATGAGAGGAAGTCATACACTTTCATACTGTAGTCCACAAAACTAGCGTCTTTGTTTGCTTCAGGCCTATGTCCTTTGAATAAGGCTAAATGTCCTTTTGGATCATACTCAATGAGCCGAGTGTATCTTTAGGATATGTGCTTCAGAATATGCACAGAATTATCTTTGCAAATGTTAAAGAAAGCTGCATGGAGAAAATTGGGTGTCCATGTAGTAAATAAAGTGTAAGCCACTATTTGGTTGCTGTAGTCAATAACATACTCGAAAATTTAAACCAGACTCTTTTGTTTGTCATCTTCTGTCTTCTGCTTCTGGAAATACTGACAGAAGTTGTGGCTGCTTCTCCTTTCTTATTGTTTGCTGTTCTTGCACTTCAGGAACTCTGAATTCTTTAAGCTCCAACTTCATTCAAAGTCCCATCCTATAGTTAAAATAAGAAATTTCAGAGTTAGGTGTAGTGTTAAGGTTCCCAAAGTAGGTAGAAAGTTCAGACTTGACTTATGTTTCAGGCTGTCTGTGGATTCAGGAATACCACACTGCATCAGTTAAACTGTTCCATTATTGGAATGTTTTCTTTACAACAATGAGAGCTGAGAACTTAGTTTCTAATGAAAGTTTAAATTTTTCAGTTTGTGGATGTGCCATGCTAGCCACATAAGCACGCCAGATGATAGCCTTGGACTGTACCTTTGGCACAGCTCGTCCTGCCCCGAGTAACATTCACTCAAAGCTGAAGTAATGCTGCCACATGAAACGTTTGATACTGAAGGATAATTATGGGGAATTTGAAAGGGACTAAAGGATGATTAAAGTTTGTATAAAGAGCAAGATTCTGGTTTTTGGATATAAAATTGGAGCAGTTCTGTATAAATTCATTTTTTGTTTTTGTTAATGTGGAAAGTAGTTTATTGATAAAAGGACTCAAGATCAAAGGGCAGAAAAAACACATCACCTAGTGGATTTTACTCTTTAAAAAACCTTTAGCTCACTCAAAATATGGTGCTACTGGAGCTTTGCCCATAATAAGCCTGCTTTTCAGTGAATTTACTGTTCATATGAACTGTCCAGATTCCCTCCAGAAAAAATGAGTTCATTCTTCCCATCAGCTGCAGCTGAATCTTTTCCTTCTTACCCGAGTGCCTCAAAACTAGCTTTCTGTTCAACCACAGTGCTAATCCCCTCTAACTGTTCTCTCTTGCAGCACTCCCCCAACAAATCTTTTCAGGTTAGTCTGCTTAGCTCTCCTCTATACTTGTCCTGAGTCTGACACAGGTTGTTCCAGGCAAATCTCACTAAACCTCTCTGTCACTCTTTGCTTTCTCTCATCGTAAGCTAGGTCTTTCTACCTGTTGTCAACAGGAGCCACCTATCTAAGTCTGCTGTTTGCAGCCATGCTCCTTTTATAGAGTGCAAAACATCTCGTTTGTGAAGACAACTTGCCTGCAGCAGCACCCTTACGTCTGGCAGGATTTTGCTAGTATTCTCGTAGGTCAGGAGAGGCAATCCAGGGAGCAGCCAGTGCTGCCGGTACCCTCCTGGAAGAACCCCCCACAAAGCCAAATTCTAGCAACTCTGCATCCTTCAGTTGCCCTGTCTGCTTTTGCTGTCATGTCAGACACAAAGTCTTCTGGGGTCCTTTCCTGAGGATGCCCTGGGATCCCTTCTGGGAGGACCTGAACAGTGTCAGTAGAAAGAGTAGATGGGATTTGTGAGTAACATGAACTCATCTGCCTGCTTGGATAGTAAGGATGCCAAAAGTTCTGTCTTAAGAGTGTGTCTGATAACAGAGTGTTCACAAACCGTCTTAGCAGGTATGGTGCAAGTACAGCCAGTAAAGCTGAACCTACTTTTAATTAGGAGGATCATTAATCCTATGACAATGCCTTGCATACATCCTGGGCTTTAAGAATTAAAACATCTTAAGCAGGGAATTACCTGAGCCTATCTAGCAGTTTATCTCTGCTGAGGAGGGGAGGTTCTGCTCTCCTCCACGTTCTCTCTTCCCTGCACCTGGCCATGCTCTTACACAGCTTGCTTTGCATGAGCTTTCATCAGATATTTGTGAGAGTCAGTTCGATTCACTAGCCCTGGAAAAAAGTTGAATTTTCTTAGCAAGGGGCCTGCTGAGTGCTAGAGCTGGTACAAGGCGTGGTTCAGAACCACATGGCCAACAGCAAGTGAGGGGAAAGGAAAGAAGAGAGAAAGGAGACCTGCCCCTTTCAGCAGGAGTGACGTTTTTAGATTGGCTTAGCTGCTTGTTGGACTTCACCATCAGGAAGGCAGAGATAATGCATCCAGTTATTAAAACTAAGAAAATACTTTTTTTTTTAATTAGTATCTAATGAGATTGAGCCAGATATTGGTACAAAGCCACATAGTCTTTTAAAGCTACTTATGTCCAAGACTCCATGTAAAGCACAGATGCTTAAGTTGATCCATGAAACAGATTTGACCATCACCCTCTTTAAACTATTCACTAGAAAACCTTCCTTTAAAAAATTAAGCTGGTTTTGAGCTAACCTGGCAGAAATCTTTGGCTTCTAGTACATTTTGCTGTCGCTTAAAAGTAACAGGTGGGTCTCTCTCAGTTTTCTTCTGATTTTCCTACGCTCTTAGGACAATTTGCTAATGATTGTGGGAGCTGTCTGTACACTTCAAGAGCAGAATGAGTCCTACTATACGTCTTACATGAACATGCTTATACAACTGCAGGGGAAAGTTTGTGAGTGCTTATTCTTTATTGTTTAGTTTAGTTTTATTTAACCTTCCATCTCAAATTATGGGGATAATTACATGACCTGTTGTTTTGCTTTTTGTTTGTTTGAAAAATAAGGAAAATAAATTTTTAAAATTAGACAAATGCACGTTCTGGATCTGGTTTCTGTTTATTTTATATCTCTTCTTGTCAGTGGAAAAAGCTAGTTAGTCAAAGAAGCAGCCCTTAATGTTTTTGTTTCTTATTTAAACAACTATTCTCTCAAGTAACAGGAACAGATTTTTTTCATGATAGGTCATAAAATCTCTCAGTGCAAAATTTTATAAAAAATTAATTGAAAAGGAAGAAAACATTTTTATTTTTTAGAGTAGAAAGTGTTATGAGGAAGAAATGGGGGTTTTACACAGCTGTATATTGCTGCTTAGGTCTTACGCATGGATTAATTTTCCTAGAATTCTTCATTTTCTGTTTGTTATTAGCAGTAGTTATATAGAGGAAATTGGGCTATAGGTTATCTTGTGAACAAGGCATGTGCAGAACATAGCCTATTAGCCAGATGTGACTTGTGAAGTTGCAGTATTACCAATACTCATGTTTATATTCAGTTTTTTGTAACATCACCACTCCTATAGACAGCACAAGAACACCTAGACTTTTATTTTTAGGGGCTTTTGTTTGGTTTTCCTCTTTTCTACAAGGTTGCAAGCTTGCATGGGTATAGAGAGAATCCTATGGATGTGTTACTTATACCAGAAACATTAAAAAAACTAAAGGCCAGGAAAGACTCTCCCAACAGTTAAAAAAATGTATTATTTATTAGGCTGTTCTCTGTTATATTTCCAGGAAGACTGATTTACAGCTCTATGACTTTTTGACTCTTGAATGACTTCATGAGTGTGGTAGAAAAGAAACCTGTGGAAATTGTGTGTCCTACCATAATCCAAAGGGAAAGGCTACGTTGCCCAGGGCTCCAGCCTGCTCGGATAGTGGTTGTACATGAAAGATGATGGGAATAGGGAACTGTAATGTATATTCATCAAGGCAATCCTTGTGTTTCTGGGAAGTTACTAATGTGACTTTTGGGGGCAGATTTCATACACCAACTGCAGTAAATATTCTCCTACTGCTTTGGGCATATTTATAGCTGTCACAGTGTTGTGACAGCATTGTAGATAGCTACTTCTTGTGCTGAAAGCAGCCTAGATACAGCAGCGATGACTGCAATTCAGGCTAAGTCCTAAATATTTATTGGCTTCCTGGGCAGATTTTACAGCCTTCACTGAGCTCCACGCTTCTGTGGCTAGGCTGCTGTTGGTATGAAAGATAACTAGTTTAAAGATAGCTCAGGTGTGTCTACACTTCACTCACGACACTGACAGCTGCATAAACACATCATTTAGCATTCGTAGAGTTTGCATCACTTTGGGTCAGATGCCATCTGTCAGCCACATACAAGCCAGAAACGAAGCTGGTAAAAACAATATGTGTTTTAAAAGCCAGGGAAATATGAAGCAGCTGCCTTTATGTTTCTCAAAGGTAGGCCATTTTTATCCAGAAAACAGTGTTTGTTTTCTAAGATTGTACCACATGGACAAACTTCTTTCTCCACTATGGCTCTGAAACATGAGGAAGAGTCTGCCTCAGGCACTAAAAGACAATAAACTGCTCACAGACAGTGAGATCTGTGGGGAAGAGTCCGGATTTTGCCAGTGGCACAGTAGCAGCAGCAGTACAGGCTGGGCAGGAGTTTGAAGACCAGTACAGCAAAAATTATGACTGAACAGTTAAAGTACTTCCAGTGCAACATACCATACCACTTCACTTTTCTGTACTTATTCTATTAAGCCTCCCAGCTCCTTCTTAGTGTACTGCTGTTTTAAAATCACTTTGGAATTTGTTATTAGCTGCTTTGCAGTGGAAGAGCAAAGCATTATGTTCAGCTGTAAATGAACATGGTTAACATGCAGATTGCAATCTCTCTCCGTTCTTAAGCACATGGTATGACCTGAGTTTGTTCCACTGCGACAGCATGGTAAAGTGCATATAGCTCACTGCCCTGTGCTTTTGGGGGTCAGATTTAAACTCTCTGTGATTTACTTCATTTGTTACTGGAACTTGAGATCCAGTAATTTGTGGTAGCAACCAAAGTAGCAGTTGTGGATTCCAGTTTTCACTCATTCTGACTGGTACCTTCCTTCTTTTCTTTCCTTCTTCATCATGCAGCATTGAACATTATTTACTCAGCTGTGGCTTGGAGACAGGAAGGAGCAATGTGGTCATGCACCAAAACTGCCCTTGTTTATTCCAAGCAGCTCTTGGCAGACAATATGGTGCATGGGCAAATGTAATTTTCTGCATGGTCTTCACTGACCTTGCTGTAGGGAATAGGAAAATAGTCATCACAGCAAACCGTAGACACCTCCTAAGGTCTGTGGTGATCCCCCTTCCCGTGTAATAGGTACCCATCTGTAGTCTGAGAGATTGATATGATTTATTGGTTGGGCACCTGGGGTGTCTATAGGCTGAGTTGTGTTACAGCCTAAAAGAGTCTGCCTGCATACTTCAGTGACTAATTTGTTGCTGTTTCTCCAGGCATAAGAAGCAAAGGGCTTCTTTCTTTAGAGAAGGAACTTCTCTGCACCGCTTCAGCTTTGGGTGCAGTTCCCATCTAAATAGACCATTTGCTCAAAGACTGAAACCGTAATTAATTCCACTTTTATTGAAAATGAAATTCATCCTCTGATGTGCTTGTCGGAGAGGATCTCTGCCACCCTTTCCCAAAGTCTTTTTGAGCAGACTTCTGCTTTTGTTCTCTGTTGTTTCGTTGTTTTGTGATGGAGGAGTAAGGATGATGCTGTGACTTGGTATGAAGAGGGAGGAGAAAAAGACAGTGTAAATTATTATAAGTTTTAAAAGTATGTTATTTCCAGCGAGTAAGAGATTTATGCCTCAAAACTAATGCTTGCTTAGGGCCCAGTTATCCTCTCAAGCTGGTTTTGTCTAGCAGCTTGACAGGGACTGCAAACAAAGTGCAACTTTCTCAGGAAACCTCATCCTTCAGAAAAACCCTTAAACTTCTTCACCTTCAGGGGGAGAAGAGAGGAGGCTAAGATTCAGAATTAATGAAAAGGGGCTTCGCTGATGAAAGTGAGCAGATTATCTTCCTAGAGCCCATCTGTTCTGAATGTATGAGGGATGCTTTGTACACTGCTGGACATCACACTGAAAATCCAAAGGGGATCAAAGCAGAGCAACAGATATGACTAGGCTAGGCAGGGAGGGATGTAGAGGGCAAGATAAACAGATTTAAATTTAAATAAATATAGTTAAATAGATTAAACAAGATATAGTATGAAGAAAGGGTTATTATAATGATCTGTTGACAAATGAAAGGAAAAAATAATGGAAAGCAAGAGGTATAAGGATGCATAAATAGGAATTTGAACTTCAGCAAAAAAAAAAAGTAAATTGAGTATTGCATAAAGCTTCCAAATGGTGTGACTCATTCTGACCAACATGTAGACTTTTTAGACAAAGATTGGAAGTTTGATGCCTAGCGTTATTCAAAGCTAGATTTAGAAATCTTTGAAGAGTAGTTGTAAGAGGTCTATACTGTCCTCTTCAATTATGAGAAAGTGTTTCAAAAGAGCCATTCTATGCCCAACTTCTCTGTTTTCCTGTAACCTGCTTCCTATGCTGAGCCTGTTGAAGATGATTTTATGGAACTTGCATGTACCTTACATGATCAGATAAGTTTTCTTAAGAACTTAGGACCAAAATCTCTACTGCTGTAAATGACTGTTGGTCTAACAAAATTACAGAGAAGAAGATGTTCTTTCCTCTTCACTCCTCATGTAGTGTCATGAAAGAGAAATAGTGAGCTGAAAATTCAGTTAAAAATACACATCTTCCTGCTCATCATAACTGGGACTTTTTCAATAATATCCTTTTGCAGTTATACATAAAACTTGGTGATACTTTCCTTGATGACATTCAAGGAACTGATTAGCTAACATTGCAGGAGAAAACCCCACCATTCCACTGGATACCATCATTAACCCAAGCTGAGATACACTGACTGAAGGACCAAGGTCTTCTATATCTGCAATAGAGAGCAGCCTCTGATTTGTGTTTTAGTAAGAAATGACAATACAAAAAAGTTACAGATGCCCTCCCAGACATCTGGGAGTGCAGCCACAGAAATTTAATTCAGCTCAGCATTCAATTTTTGGAAGAAGAGAGATTCTGATGTATTTATCCCTACAGTAGAATATGTTGCACAAATCCCTGCAATGATATTGTAGTTCTGCACAGGCTGGGACTTCCTTGTGTTATAGCAGTTTTCTGACTGCAGGGTTGGCTTTTCCAGACAGAGCAAAATCACCTTTTCATAGCATGACCCAAAACCTAAGGTCCTCCCAAGAGCAGTGCAAAGTATAGTACTCTAGAGAGTGTCTATAATGGATGTCAGAGAGTCTGACAAAAGTGGTTTTCAGCTATAGGGTTTCCTCAACTGAAAAGAAAAATAGTAGCGCTTTCCTCTCTTTCCTCCACTTCCCTGGCTAATAATGTAGGTAAAGGACAGGTCTATAACTTGATTTTGGTGACAGTCCTCCTGCAGTATTTCTTTAGTCAGCATTGAAAATATTAGTTCGGCTGGGTTGGATGTCTCAGTGAAATGTTCCTTTGATACTGCATACCTGCCTCTTGAAACATCTGACAAAGGCGTAACATCTTCCTTTTCTCTCACTTTTGACAAACTTCCAGGCTTTGAGGAGTTGTGGAGCTATGGAGAAGTTGTGGCTATCATCTTGGACAAGGTTGATTATTTGGATGGGAGCCTAAAGAAGGCTAAAATGCGTCTGTGGCAAACGAACTCATGCTTTGTACCTCAGTCCTAATGGCTGTGCCCTTTGGATCCCCTCCCCGACTACTGCTTGGCTCTACTTCCACCCCTGGCACTTTCTTCCATACTTTGCATTCTTCTGTGTATAGAAGTACTGCAAAATTGCTGCTGTTCAGCTAGTCTTCTCCTTAACTCCAGTCCACAGCCTTTTGGACTATGAACATACAATCATATAGGGCTTTTTGACATCGGTATGTTTCCATTCCCTTGGGATCCTATAAGCTTCCCTAAAAGTCACCTCTTTTAGACTCTTTCTGCTGAACCACAGAGGCCCTTCTTGACCAATCTTTCATAAAGCTGCTCTCTTAAAACATGAATCATTTGATTGGTTTTCTTGTGTTTTTTGGATCTTCGTTCTGCGCTTCCTATAATACAGTGACCAGATTTGTACACGTCATTCCAAAAGAGACCATCCAGCTGCCTTACCAAATGCTAAAGTAATAACGTCTGTGGTTTATACTCTGTAGCCTTCCATACACAACCCAAAAACCTTGTTTGCCTTTGTTACTGCTGCCAGATGTTCTGTGGATGGTTTTCAGGCGTATTGTGGTGAATGTCACCATGCCAGTGAATTTCAGCAAATTTAAGCAACTTTGAAATGATTCTTTTTTCCACATGGTTATATTCAAGTCAAACCAAACTGTGTTCTCACTTGAAACTGCCCTGTTTTGGTTACCTTTTTTTCACACTGAATCACTACCTCTCACCAGTTTCCTTGCAGGATTCTCTCCAGTCACTACCTGTTACCAGTTTCTCTGCAGGAGCCTCTTCAGTAGGATTTCCCCTTTATCAGGCCTCTTTCTGACTGTCTTTGCTGGAAACTCCATCTGAAGAGCCCAGCTCTGAGGGTCTAGGGAGCAGTTTTATTGTCATTAGTACCCAGTCTACTTGAATTGAGAGTAGAAGGGAATATGGGTTTTTTTTCCTAGAGAGGAAGCAAGGGGAGGGAACAGCCTGTAAAAGAATTACAATGTTCTCACCTCTGTTTTCCTGCAGATTTGCTGACAGCACAGGAATACCACTGCCTGCTGCAGCTGCTCTGCCCTGACTTCCCAATGGAACTTACTCAGAAAGCAGCAAGGTGGGTCCTCATCCTCTCTTTTAAGGCAAGATCAGCCCTACACTTATGGGCTTAGGAATTAGATCTGTAGGTAAAGGTATGGACAAAGACTTATTCTTTTAAGATTTTGGGGAAAAGAGATACCATGTTTTGAGGTTAAGAACAGGGTGTTTTTCTAGCAATGAGAAGGAGTGTATATTTAAGATATACAGGGACTGAAATACCAGTGCAGAATGCTGCTGCTGGCTCTACGTTCAGAAGATGAGTTGCATATAAAAGAATGTTAGCCAATGTGTTTTTAACTGACATGATTTTAAACTTTATTTCAGATACTCTTTACCATCTTTAAAATGTGTTCCCCCTTGCCTCAGCTTCCTATGGTTGATCATGTTTAAAAGGTACTAAGCTCTGAAGGACTGCCAGTGTTTTAAAGTATGTTAGCTAAGAACATGGTAGCTAATCTGTTTGAAATTTTATTTTAATCTAGACAAGGCCTAAAGCAGATAGATGGCTCAGGGCACTGATAATGTGATACAGAATTTTTTAGTGATAGTGCTTGCTGGTTCCAGTCCAGCCCAGGCAGTTGATTATTAACTATCTGATAGTGAAAATGTAATAAGGTATATGCATCTGTTGGGGTGAGGGTCAGTTCAGTTCTCAGTAGGAGTGCGCGCACACACGCATATGTAATCACAGCAAGGTTACTGAATAAATGCTCTCATTTCTAGCCATCTCAGCAGAGAGGGCATGGAAATTTAACTTTATTCGTGGACCTAGATATGACATTTGGAAATAGGATCCCGACACATGATCAGGGTACTAGCTGCTGCCTATGTTGTTCATGGCCTAAATAATGAAAAAGTCCTCATTTTCTACTTGTCATTCTGTTATCTTTCTTTAGCATTGGAGTTCCATGAAAATTATATTAAGAAAGAAAAGTGGAGAAGAGAAGTGTTATCCATCTGCTAGTACTTCCACTTGGCTGATTCTCTGAATTCTTCCCTGGCTCCTATATGCTGCTATCTGCATTGAACTGCAGCTAAAGCTGTGTTGGTCCAATTAAAACTAAAAGTTGAGCACCGCTTTCCCCTCTAGCTCTTCAGTGGGCCTTAGGGGCTCCAGAAGGTACAGCTGCTTGGCCTCCAATGCCAGACTAAGTAAGAATGCTAACCCTGTAGCCCGGATGTATCTGCTGCTTCCTTTCATGGATGTACACAAGCACCAGTCCCATGCGCTGGTGTGTATTTCATAGGGTTCCAGCTGAGCTGAACAGGAATTTGTGATGGTGCATGAAAGGAGACTGCAGCATATCTACACATGTTATGATGTTTGTGTCAAGGAATTTAATCCACAAGGCTGTTGTGAACTAGAGGCTCCATTCAGGGGCCCGCTGCACTGTTATGCCTGTGCCGTAGAGACAGACAAGCCGGCTTTGGGAGCAGGTGTTGGAGAGAAATGAGATCTCTGTCAGAGGCACCCAGGCTCAGGTGGGGATGACCTCACTCCTACTTTTGGCTGGCTAGAGATTTACTTACACATTGCTATTATTCTGTTACAAGCTAATCTAGTAGGAACAATTTTAATAAAACTTGTAGTATTTCTAAACCGTCTTTCTCTTTCTTTCCAACTGTTGCTTGCTCTCTTGTCCTTTTTCTGGTCTACGCTTCCCATTGTCCTGCTTGGTCTCTGCCAGTTAGAAAGGTGAACTGTGCAGGCTGTCTTCCGGCACCAGTTGATTGAGTCCTTGCAAAGCATGAATGTCACATGCGAACCTACTGACATTATTCCTCCTTCAGTCTGCACACCCCCAACGGTTTTGTTGCTAATTTGCTTGGGAAAGGAATTAAATAAAGTAGCGGCGGGAATAGCCACAGCATTCACTGATACAGCCAGGACCTGCGTAATTATTGGCGCTCTTGGGAAGAGAGCAGTTGTAGTTGTAGTCTCAGTGCTGCATGACTGGGACGATCTCACAGCACGGTGAACTCTGCTCGTCCAGGAGCTGTTGCTATGCACTGATAACAAACACTGGGAATAAGATCAGGAAATGTCAGAGCAGAAGAACAGACGCTAATACTTTATAGGTTTTATTTGCATGACACCAGAGAGCTCCATTTTTCTGTTCCTGGTGCTACACAAATACAGAAGTCATACCCAAAAAAGAACCAGGCTATCTGTGTCTGAGATTTCTTGGATATTTTTTTTCTTCAAAGGGCTGTAGCCATTAGCAGATTGAAGATTTTAATCTACAGGGATACCTTTGATCTTTGGAGACACCTTTTGGCTTTCTGAATCTTGAAATTGCAGAAGGACAGAAAGTGAAGGGATTTTTCTAGTTTGATGCCATGATTTCAAGATCTGTACCTGAGCAATGACTATTCTTTTGTAATAGAAACACAGGGAACTTGCTGCCCACATTTGAGTAGCGAGAGCTGAGTAGTTCACAGCTCCTATGCTGTTTTATGTGGTATGGGAGCTCATGTTGCACTGACCAGTGCTAATGGAAGTGGGGCTTGCAAGTCTGTCCCCTTGTTGTTAAAAGATTGCCTGAGAGTGTAGATCTTGCCCTTTGTGTGTGTTCTGCTTGTTTTTGCCTCCATATATCAGTAAACAAACCAAGTCCCTGAAGACTCATTTGAGCCAGCCTGGCCTTAAGACAGATTGTGTCAGTTAGCCTTTAATGGTAGCAGAGAACAGTAAAAGTCCTTTCAACTTGCCTGATCTAGAGTTTGTCCTGGGGACATCCTGTCTAGTCTGGGTTTCTGAGATTTTAACCACAATTGGTAGATCATAAAGTTTCCCCATTGGCACAGTAGCAAGGTTTTCCTGCCAGCCAAACCCACTTGAACCCTGAAAGACCACTACACCCTTTACCAGAGTCCTTCACGTGTAGGCATCTTTCTTCAGTCCTTTCCAAAGTTTCTCCTTGATTTTCATTAATCATTGAGTGCTGACTATGAACTTTGTAAATATGTCTGTACCCCTGAGGGCTTAAAGTCTAATTTGGACAAGAAAGAATGAATAAAGAATCCCTTGAAATATCAGCTACCTGATGAACTCTTTTGAGATGCAGTTCAGACTTTGAGATTTCATCCTCAGTTTTGGTCCTGCTGTCTGGGTTACAGTCCATGGCTAGGATTCTCTCTTCACCAGATACTTCAGGGAAGAGGTGCAGATACGTTGCATATGATGCTCTCCCAGCTTTCCTGACTGCTCAGTCAGCTGGCTGTGGGGGGAAATAGCCAGCTGCAGTCAATCTCCTCATAAATTATTGTATTGGATTTAAAGACTTCTCAACATTTCCGGAGTGCTGACTCCTGGGCCAAGTGGAGTCAGTAACCCAGCACCAGAGTGCACCTGCTTCTATTTAGATGCTCCTCCATTACATATGTGCCATACAGTCTTCCTTAGAGGCTCCTTTCTGTCTTTAACAGGAAGAAATGTCCAGCAAATTCTCAGACCTCTGCCTACTTCCTCATGCTCTCCTCTAAGTAAGAGACCGAGACTTGGTGCTGCAGAGCACAGCCATTGACCATAGCTTCAGACTGAACAAATGAAATGAATTGATTGTCATGAAGGTGATGTAATATTGTCTCTCTGCATAACAAATATATTAAAAAATTCTCCACTGTTGTTCTCCTGCATCTCCAGGATGGAGAAATGCACTGGCAAACACTTCAGAGCTTGTGCTTTGAGGGTGTCTGGGAGGCAGACCATAATTTCCAAGGAGGGAGTGCAGCTCATCGGCGATATGGCCCATTGCATTTCCAGTGCTTAAATAGTGGTTGGAAACGCCAGTGGCTGAGCAGTATTGCCTGAGAGATGAAGATGCTTTGCCTGCCAGCTTCAAAGCCGTTTCCTTGATGTGGCCACTGACAATCTCAGTAACATGCTTATTAGTAAGAATTAAGAACTGAAGCTACTGCTTCTTTAGACAGGAGGAGGAGGCTTCTGGAACATAATAAATAAATCAGAAGCACTTTGACATCTTCAAAGGGTTTTGTTTTAAATACAGGCTTTTCTCCTGGGGACCCTCTTAGCCCCAGTCTTTCTTCTTTGAGATAATTAATTCAAGCTGCTCTACATGTTTGATTTTGCCACAGTGAACAGAACTGGTCTGAGTGGCAGGGAATTCTTGCAAGATCCTATAACTCTTCTAGGTCAGCCTCCCACACAGCTCCCTGGAATCTTTTACATGAGACAGAACAGTGTTTTCCCAGCAATGTGTTTAGACCATTGATGCTGCAGGAGTTGGTCCACAGATTGCATTTGGCCCCAAATTCAAAAGGGTCCTACTAGATGACCCATACTTTGGCTATAATGAACTGGTAATCCTTCTCATATGACCTGATATGCCAGATACTGACTGTATGGGGTCAGTAGAGCTGCACACAGTTGAAAAGAAGTACCAACACCTTCCTTTAGCATCATCAGAATACTCTGTTTTTTCCCATCAAAGTGGAGTGTTTCCTTCTGTTTTCCAGTCTGAGCTGTCATTGATCAGCTCAAGTTTGATTTTCCCCACTTCAGAGACTGACCTTTTCATCCTCATGTAGTGGCAGTGACCAAAGCATTGTTTTTGTTTTCATTTTTATGAACACTTTTTCCCTAACTTATTTCTGAAATCCAGAATTTTTTCCTGAAAGGAGGAGTTGGACTTTGCTATCACTTATACTTCATCTTTATGGCCTGTGGCTGATACTTTTCATATTCATGGAGTATGCTTCAAAATAGGGATGCATGTAGCTCCCTACATGCACCTGGGGCTTAGCAGAGAGAAAGAAGACTTTGTCCCTGACCCAAGAAGTCTTCAGTTTCTGTGAAATTTGACCTCTTAGTCAAATGATAGACTTAATAGATATGAATAGAGACCAACTCATTCATCGGGAAGGGAGGATAGGATGTTCACAGGGTGTAATTAAAAAGCTGATTGTCGTTGCAATGTTTTTTCCTCTGTAGTCAAGTGGAGCTTGTTTGAGTATAGATTGGGAATTAATAATTCTTGTTATCCTTATGAATCTGAAAATATCCCAGATTGATGAACTTTGGTATACAGAGGAATAGCGTAAGTCTCGTTCTGCTTACACCGGTTTAATACTCATGTAACTGTCTTGTCTGTGGCGCAGTTCCTCTTTGTATAGCCATGTGAACCAGCCTTGCAGTTTTTATGCCAGTGTTCATTCCATCGTGTCCACCAGGCTTTGAATGCTTGACATCCATGCCATACTGCTCTGTTCACACTGTAGCTGAAGTGTGTGATAGCACTGACATGCAGGATCTTCTCCTTGCTGCAGGTTCTCAGGCTGCCTTCATTTCATTTTCGGGTGTCCACATCCATGCAGCAGTGGATATTCCTATTCCTCTCTCCTAACCTCTTACACTGGGGACAAGCCACTAGCAATCCCCAGTTGTATATAGCTCCCTAGCTGTACTTTCTCTAGATCTGGGGTTCCTGGTTACAGATTTTATTTCTTTTGTAGATGCTAAACTGTTTCTCTCATCTTATCCTAGGATTGTCCTGATGGATGATGCTATGGATTGCCTGATGTCTTTTTCTGATTTCCTCTTTGCTTTCCAGATCCAGTTCTACTACTCAGGTAAGTGCTGGGAAGCTGATGATTTCACCCACTAGTATAGCATTACAACTTTACAGCTTCCCAATCCGTGCACTTTTTTGAAACTTGTAAGGATATGGGTTTTCACAGAAAAAATATAAATAACGGAATCTACTGATGACAGGGATTACTGATGCCAAGAGATAGGAGGTTTCATAAAAAGGTTCCAAATTTTTGTGAATAACAAGATACCTGTAACTGTTACGGCTTATGCACATATTTATTTTAGCCTTGAGACATAAATTTCCAGCTTTATCTAGAGTATGTTAGCACCTAACAATTAACTTTTACTAGGAACATTTTTTTCCTTTCCTTAATACAGCATTTCTGCCTCTAAAGTATTGGTCCCTGCTGGAGACAGGATAAGATGGTTAATGGTTGGACTTGATGATCTTGAAGGTCTTTTCCAACTTAAATGATTCTATGATTCTATGATTCTAAGAAAAGCCCACCAGCTGCTGCCTTGAAAGGAAAAGATTCTGGACAAATGGATACAATTCTTCCCCTAATACTCAGCCAACTATGAGCTGGTTTCAGCTCAAAGTGTTTCTGACCTGGGTATAGTTTCCATGAGTTTAAGAACCCCCAGTGGACTCCTCTCCCAAGAACTTCTCCAGCCTCCCCTTGAAGACACATAAACTTGTAACCTCCACAACACATTTTGGCAAGGAGTTGCACAGGTCTGGCACCTGTCCCATGAAGAACCACCTCTCTTGTTTGATTTGAGAGCCCCTAGTTGGAAGGGAAAGTGAACAGTTAATCCCCATCTACCTTCTTCATATTGTTGGTCATTTATCATATTCTACTCCTCTCCCCCAGTTTGAGTTTTAACTAGATAGGGTACTTCTTTTAAAATTCTTGACAGGAAGAGTACAAATCAAATCATATTAGTTTGTGTGTGTGTATTTACATATGCTCACCCATACATATACATCTGTAAAAATCTCCAGGGAATATTTTTAAACTAAAGTTCACGAGACAAGGGGGAGAAACTTGGATAAGGATTAGGGTGCTTGTTCTGTACAGGGAGACTGCTTTAAAATACATTGGCCTGTTTGTCCTAGCCCCCCTAAAATGTGGTTGAGGAAAGGGAATCTCATTCAGGGAACTGCTTAAGTGGGCAAAAAGAGGGAAGCATTTTCTTTATCAAAGTTAGATGTGCTCCCAGGCACTGGGGACTACTGGGGTGCCAATTACTCATCTCCCAACAGAGAGCACTTTCTAAAGGCAACATAAGCTCGTGGATTTCTGTCCACTCGCACTTAAATAGCTCCCTCTGATGGACATAGCTCACAATTGGCCTTGACCGGGCAAAAGGGGCTAGGTTTGGATACTGGGAGACACTGGCTAGAAGCTGTGGTGGAGCAAAGTCTGTGGTCAGAGAGCAGATTTGGGTGGCCTGCTGATCTGGTCCAACCTGTCAGTTCCCATCTTTATAGCAGTTAAGAGTCAGCTGCTACCCCTAATACAAAAATCTCTTTTTCTCAGTACTTCTCTGTATATAGTCTCCCTGTAACTCCCCTGTGCATATCGCAATGTTATCCATGACAATTCATCAGAGAAAAACAGTTCCAAATGGTGATTTTGGGTTGGGCAGAACCAGGCTTGTAATGCCTTTAGCCAGGGCCAGAAAATGTGTTTGGAAAGTTTTCTCCGATATAACAAATGTTTCCACAGAGCTGCAGAACCTCAGCACAGCCTCAGGGCCTGTTGACATCCTGCCTTTCCCCTCCACCAGCCTCACACACAGCATTGCACTTCCATTCACTCGGGACTTAAATGCCACTGGAGTCCTCACACGCCCGCCCTTGTGTACACGCACTCAAACATCCCATCCCTCTCCTGTTCACCCAGGCACAATGCACACACACAGCCTGTCATACGCTCTCCCACCAACCCACACACATGCAAACCACTCCAAATGGAATCTAGATTTGTAAACTGCTGACCACATCCCTAAACAAACTTGTTTAAAATTAGACTCCTGCAGTAAACAGTGGGTAGCATGAGGAGCCTGGGGAGAGGCTTTCTGCCAACTCTAGCCCTGACCTGCCCTGGCCCTTCCTCTGGATCCCATGTTATATTTACTTTGGAGCAACACAGAGACAAGCTGGGATACAGCCTGGAGCCCTGACTAACTTGCTCCCTTTCCTCCTGTTGTCCTAGTTTGTTCCCAACTTGGATGAGTTCTTAATCAATGGCAAGAGATGGAGAAGGAAAACTTTTCAGACTTTGCAAACTAGTTTTGTGTTCGACATTAACTTTGACGCTCCACTGTTTTATCCTTGTGCTAGCTAGCCTCTGTTCCCTTGAGAAGAATCTTGTTCAACAGAGTGTGTGGCCTCTCATAATCATCCTGACAGGAACAAGCCAGCAACTTATATGGAAATGGCTTTTTATGCCTGCATAATATCTGATCTGAATATGCAGGATGCTGTAGTGTTGTGTGTTGTGCTTATTTCCTGCTGGTGCTGTGTACAACACAGAGCAGGGAATGACAGTTTCATCCCAGGTCTGGTAGGTCAGGAGGATGCTTTGCTGGTTATAGCCCTGAGTTTTAAGTCACTTTCTGTTTTTTCAGAATTCCTGGAAAGTGTGGCTGCCATTTATCAAGATCTGCTGGCTGGTAAGAATCCAAATACTGTGATTGTGCCAACGTCATCCTCTGGGCAACATCGGCAGCGCCAACCCCAAAATGACTGCAGCCCACTGGATGGGGTGGAGGCATCTCTCTTCTATCAGTGCCTAGAGTCCTTGTGTGACAGATCAAAATACAGGTACGAATGGAATCCAAAACACAGATTTGAAGTCTGTGTCTTTGGAGACCCTTTGTAAGGTTGGAGCTGTGAAGAAATACAGGACTTTGAACAAGCTGTAGCTCCCAAATAGATCTCATGGGAGAAGTATGAAGGGCAAGATCATAGCAGAACTGCTTTAACCAAAGGAGAGAAACAATTTCATGGACCTAAGAAACATGGGATTTGAGCTGATTCTTGAAGTAATGAATTGATTAGGGTCTCTGCTTTCCTTCTCACTTCTGCATTGGCACTTTCATCAAGGAGAGGTCTGTCTACCATCATGAGTTAACTAAAGGAGATAAACAAGTGCAGTTGTGTTCTGGGATGTTGAAGCATAGGAAAGGCCCACTGGGGTGGATGGAGTTTGAAGCCTTAGTACCTAGACAAGATCACACTGCTAGCCTGTACCCGAGCCTGTGTAGGAGCTGGTCTCCAGTTACAGATCCCAGGCACGAGACTAGCCTTAGTTCAGCAGGGGATGGAGCAATACCAGACCTTAATGTATAGCTTTGACAGACACTTGCTTCATAGTTTCTTGCAGGTAGCGAGCACATGGCCTGCTAGGTCATGGGCTAGATCCACAAAAAGACAGGACACAAGTTCCGCCTGATTCCTGCTTTAGGTGCCTCAATCCAAATTTGTGATCCACAAAATGACTGCTGAACTGCTGTCCAGTACTATAGATATCTAAGCATGGAGATGCCAGGTTGTTTTGTTCTTTTAAATAACAAAAGCTCTACATTCCCTGTATGTCCTGAGAGCTTCAGATGGGAAGGATACTGTGAGCCCATCTGGTAGGTCCGGCTCTGCACAGCACTGTGGGGGGAGCCATTCCCAGCCTTTCATCCAGTAGCTCAATACTCAGGCAGGCTTTGGTAACCACCTTTGCCTGAGGGATCACCAGCCCACACGCACATCTCCCAGGGGTGCCACTACACCATGGACTGTTCAACACTTCCTCTTTATGAGGCAGTTTTATTTTGCATGAAATCCTTTAAGGAGTATTAGGCAAGAGCAAGAATCACTATGATGATACTGCTTAGAAGTCAGGGCAAGGGGTTAAGGTGAGTGTAGAAGGGGACATGTCAATTTAGTCACCACCTAAATACTGTTTTCTGACATATTTAGGCTATCATTGGAGAGGTTTTCCTGCCCCTTGGATTACTATCACTGATAAAAGGGTGATGATAACCTAACAATCCTCATGAAAATTTATTGTCTTCTAAAAGAAAGGATTTCCCAGTTGATTTTTGAAAGAATATGCTAAGAGTTGGGATGTGTATGCCTCTGAGTGAATCTAGGCTTTTCTCCCTCTCCTTGGAATGGAGACAGGTAACACAGCTCCTAGGGATGTACCCCAGCTCAAACATATTGCTTAGCAAATGGGGAACAGATGCAATGCTAAATAAGCAAGCTGGTGGCTATTTGGTTTAAACTGAGTCAGGGCAACTTGACAGTATTAGAACAGGTAAAAGGGTTTATTTCTACAGTTTGAGCTGGGTCTTGGAAAAAAAAAAAAGATGATAATTTAAAAGACAAGGTGACTTCTTTGTCTCTCTTTTCCTAGCTGTCCACCTTCTGCTCTTGTGAAGGAAATGTTGAGTAGTGCACAGAGGCTGACCTTCTATGGATTCCTTATGGCACTTGCAAAGGATCAGGGGATCAACAGAGCCTTAGGTAAGACTCCTATGAGTGATACAGCTCTAGATTTTCAGTTATTCTGCATTTCTGTGGAATTTCCTCTGTAATTATGCCCCAGATTTTACACTGTCAGGAAGAGAGTGACGGAAAGTTTTTCATCTTTTTGTTGATCGATTAAACTTTAAAAACATAACACTGCACCTTACTGTCTGCTTGAAGCTGTGGAGCTTCTTCAAGGATAAAATTAGATATGAAATGCTGCCCTAAGATAGCAATGTGTTACCTCTTCAATAGCTGACCATTTTAGCAGAACTGTGTTTCTAACATGTTTGGCTATAAAGGTTGGGCAGAGGTGGTCAGGAGACAAGTAACGTGGCTGACTGCTGTTGACAGTACTGAATTGAAGTCCCATCCCATGTTTTAGCCCTTCATTCTCCCACAGATTTTAAGTGACTGCTCTTGTCTGCAAGAAAAGGAGGCACACCTAATGGGAAAACCTCTGCTGCCTCCTTGGCTCAAAGACTCAAAGCCCAGTCTTTCCCAGCTCTCCCCCATCTTCCCTCAAGGCAGTGTGAACTCACTAGTATATTAATCTATGGCCTGCTGAAAATCTGGTGGTATCATAAAACACAAAACTGCTACAAAATTCTGTACCGGACTGCTGTGAGAACCAGAGGGATTACCAAGCAGCATCTCACTGCTCGTTTCCATGTTCTGCTGGTCAATATTGTTCTAGAGCAAGGAAGCCAAGTGTTGCACTGACAAAGGACAGTATGTAATCCATACATAGTTCAGACTCACAACTCCATATTGCCCCCATATGTCTTGCTTGTGCTCTTCTTCCTCTTGCAAACGGGAACAGAAATGGCTTTTTGTGTTTGAGAAGGCTGTATCCAAGAGGTATGTTTAAATGTGTGGAGGCTCAAACACTCATCTCCACTCAGCAAACCATCTGGCCAGTAAGGGTAGGCTTTCTCTGTCTTTGGGTAGGTATCCTCTCCTTCTGCTTCTAGGCTTGAGTATCTGTAAGTCCCTATATTACAAAGACAAACCTCAGTGAAAAGGTGTACCTTGCCTGAGGGCTTGTTCTTTTGCATAGATGTGTGTCATAGTAGAGTAAAAGTGTCCCCTCCCTGGCTGAGCCCCTTCTTACAGCAAACCATTTAAGCTGCTAATGCTCCTCTGGGGCAGGGCTGCTTACCCAGCAACATGGAGATTATATATCAAAGGTGCATGAAAACAGCCCTGCAATCCCCTCTGCAAACAGGCTTAGGAAGCAATGTATTCACTGGGGAAGGTGATGCCTGCATTGCAGCAAGCAAAATCTTTTTTTCCTTTGCCCTACGAAATCCACTTCTAGTAGAGTGCAAAGAAAACAGATGAGCAGAAAAAAAATTCCTGCCCATTGCTTCCATTGTGCCATCTACACAGTGTGTGGGTTTTCCTTTCCACTAATGTGGGCCCGTCCCCTGGCCCTCTGCCAGCCTCCTGCAGAGGCCTCTCGCAGAGGAGGGGCAGCAACCACAAGTCTGACAGGTGCTAGCGTCTTGGCAAGGAAAGGAGGATTTTTTGCCTGGTGTCTTTTAGTCTCTCCCGAAGGGTGATTTCAATAGTCTTTGGTCTGTAGGGGATCACAAGCTCCCCAAAGCCCTTCATGAGGGCAGTTTCAGGCAAAGGAGCTTTCGGTCAGGATGCCTGCCTTCTTTCTGGTCTCACAAAGCCAGTAGCCCCCCTTGAGGAACAGGGATAGGGATCAGAGCAGCTCATTCAGGCTGGGGCAGTGCCAATGAGTTTGTCAGGCAGACTGGAATCCGCAGCCTAACTCCAATGTCAGTGTTGATTCGTGAATCCTTTAAGTGTTATTTACTGACTCTCCCAAGTCATTTTTGTGCCCTAGAGACCTCACTGTGCATTCTGCAAATGCAGAAACAAGTTAAGCTTTAGCTGTTTATTCTTTTAATTGAGTTCACGAAAGGGAGCAGTCTGGGGCACTCCACTGGACCTCCTGACACTCCCTGTTGCGGTGCCAGGCTTTCCTGTTCATTTGCAGGAGGGGAAGGCCAGAACCAGAAGTGGGGGAGTCACTTCTGGTCTAAACTGGTTCTAATTTTTAGACACTCATTGCTACATTTTTGGTGACTGCTGCCAGCTTGCCTATGTGAGGCAGGTGGCTCTCCAGGCCCTCCTTCAAGAGCAAGGTGCCCGGGCCATAAACCAGATCTGTGTCCCCACGGGGAGTACAAAGCTCCTTCCCAAAAGTACTGAGTGTAGCACCCTGGTCTCCTGAAAAACAAGAGCATTCCTCACTGCACTGTTAGTACAGATTACCAAGTGGATTTTTTTTGTCCTGGCATGCAGTGGCACTATCCAGGCTGTGGTAGGCAATTCCTGTCATCTCTGTGCTGGCTGATCACACCCTCCCACAACCCTTGTACAAGGTGAAGTTTGTTACAGAATTAGGAAGGAGGGCTTTCCTAAGAGCCCCACCTTCCTTTCTGGGCTCTTCCTGAGGTGCCAGTGTCCTTTCAGAGACAATGGCAAGGATGATCAACCAGCTGTTCCAGTCCTGAACTACACCGTGTCCTTCATCCTGAAAAGGAGCATGCTGACCTTATGCTGAGAGAGGGTACCCAATTACTGGCCCAGCCTTTCATGTTCTCACCCAGACAGCAAGCAATGCTAAAGCACAGTCCATCCATATTTCTGTGGACTTAATGTGCACCAGAGTCAGGCCTGCCTTTCCTGAATTGCAAGGAAAGCAATAGTGTTACATCTGTGGAGTATTTTGATCCCCGAGCTCACTGCACCACAAGAAAGGCAGGTGGCACAGAAGTATACATCTCCCTGGGTGGTACAGCAAATGCTTCAGGCTGCGGCACAGACAGCAACGTATCTATTGCTCTGACAGGATCTGGGACTGGTGACTATATAGGGCAGAGGCTCGAAGTTGAAAAGACTGTCATCTCCCTGACAGTCAGTACTCAGTAGTTTTGTGTAGTGAATGGAAACTGCCAATCCTTAGAGCTCTTCAAGTTCTCTGAGAAGTGAGACCACTGAGAGTGCCTCCCGTTTCGTCTGAGCTCAGCTACAGTCTATGTGAAGGACACATAATATGGATCATCATTCTTTATCTCTCCATGATCCTCAACATTCAGCGTCCATTTCTCTAATAGGTATAAGGAAGAGTCTTCTCTGTCTTGCAGGGCAGATTTTAGATACTGCTATGGAGTGAGCGCTTTTCTTTAAGAATGAATAGCCTAACTCTGCTCTGATACTTCCCTTTTTTTTTTTCCCCAGGAGCTTTGCCAGATAAAGGAGACTTGTTTCTGGACCCCACCATGGATCAGGAACTTGAGAAATTGTAAGTGGAGTTGCCTAAAGTAGGAGGTAAAGCAACAGATTAATGGTAGCATGCTAAGGAAGACTTTAGTAAAGTACTGTCCCTATTCCTTTGTTCTACTATAAAACAATAGAGGAGCTAACAGTGCAGCCTGAGCAGAGAGGGCCTCTTTCTTTGGCGTGCCTTGGTGCAGCTAACAAAATCCTTAGAAAAGGCTGTAGAAATAGAGGGGAAAAGTGTGCCTCAAAGAGGGGTCTAGAGGAAGCAGGAGTCTCTGATGAACAGGGAAATTGCGTTTGGATGGTGAAAACTAGGAGTGTTGGAGGACACAGGCTCAGCCCAGAAGAAAGATCTGTTTAAACAGGAAGAAAGATTCACACAGCGAGTCTGGTAGGTACTAGCGCAAGGTGTTCCCTCTCAACACCTTTCCATCCCTGTGCTAGCTCTGAGTTAAGTCCTTCTCCCAGGTCCACTCCAAAACTGCTACCCTAAAGGTTGGAGATGACAAATTAGGCTGCCTAGCATTTGTCTTTTCTCTTTCAGGATAGCTCAGGTTTCAGGGCTTTCCGTCTCCAGTCCTACCAGCTCCAGCGGGGACACAGCTAATTTGCCTGTCCGTAACTCACCCAGGATTAACTCTCCCTGGAAACCTCTACACCATCGGCGAAAAATGGATGCCGAGAGCGAAGGCTCCAATGAAGAGACAGACTCCTCTGAAAATTGAAGGTTGTGAGGGTGGGCACCGTTCCCATCTTGGGTTTCTCCAGAACCCACTGCAGAAGCAGCACCTCCTCCCACAGCATCTGCTCTGATGGTGGGTTCTGTCCACATCACCAGCGCGTGTGTGGCTGTGCCAGTCCCTGTTGCCAGGTCCACCCATCTTTTCCCAGGAAGAACTCTGCCTTTTTCCTAGCTCCAAATTCGTGCAGGAATAGCTCCTCTGCAGAAGCTATTTCCAGCTGCAGAGTTATGCTACCCTCTGCTGGCAAGCAAAGCAAACCAGCAGATGCTAGCTCTGCCTCCACTTGGAAATAGCTGTGTATTCTCTCACTGGGGCTCTCCCTCCCAGTTCAGCAGGTGCTGGAGCAGAGGGAGTGCAAGTGCAGGCCGCTTGCCAGTGTTTTGTTGTGTAGCTGTGTTCAGACTTGGCCTAAGACAACAGAGTGGTTAAATTGCCAGCAGCACCCCTGCACTCGTGCTCCATTATAATTATTCCCAGTAAAGCTGCACCTGTGTATGATCAAAGGTGGAGAAATTCCTGAAGTTCCTAGAAAAGAAAGAAGGGCTTAGGTATTGCCATGCCACCTGTCTTTGCTTCCTCCTCCATGTGTCCAAGACTTGTCAAAGCAAATATAGCAAATAAGCCAGGTTGCAGTAAAGTACTGTATGGTGCTATCTGGCTCCTCTGCTGTACTGAGTTCTGTTCTGAACAGTGTATTAAGGTCATTTGGAAAAGTGAGCTTCAGGGGGTTGGGGGAGTGGGAGAGAGAGGGAAGAAGTCTTTGAATCCCTTGGCCACAGGTGGTGTGGCTTGCAAACATATAGAGCATCTGCTGGGTTTGGGTGGGCAGAAGCACTAGGGCAGAAGGAAGCAACTATCAAATGAGTCCTGGGTATTTTTTGTAAATATTAGCATTGTTGTAGCATCATGGTGTAGCCCTTACAACTACAAAAAGAAGCAGCATCTCATTGTGTTAATGGTAACTAACTCAGCAGTTGGGCCTCCGCAGTCCTGAATGCTTTGTCTGGCCCAGCTCCTGTGCCTCAGCTTGCATAGACTAGTTACTTCCTGGGGAACTTTAGTTTCTCTTGCTTCTTCAGGAGTGCCCTTGCTCCTCCTGTTCATAAAATGCTGCTGTGTGGGCTACCAAGAGCTGGTAATCCAAAGCTTATAGCAGCCCTAAGCTGAGTAGATTCAACACATGCTGGAGCTATTTTAAGACTAATCCCCTAAATACTGCTGAGTCTGTACCACAGCCCCACCTGTGGAGGTAGTGGGAGGTGTTATTTATTTATTTAAAGTTATTTTATTTATTCACGTGCTCACTAACCCTGCTTTCTCTCCCAACCATCAGCAAGCAACTGTGACAGCCCAGCAATAAAGCACGCTGTGTAAAGACACTGCTTCATCTGGGGTCTTTTGAGCTGCCCTGGCCCTTCCTCAGGGCACTGCCGGGAGTAAGGCCTGGGGTGGGGAGCGGAGCGGTACCAGCCAGACCGGAGCAGCGCAGGGCCCTGGCGGCGGTACTCACGGGCCCCTGCCAAACCCTCACCTCAGCCAGGGTCCCAGGCCGAACTTGCCACTGCGTCAGCACCCACCATGCAAGTGTGCCGCTGTCTGTCCCGTCCCCTCCAAACCCCAGCTCTGGGTACTCTGCAACCGAACCGGGGGCAAAGCCAGAGGAAGGCCCTACCCTTACCCCCCCCCGCCCCACTCCTGCCCCACCAGTGTAACACCTGCCCACAGCAGCAGAGGAACCCTTCCCTTCCCGCCCCCAGCCCTGCAGGTACCACAGGCCCTCCAAGTGGAGAGGAGAGGTGAAGCTCCTGGAAGCCCATTACCAGCCCCAGCCTCTCTTTTTGCTAGGACTGCATAACTAGCCCTCCTCCCCCCCCCCCTTTTTCTTAATACTACCCAGCCCTCAAGACCATAGTCCAAGGAAGATAAAAACATGCTGCTCTTAAAAACAGAGTCAGGAGCAGAGCACCAAGTTGAACAGGACTAAAATGACAGTCCTCACTCACTGCTGCACTGTAGAAGTTCACCTCAGGGTGGAGTCAGAGGCTCAGGACTCTGACCTCAGTCCAAAGCTGGACAACAAAATAACAAGGGATCCAGTAAATATCTTTACAGTACTTCTTTACCTGGGCCATTGTTGCTGATGATGTAATTAGAAGCTAAAAAAATAATCTTTGCTTTGTTTGATTTTTCACTCCTGCATCAATATATGCTGGTTTACAAGACAGTAAAAAGGATTACCCATGGTAAAAGTCAGACCCTGCAAATACAGAGGACTCCAACAGCACCATGGATAGGGAGCACTGAGCAGAACAAAAAAAACCAGTCAAGTCCACAGGAACCAGGTAACGCGATGTTCAGAAAAATAGCATTCCCCTTTCCTCTGTCACTTGGTGAGCTAAGGTATGGGCCAAGAAGGACAGGAGCACTGATGAGGGCAGCCCAGGAGTTCCTGTCGTATCTTTTACAGCAGTGAGGTTAACCCTGTAAGAAGGCCTGTCTCCACTGGCTAGTAGATAGCAGTGGGTATGAGGGCACATTGAATTTTAATAGAGTGGAATCCAGAGATATTTGGAAAGCATCCTGGGCACAGCCATGTCCTGACCCCCTCTGCTTACCTTCTCCCCTCCCCACCCACCCCAGACAAACTAAGACAATCCTGCAGAGTTTGCATCAGTGAAGGTGGCATCAGTGCCTCTTGCTGGCTTCCCTTTGAGTTGCAGTCCCTGGGTCATCAATATGAGCCATAACGATCCTGGAGAGGAAACACACCAAGACACCATGCTACAACACTTCAGGCAAACTCCAGAGACAGATAACAAGGTCTTGGGGTGTTTAGGGTTGGAATGCAGTCTGAGGTTACCTAGACAGGACACCATGGAAAGGCAGGAAGTAAAATGGCCTTAACTTTTTAAGTTCTGCCTGGGATTTGTGGGAAAAGGCATACCCGACATAACAAGGTGTCCTGTCCAGCAGCAGAGTAAGGTTGGCCAAGCAGAGTTCACTGGCCACCTGAAATTGCTCAGCTATTGTAGTGTAGTCATCAGCTACAAAAGATGGGTCTCTATCTGGGACTTTCCATGTAATTTGAGAAGACAATGATAATTCCAGCAGAAGCCAGGACATGGTGAAAGTCCCTGAGCATGACAATAGCCTGTCTGAAGGTGCCATAGCGTAACCTCACCTGGAGGGAGTTCATCACCCCATTGGCTAGGACAGCCATCTTGCCAGCAACTGATTTCACTCCTTGCTTGAACTGTGCAATGTCAGCTGCAGGCAGGACATTTCCAATTGACACACCACCTACGAGAACCAGCAGGAGTTAGCCTGGAGTCCCCCAGCTCCAGAGAGCACCCTGACCCCCTCCAGCCTAGGTCCTCCAAAGCTGCCCCCTTCCTCAGCCCGCTGAGTGCTAACAAACCTGAGTGCACATTCTCAGCCTCTCCAAACAGGTCTGCAGAGCTGATGGCACTGCTGCCTGAGAGCTGCTGCAGTCGGGATCTGGCTTCATACTGCAGCAGAAAACAAAACAAACCAAAAAGGTTATAAAGGAAGGGAACAAAGTAGGACCTGAGCAAACAGAAGGAGATGAAGCCAGAGCTATCCCAGCTTAAGCACTGCAGAATGTATCTACCTCAGCGTCTGCCTCCCGCCCGAAGAACATATCTGAAGAGATAGCTTTAGCCCCTGCAAACTTCTGCCGAGCTTCGTTGGATTCCACAACAGATGTCCTGTTCTCTGTCTCCCGCCTACTGGTGGGTCTGAGGAAAACAGAGAGGAGACATCTCAGCTTAAGCTCACCAACACAGCAAAGGAACAGACTTCTCTCTCAGACTCCATGTGATCAAAGGAAAGCAACAAATCCACAAGTGCTAGCTACCATCAGGGTTCTCCTCTCCCCACCTCAAGACAGCCAGCACTCAATGACCATAAAGGCTGTATCAAGCTTAGGGACATGACACGCAAAGAAGCGCCCAAGCCTTTCACACAAGGCCTTTTTTCTTGGCCTTGTCCATGCAAGTTATCTCCTGCAGCACAAGGCTCCTGTCGCAACACAGCAGCATCTCTCCCCACAGCTCCTAGACGTATCCCTTTGTCCCCCACACAAGGAAGTTACATACAGTAGCAGGGGCAGGCATCTTACCTCTCTGAAACTGGCCGAATACTGGAAATGGTCACCTCAGGTTCCTCGTCTTTGTCCATACCCCATGAAGAGTCCGTTTCCCATCGCGAGCCAAATGCATCTTCGAATGAGAAGGGATTATATTTGTACCTAGGTACCAAAAATAGGTAATTT
Organism: Buteo buteo; assembly: GCF_964188355.1. Lineage (NCBI taxonomy): Eukaryota > Metazoa > Chordata > Aves > Accipitriformes > Accipitridae > Buteo > Buteo buteo. The sequence goes on from NC_134176.1 coordinate 44,410,129, forward strand.
AGGCCAGACATTAAATTCAGGAATAAGCCAAAGGCTACACTGAAACTAAGTCTTACTTGGGTGGTCCAGATGTGAAGCCTCCAGCATCTTCAAACAAGTCCAACTGGGAACGGGAAGATTTTGCAGCCAGAGGCGTCTCTTGCTCAATTACTTGCATCTCAGACATCACCGAGTGTGAAACAGAACTAGCACAACAAACAGGCACTCAGGGCCGATGGGTCTGACAGCATCCAGCCCCTACATCCAGTCTGCCTCAAAACTGAATCTGGCCTTCACAGGCAGGGCAGGTGCCACAAGTCTCGAGGGAAAGTTGTGGGACACGAGCTGCCTTTCACCACTTATCCTGACTCCCTCAGAAGTCTTGAGCTACTTTCTTAAGGGGAGTATTCTGCAGTGGGACATCTGTCAAGCAACAGGGCTCTAGGGCTAGACACTGACAGGCCACACACATCTTTGGAAAAGCTCGAATGAGAACTAGAACCTCTGAACAGTGCCCGTTCTTTCTGGGGCCTGCAGCATATTTAGACATAGTCCAGCATATGAGCACTTTAAATCAGCTCCTTATCTGTTACAAGAGCAGCAAGCTACTGCCTTCAGGAAACTTTTCCAGAGCACAGTGCTTCCAAGGCACCTGTCTGTCCTATGCTATCCACAGCCAAGTACCTTCTGGACACCAAGCCCATGCCCAGCCTCTCTGCTTGTTCACGCTTCTTCCCTTCAAGGTTCTGAAGTCTCTTCTCTTCCTTCTTCCGATCGAGCTGCAGTTCCTGATAAGCCAGTCGCATTGAGGTCACTCTAAAGGAAAGAGCTATGGTGGGTACCAGCTGATTACCCTCCCCCCAGCCCATGCTGTGGAGGGGCAAGGGGGAGAGTAACCCTGACAACCCATCAAAAGACCCATTTCCACAACAGCTCTGCCAAAAATCCTTGCACAGAAGCTACTGCTTGTCTTCCCATCTTGCCTCCACTGGGATTAAACTCTTTTTTTGGATAACCATGATCTCCTTACTGTAAGCATTGCCCCTCTCAGACAGAATACCCCATCCAGTTCATCCTTTGCCTTTTTCAGTCCTGTCCAAAGGCCAGCAGGAACACAAAATACTTCCATATCTGCTCCTTAAACTCTTCCAGGGATGGTAATTTGAATAAAATACAGCAGTATAACTTGTGCCCTGCCATAAGGACCATATTGGCTTATAGCTACTGCTCATTCTATTATGCAGCATGTTCTACGCTCACATTAGGTGGTCCTACGGCAAACAGCATTAACCTCGTATTACTTCTGCCTTATGTATGCAAGGTATTCAGCCCAAACAGGGCACTTACATGGACTCCTCGGCTTGCTTCCTGGACTCCGCTGCCTGCTGCTCCCTCAGCTGCTCTGCCACCTGGGCTTGCCGCTCAATCTCACTGAAGCTCTGGCTGCTCACTTTCTGGGCTCCAAGACCTTTTTTTGCACCCAACTTGAAAAACAAAACAAAAAAAATGCAATTTCTTCATCCTAGATTGTTTATCATAGAAGAAAACCAGAATCCTGCTTCTTGCTGCACCGATCAGGCCCTTAGTCTCCCTGTGTAGTCCCAACTACAGACCCAATAGCGTTTCCAACTCTTGGGTGTTCTTCCGTACTCTGTTAACCCATCCATGGCCAGTGCTAAAAGATCAGCCACATACACTTCAGACCATAATGAGTAATGATCCAAAACCTAATTGGTTTTGTCCATTAATATACAAGTTATCTTTCAAAATAAGTAGTGATATAATCAAAGGTCTCCCTTCCCCAAGTGGATCTCTCAGTACACAGCTTAGTTAAGGGCATAAAGCAAGGGCTAGGGAAAGCACAGCAGTAATATGAGACATGCTCTACCTCTTCTCCATAAAACAGGAGCTCAGACATACCCCTTTTTTGGCAGCTCCTGGCTTCTTCTTTCCAATGAGTGAGGATTTAAGTTCTGCAAGGAGGGAAGCAGCAAATAAGCAGAAGTAAATTAATTTAAGAAGCCAAAATTAGTCAGCAACCCACACAAACATCCACCACAGTCCAGCTGCTATAGAGTCCAGGACACACCATGCAGCTTCACATCAGAAGCCTGGGTGACTTAACCCAGCTGTGAAAGATGCACTTATAAGCTCCACAATTGCAGGCTGGTGGCCTAGGGAAGCATGTCCATTGCTGGAGAAGCTTGTAAGTGAACTAAGACCTTTGAATAGCTTCTCCCAAGTGTCATGCAGTTGGTGACCCTATCCAGTAGGGATCAGGGTAGAGAAAGACTAGATTTATTCCATACATAAATCCAAGAAAATACAGCTTCAGAGCCATATGAAGGTCAGTGCCTCACCAACACCTTAGGGACAAAGAAGCAAGAATCCTGAAGTCATGTTTACATGAACAGACAACCAACAACAAAATGGACCTGAAGTGCAGCGAGCTGTAAGAGCAACAGGTTCCCTAACACCTTGCACCAGGAACCTGTCACTCTGAGGGCATGAAGCATGCCACACTTGTAAAACCAGCCAAGGTCCAGCCAAGCCGCAGATGCCTGGGGAGAAGCATAAAAACAAAGCAAACAGAGAGGGACTGCCCAGGACATTTTCCCAGCTTCTAACATGTAGTTCCAAAATCTTTTGTCACCCTTGTTGGGCTTTTCTTCCACAGAAGTGTCTCCTTACTTTCTACACCCACATGACTTTTGTCAACCCATACTTTAGATCATTCTCGACAGTGTTTCCTGTAACTTTTCTAGTCTTAGCATACATTTTTGAAACAGGGGGGTTCAAAACACTCACACTACCCAAGACTTTTTCAGCTTGTTGTTCCTAACACTTGATTTGGGGTTGTTTGGGGTTTTTTTTATTACTGTCAGGAAACATTTAACAGAAATGTCAATAAGATCCCTTTCCAGATATGGAATAGCTGGTTTAGATCCCAATACGATACATGTAAGCTTTGGCTCATTCTCTCCCTCCAAGCACAGGAAGCTAAAGTTAGAGTTGAAGGCAGAGTCACAGAAGGGGCAGGCAGAGTTGTCACAAGCAGCCAGTGCAGGCCAGCTGTTAGCCAGTTACCTCTGGCAGGAGCAGGCCCTTGTGTTGATAGATACATAGACATGTCTGAGGAAGAGACACAAAACAGGGAATAGACGCTTGAGGACACAGACTTTCCACCCAGGATGAACCCACTGTGGGCCAGTGCTAGTTTTAGCTGGGACAGAGTTAATTTTTCTTCACAGTAGCTGGTATGGGGCTGTGTTTTAGATCTGTGCTGGAAACAGTGTTGACAACACAGGGATGTTTTAGTTACTGCTGAGCAGCGCTTACACAGAGCCAAGGCCTCTTCTGCTTCTCGGCCCACCCCACCAGCGAGCGGGCTGGGGGGGCACAAGAATTTGGGAGGGGAAACAGCTGGGACAGCTGACCCCAACTGACAGAAGGGATATTCCAAACCATACAATGTCATGCTCAGCATATAAAGCTGGGGGAAGAAGGAAGAGGGGGATGTTCAGAGTGATGGCATTTGTCTTCCCAATTAACCATTAGGTGCGATGGAGCCCTGCTTTCCTGGAGATGGCTGAACACCTGCCTGCCGATGGAAAGCACTGAATGAATTCCTCGTTTTGCTTTGCTTGTGTGCACGGCTTTTGCTTTACCTATTAAACTGGCTTTATCTCAGCCTGCAAGTTTTCTTACTTTTACTCTTCTGATTCTCTTCCTCATCCCACCAAGGGGCAGTGAGTGAGCAGCTCTGTGGAGCTTAGTTGCCAGCTGGGGTGAAACCACGACAGCTAGGAGCACGCTCTCAACAAGGAAAGAAGCTCCAGCTAGATGCTCTGTGTGCAGCCAGGACAGTAATGGCAGGGGAGAACTGGGATACAAATCCCTATTACTCTGGAAGCTAAAAATTCATTTGACTCCAAAGCTTTGGGGAAGAAAAAACCAAAACAAAACCAAAAAACAAAGAATACATGGCCTTGATCAGCCAAGTTATTTATATGCAAATGCCAAGTTTTGTCCAAAGCTCAAAAAATGAAAACAAGCTTTTGGGAAGGCGACAGCTTTGAACTCAATCGTCCAAAGGAAGAGAAAACCTCCAGTAAACTGTGGCTTGGTTTGGGGGTTAAGGGAGATCCTCAGTACTGGCTCCACAGGAAGATAAGCTCCTTTAGATGTTGTGGAAATTGGCTCATCAGTTCCAGCTCCACTGAGGTTACTACTGAACAGTAGGTATAAGAGCAAGACTCATCTGAGAGATAACAAAGAGTCTTACTTACCTAGAGGAGCTTTAGGAGATGTGCTCAATAAGTCAATAGAGGGGCCCTGGCTGGAATCTGTGGGCACAAAACCAGAAGAGAACATTCAGCAGAGAGATTCTCAACCCCTTTCTTTTCAGTGTGCGCACAGTTCCACTACATCTCTTTTACATCCTCTGCCCCCACCCCAAACAAGTGAAGTTACAGTTTGAAACGTGCAGTTTTCCAAGCATGACAACTTCATGTCTCCACAGAGCAAGTTACTCCCTCTGCAGTGTTCTTAACACATTAAAAGAAAGCAAACACTGCAGGGGAATACAGAAAGCTGTTTGTCTTCCTTCAGTTTTGTGTGCATTTGAGAAAAAGCGGAGAACTGATCCCAAACAGAGCAGTGTTTTTAGAAGTCTCCACTAATTTAACTAAACATCATAGAGCGCACAGAGCTTCCACTCCTTCAAGCCTGAACCAAAGGAAAAACTCAGCTCTTCCAACTGTGGTACAGAAGTGTATGCTCCTGGAAAGGAAGTCAGGTTCTTGGGAAAATTATTCAGCAGGGAACTCACTCGACACATCACTGCCTTCTGATGACTTTGCTGCTTTTTCCATCTCCGGGGAAGACTGTGCAGGATTCTGGCTGGCATCTGCTACATCCCAGGTACTGGAAGACTGCAAGGAGATGCTCATTCCAGTCATTTGCAGAAGATGAATGAACCCAACAATCCTGAACTTACTTCAGGTTTAGTGACCTGTATTCAGTTTTAGGCCAAAGAAAACGTGTTCCAACCTCCAGACTATGCCTTCACTGAAGATAAAGCAACATATGGACAAGTCCACATTCCCTTAGCAGGGACAAAAATTAAAGAAAAAAAACCCAGAAGCTAAGCGGAATGGAAGGCCAGGAGAAACGACAGCATCACTGTTGGCTACTGTACGGACTTCCCAGGTAAAGAGATGAGCTCAAATCTGGGAGAAAGAGTGTGAATGAGTTTCCCTGGAAAAAATAATCTCAGCTTCCACCGTCTTTATTCCCATACAGCCAATTCTCATGTTACTCTATTCACTTGAGAAAGTCTGCCTAGCATTGTGCAAACAGTTGCTCAAATCCACTTTACAAGGGTCTATGCACTGAAAAGCTGACTAAACCAGAAGTTCAAAGTAATAGCCAGCCCTTGCTTTAGCTTTACAAAGAGACTTATGCATTAACACAGCACACAAAGCATTTTCCAGGGAGTTGCTGGCAGCTCTGAGTATTCCTTGAAGATAAAGATGGTCTAGAAAACAAAGGACATGGATGTTACAGGCTCCACAAGGGATTGTTTAGATCTGTGATTATGTCCCAGGCTGATGATGGAATCTTAGTTCTTGCATGTTAGTGCTGAACGAGTATACAACTTAAGAGTCCTTCCAAACTAAGTGGGACTGCTCTTAGCTGAACAGCTGGCTATTTGAGAGCTGTTAAAGCCATCTGGTTTAGACAGTTCTTCTCACCTGTGTGTGCTCCATGAAGAAATCAGCATCACTCTTGTCAGGGGAGTGCCCAGGGGCTCCACTCAGTCCATCTATAAGCAGCTAAAGAGAGGAGAGGGGAAAAACCAAGATATCCTACAAGACTCAGCATGCAGCACTACACCTCTTAACAGTATGGAGCTGCTCGGACTTACATCAGTGCCATACTTGGCCATGGCAGCACTTGCCAGCTGCCGGATCTTCTCCCTGTACATCTGGGCAGCTCGACTATTATACTTAGCGTTGGCATCTGTGGTAGTGCAGCCATGCTGGCGGAAGAAAGCAGTCTGAAAAGAGAAGAACATTCTGTCTCCCAACTGCTAGATCAGACTCAAGCGAGCATTAGACATAACTCAAACTCAACAGAAAAAGGAAGCTTCCCAGAGACAGGGGATGATATACTGAGCACACAGCATGAACCAACCATTAATTGATCAGCTTTGCCCAAGAAGTCTCACTCCAGGCCCCAGAGGGCTAAGAAAACCATCCCTGTCCTCCACAGGAGGATGCTTCTGAGTCACAATGCTGAGCATGAGCTTTCAAACTGATCAGTGTTCCCAATTCCTTTCCTTTAAGAGGACTATGTCTGTCATTTAAATGAGATGTAAGGACAAATCTACACCTCAGAAAGCAATGCATTCAAAGGTCACAGTCTGACTTCCAAGCACACCTGAAAAACACCTCCCCATATTACACGTTTCCAAAAAAGATGGAGCGGTTGGTACCCAAAAAGCCACACAGAGGAAAGTGACAAAAAACAGAGAATGTGGATTAGCAAGGGGGAAAGCAAGCAAAATGCCTACAGAGGCTCCTCACCGCGTTGGCATTGCTGCCCACTTGCATACACCTCAGCTGGAACCAGTTCCAGTTAGAATCCAACTCTGTGGACCTGTGTGAGAACAAATTATTTCTATTAATAATGTGCAGGCATGCCAAATGCAATAGCAAGCTCTGAGCTAGAATGGTCAGACATCCCACTACTATTCCAAAGCATAGGGGGCAAAAGGGGAAAGAAGATCTTGGTAACTTTTTTGTTCCCGTAAGAAATTAATTTGAACTGTTAAAGTGAGGAAAAAAAAAAATCTTCAGCTTCACTCCAAATAACAGTGTCCAAACTTAGAGGATGTCTCACTCGTGTTCCTTAAGAGGGCAGAGCTTGAGCTAGGAAAGCCCAGCCAACAACTTTCATTCTACATGTGATCTCACCACAACATGAGAGACTCATGTTCAGCCCGTCCCACAGATTAGGCCAGAACACGTGACAAAGCAACTGAAAAAACAACCAAGTAAAGCTAGGTGACAGAGCACGTCTCATACCAATTACTCAACTTATCTCTGAATAAGTAAAGGTCACAGTTCTGTCACTTAAAATGCTAACTTCTACAAGTACTGAAAATAAGATCAATAGGCTGAAAATCCAACTTCCTACTCCAAATCCAAAATCCAACTATCTTCCTCCTTAGGTTGATACAGAAAAGATTAAATAATATTCCTCTTTTTGCCTTGCTCAGCAATACAAGAAAGACTTCCAGATTTCTGCTTTACTGGCACGATTCACAAACCACACTCTCCTCTCAGATTCTACAGTTCGGAGTCCAGACAGTGTTTCTGCAAGGTTAGCGAAAGCAACCTGTCGATGTTCTGCTGAGGCGCTTCAGAAACTCCATCTTGGAAGGGCCGAGTGACCCAAAACCTCCACCGACCAAGCCCCATACAACCCGAGGCGATCGCTCTCCGCTAACGCTTCTCTCTAACCGACTCCCTGCGTCTTCCCACACCAACGAGGCACGGCGGCTCCGGGCCTGCCCAGGGGGTCACCCACGGGCCGAAGCTCCCCGCCGCCCACGCTCCCGGGCCCCACGCACCTGATGAAGCTGAGGTGCACGCCCAGGGACCTGTGGACGCCGGAGCAGTCGATGCAGAGGAAGACCCCGTAGGTGATGCTGGCCCAGCTCGGGTTCTTGGCACCGCAGTCGAAGCACGACTAAAGCGAAGGCAGAGGGACGGCCGGGCTGAGGCGGCGGCGGCTCTGCCGCTCCTCCACCCCCCGCCGCAACCCGGTGGCCCCGTCCCCCGTTGCCCGGCCGCTCTCCCCAGGAGCCCCCCGACCCGGCCGCCTCACCGCCGCAGCGCGGCCCGGAGCCCAGCGGCGCCTGGCCCAAGCCCAGCCCGCGGCCGCAGCGAAGCAGCCCCTCTCGGAAAGGCGGGAGGCCGCCCGGCGCCGCCCGGCTACCTTATTCGCCGGCGCTGCCCGGAGCCGCTTGAAGAGAGTCTGAATCTCCGTCTTGCTCGGCTCCGCCGCCATGTTCTCTCCTTCCCAGACACCACCGCGGCGACGGGTGCCGGCCGGGCCCAATCGGCGCAGGGGGTCGGGCCGCAGTACGGGTGCCGCCTGAGCCCACACCGGGCCGCGGACGGGTCCCCGCGGGGGTCAGCCCCTACCTGCCCCGCCGCCATGACGGCGGGGGGGCGCGGCGCGGCGCCGCTCCGCCATTAACCGCTCCAACCGCCACGGCTGTTCACCGGGAAGGGGCTCAGGGGCGGCCCCGGCGCCCAGGGTGGGCGTTTCGGGTCAGGGTCCCTCCTCGGCGCCTTGCGCTAGCCCCGCCATCACACCGTCCGCTGCTCCGGCCTGCCGGCCCCGCCGCTTCTCGAGTTTCACGGCATCGTCCCCCTGCAAACCGCTTCCTGAGTCTGAACGCGAACCGGGGACGTTCCCGCGACCCCCGTCAGCTCTGGCTGGTCACCGTGTTCCCTCAGCCCCTTCGCGACGCAGGCATGCAGCGGGAAGGAGCGGGCCCTGACAGAGGGAGGCTTTGTAGAATAGCAGGGAGGCCATACCTGCCTTGGTACCGTACCAGCTGCTCCCTGAGAAGAAGCTCAGATGGGTGCTTACAGGCGTCGCCTGCTGCAGCCTCTGGACCTCAGGCCACCAGGTTTTGGTATGCTAGCTAGCACAAGCGAACAGACTTGGAAAGGATTTAGTCAGCTGGAGACTTCTCAAGAGCAGCGAGCGGCACTACCTAATCCTGTGCGGTAATCACACTAGCATGAGGCAGTAATCGAGGTAGGGAAGTTGTTAACTTCAGACCAAAGATGGTGTCAGGGCCTGAAAGTGCTACATTACCTGCCTGGAAGCAGGAGGGAATGGACTAGGAAGTCATTCAGTTGTAACACAAATAAAAAAGGAAGAAATACGGTTGTGCTTTGAACTGAAAGTCGATGGCATATAGCCCATTTCATGCTTTAAAAAGTGACTGCAGAGCAATGAGAGGTTCAGAAGGGCAACAACAACAAAAACTTGTCAGTAGCATGGTATTACTGACATGGAATAGATTGGGATTTCCTTACCTCCAAAAGGAGATAGCTCTGCAGCACCAGCTTGTCACTAAGAGAAACAGTTAAATGCACTAATATCTGGACAACTTTCAGTTTAAATTTAAAAGCTTTCCTTCCACTCATTTCCACATTTTCCATATATGTAAGGTAGGCTGTAGAATACATTGCAACGGGAACCTAGGACCCACGATCTTAGCAAAATTCATAGTCTTGGGACATACAGATGCAATCGGGAACAACTGAGTAGTTGGGCAAAAAAAACTCTACAGGAAAAACACCTGCAGGTTTAGCAGGGGTATGAAGTCTTGCATTCTGGGAATCAGGAAAGCTATAACTACATGATCAGAGTGAGACCCGATATGGGAGGCATGTTGCCTTACAGTAAGATGAGAGGCTTCTGGCTGACACATCTGATTCAAGCTACTCTGAGAGGAGTTTCTGAACTGGGTAGTGAAGCCTGATCCAGCCTGCCAGGGCTCACTCTTGGCAGCAGTCTTAAGTAGCCCCTGGTGTCTGTTGCTCTCATGCTACCACCTTAATTGTGCCTACATGCCTATTTTTGGGATTACACAGACAGTATTGGGGAATCAATTCAGGTAAAAGTAACCGATCTCACAGCTATTTTTAAACCAGTCAAGTTCCCTGATGCCATTCATGGTGCAGCTGTCCTGGCAGTCATACCAGGAGAGCTGATGTCAGGGTGCAGTAAGGGCTGGCTACACCCTAGGAGAAGGGGAGCTGCAAGGGGAGCATTCCCAAGGACAGCAGGCCTAGGCTCTCATCAGCCACGGCCCATCCCCACAGTACCTGAGCAAGGAGAGCCTAGCAGGGCCTAGGTAGCAGCCAGGTTTGACCAAGAATTGAGATAGCCAGGCAAGCTCATGATGATGAATTAGTCTACAGTCAGCCTGGGAAGTCAATCCACAGGTCAGCATCAGGCCCAGCAATTGCAGGGCATGTCTGTGGCAGCAAGGTAAGGTAAGGCAAGTCTGAGATCAGGCTGGTAAGCCAACCTACAAGTCAGGATCAACAAGACAGAGCCAGAGACCACTACTTCTTCAACTTAGCTCAGACAGGGACTAGTAGCTCTGGGCTGAGCTTAAATGAAAACACACCCACCCCCACACCCATGGGCAAGGACTATGGGGTAGGGGCCCCAGGTGAGGCTGCTCAGGACAGTTAAGGCCTGTTGGTGCAGTCAGGGCCCTGACAGGTGAAGCTGGACAGAAGGACAGGAGAGGGAGGGGATGGTGCCAGGGTGGTGGAGGCTGTGTAAGCTGCATCTTGTTGTGTAGAGGAGCAAGTTCAGGTGATGAGCATGCATTGGGAGCGGTGGTGTTTAGGTTGGCTTGAGCTGTCTCAACCTGAGTTGATTGCTCTCCTACCTTGTCACCATCTGTTGTGCGGTGCTGCTCCCCCCCTCTGCTGGCTTTGTTCTCAGTAGGTCTGTGTTTGGCTCTGTGATGGAGACGTTGCACAGGGGTTAGGAGGGAGAGAGTCTGTTCATGCTGGCATTACCCTAGCTGGGACTCGTGAGAGAAAAATGGCATGTGCCCAGGAGAAGCCAAGGCAGCCTCAGAGACCAATAGGTCAGTGTCACACTTTGTCTCTGCCAGTCTGTGCTAGGAGACATGGGGAGATACAGTGCAGGCTCCTCTCCTCCGTGGAGGGTGCACAGTTTTTGTTCACTGCGCTGTGTCTTAGGAAGGCTTGCTACAGCAGGGTTACTCAAGCTTCTCTACCTCAGCTGGGTCCCTTGCAGGCCTTCCAGCCCATGCTGGTTGCTCCAAGTTCTGGCAAGGCTGCTGATCCTGTCCATCAGTTTTACATAAAAGCAGCAGGAAGAGCATGCTGCTGGTCTGAGAAATAGCTTCTTTTTGTTGCCTTTGTCAGTACAGGAAAGACCTCCTGCTGCTGACTGTTCCCTGTGAGCGCGTGCTGTCATTGCACTGTTCTTGCTATTTCCTGCATCTGTGTCTTTTGCATCTCATGTGCTTTGGTGCTGAATTTCTGAACTCCAAGCTGGCAGCCTGCTCTTTGGCCCTCAGCTTCCCTGTCCATCCACATCACATCTGACATCTGCCTCTCTCCTCCTGACTGCTGTGATACCAGACCCTCAGCCCAATGTAGCCTCTTAATCAGAGATCGACTTGCTGTTACCCACCTCTGTCAGTAAAAGATAGTCCCCAGCATCATCCAAGGGAGCAAAGGAAAGCTTGTTCTTGGAATCTGCCATACCACTGGGGACACATTTTCAGTACAGAAGTCTTGTTGTCTGAGAGCATGAGGTTACTATGAAAGACAGCTGGAGAGGCTCAGGAGTGAAGTGCTATGTTGGGGTTAAAACCTGCCCTGCACTCACAGGTCTGAGCCAAAGGAAAAAGAAAGTCCTTCTCTGGGAGTCTGTCCACAAGCAGGGTGGCAGAGGGGAAGAGGGACCTTGCTCTCTTCTCGCTACCCAGCAAAGAATGTGGGTGAAAGGACAGTGCAGGAGAGAGACGAGGTGCCCGAGTCCTGCTCTCCTACTCAGACCCATTGGCCTCTTGGCAAATTCAGTAAACTACCTGAAAAATAACTGGGAGATATAGTTTCCCATGGATCACTGGTGGTGGGGTACCAGGAATCTACAATGATGCCCTAGGAGAGGAGCAATTCCTAACACAAATCTATTACTTTTTTTTTTGTTTTCCTTTCTTACTAAGCAGTTTACAGACACTAACTAATCTGCATGTTTTCCCCTGGGGATAATCAGTAACCCTGGGAGAGACCTCTGCTCAGTATTTCAGGGCAGCCTGGCTGTTTTCAGTAGTGGAAAGAGCAGGCATAGCCACAGATGGAGGAGAGGAGGAAAGGAGAGTCAGATAGAAAGCATTCTCCTTCTCACTAGAACAAGAGACAGGTTCTCAGCAGGTATGTCCCTTCCCAGAGTGTGTAAGAAGATGCTCCCAATTTCCCATGGCTTCAGGCATCACATAGAAAACTTTTCCTTGGGGTGGGTTAGGTTTCTGTCAGGTCAGCAAGCTGCCCTGTGTTCTCTTAAGGTATTGGCTAGGTTTGATGCAAGGGAAGCAGCTGGCTGAAGGTCCTGGGTGACCAGACTGCCAGTGTGCCGGATTGATTGTAATTAGTAGCGGCCTCCCTAGGAAAAAGTATTGCACTGAGGCAGGCAGTCAACATCACACACTGACTCCATGCAATGCTTCCAGCAAGATCTAAGATAAGGAGCTAATACAGTATGTGTAGAGTGAATATTTTGTTCAGGTTTACAACTTACACAATTTTACTGCAGTCTTACAGATGTTGTGGTTTGGAGAAAAGCCAGCAAAGGTAGAACACACAAATTAAGGAACACAATGGATGGGTAACTTGAGAGATACTGAGGAGCACACTCATGGCTGGCTTGATCCAATTTGGGGTTGTCACAGCCAAAAGGCCAGTCCTGCTGCACATGCTGTCGCTTGCACCCACTCTGGCAAGCAGCGTCCGTGGGCTGTCGTGTCCCTAGCCCTGCTAAAATGCTGATTGTCATTGCATTGCTGAGCTGATCTCCTCCTGCTTGTGTGATTGCTGAAGCAAGTAGGGGAAGGGCTAGGAAGGTTTGAAAGGGAGAAGAGAGGACTATCCCTTTCAGTTGTGCCAGCTGATGTTGCTGGGCTGTCAGACAAAACTGCTGGGGTTTGATGGAAAGGGTAACTGGAGCGTGGGGCCAGGGAAGGACCATGCTGCTCCTGATTGCTCCTGAGCACTTGTTAAGTGAGTGTGTGTGTGTATACACATATGTCTTCAGGCTTTTCCTTTGTAACTCCGTTTCCAATATTATAATCAAATGTTTATTTTCAAACACCTGGTAACATCACCTCTGACTGTCCTGGCAGGTGCTTGGGGCTTGGAAGGCTTTGGGGATACCCCAAAGCAGGGGTGAGCTGACAGATGTGTCCTGGGGTTTCCTGGATCTGGGGACAAGTTTTAGACCTTGCTGTAATGGTCAGTTTGGAGATGCTACAGGTGTCCCTGCCAGGAGCAGGCTGCTTGGCAGGTGACAATCACTGAAGTGATGTCTCACTTCAAGTCATGCTTGTCACATCATATGAAAGCAAGGTGGAGAGACTGGGCAGTGAGAGCAAGCCCCGAGCTACCTCACCCTCCTTTGAGGGCAGTCCCCAGCACAGGCAATAACTTTCTTGAGGTCAGAGCCGGCAGGGCCGTCCTCCTATCAAACATGACCCTTCCAAACTTTCCAGCAGACATGTAATCTCTCTTCCCTGCAGATCACCCTACTCTCCAGAGTTTTCTAAACTGAATCCCACTAGTACAGGGACTAGTTGCCTGCAGCCCCTACAACAAGCGTAAGGAGCATACCTAAACCAGAAGACAGTGGCCCTTGAAAGCAGGGTAAGCAGAGGTAACAAAAAGACAAGGTAAGCAAGGCAAGATGAGAAAGCTGTTTGTTTACTATGAAGCTCTTCTGAAAACATACAATTATCACAGAGTGCAAGCACCACTGTCAAGTAGGTTATTATGAGGGATTGGGGTGGAGAGGGAGTAGGTAGCGGGGCTTCAGCTCCGCAGGTGGCCACAATGTGTAGAGGGGATGCAGGGCCACTGGTGAGACAAACATCCACAGGATTATGGATTCCTTAGGAACTGTGTGGCACCTGTGGGGAAGCTCTGAGGTGAATTCGAGAGAAGGGGGTAGTGTGGTCACAGCTGGGGGCAGTGACTGTTTTGGTGTCAGCCTCCTGCTGAAAGCAGGAACAATAGACTCAGGAAGGAAAGAGGTAGTGAAGTCAAAGGGGGAGAGTGCAGAACCTGGAAGAGGACTTCCAGCTGGTCGGATAGAAAGGAAACACAGGGAGGAAGGGACCATAGGATCTGTAAATAGCTGAACCCAGTGAAAGCACTGAGACTGAAGAGGAGAGATTATGGGCCCCCCTACTAAGGGGGGAGAAGTGCTGACCACCACTACACTGCTTGTGGAGAGAGGAAGTCTCAAGCTGCAACTGCAATTGCCTTAAGCTGAGAGACTGACAAACCAGGTACCTCTGCAAGCAGGGTTACTGAATGACAAAAACCAGGGCACGGCCAGTAAAACAGATTTGCTGAAAGCAGCTGAGGTGATTTGGCCTGAAATTTGGTTTGGAAAAGTTCACTGGAGCCATGCTACTTAGTCAAGATGTTCCAACAGAAACCCAGCCAATTTCTTCCAGTTACAGAGCCTACCCTATTGCCCCCTCTCCTCCCTCTTCAGCAAGAATTTGTTCATCTTCTCCAGAAACATCTTCTCGTATTCATCCTCTTTGATCTTCTGAGAACCTAGGTAGCTTGGATAAACAGTCTCACTCCCTTGCAGCCCCCGAGTTTTCCAGCTCCCTGTAGCCTGGACCTGGGCAGTGGTGCAACACTCGGTTGCAAGTCTTTTTTCTGTTTCTCTTTTTTTTTTTTTGGTGCAAGGTCCCTCTGAAGACTTTGCCTCATATCACGGAGCCTTACTATTCTTGCTTGTTTCGCACAACCTTTCCCGCCAGCCTGTAGTCGGTATTTTCCAATCACATTTCCATGGGTCAAGATGGAGTTTTTGGCACTGGCTTTGTCTCAGGTTCAGCCCCCTGACCAGTCTGCAGCCAGTCTCTGTGCATTTACCCTAGAAACAATCACCTACTGGTCCGAGCGGAGCAAGCCCATTTTAACTCCAGCACCAGCTTTCTTCACAAGCACAGGGGAATTTTGCAGCCTGCTGCCCATAAGCGTAATGCTGGCAGCTCTAGAAATGCAACTGAGGCAGCCCCAGTTTATGCATGGCCTGCACTGCTGTCGGGGAGAACCTGCCTGAAATAGCAGAGCTGAGCTCTGCACAGCTGTGGCCTTGGGCTGGATCTGCAAACAGGGCAGGAGCAAAGGGAGTGCAGGACAGTTTGTAAGAGCTCTGAGGGGTGTCCCTGCAGGATTGCCACATACCTGCACCTGCCTCAGCACTTCGTGCCGAGCACAACAGCCACAACAAGGACTCAAGGGATGGGGAAGTGGGATGGAAAGTAAACTGAAGCACCAACGGCCCCAAGCTCCACACAGGGCTATGGGAGTGCCAAAGAGTTAGAACCTAACCACAACTCCCAGCTGCCATCAGAGAGCACAGCTGTCCTGTGGGCTCTGCAACCCAGATTTTGCCTACGGGGCAGAAACATCATTAATAGGTTGAGCAAGCTCAGCTGCTGCTTTGGGGAAATGGGTGTGATCTGTCATAGAGAATCTTTTAACTTCCTCTTCCTAGAAAATTCATGATCAACAGGAAATCCAAGCTTTGCATGATACTTCAGAAATTATTTTCCAGGATGATGTCAGAACCAAATTAATTATCTACCAACCACAGATGTATACAAGCTTTCCACAAGGAGTGGCTTTATTAAAAAAATAAAACATGACTAGATAATGTTTCCACTGTTGCCCATCAGGCACAGAGGCGCATCTGTATGTTTTTACAGAAGCTATGGGGGAAGTATAGGCTTTGCTGGCCTTCTGGAATTCAGGCAGAGCAATTAGTTCATGTGTGCATCTCTCTGTTCACACACAAAACTTTTGGCACGGATGACAAGTTTCAACTAGAGCCTTTGTGGTTAACAAAACCTCATTTACTTCTATGGAAAACTACGTCTCCAGGCAGAGCTATTAGTTTAATATAAGATCATTAGATGTGTTTGGGTTTTTTTTTCCTCTCCAGATGGTTCTTTACTACACAGGCTCTCTTTTACTAATCCATTTGGTTTTGGGTAGCCAGGACTAAGTGCCATGCCAAAATTTGAGGTACAGTCCAGCCAAGCAATTCTTCGTTCTCAGTGCGTTGTCTCTTGTCCATTACTTCAGCTCTTGGCACGAATTTCTGATGTGCAAACATTCCTTTAGGGGACTTGTTCACATAAGCTGCAGTATGTCACTATTTCTGGAAGCCTTCAAGTAGCTCATTATGATCAGGTGGTCGTGTTTTCCTAGGACAAACAAGTCTGTTCAGACTTTGTCCTGTGGAATTTCAGGTTGTTTGTACTGTAATCAGAGGTCCTGTCTGCTGGACATTTGTGTCCTCATAGCAGGTTCTGGCCACACCTCACTCCATCCCTAATTATAGCCTGACTAGAACGCTGAAGAAGAATTGAAGTCAAGCCTCCATGTTATCCTTCATAACTCCCTTCTACAATTTTTTGACCTTACACAAAAGGCTAGCATTAGTGTTTGAAAATATCCAGGTAAATTTCAGTATTCATTATAGCACATTTCAGGTAATTTTATCCCTGACTGTTTTTGTCTCTGTTATCTCACAAGCCTGGCAAGTGCGCTCTCTTCACGTTCATGTGCGTTAGGACAAAGCAACAACAAATCATTCAGTTGTGGGTCAGCAAGTGGAACACTTGTAATTGCAGTACAACACTGATGATACTTTCCCTAGGACATACTACTGAAAGCAGAGACTAGATCTTTAAATAAATCCAAGTACTTGTACACCAACACCTCTAATTACATGGCATAAGCTTAGAGGTTTCTTCAAATATTGGACCTAGAATAATAGGTAAATTCATAGTTAAATCCAGGTGTTTTAAATGTCTGTTGCTTAGATCTTTAACTGCCTTTTGGGAATACTTTTTCTTTTCTTGAGAAAGGACATTACTGATTCAGAACAAAATGCTTTTCCCTTGTTCTTTTGGTTTGCACCCCTCTCCCCCCATTCATAAAGTACAGTGCTAGGGATACTTCGAGCAAGACCTCTCATGAGCTGATGCATTTCTGTGGTCTCACAAAAGCGCTAAACAGCATTAGTCTCAGATCTCTTTGTCCGTGACAGACTACATTTCAAGGCATTCAGCGTGCTGTAAAAAGTTTAACTTCTGCTCTGTCTGACAGGCAGGCAACAAGATGTTTGTGATGCTTTATCTTTTGTAAGTCAGCAGTGTTTTAATCTGTCCATCCCTACCTCCTTTTCAGTCTACACTTGTTAAACATCCATTTTGGTTCAACTAGCTGGTGTTAATTCTGTGGTCGTTTAATCCCAAATGGTCTCCTATGACTTCAGACTTCTTTATCTGTATTACCCCTTTTCCAAACCACAGTTCACCCCAGTGTGGCTGGTGGAGGCTTTGACTGAGTTTTGTGAGTCTGACTTAACCAAGTTCCTCACATGTGCTAACCCAGAATAAGAATTTCACTACAGCAGGCTACTACAAACTCACCATGCCTCTCAACAACAGTTTCAAACAGATGTAGTAAGTATACCATTTTAAAACAATTGTTTATTTTTCTTTTGTTTTTCCAAAAAAGGTAGCTTTTGGGGTGTTTGTTCCCTCAAGCTCTTAGGCTTATCCTATATGGAACATGTCCATCAGTCCTCACGTTTGAATATGCAGAGCACTAGGATAAGGACCCCACTTTGTCTCAGCAGCCTCAGAGGCTTTCAAGGGCAGAAAGACAGGCTATATAGAGGTCTGATAGGTCCTCCCTGCTGAATGGCACTTAGCAACTGGGCATAAGTACACCTGCAGCAATTCAGGACCAGAAGAATTTTCCCTCTATAGCTAATGTTGTGCCAGCCAGTAGGTAGCTTCCACACTCTGCTACCCTTTAATCACAGTGTGGGGGTCTTTGGCAAAGCAGGGAGTGCACTTCTAGCATGTGTAAGTCAAGAATATGTAGGAGAAGGAAAAAGAGGGTCTCTGCTGTGCAGTGTTCATGAAGAAGAGAGGTATAGCCAAAACAATCTAGAAGCATTAGAAACCCCAACACATACTAGTCCATTTAGGGGTCCTAAGCAGAACAGGAGTGGAATGTCACTCTTTTTGTTAATACCAGCCTTCACTGTGTGTCAAGGCCTATTCTAGCTCAAGGAATGTTCAGTCAACTCCGACCTGCTGCCAGATAGTTCTGTTCATGACTTGTTAACCTGAACAGCCACATCATGCAAGACAGAAGCCTCTTTCTCCTGTCCCCAAGCTATACTATCATTCATTCCTGGTGTTAGCTCAATAAATCTGAGGGCAGTGGGAAGGTACATCCAGGCTGTTGAAGCTGTATCACTTATACCAGCTGCCTTAACAGGGGAGCCAACAAGCCTGCAGGTGAATGATAGTGAAAACTTCTGAAAGATGGGGGAGAATAAATAGATTTCTGCCAGTCAGCTTGATTGAGCCAAAAAGGGGAAGCAATACTAGAAGTTCCCTATTACCCTGCACATCCAAACTTCCCTGAACAGGAAGCCTGGGGGGAGGGCAGACCCCACCACCCTATGGATGCATGTGCATTGAAGCCAAGGAAGTCTGCCTTCTCTGTTTTGAAGAGTTGCATGTGTCACTTATCTCCTTTCACTGAGTGCACATCATGAAGATCTGTTCCCTTCTGCGCTCCTATAGTGCTCACAGTCAGAGAAGTCTTTACTCATCCTTGTTTATTTATTAGAAAATCCCTACAGGTCTAGGCGTTTAAAATGAAGCATTAGTTACATGGAATACGTGCCCTCAAAGTCCAGAAGTTGCTAGATATGCTGCAAAGGTGGATTGGGGCCAGCAGTGACCCAGTGACCTCTGCAGGAGATGCTGGTATGGCTGTGAGACACTAGCAGGGCAGTAGCAATCATGATCCAACCTTCTCAACATAGTTAGCAGGATAGAGTCCAACTTGGCCGGTGAGAAGCCGGCCCTTGCACCAGCCCTGCTCATCTTCCTCACTAATCTTCATTAGTTCTTCACCTAAAAGCAAAAACAGTCATTAGGAAGCAGCCTTGAGAAAGGTAGCATGGCATTTTTCCCTGCCTCAGAAGAGTTCATAAAAAGACCTATTGGTCTGAATCACCACACTTTTCTCCCCTTATCACATTCTGTATCATACTGCACAGTTTAAAGCCAGAGTTACTGACCTCTTCAGTATCTGTTCTCAGCACCATCCCCTAGGCCAAGGAACTTAGAGACAGACCTTCACTTCTGCTGTTCAACATCAGAAATATTTTTGTGCCCTGTATTTCTGCCTGCTTTCCTCCCCGCTAGAGGAACATGCTTAAAGCCAGACAGATCAGAACAATCTCAAGAGATTTCTTTCTTAGTGGCTCCTCTGTAGCAAGGTGGGAAGGAAATGTAAGAGGCTGCTAAGCTCTGGCTGTTAGGACCCAAAATGACTATGCCATGATGGGAGTGTCTGGTTTGGCCAGCAAGGCATAGAATCAACTCATTTCTCAGACTATGACCAGGAAAGGCTTTTAACATTTCCACATCTACTTTGGGAAAGGGCAGAAAGGTCCCCTTCTCTACCAGTACAAGGTCATACTACTGCCAGAGAGGGAGGTCTGACTGCATCAATAGGCACACCCCACACTGGCAGAGGCTCAGAAAAGAACATCATATGCTGTTAAGCTTAAGCCCTACTGGTGCATGTTGCACAGAGCAGATTCAAAAAGGGGATGACTAAAGCTAACCAGTCATGCCTCATTATAGCTGCTGGGTGGAAAAAGAGAGCAAAGAGTCAAGTTCTAGAGCATGCATATTGTAAGATATTTTAAAGCAACAAGTTAGTGTTAGGAAGTTTACCAGTATGGTAATGCTGCAGCATAGATACTGGCCTCAGGCACAAGCCCCTGCTACTGAAGGACCTCAGTACCTTTTAAAAACAGGTGTATTTTGGACATGTATAGCACAGAGATACCATGTAAGACTCAAAACAAGCAAGATAAGATACACTCTCAAGATCCAGATGTCCTCTTGGAGCTGGAGAAGATGTCACATGCAAACTAAATTTAACTGAAGGAAGAAAAGGGGAAGGGTCTGTTTGCTCCAGCATTCTCTCTCACTCAATCCTCTGCTGTGAGCCAGGATCTCCACTCTCAAGATACCCATTTTGAGCAACAGTTTGCATAGCTGTTTTTTGTCAGTTGAACTCTGCTTTCAGTAGTGCATGTCAGTCAGCTGAGCTTTCTCCCAAAACATTTATCTTCTGGTTACATCAAAGGACAATCCAGACCACCTATATAATTTCCGTATCAATGGCACAAGGGAGGAGCATTTAATAAAGTCTCAAGATACAACGCAGAATAAATGCCTTAGGAGGCAGGAAGGATCTGTTTTACCACTTGGGGTCTGCTCACCCTACCCTGTGACCAAGGCCTAGGCAGTCTCTTTTTATGTGGCCTTACTGTCCCTTAGTCTAGAACAAGTTGGACTTCCCAGTGTATCATCCACCTCAGAGGAGCTGGCAATGGGTCAGGCCAGGGGAAGAAGAATAAGTATCAGTTTTTCAAGGGGACATCCAGTTCTTAAAGAGTGTTTCCATCATTCAGTCAGCCTGAGTGAGGACAACAAAAGGTTAGTAAGAGATTAGTGCTTCTGTACCTGCTTTAAAGCTCAGCTCATCAGCCTCCTGTCCTGTGTAATCATACAGCGCTCGTACCCGTACACCTGGTACCTTTATGTCCTCCTCATGCCCGTTGGCATCCAGGCACTTCTTGGGAGTGTCCTCATCTGACCACTCCGAAATATCTTCCTTCCCTCCGCTTTGTATGTGGAGGGAGAGAGGGGACAAGAAGGTTGTTAGTAGACTCATCTCTCACCCACCTCCTCCTGAATCATGCACCACCCTGACTCCCCCTGAGACTGCTGTGCTATAGAATGAGGTGCAAGAGGCCCAACAGCCAAGTGAGGATGAAGAAGGAGGAGAGATCCCAGGAGATACTAGATATGGTTGAAAGCATCCCAGCATTAGAGCCCTGAGGGCCAGGAGGGTAACTCTTTCTCAAAGTATTTTCACACATGCACATTCTTTGTGACCTCATCCTACTCTAGCAGACCCTCTCACACAAGGCCGGCCAGTCCTAACTGGAGAGCCCAGCTATGTCCAGAGTTATTCCAGCCAAGAATAAGACAGATGGGAAAAGCCATGCCTCCCATCCCAAAGAGATGTCTGGAATGCTGTTTTCCAAGTCAGGAAAAAGAGCAGAGGGGAAGAGCAACAGAGGATAGGCACCTGGAACCCAAAAACCCCTGAAGTGGCTATGTTCTGTACTAACTTCATGTGGGTGGGTGCCCTCAGGCTGTCACAGAAGAGGCTGTTCTGCTCCTCTTGGTAAGAAAACCTGTAGATTGGCAAATAGGGCCCCTGAATCCAATAGACTATGAAATACAGTAATGGCCTTGAGACATCTCTATATTGTGATTCTTTTCTGCCCAGTTCATTTAGGCTAGAGTTCACCTTTTAAAGCAGGATACTACTGGAACTGTAGGACATGAGTCTCTTCAGCCTCTCCCTATTCTCCAGCTTGCTTCCTGGCAAGGGAAGCAGCTACACCCAGACTTGTCAGGTAGTACTGAGCACCATGCCCGGGAGTAGTAAAAAAAAAAAAATAATAAAAAAAACCCAAACAACAAATCTGGTGCCTGCATTTAGGAAACAGTGTAGCTAACTGGCAAAGCTGCCAGTTCCCAACTCTCATCACCCTGACTGGGAGGAAGAATTGGGGAAATGCATGCCAGAATATCACACAGCATTAGTCTGACCAGGCCAAACCTTATCACTAGAAGGATTTTTACAAGGCAGGCACCTTGTGAGGCAGTACATACTAGAAAAAAAAGCAGCTACCCTAAACCCCTTTATCTACCCTGTCTCTTCTAGAGTGGCATGGGCAAGGCCATGGGCAAGAGACAGGAAGTTAAGGAAAAGATCACTCCTATCAATCCAACTCATTCGTGACCCTAGGCAGGACTGTACTTTTCCTAACTTGATGTATCCCAGACTTCAGCCCTTACCTTCGCCTTGTCTGCAGAGGGGTCTGTGAGACAACACCATCCCGTGTAGGCAAAATGCTCGTCAGTGTGACGTCGTCAGCCATCTTGCCACTCTTCTCCTTCTTGGTAATTGCCCGCTGTGTTTCAAGGGACCATTCCTGTTCCGGGAAAAGCAGTAATACCATCAAGCCACTTGGATACAAAAGCTCTGTGCATCTTTTCTGACTAATACAGAAAGACAGAACACCAGGTCATACTTCAGTTGTGGCTAGGCTGGTCAGCCAAATGGCCTTGCTGGCACAGCAGGCTCGCTCCTGTTGAATCCCAATGTGCAACAAGAAGGGCTGTGCAAAAATGATAACAGGAACTCGTCCCAATGCCCTCAGCACCAGCTCCTATTCTTTGACCTTGCAGCTGGATGGCTGGAGTATTTGCAGTTTGACAGGGTTGCATGTGTCTCTCTGGGCACCAGAGAGCTTGCAAGACAACAAAAAAATTTTGGAAGAGCCTAACATCCTGAGCCTGCCAAGCAAAGACATGGTCTTTCCAACACAAGATTAGCAATCCACCAATTTCAGTAAAGCAGCTAAATGTTTGGAAATAGTAATAATAAACTCTAGAATGCTACATCACCTCAAACTGAGGCCAATTCATCGCCATGCCTGGTCCATGAGTATTGCGCCACCACTTCAGATCCTCCTGGTTGTCTGCAGCCATGATGACTTGGTAGAGATCTCGATACAACGCATGAAAGCTACGACCAGGAACAGACAAAACCACCAGTAACCAAGTCCCTCAGCAGTTTCCCAAAAGCCAAGCAGGAAGGAAGAACATAACCTCATGCACAATTACAAAGCATCCAAAGTCCCACAGGATTAAGGATGCTAGAGCAGCAACTGGTTCAGCCCTATGAAAACAGAGCCACCCTTACAGAAGGGTCAGCCTGGCAAACAGGACAGGCTTGTTTGGTGCAGCAGTCACTAACAACTGCTAGCTCTCAGCACAGCTCATCAAGTGAGCATTGAAAGAGCCTGGCACATTCTTAAACAGACAGGAGGTGGCTCAGATTTGTTGCCTCCACCTTAAAAGTATAGGAGCACAGAAGATTTTTGGCTGCACCTATTTCCCCTGTGTAACCCCTACTTAAGGGCAACTTACAGTTACCATTATCTCACAAAAGGTCTCTTTACTCAGGGTGTATGGGTGTAATAGTTATAGATACTAGAAGGCAACAGAGCTGCATTCCTCAGACTGGGATTACATATAGCAACATGGAGGCATTTCATAGAATAGAAACACACCCACAGGACAGTACTGGACAGTAGTGGAAGAGGAAGGCTTCAGAGGCAGAAATAATCCTCTCTGGGGAGCCTGACACTGTCCAAGATCTGACACACCAGCACTGGTCAGTCTAAAGGGATGAAATGCCAGTTCTAAGACACACTTGGAAGGGGAAGGAGCAAGACCTGGGAGATGCAAGCAGGCAGTTAGTTCCCTTTCACAGACACCAGAACTGGCACCCCTCCCCAGAGCCCAGGGCACCCCAGGCTGGCAGAATTCCCTCCTGTGTCAGGGCTGGTACCTTTCACTGGTGGAGAGATTGAGATGCTGGTGCAGATTCAGGAACATCTCCTTAAAGAAGCACAATCGCTTGCACTCTGCTTCCTGACAGCCTTCAAACACTTGCTCCATGTCTTCCATGTAGCGGGGATTGTAGCGGTTCAGCTCTTCCAGCATCTTCTCATATTGATCCTTGCACTGTATCAACCCAGGAGGACAGCAATGGTGAGATCTGTTGCCTTGATGTCAAACCAGTGACACTCCCCCTGCTCTGGCTTGGGACTGACAAGTTTTTTCCCCCTGCACTGCTGAACAAGTACACCACAGAAAGACAAAATCCCACAGCTGGTGTCCCAGTCCATTGTTCTCCTAATATTCTTGCAAGTTCCTTGTTCTTCCTTGCCACTCTCTTCCATAGAGGACCTTCCACATTTTCACTCTTGTGGGCAGGCAAACCAGCCACTTTTGGTAGCCAAGTCTTCAGCTCTGTAGCTCCCACCGCCTGCACCAAATCCCCTACTTTTTTTTTTATTTTATTAATTTACTTATAAGTTAGATCTTACCCAACACCAAAGATAGAGAGACCTTAGTCTTAAGTTACTGAAGTCTCAGTCTAACTTCCTAACACCTCAGACAATGGGATGTCACACCTTCTTACAGGCTTCAGCAAGGAGCCATTTCACTGAGTGACATTACAACCAGTGCTTTTTCCTCAAGAGGAGTATCCTTGTGACCCACATCCATGTAACACACACTCACCTTCTCAGCCTCCTGAGCGCACTTCTCTACACGCTCCTGCAACTTGCGTAATTGTTCCTGTGAGACAGATGAGTCTGCCTTGGCATGGTTCTCCCTTGTTTGGGCTGTCTTCTCCTCCTTCCGGGCTGCATGATAGTTTTTCTTGGAAGTCTCTACCTGTAGGAGGAAGATGCAAAGAAAGCCGTGATCCTGACCACGTTGATCTCCATTACTCAGAGAGGGCATGTTAACATTTGATACAGTCAGCAGCAATTGTTTCAGGTCAACCTAATAGGAATGCCAATTTGGCATTTAGTAAACCGTGTTCCAAAGGGAAGAGGTACCTCCGAATGATCTCTTTTTCAGTGCTCACCTGCTGTGCAGGAATACAGAGCCTGTTACCAGAGCCTTCCCACATGGGAAGGAAGCTACAAAACCACCAAGAACAAGAGACCATCAAGACATCCCTCCCTCTCTGACATTCTCTGCTACTGTGACTAAACCCAGTTTGCGCAGTGGCTCTCAGAATCAGGCAGCCAGCTCAACTGCCCTTATCCCTCCTTCCCTATTCACACTTTGCTTACGTCTTTCATCTTCTTCACCCAGGGTTTCTGGGCCTTGCGGAAGCCATCCTCTGCCTCCTTTGTCTCCTTGAAGCCTCCAATCATCTGCTTGTGGTAGGCCTCCTTCTGCCAGGCCTTGATCTTATCTGAGTCTTCACCAGCCAGGTGGTTCCGGACATCTAAGTGAATTTCACTCAGTTTGTCTGCAGCTGTCAGAAAGGCATGCCAGGCCTTCTCCAGAGTACCATACTGTGGACCTGCAGGAACAAGCACCAGAGAGGCTCTTACACCTCCTGCCCACAGAAGGAAATGCAGATTCTTTTCCTCCTACACACATTGGTATGGAGTCACTTCCTTAACTCTCCCCCATCACACAAGTCAGCATTGACTGGTCTCCACACACTACCAACAGGCAGCATCTAGACTGGCTGTTACAGCTGCCTGGACGGGCATTTCTTTTGGGCAGCCTTAGCTGTCCCAGATGGTGCCAGCTAGGAGAAGGTTTCTGTAGAAAATTATCTTCACAGTTCTGGCCTGAGCTTCAGGACACATAGCAACACTAGTTCATGACTTAGGCTAAGCTTCTGCTTCACAGACAGTAGGTCCTTTGGGGCATCTGTCTCACTGTTTCCCATTACTTTTGATAGGCTATCAGTTTGAGCCCACTGTCACTAAATCACAGCATTAGTAGTTATTCTCTGACTGGAGGAGAAGGAGAGACAGCCAAGCCATCCTTAAAAAGGGAGGTCTGCAGCTTGATTTAAGACTTGGACTGCCCAAGGACTTGCCAAACTAAACAAATAGATTATCTTTTTGTAACACCTGATAACGCAGAGAACACCTCTCTTAGCAAATCAGAGGACTGGCTACAAAACCAGATGCACACACACAAAAAAAAGACACCCAAGAAAGTCACCTCATTCCTGGAGAAGCCTGTCCCCCAAGGAAACAGTGTTACCCCAGTAAGAGACAGCACTCAGGGAAGAGAGTGCAATGATTGCTTCCTTTTCCCAGTCCAACCTGCCAACTTTACCTTTCTCCACATTGGTCCTCCATTTACGGGACCACTCTGTTAGCTGCTGGGCATAGTTCTTCTCTATCTTGGCTCGCTCCTGGAAGCAGGAGATTAAGTCATTGCAGAGCCGGTACCCATCATCCACACGCTTCACTGTCCGCCTGTAGTTTCCAGCCTGAAATTTTATACAACATCATCCTTTATACTGTACTGACTTTCATGTTCCTTCAGAACAGACAGCAGCAGGTCAATCATTGCATGGGGAGGGAGCACAGGCCCTTCTGAAGGCAGCTCTGGCACTCTCTCAGGCAGGCACAGCAGTGGAGGGAAGAAGCTGAGATGCTTTGCTTGCCTCTCACAGCTCAGATCAGTGTCAGCTGAACAAGGAACTCTCACTCCACAGCATCTGTGGAGGAAAGGGTCACCTCCTCCCTACAGTAACACACAGCATGTTACTGAACCTCCCCACAGTTCCTCCCTTCCACTTCCCAAGAGCAACATGTCACCCAGGAACCTGAAACTCAACCCCCTAATTCCACTGGTGGGAGGTGAGAAGACATTCCTACCTCCCTCACACTCCAATTATCCTTCCTTACCTCCCAGAAACTGCCCCCAGGAGCCTCCCCGCCAGCATCATCTTCTGATGACATCGCCCCCGTTTTCTTGCAGCAGAGAATTTTTGCAGATTTCAGTTAAGCTGAGAAGAGAGAAAAGTGATTTCTAACATAGCACTGGATGAGCCTTTGCAGAGAGCACAGTTCTCCATGACTTTTGGAGCTGGAGAAGCCCAACTTACTGCCCTGCAGGCAAGTACTGGCATCACTGCACCTCCAGCAGCAGATGGCTAGATCCAGCAGGGATGCCCAGGACTGAACCTGCCTCCTCCCACCCTGCAGACAGATGGCCTCCTTGGCAGGCCTGTAGCACATTGGGAAAGGATGTTGTAGAAGACAATCTTGCCAAACCTCAGCTGTACAAATAGCGAATCCAACACCCTTCAGCAGCACCAAACACATCTGCAGAGATTCCTTTCTTAACCAAGGTCCTCAAGAGGGTAGCAAAAGCTACATAAACTGAGGTAGCTAAAGCTATTTGAAGTTTGCCTTGAAAGACCTTCAAATAAGTCTTCTGTCAACGGAGATGACTCCAGCTTCCCAGTATGACTCAGGATTACGGGATTACAACAACTGGCTGGAAGAAAACAAGGCTGAGCAGTCAGCGGGCAGGCATGCCTTGAATGGGGAGGAGCACTATAAACTGCCCACCAGCTGAGCTGGGCTTGAGCAGAACTACAGAAACATGCTGGGGCATACCCAGCCAAATGGCACTGCAGCACACATGCCAGTTACCCAGCAGCACTGCTTCCTTAGAAACATCCCAGTAGAGCTGGTGTTTTCATTACAGTCAACTCTCTCACTGCATTAGGCTCAAAATCTAGGCTAGAAGGTAAAAGGTTCATCTCATCCTCTGTTGTCTCAGAACTTTTGCCCATTCCCCTGTGCTAGTCTGTGCTGCCAGTTTGTTTGTGACATGGTGCAACACTATGAATTCCTTGGGGACAGGCTCAGCGTTACTCTTGTGCAGGAATGAGAGAGGGAGTAATGGAAAAAGGCCCAAGCCCAGTCACTCGCACACAAACCCACTCCATTCTAGGCAAGCCTGGGTTAATGCAGCATAGATGTCCTTTGCTGCCACTTCTCCTCTTGCACATTCCTAGTTATAAAAAGCTTCCCTCACACCCCAGAGAGGTATCTGCTCATTCTGCCAGCCCACAGAGCACACAGCAGAGATGAAGAAGATTAGGTCGAGTCCACATCTCCCACCTCCTGCAAATCCTTCTCAGTGGCACGAGCCACGCCGTGAAGCACCCCAACATAGAGTGCAGGAATTTCCTACACTTCTTCTGGAAACAGTTTGGCTCTGTTTCCCAGTCTCATCCCATGCAGAATGTCCGAAGTACATCAATGCCGTTCCTCTGGGTTTCTCCAGAAGGCTGAAAGTGCTGAACTCCAGTCACTGAAGCAAGTTGTTAAATGGGACGTGACACTCAGGTACACGAACCTTGAAACCTGAAGAATACCTCCACCCATGCCACCAGCTGTCCCTGTCCTCCCTCCCTACCATTTGTCAGTAGGCTGCAAAGCTATCTTATGTGCCTCCAGGGCACGCAACTCTACTCTTATCCCCAGTAACTACATACCTGAAAGCTGAAAGCGAGATGCCACAGGGGAGCAGTGGGCAGCAGGCAAGTATGTCCCAAGCTCTTCAAACTCTGTGAAAAAGACTGGAGGAGACAGAGATGGGCATGGTTAGACACTGGTGCTCCTTTGCAGGGATGCTGCCTGTTCTGATGCATCACACCCCTAGGGGTGTCCCCCTTCTGCCAGCTCCTAGGAGGGACACCCTCTGATATAGCAGCTGCAGCCACTGTGCCTCCAGGTGTCACGTTCCAACACGTAATAGGGATGCCAAATCCTTGTGTCACAAGATCTAGCCCCAGAGAAAGTTAAAATAGAAACACAGGGGCGGCATGACAGTACTGTTCGGGAAAGGTAGCATCACAACAGCTGAGCAAAGGGAACAGCTTGGGCCAGAAAGGCCTAAAATAAACACACTGCCCAGGCACCATACGTGGGGCCTGGTCCCCCCATCACTGTACAGTGTCCAGTTTAGCAAAACCCACCGCCTCCTCCACACACTGCTGCACGTACTTTTACACATAGCTGGCTTTGGGAGAAAAAGGGAAGGACACACACATACACTTTCTGCAGTCCCTTTTTACTAAAGATGAAGGGGATTTATATACAAGACAAAGGACTTGATACCTCTACACTTAAACAAAAAAAGAGAACCTCACAAGAATGCGTATTCTGTTCTAGAGGCCTAGAGGCCTTTTAGTAGCAGAGCACCTAGCACTGCCCTGGTAGGATGTGGCTCTCTACCAGCAGAGCTTTTTTGTCCCTTGGTTCTGTGAGCTGTCTCCATCACATTCTCAGAAATACTTTGTTCTGCCATTATAGTATAG
This sequence comes from Buteo buteo, assembly GCF_964188355.1. NCBI lineage: Eukaryota > Metazoa > Chordata > Aves > Accipitriformes > Accipitridae > Buteo > Buteo buteo. Next base: position 44,438,862 of record NC_134176.1, read on the forward strand.
GTAACTGTCATCAACTTTCCATAGAGGAAAGGGAAGTAAAAGGCCTGCAGAGGCTAAGGGAAGCAAGGGCAGAAAGAGGCATTTTTGTTTACCTCACATTCACTTCCCTGAAGATTTACTTCAATGTCAAAAGTCTATTTACTTAAAAAACAGACAAGCAAAAAAAACTTCTCTGTCACTGATATCCACTTGCCTGAGGCTGGAAGATTAGGGCAACTGAGTTAATACAGCCAAGAGCAGAAACTGCAAAACCTGGAAGTGAGATTTTTAGCCAGACATTAAGACAATTTTTGAGAAGGAATGAAAGAAGGTAGGAAAAGATAAGGAAGGAAAGAAAAGTGGACTGGGTTATTGCAAGCAGACTAGGGACCTTTGGTGAGGAAGGGGTGGGAGGGGAAGAGTTGGGACACTTTTGCATGATCCAGGTCACTGGATAAAAGGTTACAGGTCATCATAAACCTTCTAAGACTTCCCAGTGGTCCCCAGTAAAACCAGACTACACATTCCTGAAATTGCTAAGATTAAAAAACCTTCATGAACAGTTAAGTATACTTAAAACTGCCCCAGACCCTTTCTTTCTTTCTCCTGATGAGACATAGATCAATTAGGTGTGACACATGAAGGCTGTATCACTTTTTCCACACCACACCCCCATCCCCACTTTATCAGGAAGCAATGAATCACAAACATGCCTTCCACCTCTGGTTTCCAATTCAGGCTGACTACACAGTGCTAGAATTTGGGGGTTAATGTGGAAAGCTGTTGTGTGTCAGAGTGTGCTTGTTCATTTGAGGGACAGTCAAGCAAAAACCAAACATATAGAAAAAACCATGAATCCATTCTTTCTGCAGTTCGCACATTAGAATTTGAGTCATATGTACTTATTTTCTCAGGAGTTACAAACCCAAATAACTGGATTTACTATCACTAAGATCAACAGGCTCTGAAATATAATAGTAGCTGTGCTGGATCAGACTAAGGGTTCTCATAGCCTCTGTAGACAGCAGCCAAAAGCAGATACCTTCCCTTGCTTTGAGAACAGAGCAAGCATACATGATGCCTCCCTGCATGCTCTCCAAGCCTCTAACCATTTGTTGACAGGAACTTCCTGAGCTGGTTGTGGCACCTATGAATTTAGTAACACTCAATGGATTTCTCTTCCACTAATTTCTCCAGTCTGCTTTTGAACCCACGTAAGTTTTCAGCATCCACAGTATCATGTGGGAAAGTATCCCACAGCTTAAGGCTATACTGTAGTCATCAGCACAGTAGCTAGGTGGGAGAATACAGTAAAGTAGTATAATATTTCTACAGGCTAATCTCCATGACCTGAGTAGCAGCCAGTCAAGTACATATTTCCATAGCAGTTGTATAGACTTTATAGAAGTCCAGAAAAAAAAAAATCTAGCCTGGTAGAAGCAAAAAGGTCAAAGAACAAGGAGGACCCTTTTCTGCCAGGCTTTTTCTGGACTTCACATACTCCATGAGCCCATGTCAGTCAGCAGATCAAATTGGATCTGCATACAGACATAGGGAAGGTACTTAGTACTGCACACAGGGGCTGAAGAACAGCTGCTGCTGTCACCCTGAGCCCTAGAAGAGCAAATAGATTGCCACTCTACCCCTTCATGCCTAGTTATTCCTGAAACATTGCATGTCTTGTGAGCCACCAAGACCTTGCGACCAGGGAAAACCTGAATTTGCCAGGAAGAACAAATACTTAAGTCATATATCCCAAAGCCCAGAGGTTGTTGTACAGCAAAGTAGAGATGACAGGGCTACCGTGTGGACAGCGTGATAGAGCAAGAGCCACCACATGATTCAGGAGGGCTGGCAGAGCCTGTACAGTATTAGCAATATTGGGTCAACTAGAGTTATATGTGGGTCAGCACCACATACAAGACTCCTTCTGATGCCACTGCCACCTCTGCTAAGAGGAAGCTATCTAGCAAATTATATTTGCAGGGCAAAGGAATGTTTATCCCTGCCTTCCTCTTTCAGCTCTCACAGTTAAGAGCTACTTGAGACCTCACTGCAGCTCCTGCAAGACAAGGTCTCTGAAGAAGGAGAGAGTGACTGCAGCTCTATTCACTTCACACCTTCACAGGATTACGGATGAGGGCATCAGAGACACCACTACAACCAGCAACGTCAGGTAGGTGAACTGAACTACGCATATCAGATTTCTGCAGAACTACAATGCTTTCTGCTAGTACCATTAGAAAAGGTACTCCCCTCCTTCTCCCAAATACCTGCTCTCACTTATGACCAACATAGTTATTAAGTCACACCTGCTATCAACTCCCTATTAAGTTATCCAAAAATGGCTCTTGGTCTTTAGCTGCAGAAAGGTAGAGTGGCTCACAACTGCCTCACTGGTACTGAGCTCCACTCAGGGAAATGTCAAAGGGCTCGTCACGGCAGAGCTGTTTCCACCTTTAACCATGTTGTTAATCTCACCCCTGCTCCAGTCAGTCCCACATCTTTGACCACAGATCCCTGCTCTCAGACCAAGGTGTCAGGCTAAAACCTTCTCTTTCAAAACATGTGTGAATCTGGCAACACACTACAAAGTATGTCTTTTTGTTTCACGTTTGCACAACATGAGTACAATAGGGTCCTGATCCACAAATAAAAATTCTAGACCCAATAGTAATAATCACTCTTCCCCACTTCAGAAACCTTTCCCTAAGGCAGGTAAACCAGAGAGACCCTCTCCCCTCTACACCACACTCCAGTACTTCCAGCCTCCAAATGCCCAAGGCATCACTTCTGTGCATTGCTCGACTGCCTCCTGAGACTCCTTGTAGGCAACTGTTTTCCCAAGTTTGCCAAGAACAAGCCTCTGAACTCTAAAAATGCTCAAAGGGCTGGTGCATGCAGCCCTGCAGGAATTCATCCACAGAAACAGAGCTTGTACATTGCACCAGGCAATGCCTTCTGCCCAACTCGTCTCCCCTTTCCCAAGTGCAACAGCAAATGCTGGATGCAGACACACGTAAGAACAAGTTGACTTATATTTATCTAGTAATAGTAACTGAGGCTTTAGTGGAGGTACATTTTTATTATGGACCGATTTCTATATAGGTGTTAAAGCCAAGTTAAACAAGAATTTTAATCAAGAATGGGCTGCTACTAACTCAGTTCTACCTCAAGACAACAACTAACACCACAAGGCAGCAATGTCAGATTTTTGCAGCCAATTTGCCTGATTCCCAGAGTCACTTTTCTGTATAGCAGGCAGTGGTGGTGAAGGTATTGTTTCCATGGCAGGGCACTTCTGGCGTCGGTTGCAAATAAACATTTCAATCTGAACAATCCAAATACCAAAAGGATGGCAGCCCCCCTCCCCGTACAGAACAACAGATATGAAAAAACTTTTTTTTTTTTTCCCTGTTAACTTGTTGTCAGAATGGAACTAGGGAGCTGGAGCCAGGAGGTTCCACATGACTCCAGCAGTGTAATGAACTGGATTGCTGCTGGTACAGCGGTGCTAGGAAGGTCCCTGATAGAGAGAATAAAATGGGATATGGGACAGGGTGTCCTTTCCAGCCTCACCGTCTCTGGAGGTGCACATCCAATAGGTCTGAACCAGTGACTGTAATGATGCCCAGTAAACATGCTCTCCACTGCTATTATATAGGAGGACTGATATTTGAAGGTGTACTCACCTTTCTGAAGAAGGGCCAGTTCTTCTGTACAGCTAGAGAAGATGCCAAGTAACATGAAGATCCTCCAAAACTTCCCTTAGAGATATTTATCTTATTGCTGTGGTCACACCCTTGGTAGAGTCACCTGACTGGGAAAGGGACTAAGAGCCAGTGTTTCCCAGCCGCTCCCTAAGGACTGAAGACTGCCAGGGCCGCCCAATTCAGTTTCAAGCAAGATTTCAGCTGATTTCTCTAGCCAGGGAGAGGTCAGAGAGACATCAGGCAGAACAGTAACTACACACAAAGGTCACTTCAGCTACATGCAAGCCTGTAGCAGAAGCCTGTCTCCCAGACAATGATTCTCTACAGATCATGTGGCTGTCCACTAGCAAAATTCTCCATGATTATATCAAAGTACTAAAATACAGACAAGATCCTGTTCCACTTAAAGGGCTGACCTCCTGAGTCTACATGCTGCTTCATTACTCTCTCATTTCAGACCACAGCGTCTTTATATTGGTCTTTTTCACATTCAGAACAAGCTAACATACTGAAGACAGACATCCCCCTATGCATTACCCCAAGTTGTTTTCAAAATGTTCATTCAGAATGAAACACTTTCCACATTTATTAGCTATTCCCTGTCAGGTTCTCAGAGGCCAAGACTACAGGACAGGCTCCTACCGACAAATCGCTGCTGATCTAAGGGTTAAGATATCTGACTGACACAGCTTTACCAGGCAGAAATTGTTTCACCAAGAAAAGGAAAAATTCTGCTTTCTTTTCCAGTACGATGTAGGAGATCTTCAGTATTACAGGAACACAGATCTATCCTGGTTAACAAAACAATATGAAACTGTTAATGAAGGAATGTATTGGACTATCAAGGTCTGTGTTATTTTTTCCCCAGTTGGTCTTCCTATGAAAAATTTGATTAACATCTCAAATACCCACAGAGTTAAAGGAGGGAGGAAATCAGTGCTGGACCATGGGGTACCATACTCTAACAGGGCAACAGACCATGTTCATTTGGTACATTCAAGATGGTCGCTGGAATAATCTTGAAATGTATGCTGTGTCTATATATTTAACAGGCAGCTACAAATACGAGCAGTGGTCAGCTTAATAAAAAGACACACATGCAAGCTACCAGGAACAGCACTACACCAGCCTACTTTCTTATAGCCCTGTGAATAACATAGCTCCTGTTCCACACACTAGTCAGCATGCCCACTTCCCAGTTCTCACACTCCCTGTCTTACCCCTTTCTCAGGGCAAGGTTAACCCACGTGGGTGTTGAGAACCTGTAATCTCTACTGTCCCACTCCCTGAGCCTCTTCACTTGCTTGCTTCCATGCTGGGTACTTCCCAGGGTACTTCCTACCCTGCTGCATCAGTCTCTGCAAATAAACACCAAGCTTGCCAGCAAATACATGCAATCAACACTTCCCTTTTATTCAGAAGGGACCCCAAACAACTGGAAGCTATTTCTCCCTAAATCACTAATAAACAGGTGTTTAAAGGACCAGCCAAAGCTATTATACCCCTCCTGAGCAGTCTCAATCTGCACTGAATGCAGATAGTTTTTCCAGGATTTAATCTACATTTCACCTGGTTGTGTTTTTTCTGCACTTGGTGACTGGCGAGACAAGATCAATAGTCCATCCTGTAATACAGTTGCCTATAACTTAGTAAAGGTAACTCATTGCAATAGCAGGCTGAGCCAGTCCACCCACTTCCAACCAGGCTTTGAGTAAAGAAGTTTGTTTTGTTCAGATATTCATGTGAACAGCAGTGATCCAAACAGAACAAGACGCCCCAGCCTCATTCAATCCTGAGCAAAGAAGAGAGAAATAATGGAAGGTGGTGATCAGGGGTGTTTCCTGTGTTTGGGAAAAAAAAAAACCCCAAAACAAAAAAAGCAAACTCCTGTAAGTCCCTGTCAATGGAATATTCTCCTTCTGTGATTGAATCACCTTGCAACCCCCAGAGCAGGGATCAAGTTTACTTGAATGCATTAAGTCTTAAGGAAGCAGACTGCAATCAATGCAATCAAGCAACCTTTAGAGGAGCCACAAGCCAGTAAGCTCCATTCTAACAGTGAGCTTCTGGTGGTTTCTTGATTCACTGGACTGCACAGTAGCCAGATGCCTCCAATCAGCCTTCTCAGCCCCCTCCCCCCATTTGGAAGTCACAGTAGTTTTTTAACCCAGCTGCAGTTCTGCAACTTCTGGCTTCACTTTACCAATAGTTATCTTTTCCATTAGCTGTCTTTTCAGGAAGGGGGAATGGGAGATAGCATTGGCAAGTATTTTGTCATTCAGACCAACTGTGTGGCAATTATATGGCCAGTGAATTCAAAGTACTGCATTTATCTCTAGTTCCATCAAAGAGGTTTCTGGTTTTACTTGGTAAAAGCTGATTAACTAGAAGTGTTTATTATGTGAATACTTTTCAAAATATTCACATAATGCAGAAAAGAACCTGAGAGAAGATCATCATCAAGGCATTCCTGAAGTTCATCCAGTTCCCTGCACAGTTCGAGTCCCAAACAGGCTGTAGAAGGGAGTACAACCAACTTTTTGAAGTAAGAGCTGAATAAGGTACGATTGAGTGCTAGGACATCTCTTGCAGTAAAGGAGAAGAATGAGGTAAAGCATCGCACCCATTGCTTCTGTTCCACATTGTGGTCAGTTCCTCCACTTTGATGGCAAGGCTCTTTTTTCCCCTTTTCTCATCAGACCTAGGTTTACTCAATTGCTTCCTCGCAGCAAAATCTAAACAACATAAAGAACAACTGCAACTGTAAGGCAGACTTCAGTACCACATGAACTGGCAGGACTATAGACCAGCTTGTACACAGAGTCATTTTGCACAGTCTTTTTATGGGACCAGGCATGTAAAAAGAAAGCATCGCTTGCTCTGTGGATTGGAGAGAACATTCAGGAACTTAGATTCCCTTCTGAGCATCTCCTGGTTCAAGAAGAGTTTGGCAGATTCAATCACTTTGTAGGCACCCCATTCCTAAAGATACTCACATGCCTTTCTGACCTATTTCCAAGAGATACACACAGATAACAAGGTTGAAGTAGGGCAGCCATTAGGAACCAGCCTGTGCCACAGATATTCATACTTCACACATTCTTCTTGAAGTTCATTATCATGTAATGATAATGGAGCAACTTTTATCTACTTTCATACTACCTGCAAAGAATCTGCTCTTTGGTATCAGTAGCGCCTCTTCAAATCAATTTTTGGATCGCAAGCTGAAGCGCAGGACTATTAATATGAAGTACTTCATATCCCAGGCATTATCCACAAGACTCCAGGAGAACACAAGCAAATGGGACAGTCAGCCCAAAGGGCACACATAATGGAATGGATTTTAACTGTTCAGTACCACTGGAATGTCATTTGCTTTCTCAGCCCATTGGCCAAAGCAATGATCCCAGTTTCTGATCCTCAGGACAACCTGACACACAAGGAAAGAACACTGGGAGGCTTTTCAGAAAACAAAAGAACGAACAGAGCAATCCAGTGGGCTTTATTTCCCCCCAGTGGTTTCCTGAAGCAGCTCTTATCCCACAGCTCAAGATCCTAGTTTTTTGCTTGCATTGGGGTGGAAGCCTGCTGGTGTCAAAAGCAAGCTTTCACACAGGTTTCCACAGATCAGCAGCCCTAGTACAAGGAAGAGCTGACTGAAAACACCAAGAAGCAAAAATAAATATCTAGAATCATTCAAGAAGTGAAATATACTGCATCTTCTCCTAATCCGCCATGAAAGCTTCTTGCCCATGTCAGAGACAAGGCAGCGAGCCTACTTCGGAGCTCTATACAGCAGTGCTGCAGCTGACACAGCTCAGCGCTCTCAGGAGCTGGAGAGGTTTGGCTCAGCAGCAGGGATACTAAAGGAGAGGAAGAAGTTGCTGCTAACAGACAGTCACCAACAGGCGACTGAAAAGACTGACCATGTCGCCAGCAGCCCAGGAGGAAAGTACCATATCTTCCTGCAAACAGAAGAGACACAGCTTGGGCAAGCTCATAGCATGGACAGGACTGAGGAGGCTGAAGAGTTGCTAACACTATTAGTTGCAGGTTGTCTGCAGCAATTCTAACTCCTCTAGCCTGGAAAAATTTACTGACAGGTTGCAATAAACAGAGTCCTACCATAGTCACCTACTAAGAGAGCATAAAATCCCCCACAAGCCTGATGCCTCTGGATCCAGGCCCCCGGTACCATGGAGATCTCTCACATGCCTCTTCAACAAACTACAATGCCTAGTGACAACCACTAGATTTAACACACAAATTCTAACTATCACAAGTCTGAAAGGCTCCTTCCCATCCTGCCATTCATAGGGGCGAGAAACCACTGAAGGCTGAAATATGATTAGGATGCCAGTCACACATATTGTCTTATAGCAGTGCCCAGCTTCAGCCCACATTTCAGCTTAAAGGAACATGAAACTCATGTACCAGTCACTGAAACAAAGCTTGATAGTTACAGCAGAGGATGCACCAGGCTCTTTGCATTGACATTACACTTTGTTCTGCCAGAAAAACTTGTGCCCAGTCAGTCAGAGTGCATTTGGATGTTACAGTGGTCAGTCACCATGCCGCAAGGTAGCAGCAAAAAGCTACCTCTTGAACAGCTTCTCAACTGCTCCAAGGATGCAAAGTTCTTTTGTTATTCTTCGAAGAGCAAAATCCCATATTCTTCCTGAAAACTTCCAGATACAGCAGTCACTGTTTTCTGTCCCACTCACTAAGGCCTTAGACTAAGATATTAAGGCTTTTTTTTTTTTATCTATCTGACACAGTTCCCCATCACACAGTACCCTCTACACCCATCATGCTGAGTAACAAGCGATAAAATAGGTTGCCTGATCAGAAAGTCTGTTTTAAAAAGATAAGAGTCCCTCAAAGGGCTTAAACAGTTCTCCTATTGTTTAGGCATTTCCCCATGAACTCTCAAGAGCAGCCCAAATTCACACATCACTGATCAGCTGATGGCAAAAATAGAGGCAGTTTATTAATGCTCCCTGATCAAGAGCATAGCTTTTTCCACTCAGGCTACAGGCAGATACTTTTAGCTTTTGAGGTCCCCAGTTCAATCTCTGGATGCCAGCCATGACACAGACCAAATAGTTCAAACAACAACTGAATAATCTCCAGCCCTCAAGATGGCCAGAATAAAGAATATACAGTATTTGCCATGCTCAGTGATATCACACAAGTTCTAACAGAAGCTCATGTTGCCCCTGCTGCGGTGACCATGTTCTCACAGTTTTGCGGTCACTATATTGTTGAAATAAAAAAGAGATATATCTGTGCATATATATTTATTTATATTTTTTTTGGAAACTCATGATCATCCAGGGAAAGCCCAGAAGATTCAGGCTAGCTCTTGTATAATCCACAATAACCTAAAATGACTAAAAGCACCACTCATTGTCCTGTGAAGAAATTAATTTGGGTCTATAAGATTTTCAGGCTTTTATGACTTGGTTACGCACACAGTCTGCCAAGGACCTGCGGCATTTTGGCACAGTCCTGTTACACACAATCCTTATTCACTCACTGACATTTGATAATGGAGTTCCAGGTGGGCAGTTGTTCTCAAGCCTATACATAGCTGACATGCTGAAGTTACTGCTTTTTACAGCTTCAGAAGAAGACAATCTTCACTTGAACAAGTGCAGGCAAGCCAGAGAAGCTCAAACTCGGGTCAAAAGAAACAAAAAAAGTGCCAATAAAGCAATACAATACAGCAGGCACAGAATAGGGAAAGCAGCAAGCAGCTGATCCTGTTCACACATTCATTCTGTTCCAAGCTGCAACTCGAAGGACAATCTAGTAAATATTTTAGGGAACCTCCAGTGAAATACCATTAATAACACAAAACACTGTCAAAGCAGAACAGACTCTGTCTCACACAGAGCACATTGTGCACTTCACAGAAAGGTGAATCCTTGCCCGAAAGAATGTGCCCAGTTATGCAATGCGCAGGGAGAAGCTCCACTTCGACTCCACCCAGAGACCAGCTCACACCTGGAGCGAGGAGTATCTGGACCCTGTCATTTTAGCCCACACGCTGCAGTTGTGCATTCTGCTCCCATTACGCACCAAGAATGACTTGAGTCGTCGTAAGGCTTAGTGACTTCTCAGTGACATTTGAATTCCAGGGTGGAGTGGGACGCTCTGCTAGGATTCTGTACTGCAATCAATTACCATCATATCAGAAATTCCTTTCTGCGAATTAGACCGGTGGTTGATCTGAAGGGGAGAGAGGCTCACCTCCCGTTTCAGGAAGTAGGGAACACCAGTTGGTTAAGGAGGGTTAAAGAGTGAACGAAAAGGCCAGACTGCTTCCTAGGGCCAGGAGCAAATGTCCGGAGGTGGTCACCTAACCTCCCCTTCACCACCAAGCTCCGAGCCTTCTGCAAGCCTGAAGAACTGAAGCAAGCAAAGAACACATAGTTGGCACAGAAAGTGGTGAAACTGGTTAATGCGTTTGGGCCACGCTACCTTGACTTATCGATAGCTTCGCAGAGATCGCGGATCCCTCCTCCCGCGCGCAGTGACAAATCATAGACTGTCTTCTCAAGCACTGGATGTTCAGGCCCACTAATACCCTTCGTGTTCATCAGCTTTTTCCTGCCCTGCGCCGGAGAGGACACGGTAACCCCAGCAGACTGCCAGGGGCCAGGCGACAACCGCCACAAGCAGCACCCTTTTGGCCTGCCCCAAACCCCGTTCTCCCCTCCCTCGCACCAAGACTGCTGCCGCCAGCCAGAAGGGAGAAAAGGACGAGCAAGGCCAGGACCGTCCCGTTTGCCGTCCTCCTCGCTCCGCCCGTCAGCAGCCCCGGCTCGTAGACCGACGACACGGTTCCCCCTAAGACAAGAGGGTGCAGCCCCCCGAGCCTGGGCCCCAGCGAGGCCCCTTCCCCCAGGGGGTCCTGGGAAGCCGCTTTATCCCCCCCCCCCCCGCTCCGCCACAGCGCCCGCGGCTCCGGTTTCAGAGTGGGAAGCGGCTCAACACGGATCCGGCACAAAGGGGCCCCTGTCCCCGCCGCGGAGCGGAGGCGCTGGCTCCGGAGGGGAGGGGGGGGAAGCCTCCGCAGCCCCCAGCGACGGGGCGGCGGCAGGCCGACTGCGGGGAGGCCGGCGGCGGGGCACCTCGTGAAGGTCAGGCCGGCGGCCGGGCTGCAAGGAACGCGGAGGGACGCGGAGCTCTGCCGGGAGCTTCCCCCAGTCCCCCCGTCCCCCCTTCCCACCGCGAACAACCTGCCGGCGCTCGGGGGACCCGCCGCCGCCGCCGCTCCCCCGCGCCCTACCGGGGGTCTCCCATCCGCCTCAAGCCGAACCGCGCCGAGCCGTCTCCCGATCCCCTTCTGCCCACAGGCAGCGCCCGGCCGGGCACCGCCTTCCCCCACCCGCCCCCTTTCCGTGAGGAAACTTTTCCCTCGCAGCTGCCAGCGCCTCCCGAACCGCGCTGCCCGCCGCGGGGAGGCGGCGCGGACGGGGGTCGGGCTCTGCTGCCGGGACCCCCGGCACCCTACGGGGAACAGGTCCGAAAAGCCTCCCGACGAGCAGCGGCGAGCGCCCAGAGCCCGCAGCCCCGGCAGAGGTGACCCCGCCGCTTACCTCGCAGGCGGCGCGGCTCGGCGGGAGGCTCGGCGGGCGGCGGCCACCTGGGCTGAGAGCGAACCGGGCCCTCCCCCTATTTCAGCCGCGGGACACGGGGGTCCCGCCCCGCCTCCAGCAGTTCCGCCCGGCCCGTGCCTTCGGAGCACGCCGGTGGCGGCGGGGCAGCTCCGGCGAGACTCCCGCCTCCCCCTCCGCTCCGCCGGGCTTTTGATCCAATTAACGGGCGGCCGCCGCCGCCGAGCGGGCTCTGCCCAGGCAGGTGGGGCCCGGGGGGGGGGACGGGCTGGGAGGGCAGCGCAGGCTCCCGCCGCGGTTCCCCCTCTACGGCGAGGGCCTGAGGCGCGGGGTGCCGCTTCTAAAAAGCGAGGAGGGGGCTGGGGGTTGTGCTGTACCGGCCAGCTGACCCGCAGGGCCCGGAGCCAGCCTGGTGGTGTGGAGCAGGAAGCCCAGCAGGTTCCCCAAGCCCCAGTCCCGGCCAAGCGGAGAGCTGTGCCCTCGGTTTTGAGCATAGCGTAGGTCACTCTCCATGGGGTTGGAGAGCGGCTTCACCTCTGTTCAGCTTGGCATCCTTCTTTCTCTTTCAGCCAGATCCCGCTAACTCCGTTCGGTCATTCTCTCTTTCCTCTGAAAACCTTTATCTGAATAATCCGGACCTCATCTTCAAGTCCTCGGAGACTCTCAACTGAAACCAGCATTTTTCTAAATGCCAGGGAGTTTGCCTGCCAGAGTTTCCATTTCTAACGCCAGGCCCCGGGTGCGATTCCCCATGACGCTGGGGCAGGGTTTGTACGAGGAGCACTGGGAGGCCTTGCTGGCCCGTCTCCTCTTGACTGCTTCCAAGTGACTTGGGACACGACTCCAAGGACCAGCTGTGGGTTTGCAGTGATGTTTATTCAATTGGTGGAGAAAGGAAAGACTGAGAGCCTTGCAGGAGGAAGAGAGGAAAGAGCATGCTGTAAATCTGTGCTCCCACTTCTCTGGAGCAGTACTGGGATGTTTTCTTTCTCTTTACAACTGCCCCAGGTTTCACAGGAGCCAGAAAAATAACTGTACTGATGCCCTTCAGATACTATGAATTGCTGTGTTGGAAAGTGGACACTGGAAACCATTACACTTAATTTGTTTTAGGGCCAATCGTCTGTTCACTTCTGCCTGTGTGGGATCCCTGGAAGCTGGGCACCCATGACAAGTTGCTGGGTGTGCTGTGACCATGAGCATCCTTTCAAGTGATGCAAGATGCTTATCTTGCCCTCAGAGTTAGTCGTAGTTGAGAGTATAAGCATCAACTTTGTATTTTACTGAAACAAAACCAAACCCAACTCTTTGGCATAGATACTCTCCAATTCAATTCTGAGGTTTTAATTCCATTATCAAATTAATGTATGTTAGTGAAGTACAGAAAAGGCAAACATCTGTCATAGATCAATATTCTATATCCAGCATTTGCCCTATGTTACGTTTCCATGCTGATTTGGATACTGGTATCCCACGCGCTGAGCATCTAAGATAGATGCTTTCCATTTGGGACCTGGCTGCCCCCAATACTGATTGCAAGGTGAGGGTACTACGCTGCATGGCTGCTGCAATCCTTTCCTCCAAGGCTGCAATGGCTTAGGGAAAATGGGGCGCTCAGGTAAACGAGGTCATTACAATAGTGATATTGTTGTTCATTTTCCCGGTGCAGGGCAGCTTAGTAACGGTCATGGGATAGAAGGAGGTCAGATAGCATGATATTTTTACTCTTTTATCTCTTAGGATTATATATTTTTTCCTACTTTTTAGTGGAATATAGGCTTGTTTTCTTATGCACGCCAAACTCAGTTGTTGTAATGGTACTCTTTACATCAGTAGTCAGACTAAAGTAGCCAAAAATATTCACGCTTTGGACAAAGATCCTGGCGACAAGGAGGCAGAATACCTAATAGCATTACAAATAGCACGAAGTTGATCGTCTTAGTCACAATATAGCTTTACCAGACCCAGCGACAAGACAGCTTTATTCTGCAATAGAGAACCACGTCCCATAACTAAGGCAGAGCCTCAACATAATGGCATGTCAGACAAAACACATCATAAAAATAAGCCTAATATCCTGCCCACGCATAATTATACTCCTCTGACTTTGCTGCATACTGTAGTTCAAAGAGTGTAAGACTATAAATACATATAAGAATATTTTTTCAAATTAGTCTTCCTCTGGCTTGCTCAGTGTACCGTACAGACAGCTCAGTGTACAGATGCTGAGCTGTGGCACCCTGGGCCAGTGGCATTTCTTCTGTGCGTGATTTGTGTACTATCTGCTATTCTTGTCCTTAGTGAATAATAATTACAAAAATACCTGGTGATTCTCTAGAGAGAATGCAAACTTGGTGTTAATGACTGATAGAATTACTGTATTTAGCATACTGTGTTCAGCATTGGTGCAGACTCACCTTGAGTACTATGTGCAGTTCTGGGCCCCACAACTTAAGAAGGATGTGAAGGTCCTTGAATGCATCCACAGGAGGGCAACAAAGCTGGTGAAAGGGCTGGAAGGAATGTCCTATGAGGAGTAGCTGAAGACTTTGGGCTTGTCTAGTTTGGAGAAAAGGAGGCTGAGGGGCAACCTCATTGCTCTCTACAGCTTCCTGAGGAGGGGGAGAGGGAGGTGCTGATCTCTTCTCCCTGGTATCCAGTGATATGATGCGTGGGAACAGTTCAGAGCTGCGCCAGGGGAGGTTTAGATTGGACATTAGGAAGCATTTCTTTACCGAGAGGGTGGTCAAACACTGGAACAGGCTTCCTAGAGAGGTGGTCGATGCCCCAAGCCTGTCAGTGTTTAAGGGGCATTTGGACAGTGCCCTTAATACCATGCTTTAACTTTTGGTCAGCCCTCAACTGGTCAGGCAGTTGAACTAGGTGATCATTGTAGGTCCTTTCCAACTGAAATAGTCTAGTCCATTCCATTCCATTCTAAAAAATGCTAACCATGGTAGCTCCAAGATGGAAATGCATAGGTTACTGTGTGTGTGCTCTGCACGGGGACACTACTGCTGGGAGACAAATGGAGTAGGGACAGGAAGTGCACATCTTTGCTGGAGATAACTTGGATAACAGTTTTCAGAGTTTTCTTTGGGATTAATACATAGAACATTGAAATTAATACAAGTCTTTCAATCTCCTTTGAGAAGGTTGGTATCTGGGCCCCTTTTTTCAGTTGCAAGTTTTGAAATGCACCTCTTTTAAAGCATATGAAAATGAAAAGATATTAAGATTTATGTAATTTGGTGTTTTCTTGGTGATTCCTGATGAACTCCATAGAGTCTGTCTCCAATGACAATGACTTCTGCAGACCTATAGATGAGAGCATTGATCACTGTCAATATAAAAAGGATCTTTTTCTACAGTAGTTTCCCTTCCTGGAAGTCAAGTCTTCAAGGCTTTGGAGCGAAGAAGAGCTACGTTCAAGTATTCCTTTGGCTATGTTTTGCTAATGAGTACGTACAGTTCTAAAGAATGTTGTGTATTACAGAAGTGCTCGATAAGACTTTAAGATTATTAATTGGGTTGACGTATACGTTCAAAACCAGATTGTGTTGTCTGTTGGTGGTTATCATTTTTTGCGTATGTCATTCTGATACTCATTCTTAGGACAGCAGCAACTAGTACAACCTTGTTACAGCTCAGAAAAGCACAGAGTCTGCGTCTTTGTTGTTTTTCTTAGTAGTTTTTCTATGCATTCCCTAATATGGGAGAAACTGCATAGCCAACTATAGTTATAGTGCAAAAAAAGCCCAACACCCAAACCCAAACCCTAAAGCCCCACAATTCAAGGAGTGGTTACGTACAGATATTTTGGGACCAGCGTTCATAGCCAGCTGCGTGGATGACTGGACCTTAATTACTCAGCATAGTTACTGGTAGGCCTGGAGCACGGGACCTGACTGCTGCGGAGGTAGGGTTCTGCTGTGGAGGTAGGGTTCTGCATGCAAGATGGCCGGCAGACAGCCGCCTCCTTCGCAGGTGGAGGGGAAGCGTTGGTACCTCCAGCTGTGTCGGTTAGGGCTCTTCCTTCCCCATTCTTGTCTGCTTCGTCACCTTAAGATCTGGCAGTCTCTGAGCTGATCTTGCTGTGACTTTTTTATCTGCCTTTAAAGTGCATTTTGT
This sequence comes from Buteo buteo, assembly GCF_964188355.1. Classification (NCBI taxonomy): domain Eukaryota; kingdom Metazoa; phylum Chordata; class Aves; order Accipitriformes; family Accipitridae; genus Buteo; species Buteo buteo. Next base: position 44,454,310 of record NC_134176.1, read on the forward strand.
CGAGTTCCAATACCAGGTGCTGCTTCTTGTGGAAGTTGTGTTCTGAAATAGCATCTTTTTTATTTGGTTACCGTACTTTGGGCCCTTACCATGCAGCTTTGATATGCCAATCTGGTGCTCTAGAAACTAACGAAGCGCGTAAGATTCCCAGTCCTGCACCAAAAAACCCAGCAACAACAACAACAAGCTGCCGGAGGACGCCTCACGGACTTCGACTGCCTGTTTCGGGCCAGGCCGCGGCGTGGGCCTCGCAGCCGCCTCCCGTGCCCTCCCGCCCCCGTGGAGCTGGGGGTGCTGCTCACGCTGATGGCCGCCGGCGGGCGGTAAGGACGGTGGAAGGAGGCGGTGGGGGGAAGGCAGGGGCTGGGGCAGGCACCCCCGGCCCGTCCCCCTGCCCCTCAGCGGCGAAGGAGTCGGCGGGGCCCGCGGGCTCGGCGCCGCTCCCCGGGGGCGGGCGGGGGAGCCCTCCCTTCCCGCGGGGCCGCGCCGGGAGCCGCTGCCCCCCCCCCCCCCCGCCTTGCCTTGCCTTGCCTTGCCTTGCCTTGCCTTCCCTTCCCGCCCCGGTTATGAAACCGCGGGGGAGGGGCCGGCTGCCACCCGCCGTCCTCGGCCGCGCCGGGGGAGCGGAGGCCGCCGGAGCGCAGGTGAGAGCGGGGCGGCCCTTCCCGCCCTAGGCCGCGGAGGGAAGCGGGCCGGGGCCCGGGGCCCGGCGGGCCGCTGCCCCGCGGGGCCGGGTGAGGCCTGGTAAGGCGCGGGGTGGGGGCTATTTGGGGAAGCTTGCGCGGTGCCTGCCGAGCTATATTTGAGACGGGCAGATAACCCCGTGACAGGCATTCCCGAATTATAAATAAGTTTAGCGCTAAACTAAACGGGATCAGCCCGTAGGAGGCTCTCGGCGGAGGAGCTTCTGGGGCCGCAAACGGCGTGTGACGCATCGCCCGCCGGCTCGGAGGGAAGGCTGTGGGAGGGAGGCCCGCGCCTTTCCTCAGGGGCCGGGCGGCGTTTCGGTCGTCACAACAGGAGACACGAGTGGCCGCGTCCCGCCGCCGGTCGGAAGAGCGGTTCAGGCGCGGTTGCCAGCTGGTGTAGGAGCCCAGTCGGAAGACCAGGTGGTGGATGTGAGGAAAAGTGGCCGTTAAATAGGGAGTACCTTCTGAGCCTGCTTGGTGGAAGACCAGTCGGCCCTGGGCATCGTCATAAAAGCTCTGACCTTTTTCTTAGCTGAATCTAAAGAGCTCAGCATGAGCTACTGGAGAAACAGTTAGGGTATTATGTGGCTTCACAGATGTGCTTTATGCAGATCTCTGGGTTCTAAGCTTAAAAGTTTGGTAGAAGCACATCTGTCCAAACAAATTCTAATGCTTTAGGATAAGTTCATTTTCATATGTGAACAAAGAAGAGTTTATTGAACCTGTTCCCCTCTCCAGCAGAGCACAACAAAAAGCTAGTGTCATGCTGATGAAAGAGTGTACAGGTAAAATCACTACTTTCAGACCACTGGGATATGTTTCATTCCCATTTTCCTCTCTGTCCTCTAGTTAAAAGTGTATGACAGTCTTACCTTCCACACTTTGTTTGCTTCTAGCGGTCAGACAGAATGGCTCCGGTGAACCAGCCAAAGGACAAGAAGCATGAGAGGGCTCATGAGCATTGGCCGGAAGAGGCAAAATCAGCTGGGAAGAGGAAACCGGACTACGAGGAACTAGGGAATGAACCACAAGCAAAGAGGTTGTTTGTGAGAAAAACATCCAAACCCCCAGAGAAAATCGGTAACATTTCCTCAGATCCTTACTGTTTCTCCCAGCCAGATTTACCCTAAATGACAGGCATCGACTAGTTGAAAAGGGAGAATGCCAAGAAGTGTGTTCAGACATGAGTATTCAGATGGGGTTATATATTGAAGTGATACACGGACACGTACTGGGGTAGCACACCCTCCAATTATCTGTCTAGTGAGTGTGTGCTACCTGCGTGTGTGTTTCATTTTTGAGACTCCGTATCCCTTTGTTGAAGCCTGCTTAGTCTGTTGAAGCCTGTGCAGTCACAACTTATTTGAGGGTGGGTAAGTTTTGTGGAATTCCTGAATTACCAGACGCCTGCTTTATTGTAGGACAGACCAATCTTGGTAATACATTGTTTTTTCTCCTATCCAATTCTTAATGCAGTTTCATAGTTGTAAGGTTGGTATTCTACAGCATGCAGTCTAAACTGGCATTTCCACCCAATTCTTTGCATATTCAAGCTTTTGCTACAGCAAGTAGGAGTACTTTCTACCTCTGTGTTCAGATTAGACTGGACAGAATTTCCACTAATCACTTGTCCTCATGTGGATTTTTTTCCTTTAGTATGTAACTTAAAAAAAAAAAAATCTCTTAAAAGACTTTTGATATAATGAGGAGAGGTGGTTAAATTCTAAGATACTGGAAAGGTTACTGCTTTGCATTACCAGGAAAGTTGTGTAGACTTCGCTTCACTTACACTAAGGACTATTTTCATAGAGTCATAGAATCATTTAGGTTGGAAAAGACCTTTAAGATCATCAAGTCCAAATGTAAATCTAACACTGCCAAGTCCACCACTAAACCGTGTCCCTAAGTGCCACGTCTGCCTGTCTTTCAAATACCTCCAGGGATGGTGACTCAACCACTGCCCTGGGCAGCCTGTTCCAATGCTTGATAACCCTTTCAGTGAAGAAATTTTTCTTAGTATCCAATCTAAACCTCCAATCTAAACCTCCTCCGGCGCAACTTGAGGCTGTTTGCTCTTGTCCTATCGCTTGTTACTTGAGAGAAGATACTGACACCCACCTCGCTACAACCTCCTTTCAGGTAGTTGTAGAGAGTGATTAGGTCTCCCCTCAGCCTCCTTTTCTCAGATAAAACCTTTAATTCCATCGTTTGTTTAGGAGATCAGTAGAATTACTGCCTTGTGCGGAAATACTACACACTTTTTGTACAATTTTGGCTTTAAGGACTGAGAAATCATTGAAGTGTTTTTCAACAGTCAGGATACAGGAGTTCTATGATTTCGTACATTTCCATTGTCTGGTGTATAACTCCAAACTTGGAGCAGTTGGCAGTGTGAACACTGGATGTGCAGGCAAAATACTCTTGTCTGAAAGGAGTTCTGTGTATAATTGTGGATGGTTAAAGCATCTTCAGTAGTTAATTTAGCTAGATGATTTTCATTTTAACTTCATGGCCTCATTTTCAGATTTGGTAAGCATCTGCAGTTCCTGTAAGATTCGGAGGGAATTGGATGTAGCTAGTACTTTGGAAAAATGAGACCAATTAAATTCTTCCCTTAAGCCTTTTGTAAAAAGTTGAAGACCTTTGTGTTTGGGCTTTTCCATTCTGTGTTCCAGTTTTGATTTCTATGTGTTCTGGAAAAAACAATTTTTTTCTCCTGAGCCACATAGGACAGGTTCAGTTTCTTGCAGTTGAACAATTTTTTTAAACGGTTTCTTCCAGCAGATTCTAAAAAGGCCTGAAGTTTGTTTCTTAATAAATCATCCTTCACAATGAAGTGGAGTTTCAAAAAAATACCTCCATTTCCATCACCTCTGAAGAAGGAGCTGTAGATGCTAATTCTTCTGTGAAGAAAAGGAATTGGAACATAAATACTTCTGTACCTATTTCAACAGGCCTGACAAGTGTTGGCACTATGTTGGCATGTGAACAAAGAAGTTTAGTTTCACACCTGTGCATTTCTAGGCTCCAGTGTTGCATTAAAGAAAGATTTCGTTTAGTTTGTAATCATATAGAATGATCCCTATGGTTTTGGTGTTGTGCTTTTTTTATAAATATCCTTAAATGACAATAGCATTTTTATCTCTTAAGAAATGCATTTGATGTCTAGATCCCCTGGGGCGTTACAGACCATTGCTGTGGGGATGATTAGATCACAGACATGGGACTAAACAGATCCGGTTTTTATGTAAAGGTCCCTGAAGATAAAAACTTGGAACATGAACAAAATATAGAAGCATGCTGTACTCTCAGCAAAAATCACTCCAAACAGAAAGGTTTTTCAGGCGATGAGGCGTCAGCAAGTCTATTATCAAAAACAAAACTCACAGTGCTGGAGGCAGACTGTACGGGCTACAGCACAAGCAGATCGAAAATTCTGATTCACAAGCAGGCATTTCAGGAACTGTGTGGGAGCTCATGTTGCTATGCTTGGGGAATTTTCAGGTGTTAACGTTTCTGCTGGTCACACGTCTGACCTTCCCTTTGCTGTATCCAGGGGCTTACCACCTCCTATGGCGTATTTCCAAGTCGTTGGGACTTTGGGTAGCTTCATTGTATGTTGGGTATGAGCCATTCAAATTGTATACTGCCCAGGAGATGCACCACCTGTCGCATTGCTTTAGTCCTCTCCTGTTGTCTTTCTGATAAATCTTTGGCAAGGAGAAGGAAGGTTTAACAAGAGGAAGCATGCACAAAGCTCTGGCAGGCTATGGGAAGCACTGGACTCCATAATTGCAGAGGCTGCTGCACCTTAGACATGTAAGAATCATTTAGAGGCTTTTATCTTGTGGCTGAAGCTTTTCATGGATGTAGCAGCAAATGCAGATGTCTTACCATGTTTTTTAGTGAATGAGCATGACAGGCATTGGCTCTCAGTCAGGCTTACTCTTTTCCTCTTTGGCAGGTCGGAGTGGAGGTGGGTCCATGGTGAGAAACAACAGAGTCCTTTTCCATCAGTTGGAGCGGCAGTGCAGCATTGTTCATTATGTCTATCAGAACATGCTGGGAGGCTCCATTCGGGCACAGCTCAGGCAGGTGAGGAGTTTCTCCTTCGTGACCGATTGGACATCTCAGCTGCCTACATAAAAACATCTTCAACACAAGCAGGGAAACTTTAAAGGGGCTTAAAGTTTCTCACATACAGTTTGTGGCTCCCAGTCTGGCGCGCCCTTATGTTTCTTAATCCTGTAAAATGCAAGAGCTGCGATGGCTTTCCCTTTCAGCTGACCCGGCCCTGTCACTGTACATTTTATCCTCTGTTAATTCTGTGTTTCCTTGAATCATATTTAAACTTGCCCATGGTACCAATTGAGCTATTGCACAGTGCTATTTTTGTATGCTGATCCGACTGTTCTGTTGTACTCTTTTTGTATCCACTCTACTTTGCTAATCATGTCAGGTTTAGCATTGATTTTTTGCTCTTCACAGACATATTCCATCAAGTCCATGATGTTTTACTCTTTTTCAGAGCCATACTCCTTCTTTCATTTGAAAATTAACTTTTTCTGTGACATCCATAGGTGGGAAGCACCTGGGCTAGCTTTATCTTCCAGGTGATTTATTTTAAGTATACAAATGATAAAGAAATCACCAAGCTCATTCAAGCAGTACCTATTCCTCAGATGAATAACAATACAATTGTGTCGTAGTTTCTCATTCCCTATTCGAAGTATTCTGTTCACTCTTATGCTGTATAGTTGAGCTGCAGGCAATTTGGATGGAGGACCATAATATTGTATCTCTGGATGATGCGTAACGTTTTGGGATGCTCAGTAAAGACGTAGATAGTCATAAGTGCCTTTTACTGGTGTGGAGGTGTGTTCTTCTCCCTTGTTAATTATCCTGCCTTTTTTGCTCGGTCCGCAAGACTTTGGCTTCCTATGCATCATCTAAAGGGTGATATCTCTCAGTTCTCTGTTGCTTTCTGAGTGCTGTGGCTGTGGATTTGTGTGGTCACAGGCTGTTTCCCTTGGGAACAGCGTGTTCTCTTCATTCTACAAGAGGCTTAGAATTTTGTGTGAATGTACTAACAGCAAGGGCAATTAGAAATTGTTAGCCCTCCCCATTCAGAGAATGTCAGAGATCCCTACAAAAGTGATAATTCTCTTTTATCTTTTTAACAGTGTCTGCAGCTGCCCTTTCTGCGTTCTCTTGCCTCATACCGCCTCTTTCGAACAGCAAGTCCCTTTGACAGAAGAGTGACATGCCTGGAATGGCATCCAACACACCCCAGTACTGTAGCTGTTGGTTCCAAAGGTGGAGACATCATCCTTTGGGACTATGAAGTACTTACTAAAACCTGCTTCATAAAAGGGGTAAGCCTCTGGGTGTGTGGAATGGGTGGGAGAGAAAATTGGAGTACCACCAAATACTGCAGACCAAAACAGGTCTGTTGTGAGAAGCCCATAAGGGTCTTGGGTTGCAGAGTAGCCAGCTATGGGGCAGGACTGAGGTGCAGCAATGTGTCTGTTCCTAAGTCCCAGACTGTTCTAGCCCTGGGAAGAACTGAGGCATGTTGATTAAGTGCATAATGAAGCAGTACTTGATGTGTGCTCAGTGGAAAAATAATACAGCAACTGGCAAAACAGTTATCTTAAAGGGATGCCGGAAACAAGTAGGCAGAGAGGGTCTGTCTGGTTTAGGTCTTGATCTTTCTCTGCTTACCTTTTATTCTGTGTCAGATGAGGAAACATCTTTGAGTGGGGAGAAACAAAGTCCCTTTATCTAAAGTGAGAAACTAGGGGTAGAATGAATGGTTTACACAGCTGGCATGCCCCCTTGTTGCTGTATTCAGCCATTCCCATTCCAACAGGGGCTCAAAGACTCTGTAACTTTTATCCCATTTCTAAATTAACATAGGTATGCATTGGGAGGAGGTCTATCCTCCAGAAATTCCAGAGTCATCTTTCTCTTTTTGTAAATAGTGTGGTGCCAGCCAACCAGGGAACACATTGTCTGGGGACTGAAGGAGTTGCAGTTTTGTCCTCCAGGAGGGCAGCTGTCTAGACAGCCATCATGTGGGAAGACATGGTTGTCTTTGCCTCGTTGAAGGGCTGTGGTGTGTTTCACTGTTGCTGTTAAGGACATAGCAGTGAATACAGACTTAACAGAACACACTTTTCTCCTTCCCCATCACTCAGTGGATTTTTCTTTTGTTCATCCCCTTCCTTGTAGATGGGAGCTGGAGGGGCCATCACAGGAATGAAGTTTAACCCTTTTAACCCTAGTCAGCTGTACACTTCGTCAGTTGCCGGCACTACCACCCTGCAGGATTTTAATGGCAATACTGTCCGGGTCTTCACCAGCACCGAGGACTGGGAGTAAGAAATACAGCAATGCTTTGGGCCCCTGTGTCTTGCTGGCAGGAGTGCTACAGAGATTGAGAGAGAGAGAGAGAGAGAGAGATATGTTTGTCTGTAATATGTGGGAGCTGGGCTTCCTCTTCTCCATGTACATGTCCTTTATCCTCTGAATTTCAGGGATCCTCTCTCTTCCAGGGAGGCTCACTCCTTTTTTATTTTTCCTTGAAATGGGGTGGTGGGTAGGAGAGACCTTTTCTTCATGAAGGGGAGGGACTCTGATGCTGCTTACTTCCTGTTATACATGGGAGAGTGTGGGGGTGCCAGTGGATTTCCTTAGCTGTCTATTCTTAAACCTCCCATAGCTCTGTGCCCTGGGGACCTTCTAACCTCTTCCCCTGTTAGCAGGGCTGCCTGTTGTCAGATGGTTTTTACAGGACAGCTTATAGTCCTGTCAGTGCTTCTCCACAAAAGCCATTGACTTAAAGTGGTGCGTGTCATAAGGATCACCCCAATTCATCCCACCTAACTTTTGGTGCTTATCTAAAATACCAAAATTAAGAGTCTGGGCTCCTTCAGTAGTGAGTGGAAAGAGGAGATGAATCGCTAGAGGCAACTCTGTCTGCCTATGCTTAGAATTACTCTCTCAGACTGTTGCTTTTTCTGTGGAGTCATGAGGAAGCCTGAGCTCTTCAGTTAGTTACTTCAGTTCAGTGCTTAAAGGTAAGTGAGGGAATTTGGGTTAGCATCCTCTTTACTTTTCCCCACCTGATTCCTTCTGGGTGGCGACTTTCATGGTTGGTTTCCAAATTGGCTGTTCCAGCTGTAACCCTATAAGAGGGCAGAAGGTGAACCCATGTAATGCTGGGATGACTGGCCAGGTGAGCAGGGAGGGATAGACTGGGTCCTGGGACATGAGGATCTTGTATCCCAGTGGGATGCCTGTCACAGCAATGATGCCTGGATTTGAAAAGGCATGCCATCCTCCTTCTACTGCTGTGGGGACAGGCAGGCTCTACAGGCGGGCCTTTTCTTATCCTCATTGGCTTCTTGAAATCTAGTATTTACAGTGAGACTTAGATTAAGTAGTTGCTCTGTGAGCAGCAGATGGAGTGCACTTGAGTATCAAAGAGTTGGGGGACTCCCAGCTAGCATCCTTCTCTTCTGTCTTTGTGTAGGGTTTCCGCGATTCCTCAGTTGACAGATTTGGGGAAAATAATAACAATATAACGCAGAACATAAGATTCCTGTGCCATGGGGTTAGCAGTAGGATTTTTCCTTGCACTGCTCTCATTCTGTCTGCTGGTACCTTGAGAAAGACCAGATACAGCACTGGAAGCAGCCTTTAGGGAACTGGTCAATGAAGTCTCTGTAAGAAAAGTTTCGTGCAAGACTGTCATGAGATTTGATGTGGTTTCGGCACAGAACGGGGCTGGTTTTGTTTGTGATCTCCTAAGCCTGGTCTGAGCCAGGTGGTTCACTGCAAATTAGTTGTACCCCTCATAGCAGAAGCAGCAGTTCTGCTAATGAGGTTTTCAGCCCAAAGTGGTGGGGTTGAATTTACAGGCTTAGAATGTATGTGCTCAGATTGGAAACAGGTTAGAAAAAATGGGTTCTTAGGTATGTGCCCTGTCAGAAGGCAGTGCATTGTACCTAGGGAAACCAGCAGTGTGTTCCAGGAGATGAGCGTTGCATTAATATTTTGTCTTCCATTCTAACCTTGGTGCCTCTTGGCTTTGTGTGTATTCCAGAAAGGGCCAGGAGATTCTCTCGGAGACATCAAGTTCAGTCCTTATGAGTCAGTGAAGCTTTATGTGGCATCAGGGGATGGCACCCTGAGTCTGCAGGACCTTGAGGGCAGAGCGGTGCAGGTGATCTCCCGTGCCCCGGACTGTGGCCATGAGTACCATAATGTTTGGTGAGAAGGGAGCACCGCAAGGTTGATTCTCTGTTCCTTGGGGTTAATGCTGTGCTGCTTCTTGTGCTAACATCTTCATCTTTGCCAGTGTTAGGAGACTCTTGGTAAGAATTGGTCTTGTGAGGGAGCTTGGAGACAGGCTCCTGGTCCCAACCCTAGCACTACAGGGTGGGTGACAAGCTAGACAGCCAGAGGGCACTTAGGCTTTTACAGTAGCTGGGCATGCTGCCTGCATCTTCTGGTGTTGCTTTCTGGTGACGCCATCTCCTGTCTTCCAGATACTGACAGCTTTGCACTTCATAAAGCGTGAGGTGAGAAGAGGAGGATAACTTCCTCCTCTTCATTGTCGTCAGTGTTCTGTTTTGTCTGTAGCAGCTCAGGTAGCATAGGAAAGCCACAAAACATTCCTGCACAGTCTGAGTTTCAGGTTATTGAGTTTACCCTGCTGCCCTTCTGGAGGCTTCAGGCTTGCCATGCTAGTTTCCATGACCTTGAATTCTAGAACAATTTATCTTTGCAAATGAAGTGTTCCCAACAGGTTCCCAAAGGACTGCTACTTTATTCTCACTGCCCTTTCCCTCCCAGCAGAGCTGGGGTTAAGATGTATGTCTTTATCAGATGAGTCTCTATTCAGTTTTGTATCCTGGAGCATGAAGTTGAGACAGTTTGATGTGCAACTTTCCAGTCCAAAGCTTTTGTCTTTTCTTTACTGCTGCTTCAGTGTCTTGTGGAAAATGTCATTTTAAAGCTGTTGCTGTACATTTGTCAATGTCACAAGGGTGTTCTGATCTTTCCCAAGGTGTGTCCATGTGCAGGCACCAAGTGGCTCTTCAGCCTCCATTATGTTCCACTGCCCCAATGTGTCACGCTCCATCTAATGAGCACTTCACAAATGACTAGGAAGTTATTTCATATTCAGTCATGAACAGAAAGCATTGCTGATTAGCCGTCCCCCTTCCTGATACTCAGGCCCACACCATCAGGAGGGAGATTGCAGTTACAATCTGTTGCAGTCTCCCTTGTTGACGGACGGCATGTGAACCAGAGCTCCACTGCCTTCACTTGCCTGTGGGAGGCAGCACTAATTTTGGTGTCTTTCCCTCTAGTTGCTGGTACTGCAGTGTTGATGTTTCTGCAAGCTGCCGAGCAGTGGTGACAGGTGATAATGTGGGCAACGTGGTCCTGCTCAGCACTTCTGGTGAAGAGGTTTGTATGGCTTCATGCAGCGTCTCCTCTACGGGAATCTTCATGGCTCACGTGCTTTCCTACACTACAGGGACCCTGAAAAGAGGAGCAAGTATCTTGCAGCTCAGGAGATGAGTCCACCCATTGTCTAGGTGGTGAGAAGTCCTCCACTTTTGCCATTCATTAGGCATTTTCACATTGTTGAGCGTAATGGTAATAATTCCCAAACAGGGACTGTGTTGTGTGCTATCCCTTCCTTAAGAGTATTTGCTACTGGTCAGGGTAATTATAGGGTAACCTGAAGATGTGAGCACCCTCTGCCAACAACCTTCACACTTCCAGATCTTAATGCACTCATGGGAGTCATTTAGGAGATACTGCTTTGATGTATACCCTTCCATGACCTTGTACACAACAGTAATTAAGCGGTTGGGATAGGAATTGCACTACTGCCATTAGACATGAGAGGGCAGGCAGAGGCAGACTGCACCTTGGAGTCTGAAGCAGTACGGAAGCATATTAGAGGATAGTTGGGAGTGGGCCCTGCTTCCAAGAGCCTGCTGTACCGTCACACCGGAATTACTGTTTCTCCCGCCTATAAGGGTAACATCTCTAAGGGTTTGCTACCCAATGAGCTGTGGCCAGAAGCAGCTGTGTAAATTAATGGGCAGAGTCGAGTGCTCCAAATGATTTGTGCTTATTCGAGGTTAGTTGCTTCCTTTCCTTTTTTTCTCCTGAAAGAATGTGAGAGTCTTTTCTGCACTTGGGGGATACCCATTATTGTAGGGACGATGGGCCAACTTCACCCTTTTGATTAGAAATAATCTTCAGGCTTCGGATAGAAATTTATTCGTGGGCAGTTCATATCCATTTGTTCTTGTTAATTGAAATATTTCTCCTACCCTGCTGTTTCTTTGCTGATGTATTTCTAGAAGCCAATTATATCCCCTCTTAACTTTTTTACTAAGATAAACAAAGCAAGCTCTTTTGGTCTTCTCCCACAAAGCAGCCCCTTCCTTATTACTATCTCGGCAGCACATTTTCTGTGCCTGTTTCAGTTTTTTTAAATCTTTCTGCAGGTGGAAGACTGGCACTGCATAAAGTATTCCATATGTGATCTTGCTTTGTACAGTGGCACTAATACTTCCCTCCATGAATGAAGGATTGTGTTTTCCTTTCTCATAGCTGTAATAAACTTGTGGATCAAAGTTCTCCTAGAATTAAATAGTTCCCATGGTCATTCTCCTTTCTTGTTTCCAGTGGATAAACTCTTGGTGTATTGTAGAAGTTTTGTTACTCTGTAAATGTGAGACCTCTTTAGTCTGCACTAGTAGATTATTACTCCATTTCTTTACTCCAGATCTTGATCTTTTTTTTTCTGTATGATTTTCTGTTTCCTCTGCTGCAGATTTGGAAGCTGAAATTGCACAGGAAGAAAGTGACTCATGTGGAGTTTAACTCCCGATGTGAGTGGTTGTTGGCCACAGCATCTGTGGATCAGACAGTCAAAATCTGGGACCTCAGAAACATCAAAAACAAAATGAATTTTCTTCATGTGCTTCCTCATGACAAACCTGTCAATGCAGGTGAGTTGAGATAAGGATTTCATTGCATGGATGTCTGCAGAGAATCCACTCAGCTCAGCTTTTATTATTGTAGCAACGTTAGCTTTTGCTCAGATTTGAAGTTGCACAGTAGCTAGTGTTAAAGCAAGGAAGGCATTGGGACCGTGTCGCCAGAGGCAGGGAGGTGGGTAGGGCAGCTGCAGCACAGTCTTAGACTTGCCATACAAACTGTGGCACTGTGCCTTGAGAGATGAGTGTGGAACCATCAGCAGTGGCTGAGATTAGAAAACTGACTTTATTGGGGCAGTTACTTTGACAAAAGCAGAGCATGGAACTCAAACCTCTGTTTCTTGGATGCGGTTTTAGAGTTCATGGAAGTCCAAACTGCAGGTGTCTGTCTCCAACTTTTCCACTAACTTTCTGTTGTGGTTTAACCCCAGCCAGCAACCAAGCACCACGCAGCCGCTCACTCACTTCCCTGCCCACCCAGTGGGATGGGGGAGGGAACTGGAAAAAAAAAGTAAAACTTGTGCGTTGAGATAAGAACAGTTTAAGGGAACAGAAAAGAAGAAACTAATAATGGTAACGCTAATCAAATGACAATAGTAATACTTAAAGGATTGGAATATGCAAGTGATGCACAATACAATTGCTCACCACCCGCCGACCGATGCCCTGTTAGTCCCTGAGCAGCGATCCTGCTCACCCCCACTCCCCCCAGTTTATTTACTAGACATGATGTCACATGGTATGGAATACCAGTTTGGCCAGTTGGTTCAGCTGTCCTGGCTGTGTCCCCTCCCAGCTTCTTGTGCCCCTCCAGCCTTCTTGCTGGGTGGGCATGAGAAGCTGAAAAACCCTTGACTTTCGACTAAACACTACTTAGCAACAACTGAAAACATCAGTGTGTTATCAACATTCTTCTTGTACTGAACCCAAAATGTGACACTATACCAGCTACTAGGAAGACAATTAACTCTATCCCAGCTGAAACCAGGACACTTTCCATTTGAACGAGCAAGTTCCTTTCTTTGCAATGTCTCTTTCTGTGATTCTAAAATGAGAATAATGATTCTTCTATGTAACCCAGTGCTGTAGGTTTCAGCTTACTGTTTGTAAAAGCTTTGCGTTTGTTTGAGACAGGTAAAGTCTTGTCTGTTGGGACACATGTCCATATTCACATCCCAATTAAAGAAATAGCAATGGGTTTCCAATCAGAGAAATGCGACTTTTATGTTTCTTGTCAGTTAACAGCATTGTGATCTTTTGTTTGCCTTATTGTCCCCCTCTTCTAGCTTACTTCAGCCCAACAGATGGTGCCAAGCTCCTGAGCACAGACCAGCGCAGTGAAATCAGAGTTTACTCATCTTCAGACTGGACCAAGCCACAGCATCTGATCCCACATCCACATCGGCAGTTTCAGCACCTCACACCTATTAAGGTGAGTTAAACCACCAGTCTGAGAGGAGTGTCATGCTTGGTGCTAGCAGCCGGCTCTAAATCAGAAATGGTCTGATTTCTGGTCAGGATACTACATTGGTGGGTGGATATTCACACTGCTGCAGCTCGCAGCAGAGCACTGTTCTGAGGATACTCGTGTTCTTCAGACTGTGAGTGGGATGTACAAACTGTTGCTCATACTGCAGGTTGTCTGGTGTGTGTCAGTACGAGCACTGTCCCTTTCTCTTAACTCCCCATTGCTGTGCTCTATGACTAGGCAACATGGCATCCTCGCTATGACCTCATTGTAGCAGGTCGCTACCCAGACCCTAAGTTCCCAGGGTACACGGTGAATGAGCTACGAACTGTTGATGTATTCGATGGAAACACCGGGGAGATGGTTTGTCAACTCCATGATCCAAATGCTTCTGGTATCATCTCGGTGAGTTGAGTACTGCAGCTAAAAGGACCGCTGTGTATTGAACCACAGCCAAGAGATAAGGGTTAGGGACTAGACCAATAGGAGTATCCTCTTTACTTGTGACAGACTCACGCTCTCATGGGGGTATGGCTGCCAGCTAAAGCTGCTGACTCGAGCAGGGCTGGTCCATGGTCATCTGTGGGTTTTCTGTGATACTCTTTAGGGAATGTTGGGTTTTCCAGATGGTTTGTTGTCATTACATAAGCCGTGGTGCTCTTATGACTCTTATATAAGCAGTGATGCTCTTACAGACTGACTGTGTTTCCATTTTCAGCTCAACAAATTTAACCCTATGGGAGACACGCTGGCTTCTGGCATGGGTAAGTAAAGAGAACCTGGGGCACTAAGCACGGGTGGGTTCCAGTCCCAGAAAAGGCCAGGCTTGTTTCTCCAGACTAAAGCGAGTTGTGAGTGAGGGTTTCCCAAATTCCACTTGCTAGAGGTCCTCTATAATTTCCTACATCTATAAAAGAGATCAAGACCTTCTTTTCAGTCTTTCACCTTGCAGTTAGAAAACGGGTTGCTAGTTATCTCCGGTGAAATATTCCCGGGAGTGTGGAGTCCGGAAGAGTGAGGAGGCTGCCCGCAGCAGGGTGCTGCTGCCATCTGCCGCCCATGTAACAGTAGCAGAAAACGACGGCGGTGGTGAGGGAAGCCTTTTCCTGCTAGGCTGTACCCTCTCCCTTTGTTTAATTTATCTCATTTCCTAGGCTGCATAGCCAAGATTACTCAGTTTTTCGCAGGCTGTATGGAATTAAGGGAGTCGGCTGTAGATTTAGGTCTTAGACCTGTGACAGATGAGATGAGGAATTACTTGATTATGTTTCTTAATTAGATCAAATTTCCATAGCTGTGTGGAGATAACATCTGCAGTAAATGTCTTTGCATCCTCTGTACCTTGGAAATATCTTAGAACAGACAAACCATTTTGAATTTCTGGCATTTAAGTGACATAGCCTAAGGTATTATATTTGATGTAGTGTTTCTGATGCAGTGTTTAATTTTTCCTCTCAGGCTTTAATATTCTGATCTGGAGCCGGGAGGAGATGGTGGCCAAGAAGCAAGAACATCTTTTGAAAGCCATGACAGAACAGGGGATTGGAAGCTGGAGTTTGTCCAGACGTGGAGGGCAGAGGCAGGCAAACCCTGGGACAAGTAAACTCAAAGCTAACTTACTGTCTTGGGAGCTGGAGGAGATGAGAACAAAAAGCAACGATTCTAAATCACAGGGAAGGAAGCGAAAAGGGAAGGATCTAGAGAACTGATGTAGTATTTTGATCCTTTCTGGATCACAGGGTACAAATTCAGTGTTGGCAATGGGCAGTATAAGCTGTGCAGGGCATTAGACTTCTACTTTGTCCTTCCTCCCTGGATCTGATCTTGATTCCCTGATTCTCTTTACTTCCCCTTCTAGAAAGTTGGGTCAGTACTCAGTTCCTCCTCCAAGTGGAGTTACCACCTGTTTTCTGAGGCACTAGGAAAACTTCAAAGATGTTCTCAGATCCTGCTGAAGTTACTGCTTCCAGCCTGCCACGTCTGCTTGTCATCATTTGTCAGAGGTTACCATCTCCTGCAGTCTGCTGTGGAGCAGCTCATGACAGGGTCCCCCGCCTGTTCTAGCCAAACCGAGCTGAGAGACCCTTTGCTAACAAGCTTAACGTCCTGAAAAAATACAGTGTTCACAGGGGTGAGATGATGGGTAGTTTGGGTAGCCTAGGGAACACCAGCCACCCCCATGTGCAAGCTTCTTGGAAAATGTGCATCTGTCAAGACCTCAGGCTTAGCCTGTTCTGTGCTTGCAGCTATTTAACTAGACCACGAAGAACATGATGATGCCAGAGCTATTCACCTGCCTCATGAGATGCAAGGGCAGTACTGAGCTGGGAACCAATTCTGTAGTTTCTATTTTCAGAGCTCTGGGCTTTTTCTTGCCACTGATGAGGCAATTTTTCTCACCCACACCTATGTGCTTCAGAAATGAGGGATTTCTTCCAAACACCCCTGTTCAGAGCCAAATCTCAAGACTGCTGTTAAACTGAAAAGTTGTGCTTTTTCTAGTTCGTTTACAAGGCTGCCTGGGGCCTTGCTGCTGTCCCAGAGGTTGATGGATGGGATGGGCTCAAGGCCTGCTCAGATTCTCTTATGTTCACTTTTATAGTTTCACAGTATTGATATTAATAAAATTTTGTACTAAACTAAAATTATTCTTTGATATAGAGAGTGGCTGCTTTGAGCATTCTGCTGAACTGCTTTTGTACGGGGGAAGAAGCTACAGACCTTTCTGCAAGACGGCTGAGAGACCTAGAACAGTGGTAGAAATATCAGTCAGAGTGCTGTGTCTGCAATGGACCCTTCCAAGTTGGACGGGTTGCGTTGTAAGCTGTATCTGCACATGGTCGCTGCAGTCAAGAATAGTTTATCTCAGTTCTCACTCAGCTGTAAGTGGGATTGTAAACCAGGGAATTACTTTGGGAGGCGGTATACTGCAGAAAGTTCTGCCTGTTTTCCAACACTGAGCATACTGGTGCTAGCCCTGTGAACTCTTAGAGAAGAAGAGGAGTAGAGTTCAGTGCGAATTTGATTTTAATAATGAAAAGGAAATGTATCGGAACAATTACAGAAAGTCATTCACAGTCAAAATGTCTAAATCATCATAGGAACCTTTCCTCTGTGTGTGCAAAATTTGCTGCCTTTAAAAAATAACAGGTCTGGTCCTCTTAAATGCACTTTCTATTACCTCTTTCTTGTGCCTGTTCTCACAGGCAGTAGCTTTTTCTTTATGACTGTCTTGCTGTGCAGGAGACCTAGATTGTATCTTCAGAGGACAAAAAGGTGAGGAAGATGCTGAGAACAGCAAGCTACTTCTGCTGATTTAGAGTTCCCGTGCTGGCAGATGCCGATTATGGTGTAGGGAAAAGTCCCCACGGTACTCCATAGGGGAAGAAAAGGAAACGTCTGTAACCTAAGAACTGGCTTCTGCCGCCAAGAGGGGAAGGGAACTGCACCAGAAAGGGAAGTAAAAGCGGGAAGTGAATGTGCAGCATCACCATGTGAAGAGCCTGTGCTTCTGGTGCCTGCTGCTGTCTCTCATTTTCTGCCAAAAGCTACAAAACAGGTGGTGAGCACTTGGCATGAAGTTCCCTGCAGCAGCTGCAGTGTGCACAGAGGCCAGCCTGGAGAAAGAATCACACTTTGGACAAAATGCCAAAGCGTGGCAAATAAGGGCATCCACACTCACCTGCAAACTCATCCTTAATGGGGTTTTGTTTGTTTGTTGTCCATCCAGTAGGGAAAATAGGAAGAAAAACTACAGAACTTGGCATTTAACCTAGTCTTAGGTAAACAGCTCTGCTACATCTCTTTAATTACAGCATAAAAACATTCCGCTAGCACAGCAAATTCCTTGGGCTCGCAGCTGAAATCTGGACTGCCTGCCATACTGGGTGCTCCCTGTAATAGATCCTTGAAGTTCAGAGGTGGGGAAGTCAAATTCAAAGGCTGAATCTTTAGACAGGGCCCAAGTTTCTTACCTATGGGGACTCTCCTTTCTAGAGCCAGCACTGCACAAGAAATGGGGTGTGGGTTTGCTGTGGTCACGGGTATTCATATCTCTGATGAAGCTTTCTTAGAGCTTCTTTAGATCATACATAACCTACTCTGAGCTGAATCCTAGAAACTACTGCCAGGTTTTCAATCTTATCCTGACTCCAGGCCAGTCCTCTCTTGAACCACAATGTGAGGAGGGGAAAAAAAGGACCAGTTGCCAGCAATAACTACTTGGCAGCAACCTCAAGAATCACTTTTCACTGTCTGCCATCATCTGCAGCAGTTCCCTCTGCATGGACAGTAGGTGAGTCTCGGTGTGTTGTTGGTGAACTGCGCCCCCTGCTCCAGGCCCAGCCTTCCCACCATCGTCAGGCCAATGGTGTGAGAGAAAAGCACTCGGAGCAGGTTGACCCTGAAGAGAGATGCAGCTCCTGACTGCACTGGATGTGGCAGCTGCTGGAGGCCCAAGCCCCTCTGCCACAGTCATGGTGAGTGGTAACATTTACAGTCACTTGAAAGGAGGAAAACTCTTGACCAGCTCCAACTGGCCATGTTGGGAATCCCAGACTAGGTAAGCTGTATGAGGACTGGGGGCACCACACAGTATACTGCCTTCAGAATTAAGGTGTCATTTCCATTAGAGTGGCTTAGTCCTCTCTTTCTGGGACATCACCTTGAGAAAGCATCCAAAAATCAAGTCCAGCTTCATTCTGGGAAGCAATGACCAAAGCAGAAGAATGCTCAGTAACTGAAGGTGCCCAATCATCCTTAGGGGCAACACTGCTCCCTCCTACTGCCTGGGAAGGAGTTGAAGCAACTGTCAGGCCTGCTCTTCTCCGTCGTTGGAAACGTGCCGGTAGCCGGGCGGCTGAGACTGTATGCGAAAGAGTACAGTCAAGAGGAGGATTATAAGGAGGAGGAGAATGGATCCACACACAGCCAGACCCACAAACAGTTCTGCAAGGGAGAAAACAAGTGGTCAACATGGTATCCTCCAGGCTTTCCCCTCCTGCCGTGCTCTGGTCCAGCCTGGGCTCACCTGTGTCATGCACGCTGCTTGCGACCTGGCATTCTTGCTCCCAGTCCTGGGGAACAACAGGATCTGTGAGTTCCAAGAATCTTTGCAGTGGACACGTATGCTGACAGCCAGGGATTGTCAGTGGAAAAGGTTCCTTCCCACTCTCGTTCCGGAAAAACATCTCCACAGAGAAGTTACTGAAAACAAAACACAGCTAGGTGTTTGGTTTTTTTCTCCAGCTGCAGTCATCCCTTCCCAAAAACTCAGTGTGCACACCCTTTCCTTCGTTCTGGTGGTAGTTTTCCTCCTAAGAGTCTGCCACTAGGAGCAAGATTGCATCCCCCTAGGGTGGAGTCTAGCCTAGGTATCTAACCCTTGAGGTGAAATCACAGCAGACATCTTTACTGCAGCCCTCACCCATCATCCTCTTGGTACAGCTCAAATAAATGACATGAGGCGTATGGTGCTTGAATCTTGTTGTAGACATCTAGAGCCATCTGCAGTGCCACAAGTGTGGTGTCATGCTGAGAAAGAGGGAAAAAAACCAAATCAGTCACCCTTATGGATGTGGCAGGGCAGCTCAGACTGTACCAGTAACGGACAGGGGACGTCACCTTTGTAACTTCCATCTGGAAGAAGGGAGAGGAACGGTGATTTGAGATGGTGCCAGAGAAGGGGAGGAAGTGAAACAGCCATATATATCCTGCATTGTTCTTTAAGAATTAACCTCTAGGGAGCGATTTGGGAGAGACGCTTGACTTTCCAGTCAGTAGGCTGCTGGAAAGGGGGGATGACTCTGTGTCTACACTGCTGAAACATCACATCTGAACAGCATCAACCCATCTACCAAATAAATGCAGCAGTGGCTCCCCAAAGTCTGCCAGTCTCATGCACAAGCCTGAGCTAGCAGGAACAAAGCACAAGCTGGGAATTCTCCTCAGGGGCCCCGGAGGAATGATGCCAGATACTGCACATCCCACCCAGCCAGAGGCAAAGGTGCATGTCCTCCTGATCACTGCATGGGCTGTAGAGAAGCCAGAAAGGGTTAAAACTATCACCACGCCCCAATCCCCTGTGAGGAGGAGATGGATAAAAGCTAGCCCCCAAGCTCTGACTTACCGCTGAATAGGCAAGTAGTTTCAGGTTCTGGTGGGCAGAAACATTTGCTGCTTTGGTTAAGTTCTTCCTTATGTGATTCAGCAGGACCCCTGAGGAAAGGGAACAGCGGTAAGAGGCAAAAACTAGACAGAGCGGCATGAAGCTCCCTTCCCAGTGCACTCACCACCTTGCAGACGAGCTTTTTCTACCCGATTGTGGATCCCAAAGAGAAATTCAAACCCAAAGTCTTTTAGTTGCTTCAAATGAGTCATGACATCTGGTGTCACCCATGCAGGCAAATCCATTTTGTGTGCTTGCTAGAAAGAGAAACAGAATACTCATCTGTAGGTAGCATGAATCGCAGATTAGTCAGAGAATGGGAGTCGCGGTGTCTGGAGTCTGGGCCATACTGCTACTGATTTCCTATATTATTTTAAATATGCCCCTTTCCTATTTATGCTTCTGTCCTCACGCTGCTGTTCTGCATACAAAGAATATATGTGGGTTTTAATGTTGTTTCAGAAACTAATAATGAGAAGCATAAAGATTAAAATCTAGGAGCTACACTTCTGTGAAAGCACAACTGGAGCGCAGGGTTACGTCATAACACCGATACAATAATCTTAGGGCATTTACTTTATGTGTGGCTGATTCTGCCCTGCAGATGGCATGCAGTCAAAAAAAAAAAAAAGATAAGCGAGAGAGCACAAACTCAAGGTTTCTGGTGTTCTGGTGTACCTGCAGGACAATTTCCCTGGAGGCTCTGAGGGCCACTGAATGCTAGCGGAGAAAGTTAGCAAGCGCTCTGCAGACATAATACTGTGATGTGCCACTGACAAAGCCCAGTACGCAAACCCAGAATACACAGAACTGGGAACCAAGAGAAAAACTTGCTTCACAGCCAACCCATTACAAGAAAGGATTAGTTATACTGGCAGACAAACAGCAGTTGTGGTTCCCTGGCATTACTCAGAGCAATTTTCTATGCCACATCCCATTAAAACTGCCAGAAGATGAGGCTGAATATCCTTAAGAGCCCATTCTGTCTGAGCGATTCGGAGAAACTCCCATCAGCAACTTAGATATTTAGTTAGTTTTTCATTAATTTACAATGAGAATAGCTGGTAAGTTCAGCTATTTCTTGGACTTTTTTATTTTCTCCATCCAGATGGCAGAATGAAGCTACTGGCTCAGGTGAGAAAAACAATCCTTCTCTTCAAGGCACTGTTTGTATGAGTTTTAGAGGAAAGGAGGAAGCCCAAAGCAGCTGAAGAGATGGATCAGCCTGAGGGTATAGTTTTGAGAGTAAACCTTCCCTTCCTCAAAACATTCTGGTTTCATTTCAGGACAGCGAGCTATTCTCCAAGTTCTTGGGGATTACAGTGGTTGTCAGCTGGCTGCCTGGGCCCAATTTGCAAGCTTGTTAAGTGAGTCTTGAAAATGAAGATGATCTTAAATTCTTGATCTCTCTGACCAAAGTATTTTTTGTTAGCGACAGAAGTTGCTTCGCTGGGATTGTTACTAGACAGGAGATTGGGTTTGTGATACAAAGGGCAAATTTACATAGTGCAATGCAGCTCTTAACTGGAATATTCTTAGCTTGCAGCAACTCAAGCTGCTACTTCACATAGCAAAGTGCAATTCCACACACATTTATCTTTTACATCCCCCAAATAGTACATACCACTGTATACCACTGCCAGCAAGCTAAGTAGAATTGCACCTCCACAGAATTAGCATGACACACTGTCAAAATGCTTGGGTTTACTGCTTCTTCCACAATTTGCTAGTTTGACATGAAAGATCTCTATAATTTACTTCATTGTGCTGCATAGTTATACACAAATAAACTTGTGTGCAATGACTGTAAGTCTCCTGGATACTCCTGTGGCATTATCACAGCACAGCTAACCTGATTTTTTATTTTGTTTAAGCCTTCATGAGAAGTGCTTTCAACAAAACACCATATGAATACAGAGTTTGGTGCCCCAGCCCAGACAGCAAAAGGGTAACATCTATCTCTAGAGTCTTTCTCTGGCAAAGGTCAAAAACTAGATGTGGGTGAACCCCACTTAACCTAGAAAAGCATTATTTTCTTTTAGAGATGGCATTAACAGAAGCACAGAAAGAAAAGCGAGTGATCTAAAGTAACAGAGAGCTAGAGGTAGAACTGGGAATAGTCCTAATTTAAGCTCCCAACTTAAACCAAGAAGTTAACACTTCTTCAGTTTCCAGAGATCTCATTTCTACCTTATTTATAACTCAGACTTGTCCACAGAGATCTAAAGATTTTAGACTGCAGTCATTTTCTAATGACTTTCAAAAAAGATATTTATTATGCAGGTGGGACATTTTCTGGCTCTGGCACGATATATATCTAAGCTATGAAGTGGGAGGTTATAGGTACAAAAGTAGGTAATTCTTGGCACATGCTTCGAGTGAGCAGGAACTGTTATTATTCTGAAATTAGAACATTACTTCTAACTGTAGGGTGGGAATGGTGAGAAGTTTTTTTACAGGATTTTGCAAAATAATTTTCCACCAAATCCAGTGAGTCCTAAAGACCAAATTCCCATGGCTGTAAGATGATGGCCCAACTTACTTCACAGAACAGTGTGTCATACACACTCCAAACACACTCGAGAGAGACATCCCGGATCCCAGTCTCGTTTGCCACCATCTGCAGGAATTGCTGTAGGTATGAGAAAAGAGAAAGGCCTTAAATTTTCTAATCTCGTACTGTATTACATGCACAGGTATTCCTACCCTTTTCTCAGAACTCTGATTATACAGAGGTGATAATACTTTAACTACAAGCCTAAGACCACCTTATCTCATGCAAACAATCACTTACCCAATTCTCTTTGGTCTTATTTATGTATTCTGCTGAGTGCCGTGTTTCATTCTGTAGCTGTTCATACCGTGGACAGGGGGTCAAAGGAAACTTCAGTAGCTGGGCAGAGACAACAAGGGCAGCTAGGTCACCAAGAACACTGAAGTACAGAATTTGCAGTCAACACGCGCGACTGTCATGAAACCCTGATGAGTGGGGTGCGTCTATAAACAGGCTCAAGTACTGCCTTCTAACATATTCCAGATGTGGTCTGCTGAGGCGTTGCAGCTAACATGTTGAGTGAACACAGCCCCTGAATTCTCGTCTTGCTCTGAGAACACAAGAACCTTTGCAAGGTAGGTCCCAGGAGCAGTTCAAGACAATCTGAACTGAGACCGAAGCAAAGACTTCTGGAGAAGTTGGCGTAACACACTATTTGAGTACATATCCTTGTGACTAACTTACCCTTTCCTCGGACTCGGGCACGGTGTGCACGGGGATAGGCTGCCAGGAGATGTTAGGGTTGAACATCTGTTGCCCCTCTGGGGGATACAGCCCTGCCAGATTGGTCTCCGCACTCATCAGTGTCCGATCACAGTCTGTGCTGCGGATGAAGATCTGCCAGGGACAGGGACAGCGCACCATTAGTAATGCTATCGTAAGCGGTGATGCTCGGACGCAAGAGGACACACTCGCCGAGCAACATTGCCAAGTGCCCTGCAGCTGCTCACGGACAAGAAGATAACAGGAGTTGAGGTGACCCAGCCTGCTGATATCAGCCTGGACAAAACTGTAAGGACAGACACAAAGACAATTTGGTCTGTAATACTGGAGTGGTCTGTTCTGGATCAGTGGGATAGCCAGATGCACTGTGCGGAGATTACAGATAGAAAGGAATCTGAGTACGAGGAAAAGTCAGAGAGAAGCACGACAGAGATGCAGATAACGATGGGCACAGATAGGAAATACGCTGTATTTACAGAGCAGGACTGGGGCAAACTCCTGCATTCATTTCTTAGTTCTAGGAATGACCTGCTGTGCTCAGGAAAAAAAACTGGCTTCTTCAAGCCTCAGTTTTAATGCCTGAGAAACAAAGACAAAAGTAATCTGACTAACAGGAAAGGAAGAGAAAGGGGGACCTGGGATTTTATTTGATCATTGTGGGCTCTTGGGATTAATGGTCCAAGACTTATCATTCCAAAGCTCAGAGAGAGAGATCTGAGCCAGAAAAAAGGGAAACGAGAAAAATAGAGAAAAGTTCAGAGGATCAAAATGGCAAAACCTTGGTATTCTGGTATCTGTGTGCTGAAAACAGTTAGGGGAAGATTGGAGAGAAACCAGTGATAAAACAAGAGGAACACATAGGAAACCATGAAAGAATGCCCTAGAAAACAGCATGTTGAATCTGAAACAACAAGAACACAAAGCCGGAAGAATGAAATACAATGCCAAGATTGGGATTTTTTTTTTAAATGTTAAATGAGGAGAGAGAAACATAAGAAAAAATACATATGCTCACTCTGTATAGCATCTCGCATGTGAAGTGTATCTCAAAACTTAACAGTCATGAGTTAAAAAAAAATAAATGTATTTTCTCTGACAATTTCTACCCACTTTTACCTCTTAACTGTGGCTTGAAAACAACTGACCCTGTACTCATTAGACAGGATTTCTTTCATCCTTGGTAAGCTCTGAAGAAATAGAAAGGAAATATTTCAAAAGGTCTAATTCTAGAAGTGTCATAAAAAAACAATTAAGCCCTGAGCGTACATGCTTTCTTCAGCACCTTTTGCCAGGGCTCCAGCTTGTCGCTGAGTCAGGTGACGGACGGTCATATGGTGTCACCCAGAGGCAACACTTCTTATAAGGGAGGTTGCTCAACTCGAGCAGAGGTTTGGGCTTGGTTAGCAGAACAGCTTTTGTTTGCATACGCCTTGGTTTGTTTTTCCTTCTCAAGCAAGACAAGGAAAACAGTTTCAGCTGGCAAAAGCTTTTTAAGAGTGAAATATGTTTGGAAAAGAACTATGAGGAAGGTTAAAGGATCTGTGTTTGAGCTGATGCTGGCAGTTTTGTTGATGAAGCAAATGTGAAAGAAGGGATGTAATCTGAACTATGTCAAGCTGGAATTTCACTGGGGAGCCCAAAAAGGGGGGAAACAAAGACAGAAAATCAGATGGGGCTTCTCAGTTTGCCCCATCTGGTCAATCACCCCAAGTGAGCTCAGATAAAATCACTGAACCGACACAGTGCCAGTAGTGGGACAAGGGGTCTCGACTTGGCCCGCTGTCCATCTGAACCATGTGTCAGCATGCCTCTCCTCACGACGCTTGCT
The DNA here is from genome assembly GCF_964188355.1 of Buteo buteo. Classification (NCBI taxonomy): domain Eukaryota; kingdom Metazoa; phylum Chordata; class Aves; order Accipitriformes; family Accipitridae; genus Buteo; species Buteo buteo. The sequence goes on from NC_134176.1 coordinate 44,478,774, forward strand.
CATGTTCTGGTTGACTCACACCTTTTTGATCAACCAGCAGGAGTATTTGAGGGGATTTTATATTTCCTTGCCTTTTTGGATCTTTCAGATTTCCCCCTGTGCTTAGCCTGAGGGCTCTGTTAACTTTTTAGAAATGAAACCGACCAGTTTCTCCAGAACTTTTATAAAGCGTGGCAACATCCTGGCGTGAGAGAGAGAGAGGAAAACCGCTGTCTTTGGTCGACTGAAGCTGTCGATACTTTACGAGAGGGTCACTTCTGCTTAGTGACTGCTGCTTACACACACAGACTCCCATGGGATCGTGACCGAAGCGCACTGGGGAGGGGAGGGCAGGGCAAACGCAGGTTGCATTCTCGTCAGCTGGTGTGATAAAAGAAAAAAAAAAAGAAGAAAAAAAAAAAAACCCCAACCCCCCTCACAATCTCGAGGAAGAAACAAGGACCGGCTACCACACAGCATTCCTGTTTTGTTCCCCCGCCATTGCAGAGCCGGCGGCTTTCCCGGTCTCACAGCGGGGCCGTTGCTGCCCGGCCTCCGCCGATCCTCTGCCCGATCCGTGTCCCGTCCCCGTGTCCCGTCCCCGCCCCGAGCCCCCGGTTGCTGACCTCCTGCCGCCGGTACGTGTCGCTGAGGAAGCCGCGGTAACGCCGCCGCAGGGCCTGGCCCAGCTCCCACTGCTGCCGCATCCCCACCTGCAACGGCAACCGGGCGTTACCGGCGGGCGGCCTCGGCCGGTTCCCCTCTCTCTCGCCCGCCCGTCCGCGGACCCCACACGCACCTGCGTGAGCTGCCCGAAGCCCTGGGGCCAGGCGCCCTCCTGGAAGGGATCCCGCGGGTAGGCCTTGATGGGAGAGCGGTCTCCGTGCCGGTACACCTGCGGGCGGCACCGCGTCACAGCCGGCCCGGTCCGACCCGGTTCCCCCCCCCCCCCGCCCCCCTCCCCATTTTCCCCTCACCAGGGTTACGAAGCGGAGGCTGCGGGGCCGGACGGGCGGCGGCTGCTGCAGGCAGAGCGCCATGAGGAGGAGGACGGTGCCTCCTCCCCAGCCGCACCCCGCCGCCATGGCGCTTCCACCCGCCGCCACTCGGAACCGAGCCGCCGCCGAACCGAAGGGGCCGCCCGGACGCAATTTTCCTGAGCACAGCGGAAACGTCGCGACCGGGCCCGGGTCGGCCGCCACTCCCCGGGGGGGGGAGGGAGGCTGGGCCTCAGGCGGGTCCCCGGGGCTGCTCCCGCCTCCCGTGAGGGGGCGAAGGCGGAGCCCGGCGGCTGGGTCCCCTGAGGGAGCCGCGTACGGTCGTGGCGGTCGGTCTCCGCCGGGGTAACGTGCTACCGGGTGGGCATTCGCTGGATCCTCGGCGGCGGGCCTGGTAGGTGCCGTTTGAATAGAGGGGAAGAGCGTCGGCGGTTGAGGGAAATTTGTGATGTTTTGGGCTCGCCTCCGCCTCCCCGCGGGCAGGGGCAGGTGATTACGTTAGGGGGGTTCTAGGCATTCCCTTTTCTTTTAAGAAAAAGGAGAGAACCGCGGCTCTCGCTTTCCGCGACGAAATCCCGGGAGCCGGGGGAGCCTCCGCGGCTCCAAGCCCAGCTCGTTTTGCCGTGAAGGGCGGAGAACCGGCGGAGGGCACGGAGGAGCCCGGGACGAGGGTCTGACTCCCTCCGTGGCCGCTCTTTCCCTTACCCGTCATTAACGGGCAGGGTTTAATTCCGAGCTGCCCCCCGACCCCCCCGGAGGAGGGGGGGGGGGCTGCCTCCGCCTCTCACCGTGCTCACGGAGCGGGGGGGGGGGCGGGCAGCGCCTGCACGTGACCCGCGGCCGCGCGTGACATCACCGCCGCGGCTTTTCCCCCCCCCCGCACCGGGACCGGGACCGGGCCGCCCCTCCCGCCGGCGGCTCGGGCACCTGTGCTACCGGGGGAGGAGGAGGAGGAGGAGGAGGAGGAGGCGACGGCGGCGGCCGCACATCGCCGAGGAGCCGCGGGCCGCGCCGGTAACTTTTCCCCTCGGTCGTGGCTGTGGGGACGGCGGGTGGGCGGGCGCCGCCGCCGCCTCCTCCTCCTCCTCCTCCTCCTCCTCGCCGCCCGCGGGGCCGGCCCGTCCGCTCCGCCTGTCCGTGACTCACGGCGTGGGGGGGAGACGGGGACGCGGTCTCCCGCTCCGCGGCCTGCGCCGGCCCGAGCCGCGGCAACGCTTCCTGGGAGCCGGTACCGGCGGCCCGGCGCCGCCCGCCCGCTCTCCCGTGTGGTGGTGCTGCTGCTGCCGCCGGTCGGGTCGGGCCGGGCCGGGTCCGGTCGGCGCTGGAAGGTGCTGGAAGGAATGGGGGGCGGTGGGGGGAAGGGTTGTTGGCGTTGCAGGCGGCAGCAGGGCCCGCTGCCTCGGGCTGGCAGCGGTTGCTGCTTGGAGAGGAGGGTCCCTCTGCGAAAGAGGCCGGAGAATGGGCAGCAACCGCAGGTGGATGGACGTAGCAAGTCGAAGCAGGCGTTTAGGGAGAGGGGTATCGGCGACTCGTGGCCGTTACGGTGCGTCCAAAGAGCCTGGATCTCTGTCTGCTGTCTCCGGAGATGCTGTCAGGTGCACCACGGAGATGTTTACTTGCTTTGTGGTAACTCGTTAGGTCTCTTCTTCCCTTGTCTGCCCTGCGCAGCTCTGCGTTTCTCCGTCTCGTTCACCTGTTGCGCCCTGTCAACCCCGACTGCGAGCTTTCTAGGACGCAAACTCATCCGCACAGCTGTCGGTTTGCATGGTGCTGTTAAAAGGTAACTTTGCTTACGTTGGTGATGACTCTTCATTGTGCCGTTTCACTGATGCTCCTTGTGCTAAGGTCCACGGATCTGTCAAGACAGGTATTTCATTATAGGCCAGAAGCAAACCTTGGATTATCGGTGAAAGAGAAATACCTTATCTCCTGATATTTCCTCCCTGCCTTTTCTTTTTCCTAAAGGCACAGCTGGGCCCTTCACTGCAAGGCTTTTCTGAGGGAGTCTCCAACACTGAGTCACATTTCTGACTAACTGTTTGGATCACTGCATGTCAGCCAGTTTCTGGCTATGACTGCAGGTTATGTTTGTCTGTAGGGAAGAGTCCTCTCAGCTCTGCTGCTCGTTCTGAGGTATGTGGAGTATCTGCTGTTCCCCAGGTGTCAGGGAGAAGACTGTGCCTGAGGACAGACAGGAGAAAAAGGAAAAGCTGTTTTTTACTTTAGTGAGTGGTGGGCTTGGTTTGTGGAGTAAGTGAGTCTTAATCAAGGCATAACCCCCCTGCTGAGGTAGAAACAGAAAAAAATGTCTTGTCTTATGATTAGGGGAGCAAACGCAGTTTGAAAATTTCAGCAAAGTGTTGCTGAGCTCAGCCCTTCTTTTCCTTTGGGCTGTGGAAAGAGGGCACTGGACACAGTGTGCATTGTGCCAGGACCAGATGGAGTTTGGCCTTGCCGTGCTTCTCTGCTATCACACCCGTGGCACGTTTGCCAGAAGATTACTGCTGCCACAAGATTTGTGAGGGCAGACTGACTGTGTGTGGCTTCCTGGCATAACCCTTTTTTGAAATCTAGCACTGAGTTCTGTGATATTTCTTTCTCATACATGCATGCGCCCATGCATCCTTCTTCATACAGGAAGGCCAGCTTTTGCAGGAGAAAAGCAGGGGTGAAAATAATTAACAACCTTCTCCCTCCCATCCCCCAAAAATGAGAGGTGGGGGGAATAAACCCAAACCAGCCTCGGGTAGGACAGAACATGAGTTGTTGCACAGCTGCTTGGGAGTTCTCTAGCTGCTGGAGGAAACCTGCAGCTACTTGTATTGTGAAGGGATGCAAGGAGAAATACTGTAGCAGGGACTATATATATAAATTGCCTAATCTAAAAAAGTAAGAAACAGGAAACTTTATCGCAGAATTAGTGCATCCTGCTTGGGTTACCGTCGTCAGTTGTTTCCAGTTACTGCTGCTGCAGCCCTCTGTGCCTTGTCAGCATGTTTCCTTTACCAGCTGGCTATGCAGCGAGGAGGCAGGCAGAGGGTGTGCAGACAAACAGGTGTGCAGCCGTACAAGTACAGAGAGTGAGTTTGCTGCCTTATACTGATCTCGCACCTGCAGGAAGAGTCGTGTTTCCAGCGTGTTAAAGTGCGTTTGATTGCTATGACTTTTTTTTTTCCCTCCCCCAAGAAAGAAGCTTTCTGTAGGATTAGTTCTCGCAACTCGGCACACTTGTTCTGCGGTAAGCAAAAGGATGAGTTTTTTGCTGTTAAATGTTTGATCCAGTGGTGATGGTGTCAGACCTCAAAAGTCATGTCTTTTGTAATTAGATCTGGTCTGTGATTGGTGATTGTATGGCTAGCAAGATCGACAGTTTTCAAAATTTTAAGTTTTGAATTTAAGGTCTTTAACTGTTGCTGTTTTTCAGAAGTTGTGTTCCCATCTGCCCAAAGAAGAGTATAGAATATAATATGCTTTGTCTTGAAGGCATTGAGGGGTGATCCTGCTTTCTGCTCTGGAAGCAGCTGCTGTGAAAGTCTCATTGTTGCAGATGTGTGTGTCTTTGCATGTTGAATAGGAAAGCTTATCAGATTGTATGTCACTGCCCCCCACCCCAAGTAATAAGATTCACAGACCTGATGCTCTTGGAGAAAAATCAGTGTTTCAGAACTGAGGTGTCCCTGCCCATGGCAGGCGGGGTGGAACTAGATGATCTTTAAGGTCCATTCCAACCCAAACCATTCTATGACTCTATACAAAGATACCTTGTTTCACTGGGGGAAACTGTTCCTGCTGGTCTGCAGTAGGATATGTTACCTTGTTTTTCTCACAGCCTAATAATTTAGGAAGGCAGAATCACCTTCTCTTGGCTGTGGAAACTGTCTCGGTGGGAAGGAACCTCATCTTAGGAGGGAATTCAGGGGAATGGTTCCTGCTGACAGGTACAGGTCTGCATCTGGGCTGCAAACAGGTTGAACTTGGTCATTAGATCATACTTCTGCTAATATACAACATTTGACTTGGCATTTTTGTTGTGGTTACTGCAGCTAGAAGCTGTACTGGAGTCAGTTTGGTTTTGAGAGATGTGTATAATATTGTTAAATTAGATGAGGCTGTCCATGTTCTGGCAGATCTTAGAATTGTCCCTATTAGAAGTGGTACAATGGGTTACTTTAGGACTCCTGTGTCATTTTTGTTCTGTGATGTCCTTCTCAGGACAAAATACCTTTTTACTGTTTTTGGGGCATAGACAAATTCCTTTCTTATGTCCTCACTAAAAAGGAGACACCCCTGGAGCCAGTGTAGCTTGCACTTTTAGATCTAGAGATCTCAAAACCAGATTTCCTGTAAAGCAAAATTACTTTCTTTATTGAGTGTCAAAAATAAACTGTTAAGGTGATATACCCAATTTTGGTATAATTTAATAAATCGCTTTGAAGTATGCACTGTCAAGCTTTTAAGCATCTTATTTGGGGGGGGCAAAGGCTAATTAGGGTAGTGCACAGAGGAGAACAGAGCACTGCAGACCTTCCAGTATGTTTAAGGGAGGGGAAAAGATAAACGTTTATTTAGTGGGAAGTTGGTGAAGCAATGAAGAGAACAATGTTAGAGAATGAGAAATCTAATTCTTGTTTTGAACAGACGAAAACTAGTGTCTGTAGGATTAAGTAGGAGAACTATCTTGTGGGAAGTGAGGATTAAAGCAATTTAAAAGCCATGCTGCAGAGTCAGGTTGTATTGTGTATGCATAGAAACCTCTCTGAGATGTAAATAAAAGATGTTGGGTGAGTATCAGAACGATTGCTAAAGCAGATGCCAGAAGACACCTACTCTCTTGTCAGTCATGTAAGGCTTTTTAGTTTGTTTTAAGGTTTTAAAAAAATATTGGAAAATATACTCGTTAAATTTCTTGAAACAAACTAGTCATGGAAGTTGTATCCTCTCTCCCTCCAGGGAGAGGGGCTGTCTTGGCCTGCTGCTCCTATCACAATTATGAAACAAACAAGGTTAATTGGTTTAAATCAAGGCTTCCCCCTTGCTGATTTAAATCGTGATTAAAGTTGGTATTTTAAATAATTCATTTAAGCTTTGTTTTGCATTTGATACTTCCTTAAAAGGAAAGTTTATTCAAATTGGTGAGGCTCATCTATTACTAAGTCTTCCTAAACAGGATGATACAGTGTATCTACATACAGCCATTTATGCTATTATATCACAGTAAATGTTTACATTAGAAAACAGTGGTTTGTATTTACTGGGTGAATAATTTCTTTCCTCATGACTTGTGCAAAACAGCATTTGAATGAAAAGGTCAAATTAAATATGCAGGTTTTTTTATAATTACACTGTAATCACGCACTGGATACATAAGAGAAAATATGCTTGCTGGAGTGTGTGCTATTAAAACTGACTTATTTTAACAGGGTAGTGTTATCTGTACTTAGCAAAATGAACTGGTTGGTTTTGGTCATTGTGTCCTTCCAGATCTTGGAATGACCGTAACTCATCCTCCCTTGTCTTGTTTTTATTCAGAGACTGGAAGAGAAACACCTCCTCCCCCATTTTATGCTGCCTCCCCTAACTTTGAGTGCACTGAACTAATTTAATAAGTGAATTGAAGAAGCTAATCTTTCTGCCTTTTTAAGAAAGGTTTGTTTGGTATTTCAGTGGATTCTGGTTCTGCAGACTTAGTGACTTTCTCGAGTTTAGGAAATACTCTCTTTAAACATTCTCCAGCAACCATGTGCTGCTTGGATAGGGTGTGTACTTGTTTAAATGATTGTTTTAGGCTTTATCATAAATTGTTATTAACTTAGAAAATAAATTGAATGAGTGTAATCTTGAAAAATGTGTGTAAAATCCATTTAAAGGAAAATGTTTGGAATTTAAATAGTCTATCTAGGGCCCTTAATGGAATGAGGGCAAAGAGGTAGGCTTCTGCAACAGCTCCATAGCGTATCTCCATTGCCAGGGACATACATGCAGAAATGTGCCAGCCCCCAGAGGACTCCACATGCCATGCCAGTGAATTTTCCTGGAGGATTTTACACAGTCAGGCTGTCAGATATTGCACATGTAGTGGCTTCTTGTGCAGCCACCAGCAGGAACCCATGTGCGCATGTTTGTGGGCACATGAAGTTGCACTGGAACAGCCTTTGAGACTTGCTCTGGTGGTGCTTGCCTTGACATGCATGCACACATGCACACAAGGAGAGTCCTGTGGCCAGCCCTCCTCACCAGCATGCTTTGGCTTGCATGAGTCCTGCCACTGAGGCAGGGGAGCTCACCCAGCTGCACGTTCCGAGAGTAGAAGGCGAAGCTGTCACCTTGCCTTCAAATACCAGCTTTGTGCTTCTGGTCTCCTGTTTGACTGCTTCATACCCTTGGCCGTTGTCTGTAGGAGAGGAATAATATTCTGGTTTCTGTGAGAAGTCCAGGAAGAAGTTCAACAGATGACTTCTGTGTTTACAACTGGTGAGGGGGACAGATTCTCAGGCATGTGCAGGTCTGGGTAGGAAGCCCCAGGGATTTGATTTGAGGTCCGTATAGCACGTGGACAGGCAAGGTTGCACTGCTAGACCTTTACAAAGGTGTCAGACTCCCTTCCTTAGCAAAGGAAGCGGGAGCTTCTGCCATAAGGAATGTTTTAAAATGTAAAATACCGATAAGCACAGATTGTATAATGTAACTTCTGTTATCTAGGCGTGTCTGAGAAGAGGGCACTTAACTTTCTGAGCTATATGGGCCTAAGAAGAATTTTCCCTTGGTCTCCAGGAAACTCCCAAGTTGCTGTTTGTTTTCCTAGAAGTAGAACAGGAGTGGAGAAAGCAGAAACCTTGTCCTGAAGAAAACATGAATTTTCTTCCAATCACCTGCACTTTGAGGGCATTTTCTATCATGCTGCTTTTGAGCAGCAGGCTGGGGATGAAGACTGAAGAAAAAACAAGAAGAGGCTGCAGACTTTGTCCTCCCTTATTTCAGTATCATCTCCAACTGCTACTCCCTGATACGTGCTCTGGGTGGTGCTTTTAGTGGCGTCCCAGAATCAGCAGGCCATCCCCACCCTTCTCCCTTGATTCAAGGATCAAAATAAGAAATCCAGCCACCTGTTGGCTTAGCCCCATTGCCCGCTCCCACACACTCCTACACGTGCTCACATTTTCCAGCATTGATCTTGGATTCACAATTATTTCTGAGAAGTCAGGCGATGCAAGCTCTCTGACAGTATGATGTTTGCTTGCTTCATGCCAACCCTGCTGGAGAATCAGTCTTTGCAGAACCACTGGCTCCTGGTTTGTCGGTGGGTCGTGTGTGATTGCTTCCTTCTCCTTGTGGCAGGTTTGCACTGGAGTTGGGAACAGAGTGGGTTCCTTGCAGCACGTTGCTGGTGACAAACCCGGACAATCTGATGGTTACGTTCTTTTGCTTTTTTCTCTTAGAGCCTTTGTGCAGACTTTCAATCTGTTCTGGGCTACGTTATTTGGGCAATAGAAAAGCATTTGTCTGTTAGCACCTCCGATCTCTTTGTGCCTTGTTAGGGCTCTTTCTGGATGGAAGAGGCTGAGGCCTCCTGGGCGCTTGGAGATAACCTGTGAGGAGGGTCGGTGGCTCTGGTTTCTCATCTGGTGGGTGTGCGGTGAGTGCAGCCATTTCACTGGCTGGTGTTTGAGCAGTGGACTCTGTCCGGCTCTGGACTGTTTTCCAGCTGAGTATTTGTGGTGATGTCAGGCAGTGTGAGAAGGGAACATGACTTGGCAGGACAAAGTCTGCAGAAAGTTCAGCTCCACATTTGGCCAAGAGCCTCAGAGGGAATGAGATCTACACACACATTCTGCTACACAGCCTGTCACACGCCCTCTCACATGCTCCCTTCCTGTTGCACAGATCCTCTTTCTCTCATTTTCAGACCTTTAACCCTTCCCTCTTAGATTCTACCCTGTGGGTTTATAAAAAAACAAACAAAAAAATCCCTCCTTATTTTGCTGTTATTGTACCTTCGAAGTGTTTAGTTGCAATGACCCCCAAAGCAGAAATAGACTCTACAGGCCAGGATCCAGAATAGTAAAGTCAAAAGCAGGGCAAGTTTACTTTGCAACAGAGCTCATAATAGTCCTTTATTCTGACCTGCACCCCTGTGCCAGGCTTCACTGTGTTTCTTGGCACCTCTTCTGATCTCTCTTCTTGCTCTACTGCAGTCTTCTGGCCGATCTAGGTTTGGATATGCACATCTGCTGCAGGGTGGGTACCCCTGCCTCTCTTCTCCCATTCTTCTAAGAGCAGTGTTAGCAAAAACCTGCCAAAATATATCCCCGGTAATGGATGAGTGGGGAATAGACTAACAGTCAAGCTTACTTTGAAGCAATTTAAAACTCCATTCCAGTATCCCTCCGATGTGTTCTTTATATGGGTATTTCTGTAGTAGTATCATTTCTTCCTGACCTCTGTGCTACATCTAGGGATGATATTTCTATGAATGGAAATCGGTACTTTTCCCCTACTGCCCTTAAGGGATTCTTAATGAGTTTCCTGCCTGTTTTGCAATCCAGTACTGTATTTCTGTTTTGCCTGTGATTGGTATTGTTTTGATTGATGCTTTTAGGTGGGATGGCACTTGGATACAAAGTGCTGTCTAGGTACATTATTAAAAGGCTGTTTCCCAGAAACCATCTTGTTTCAGTTATGGTGATATGCAGTATGCTGATGAAAGTACTCTTGGGGTAGGAGGAAAGGAGGAAATAAGAAAAATGAACAATTGTACCATAAACAGCCCTCTCCTTTATTGTGTTCTTTCTTCTTTTGCCTCTTATTCTTCATGTTCTTTTATTTCATAGCTTCTAGAGGATGGAGAAGACCAGTTTGAAAGAGAAGGTCATCTGGACAAGGGCTAGGATTTGCGGGCTTTTAAGTTCTCTTTCTGGCTTTGCTGTGATACATCCTACAGCTTTACGCATCCTTTGTCATCTTGTCTTCCTAGTAAAATATTGCAGCTGCTTCTTACTGCTTTTATCTGTTTTAGTAGTAGTTCAGTGCTGACAGCGGATTGGGCTGTCTTCCTGCTCAGAGGAGTCAACAGCAGTTTGGGATACTGATGTTGAAGAGATGGGCTGAGACAACCTGGGGAGCTGAGCAGATTTCCTTTTTCTGGTGCCAGCTGATAAAGGCACTTGGCTAGAATAGGCATGGGTGATGAAATGTTATTCCCTTACTGCATAGTTCAGTGGAGATGGAATTATTTTAAGGAAACAATCAGGTAAACAGTATGTTGTGTGATTATTTATCATTATAATTTTCTATATGCAGAAAAAAGGCCTGCAGTGCCCTTTTCTAGGCAAAATCTAGTTGGTTCTCTTATTGCTTACAGACTAGGTTTAATCCTTTTCCCTCGCATCTCTACTACCGGCATGCTATTTGGGGTATTCATTCTTGTCTCTCTTTTTTGTTTGTTTGTTTTTAAGTTCTGATCTTGCTTCAGTTTGGAGATGGCATTGGGATGACATCTCAAATCTGCCATGAGTCAGACTTGTGTTCTCTGAAGCAGGGCTGTAACATCTGTGGGACTGAGGGTCATAAAGGAGGAATGTAGGATCCAAGGTAGGAGTTTCCTTTTGTTCTGTAATGTGGCGCCCCTGTGGAAGTCCACAATGATCGAAGAGCCAGGCTTCTCTAACTCTTTTTTTTTTCTTTTATTCTTTTTTTTTTTTTCACTTCCGTGCAAGCCCCATTTTAAAAAAAACACAGCTTTTTGAACCTAGCTGGTTATTGCCATTACCTCTGATCTGGATGACACTGTGTATTTCCTGTCTCTTTTAAACCCTGTTCTCTGCGAAGACTAAGGAAGCTCTGGGTCTTAAAACAGTTGCTTCAAAGAATGGCTGGCTGTTATGTTTTGGATAGCTATGTATAATTGTGTAGAACAAGGTATTGATGGCTGAGTAAAGCTAGAGAAGGAATCCAGAAAGAAACAGAGTCTGTGGACATGTTTTCCATGCTGCCATGCAGTGGCATCTGTAAGGAAACTAAGGTGGTGGGGTCAGATCTTGTTTTCATCCATCAGGTAGGACATGATGAGCTGTCACTGCATGTAGGATGTGTAAGAGCTGGTCAACAGCAGGAATAATGTGCTGCAAACACCTCAACTTTAATTTTCCAAAACAGGGTCTTGCTAGTTAGCAGATTATTTTGTAGTAGGAAGTTTTTCTAGGTTGCTTGAACACTTTTCATGTTTGATTTTATTCTTTTTTTTTTTTGTGTGTGTGTGTGTCTATGCCTGGTGGTTTGGTTAGAAGTGCGAAAGAATTACACCATTAGCCAATACAGGGGCCTAGGAAGAAAAACAAACATGCAGACCAAAACCACTTTTGCATAGATACACTTAGATGTGCAAGGGGAAAAAAAAGACTTACTGGTAGAATAGCTTAATTTGCTTGGGGAAATTGTGAGTGGTACTGGCAAAAGAAAGCTGTTGCTGCTTTAAAGTGAATTTCCATAGGCGAGAGTTTGCTATTATAGCTGATGCTGACAAACATATTGTGTAGACAAGGCTCCAGGCTGGATCTCCTCCCTTCCCCTTCTTCCCAAGGAGTGGCAGAGAGCTGCCCTTTGCTCCTCTGCTAGCAGGAGGGGGCAGCTGCTCTGCTTTGTGTGTTTCATCCTCCTGGGAGGAGCACAGATGGGATTTTTCCTGTTGGAAGCCCCTGTCAAAGCCTCAGTTGTGCTTCCTGCCATCTGAAGGTCGGTGCTGATAGTGGTGTCGAGCTGTCAATGAGCTGGATTCGCAGCCAGACGTGGAGGATTATTGCAGTCCAGCTACAAATGGCAAGTTCTTCTCGTGTTCATCCCTGTGGGTGCTGCACAAGTTGGTGTCGCTCCAAAGTGGCTGTGCTCTGTCTACTCGCCATGTCGTGTCACTGGCTTCAGAGCTCATCTGGCCGGATGGAGCTGAGAAAGGATGACTTGTCATTTTTTACAAGATGGCTTGGAGGGGAAGGTGGAGGGATGCTGCTACTGTAACATCTTCCTTGCTGTAACCCAGTGCATGCCCTAGTTTTTGCCATTCCTAAGGTGGTTATACTCTACGTTAGCCAGAAGCTTGAAAGCTGAGGTGACAGCTGAAAGCCTAGAAGGGGTAGAAGGGACTGGGGCTTTTTTACCCAGAGCTGGCTTGTACCGTTTTCCAGAGTTCAAGGGAACTTGTGTCAATGGCCTTTAAAGGAATTTCATGGCAGCAAGGTGGCCACATCACTCCTGATATCACTTGTTATTCATTTCCAGTCATTAACCAGGGAAAAGCCTATCTTCTCTTACCATCATCTCCTCTCTCTCCCTTTCTGCCTGTTTCTCTTTTCCCTCTCCCTTTGTCAGAGGGACTGATACTTCCATGCAAACAGGAAGGGAGGCAAGAGCAGCGCTGTGTGCAGTGTGAATGAACTCCAGTAACCTCATCTCCTTTCTCCTCCGTTCAGTTGCAGGACCAAGGGCATCTGGCAGTTGGGAGAGAGGGAGGGAGGAAACGGAACGGCACAGCCCATTTCAGGATCTTACCCACCCTGAGAGCAGTCACACATATACTCTTTTCCTCTTGCTCCTTGCGTTGACATGGCACTCTTTGATCAGGCAGAAACCAAGAGGTGAAGACAAGGGCAAAACCAAAACCTCAGCCTTTGACAGGCAAGGAATAATGAGAGGCAGGTGAGAGGGGAGGGAACATCTCCTGCTGGATGAGGCATGTGAAGAGGAGAGCTGACTTCTTGCAAAACAATTGCTGGTGGGGTGAGCAGTTCCTTTGCAGAGCTTGTTAGGTTCTTGGGTGGGACTGGAGTCAGCGCATTCTGTCTTCATCTGATGCACAGTTTGGGAAGCCCTGTTCCCAAAATGGGAGCATCCACAGGCTGTGTAGGAAATAAACAAATCCTGTGCTCTGAAGATCATAGACAAGGAGTGAGTTTGGTTGGGGTTTTTTATGTGGAGCAAAGCAAAAGTAATTTGGCCTGATTCTGCCCTAAATTATTGCGTTCTGTTTGGTAGTACAGTTGTGCCTTATGATTCCAGTTTACCTTGCTAACCAATTTGTTCAATGGAGAGAGACTTCTTTTTTGTTTCAGTCCTCTATCCCTTATTACCTGCGGTAGGGTGGAGCTAGCTTGGAATTTCTGTTGCTGCCATGTTTGTTTATAATAGCATATTCTGTGGGTCAAGAGCATCTAAGCTTTATTAGGTTAAGATTCAGAAATGTCTGCAGACCTCTTTGCATTTAGGTTGTAATATAAGGTCTAATTTTGGAAGGAAAAGTTATGGAGACTGCCCTCCAGTCTCCCAGAACTCACCTTTAGGGTGTTTTTCTGTAATAGCCTGACTTTCCCTTCCTCAGTTTCCTCCTATTCCTCTTAGGCGTACCATCTTTCAGAATAATGCCTTTCATCCTGCTGTACACCATCATTACACCTTCCTGCTTCTCTTTCGCAGTACTCTTTCAACCAAGTGACACATGTTTGTTTATTTTAATCTGTTCAGTTCTTAGTCACTTCTGCTGCTGCTGTTCTCTGAACGCTGCCGTGCCATCCATACCCGACCTGGGTAGGAGATGGCATGCTCTGTGTTGAGACCAGACTAAAGCCAAAGGAATTCTTCACAATGATAGCTGGGTGCTGCAGTGAGAACCCAGCCAAGCTCAGGGATGCACCAGATGAAGAGACAAGTGCTTGGGCAAAGGCCATGCTAGAAGTCAGCTAAGTCATGGGTCATAAAGGAGTTAGTCAGCAGCAGGAGTAAGCCAAAGTAAGGGCAGGGGAGCATTTCAAACTCAGAGCTAGAGAGGCAGAGGTGGGATTAAGACCCTTGACTTGGGGGGCAGGAGACCAGAATGCAGCTGCCCATCCCTGAGGAGCAGGCTGCATGGCCAGGAGTGACTGGTAGGGCTCTTGCATAGTTGGCAGAGGTCACAACAACTTGCAAGGTTCACAGGCCAGTGCTGCACGCTTGGGCAGCTGCTCATGGTCAGCTGAAGCTTAGCTTGACAGCAAATGAAAGCAATCAGGAAGCTGTAGCCTTTTTTTATCAGCTTGGGACTGATGGTGGCTTGCGAACTCCTTCCGGTTTATGGTTGTCTGAAAGACCAAAGTGGATAGTGCAATTTCAAACCGTGTCCCTGCAGCTCTCTGTAGAGAGGGGTTTACAGCAGGGGCACAGAGCTAGTCTCCATTCCATGAGAGTTACAGAACCGTTCTTTCCATTCTTTGTAAACATATTGTTCAAAACCATTCTTTATGCTATCCTGTTGCACTGCTTTGCACACCTTGCATTTTCATGGTTTGTCCCTCCCATTGACAATCTGAAGTTAATTATTTTTCCCTGTGAGTTTTAACAGTTTTCACATGTAATATTGCTTCATTTTCAAAGTGACACATTTGCATAGGATTCTTTTTCTGTCCTGAAAGGTACAAGTGTCCCTTTCAACTTTTTCCTAATTGAAACCTGTTATATGTGTACTTTTGCCCCGCTTACAGACCTACTAGCTGCTCCAGCATTTCTTGAGAAATGTGATGATGCAGAGGGAAGGAAGAGGAATGAGCCAACATGAGCTAGGAATAACCTTTGTTTCTCTGAGACAGCTACAAGGTAGTACCAAGTTCCTTGGGAAGGTTTGTAAAAATACTCTGGCTGCTATGCCAGAGATGGGATAGGAAGAGCATTAGGTCACAAAATACTGGCTACTCCTTAGGAAAGGATTGGAACAGTGGTGTCTCCTAAGGCGCTTAGTTCTGTGCTGGTGCTGTAGGGTCCTGTGAAATCTCAGTCCAACGGGTTGTTTTTTTTTCTTGGCCATTTAGATCTGCAGCCAACTTTTGATACCCGAGGTAGCATTACCACTGTGTGAGTTGTGCGTTTGGATTTCAGCAGAGACTCTTACGCACTGTTGTGAGCCCAGCTTTCAGAGGCAGATTCACGTTGGGTGCTGGCACTTGTATTGCATGTCGGAACACATTTAGAAGCTAAAATGCCCAATTATATCCCTGCTTTAGGTACCTCTGAAAGATAGCCCTTCCTATCACATGCATTTGTTCACCATCAGCCTGTTAGGCTCATGCACAAAGGCACAGTCCTGTTGACACACAGCTGTGTGATGCATGAGCACAGTCATGTTAATATATGTATACAAATGTAAGGTCTCTTCTGCTGATGCTGACGTGCTGCAAAGTGCATGCTTGTGATTCACTACAGAACTGAAATGTAACCATATATTTTCCCTTGGCAGAAGGCTGTAGGATTTTGTAATTTACAGGACCAGGACTCTGACCAGTAAATCCTGTTTTGAAAGATCCCAGAGACTTGTGTGAACTTCCTAAAAAGCTACTGTTTCCTCTGAACATCCAGTATTTGGACGTAAAGGGCTCATTGTGCTATTCTTCTGATTATTTCTGCACTCCACAGTACAGTTTCTTCAGAGGTGTGCTTGCATCTGGTCTGGTTCTTGATCCTTAAACTTCTCAAAGAAAACAAGGAATATCAGGGGAAGACAGACCTGTTCAGCAGAAGTGTCACAGTAACTGCATCTGGCTCATTTGTTTTCTTTATGTGCTGTGCTGCCCGATGCTATCTCCTTTGTTGTCCCCAATGAATGTGGGACAGAAACTAGGCATATTCTGTAGCTTTGTGTCTGTTGATGACAGGTCAGATCAAAGACTTCCAGAAGAGTACATAAGTGCTTCAGCTGGGCTTGGAAGAGGACTCAGCTGAGGGAATGGGACAAGATGAGACTGTTGCTGGTGGAAGTAATTAATGTTTTTGGCACTTAGCGTGAGGTGCAAGAGGCAGGGCTGCCACCTCTAGTCTCTGTTAACAGTACTTTCTGTTGCAAGAGCACTGACCTTGGGACCATTGGTATCTGAGTTGTTCTGTTGTCTCAGAAAAGAAAGGGAAAGGGAAGAAATGGAGTAGGGCGAAGCTGGTAGCAACACATTTCAGAAGTGTTTAGTGTCTTATTTGAGACATGGGTGGCAAGAGCTGGCAGAAAATTGTTTCCCTTAGCCTTTCATCTATACGTGCTTCCTCGCTGGAGTATGTCTGCTCATCAGGTTCCTCTGTTCTAGACGCTGCGTTAGAGAGAAGTGATTGCTTCATCTTTTGTCACTTGGCCAGTCCTGGTTTCTAAAACTGACAGAGTTGAGACAGACAGTGGGAGGCAGCACAACAGATTATGTCAAGAAGACAGTGTTCCCTTCTGCAGTTACAGCTTGCATCACCCTTCAACGTTTTTAGCTGAAGTGGTGGTGCAAATCAGAAGATGTGAATCTCTAATAACGTGATTATTAGTACAAAACTTGACAAGATTTTTAGTCATTTGAAAACAATCCTTATGTATTTCTGTGAAAACTAACTCCCTGGCCTAGTCATACAGCCTCTCACTTGTGTGTCTGTGGGAGGAATGCTAGTTTAGGTTTCTTTACCTAGCACCAGAGTGCTGCTGTTTGTAGTTAGGTCAGTTTTCCACAGCCTGCAACTGTTACTACATCTACAAAACTAAAAAATACTGTGTCTGAGGAGCAGAGAAGACAAGAGGCCTCTCTTATCTGGCCCTTTCTGTTTTGGGAAGGCTGGAGGCTGGTGCACGAAGTAGGATCCTGTGGGTTGGTTTTACAGCATGAAGATAGTGGCTCATAGGCCTTACCCCTCGCCGTGTCCTGGGTGTGCACGTGGATTTATACTTCCTGCTGGTAACTGTAGACTTCTCAGACATTGCCAGGAAGTCTGCAGTCTCTTTAGAAACTCTGCTTTGGGCTCCAGATGTCCTGCTGACAGCAAGTTTCGCTCTTGCAATGTTGTGTCATGGTTGTGTGCATGACACAGTTTTGAAATCCCATCAGGCTGTACCCTCCTCTTTTGCCTTCCGGAATACATCGCAGTTGTGGCTGGGATGCAGCAAGACTGGCTGGATCACTGAACTGAAGGCAGTGGGGCCTGAGCACTGTCACTCCGTTTCTCAGCTGGGGGATCAAACTCTTCCTTTGAAAAATCACTGCGGTACTGCTGCTGGTGATTCATTCTGCACAATAATTAATGTTTGAGTGAGTCTTTTGCGTGGTTTAAAGGAATGTGGAGATGCACTGAGGCAGTACACTTAGCTTTCTTGTTTCATGCCCAGACATGTTCAGACACAACTGATATCAACATCAGTGAGGAGCTTACATAGGACTAGGAATACAAGTTGGGTTTGGGTTTGTTTTGGTGAAGTTCCTATCTCCATCTGATGCTCTGTGCCTCTCCACAAGGTTTTCAGTTGATGCAGGATTTACTGTGGAGACTTCTTAAAAAAAAAAAAAAAAGTTGATTGTGATAGCCACGTTTTTTCTTTGAGGACTGTGAGTCTCTTTGAATTGGTTGCAAATCACATCAGTTACGTTGTAGTCTCCCACGACAGGACTTCTTCCCTTCTGTGGTTTTGAGTTTCATATTTGCTGCCACTGCTTTTATCCTAGATAATCTGATTCTCCAGCAATTCAGTGGCTGCGTGCACCAAGGAGGAGGGATTTCTGAATTCCTTACACGGTCTGAGGCTGTATTTACAAAGGTCAATTAATATGCCCTGTGGTTTTTAACACCTGCATCTATTATCTGCCACAGTGTAATTGGAGATGACAGGAGCTCAGCAGGCTTGACATTATGACTGCTTTTATACCTGATGACTGTTTCAGAACACTGGGAGGGGGGTGGTATTGCTTTCATCTTTGCCTTTGGCATTCTAAGAAAAGTTGCATGGTCTGGTCCAAATATCCGGGAGGGAAGAAGGGACTTGGGACTGTGGTCCTCTGCCTCTTCCCAGTCAGCACCACAGTGTGTGAGGCATGCCCCTGCTTACCTGATGCTTTTGTATCTGGGCTGCTGCTTCCCGTCACCTCCTGTCTTTCAGAGAGTGGCAGGCAGGCTTCCAGTCCTGAACTCAGTCACTCAAGTTAAACTGGTACAGGCCTTTAACGTAGTTGCTTTTTTAAATCAGTTAATCCCTTTAGCTTGCATTGGTAAATCACTGAGTTAAGATCAACTGATCAAATGCATGTTGAATCAGATTAGGGGTGTTTACATTAGCAGTTTGCATCAGTTTCACTAAGTCTGTGCAGTCAAACCAGTAAGGCCTTATTCTGTGCAGGTGAGGCTTTTTGGAAAAAAGTGATTGGATTTGCTTTCCAGGTTCAGGTTCTGTAGTGGAGTTAGTGCTGTATAATAAAGTTGCTTTTCAGTATGGTTTCCAGGTTCCAGAAAAGGGTATCCTCAGAATGTTGGTAGTGAATCTGTTTCCTGAGGGTGGTGTAATGGTCATTTCCTGTAGGTATGATGCTGGCTTTCAATTTCTTGCTGTAGGTGAGGGGAGGATTTGTCATCCTCATCTTTGATACATCACTGATCTTTGGCACAGCCTTTGGCTACTGATATTAATAGGGAAATTCGGTGTTTTGTAGTCTTTACTAAATAATTGTATCAAAATTGTCTTTTGCAATTTTCTATGTGCTTTGCAGTACATGCCACAAAATCCAGGGCAGCTGACAGCAATGAGCTATTTGTTACTGGAAGCTTTAACAAAGGCCACCAGTTGTAAAGTCTGGAATTTCCCTCTTGCACACTTGGAGAGGTCAGGACTGAAGTCCCCTGGTGGTGTTAGCAGTAATGAAGTCTTGTCCTGCTTTTGATAAATATTTTGGCAATGAAAAGACAGTTTTGTGCCTGGGCGTGCTAAGCTTATACCTTTTACCACAGTTTGTTAAAATATTGTGTTTCAAGAGCATAAACATTGATAAAACAAAGTTAATTGTCCCTTTGAATAAATAAGGAAACAAAATCTTGAAGCTTGCTTGTGATGCAGCTTGTAATAGATTTTGGGACTTAATAGCCTCAGTAGTTGAACTCTTACCTCTTTTGCATCTGTGTTTTTTCCACAGGTACTTCCTTTCTGACTTTTAGTAGCAGAGAGAAACTGAAGACGTTGAAGACAGACATCTGCGGCCCCTTGCTTGGCAGTAATAATGCTGCAACGATGAGATTATAGTGAGCCCTTCCTGTGTGGCCTCCATGGGTCCCACTCAACTCAGCACACAGGATCATGGGAAGAGGGTGGCAAGTGTATTTGAGATGGAGGAGGAAGGGCTTTCACTCTTCCCTGGCTCAGAGAACCCTCCTGAGCATGCAGGTATGGAAAAATTTTACTAAATCCATGCAAGCTAAAGGCTATCCATTCTTTCAGCTGCAAGCAGAATTGATACTTTGCAAAATTTTAGGGTTAGTTCTGCTGTGCTTGAGGCGCTCAGAGAGAATGTCTAACAATAGAATCAGTTATTGATAGTTGAAGATGACTGGGTTTATCCAGGTGATAAATGTGTTGAATATTTTGCTTATTTGACCTTCTAGAGGCTAGGTCTGTGGTGGTAAAATGAATTTCTTTTTGTTAGCTTTATCAAAAACTGCTGAATGATAAAGCTATACTTCAGGTGACAATCCAACAAGGGTTAGTGATGTAAAGAAATAATAGGTTCTTGCAGATTCATATAATGGAAAGACAGTCAGAAGTTTCCTCTACACGTTTCTGAGGTTAACTGAGATTAAAAGAGTATCAGGAAATAGAATTGAGATTTTGCAGTTATAATTGCTATGGACACACACAATCCTACACTTTCAAACTGTAAGAAGACATAGTATAACATCTCTGGACAGGTAACAGGAAAAAAAGGAAAGCACAAGTGAGGTGTTTAGCATAGTATCAGAAACTTAATGAAAATATGACAAATAAATGTAGCTGTTGAACAGTAAGGCAATGGGCAATCCCAGATATAAAAAGAAGAGGCGATCTGAGCATTGAACGAGGACTCATCAAGAGAGTAGAAGCAAAGAGAGTAGTTGAAAGGTGAAGAGATATTACGCAATAAAAGTCCTTAAAACAGATTTGAGGGCAGGAAAAGAAAACAATTGATAAATGCCTTACAAAAATGCAAGAAAAAAAGCCACAAAATGTGGAAAAAAGTTATTAAATAGGGGATCTACCAAAGAAGGAGGGCCCTAATGAGAGCTAAAGGTACAGAGATGGCAATCACGCTTGATAAATCTGAAATTATTTCTGTGTTATCTTTGGCTACAGAAAATGACAATAAGCTATATAACTAAAATGGTTCATGTTCAACAATGGAAAATTAATTTGCATAGATCAAAGTGTAAGCCTATCTGTCTCAATTAAATGGTAATAGGAATGGTAATCAGTCGTTTATGTAATGTTTTAAAGACAGGTAAGAAATCCACAGGACAGACAAATCCATCTTGTGGAAGTCATTGGATTACTCTGCTGTCCCTCAGAAACATATGAACATCATTTGAGGCTTCTGCAAATTTGTTATAACAGTTAATATATATGCAATGGCAGACGAAGTAATTTGAAATGACTAGGCATTGTGTAATTTCCTCTTGGTAATAGATTGTGTGAAGAGAAATATAGTAGAACAGGAGAGGGGAATATCAGAGACTTAACCTTTCTGATGACATTTTCCTGCTGTCGAATCTGCAAGGAGAAGTGCAGGCCAAAATGAGTGACCTCCAGACCTTGGGATTGAAAATCAACACCAAGATACTTAAGACTGTGAAAACCAATATGTAGTGAAGAACACTAATAATAATTTCTGAGACCGACCTAAAACTGTTTACCATTTCAGGAACTCGAGCAGAACAGTAAGCGTAACTGAGAGTAAAGATAGAGGTATTAGAACTGTATGTATGAAAATGAGACCTACCATTGTAACCCTGATGCTGATCAGAAAATGCAGAAGCCTTGCTCTGCAAACTAATCCCTATGAATTAACTCCAGTGTAACTGCTTTCCAGGCATACCTAAACATAATCTGGAGATTTATCAAGACATGGTGTTTGTAATTTTTGTGAACAGCTGCCATCGAAGAATCTATAATTTCTGACATACAGAAAAATACTTGCACTATGAGCTGTGCAGAAGGACATGTCAGATGTCAACATGGCTAGAATTAAGTGGAATGAAAAGAGAGATGGCTAATAGGGAGGGGATACACAAATAACATCGGCAAGCATTGGCTGGAAGGCTTAAGGTGAGATGCGCTGGAGTAGACCAAAGATGTTTTCGGAATGCACACCTAGTGACAAGACGTAGGAAGAACTGGGAGCTGCTGCACAAGACCATGTGAAATCTGAGGCAGTAGTGAAGGCCCTGTGATTCAGGTGGAATAACAAGGTTTAGTAAATGAACTAACTGTCATTATGAGAGTGCTTCAGTTTTGGGAGTGGGGAGCACTCTTGAAGAAGAAATGATGTGGGTTCCAAAGGTTCACAGAGCTTGTGCAGTGTGCTGCTTGCCTGCTCATTGCCCCTGACTCCATGAAGTTGCTGTCTTCTGTCTTGACAGTTTCCCCAAGTATTCCAGTTACAGGCATTGCCTCCTCAGTCTGCTTTTTGTAGGGTCATGGTTTCAGCACTGGTTTTCTGTCACTATTTGACTGCTGAACCATTTTTCCTTATCCTTGTGCATGAGCATGGCAGAAAACAGAAGTAAGAGAACTGGAGGTGAATTCTGAAGAAAATTACTTTCTGCACAGTCTTGGATTTCAGCTCAACTTTTCTGCAGCTTTCTCACATTGTTAGCTGTCATTCCTGCTGATGCAAAGTGCAGAAAACACCTGGCCTGAGCGCGTTTTAGCTCTTTCATCCTATTTTGGAGGGGAACAAGCATGAAGCTATATCTGCTTATATAGTTGAGGTGAAACTGTTTGGATTATGTCAATAGTTGGTTTGTTGCAGAAGATACGCTTGACCAGAAGGGGAGCCTGTGGAATGGGAGACTTGATCTTTTAATTCGTGTGTTTGGGAGATAGTGGGTTTGAGTGAGGACATCGGTTATTGTAAGGAATGGGGCAATCAGCTGCAAACACCATGCTTCCCTCATGTGTGTGGCCTTTTTTTTCCCCCCCCTCCCCTTTTCCTCGGTACTGTTCGTTTCGGTAGAAAATCCCCCCCTGAAGCGGAAGAAGGGCCCAGCCCCTAAGATGCTGGGAAATGAAGTGTGCAGCGTCTGTGGGGACAAGGCCTCTGGCTTCCACTACAACGTGCTGAGCTGTGAAGGCTGCAAGGGCTTCTTCCGTCGCAGCGTCATCAAGGGTGCACAGTACGTCTGCAAGAATGGCGGCAAGTGTGAGATGGACATGTACATGCGTCGCAAGTGTCAGGAGTGCCGGCTGCGCAAGTGCCAGGAGGCAGGCATGCGGGAGCAGTGTGAGTGCAGGAAATGGTGCTGGCGGGAACACTGTGGTTTTGGGACAGGAGGTGTGTGGGGGTGGGCTGCGGGCCGATGCATGTAAAGAAGGGTGCAGTGTGAGTGTTTGGGGGTCACACGTGAGCCATGCAGGCTGCATGCTGGAATGTGTGTGGGAAGTCACTGAGAGCTTAGCAGGTATCATGTGGAGAGGTGAGGCTGTTAGTGGAACAACACTGGTGTGCTGAGCGCCAGCCCTGCTGTATTCCTTGTAAGAACTCGTGGAATATGACATCAGAGGAAAGACTCGCAACTAAGATTTATGCATTCTTCAGTATGCTGTCAACTGTATCGGTAAACTCAGGTTTCTGTCTGTCTTGTGATCAGGACTGCAAGGTTGGTCACCGTGCTCCTTGAACAACAGGCACTTTCCTTTGCCTTGTACTGTGAGCTTGTGACAGAGGTCAAGGGCAGCACCACAGTACTGCAGCTGTGTTTGTACAGACCCGATCTCGTTGCTCCCTTTAGTGAGCTCTGCTATTTTTCTCACGCGAGCCATAAGACTGCTGTTTCTGAATATTCAACAATGTTCCTGCTCACGTATCAGGAACAGCCCTCCTCGGCCAAGGCATCCGGGTTTCATCCCTTTGCTGGCCAAGACTGACTGAACGGATGCTCATTTAATGTTAAATCTGTTTGAAGTCTACTTTTCTGATATCCAGCACCCAGAACAGTGAGAAACAGAGGGTATTTCAGACACATAAAAATACTTCTGCAAAAAGTAAGTAGCACTGAGCTGCACCAAGGAAACTCGCTGTTCAGTTTTTTCAACATGAAACACGGTACATCTAACATGTAGTCAGTATCTTTGTCACGCTGGTTTGTATCAGTATTATGTGTGCTGTCTTTGCCCCATTTCCCCCTGCTCCTGAGAGCTGCACAACAGATGTATTTGAAAAGCTACGTAGCAAGGCTACCTGTCCACCTTGCTAATCTTATGTTGCAGGTAGATACTAGAGAGCCTCAATGTGCTTCTGTGTTTACTCATTGTCTTATGTTGAAGACAGCTCAGGAAAACTAGGACAAAAGGAATCTTTGGGTTGTTATTAACAAGTGCTTGGCATTTGTTGTCAACACTGTAATCCCCACTGTAAATTCACCCTGTTAATGTTGACAGAAACTAAGGGCTTTTTCCTCCAGCTGTTTAACTTAGAAGGCCATTCCAGAACTTCCCTTTACTAATTGTTGGAAACATTCTTCTAATTCCCAGACTGAAGTTACTCATGGCCAGTTTATTGTTCTTAAGCCAGTGTGAACCATGAGGTTAAATAGTTCCTTCATGGCAAACCAAGTGACTTAGATTGCTTTGAATTTAGCATGGTGTAGAAGATTTCACATAGGCAGTTTTCAAGATTCAGTAATATCTGGTAACTTGTGACTTGGCTGTAAATTCTTTGTGCATCTGAGTCCCAAGATGAGGGACTGAAATAGCTTGGATCAATTACTTCCCTTCTTAAACTAACACTGTGACTAGCATTCTCTAATCTTACAGATCCCCCTTAATTTGGTAATTGTATTGAACATCTTTGCTGTTAGAATTGTAATTTTTGTGAGTGTACCTGTGCATGCATCCTCCCTGTTGGAAGTCAGGGATAAAGGTTACTCTCAGCTTGAATGTGCTGTGTTCTTCCTCTTTCCCTCCAATCCTGTGAACTGTCCATTTCAGAATGTGCTCTCACAGTAGTTCTCCATTTCTTGTCTTCATGTTTAACATGATTATTTTGAGAAGTGCAAGTATATACTTGTTCAGTTTTGGGGCCTGTCTTCCTGTGTAGCAGCTATGTTTCCTTGTTACCTGAGCATAAAAAGTAGCCAAAAAATCTTTTAGGACTTTAAAAATCTTGTTTGCAAAGTCAAGCTTTATGGTTTTTATTTTTGTTCCCAAAGATATGTTTTGGGTTTTTTTTTTCCCCCAGTCGTTCCTTTTTCTGCTTTTTGTTTGTTCATCACTAACTCGCAGGATGATTCTCTTGAAGATAATCCTTGAATCCAGGCATGTCTGGTAGTTTCCTTTTTTGGGATGCAGCTTGCAGATAGTTTTTGCAGCTTTGACTTAAAGAAACATCAAACCTCCTCTACGTTCAGATCAGTGAATTCTTCAGTTAGCTTAGTTACAGGCTGTTAACAGTTTTTTGTATTTAAATTAGCTAATGAGCAGTAGGTCCAATAAGATTTTTCACAACACATGCCTCTGAGTTGTTTTATTGCTTAAAATGTTACATCTAAATGGCATATTCTTTGACTTCATGACTGAAGAAGATTTCTAACCCTACTCCTGAAGGACTTGCGGTCCTCAGTATGTTTTATGCAAAGCTATTCTTTCATTATTCATCTTGCAGTATGTTACTATTCTACAGTCTGCTGCAGATGGGCTGTGTAGAGAGCTTTCCTTTCACTCTTGAACTTCATCCAGTACTGACTCTGGCCTCTCAAGAGGAAGATGAAATGACACAAGCTGTTAATTTAGCAATATTGGAAAAAGACACAACAGCAGGATAACATAAAATGTGTTGGACACCCATGGCATGTGAAGAGAGCACCTGCTGGAATCTGTTATAACATGACATTTTGGGAAATTGCTCAGTGGGGAAAGTTGCTGTTGTCTTTGAGATCTGCAGGGCATCATGAAGGGAGCTTCTGTCCTTTGTGAACACTTAGCATGACAGTATGATTAAGAGAAAGGCAATGGAACAACTTAAAGTGGGGAAAAGAGGGAGAAACAAATAAAAAGTATCACTGTCTGCTGTCTGTGTTGTGTATGCTCTGATATACCAGATACAGGTAGCTGTGATCTCTGCCTCTCCATCCACAGCATGTTACCCTGTGTTTAGTGTGGTTTCCAGTGTGCTCCTATGTCATGATTGATCTCTGGCTATTCCTGCTTTAGATGTTCTGTCTGAAGAACAGATCCGACTGAAGAAACTGAAGAAGCAGGAAGACGATCAGGCTCGGACAGTCGTGGTGCATCCGAACCCTCCGAATCCTCCAAGCCCTTCCCACAAACTGACACCTGAACAGTTGAGCATGATAAAAAAGCTTGTGGCTGCTCAACAGCAGTGCAACCAGCGCTCATTCACAGACAGGCTCAAAGTGACGGTAAAAACTCTACCAGCGTACACAAAATGAGAAAAAACGAAGTTTGGGGAGTCGGGGTTGTGGGTAAATTATTTGGGAGAACAGAGATATTTTAGGCATTGCATCTGTGGGCTAAAGTTCTGTAAAGAATAGCAAAGGATGATATTCCAATGTGTCTTATTTTCTTTCTCTGTTCACTTCATCTTCTCATCTTTCTGCCCCGACTCCATCTTTCACATATATATGCTGTCTTTTTCCGTTCCCACAGCCGTGGCCCCAAGTTCCTGACCCTAATAACCGTGAAGCAAGGCAGCAGCGTTTTGCTCACTTTACAGAACTTGCAATTATCTCTGTGCAAGAGATTGTGGACTTTGCCAAGCAACTACCTGGCTTCCTGGAGCTCACCAGGGAAGATCAGATCGCTTTATTGAAGACATCTACCATAGAGGTGAGAATTTGGCTCCACCACAATACATAGTAGCAGAGATGAAAGAATTTGGAGTACCCACCTGGAGAACTGGTTCCATCCCTTTTTTTGGGGGATGGAAGGCTGAAGGACCTCAGCTATGGGACCATTACCGCAGTGCTAGGCTATACTGGCAAAGGGCCATGGAGGAGAATGAGGCAAGAGCCTTGGAGTGGTAAGCAGGTATTTCACCCTTTCCAGAAGCAGATACCATAAAGGATGCAACAGAATTTACCTTGAAATTTTTAATCACTCTGCGAGAAACTGCTTTGAGGGTTTTTGTTTGTTTTTTGTTTTTTTTCAGAGATGCTCTAACACTCAGCAAATTATTGATGTTGTAACATTCTTTCCTGTTTTCAAATCAAATATATCTGTTTCTGTTTTCAGGTGATGTTGTTGGAGACATCTCGGCGCTACAATCCAGAGATTGAGAGCATCACCTTTCTTAAGGACCTGAGCTATAATCGGGATGACTTCGCCAAAGCAGGTGGTGCATTAGACAGGTGTTTCTTCCTTCCCTGTCTTGTGTTCTTTCATTTTTTCAATTTTAATGTGGGCTGCTGGAAATAGTATGTGGGGCCTTAAACGTGAAGTCAGGTGAGAGGTTTCGAACATGACCAGACCAATAGCCCTATAAACCTTTTTTGCTTTTAACATGTGATGCTAGCTCAGTTAATGTCTTTTTTTAGGTGTGAACTTGCTTTGGAAAATTTGGACTCTTACAGCATGAGAATCTTGCTGTAAGAGTGCACTTAGGGCAAGCAGCTGGTGTGAACTTCCTTGCTGGTAGAGGTCTGACGTGGACTTGTGGTCTTAGAGGCGTATCAGATCACAAAAAATCAAACCCTAGTCTTCTCTCCTTTGCAAGTATATCACTTGCTAATCTGGATGTGTGCTTTGAGTGATGACATTAGTGCGATTACATTTCAGTTGATGTGAAGTCTATACTGTGCACTGAAGATCCCTGCAGCGTGCTTTAGACATTTCATCAGCTCAATATGTGATGATGGTGTGTGGTGATGTGATTTCTGAAGTCTATTTTTCCAGGAGGAATTTCAGATGAAGTAACAGGAAGTGTGTATGTTTAGCATTTCTGAAAATGAAACTTTGGCTGTCCTTTGTGTGATTTTTTTTTTTGTTTGTTTGTTTGGTTTTGTTTAATTATTTGGATAGCTATTTAACCATTTATACTTGAGATGGCTTTTATGCCAACTTTCCTCTCTGATGCTCTTCCTGGTAGCCTTTTCTTCAAATTATTAGGAAGGCAAAAACCAGGCAGCCAGAAAGATTCCTTCCATCTCATTCATCCTTCTCTGATGCAGTTGTACTGCAGGAAATTAGAAACTTGGGTGCTATTTTGGGGGAAAAGCCTAAAGTTTTCAGCATGATCGTATAGCACATAGCACAAAGAGACTTGATTTGACAGTGGCCTCTATATGTTATGACAATAAATATCAATGCATTTCTGGCTGACTGCATTTATCAAAGGTGATTAGAAGCCTAAGTCAGGCTCTGCCTCAGCTGTCCCAGCTTTTTGAGCTGAAGGAAATGGCATATTTCAGACTTCTTGGAACTATGTATTTTCAGCTCAGATGAACTTCAGATCAATTTGGAGCATGGGATTAAAGCTTTCTTCGAAGGGAAGAGGCCTGCTGGGTTTGAAGGAGGTGGTGGTGTGAGAGTGGAAAGTGTAATGTTGTACTTGTGGGCTTCTGACTTTTTGACAGACTTACCTGATAGTGGATGTTGTGTTCCTTTAGCTGTTTCCTAGTAATGTGCTGTGGGGCATTTAAGGCTCTAAGAAAACCCAGAAATAGCATCATTTTACAGTTAGAGCCTGACTGCTCAGCCACTGTTGTTGGTGCTTACCAGTAGTGGTGGGACGTAAAGGGAGGTTTCAGCCGTACTTGGAACATAATGTAAGGGGTTTTCCCTGCCTGCCTGTCCTCCCCACTCCCTGGAGTACTGCAGTGGGTTTCTGGCAGCTTATTCTGTGAGAGGGAGGGAGAGAGAGAGAGATATGGGAGATAATTGTCGTTGCCTCACCTTGTTCTCTGCTGTTTGTTGCAGGTCTGCAGTTTGAGTTCATTAACCCCATCTTTGAGTTCTCAAAGGGAATGAATGAGCTACAGCTCAATGATGCTGAATATGCACTTTTAATCGCCATCAACATTTTCTCTGCAGGTAAAAAGCCAGGGAGATCTGAAGAGCTGCAGCAGTGAGTCAGAGGGCAAAGAAAGTAGAATTAAGGAAGGTCACAAGCTGAAGAGGAGTAATAGAGGGAGTTATATGGTCTAGTGGTAAAAGGACTGTATTACTGCTTCTGCTTAGGGTATTTATTATATTCTGAATTTTCTAGTGCCACCTCCAGAGAAAATCAGATTCCCCACTGCTGGAAAAATGTATAGGAAAATCAGCCAATATTTATCTTCCTCATTTAGAAATTGCTATTTTACTGTCCCCTCGATGTACTTGGCACGTCTCTGGTGTGATGGAGGTCATGCGGCATGAGTGACATCTTGTGGTCAAGTAAAGATACTCTGGGTGTGAGACCAGTATGGCTCTGGGCCAGGTCAGGGCTTTGCAAAGAAGCTACATCTACTCTTCACTTCGTTTTGTCCTTCTGACCTGAAAAATGAATTTTTTTTTTCCTTTGTATCTGTTTTCTAACTGGCTCAGCTGCTGGAGAGACTTTCCCATTCCCTTCTGAATGGGCAGCTTCCCATCTCTACTGGGACAGGAATGTGAGATGAAACGCATATAGTGCTGTTTGGTCTCTCTAACATTCCATCCCTAGAGGAGTCAGATCGGACTCCCTGTGTGCAGTAGACATCACTGGGAAAGAACGGATACAGAAAACTGACATAGCTGTTGCAGTCATGAATGACTCTCCCAGCTGTGTTGGGTGAATGCTAGATGAGGTTTTGGGGAGAGACCGTACTGAGGGACTGGGGTTAGGCAGGTATGTCAAGTCCAGTGAAGCTGCTTGTGGCAATCTGCTTACTTCTAACCTGCTTTTTGGCAGACCGACCGAATGTGCAGGACCAGTCCCTGGTAGAGAGGCTGCAGCACACCTATGTGGAAGCCCTTCATTCTTACATTTGCATCAACAGACCAAATGTAAGTGCCTGACCAGAACATCTCCAACAATGATGCAAACTGATTTTGTGTTTATGCAGGCGCATTTCCTGCAGTACTGTCTGTAACAGGTCTCTTGCTGCCTGTACTGTCATGGTCTTCCCTTCTGTGGCTGTTTGGTAGCAGCTGTAAATGCAGGATTTGTGAACTGTTGCAGCCTGCTGTCTTGTATCGTGTTACATAGTTTAGCCAGCAGGGAAAGTCTGGAGTTTTGGGACACGGTATAGTATTTGTATTCCTCCACACTGCCGCCTCCTGGAGAATGCCGGGTTTAGAGGAAGTCAGGGTACATTGCATCATCTGGTGTGGTAATTTTTTTGAACAAAGTTTTAGTGTGAATTTACTAACAGCTGTCTATTTGTCTGACTTTGCAGGACCGCCTGATGTTTCCACGGATGTTAATGAAGCTGGTCAGTCTTCGGACACTAAGTAGTGTCCACTCTGAACAGGTGTTTGCCCTTCGGCTGCAGGACAAGAAACTCCCTCCCCTGCTCTCAGAAATCTGGGATGTGCATGAGTGACCACATGCTCCCAGGGCACTGATATGCCGACATAATGCCATCTCCCAGCCTTTGCTAACGAGAAGCCAGCCTCCCCTCTCCAAAGCACTGAACTCTGGGCTAGGCAGTGCAGGCAGTGATGAGCCTGGGGTTCAAAGTTGTCATGAGACTATGCAGGAGGCAGCTGGGGTACATCAGATGAGGGGGTTGGTTTTGATGTAGTGCCCATACCCCAAAGGAATAACATGAAACATCTGAAAATGGTAGAAATGAAGACCTTCCTCCCCCACACCCCCCCCCTTTCTTCAGTGTCTTTCTCTTCTCTAAGCATGTCCTGAGGGCTTGCCCATTGATCCTCTCCTCTCTTGTTGATTATGAAAATGAATTTGCAGGAACTTGCCAAACCCTCTCTATTTGAGAGTAACCCAGCTCAAAAGGCTTCTGCAGGGTCCCCAGTGTACCTGGATCTGAGGAGCTCAGGGAAGTCAATGTGGATGTTCTAGGGGTTTCACTGGGTTTCCTATAAATAAAATCTCTTGTGTGTGCTGCCCTATACAACGATTCCAAGAGAAGTAGCTGTTATTTCTTAATTATGAGACTTCATCTCTAGAGCTGCCCTTTCATTCTGGTCCTCCTTTAGAAAAAGGATTCCTCTAATGTGTAGTGCCCTTTGTCTAACAGGATGGCCCTCTGTGTAGGGAACATCTGTACATCAGAAAGATGTCAGGCATAAAGTAGTGGATTTTTTTAATGTAATACATTGCAGTTTTATCTCATGGTGGTTCTCAAGCCAGTTCACTTTACCTTTGATTTGCTAACAGCTGGAAAACTTTAGCTCAAAACAAATCAGGGCATAGATTTTATCTTTAGGGGTGGAATAGAAGAAAGATAAGTGGGAAGGACTGGTACCTAGGCAAGGTAGGTGTGGTGGAAGGATCTCAAAAACTTCCAAGAATTTGGAGCATGTGGTATGTGTTCCAAGGTGGGTGTGAAGATGTATCGGCCAAGGAGAGAGGACACACTGCATTTAGTGAAATATGTGGGCATTGCGTAAGCTATGGGCTGCACAACTCTCAGATCATGGGCTGCAGGAATATTGGGTGTAACCAGATCCACTTGCGTCTTCTTCCTTTTGCCAAAGTCTTTCCAAGGTACTTGCTCAAGGTTTTAGTGATGGTCATGGGATATGGAGGTCCCTCCTGTATGAGGAGTGCCAACTGCTTTAGAAGGACACTTGGGTCTTGTATCCTTTCTTCACTTTGGGCACTGTGAGATCCACACTGGATTTATGCCCCAAGTTCTTAGGTGTCCACATCCATCAGTATTCTAGGATTTACAGCAATACTTTGTCTGACAGAAGAGAAGTATACTGTTGTAAAACATGTTCTTCATTTTCAAAGAAACAACATCTTATGGCTGATCTCAGAGATGTAACCTTAAGTAACCTGGTAGCTTGGTCTCATGAGTCTTCTCTGTCATAGGGGTCTATGTTTGCTTGCCCGGTGAGCATCCCAAGAGCCTAGGTTCACATGGCTCGTTTTTTTGTTTGTTTGTTGGTTTTTGTTTTTTTTGGCTGTGTATCTGAGCGCTATGCCCGTGGTGAGGGTATTGTGTCCATTTTGCACTTGAGGTTGGTCCCCTGCCACTGGCCTTCACTCTGCACCTTTGTAAAGCACTTGTAACAATCTGTAAAATAATCTGTTGTTTTTTATAACTCATTGCAATTGCAAAAATTCTTGTTTAAATCTGTATTTTTAACTAATCTGTTTGAGAAATGTTAATGTTTATATAAAAGAATAAAGCCTAATACAGGATTTTGACATTCTCTGATGTGCTGTCATTAGACTGGAGGAGGGTGGAGTAAGTTCTTGTTATATCAAGCTCAAAGCTGATATGAAAGTGAGTATATAGGTTGGGGAGAAGCAAGAAGTGGTGAAAAAGAAATAGTGCAACCCCAGGCAGTTCCTTTGGGCCTCTCCTATGAGATTTTAGCTTGCTACGCACCTTGCTGTGTGCCAGAGCTGGCAAATAGGTGAAGTGGATTAAAGGCATGTCATGAAGACCATGAATTATCCATACATATGTCACCTTGATTTGTACAGCTACGTTCAGAATTTAAGCCTTTTATTCCATGTGCTCTACTCCATTTTCTGCATATCGTGGTTCACCAAAATTGAAATAGGAGTCCAGTGTGCCCCTGGCTGCTGAGTGGATTTCAGCAGGATCCTAGCTGTTACCTGGTATGAATACATCAGAAATGATCAGCACAGGAAAAGCAGCAGGAATAGCTGTCCACGCACATGACCTCAAAGGCGGCGGTAGAACAGGGGAAGTGGAGAGCTGTCCAGCATTAGCTGCTTCCTAAGCACTTGACAGTCCCCTGCCACAATGGGAAAGGAAAGCAATTGTCAATTCAGCAAGGCTCCACACCACAGGCTATTCTGCTGAAGCCTCTGCATTACCTTAGAGTATAAAATTTAAATTGGAAACTACTAGATCAGAGGAAGTGGGAATAGGAATAGGCTTAGGAGACTGGAGCGGGATATGCGGTGGGGAGTAACGAGCAGAGCTCAAGCCAGCCCTGCATGGATTAAAAGGATGGCTGGGCCGTACTGTAAGGATTTTCTAAAGAATGAGGCTGTCAACAGGCAGAATAGGCAGTGGCAATGAAGCTGCAGCTTCATTTTTATCTTCATTTTGAGCTGCATCTCATTTTTACTAATTTGAAGAGAAAACCTGCATGTAAATTTGAGGGATTTTCAAGGTACAACCCATAAAGTTGCTGTTGATGGCAGTGGTGAAAATGGTGATTTTCCTGGGCTCTGGCTTCTCCATCCCTTTTCATTATCATGTAATCAAATACAAGCTCCTTGTTTACATATTCATGTTCTCATTGTTTTAAAGTGCAGATCAGTACAGAATTAGTTATTTTGTTTTATAGCAGCTTCCCAGCTTAGCCCAGGGAGCTGAAGTAGGCAGCTGTGGGGGAAGAACGTTCCTTGAGGTCAGTGGCCCTTTTGTACTTTTATATTTGCAAAATGCTACCTAGGCTTGAGGCTCAGTCCTGCTGCTCCAAGTCTCTGTACCCTATCTGTTTCAAATTGATTTTGCTAACTCGGCCACTGGAGAAATCATGGGGTGCTTGAACTGCAATTGCAGGAGGTGTTCCCTGTTGGCTGTACCCTTATGCAACAGCTGTGTTTGCTCACGGTCTATTCAGATCGACAGCGGGAGGAAGAAGAGACGGGTGTATTTCTGAAATCCCAGTTCCTCTACAATGGGCAGTATAGATGTGGAATATCAAGTATTTCACTATTCTCCACCTTTTTTTTTTTTTTTAACCATTGAGATACTTACATTCTGGTTCTGGTTGCATTTTGGTTTTACTTCAGTAATTTTGGTTTTGTTAATAAACAGATTTGGTTGCACTGTGTCCTGGTTTATAGGAGCTTGGAAGGTGTTAAAAAAGCTGTACCTCAAGCTTTTAATAACCAAATTATCTTGTAATGTTATGAAGCCAGTAGCAGATCAGCAAGTAAGTAGCTGAGGGTGGAAGTACGCAGCACCCTATCTCCTTGTTTCCTTATCCGTGTGCCTCCCGCCGGCCTTGCTGGCCCGGAGCCGGGCTTTGCTGTGAGGAGGTTTCACCTTCTGCTTGCCAAGGACGAGGTTTGAAAGCTTCCTGGGGCTGAAATGTTCCAGCTTCTCTCCACGCAGCCCGGTCCGCAGAGCTGGGTCCCCACAGGATCCTTTTTCCCGCCCTGCCACCTTCCCCTTCAGCCCGCCGCCTCCCCGCGCGCCCCCACAGCGCTCCCCTCCGCGCTCCCCTCCGCGCGGCGACCGGCGGCGCGAACCACCTGCAGCGCTCCCCCCCCCCCCCCCGCCGTCGGGTGCGAGTGGTTCGCTCCGCTCCTCCCTCCTTCCCTCCCTCCCTCAGGGTGGCGAGTCCCGCTCCTGGCGCTCGGTGCGGAACCGGGCGGGCGGCGCAGAGCGGTCGGGGGGCGGCGGCAGGTGAGCGGGGTGGGGGGTTGCCCGCGTCTGTATCCCCTGTGGGCCGGCACGCAAGGCGGTGGGATGCGTGTGTAGGTCAAAAGCGAGGAGCCTGCCCCACCGCCGCTACGCCTGTATCGGGCAGGGGAGCGCGGAGCTGCCTGAGGTGATCCGCAGCCGGACAGCTGGCGGTAAGATTCCGCACCCCCCGCCCCGGGCTTTGCCGCCGCCGCCCGGCTGAGCGCTGTGGGGATGCTCCGGTACGGCGAGCCCTTCCGCAAGGTCACTGCTCGGAGGGGACGGAGGTGGTGGCCCGTCGCTGCGGGGAGCGGGGCCGGCCGAGCTCTGCCCCATCCTCCCGGGGCTCTGGCCGGCGGGGTTGCGCGGGGCCGCTCGCCTCGATGGTGGCCCGTTGTGCTGCGCTGTCGCCGCCGGGGGGGGGGGCTCTGCCGGCAGCTGGCCGGTGGCGGAGCGGTCCCCAGGCGGGAACGGGCAGCAGCCCCTGAGGAGGTGGGGGGTGGGGGTCGCTTGCGGGTTTCCAGCGGAGCAGGGGACGGCGGGGAGCCTGGAAATGGCGGCGTGGCCGGCCGGGGAGGGGGCTCGGGCGGCGGCGGGTGTGTGTGAGGGCGCGGGGCCCGGCCCCTCTCCCGCACAGCGGGGCGGGCAGGGCCGGGGCCGGGGCCGGGCCTCCCGGCGGCTTTTCCCCGCTCCCTGCCGGGAGGAAGCGCGCAGGACAGTTAGGGCAGGTAGAAAGGAGACGCAGAGCGGACCGATCCCCTCCGAAGAGGTTAGGTGTGCGGCTTCGTGAAGGGATTTTGCTGCAGTAATGTGGCTGGAAAGGTGCTTTTTGCTCCTTGGTTTGTAAACAGCAGATCCTGTTACTCCCCGCGACAATAGAATAGGAAATCCGCTTTATACTGGGCAATTTCTCATGAAGTAACCTATAAATCAAGAGCATTTTCGCCTTAGAAATGGGTGTCGCCACCTTGCTGTGTCGCTCACTTATATTTTCAGGCGGAGGAGGGGAAGAAAGCTTGGTCTGCGTTACTATTTGTGTGGAGTCACGATAAAGAAGTGCTTAGGGAAATGATAAGCCTTGGGGAAACTGGTTTGTTGTCTGGCCTTCTTCTCTCTCTCCCCCCCCCCCCCCCAACTCACCCATATACCATGCTGGTTTCAGACATACACAAAATAACATACATTATAAATTCGCAGCCCCACGGAGATAAGGTAGAGCTGTGAATCTGGCAGTATGCTGTGCTTTCCCTAGGCAAGCCAGCCATTTTCTCTACATTCAGTGCAACTCTGGGTCAGCATTTCTGTTGGTATACTCTCAAGTGTCCTTGCTGTGCTCTTTGCAGCATCACTTCTCTGCAAAAAGGATGCTAATGGTAGACAGAAGCAAGGGGTGGGAAGATGTATTGTGGTGTCTTCAGGGTAACGTAACCAAACCAAAGTCATCCAAATATAGGTTATTTGGGAAGTGTCTCCATTTTTGGACTTCATACTGCTTGAACCTTGGAACTGTTTTGGATGGGCACAAGAAGTACTTGCTGTTTTCAACACTAATGAAAATCTGCAATCCTGACACATCAGAGAGAGAGCAGCTCTGACATCTAACATAGCTGAAATGTAGTTTTTGTGGGATCTAATCTGGCCATCCCCTCATAACATGTTATGTAATACTGAACTGATTGATCGTTCCAGCTATAAAATAGTTCTTTTGCTTTACTGTTGTGTTGTTAGAAAATGCATAGCTCTTGGACTCAATTTAATATACCCTGGAATTACTTATACACTCATTAAGCATCTTACTGTGTGTTTCATGAAATGCAAGATCATCAGCAAGTTTCTAGAACACTTTTGTTTGGAAAATAGCCTTGTCTGCACTAAAAGATCTTGCATATGCCTATCCAGTGGTGCTGCAGTTGTATCGCAAGTCTGGACTTTTGTGTTTTTACCAAATTAATGGCTTTCAAGCTGTAAGCTTCAGAGTCCTACTGCATTAGTTTCCACACCATTACTATTTTTAAAGCCGTTCTAATTTTATTTTCCTTTTTCCCATCCAGTAATGTCCACACTGAAAGAATGTTGTCCATACAAAACGCATAATATGTCCAAGATGTATTTCTATGATGTATGGGTTATGTGCCAAAGGCATGAATGGTAGTGAACCAAAGGCTGTGTAGCAACTGGCAAAAAAATAGGTCTTCTGGTTTAAAGTTTTCATGGAAAAACATAAAAAGGGCAAACCTCTCCTTCAATGTTGATACCATTCTGTAACTCTTTGGAAAGCAGGCAGGGTGTGTATGTAATGAAGTCCAACTTCAGTCTGTTTCAGAAGGATTTTGGAGATGGTGAAATAAAAGTTTCAAGGATTTTTAACACTAAGCCTTGCCCACCTAGCCAAAGTAGCTTTTTAGTTTTTAGAATATCAGGATTGATGGTGTAGTAGAAATGCTAGAGGCATCAGTGCATCTCAAGTCTTACTAAAACACTTGTTCATATCATCTTCCTAAATTAAATTAATGTTGGCTTTGATTTTTATCTGGCTTGGGATGAGGGGCACAGAGGCTCATCATTTATGGCTTTTTCCCCTCTCACCTCAAGCTGTATCAAATATTCAAGTTATGTATAGACAGGGTATACTAGACATACTCTGGAAAGATGTTCAGTCTGGTCTATTTAATATCTTTTTGCAATCAGTCAGTTGAAAACCCAAATATTTATGAAAATTTCTGGTATTAAATTAGCAAGTCACAAGTACTGCTGAATTCTAAGAGAATAAATCTGTTAATGACTTTTAATTTACAGTACTTGAGCTAATAGATTTTCTGTGATACTTCTTCCCAGATATATTTGTTAGAGAAATTACTTTCTTTTTTTGGAGAAAAAATACTGTTATAGATTTAGTGCATGAGAGTGGATAACAAATGATGTAAAATTTAGTGACTTGGCTGTCATTTCACACTGTAGGTTTTTAACTAGGTGGGTAGTGCTGTCATGCTCACAAGATGGGAATTGATACTTTTTTGTTAAAACCAAGTACAGATTTGAATGTTTCACTTAATTGCTGTTAGGAAGGAATCGGAGGCAGACAATGCATATGTTACAACCCAGATTAATTCCTGCAAATGTCCTTTGGCCTTACTGTGCCTGCATTTAAGATATACTGTGTTAAATTTCCCAGCAGCCCCTTAGCAAAAAGGTTTTAGCGTAGTTATTCAATGCACTAGTAGAAAATACAGAATGTAGCTACTGATTTGGGATTTGCAGCAATGAGGAAAGGATTTAGAAACAAGAATGAAAGAGCTTGATATGCAAGGTTAATACCACTTCCGCAGTTTAAACAATTTCCATCTATCTCAAGGTATAAATTTTCACGAAGGAAAAGCATCGTCACTGACCTAACGAGACATGAAGTGAAATAAAAATAAGGAGCATGAGGCGTCAATTAGAAGGGAATATTTTTTAGTGGGATAATCTGTTAATCTGTGGAATAATTGTGATATTTCTTTTGATGACGGAAGGGTTTGCTGCTTTTACTTCTCTACCTCGAGAGCCATGAAGAACTGTTACAGTGACCTGCTGTTCGCTCTCTCTAACTGAGCCTGTATAATTCAGCTGGTCTTTGCTCTGTTGCCTGAGCTAGAAAATAATTTTGGAGTGATTAGAGTCTCTGTCACTGGAGGCCTTTAAACCTGTCAGGACCACATGAAAATTACTGTTGATGATTGAGAAGCATGCTCCTGATTTGTCTCTTGGAACTAGAATAACCAACTGAAACCCCAAACCCAGCAAAACTCTGAAGAAATGAACCACATACTGCCAGGAGCTCTAAAATCTCTTTATAACAGAGAACTCCCAAATGGGGAGGCCATGCATTTTGGTGCCCAGAAACCACTGAATTGTGAGAGGTTGTGTTTACTTTTAATCACCGTGACTAGCAGGGCCCTTACAGTGATTTAAAAGTAAGAAGTGCTGCTTATGTATGCCTAAACTACCTATGCTGAGGCAGTTCTTGTGCTGTGTTCCTAGGCATTGCGGTTAAATGAGAGACTGTTGCATTTTCAGGTCACTGTGAGAAATAATGCATCAGTGTAGCAGCAAGGAACAAAGTTTCATGGTTTTCTGTTTCTCCCACAGCCTTCAATATTTCACAGCAGGGGCAGCCCTCAAAAAAGGGCTAGTCGTCATGTTGCTTTTGATGTATCATGTAGTGTTTGTCAGATCTCTCCTTTTTGTTTTGTTTGTAACTAATTTCTAAACAGTTGTTCTAAGTGGTATTTGTGAGAATCAGGAAATTAACCTTGGTTTTTTTACACAGGGAACAAAGATACCCAGATTGACAGTAACATATCTGATGACCTTCAGGAACTGTGTGTTATCTTATGAGCAGAGCAGCCTTTTTTTTCTTAATCTGTTCCTTTTCTTAGTCACATCTGTGAGCTCAGCACCCTGGTTGTGTCCTGCTTCCTTTTACATTCTAACTGAATTTCCTGCTGTCAGTATCAAATGTTTGATCATTATCTTGCCCATAGCTTTGACACCAGCTTCCCTGGATCTCTGCTTGCCTAGGTATATTGTACTTGCTCTGGAAAGGTCCTTGTGACAGGAGATGGGGAGTTCTGCCTCTGCCCTTTTACATCTTGTCACGTAGCAGGAGGAGAGGAGTGCTTTTTGTGATAAAGATGATTAGGAATTAAAACCGGTATTTGTCAAAATTGTTTCAGCCACGAACACTGAGCCACTCAGCTGCCGTCTCTGTGTCTGTTTCCACTCGATAGCGGTTAAACTGTGCTGTGCTGGAGCTACAAGCTAGGCGTGCTTGTTCGGTCCTCTAGGCCACCTCGTTTCTCCCCTCTTTCTCTCATTTTTCTTCAGACACATCCAACAGGTGTTGTTGTTTTCCCTCCTTCCTTTGCCGTGGTGACTGCTGATGTCCAGAAGGTCCTCTCGGGACCCCTTCTTCTGTCACTTGCAGGCCCTAACCGTCCCTTGAGGTGGTTCCTATCCCTTCTTCGCCCTGAGGTTCCTTCCCCCAGTGTTTACACGTGGGTGAGTCTGCCAAACACGTGCTTGTCACGTTGCAGAGCTTTAGCAGATTAAAAATGGGCTCTTCTCTTTGACTTCCTTTTGGTTTTGACCAGCTGGTACTAGATTTATCACCAAAATTAATAGTGGGATTGGTTTGAGAGTAGGAATTTCTGATTTTCCACAGTGTTGATGGAGAGAAGGGGAAGGCGTGTGGAGGGAAGGAATAACAGGGCAGGTCGCACACGCGGGAAGACAGGCTGGGTGTTTCTAAGACAAGGCAAAATGGATGTGAGGCTCTGAGTACCAGCTCTGTGGTGCTAACAACAGCCAAATAACTGGGTTATTTCAAATACTTCTCTTTATTTTCCGGTTCTCATTATCCTGAGCAACGTTTCAGTGTGTTTCCACACTGGTTGTGAGTGTCCCCCCTTTTCTGCCTCATAAACGGCTGGAATTTATTGTCAAGATCCCAGCAAGCCTGTCATTTGTCCCCATGGGGCCCATCTCCAGGAAGGAGAGTTGAATGTGCCTGTATTTGGTGATGCCATGAGTGATGTCACCTGTTAAATGAGGAGTTGAATAGCTTGAAACCTATGTGAGAGGAGAAGGCACTAGTCATTGGTGCACTCCTCGCTGTTTGCCTGCAGTGTGTCTTTTCTACCCGCTGTCCTCTTGTACAAGTCTCTTCTCTGAGCTCCTGGCCTAGAGCTGCTTACTGTGGCTGGGGAGGCACGGTGGCAGGGGAGAGCACTGAATAATTTAGCAGTTGCAGCTGCATCCAGCAGTTCTCTCAATGTAAATGTCACAGGCTTTGTTGTTTTCCTGTTAATTTTTTATGGCTGTACATTTGCAGTGTTTGGCTTTTGGAAAAAAAACCTGCTGGTGCCTGTGTTACGGGAACTGTGGCCTGCTTCTCAATCGGGAACTGGGTAGAGGGCTGGGAATGGAAGCATCTTATGGGTGCTGGGGTCTGTCTAGGCTGCGCTCAAAAGCAGCAAGAAAGTTTCTCACTCAGCTCAAAACTTGAGCTGAAAACAGTTCTGGTTCAGAAAAGAATGTACTGCCATAGTGGTTGCAGACGGTGAGGCTAATTCAGTTCGGGGGTGTTGTGTAGGTTTTGAGGTTTTCAGTTGCCGTTCCCCTGCCTCCTTGCAAAGTGTATGAGCGGCTGCTACTGGAGTTTTGAGGATTGATGAAAAGCTGATGAGGTAGAAATAGGTGAGAAGGCTCTTCTATTTTGTGATGGTGATGTTGCACAAGGGAGGGGGGGGAAGGACAGACTTGAAAAGAGTGAAGGGCAGGGAGCCAAAGCTCCTGTGTTACTCTTCTGTCATACAAATCTCTGGATATTATTTTTAAATAAAAGATGAATTTAAATTCGAACAGTGTAGAGCAAGAGAACTGGCCAGGTTGACAGAGGGTTTTTATGCCAGAATTTATGTTCTATGAGAAGATGGTGAGTGGTGCTCTGCGTGCCCTGCACTATGAGGAGCTGCAGGGAGGATCACGAGAGAGGTATTTCAGGCAGTAAAGGAGGGGAGGAGAATAAGGTCTTTAACCTAAATTGCAGTGTGCAAAATGTACTAGGGCTGAGGCGAAAATCTGTCATCTCCTTCCTGTTAGCAAGTAGAGTACTGTAAAAGTGTATGCTTCTCCTGCATTAGTTTATTGTTGATGGTTTTCCCCAAGAGTGTAGTAGAATAAAATAGATAACAGTTATTTGCATACCGTTCTTTCTCACATGCTTATCTCTCATGGCTCATTCAAGGCCTCAGTCTTGATTTTTCTTTTTGTATTTTCTTTTTTTTTTTTTTTTTTAAACAATTAGTAGATGAATGTCCCAGCCGCATGGTTTTCAAATATCTGCTGGTGGGTACAGCTGTGCTTCTGTGGGGCAGGTGCTGCTGGGACCACTTCTTCGCCTTTGCTGTTGCCTGCAAATTCCTATTAGGGTTGCACCTTTGCATTGGCACGCTTTGCACATCCTTTTGCATGTCTTTTTTGTGCAAGACTAAAGGAGCAGCTGCCGTGGATATCTGTGGAAGCATCCTGTGGGTACCTGAATAAGCGGATTTTGTCCGCTGCTGTTGGTACTCAGCTTTCTGCGAGCAATAATGACTTCTGATATTTGTAGTATT
This sequence comes from Buteo buteo, assembly GCF_964188355.1. Lineage (NCBI taxonomy): Eukaryota > Metazoa > Chordata > Aves > Accipitriformes > Accipitridae > Buteo > Buteo buteo. The sequence goes on from NC_134176.1 coordinate 44,519,395, forward strand.
TGTGGATATGGAAAACCTCGCCAATGGGGAGGCGTTCAATGTGTTGCAGATACTATGCCGTCACCTAGCTCACGGGCCCGGAGGTGCCAGAAGGGGTATGTTTCAGCGTTGGCTGCGGGCAGTCCTTGTGCTGGGGAGAAGCTTATTTGTAGTGTGGGCAGTGCTGGGAGCTTTGGTAGTGGAGCAGAGGGGGTGGAGCACGACTGCAGCTGCTCTATAAATAGACCCAACAGGCTAAGATCTAGGGACTAAAGATTGGGTTGCTATAGAGATTGATCTGAATCAGATTACCTGCGAGTCTGTCTTCACAGCATGTGCATGTGTGGCGACTGCATGGTCTTGCATGTACAGCGAGCAGGCTGCTTTAGCCAAGCATTTGGCTGAAGCAGGGGGAGAGAGGAGGCAAGCTGAAGGGCCAGCAGATGACAAGGTTGGGAAAATCTGTCGCTATAGCAACCGAGAACCTGAATCAGTCCAGCTTTGCTCTCTGATGCTGCAAAAAGGTTCCTGTCTGTGTGGCATGATACTCCCGTTTGTGAACTAGTTCAGTCTATTTGTCGGCATCCCTGTCCATGCTACCTCCATTTTCCTCTGGAAGGCTGACATGTAGGCTAAAGATGTTTGGCTGTGTCAGTACTGTTTTCAGAACGCAAAGAGATAATATCATTCTGTAGTAGGAAGGGAAGAGATCTTTAAATTATTATCATTCTTCAGAAGGGCTTCCAAGGACATATTTTTGTAATACCAAAAACTGTTTTCACAATCCATTCTCTAATTTTCTTTAATCTGATTTATTCTGTGCTTTTCCTTGAGCTTTCTGGATAGATGGAAAGTGGAAACAGTTGGAATGCCTCTGCTGTTTTATCCATAAGGAACTCTTTCTGACTCAAGTGATACGTGTGCTCCAGGGAGGATGCTTTTAGAATCTGCCTGCAGTCCTGTTCTCTACTGGCTGATTGCTTATGCTTGGAACTATCCCTAGGCATTTTGCAGAACCACACCTATATTGTAGACTAACCATATTAGCTAAATATGCCATTGGCTGTTGTAGGCATGCTTGCAATGCTTTGAAAATGCCTCCCCCTTTTTTTTTTTGTTTTGTTTTTTTTTCCCCTCTTCTTTGGTGCCAAAGTGCTAGTATCTTTTTAAGAGTCACAGCATTGGCATGCACTGCTGCCTTGCCAAGGTGGAGAGTAACACACAAAGCAGCTGCACCAGTATAGCAAGTCCATCCAGGTCTGACTTTAGAAATTGTTCCAGGTTCTGTCAAGCTCTGGAGAAAGGGAGGTGTTCTCAACTCACCTGCGCTGTCATCTGTGTTTCTGGTGTTAGTAGAACCACTGTAGTATCTGGATAATAGGGATAATGGGCTTCCTAGAATGTTGCATATTTTTAAGTATAAAACTACTAGCAGTGTTACTGTTAATATAGCTGTTAAGCAGAGAAAGTGTAAAATGGCTTCTGTGAAACGGGGACTGCTTGTCTGCTTCTTTACAAGTTTAGTACAAGCAAAAATAGTATATGCTATACCAGAGGCAATGGCTGGAATCACTTGAAACAGACTTGGAAGAAGAAGTAACCAAAATTTCAGTGGTAAAGATTCTATAAAGATTACTAAAATGTCTAAAGACAGGTCAATGCTACCATGAATGGTTCATATTGTGCTTCAGACTGTGTTGATTCTAGTTCTACAGTGAGTTAAGTGGGGTTCCTGGCCACACAGGTAAGGTTAGCTGGTCCTCAGGTACTTGCACCTATTTCTCATAGCTTAGCAGATAGCTGTCTCAGCGTGCTCAAGGTGTGTAATGTGAGAAAAGGAAACATAAATCAACCAAAAAGTGGGCATTGAAACTCCTGGCCCTGTTTGTATCAGCTTTCAGTTTAGTCCAATTGGTATGGAACTTGAGTTCACAGTAAACAATGCACTAAGGTCAGGCATAGTGGCTATAGATCTGAACTGAGTACAGACTGTCTTGGCTGAGAATAAGTAGAAATTCAAGATGTTCCAAGGACATTTTAGAACTGAAAATTTAGTTCCTTTTGGACGTGGCTGGAAATCTGGTCTTTTGCAAGGTGAGATTTCAGTGAACCAGAATTCATGTGGCTTCTATCCTGTAATTCTTGCTGTCTCCTTCATGACTTCCTCTTTTTTTCTCTTAGAAATTAATGTCTCACTGTATGTTTTTCACTCGGTTAGTAAATTGAATTGTATGACCCTGGTTTATGTTCTAAAGGTATCCATGCACTGGTGAACTGTGCAGTATGATCCTTGTACCAGATAAAAGCTGGAGATAATGGTTAAGGAGAGGCCTTTCCAGTACCATCCTAAATTATTGAAGAGTTGCAAGGAAAGCAAGGCTTAACATCTGCCTGTTGAAAAATAAACTACTGTCTTCTGTATAATTTTTTCAAGCAATGATTTAAATACCTGCTGACTATCACACAGTTGAGTGTAAGGCTGGCCTATCAAAGCTGGAAGCTTCTGTGTGAGTAAAATGACTGTAAATGAGCTAAGTTTGGTTGACAGTTTGTTGTGTTCAAGTTATTCTTTGACTAAATGACTTTGTTCCTCTACCTTTGTGTCTCTTCTTTCTAGACACTTTTAAAAAGACTGAAGATGCCAAGGGGTAGATGAGACAGGGGTGCTGCACAATTCATGTCTCTCGGGCCTAATGTTGGGTATTGCTCTGACACAGATGGTTCTAAACTGATAAAAAGCCTGCTGCAGTTCTTTCACACTACCATATCCGTTCTGTGGTGTGGTGCTTTTCATGAGTGTTTGTGTGTGTTTATGTAGACTTTTATTTCTGGGAGGACTTTAAATTGCAGAATACCATGCAGATCATCCTTGAAGAAGTTGTGCTACAACCTATAACGTGGGTGTTTGGGGAATTTTGAAATGTAGAGTAGTGCCAGTAATAGAAGTGTTGTTTTGAACACTTTTTTTGTCTCGAGTTACTGGAAGGCCGTGGGTTAGTGCTGGCTCTGGCCTTTGTCTTTGCGTTTAGGCTACTGTGCCAATTTTTCCTAGTTCATGAGTATTGCTGACAGCTGCTACAGTTCGTGGGTAGTGTTAGTTCTCACCAACCTGTTCACCATCCGTATGAGTGCTTATTTAAATTATGGTGTTCTCTTATACGTGATATGTTTGTGCAGTATGTTTCTGTGGTGGCCTTCACTTCTTTATTTTTCTCCTTTTCTTGAGTTGAAGTTATAGGAAGTTTCTTCTCAAGCGTTGCTTGAGGATTCAGCCTTCAAAGGGCTGGTTCCAAGATGTTTGCAAAGAAAAAGCACACTGCAGAAGACCTTTTCAGAAAAAGCAACCTAGAGTTAAAGCAGCTTGAGAGAGAGAAGAGGCTATCAATGTCAAAACCTGTACCATCTTAGAGTCAAGATAATTTCTCAGTTCAGGTCCAAGTCCCAACCTGATAGCAGAAATGGAAGTATCTCTTAGTTGTTTGATCTCTTTCTGTTCTAATATACTTAGTCTGTAAAATCTAGGAGCAAGAGGAAGGATGATGGCAAATCTCTGAGAAAGAAACTACTTTACCTCTTTATTGCCTGTAGAGAAACTGTCATCTGTAGTTCTGTGATGATATTATGTTCAATCAAGTTTTCCCAATTCCCTTAGCTGCTCACTCCTAGCTTTTCTTTGTGCCTGCACAAGCATTTGTGTGGCCACTAGATGAACCAAATAACAGAAATAAGCTAGTAAAAACAAAAGGGGCAAGGGAGGGAAGTGAGGGTGTTAGTTTTAGTCCATATCAATTCTACAATCTGGTTCACCATGTGACTTCACGAGCACTTCTGCCAGCACAGAGGAGGGAATGACACTGGCTTGAAAGCAAGCTTTTGGCAGATAGGGAGAAAGAGGCAGGACTGTAATGCCTGTTTGTGTTGGTTTATACAGACCATCAACTGTGCTGTCTGACTCCAACCAGGAGTAGGAAGATGAGTTCCAGCAAATATTGATCTATTGCTCTTTAATTGCTGTCATTAGCCATTACTAGATCTCTGGAGAAGCAAGAGATTGAATAGGGGAAGGCAAAAAAACTAAACGTGGTTCTAATTCTCCTACCTCTCGCTCCAATCCAACAAAACTTCATTTTCCAAAAGAAAACCTGTGTCCTCTTATGTCTTGCTGTAACTATGGCCTTGTTAAGAATAAGTAACCAAGTAAAGGAGACTGTAGGAGCCCCTGCAGAATATCTGCATCAGTCTGGTCTCCCTGTGTTGCAGTAGAAATCAGAAATCTCAGAAAGTGCTCAGATCTTTTTTTAAAAAACTGACAGAAACTTTTATGTATGGCATCACTAGGATGCAGCTTCAGCCATTCCAGGGACATCAGAAGCCCTGCATATGTTCCTTGTACTGGTCTGCTCAGATACTCTCGAAAATCTTATGGTTTTGATGGAGGTCTTCATGTTGCATACCTCACTAGCTCCTTTGCAGAACTGTGGGAAAGATATATAATGAATTGCAGTCATAAGAGATGTTCTCCAGGCTAGAGAATAGGAGAAAAACCACAGGGTATGGACAAGTTACTGAAAGGTAAGCTAAGGTTGTGGTCTTGTAGCCTCTCAGTTAATCTGTAGTCATTGCATATGTTTTTACTCCATTGTAAATGCAGTTTACTTTCTCCACCTTCACTGAGGGGTAGGATAGTCTCTGTAATAGAGGAAGAACATATGTTTGGTTACCACTGAGTAGCAGAAGTTCCTCGAAGTCATACTTCTAGGTTACATCATGGTAACTTGTTCCTGTGCCCATATCTGTAACTGAAGAATGAGTTCCTGAAAGAGTTCTGGGTAAAGTGATTTGGAAAGAAAACAGATAAAGTAGTTCTTCAAACTGAAGGCAAAAGGATCCACTTGATCATCCCAATTTCATCTTGTTCCTTTCCAGTTTATCTGCCAAGATATTTGCAGAATATGTTGGATCAAGAGCTGTTGCAGGACAGATTCTACAATGTTTTCAATAATATCATTAAAAAGAGGAAGCGGGAACTTTGCTTCCTGTGTTTGTATTTTCTCTGTTGTTCAAAGAAGATAATTTATTAAAGTATTGCTGCCCAGAGAAGGTAATTCACAGTGCTGTCAGTTAGGAACCTACAGTGACTGTAACTGAGGATCTGCTAAAACCATGCCATGAAGTCTTACAAAATGTGGGATTTTGTTTATGTGAGGGTTAAGGTTTCTTTCAGTTTATTATTCCATAATTAATACTTACCGACTAATATGATTATCCTTTTTTGATAAATCATATACATACTGTTTTGTGTGTTTGTGTTCTTAATGGTATTTGCAGGGCTAATGAATAAAGTTCCCCAACTCTGAATCTGGAATGTGAAAAGCTGGGAAAAAAGCAAATATGTTGCTAGACTTTGAACATGATTGCAAGATGCTGACAGTTACAGTGCCTTTAACTAACTTTTGGTTGTGAAGTAATGAGAGAAACATCAAGAAAATTACCTAATTTTCTGAGATTTACAGGTTGTTAGTAAATCTGTTATACTTTTATGGAAGTAAAATCTGAACTTTATGCTGCAGAACTGAAAGATTTTGGTACAGTAATAATAATTCTCTGAATCCTGTGGTAGCCTGTCCTGGTTTTAGCTGGGATAGAGTTAATTTTCTTCCTAGTAGCTGGTATAGTGTTATGTTTTGGGTTCAGTATGAGAAGAATGTTGATAACACACTGATGTTTTCAGTTGTTGCTGAGTAGTGTTTAGTCGAAAGTCAAGGATTTTTCCAGCTTCTCATGCCCAGCCAGCAAGAGGGCTGGAGGGGCACAAGAAGTTGGGAGGGAACACAGCCAGGGCAGCTGAACCAAAGTGGCCAAAGGGGTATTCCAGACCATGTGATGTCATGCACAGTATATAAACTGGGGGTAGTTGGCCTCAGGGGCAGATTGCTGCTCAGGAACTAAGTGGGCATTGGTTGGCGAGTGGTGAGCAATTGGATTGTGCATCACTTCTTTGTATATTCCAATCCTTTTATTATGATTGTCATTTTATTATTGTTACTATTATCATTATTAGTTTCTTCCTTTTTGTCCTATTAAACTGTTATTATCTCAACCCATGAGTTTTACCTTTTTTTTTCCGATTCTCTCCCCCATCCCACTGGGTAGGTGGGAAAGTGAGTGAGTGGCTGCGTGGTGCTTAGTTGCTGGCTGGGGTTAAACCATGACGTAGCCTTTGGATTAAACATGAACTGAAATAGAAGCTTTACTCTGAATATGCCCCAAAAGGCAATCAGTTCAATTTTTAAAATATAAGATAACTTTATTAATGCTTTCATTGGGATGCTCAGTAAACTTGTGTACAGTTTAAGCATCTCTGAGAGTTTCTGAGAACTTTCTATTTCAGAAAATTTCTCTTTTCAGATTGTTTTCAAATGTAGGTAGGGAACATTGTAATATGGAACTTGATTACTTTTTAACATTTTTTTTTTCCCCTTTCTTTCATGAATTCAATGAAGTATGAATGGTGGGATTGAAAAGAAGAATTTTACATTGCTTACTGAATTCTGGATGTCTATTAAGCATAGTTATTGACAGATAGTAATGCTGCAGTAAAGTACCAATTGTGCCAAAAGGTCTTTTCTATTATAAAATGGGCAGAGAAACTAGCAATCGGAGGCATGGGTATCAAGAGTAAATAGTGAAGGTACACAAGATAAGTGGAATTGAATAAAGTAAGTGAAAGAAACAGTATGATTTACAAGAAACACTTTTGCTATTGCAAACGGCAGTCCTGTAGAACTGCGGTTCTATATCTTCACCGAAGTGTTAAGACATCGCAGTCGTAGGGGATTGTGGAGATCATTCTTACTCTAGGCCACATCCAGGTTTGGGAGGGTGAGGTGCATTATATCAAATTGGAGTTCTCTTGATATTACCCTTTCTTTAGTTATTCTGTTTATCAGACAACTAAAGTTCAGGTTGCATTTGTTTCTTCATTTGTGTTTAATTGTACAGAATTGCCAGTTAAAGCTCCTTTCCCAAGCACTGTAGGAATCCCAGGGTTTTGCCTAAACAATACTTTTGCCTTGAACCATTTAATGAATAGTTTTTTGCCAGTGATATGCTGCTTTGTTTGTCTGTGGTATTCCTTGAGATCCTCTTGTACTTTTCTGTGTGTTTCTCAGCTCTCTGCTTTTGTGGGCATGTAGTTGTGGTTTTATACTCATGAAGAGGGAGATTTGTGGATGGCCATGACTGCACAGAACACTGAGGCTTTTGGGGAATGTAATTAAGGTCATGAGATAGCCTACCATGTATTTGGTATTCCTGATTGTGCCTTTGACACTCTTGCTTTTCTTGATCATAGGTTGGGCTTGCCAGACTGTTCCAAGCAGATTCTGTTCCCCAGGGCACTTGATCACAGCTGACTGGATAACTGGCTACTGGACTGATGAAGAGAAATTCACTGAGATGACATAGGGAGGGGCATCAAGAACAATGGTGCAGAAAAAGAAAATCTGCCCTCGGTTACTCGACTATCTTGTGATCATTGGAGCCAGGTAATGTAAAAGAGTCTCAGCACTGCTTTGCTTGGGCAGCAGAGTGGGGATAAATAGCCTAGCATCCGTTGATGAAGCCTTTCTTGGTGCTGAGGAAGTGCTGTCTGGAATGCATGAAGAATGCTACCGTAATGGGAGCATCTACTTGGGTCAGGGCACTTTTTGAAAGATACTAGTGCAGCCAAAGTTTTTTAACTTGTGGTCTTTAGACTCCTTTTCAAGGGTCTGCAAAGGGTGACTAAGAACAGCCAGTTTGTATATGACTGTCTAGTAGCCTATGTGTCTGAACTTCTGTGCTTCTACTGGCATAAGGGTAGAGGGATTCACAAATTGAAAATACTGAAAGCCACATGCAAATAAAATACTTGTTTGGGGTTACTTTTCTAGCTTTTGAAGTGCAGTCTGTAAACTCAGTTTAAAAAAAAATAATATCTGGAACTTGCCTTACTTGGCTGTTTCTCCCTCTAATACTCATTTATCCTCATAGGAATGACATGAATGCTTTCTTGTTTTAAAGTCTTATTAACTATCAATAGATAAAATGTTATGCTTATTTACTTAAAGCATGTATGAAATGTAGGGTTGATATGTGTGCTGTTTGTCAAAGACACAGGTGCTCAGTAAATGTTATTTTTCTTTATTTGGAGTTTATGCAGTAACTTTCTGCCAGTCTGTTTAATGGGTGTATTCCAAAGTCTATTTTACTTTAATTTCTAAGTATCAGTGGTTTATGTGCATCAGCCTGTTGCTTTACCTCCCACTTTCTTTTCAGAATACTTTGAGTGCAATATTTAAATAGGCTAAGTTGAGGAAATGACATAATCCTAAGTAATAATTATTTTTATTATTGTATTTTATGGACAGAATAATTTAATAGTTTAATTACGTCTTATTGTCTGTAGAAAAGTAACCAAGTTTTCCATAAGTATGTCACCAGCTAGGAAAAGGAGGAAGAAGTGTTAACTGCCTGCTCCAGTGATGCTTATGGTGTCTGATGTTCTCACTCAGAAATTTGCTAGCATCACTTCTGGACTTCTACAGTTCTCTTGCTTTCTTCTGGGCAGTGGTAGCTAGAGTGCTAATGTTCAGAGGTCTGTTGTCTCATTAGGCACTTCAACAAATGCCTATGATAAGAGATGGAGCTGACTGAAGTAGCTTCTATTGCAAAGTCCTTACGAGCTCCGTGTGGCCTTTACCATTACATCTTGTTATCCACCGTGCACAAATAGCAATGCCTTTTGGAAGTATTCCCTTTTATTAGATGCAAATTTTCTAAATGTCTGAGAAGACTCTGTAGCTAATATTACTGCAAAGGCATGAACTGATGATATATTCACTGGTACTTTGTTGATTACTTTTTTTTTAACCACTTAGTGCCAAATAGACTCTTTAAACAGTACCAGCATTATTTGACATTTCTTCTTCAGCAGATGATATGTTAGTTGCGTCCACTAATATATAATAGCTTTTTAGGGTTTCTTTTTGTACAGTATTTCAGTACTTAACTGTACGGGTAGTATAAATTTTGTTACCAATTTATACTTTATTACTAAAGCATTTTTACTTTTTCTTTGATAAAGTATTAGTTTGGGAGAATTAGTCAGCAGAGCTATTTATACCAGTGATTTTCTTTTGTAAATTACAAACATTCTATTACTACTTGTTTGGGTTTTCTCACTTCTCAGATAAGAAAAAAAGCAAGTGTTATTTATATTTTGAGATGGGCATATCTAAAGTATCAATGTGAGAAAATGTCTTGTATGAAATCCCATAGGAGAGTGATGATGGAGCCAGGTCTCCTACATGGCATTTATTAAACATGAAAATAAATGCTAATTACTTCAGAAAATGGTGAGAGATCAGACTTTATAGCAAAGGGGTCAAACCAAAGAGACGTTGTTCTGGGGACATACTTTTTTTTCTTTGTGGATCTCAGACTATTTCTCTTGCAGTTATTCAGTAACTTTCATGGAAGACTAGTAGTAGGAAGATAGTTAATACCTTGAAAGAATCTGTTCTTCTGGTGGAAAACTAGGAATAAACAGTATCACTTTTCTGTCTTTGTGTTCCATTAGTGATTTGTGGTACAAAGGTTGATGAGCCACAGTGTTAAATAGGTCTGCATATTACTACACAGCTTTTATAGTAACTTACACTTCAAATCCAACTTGGAAATCAAACACAGAAATAGATATATCTATTGTTGCTGGAACTTTTTAATGAAAATTTTATAGGATGAGGTCCATTTCATTCCACCATTTGTCTGAGTTCTTTCCTAGTAAATTCTTGTTTTTCCCAATTAGGAATTGATACTGGATTTTCTCATTTAATTTTTCAACTTGTTCATAAATGGCTGAAATCCAGGGGGGTTTCATCTGACTGTATATTTGGAGAGGGACAGTGTATTTCCTACCCAAGTTGGTCTCCTACCCCAGAGACCTGTGCAGTTAAATTCATTTTGGAAATCAAAGTCAGGGAAACATGACAATACAATGTTCTTCTGGGAACAACATACTCCTGAAAGTCTTTTTCTTGGTCAAATTTGAACAGGCTCCTTGTTGGGCCTTGATAATGATGGTATAGACTTCTTTATTTGACCTCTCTCCAATTGTGGCCTTGTGCTAGTGATTGAGCATTGTGGCTAGTGACTGGGAAGCTGTGCTTTCCCTGGATAGTGGGGGAGAGAAGAAACAAAGATGAAGCTGAGCCTGCAGGCTTCTGACATGTTAGTAGGGAGATGCCAAAGATTTTTATTGGCATTAGTCAACTATATATGTTGGTTTTGTTTGTTTTTTTTGTAGGCAGCCGAGTAGTGATAGTGTTGCTCAGACTCCTGAACTGCTGCGACGTTACCCTCTGGAAGACCATGTGGACTTTCCTCTACCACCTGATGTTGTATTCTTCTGCCAGCCTGAAGGATGCCTGAGTGTGCGGCAAAAACGCATGAGCTTCCGTGATGACACTTCCTTTGTCTTCACACTCACAGACAAGGATACAGGTGTCATTCGCTATGGAATCTGTGTCAACTTCTACCGCTCCTTCCAGAAGCGAGTACCCAAGGAGAAGGGAGAAAGCACAGGGGCGCATCGAGCTCGGGAGGGACAGAAAATCCCCAAATCCGGGGATGCATCTGCACCCCAAGAGGAAGTGGGCACTGAGAGTTCGGAGGGTGGTTCTTCACTGCAGGCTCCAAGTACAGAGTCTACCCCAGATGTGACTCGATCACCACGCAGTAAGCGGCTGGCCAAAGGCAGCCATCGCTCTCGGAACAGCACTCTGACTTCTCTGTGCATCCTTAGTCATTATCCCTTCTTTTCCACCTTTCGTGAGTGTCTGTACACCCTCAAGAGACTTGTGGACTGCTGTAGTGAGAGATTGTTGGGCAAGAAGTTGGGGATTCCTCGTGGGGTGCAGAGGTATGTTGAGGGGGAAGAAAGAACTTTTTCCTCCTACTGTTTGTGTCCAGGGCTGCAATTGTCTGCATAGCAAGTTGTGGCTACAGGTGTGGTTGTAGGAGCAGCCAAACACCAATGGTTGATCTTTTTGCTGTTTTAACCCAGGATCATAGTAGGAAAAGGAAATTTTGGTGATGATTTCTTTAAAACTTCTCTGTGTGATTCTGTAACCTGGTATGATTTCTATTTTTGATACACATAAGGAGGGACTGTCCTGCTAACAACTGACTGAGCATGATCTTTTCTGAAGCTGAGCACTGATGCTGTTATTGTTGCTTTGGCATATAAACTCCGTGGTGGTGTACGTCAGGACTGATTCTCTGGCAAATTAGAAACAGCCAAGAAATAACAGAGAGAATCTCCACTTGGGGCAAGAGGGAAATGATGAAAGTATGCTTAATGAGCTTGTGAAACAATCTGAACTTCAGTGTGGGAGAGAAAAGACTAGAGAAGCAGGAACGGCTGAAAGAGATCAAAGTACAATATTTGAAGGGGAGAGGGAGGAGAGATAGAAAACAAAGGAGTTGTCTAGGAGGCATATGGGAATGGGGGTTGGTAACAGCAAATTAAAAGCAATTTGGTGTATTTTTAATGTAATGTAGTAATCTTGCATATCTGCTATTATAATGTTGGGTATGTAACAAAAGCTGTTGCACTGTAGGGTACAGAAGGAACAATGTCTTTATATCAGTCATGGATGTATATCTGTGCTATTGTGCCTGACACCTACATTCCAGAATGATATTTTCCTTTCTAATATGCTAACTGAAAAGAGAAAATGTAAAATGAATCTCTGGAGAAGGAGGGGATTATCTCAATAATAGTAAAAGCAATGGGACTGTGAGATGGCTCATAATGTGAGTTAAGTAACTTGGTATGCTCCGAATTAAACTTGTCAAAAGCAAAAAATGACACGACATCTATCACTTTCATCTTTATAAGCTCTTTACATTTTGCATGAAAGGGGAAATCTGTCCTGTTCACAGAGCAGTAGCCTACTTCTTGGGTTACTGTCCTGGAATAGTTCTAGGAGAGTGCCCTGGGCTTATGACTGACTCCTGCATTAGCAGATTTATCACCTGAATCCACTGACTGTCAGGGGAAAATGATTCTGTCAGAACAAAACTCCCCCCCCAATGGAAATATGTATTAAGGGAGCTTATTTTGTCACTTGGTTTAGTCTGATAATTACTGAGGCAGAAAAAAAGCTAATTTTCATGATCTTCCTCAACTCTGAGAGCTCATCTGATTTTTGAAAGGGGTGCTAAAGTATTCCAGTGTTTGAATGGCATATGGTATTTGAAAAATTTGCTCTTGTTGGATATAATTCTTAGAGAAGAACTGAGTGACAGATGAGGAGGGCAAGAGAAGGAATGCTAAGCATACATCTCTGGGAAAAGTACAGCAGGAGGTTTGAATTACCACGTGGCGTGCAAGCCATGACCTGGAAAAGTAGAATAGTTTTGAAGTGGTGGCAGAATAAAGGTGAAACTGAATCCTTACAGCCTGCAAAAGGTTGAGCGTGCCTGTTAACAACCTAATGTCCTGCGCATTACAAGCAGCTGAAGGAAGAGCGGAGGATGAGAAGCATCACAGTTCCTGAGAGGTGTATCTCAAATTGTCCTTCTTTTGGCCCCTCCAAATTCCTCTTAATTTTTCTTCCTTTCTGAAGCCTCCAGTGTCGTCATCATCTTTCTTTTTCTTTAATTATTTTTTTTTTGAACTGTAAGATAGAACCTCTAGTTTGAGCCCATACCATTCTAAGGGATCTGTTACCGTAACTGAAGATATTTATCAGGCTGAAGTTTTTTGCAAAATGGCTGCAGCAGGTTTGCAGCCTTCACTGTGCTACAGCATTACGGGCTGAAGTGGACAAGCCACTTTGCTTCCCTTGTCAGACCCAGTTTCAAGTTTTGAAGCTCTGAAGGCCCTGAGCAATGCTTTATAGGTGTTTTGGCCAGCCCGTCTGTGAGCTACAAGTTTGCAGATTGCTAGCTTAGCACGTGGAAAAATGGCTGCTTATTTTGCTAAGGTACCTAAATGCTTTCTAGACAGCCTTAAGAAATTTATATTCTCATCTGAAATGCATTCACTTCTGCCACAGGTTATTCAGCTCTTAAGAATGATACAATGCAATTCAGGATAGGATGAAAAAGAGTACTTTATCATGCCAAAAAGCTGGGAGATCTTGCTGTGGTGTATTTCTGTTATCTCAGGTTTAGTTCCTATTCTTGTAAAGGTTTGTAGGACTGCTGGAAGCAGAATCTTACAATCAATCAGTCACCCACAATTCTGGAAGAGATATGGGAGTATCCTATGTGCATGCTGCATTTCAAGCACCAGGGCAATGAGAGAGCTTCAGAGATCTGGACCTAACTGAAACCTTTAAATATATGAATAAACTCTCAGGTGGAAATGACCTACTTGTGTTGATTCCTGCCACAGAAAGATTTATACTTCCCCACAGTGGTTGCTTCAGTAAGCTTAAATCCCTACCTTCTGTTCTTCTGTGTGACCAAATGTTTGTTAGCTGCATCCTTTAATTCTCGGTGTATCTGCCCTTTCCCTGGAAGAGCCTTGCGGAATGGCTGTCACATGAAGCTTTTGGAGTATTAACCTTGTTGTTCTCCCTGTACAGGGATACAACGTGGCGGATTTTCACAGGCTCCCTCCTGGTGGAAGAAAAGTCGAGTGCATTGCTACACGACTTGCGGGAGATTGAGGCCTGGATATACCGGCTGCTCCGTTCACCGATGCCTGTTGCTGGTCAGAAGCGGGTGGATGTGGAAGTCTTGCCACATGAGTTGCAGCCAGCTTTGACCTTTGCTCTTCCTGATCCATCCCGCTTCACCTTGGTGGATTTTCCATTACATCTGCCTTTGGAGTTGTTGGGAGTGGATGCCTGCCTGCAGGTGCTGACCTGCATCCTTCTCGAGCACAAGGTAAGAAGGGAAGAGTTGACCTTTGATAGGTATGTGGGAAGCACTGCCCTTTTCAAAACCAGGGTAGGCTGGATGTGTAGAACAGCTGTCTCCTGCACTGCCTGGAATCAGTTTGTGGTGGGAAGGAATAGGTCCTTCTGAGGCTCCTGTTTTGTAAAGTTTTACTCAAAAAAGCACCTGAAGCTTGTTTTCAGACAGATTAATGGAGGGTCATCCAGTTCACAGCCATCAAATCAGAGGCCTGCAGGCTGTGATCTTTGTACACCCCTGTGGGGAGTATGAGAAGTGAATGGTTGCTGCAGTGCTAATGTGAGTTTCTTTGGTTGCAGGTTGTATTGCAGTCCCGAGATTATAATGCACTCTCAATGTCTGTGATGGCCTTTGTGGCTATGATCTACCCATTAGAGTACATGTTCCCAGTGATCCCTCTGCTTCCCACCTGCATGGCCTCTGCAGAACAGGTACATATTTTTCCTTTATTGGTCTTTTGCAAAGGATGTTTCTGTGATGTCTGAAACTTATACAGGCGTAGTCCTTATTTCCTTCCCCACTGTTTTCTCAGGGATTGCAGCAAATTCTGCCTTGCAAAGAACATTCTTTGAGCACTGCTAGCTATTTAAATCATAGGTAACACCACTTATTTAGGATACCTTCAAAGCATGCCTAGTGAATAGTATGATTCAAAGCAGTAGTTCACAGTAGTTCACAAGCAATGGACTTGAAAGGCCATAGATCCACAATATTATGATGAGTATTTATGTCCCACCCTCCCCCCAGCTGAGTATTAAGGTTTGTTAGGGAGGGTCCAGAGTAACATTTAAGGACGCTTGAGGGCTCTTGATTCAGAGTTTAGAAACTATTGCCTGCAATTTGGTCTCCTCAGAAATATGAAGTGTTGAGTTACTGCTGCTGGGAGCCTGGGTTTTGCCAATAGTTGGCTCTCTGCGGGAGCTCATCATTTTGCTTGGAAAGATAGAATTCAGGCCATCTTACTACTTCAGTGCTATCCTGCAACTGATGCTTCAGGTTTGTTCTTGTACCACCCCTTGGAGGTGACCAACCTGTGTTGGTGTTCTAGATTTAAAGAATAATTTAGCTGCCCAAGCCACTGGTCTCAAGCTGCCTTATTGATTTAAACCTTTTCCCACTGATAATTCCCTTATCATAAACAACCTGAATTTCCCCTTAGGTTTTCCACATACGGTTGAAAAAATGTGTCTGTTTCTTCTTTGTAGAGATGTTCTTGTTTTGAAACCAAATTACCATTACAAGGGTAAGGATAAAGTCCATGCATGGGTAAAGCCATATTTACAATGGCACAGACTCAGCTTGAGCTGAGGGTGTATTCATCTATGACTTGCTTCTTCTCTAGTTCGGCTCTTACTCTGAACACCTTTTTTTCTTGGTCCATGATAGATGTGGCAAGCCATTAGATTAGCTAAGTTTTTTCCAAGGAGCCATGTAGCTGTATAAATTACATCCCTGGTGGGGGTGGGGACCTAGGAGGTGGAAATTTATTTTCTTCTAGATAAAAATTGAAGCCCTCTGAGCAGGAGCTTTTATTCCTCCTTTTTTTAAAAAAAAAAAATATTGTATGGAATTAATTACTTATTTATCAGTGCCTTGTGTGTTGTCTCCTCTGCTATAAACATACTGTAGTTAATAAATAAATATTTGGGAAGAACATGGTGATATCAAATGCAGATGTTGTCCTTATTAAAGTGTCTCTTTCTCTCAGTTGCTTCTAGCCCCTACACCTTATATCATTGGTGTTCCAGCAAGTTTCTTCCTTTACAAACTGGATTTTAAAATGCCTGATGATGTATGGCTTATTGACCTGGATACCAATAGGGTAAGTGGTGCCCGTAAGGACTTGTGGCTTTGTTTCCAGGGAACTGTGCACTTTTATCAGTGTACCCACTGAGAATTTAAGCATGCCTGGCGTCAGCCTGCCTTTGCCACTTCCATCTTAAACTTTTGGATTCCGTTCCTTCTTGTGTCTCAAGGTCCTGTTTCTTTTGCTTATAAAGCATTCTTTTTTAGTTAATCCATCTGGCTATATCATTAGAAGATAAATCCTCAAACAAATGATAAAGCTGTCTTCTTGAGTAATTGTGACCCTGTCTCTTATAGCCCTATGTAAGAAACCCAGTCTGATAAGAGCCTTCCAGCAGCATTGGCTGTCATGATTCAAATGGGACTCTGTATCCCACTTTCTACTGGGGCATGAGCAAGGCTAATTCAAGGGAAACGTGTATAACATCTTTTACTTGATGGAAATTCCAAAGGATGAGTGTGGGTTCATTCAAACTTATCTTTTTTTGAGGTAAATGGTAAAGTAACTCTTCCATGGTTTGCAATATTGTAAACAATAACAACCATAAAGAAGTGAAAATCGAAGTAATGATGCAGATGTCTGGGGGGGGAGGGTTGTGTTGTGGGTTTTTTATTTTTTACTTTATGGCTTTTATTCCTCAGTCTCTGGAGTGGTGGAGATTCAGGAGATTCTGGTTTGGAAAGGACTACAGCTGGGGAATTTTTAGTCTGTTGCTGTGCTTAATTCCAGGTGATTGTTCCCACAAATGCAGAATCTTTGCCAGCACTGCCAGAACCAGAAGCTTCAGAGCTGAAGAAGCATCTGAAACAGGTAATAAGCACTTTGGGGGAAGGACTCAGATTCAGTAGAACTTAGCAGATGAATTCTTGCACAGCTCTTCTGCTATACTGGACAAGAATGCAAGTCAGCTAATGTAAAGCAAAATGAATTAAAAGCAGGTGTGTATCCTGGTACATCAGATGGATGTGAAAACGTATCAGAGTACTAGAATGCTGTTGTTCAAGAAAGTGCCCCTTGGTCAGTCATGGAGAGGTCTAGTGCTCTGAATGTGGCAGTGGGCTAATCAATAGGGTGGCTGATTAAACAAATTTATAGGGGTGTCGTCTTTTGAGATCCCTGAGCTGTATGACTTTCTAACATTGTCTTCTCCTGACTAAGCTAAATCTGAGACTTCATGTTGTTTCAGATCTCTCTGTAGTTTCTCCTGAGGACTTAACTATAATTTTTGTTACCTGTTTCATCTTTTGCTGTATCTGCTGCTTCCACCTTTGTCATTTGTAGGGGAAGCACAGGACTAGGAATTTTGTGTCAAACTATTTAAGATGCCTCTTTCATATAGTTGGCCAGTTAGAACATCACCCATGTTAGAACACAACAGCATTTTGAGCTTGAAAAGCAGTATCAGTTGATACAGATGTTAAGTGGTAGGTATCCAGCTGCTGTTTTTCTATCTTCATGGAGAGAGTTAATTTGGAAAAGTGAGTGGTCACCAAGACTTATAACTACAGTTAATTTCTCAGCCAAGTGAGGGATAATTTGAAATGCTCCTGGACGGAACAGATGGTTTCTGTTTTTTACTGTTGTTTGGGGCTAACTTGTTTCCAGTTGGTGCAGAAATTTCCAGATTCCTCCTTTACATTTGCCATGTGGGCTTTAAACTCTGACTTGATCCATCAAGCTATGATCATCTTTGTTTCCCCTCCATTCACAGATCTGTGTGTGAGGTCTCAGTCTCTCCTCTCAGGTCCTGCTAAGCCATAATCAGCTTGGGTCATCCTGGCTGATCGTGTCAAGCAGGTTTTATCTCTTTATTTCTGTTTTCCTTATGCACGCTGCATGCAGTATCTAAAGGTAAAGTGTGTTACTAATGTGATGAGATCTGCTCTTTCTCTCTCCTCGTAGACCCGGAGAGCGAAGTGTGTAACCTCTATGATACCCCAGTACCTGCTGTCAGCACAGATGGAAGCGATGTGTTGCTTGGAGTTTTGTTAGATCCACCTTCCCCCCACTTCTGCCTCACCCCCTTGCAATTTCAGGCACTATTCAGCAAAACTGTCTCACTAGGGCAAAGTTGGATATCAGAAGAACAAATTGCAATTTCCTTGAGGACATATTTAAAATTCTCGGAGTGTTCCCCAAATTCAGGTTACATCCCTATGTATTCCTATAGGCATTATCATTAAGAGTTGACCATTGGCAAAGGAGAAGGAGTGCTAATGGTTGCTGTACAAAGTAGAGAGGACTAAATTGTGGCCCACATCACTAAGGTTAACGCTTTTGTGTGCCTTTGGGTCTTAGAGCCAACTAATAAAATTCAGGATATCTGCTTTTAAACTGCAGTAGAAAGTTCTTAGCTGCATCAGTAAGGACAGCAGCCTTTCCACTTTCCAAAGTGGCCAGATGTGAATGTTTGGGGGTGGGGCAGTTAAACCTCTCTAACCAGATGTGCCTATTTTGTGGTCCCTTTTATTTCCTCTCATTTGTAATATTTGGTAGTAATAGATTTTTTTAATTTTTTTTTTTCCCCTCCATCTGTTTCTCTGTTGTCATGTGTTCGTCTTGGCTCTGATGGGCTGCTGGTGTTATCATATGATCTTCCATCTTGCCTCCAGTGTCTGGTTAGCATGACTGCAATCACTCAGAAACAGCTGCTCACTCCTGACAACAAGGTTCTTTATTTTATTCTTTTCTGCTCAATTTTCCATTTTACCCTTTTCCTTTGGAGTTTTGGTTTTTGTTTTGTTTTATATATTTATTTATTTTTTGAAATAAAAAGATGACGACTCAGTGGGCAAATGGGAGAAATTAGGAAGATTTAGGGTAGGTCTTGGTGTCCAGGACTGATTTACCATTTGTGCTGCTCCAGTGCATATCCTTGAAGAAGTTACGAGGGTTGAAGAGAATGGTAGCTTTATGGAGAGATGAAGACCTCATTCAGCTGCAAAGTGGAGATTTGCAGGGATACAGGCAGATGCCTGTAAAGGTGTCTCCACATTATCCTGGGATATCAAACTCACTGGTTGAATGGCCAAGTTGCAAGTTTCAAGGCCTCTAGGTCCCAAGATGTATTCAAATTACACACAGGAATAAGTTGTACACAGTGTCATACTACTAGCGGTCCAATCTGGACTATCTGTTTTCCTGTCATGAATGATCTAGCAAAGTGGACTTCTGTGATACTCCTTGGCTGGCTCCAGGACTGTTTCAGCGTTGAGGAGATCATTTTTTTACAGTCCACATAAAGGAGGGCCTGGAGATATTTGTTGACTCAGCATAGGAGATAGTTTAAGATAAACTAATGGAGCATGCACAATTGTTGCAATTGCCTAGAAGGCAGAGTAGCTCTGATCTCTCTCTTGTTCCTTGAATAACTTTTCTTTCTTGCTGAATGTGTGCATAATGTCCTTCTTTAGGCACTGGCCAGCATGAGTCTGAATACTCAGCCCATTCTTAATCTAGAGAAGTTCCACGAGGGGCAGGAGGTGCCACTGCTACTGGGAAGACCGCAGAATGATTTGCAGTCTACTCCCTCCACAGAATTCAACCCTCTGATCTATGGGAATGATGTGGACTCTGTAGATGTGGCTACCAGGTGAGGCTGAACAGGAAGGTAGTGTTGAGTCTTCATAAAGTTTGCACTTGAAGGCAGCACAGACACTTCTATGGGTCCTGTGGCGGAAGCAGCATCTTCCAGGTTCTACTGCAGGTTCTACTTTACATCAGGGGAAAAAAAGAGCAGAAATTACAGTGTTTACCTCAGATCTATTAACTGCATGAACATAACCGTGTATCTGGAGGGGGTGTTTTGTTTCTTGCATTTTCCTATAGATCATCCACTTTACCTGGATTTGTCAGTCTGGTATTGTATTCTCAGCTTAAATCACAAGCCTTAAACTACAAAAAAAGCTGGAAACTTAATTGTCACCTCAGCTAGCAGACATGAGAACAATGTCCCTCATTGAGTGGGTCTAAAGGTGGTGAATTAAAACAAAGTGATTTCTCAGTGTTTTTTTGTTTTTTTCTTTTCTTTTTTCCAAGACAACTGTTTTCTAAGAAGACTTAGCTTTTTGTACTGGGTTACCATTCTTCAAAGGTTTGAAATGTTGCCTACTGCATACCTTTTAAAGGCTCTCTGTCTTCTTTTCTGTTGTGTTCTGTGTTTTTATCTGATATGTTGTCCTCTGTTTCTTTTCAGGGTTGCTATGGTGAGATTCTTCAACTCACCAAACGTTTTGCAAGGTTTCCAGATGCATACTCGCACTCTTCGTCTCTTCCCGCGACCAGTGGTGGCCTTCCAGGCAAATTCTTTTCTTGCCTCTAGGCCAAAGCAGACACCTTTTGCAGATAAGCTTTCCAGGACACAGGCAGTAGAATACTTTGGAGAATGGTCACTCAACCCTACTAACTATGCTTTCCAAAGAATTCATAACAGTAAGTTTTGGTCTTGCCTTTCCTGCACTTGGATGTAATGCAGGAACTTGAAAAGCAGAGAGATTCTAGGGAAAGACTGAGTTTTACACCATATTATTCCTGCTGGGGAGTGAAATCCAGTTCAAGGAACATTTTTCTATTTTTATGTACGTCCTCATGTATTTCTGCCAAGTTAACCCTGCTATTAGCCACTCACTCCTCCAATTAATTTTACATCTTGTCTTGTTTGGTTACGGAGGCTTCTTAGAGTAGAGGCTGTCCCTTCCTTTGTGCAAGACTTAGTAGGGGGTAGCCTCACTGTGAATGAAGCCTTTGACACCAATAAATGAGTTCAATTAACTCTC
Source organism: Buteo buteo (assembly GCF_964188355.1). Classification (NCBI taxonomy): domain Eukaryota; kingdom Metazoa; phylum Chordata; class Aves; order Accipitriformes; family Accipitridae; genus Buteo; species Buteo buteo. The sequence continues at coordinate 44,539,930 of NC_134176.1, forward strand.
TCCTTGTTTTGTGCAGACATGTTTGACCCAGCACTGATTGGTGACAAACCAAAGTGGTATGCTCACCAGCTGCAGCCCATCCACTATCGTGTCTATGACAGTAATTCACAGCTGGCTGAAGCACTGAATGTCCCAGCAGAGAAAGAAACAGATTCTGATCCCACTGATGACAGGTTAGTGGGGAGCATGACCTTAGTCGTGGGATAGAGAAGAGGCCCAGCAATCTGAACTTGCTTCTCATTTGCAGCTTTTTCCCGTAGCCTGCCAGGTTGCTGTTTCATTTCTGTCTGGGCAGAATACTGACACTGAAGTAAATTGTCTCCCTGCTCTGTCATCACAGCAACCTCTTAACCCTTTCCTAGTGTCTTTTCAAGCCTTCATTCAATGTAATTCTCCATTTGTATTTTCCTGTTTTCTTTTGCTACCTGTATGCCACTTGACATTTGGCATTTTCTCCCACCCTAATGATTTTTTTCTTCCATGCTGTTCTTTCTGTGGTTATTTCTGTTGCAGTACTACAAGTACTCCCACCCATCCTACCACTCCTTTAAATCCCTACTCAGTGCACATAGTTATGTGAAGCTTGTGAGTACTACCCACTGCCTGAGACCTTCTTGTGTGTTCAGTAAAATGAGAGTAATTTTTTTTCTTCTAGTAGTTTTGGCTGTGTTTCCCAGAGTTTTGCATCAAGTTTTATTATCCTTCATTCTCTGCTAGCCTGTGAGATCTTTCAGGCTTGGACTTGCACAGCTTTTATGTTCTACACAGCACCAATGGTTCTGACTGAGTGGGATTAATCGTTAGTATAAAAAGGGAATGCTTTTACTTGTGTTTTCCAGTTCCCTTAAAGTTGTCCTATACACACACACACACACAGAATTAATACGCTACTCCCTGCTCACTTATGCTTGACCTCATTAACTTTGCTGAGAGCCTTTAAATGTCCTCCCATATTGTCTCTGCACGTACCTCAAAGTTATTTCATTTGCTCTGACCTTTCATGAAGCTGGCTTCTGTCTCTTGCCAGAAATTTGTTTGTAGAGACTGAAATATCATGAGATTTTTAAGAGGCCCATGAAAACAGTGCTGATTCATATCTTTGAAACATCAGGCCCTGCTATTCCTGTTATGTTGCCACTCATCTCTCTTTCTCACCTGTGTGGCAGTGGCAGTGACAGTGTCGACTATGATGACTCAAGTTCCTCCTACTCCTCCCTTGGTGACTTTGTCAGTGAGATGATGAAATGTGACATTAATGGCGATACCCCAAGTGAGTAACTTTGAGCTTTACTTCCACAAGGTCCACACAGGTTCCTCTTCCCCATTCATCTGCACTGTGGGGAAAAATGCTTCCCCTAAGTCCCTAAATCAGAGCAAAGTATTGTTCCATTGTAGTCTTGCTCTGAGGTAAAAGTGTCTTCTATACTCCTTCAATATCCAGGGGTAGGCTGAAAAAAAGACATTTCTCCTGCTTATAAACAATGCCCTCCAAAGGACACTGGGAGGAGGAAGAACAGAAATAGGTGCTGCTGAACAAAACTGGCTTGCTAGATCTGGAAACAACCTGCTGCTGCCAGTAGATACTGTGCAATATGGGCAGCAGAGTACAAGCTTTCTCCTGCCCCCGCATATTGGTTCTCAGTGCTGGCTTTAATGAGTCACTCTATCCTAGTGGGGACAGGAAAATGCATTCTCTGTGGCTTATATGAAAGCTGCAGCAATAGCTTCTCTTGTGAGAGTGGGAAGTTCTCACTTTCTTCAATAAACTAAATTAGGACTGCCAACACATTTCCTATGTCCCAAGGGCAAGAGGTTATAATCCTAAGTTGCAACAAAAGAAACTTGCTTGGACATAAGGAAAAGATCTTCATGGTTAGTGTAGTTAAACAGGTTCCCAGGATCAAGGTAGAATGTCAAGCCTTGGAGACTTTCAAAACTCAGTGGGACAAGGCCCTGAGCAATCTGCTTTAACTTTGAAGTTACCCCTGCTTTGAGCAGAGAGTTGGAATAGATGACCTCCAAAAACCCTTTACAACCTAAATTTTTATGCAGGTTTATTCTACTGAGCAGCCCTCAACTGCTAGGGTCTTTAGTTAGATGGGCAAAAGGCTGAGGAAGGCAGTCATCTTTAATGCAAAATGATGTGTTTGCAGATGTTGACCCCCTGACTCACGCAGCTCTTGGTGATGCTAGTGAAGTGGAATTTGATGATTTTCAAGAATACTCAGGGGATCTGGATGAACAGGCCATGGACAGTGAAAACTCCCAAGAGAACAACCAGCCTCGTTCAAGTTCCAGTACTACAGCCAGTAGCAGCCCCAGCACTGTCATCCATGGAGTGAATCATGTGTGTACTGAGATGAGTTCAGCCCCAAGATCAGCATATTAGGATATAAAGAATGGGAGAATGCACGTGGTTCTTTCTGAGAAGGGCAAAAGCTAATAGGACTGTGAAACCATGCAGATTAAATTGCATGCTCTTTCTGGACTTTCTGAGCAAGGTGGAGTTTACTGGTACCCTCTTATGCTGGGACAGAGCATTCCTGTACCTAAAAGCTCCCATGCATTGAAAAATGCAGCATTAACAGAGAGCAGTGGTCCAGGTTGTGACTGCAGGAATTGCTTTTACAGAGTCTGGAAAGACCTGATGCATTAGAGGAACAGGGAGTGTGGTGGGGAAACTCATGAATCTGTGGTCATTTAGGAAGAATTGGAGTTGCTTGCATAACCACAAAACAGGGTAATGGAGAGCTGTTATCCTGAGCTTACACTTACCAGTAAGATCTGTTTTACAGGGGAGTAAGTCCCTAGAACAATGCGCAAACACTGCAGCATATGTAAAATCCTAGATTAGAGCCATGGATAGTGGGGATGGGGTGGGGGCAACAAACAGCAAGTTTGTTAAGCAAGTAACAAACAGCAAGGACTGTACAGACTTCCCAGTTTGAAATAATTGTTCTTGTCCTGCCCTTCAGTTGTATGTAACACAAATTAGCGAACAGATCAATGATTTGACTGGTCCACAGGAGTCAGCAGATTCAGCAGAAATGGAAGAGAAGTTGGTTGCTGGATTTTCAAACCATCTCCCTTCCTTGCCACTACAACCAAGCTTTCCCAAGATAAGCTTGGACCGCCATGAGAGTGACAGCACAGCTGGCAGCATGAGCTCCTCAGAAGGGGTGGTGAGGAAGAGAGAGTATGATAATCCGTACTTTGAACCACAGTATGGTTTTCCTACGGAGGATGAAGATGATGAGCAGGAAGAGAGCTACACCCCAAGATTTAACCAGAATCTCAATGGAAGCAGGCAAGTCCTCCTTGTCTCCCGCCCTTCTATACAGCACTATTGGGATTTCCATCTGCTTACAGTAGTTTATTGTTTATTCATTCAAATGCCTTTTGCACCTGAAATGTATTGTTGATCACTTTCATTTAATACTGAAATTCTGTAAACCCTTCTGGTTTGAGTAAAGGCACTTGCTCAGTTCCTTGCTTTTATGTAAACAGTAGATGCTAATAGAATTATCAGTTCTTCCTAGAAACATTTTAGTATATCACCTACTGATTTTTGGAAACATTTGAGCAATTTTTTTTTTTTTTTTTTTTTGGTGAAGCTTTGTCTTTTGGAGGAAAGATACTATAGTGATTGATGACATTGGGTTTTCTTGTTATTGCTCTCAAAGCAGAACCCTTTCACCCCCAAATCCACCAATGCCCTTTTGTAGATAAATTTTCAGCATGCCCTGAAAGGTAATAGAAGCCTCAATGCAAAGATGCTTCAATTCTCTTGGGTTGGGTTTTTGTTTTGTTTTGGGTTTTTTTTAATATCCCACAAGGTAAGGGTAGTGTGGTGAAAACGGGTGAGGAATGAGACCAGCATAGATCTTCCACAATCATACATGTTGATTTGGGGTGGGAAGGGGGAAAGCTAATAACAGTTGTACTTAATTTCTTTAAAGGTCTCAGAAGTTACTCCGTCCAAACAGTTTAAAACTGGCCAATGATTCTGATGCAGACTCAGATTCCAGGGCCAGCTCCCCAAACTCTACTGTCTCCAACAACAGCAGTGAAGGTTTTGGGGGCATCATGTCTTTTGCAAGTATGTACTAATGAATTCATTAAGCTGGTTTTATTTATTATAATAAAATTTACAGAGAAATGGAATAGAGGCATGACTAGTCAAGAGAATGACTCGGTTGTCAAATTGTTACCAGCTCTCCAGAAGTCATGTTGGGAGCCACAGGACCTATTTAACTTACACTGCTGATAACTACTGCTTTATGTGTTTTTCAGTAAGAAGGACCTTGGTTATGTGGTTAGGCCTTTGAGTTATATGGCACTTTAGGGCACAGATCAGAAATCTTTTGTTTCATTTAAACAGAAAATTGTGCAATTTCCTGAAGCTGATACAAAAATCTTCCCAGTAGTATGCCTTCCATGCTACTATGTTGTGTGTTTAGATGCTAAATTCAATTTCTTGACTGTGCTTACCTACTTTCAGTTATATTTTTATTATTAAAATCCACAGGTGTGGAAGACTAATCTAGAGTTTTTTAATGAGTGAAAGAAGATATGGCCAGTTGAGTCTTGCACTAATAGTGGGGGGCAGTGCAAGAAATTTGCAGCAGTGGTGAAAGTATATTGGATGTTTCTGGTAAAATGATTGTTACTAAAATAAGGCTGCAAAAAAAGAACCAAAGCAAACTGAAATAGTACGCTGACATTTTAAATTAACATCTTGAAGTGTTAATCAGCTCATTGATCTACAGGAGATGCTTTCAGGCTGCCTACAGGCTTAACCAGATGATGATGCATTATTGTGTTCTTAAGATCTGTCTGTATTAGGAAGAACTTCTGCTTTCTCCTAATAAATTAAAGCTTCTATTTTAAAGCACACTTCTGTGGCAGATTTACAGCATTTCACAAAGCACACTGCACAATCCTTACTTCAGAATTACATGTTTTGGTGATCTTCCATCACCCTGTTTTCTCATGTGGCCCCTACTATTCATTTGCTCCCAAAAAGAGGATCAAACAAGAAGACACAGCTGACATGAGGTTACCTGTTGAAGTGCAGGAAGACAGGTGGATATTGCTGTTACATTTAAGACTCAAAGATAAAGCAGCAGTGATTGTAACATGAAAGCTAAGAGTTAAGTTTTTGTACAATTTAGAATAATCTGATTTCAGATGTGGTTGCAATGTAAATGAGATGACGTTATGCTTTTGAGACTTTTGGGTAATAAAGAACAACTTAATCATCAAGGATCTGGAATAAGAAGGTGAATTACAGGAGGTTTAGGAAGTTTGGGTGTGTGCAGCAAGCATTAGGCATTTAACTGTTTTCTTCTTCTGTCATAGGCAGCCTGTACAGAAACCACAGCACAAGCTTCAGTCTGTCCAACTTAGCCCTACCAACCAAAGTTGGGAGAGACAAGAATACTCCCTTTCCTAGCCTGAAAGGTAACTGTTTTTCCCTTTGACTTCTACAGCCTTTACAGTTCTTGTGGCTTGACAGTCTGAGGTCTTACCCCTAACAGGAATCCTGGGGGTGATGCATTTTGACAGTTTGGGTAGTACCTGTCTTGAGTATCAAGACAGTAAATTGTCTTGATTAGTTGTCAGTCAGACTTCCTCCTGACAATTGGGCTGCGTTGGGATGGGAGACTGGCTTGTCTAGCCTGTGTTAATGGATACACCATGAATGTTGGTTTTGTTTTGTATTTTGTTTTATTTTTAAGTACTTAGTGTAAAGAATGGGAACCACGAGGTAGGTCCTACTTTTGCACTGCCATTATCTTCATGATTAGCCTTAGGTAACTTGTTGGAGCAATGATGCTGCATTTCTAAGTGGGGTTAATGCCAGTTTCCCATGGAGACTGCAGTTTACGTGGGTTTCAAAAGTGTTTATAGTCTCTTCAGTTCACTAAATAAAAAATTTTGATCAAAATCAAATTATAACCATTCTTCAGCTCATTCAGAGTGAAGATTGATCCCTAACTTATGTGCACAGTCTTTTCATTGGAACATCTCGTGTTTGTCTGCAGTATCATTAGATAACATGTGTGGATGGGCACTAGAGAAATGACCCTCTTACTGTGGGGAGTTAGTCAGTCTGGTCGTCCTTGTACCAGATGTAATAACAGAAGGGGTGACTGAGCACATGTTGGAGTTTTAGTGTGGAGACCTTTTCAGTTGCTAAACCGGGGAAAGGTTTTATTTTACCTTTTGAGTTATTCTATCTGATTAGAACTTATTGCTTTTGTTTTAATATGTTGATTTTTTTCATTTATTTTTTTCCTCCTCATCATTTTCATCGGTAAAGATTACTTTAATCTGGAAGTGGGAAGGGATGTGGATGAAGGTTGGTATGATGTTTTGCTGACCTTAGACCTTGTAGAAACAAAGGCCAAAAGCTGATTTTTGTGTTTCTGCTTTGGACTTTGTTTTTGAGACAAGTAATCATTCCCTGTGTGTAAAATGAGGAGGAACAGGACTGGTAGGGTGAAAACACTAGCAGAAACTCTGCACAGCTGTTTTTGACAACCTTTTACCAGTTGGTTATGTTTTTATGTCCAATTGTACTGGATAAGAAACATGCTTCATGTCAGGATTATTTCCATGGGTAAACTTAATGACTGATTCCATGCATTGGAAGAAAACAGTGATGGGGTTTGCCATTCCATGTTCATGCTTTGCACCTCATCTTCTGCACTTTGGTGTTCTTTCTTGACTACTGTAATCCTGTAGGGTCTTTAATGTTACTATGCAGATATGAGGATGGGATTTCCGTGGAGTAGCTCAGTCTTTTATGCATGTGCAAGCGTGTGTGTGTGTGTTTGTGTTCATTTACGTGTGCATGCTGCGTCACTGGGACTCCCACTGGGCACTTCACTGTTTCTTAAATGTTTTTGTCTCTGTTGTACAGGTATAAAATCGCTGCATTAACTTGTTCTTACCAAGTGTGTGTGGTACCTTGTCTTTCTAACTGTAATGGGAAATGATGCTGGGACTCCATCTCATTGCTGCTGTCTGACCACTTTCCATCTTCCTTTTTAATTTTTATTTCATGCACATCCATTGATATTTTTTCCTCAGTGATGCAGATGTTTTTGATAGTGCCCTTGAAATACAATATATGCAATAATGTCCTTGAAGATGCAATACATTGGTTCCATGATGCCAAATTTCAAGTCAAGCACTATCTCTAAGATTAATTACACTGGCCCTTGTTGTCTTGGGCTTTCAAGCATCCTTCCTGCTCTAGTGTCATTTTGGTTTTGTTTTGAGGGAGGGCTGGGAAGAAGCTGGTAGTTGGATTCTTTTGCTGCTGATGGTGGGGACTGTAGAATTGTAGTACACTACTAATTGTATATTTTGTGTCCCAGTATTTGGGTTAAATACTATAATGGAGATTATTACTGAAGCTGGCCCAGTAAGCAATGAAGGTGGGTTCCCTACAGCATGAGCTGTGCATGATATAACAATTTCCAGCATTCCCTATGCCTGACTTTGGGCTACCTTTCTCACTGGGTAACCAGTACCACATGATCTATACTAGTCACCCCCAATGCATTATGCTTTTACATATAGTGACTAATTTGAAGATGGTTCTTGTTGTAGAACTGCATGCAAAGCAGCCAAAATTTCCTGCCTTTCACCTTCTGCTCCCATTACCATCTTCTCTTTTTCTCTCTGCATTACTCCCATTACTGTTTTCTGCCGATGTGTGATGCTAGAATATGATATACGCTGCTGCTTTTTTTGGAGTTTCCATTTTGTTTGAAGTCTGTTACCTGTAATCCGAATAGGTATGTTAGCCAACCTTAGTGTTGCTTGTTACTGTCCTGGGAACAGTTTTTTTTTCTTCCTACCTCTTCCTCTCATGCTGTTTCCTCTCCTGTTTAGGAAACAGACGAGCCCTTGTGGATCAAAAGTCTTCAGTCATTAAGCACAGCCCGACAGTGAAGAGAGAATCTCCATCACCTCAGGGACGAACTAGCAATTCCAGGTAATATCTTTCATTGCTTTTTTGAGTATAAAGTGTTGTTAGAGTGGTCTCATACTTGGCCAATGTTTCCTCAGAAGTCTAGCTGTTGAAAACTAAATAGTGCTTTTCTATGGCCCTAAGCTTGCACTTATTGTCTGAGAAGATTTGGTATGGATGGTCTTACAGTTAATAGCACACATACATATTTTTCTATGCTCCGAAATGTATCCTCTTTCTGTCTGAGATCCAAAAATTCTAGGTCCCTACTTTAGCTGAGTATTTATTCTTTGTAGTTGAGTCTGTTCTGAACAAGGTAGTCTAGCCAGCGGAGTCTTAGTGCACCATGCAGGGGATCAGCTGAGTCATATGAAGCAGTTTGATTCCATGAATTCGTGTGAAACACTTTTTTCAGCCTTGGGAAGGGGACTCAGAATGGTGCAAGTAAACGTTACCTGACTGGTGCCTGTGCTTTCTCCTCCTTTTCTTATGTAGTAGTCATGCGTAGAGTGAAATTTGCTTTGAGCTACTGGGTTGGGAGACAAACAAGAACAATAACTGCAGTTCAGACTGGGGAATGCAGCAGGTTGCACAGGAGTTCACTTCTTACCATTCCCTCCCCTGTGGCAAAACAAGCTGAAGCAGTACATGTGCCAAGGCTGCTGCAGTAGTGCTATTAGTAGTGCTGTGCTTCCTCTTTCAAGGAAAGCCTACAGGTCAGACAAGGCGGCTGTGGGAGAAGGTTGTGGCATAGAGGGCTCCTATAGATTCTGAGGAGTGCTGTGAAGGTGAGGAGTAGAGTGGTAGCTTGAAGGACTAATGGAAAATCCAATTACGGCTGCTTATAGGAAATAACAGATAAAATAATTGATGCTACACCTATAGAACAGAGGTTGGGCTGTGTGCAGTTATGTTAGCAGCAAGCATAGCTAGATTTGAACTTTTTTCTTGTAAACTTAGCTTTGATAGGAAATGCATTTCTGTGTGTGTCCTGGCCGAGGTAAGCAGAGGGGTAACTTTTTGCCTGCTTCCTCTTAAATCCATCAGTGAGAACCAGCAGTTCCTGAAGGAGGTGGTACACAATGTTCTCGATGGGCAAGGTGTTGGCTGGCTGAATATGAAAAGAGTCCGACGTCTGCTGGAGAGCGAGCAGCTCCGTGTCTTTGTACTAAGCAAGCTGAATCGCACAATCCAGTCAGAAGAAGATGCTCGGCAGGATGTCATACAGGATGTGGTCAGTGCTGAACTCATCAGGGTCCTCATACCTAGTGTCTGCTGAGGGTCAATTCATTGAAAGTTATTGTTAAATTGCCTCCTAAAAGCTGATGTTACAGCAGTTTTGGAATTTATGTTCTTGAATTACTTTCTCACTTCTGAAATAGCGACACTAATGGGATTTTCATTGCAGGAGATCAGCCGCAAGGTTTATAAAGGCATGCTGGACTTGCTGAAGTGCACTGTGTTGAGCCTGGAGCAGTCATATGCAAATGCTGGCCTGGGAGGCATGGCCAGTGTTTTTGGCCTGCTAGAGATAGCACATACTCACTATTACAACAAAGGTAAGAAAAGTGTTTATGAGAATACAATGTTTACGAACCAAACGAGATCCTTATTGTGAAGGTAGCTGTTTTGTGGCTTCAGATATTTCAGGAGTTTTACGACACTTTCAAAACAGGTGAGAGCTGTACTATTGTTACTGAAACCTTACAAAGCTTGAAACCATTCTCTTGCACACGTGTGACTGGACCATAACAAAATAATGGTCATACTGGGTATTTGATTGAAAATGGGAATTATGCAGTAAGATACAAAACCTGGGGCTTTTACAGATGAAGTGGAAATTCTGAGAGTGGGGACCTTCAACTAACACTGTCCCAACCACAGTCTTGGGAAGTTATTGCAGACAACCTGAATAGAGACAGAGGTATTTCTAATGTGGAACCATATGAGACTTATCTCACCAACTACCTTGCATTACACAATGATTCTTATATCACTAAGTACTCTTGGAGAGGAAAGTCTGAAACTACCTCTATATTTTTCAGCTTTTTCTTAAAATCTGATTCTTAATGCAAAATAAGAAAATGCATGTGTAAGGAAAAAGAGCAAAAGATGACAGAAAGCTACCACTCTGCTTAATGTCTGACTCAGCTGTAATCTCAAATGATGAAAAGCTATTTATTTCATTGTAGCAGAGGAGTAAAATCTACTAAACAGTTTATAGTTGGTGTTCTGAGTGGCTTGCATCAGGGATTTTATGAGTTGGCTTAGATGCCCTGTGGGTTACAGGTGTTCATTTCCAGTCATTGTTAGAATGCTGAGGAAGGTAAGGAAGGCTGTGCTAGTTTAACAGTCCTGAATGTGGGTTATAGACTGATCTTGGTAATTATAAGCCTTTTAGTCTGACACTAACCCTAAGCAAAATTATAGAGTGGCTGATCTAAAACTAAATGGTTTTAGATGAAGTCTTGATAATGTAAATGCCAGATAGTATAATTTGATGGTAAGTAGAGCTTACCCAGTAGATTAATTGTGGTCAAAATAGACAAAATTTGATATAAACTTTTAAAGCCTTGATACATCTTTGGAGGACTTCTCTCATTATTGCATGACATCTTGATTTATTGTAGCGGTTTAGTACGTTTTACATGAGTTGATCCAGATATTTCTAGAAATGTTTTATAGAGATTAGTGTTTATCTTAATGTTATTTAACATAAAGTAGTGATCTAGTAATCCTAAAATTGTTCAGTTTGCATATGATGCATACTGTTTGAACAGGACATGATGGATATAGGTTATTGGTCTAGAGGAAGCTGAATCTTAATAAAGCATGGTGGTGGTTATTTTAATATGGTCAAACTAAGGACTTGTTTAGGAGTAAGGACAGTTGGCAACAAGAGTAGGATTGGGAACTATCTTCTAGGAAGCAACGTCTCTGAAAATGGCAGCTATGTGTGAACTTCCCACTGTGTAAACCTGGGAATATAGATTTGGGATGTAGCTATTGTCTGTGGATATGTCACTAACAAGACCCACAGCTGACTTAGTGCTTCCAGTTCTGATCATCACATCTTGAAAAACTGAGGTTTCTGAAAAGACCTACAAGGAATTGGGAAAATACTTTTGTTCTGAAAGATGGAGGTGTTCAGTCTATTGAATGATAGGTGTTGATTGTTTTCAATTATTAGCTGAATGGAAAGGTGTTGGTGATAGCAGAATCTTTAATCTACTGGACAAAGATATCACAAGGTCTAGTGATATGACAAATTTAGGTATTAGGATATAAAATTTTGACTATTGGCCTCATCAGCTATTGGAACAGTTTGTGCAGGATTGCAGGAGATTCTTTACGGAAAATCTAATTTTAATTATTCTATTCTGAAAGTTTTGCTGTAATTCAAACTGTGGATCTTGATGCAGAGAAATAATCCAAACTGCCTTTGGGGATATATGATTATAGGAAGTCTCAGAGAATGATGAGAGCTATAGCTGATAGTTTTTTGTTTTTTTTCCTAACTGAAGTTTCATTTAGTGTTACCTATCAAAGATGATTGTATTTGTCATCTTTTCACTGCAGGAGGAGCTTGCTTATATTCTAGAAGTGATATTCTTGGTAGTTTAGGCAGAGTTGTTTAATTTTGGACATTTCAGCAGAGGAGATACTACAGTTACTGTGTCAAAGAAGATTCCTAGGTTTCAAATATACAGGAAGGAGATAATCTGAGTATCCCCAAAACAGCACTCTGGCTTTCTCCTCTACTGTTTCCACCAGTGTGTCAGACTATCTGCAAGCCTTGGTGACCTGTGGGAACAAATGTGGGACTGAGCTGTTTCAGTGCCAGGCTTAATGATTTAGGTGAGACCATCTGTCTCATCTTCCTGCTCTCATTTCCTTTTTCCTTACGTTTGTTTTTGGTTTTTTTTCCCCACCACTTTGTGGTTTTTTTTTCTTTAAAGAACCAGAAAAGAGAAAACGAAGTCCAACGGATGGATCTATCACTCCAGTTGGCAAGGATCCTGCATCATCCCCAAGAGTGGAGCCAAAACCTGCGATGCAGCTGCCGGTACCTCAGCTAATGTCAAAGGCACCGAGCCCTGCAGGCAAAGGGCCAAGGGAATTTGACACAAGGAGTCTAAAGGAAGAGAATTTTATTGCTTCCATTGGTGTGTATTGAGGTGCCTGTGAAGTGCAGGAGGGACTTCTATTCTGGCATTAGGTTCTATTTGCATTCTCTCCATCTTAACACACTACATTGCTGCTGTAACATGCTTCATTTTACACCTTGGATCACAAGGAACAATCATAGGTGTTTTCACTCTACTCTTGGATAAACTATCCAAGGCAGTTTTCTCCCAGAAGCTTTCTAATCTTAATTGCTTATGAATTTCATTACACTTTAGACAACTTTATTTTTTGCTCTGTGATTGATGTTTTCAAGCAACAGGAAATGGCAAAAGGGAAACAGGGCCAGCAGGACTTTGGAAAGGGCAGCTACAGAAGGGACTATATGAAACAAAAGTTTTCCAATCATTGCTGACTACCTGTGGATTATCTAGATTGCATCCTGATAGAAGTGGGACCCAGGATCTGCTGATTGTTAATAATAAAAACTGCCAAAAAGATTTTAGTTGTTGTATTACAATGAGCAGGACTGATGGATCTTCCTTCTACGCGATAGTAAATAGAATGTGTGTCCTTCTAAACAGCATCTGCTAGGCTGGTCACTGGAAACTTTCCCAGTCTAATTTCTTAGCTGGTATAGCTTTTCCCTATGTCTGGGAAAAAGTTAGAGGTAGGCTTTAAACTGTTTTACCTAAAAAGGGCTTTACAGATTTCTTTGGGGTGGGGGTGGGAAGAAAAAAAGAGAAAAAAACTTTTAGTTGGATCCAACGTGCTGTGGATTGTAAACAAGAGAAAAGTACCATCAGCATATGAGAGAAATTGTTTGTCAGCTCCAAAAATATGTCATGTTAAATTTTAGCCATCACTTCTTACAGCATGTTTAAAATAACTTTTTAATGGAGTAATTGTATGCAAGATTAATCTTCTGAAAGCAGCGTGCTACTCTGAGGCTGTACCTGCAGTATGTGGCATAAGACAAGGGAATGTGTGTATTGGGTAGTTACGTGGCAGGAGTGCAGACATTCATTCTTATACCCACATAACAGCTGCAGGCTGAGTAGTGTCAAGTCCTTCTGAATTGACACTGAACCCCTTGTGACTTGATTTGCTTTCTTGTTTCAAGAGGTAAACTATGGAGGCAGTTGCTCAGAAACTAGTCTTGCACTCTATTTGAAAATCTATCAGGGAGCTAAGAGAGATTCAGATTTCTAGCATTTCACTATAGTGGTTTGGTTCACTATGGGTACTTGATTTCTTTTCTGTAGAAAAGAGAAAAAGGAAGGTATGCTTCTGACACAACTAAGAATAAAACAGATGCTAGGCCAGCGTTCTTTTAAAGAATGAAGAGAGATCTTTTGATTGGATTGCTGAGACTGCTCTTTCCCTCAGATGAAATCAAAGCCTCATAGAAATGGGAATCATAGAGATCAGACATTCCATGTTTGTGAAGCATCATAAGAAGTGCTTTTCAAAAGAAGTATTACTTAATATGTTAACTACTGTTGACAGAATATTAGCTGTAAACAATTTGCAATTTTCAAGGACAGGCAACAGGTAAATTCTTATTGGTGGTTCTGATGCTCTAATGATCTCCACTTGTCTTCTATGGAATTAAGTTACAAGAAGGATATGGTTTCACCAAAACTGATGAAAGTTCGAAAGACACTAATGTTTTTTCTCTGAAGCCTTTTTTTCTAACTGGTTTTGTCTGTCACCAAGAACCATGAACTAGTATGCAAGTCAGTCTTTAAGAAATTGCTGTAAAAACAATGTAGTGTCCATGTTCATCTGACTCTTGAGATCTAGAAGTAAAGGAAATTTCTCTTGTGTTGCAGGAAGATAATTTAAAGCTGCTTGGCTCTTATACTTCCTTTATGTTCTGTTATGGAAGCTTCAGTATAAGACAATATTTTGGATATACAGGACCAGAGTTAGTCATGGCTAGGCTGAAATTCCTTCTGTAGTGAAATGCAGACTTTCTCATTCAAACTAACTTCTTTAGGGAAGAAGCATTTGGTAAACATTTAGATGTTGCTGAAATAACAAAGTATTTGTAAGTAATTCCATTTAAACATGAGAAAAAATATTTTACGTGAAGATGATCCAACACTGGAAAGGTTGTGGATTCTCCAGCTGTGGAGATAGTGAACACCTGATAGGACATGGTTCTGTGGCAGCCTGCTCTAGTTGACCTTACTTTGAGCAGGGAGGTTTGACTAGTTGATCTCCAGAGGTTCCTTTGAACCTCAGGAGTTCCTTGATCCTATGAAGTTTGGAAGGTGCTTACAGCCTCAGCTTGCAGTTATGTAAATAAAACTCTCAATGAATCTATTGGTATTGTATGGACAAAATACAAATTGGGCTGCTAATCTTTTGATCTAGCTACAAGAGGAAATACTAGAATGAAAGTAAGTCATCAGCATGATGGAGTAAAGTCATGTACAGCACTGTTTGCAATAGCCATACATAAAGCGTATGTTAGTGTGGCAATTAAACTGTGTCTCTGAGACCTAGAGGTATGGCAGCTGAACGTGTGCAGTTTTCTTATACTACAGGAACAACGGCCAGGAGGTTCACAGTTTTCCAAAGTTCAGGGTGGGTGTGTTCCTGCTTGACCCCCTTTTCTTATTCACTTCTCGGAAAGTTTCTGGTTTCTTGTGTACCTCTGAAGTATGTAGGATGCTCCCTGGAAACAGGGAGGGCTGTTGGTATTCAAAATTCTTATTTCTGAGGTGAAGAGTGATGGATTTTTAGCAGTTGAGGATTGATCTTTGTTGTGCTTTAATACCTAATTGTTTAGCTAGGAAATTAATTGTGAAGATGATGCTTCTGATACTTTATTTCTTAAAAGATCACCAAATATTTGCTTACTTCTGGGGTTCTTATTTTCCAGGGTCCATGGTCATCACCTGTAGTGTTGGCCTTCGTATTAGGACACCAGTAGCTTTAAAGTTGATAGTTAATAGTTTCCCCCTTTACGTTACTGATTAGTTTGGTTTTACTGCATACTTGCAGTAACTGTTAATGAAAATGTCAGTACTTACTGAAGTTTCCATTACTCCTTTTTAAATAATTGTTTAATGCTGGCACTTTTATTTTGACAGGGTTTTGAAACTGAAAAGATTGTGCTACCTACTTCGTCTGCATCAGATTCTTTCTGGACCTGCTGTCCTGTTTAGCTCAGGCTCATGTAACAAAGTCATAGGCATAATATTTTATGCCCCTTGAGTTTATTTGAAGTTTTCCTTTTCTTCTTTGACAAAGTAGTTGACAGTAAAATCTAGGCTGTTTTTAATGTGCTAGGATATAGTCTACCCTGAATTAACAGGCAAGTCAGCTAAAAGTAATTTAATGGCAGGTATTACAGCTTTCTGCCTGGTGGTTTTTAAGGTAAAGCCATATAGACTGAGCACTTAAGAGGCCAGATGTCTTCAAAGCCCTTTAACAAACAAATTCAGTACATCTTAAAGAGATTGTTATCTGTGTCAGTGAATGCTCAGCTAGATAAGCCTATAGGATGCTGTTTGGATCCATAAGCAATTTTATCCTATCCATCTGTGTACTTATAAAAGTTGAAGGAACATCCATCAATCATGAAGCAGATACAGAAATCAGTTGGGTAGCAACTGTCTTTCAAGATTTTTCTCCCTTGCTACATTTACCTTGCTCCTGATATGTTTTAATGATAATACTGTGGAGCCTTCTTCCACAATCGTAATACTATCCTTTTTTTTTTCTTTTTCAGTAGACATTTTGCTAAATAGAACTTTTTTAGAGCCTATCTTGCCCTAATTTCTGCCATTTGCAGGGTGGGATGGGTTTCTGACACACTTCAAGTGACCTTTTAGTTGCTCAGCAAGTTTCCTTGAGGAACAGCAGAAGAACATTGTACTTCTTTTTCCTTCCCTTTGCCTTTTCTGCTTTTCTAAGAGTATCTTCCTCTGTAGCATTCCCAGCTTTAACCGTGCTAGTGAGAAAGGACAGTGCCCAGCATTCAGTCAGTTCAGCATGTCACCTTGTGATGTTTCCTTTGGCCAACAGGCCAGCACCTGGAATGATCTGATGTTTCTGAGCAGAAAAGATGACTGCATTTCAGAGGGTTGAGGAATATGAGTGATAGAAAAGTACAAGTGCCTCATCACTATTTCGTCTCAGGGCTAAGCTTCAAATGAAAAGAGTACATGCAGACTTCAGACTTTTTTCCTTTTCTCTGCATTGTATCTTCTTATGGAATTGCTTGACTTGATTGGAGTGGTGTGACCTATTTTGAATTTTGGAAGTTGGCATTAAGCATCTTGCTCATTTTTCTTCTTCCCTATTTTCCATTCTTTATACCCTGATAGGAACAAGTGGGTGCAGAGAAGTTCAACTTTTGCATGTAGGACTGGTTGATAGGCAGAGCCAAGCATTTATTGAGAATGCTCTCAAGTCAAAAGTAACTTGTACTTGTAAACTTTGTGATAATTTTTAAGATATAATATTGGTTAAATGTTGTGTTAACCTACAGTTTTAATTTTCTTGGAATTGCTGCTGCTGGTTTTTCTGCCTTTTCCTTTCAATGATATAAACTAGAGACATTAAAATGTGTCTGTTAATTAGAGCTTCTGTGATGCCTACATTTTGGAGGAATAAGTATCTGACAGTCTTAAAGGGCTTTCTCAGGGAAGGTGATTAATTGCATTATATGTGTTCATAATAGCTGTTTTTCCTTAGTTGGTTCACTGTATGAAGTCATCTCAAATGTTTGAATTCTCTATAGATGAGAGATGATGCAGTGCTCGATTCCTAACATTGATTTCTTGTAAAATGGTGTTAATTAACCCTTCGCTCAGTAGTTGTTGTAAATTTCTGCTTTTTTTTTGCCTTTTTTTTGCCCCCCCCCTTTTTTTTTTTTTTTTTTTTTTGAGATGAAGGAGTGGTTTTTTTGTTTCAAATTTTTTTCCCCATTTTCACCTGTCTGACCAGCCGCTGACTCTTTCTCTTTCTCTCCTGCTTTCAATGCATCTTGGGTAGAATTGTGGAACAAGCACCAGGAAATGAAAAAGCAAAAATCTTTGGAAAAAACGAGTAAGGAAATTAAAAAAACGTAGAAACTGACTCCTCCAGCCTCCCCATAACTGCCAACTCCCCAGGTGCAGGGTGAGCTTGCATCTATGGCATACGGTTTTTATACCACAAGAACAAAGGTCTATCAAGAAAGCCTGCATAATTGAGGAGGCCAAACAGATCAGTTTGTCCTGGGGAAACTGTGTTCAAATGTCTTTTGTGTTTTTTTTTCTTTTTTTTTTCCCCCCCCTTTCTTTTTTCCTCCCCTGAATGTTGCCTTCTTCAAAGAAGGGGAAGCAGATATTCTGCATCCTCACCGTATCAGACATATGTGGAAGGATTTTAAGATATTCCATCTCCTTTATTAAAAGTTAAAACCAGTTTTAAGACTTAACAAGTCTTTGATGTGAATATATTGATTGATTGATTGAATGTTACTGGAATGAAGAATTCTCTGTTCTTTCAAGCCGTGGAATGGCAGATTTTGTTACCTGGCATCAACCATGAACAGTTTATGACCACAGTCAGTCTGCAACAAGACATACTTTTGAGGGGGAGAGAGAAGGTGTATGTGAAGAATTGTATTCAGTGATGGCTGTTAGAGAATAGCCTCATAATATGGAATCAACTTGATTTTGGTTTTTATATCCCATGTTAAAGGAGGAGTGATGAAATAGTCAGAGGCTGTTGCAGAGTCTAAATAGTAGTCTAAATCTACACAAATCTTAACATCTATTGAAATATGATATTGAATAAAATATTGAATATATATTATCTGCAGGTGTAGTACAAGGTTTTGCTCTTTTGGTTATCACTGTTGTAAATAGGAACACATGATGTAAGGACAATAGCTAGTTTATAATAACCATGATGTGGTAGGTGTTTCCTAACCATAAGTGTAGTTTGTACTTTGCAGAGCTGATGCCCTTTTAAAGGCTGAAGGTTGGGAAGGATTAATAGCTAAGGGTGAAAATTCCTGACATTCTGACTAGGTCTGGATTTGCTACATTAGTTTTAGGGTCCTGAGTTAAATACTTCAGTTAAGCACAAGTGAGCATCTGGAGTTAGTTCCAAGAGAATGGGGCAAATAGGGGACCTCTGCTGTAAGATCTGAATTGCTCTCTGCTGAGGTAGGAGTGTGTGTGAGACACACATAGCACATGAACACACCTACTCTCCCAAACTAGGCCTTTCAGGTAGGAGCCTACATTGGGAGGGATAAATTGAGGTTTTAGTGTTTTATGTGTATTAGACATACAACTCCATAAAGAAGGGAAGGGGAGGTTTGTAAGTGCCTGTAAATTGATAGTGACAACAATGTGATTGTGGTGGTTGTGCTCAAACTCAGTTACCAGTACTGCCCAAAGCTGTCAAATACCTGAACTGCTTCAGTCAGTTTCACTTGCTTTAAAAGTCAAATTGCCAGAAATATATCTGAATTATGTGTTGGGACAGGGAACTCTTAAACTGCTTAAAGTATACACAGCTGAAGTTTAGTATTCTTGCTGTAGTAATGAGATATAAAACATTTTGCTGCATCATTATTCAGAACTAGAAACGGTGGCCATTTGAAGGAGTGGAAATAGACCTCTAGAAGCGAGCAATGTATATTTCAGTGGAAAATAAGATTCCAAATTCTTAGAAAGGACATTTTTAGTTATTTTTATTTTTGTAATTTTTGTTTATACTTTGTTAGAATCTTGGATGATTTCATTTACGGTAACTAAGGCATATGGTTTTAGGCAGAATGCTATAACAAATCAAGAACACTTTCTGTAAAACCCTTCACATGGAGAATTGGTGGTGGAGTAGTAAGCTAGTATGGTCTGCACAGCCCGCTTATGGCTTTGCTATTCATGAGTTTACATACCATCTCAAACTCACTCCCACAAATCTTTGTATATTATCCTTCTCTCTCTCTCCTCCCTTCCCTTTTTCTTTCCTTTTCGCTGTCTTACCCTCTCTAATATTACATATAATACAAACATGTTCATAATTCCCAGGTTATTGTGATCAGTGGTTCTAAGAGAATAGTGTCATTGTTTGCTTAGATACTGGATATAGTCATGGGTACATAACACAAATATTCCAGCTGCTGATCATGTCTTCCTGTTACTGAATAGTTGGCAGATATGGATATGGCAGAAGTGTTGCATTCAGTCTCTTCCCCTTTCTGAGAGTAGTGGCATTCTGTGTACAGTCTATAACACATTCTTTTCTTGCCTCGTTATTTATCTCATTCAGTGCTTATCCAGATTTCTTTTCAGGCTCTACCTCTCCATCATTCTCTTTTCCTTCTGCCATCCCATCAGAGGACAACAGATTATATGATTCTAGAACTGCATGGGAAATTGAACATAAAGTTCCTTAACTTTTTTTCCCCTTTTTTGTTTTTGGATTGGCGGATTAATGAATGCATGACTTAAAGCTTGCTGATTCCCTCTTTCACTACTGACCTACGTGATTGCCAACTCTGGAGAGCCATTTGTTAATGTAATTGGGGAATGTTGCGAAGTACAGCATGATACAAGCTTCTTCCTTGAAATTCTTACTGGTGTAACACCAGTTGTCGCTGTTTATGTTCTTGTTGCCCAATGCCTGATTTTTTGCCTAGATAGTTGCTGCGGGCAACCAAACAAACTCAGTCCAAGACTTCGAGCAAATTAACTGTTCAAAAAAGGATTCTGACTTTAAGTAAATAGGTTTATTTTATTTTACCAAGAATAAAGGAAGTGGCTTCCTAGAGTTGAATGGCAACTGGTCTGCATGTGTTATTGTAACTGGAAGCTACTTGACCTTTGTCTGTCCTCTTTTCTCTCTTGAATGGCTAACAAAGGTACTGTTTAGTGGTAGTCACTCCTGGACTATGACTTTGGAGTATTTGAAATTCAAACTAACGTTTGAAGAATGGCAGATGTGTCCTGCTGGCCTTGTTGTTTACAGTACCAAGGAATAAAAAAAAAAAATCAAAGGAATGAGAAAGCAAATTTGTTTTCTTGGTACTGTTCCTGCTTTCAGTCTGTCATCTGCTTTCTGCCATGCTGTTTTTTCTTGGTACAGTAATGATATACTTTTTCCTTTGTTCAGGGCCAGAAGGTGTGAAACACTTTGATTTGGGAGAAACGGATGAGAAAAAATCCCAAATCAGTGCAGACAGTGGCCTCAGTTTGGCCTCAGGTTCTCAGGTCAGTGGCTCCTATGCTTGCTATTCTGCTATTCACTACTTAATTGTGGGAAGACTTCTAGCCTTGGAGCTTACTTGAAAGGCTCATTCAGTAAAATTTCTTCTCCCCTTCCTGTAGAGGACCGATGTTTGCGAACTTCTCAATTGTATGACCCCATGATCTTTTTGACATGCAGGCAGTAGTTTGTATTTAGCTGCCTAAGTAAACTAAGGAAGCGTAAGGCGTGTGATTCAAGACCCCAAAGGGTCGGGAAATGATGTTCTCTCCTTATGATAAAAACTAATGTGACTTTTCTTCCTGTCCTTTATATGTTTGGATTGCAGAAGAGTGATTTCGACTCTATTCCCAGTGGAGGACCAACAGTTATGGTCCGAAGTACAAGCCAGGATTCTGAAGTTAGCACAGTGGTAGGATATGCCCTAAGTGAAATCTTGATGTGATTCATGGCTTGCTGAAGTGGGGGAGGGCATTTTGTGCCTACATTTTGTGCGGTATGGCTCCATACTGTCACACATGCATAATGTATGTCTATGCGTTCTCTCTCCAGAGTGTCCAAGTGGGTGGCAAGCACGTGTGTCTGACAGAACATACATAGTGCTCTATTAGCAGATTGCATCCTTCATATATGGTGCTCGTTGCTGTTACATATTCCTACATATTGGTGTATTTATGGAACTGGTGGATTGCAATAATTTGATAAATATGCCTTAGTTGTGTATAAACCATCTATGAAGAATAGAAATTTAAAAATGTAACCTGAGAGCAAAAAAGGCAGATTGCTTGATGCATTAAAAACAAGAACAAACTTTCTGATGTATTACCTTAAAGCACTTGAATCTTATCAAAATGTCTGCTTGCTTTCTGATCAACTATAGGGCCTAGAGGGAAAAAGTAGCAGGAATGCATTCAGTAAAAAAAATTTAGCCTTCTCCCTACCACATGTTATCTCATATGGCATATTCCAGGGATAAAACCCAAGGAACTTTGCTTTTTATTGTTGTTGTTAGTTTTTCTTTTCTCTAAACTGCTGCATACCTGTGAATATCTGGCTTTCAATGATCTTTTCCCAGCCTGTAACAAGAATAATACTCTGATTATCTTTCTCTAATGGACCCAGTAATTGTATTCTATGGGATACTGCCCCAGATAGAAAGGGATCTAGAAGAGCTAGTTGATATTCAGGTATGTCTTCCTCCAAGCTCAAGAAGGGTCTATCCCAACAAGTAGGAAATGAAGCAAAGGCAGTAGGAGGCCTGCATGGATAAGCAAAGAGGTCCTAACTGAACTCAGACATAAAAAGGAAGTATACAAGATGTGGAAGCAGGGGCAGGTGACCCAGGAGGAGTAAACATTTGCTGTCTTATCTTGCAGGGATAAGGTTAGGAAAGCCAATATGGACCTAGAGTTGAATCTGGCAAGGAGTGTGAATGGAAACAGGAAAAAGGATTCTACAAGTACATAAGCAGCAAGTGAAAGGACTAGGGAAAACGTGGGCCTGCTGCTGAATGCAGCAGGGGAACTGGTGACAGGTAGAAAAGATTGAGGTACTTGGGGCATTCTTTGCCTCAGTCTTTACCAGTAAAACTGGCCTTCAGGAATCCCAGGACCCTGAAACCAGAGGAAAAGTCTGGAATGAGAAAGACTTACCCTTGGTGGAGGATGACCAGGCTAGGGAGCACTTCAACAAACTTGGATATACATAAACCCATGGTTCCTGAGGGGCTGCAGCTGAGGGAGCTGGCTGATGACATTGTGAGGCCACTCTTGATTGCCTCTGAACAGTCATGGTGATTAGGAGAGGTTCCTGAAGACTAGAAGACAGCCAATGCTACTTTTATCTTCAAGAAGGGCAACAAGAAAGATCTGGGGACCTACAGGCTGGCCAGCCTCACCTCTGTCCTTGGGAAAGGTGATGGAGAAAGTCTTCCTAGAAAATGTTTCCAAACACATGAAGGACAAGAAGGTGAATGGGACTAGTCATCATGGATTTACAAAGGGGCAGGCATGGTTAACCAACATGATAGCCTTCCACAATGAGATGGCTAGCTTGGTGGATGAGGGGAGAGCAGCAGCTGTTGTTTACCTCAACTTCTGTAAAGCTTATGACACTGTCTCCTGTAACATAGACAAGCTGACAGAGTATGGGTTAGGTAAGTGGACAGTGAGGTGGACTGAAAACTGGCTGAACAATAGCCCAGAGGGTTGTGATCAGTGGCACAAAGTCCAGCTGGAGACGAGTTACTAGTGGTGTACCCTTGGGGTCGGTACTGGGGCCAGTACTGTTCAGCATCTTCACTGATGACCTGAATGATGGTACAGGGCAAGTTCACAGATGATATAAAACTGGGAGGAGTGACTGACACACAAGATGATTGTGCCACCATTCAGAGGGGCCTCAACAGGCTGGAGAACTGGGCAGAGAGGAATCTATGAAGTTCAACAAGGCGAAAATTCCAAGTTCTACATCTAGGGAGGAATAACCCCAGGCACCAGTACACACTGGGGGCTGACCGGCTGGAAAGCAGCTTTGCTGGGAAGAACGTTGGGTTCCTGGTGGACAACAAGCTGACCATGAGCCAGCAATGCACCCTCGTGGCAGAAAAGGCCAATGGTATTCTGGGCTGTATTAGGAAAAGCGTCAGCAGGTCGAGCAAGGTGATCCTTCCACTTTACTCAGCACCGGTGAGGCTGCATCTAGAGTATTATGTCCAGTTCTGGGCTCTCCAGTACAAGAAAGATAAGGCCTTACTGGAGTGAGTCCAGCTCAGGGCCACAAAGACAATTAAGGGACTGGAGCATCTTTCATGAGAGGAGAGGCTGAGAGAGCTGGGGCTCTTCAGCCTGGAGAGGAGAAGGCTTGGGGGGATCTTATCAATGGGTATATATATAAATACCTGATGAGAGGGAATGAAGGCAAGGGAGCCAGACTCTTCTCAGTAGTACCCACTGGTAGGACCAGAGGCAGTCAACACAAAAATTCAAGCACAGGAAATCTGTGGATTCTCCATCTGTGGAGATTTTAAAAACCTGACTGGACATGGTCCTCAGCAACGAACTCTAGCTGACCCTGCTTGAACAGGGGGGCTTGTCTAAAGATGATCTTGACAGATCCTTTCCAACCTAAACAGTTTTGTGATTTTTCTGAAGGGCTTTTTGAGTCTTTTTCTGCAGAGTAGGATTTGATTAAAAGATAATGTTACTGAAGGAGAAAAGGCAAATGTGGCCTGCATTTGTACAGCTTCGTATTTTGTGCCTTAAGAAGAAACATTTTACAACTTTTCTCTCCACCGTGTCTTTGTCTTTTGAAGGTAACTTCTTTATTTTTCTCCACAGGTTAGTAACAGTTCTGGAGAGACATTAGGAGCAGACAGTGACTTGAGTAGCAATGCTGGTGATGGCCTGAGTGTGGAAAATGGTGGCAATTTGACAGGATCCAGAGGCACTGTGTCAGACAGTGAAATTGAGACAAACTCTGCTACTAGCTCTATCTTTGTAAGGGCATTGCAGACTTCACTTTTTTATTTTTCCTTTTTTTTAATTAAATCTTGTATAGTAATCATTTCAATGTGTGTGCATGTGTGGAAGAGGATCTCTGATTCTGTTCTAAGGGTTAATCAGCAATGACTTACAATATTAAAATATTAAAGATGTAATTTTGTATGGATCCATGTACCTTTCTTCATTTCCTGTGCAATACACAGTTCTGTGAGAATAGTGGATTCACATCTCCCAGCATGTTACAGGCTCTAGCAATATTTAATTCCCCCCCATTCAATATTTCTCTCAACCAATGTAATTGCCGTTCAGAGGCAAAACAACATCAATGGGCATTGTTCAACCTTACCTAAGAGGAACAGATTTCCTGTTTCTTAGAAGCAGCTGTTTGATACAGGAAAGTGATGACCCATTGTAGGTTTATCAGTTATTCTGTTTCTTTAAATCATTACTTTAATCCTATTTGAAGTGTAATCATAACTTTTAAATATATTTTCCTAGTTGGAAGATCTGTATGCAGTAAAATTCAAATGATCTGAGAGCACTTCTTGTTCTTTTTTTTTTTTTTTTTTTAAGTCCTTGATTATCGGGTATAACCTCTAACATACATCTTACAAAGGAAATAATTATGTGCTTGATTTGGCTAAGTCAAGCTGTCAGCCAGATATGAAAACAACTTGCAATGCCTTAAGATTTGGTCTCACTGTGTTCATTATTTAATAATCCTCATAAGACTGTAAAAGCATTTACAGGGCTTCTACTTCTAATTTTAAGCAACAGACAAAATCATTGTGCTTCATTGCAGATTTCTTCTAAAAGCATGAAAATGATATAAACATGTCCGCTTATTTAGCTGCAAGAGGGTGTCTTCTCAGTTACTAAAGAGCTAGACTTTTTTTTAAACACTTAGTTTTTCTACTTGATTAATGAAATTAAATGGACTTTTAAGAACCCTTGCAACAGATTTAGAACAAAGATAATGGGTATATATGATGTATGGTGAATGTCAAGTATTGCACCATAATTTAGCTGGTGGGAGAGAAATAGATGGGCCAGTTTTTTTATCTCAGTTCCTGCTGGCTGGTAGTCTGAGCACACAGTTCTTCAGACAAGATGATATGTAATCATTTGCTTAATTTCATACCTTTTTGAATGGTAAATGAAACCTGTAAAGTCTGAATGTGAAATACAGCTTGGGTAATCTTATTCTGTTTGTGAATATCCATTTTCTGTGTAGTCCTGAGCAAGCTGCATATTTCTTCCTTTATTCCTCACAATCTGCACAATGACAGTGATACTCAGCTATTTCCTAAACAGTGGGAAAGATTTGCTATTAAAATTTGGGCAAACTTACTGCATAAGCTTGAAATATGGGGGATGACAGAAGAGGTTTAGCTGTTCTTTCCTTTAGTCTGGGATTTGCATGTTTTGTTTTGTTTTTTCTCAGTTTTCCTTCAGGGAAGCATTTTGCTTCCTCCGCGTTTTGATTTCTCTATCTGTCTCTCTTTGTTTTTCCTTTGTCAGACTCTGGACTTTTAAGTGTATTACCTTGCTCTTTGAACAGAATAATTTATTTGTTTTGTGAACATTTGTGGGAGAAGTGTCTATGAAGTATAGATTGCAAACTGCATCTGTTAAGCACAACAGTGGACTGCAAGAAACAGCCCTGCAGGGTGCAGAGTTAAAGTGCCTGACAGCTCCTTGTATTATTTTCAGGCGAAGTCTCACAACCTGAAGCAGAGTGTGAAGGATAGCAAAGGTGGTACTCCAGGAAGAGGTCCAGAGGATGGGAACCAACGTGTCTATCTCTATGAAGGACTTCTGGGTAAACTATTTTTTTTTTTTGTGGGGAGGGGATCTTTTAGACTGAAGTTCAGGTGGAGTCATGTCTGGAGCAGACAGGAATTTTTACATTCCCAGAGACTGTTTTTAACCACTTACTGTTGTCCATACTGGTAGGAGGCCGCATCAGGCCATTCAGAGTAAAGCCAAAGATTTGCCGGGGAGGTTGAATAAGGGGAGATGGAATAAAAGGAGATGGGTGTGAGTGGTGTAGTTTGCATAAATGTAGTTTGTCTAAGTCTCTTGCTGCTCTTGAACGTGAATTCTTTAAGCTGTTGGAAAAAGGGGAGAAGGAACTTACTCAGCTATGCATGAAAGGCTAAAATGTATTACTGATTTTGAAAAAAGATTCTTCAGTTTAAGTTATTGAACAGAGGGCTACTAAACTCAGAATACTAATGGCCTTCAAGTGTATCCTTGAATTAAGAGTATATTGGCTTTTTTGAAATGTATTTCATCTGGACTTGCTGTTAATTAAGAGCTCTCTTTTCCTGTGTTTTTCATCCTTTCCATTTATCATTGCTGCCTGCTTGGAATGGTGCAGGTAGGGATAAAGGATCTGTCTGGGACCAGTTAGAGGATGCTGCAATGGAAACCTTCTCTATGAGTAATAATCTTTCCACTTCTCTGTGTGTTTGCCATAATCTGTGTTTGTGTAAGATATTTCTGTCTTTCGGGCAGTGTTAAAAGTATATGGAAGAAGATATACTCCTTAAAGAATAGAGATGAGAGGTACTCTTGTGTAAGGGTTTGAAAAGATTGAAAAGATTATGCCATGAATTAGAATGAGAGATGTGTCTCCTCTTTCACACTTTTCTTCAGTTGTGATATTGCTTGTGGCTTAAAAGTAACTTTTTTTTTTTTTTTAATATGGATTAATTGTGTGTTGGCTTATGGTATTTTCAAGGAGTGGGAAGGAACAGGAACTAAAGTATTTGACTGGAGTAAATGGAATAAATGCTTAATTTTTGTATACATTACATAGGCAAAGAGCGTTCAACCTTGTGGGACCAGATGCAGTTCTGGGAAGATGCATTTTTGGATGCTGTGATGTTAGAGAGAGAAGGAATGGGGATGGACCAGGGACCTCAGGAGATGATTGACAGGTAAAGTTCTTTAGCAGACCTCTTTCCTCCTCATTGTTTCACCGCGGGCTGAAATAGTTAAAAAAAAAAATTTTTTAATTCTGCTGAACATGCTGTTGTCACTTTGTAAACCTTGTTACTATACTTGACTGTTCGAAAGTGAGCCTTTTGTCTCTGTGCTGGCCAGTATCTCCTGATACTGAAATACTATCTGCAGTTGTGACATATATCTTTTAACTCTTGTGGAGAGGTGATATTTCTAGAGAAATGGATAATATAAGCATAATCACAGTATGAATAGGTGGAATAGACTAGATTAGTAGTAAAGCAAGAGGTTTCTGTGGCAAGATGACTATATATTGGAATAAAGGAAGATATCAGTTTGTTGACATAAAGTGAAAGAATTAAATGTCTTCAGAAACTGCATCTAGAGCCTTCTCAAAACGCAAAGTAACTTATAGGTGTTTCTACTTTAGAGTTTGTAGTTAAAAGAAACAAACAAAAAATCCACAAGGGAACCACTCTCTAGAAATATCTGTGTGGTCACTTAAAGCTAGACTACTTCCAAGATCTCACTTTTTACTACCTGCTTGTTTTTTGGTTCCCCCCTCGCTTCAGCTCTGTTAGTACCTGATCATTCTCTGCTCTGTCTACCACTGTACCACCTACACCCATGCTATCATGTAACATGGGATCTGGTAGCCAAAATAAGAACTAGTTTATGGGGTGCTAGTTTGAAAACTGTTTCTTTTTCCACAATCTACTTACCTTATTGGAAAAAGAGAGTGCCTGTGTTTCCTTCATCAGTTTACTTCTGCCTTTCAGCTGCATTTAAGCTCTAAAGGCAGGTAGCTCTTGTACAGAGTTACATGTTCTTCTGGCAGTTGTAATTGTCATGGAGCTGTGACTGCAGAAAAGAGGAAATGGGTAAGCCCAGCAAACCACTGAGAACTTTCCCACTGAGCAGATGTTATTTACTTCAACTAGTTGATAATTAATGGAAATTTTTAATTAGTGATCATAGTGTTTTCCTGGAAAATGCCCATTTGGCTTAGTGGTTTTGGAGGTTTTATTTGCCCTACACTTTACAAATAGTTCTCTGTCCTTTGCCAGTGCTTTAACGAATTGGATGAACAATGCCTGTGAGTCTGCCTCAGATCTAGCTCTTCTTGCAGGTACCTTTCCCTGGGAGAACATGATCGAAAGCGTTTGGAGGATGATGAAGACCGCTTGTTGGCTACACTGCTGCATAATATGATTGCTTATATGCTTATGATAAAGGTGACTTTTTAATAGATCACTGCTTAGATGTCAGCAGTATATTTTGTTGGTGTTGTCTTGAAACCATACATGTCTGTTCACAGAGCCCAGAACAGTGAAGTATAAAAGAATGTTATAAAACATTCCCTAATCTTAACGAAAAAATTACTTCAGTACCTGGAGATTCTTTGAGATATATTGTCTGAATTTACACAGTTCTATGCTATGGGTATGCATATACATTGCCATTTAAAATAGAAATTTACTATTTCTACTAATAACTTTAGAGGACATTGTTATTTTTAAGTGTGGGTGATAAATTAAGTAGAGAGCATCTTCTAATCTGATTTCCTCACAGCTGCAAATTCCAAATGTGAGCAGATTGTGAATATGCTTACCAATAACTTAACATGAAATTTGCCGTTACTAGTAAGCAACCCTTTTTTCCTCAGCATCGTCTGTATGCACCTTAATGCTGCAGGTGGCTACTAGCAATATCTTTCTTTTAGTCTGAATAATTTCTTAGATGGTCCAAATCCTCCCTCAAAGTCACTGGAAAATCAATCTTCTAAAATTTTTGTCATGTTTAGAACCAGCTTATGTGTGTGGTTTTACCTGTAACAGATTTGATGCATTGTGCTGTCCAGTGCAACAGCTTGACAGTAAGAATAGCTGTACGCAGATGATAGTTTGATAAATTTCAGTGTTTAAATGAGGAGGTGAGACATCATTCCATAGATAAAGAATGTGTGAAACCCCACCAGTAGAAGAAGTTATTGTATGGAATTTTTTGGGGGGGCGGGGGGGGGGAGGCAGTGAGGAGAGAGAAAGAAGATTTTGATTTTTTCCTGACATCAGTGGAATGTGAAGGTAAGTTTTAAGATGGGATTTGAGTATACTTGGAATGAGTTTATTTCAGAAGATGACTGTGGGATTTGGCTATTAGGACTTGCATTGCTGCAATACTTAAAGCAGAATTAATAACCACTGCAGCTACTTTCATCAAAGGATGCAAAAGGAGAGCAAGTAATATTGGTTTCAAAAGGTTGTTTCATGAGAGATGTCGACAGAGTTAGTCCCAGAGAGGAATAGTGTCTTGGTGTGGTGAAAATAATCAGATCCCCAAGAAGTTTCCTGGGGGAAAGGGATAAGGAGGCAAACAGAATATTATGCCTTTGAAAATGATATCACTCTGGGCCTATCACATATAGATGAAAAGGACGGGATGAAGGACTGGGCAAAAGAAGGGTTGTGGGGTGTTGGGGTTTTTTTCCCATTATTGTGGTTATTTCCCCCCCCCCCCCCCCCCCCCCAAATCAGTTTTGGGATAAAAGGTGGTGGATCTAGAATTTGGTATATATTATTTGTTTATAGGATTTTTTTCAAGCAATTAGAGTGAAGGCTTTAAGAGACTAAAGACTGTATGGAGGTATTTCATCTTAGGGCAGCTTCTAGTAGAAACTGCAAAGTTGGAAGGCCTTCTGTTGCTAGAGAGGCAAATTCTTCTGAGCTATCAAGGGACGCGTAATCCTCCAAACCCAACACCTTGGTATTTTAATTTATGTTCTTGTTTTGGGATAGCAGAGTCCAGTAGTTTTTACCTAAAAAATTCTTGAAAATCACAATGCTTTTTTTCAAGTGCAAAGAACTCTTGCCAAAGGAAGGACGCAGGTTGAGTTTGTTTTGTGTGCTCTGTAGCATTAAGGTCATAATCACAATATGATTAAAAAGAATGTCCAATCTAGCTTGAAGTCAGTGCTCAAGCATGAGTGTACTGTCTTGAAGCCTTAAGTGTCAAAGGCTGGCATTCATAATAGCCTTTTGAAATTACCTGAGGCAGAAATGTTTTGCTTCTGAGCTTCCCTGCAGCTTGTCTTCAGGAGGAACCTGCTGCTGTTTGAGGACTATATGGAAATGTTAGAGCTGTGGCCTAGTGACCAGGAAACAGATCATGAAAGAGTGAGAATTCTGAAAGATATCATGCCTTTGTGTTAATATTTCTTGTGCTGAGGGCTCCACAGTTGACTAAATCAACTTTTTGCAGAGGAAGAGGTGGAGAAGCTAGCCTGGCAGATGAGACTCATCACATGAGTGGCAACATGGAGAACTGAGGCTTTTGATGTCAGTAGTTGGAAGTGGGTGGTAGTGGAATTGCTGCTCCTGTGCAAGAATGGGCAGGAAATCTGTTGTGCACGCTATCACTTGCCCAGTAGCTGGGAAGAGTGGTGTACGAGCAGCTTCTGCTTGTACTGCTGGGCTGAAGAGGCCCTAGCATGACTGAGCTGGAGATCAGTTGTTTTGCTGTCTTAGCAATGAAAACCAAGATATGTTGATTTTGGGAGATGGGAGATGGAAGTTGCCACCTGTGAATAGAGGAGAGTACGTAACTGCCTTTGTATCTGCCTTCTAGGTGAACAAGAATGATATTAGGAAAAAGGTGCGTCGTCTAATGGGAAAATCACATATTGGATTGGTACACAGCCAGCAGATAAATGATATTCTAGACAAACTTGCCAATCTGGTAAGTAAAACAGCGATGAGTGATGTATCTGTGGGAGCTACAGCGGAGGAAAAAAATTATCTGAAAATTCTTCTACAAATGCTCTGCAACACTAATTTAAAAATATTAAAAATAATGAAACTGAATTATTAAATACTGCCTTCACATGTATAGAATAAAGACAGTGATTGTATGACTGTTTATAATATTATGTTATGCAGTTACCAGTTAGAACTGCAATAAAAAGATGTATAAACGTGACACTTCAGTACCACAGTTCTATGCAACCCTAATGTTTTCTTAATATCACTTTTGTGGGTGGGAACCTTCATTTTTACTAAGACTGTAACAAGTGTTTAGTTTTCCATCAGTTTCCAGGTCATTATAAGACTTGTAGCAATCAGTTTCTATACAAAACTGTTTCCACTATCAGCTGCCATGCAGAATAAACCTTATGTCCTGTAATGCTCGTTAAGAATATAGGCTAACACTGAAGTTAATAAAACTAGCCAGCTTTTAGCACAACCATCACCAGGGTGGATGCAAGTTTAGGCCCTTTTGAAAGCTAATTTTTCAAAGCATTATTACATTTGCAACTTTGTTTTATGCATAGAAAGGACAGAAGAATATCTTCCATTTGATTGGGAAAAAGCAGACCAGTTTACTGCAATGTTACTGGAACCCAGACACCTCACTATCCCATACTGAGTATGGTACCAGCATGAATGTTGTTGTATGCTGTGATAACTCTTACAGTCACACTTGTTGAAACTAAACTTACTAGAGTATCTTGCTTACAGCTTTGTCCAAAATTGCCTCCAATCAGCTGTGTTAAAAATACTTTTTTCTTTCATTTGTTGCAGATGCTTCTAGTGTCACCTGATGGACTGTTTTGCAAAAGATAACGCAAGATTGGTTTCAAAATTCATTAATAATTGTGTATTTTTTTTCTCTAGAATGGACGGGACCTCCCTGTGAGACCCAGTGGCAGCCGTCACATCAAGAAGCAGACTTTTGTAGTACATGCGGGGACAGACACAACAGGAGACATATTTTTCATGGAGGTAGAGAAAAGAATAATATTAACTCAAGTAGTAGCATTCAATAGATAATATTAGAAATCTTATTTAATATTTTGTGCGCCCAGGTATGTGATGATTGCATTGTGCTGAGAAGCAACATTGGAACTGTGTATGAACGTTGGTGGTATGAGAAGCTCATCAACATGACTTACTGCCCCAAAACAAAAGTGCTGTGCCTCTGGCGGAGGAATGGTCAGGAGACACAACTGAACAAGTTCTACACAAAGAAGGTACACGTTGTGTTTAATACACAGAATACTGAGGGAAAACTGCATAGAACAAACAAATCCTTCATGCGTCATATTCCACGTTTAATCAAAAATAGCATTCTCTCTCCAGCACCAGTTACTGAACTGTAATGGCTGTTTAACAGCTCTGGTATCTGAGGCTGGTGTTAATGCGTTGTCATTTACCTGAAGACAGTTGGTTAGAAGAAGGAAAGCATCAGTATTAATAAATACTGTGTGAGCTTGCACGTTTATAAAGGTAGTAAAAATACCGTGGTAGATTCGTGGGGAAAAAGCTAAATACAACTATGTCCTAGTAATTGAGTTAATTGTGTCATTTTTAATGACAAACCTAAACTGACAAAATAGATAAAAAATTTTCTCCATGGCCCGTGTTTGATTTTTATTTCATATATGCCTACATTCTCCACTAATATGAAAGCCCCTTTTTTCTCCTTATGATTAATTGCAAATATAAATAAATAGCTTAAACCTACTAGGAAAACTCCAGTAACTCCTACATAATGACCAGCAAACAAAAGGTAAAGATTGTAAATGTAATATATCGAAAGGTTATTATCTTTGAGATATATAAAAGGATTAGACTTCTGCTTGAAAAAATTAATTTTACATAGACTAGGTCATCATAATGCAGGTGTGAATACAAAGGGAAGGAGGACAAAAGCAGTGTGCTACAGAAGTTACTTGGAAAATTAATTGCATGTATCTTGGGCTTCAGATAGAAAATTTTCTTAAATTGTACTCTGAGATTATGGCTTAACTATTATTTGATACTAAAGAAGGGAGTTGGAGGACGATGAAGAGAAGAATATGGCATAAGGAAATTGACATGAATAACAAAAAGATAGATCATATGAGCATGACCAGTAATATTGATTGCTGGAAGCTGAAAGAAAGGGGGAGGACTGTGACATTGTTTTGAGACTTTTTCTACACTAGGAAACTGCGTAAACTTGGTTAGATTGCTCATGAGCATGTGCCAAGCCATGAACTGTTCACTACCTTGTGCTATGAAATGATATGAAATAGTTTCTCTGTCAACTTGAAAAATAAATATAAACACCATCCAGTAATTAGCTGTGGTTGAACTTTTATAGGTTTTTTGTCATTATGCACCACATGAGTTTTGTTCTTTTTGTAGAATCATAGAATCTAGCTGTTCTCTTCCCTTAGTAATTTGGAAAAATAACATCATATTACTCTTCTTTTATATATTAGTGTCGGGAATTATACTACTGTGTAAAAGACAGTATGGAGCGAGCAGCAGCAAGGCAGCAAAGCATTAAACCAGGTACAGGATTTTGCTTGTTGGGAACATTTGTTGTTTAATCTGCAATCAACAAAACTTTTTTATTAATAACTTCTTTGAACATAATCTCCTTTTACTTGGAAATCTTAGGGTAGCTTTGTACATCTGTGTGTATGTAGCAGACTTAGTGTTATCATTAGCTTGCCCCCATATGCCTCACTCTAAATAGAAACAAAACCAAAACACTTGTATAAAGAAGAGTTACATGTAAGGAGGACTAGCTGCCAGTAAAATGATAACTAGAAAAGACTATGAAACTTCAGCTTCACTTTCTCTTCATGTTTGGCTAGCTACTGCTTATATTCCTGATTGAGATGTAGAACAATGTTGTCCACTTTGTGTTGAGAATGGAGTCTAATAAATATGCTTGTTTGCATTAGTGAATCTACAGTGATGAATCTGCAGCTTTCTGCAGACTTTCAATGCACAAACCTTTTCTGTATTGGAAAGTCTTGTACTGGTGCAAGTCCAAAGGTGCAGTTAAGCCAATGTCCTTTATCAGTATAACTTCTCCACTGTAGACATTCTTCTTAGTTTTGCATCATCATCTGGGACAGGATAGTATAATTATATTGGTGAAATGTTTCTTGGCAAACACCCCTTTCCTTTTCTTGTTGAGTAAAAAAAACCCTAGAAAAGTAGATTTGCAGTTTTGGGAGATTGAGTTCTTGGTAAGGCAATTTTCCATTTTTCTTAGTCCCAGAGAGCAGCAGGTGCTGTATGTACCTGGGTAACAAACATGAAGGAGACTTATTTTATACCTTCATAAGATGGTTGTTTCTCCCTTGCTGGAGTCTGTTTGCAGGTTCAGGGTAACATCGCTGTGGTTTCGTGTTTTCAAGTTTGATTTTTGTTGCAACTATTTCTTTTTTTTTTTTTCAAGTGGTTGCTAGGACTCTGGGAGCCATGCTTTGAGGTGCAAACCTATATTTTAGGTGTGTCTTAATGCCAAATCTAAGGGATCTACATTTTATACTCATAACTGTCATCAGCATGACTGAGAAAATTACTTGTGCTTAAATCTAGCATCCTAAGTGTTCAACCCTCAGCTAGCTGTTGGCGCTTGGAAGAACCACCATTTTCTTCCTCCTACCATTAGTCCAGTTTAATTTGAGGAGGGGGAGGAAGGACTGGACTTCCACTAGGGTAGAGGAGACAAAAGGGTCTTTGAAAGCTATTTTAAGAATTAGGCAACAATGCAGTATTAAAAATATGTTTGAAAGCCATTCTCCAGAGTTCAGTGGTTCTGCACAATTGATAATTTTAAAAAAATCATTATAAGAAAGCATTTTCTAGCTGAACTGAATGAAGCAAAAGAAACTAGATGAAAATGCCTAGACTGTCATCTATTAATGTGCTCTATTAAATTGTCATTGTTGTAACCATGTTGACCTTTTCATTGCTGAAAGCATAAAACAATGCCATACAAAGTCATCAAGCTCACAAATGCAAGCCTAGTTTGTGCTTGCTTATGTGTTTGTACTGAAGACTATGCTGTCTGTAGTATTATGTGATTGCAGTGTCTTACCATGCAGAAATGAAATGTGGCATTTAAAACAAACAAACCCCCAATATGAAATACAATAAATGCAGACTGAGCCAACACCAATATCTCTTCATGTAACCAGGATGAAATTTATTACGATACTTAAAAATCTAGTGGTTCTCAAAAGGCTGTTATTAGCGAGCGGACTTTACTGAAATGCTCCCTACTATTGTTAGTAGTGTCCTCTTGCTAGGCACATCAAATTGAAATTATGTTTTTATTGTTTTATATTTTCCTTCCACATATCATGACTTGGCTGACTGCTTTCTGTTCATTCTCTCTCTGGATATTTTTGGGTTTTGGTTTTTTTTTTGTTTTTGTTTGTTTGTTTTTTTAATTAACATATCACAGGGCCTGAGTTGGGTGGCGAGTTCCCTGTGCAGGATATGAAAACCGGTGAAGGAGGTCTTCTTCAGGTCACACTGGAAGGAATTAACCTGAAGTTTATGCACAGTCAGGTATGAGGGAAATCTATGAGAAGACTGTGAGCATGAAGCTTTTTGCAGCACGCCTCTGTATGTGTTTCCTCTTCCCAGAGTATCAAGAAGGACAAGGGATAGCATGATGGGGATAAAAAAGCTTATGTATATTTACATGCAAACACACACACATATAAAAATATATATCTGTATGTAAAAATAAACTGAAATTAAATATCCTCAGGAAAAGTATAATCAACTGAAAAGAAACATTGATACAGGTTTCAACTTCTTGTTTCTGGTGTTCTGAATTGTCTAAGCACAAAATAAATGGTAGCCAATACATTAAGGGACAGAAAAAGCAATCAATAGTAATCTAAACTGCCATAGTGCATCAGACTGTGAACATATCCTGATGGCATAAGCAGTCAACCTTAAAAGATACAGTGTTTGAATATTGCAGGTACAGAGGGCAATGTTCTGCATCATATTTAATCTGTCTTGTTTTAAAATTTGAGAAATCATCTGTAGAATTTAGTGTGAAAATAAAATGGGAAAGTGGCTCTTGCAGTAATTCACAAAAATGAGAAAAAATTACTGGTTCTTTTTTCCTTCCAAATAGCAGATCCTGTGGGCTTAGAGGAAACACAACTAGAATTGTCATTTCTTCCTTTCTCTGGATGTTTTTTCTGTTGCTTCCTTTAATCCTTGTTTTTTATTTTGCTTTGTGTTTTTTTGTTTTGCATATATTAAATGCATGCTATGCTAGACAGTAGAATCAATTTTTAGGGGAGAGAGAGTGTTTGTGTGTGTGAGAGAGAGAGGGAGAGAGAGAGAAAAGCTTCTGTCAGTCCTCTGTGGAGTGTTTTTTCCTTTCCTCCTGACTAGACTTTTTCTCCCCACACAAGCTTTGTTCTTCTTTGAGGATACATCAGTGTAGATCCCACTGGAAGTGCACGTGCATCTCAAACACACATGCTCAGAATCTTTAATACTTCTCCCAAGGTCACAGCAGCACCATGTGTGCCATACATCATCTATGCCAGTATAAGGAGTGGAGAGTGGTGAACCTCCTTCAGTTTTCTTCCTGTCTATTACCAGGGTAGAACCTGGACTACAGCTGACCTGCTGTAGTATTTCAAACCTACCCTGTGATGGAACAGCCTACCTAACTTAGTTATAGATTTTAACTTTTTATTGGATATGCCAAAATACAAAGAACTGCAAGAGGAACTCATTGGTAGTACAGAATGAATTTTCATAGTTATTGGAAATGGCGGGTCTAAAGCCTTTGAAAATTAAACCCCGGTCTCGAAGCAACAGTTTGATATCATTATAGATGGACATAATAGAAATTACTTTGTCCTAAGGTAAGAACACACCATAGGGAATGTTCTATTTACTTCTCCTTTTTCTTCTTCTGCCAGAAGTCAAAAACGATGTTGAGCTCAAACTGCTCATCACTTGAACAGTCTATGGAGATGACTCTATTTAATAAACAAACAGCCAGGCATATATGCATTTGCAGTGAGAAGAGATATATAAGAAGGTAGCCTCATCATCATCATCATGGTTTCTTAAGTGTAACAGGCATCTTCACAAGATGAAGACACTCAGTGTTAAGCACATAGTGAGCAGACATGCATCTGTCCAAAAGAAAAACTCCAAATCCTAGAACATACCCTAGTTCTTAAATGTAAAGCCTTTTTTTTCCCTGAAAGACTGGAATGACATTCTGAAAGAAACCTTAGGGAAACCTAGTACTGATTGTTATTATGCAATTGTCAGGACCATTACCAGTTGAATTTCGTACCACAGATACCGAGTCCTGTGCTACCACCAGCACTCCTAGAGTACTAGCTTTATCATATCCTTCCTCACAGAGAATGGTGTTCTAATTTGTTGTCTCTGATGAAAATTACTACATCTTTTCTGGAAGACAGTCTGTGCAGGTCAGACCCAGGAAGTATGCTGGCTGTCTCCCCCAGCCAAAAGATTATTCCTCCTCTTCATCCCCTTTCCAATGAGGCTGTAGCCAGATGAGTTTCCATTACTTAAGATGGATATTGAAACAACTACAGTTCTGGAAAATACACTTAATTTATTCAGTATGTTTAATTCCTGGCTTTTTAGATTTACATTGCCAGCTGGCAAGGGCATTCAGTACCATTTAGTGGACCTAAGACATATCCTTGTTTTCCTTCTCAAAACAAAGTGTCTAGACAGATATCAACAGTCTGCCATTTGAGGGTCTGTATGGAATGGACTACTGTAGCAGTTATGTAAAGGACTCCTACAAGTTGCACCATGCAAAAAAAGAAAAAATCCCCTCCAATTTCATAATCTGTGGAGCTAAAGGATGTTTGCATTCTTATTCTAACACTCATCAACCAGTCTGCTTTCTTAATAAAAGGTCTGCTATTCTAGAGGAATTTTTCTTTCCAATTTTCATTTAAATTATATGAATTGCTCCCTAAGGCAGCTGATTTCAGAATATGTATATAAGCATGATCGAACCAGGATTGTACAGCCATTTTTCTGTGTTTGAAAATGCCTTTTTCCATTTCTGTTGAGTTTGGATGGGGATACTGACCAACAAATGCCTACAGGACCTCGTCAGGCACAGCCTTCTCTTCATCTTCCTCTCCTTACTCCATATAGAGGTCCTGGGTTTGGCCCTTTCCAAGTACTCTTTTCAGCAAAGCAACTTACTAAAAGAAGGAATTTCTATTGCTCTGTTTGGTTGGATATCAAAGAAATAATTAATTTAGAACATAGGAAGATGGCTTTCCACTTTAAAAAAAAAAAAAAAAAAGATAAATGGAGTCTATTCTGTCCTACCTGAGAAGACAATATACTGCTTCAGTGTTAGAATGGTGCTTGCTTTCATAAAACTGTTTGTGAAGGCTCTTGATTTGCAGCGTGTATACTTTCTTAGTGCCTTCTGAATTCCTCAGGAAATGTCTTAGATGCATGGTGGGCCAACCCATTATTGATATGTAGTAGTTGTCTGTAGCGTTCACAAATTCTCCCACCATGCCAGCAGCGCACATAAGTTTAAGAAGAAAAAATCTTCAAGTCTATCTGTGCCTAGCAGGTCAGAGGAGGTCCTTTGGAATAGGGAGGAATCAAGTGTACCTGTGGCATTGGCGGATTATTCTGAGTTTACATCTACAAATTACATTATAATATTGGGACTCAGTAACTCTGTCCCCATTATGAATTCATCTGTGTCAAAAATAGATGGAAGTTTAATAAAATGCAGCAGGCACATGCCCATCTACAGTAGGATCCACACTGAATGCTCTGTCTTGAAGAACCACAGTTTCCCTAGGGTAAGTAACTGTTATTTCCTTTCATGCTTGTTTTCTGATTGAGTGAGAGGAAAGCATCTGTGTCCCTTAAACAATATAGCAAGAAATTGCCCATCAACTCCTATGTCTTCTGAAAATGGATAACTTACTGTAATTGTGACAAACTCAGTAAATTCTCATCTTGCTCATAACTCTTGTGGAAATGCAGCTCTCCTTAACATTATACTCAGATCATAGCACCTGGGGCAGTCAAATCTTTTAGGCAGCTTTACTGTTACCAGATAACCAATGTTTTGCCTGAGCCTTGCTGTTGAGTTTCTGAATTTTGTACTTTAGACTACTGGCAAAAACTTTTCACAGAAAATATTACAGAAAAAGGCAACCAAGTGCAATAAAGAAAGTGTTCTCTTATTGACTTGTTTACTCTGTAACTATTCCTCAAAAAATAAAACATTTTTGACCAACTAAACTAATAAAGAATGTGGGTGAAAACAGGCAAACAAAAAAGATGGGATTAAGTCTCCTTTCCCTTGAGTGCTTGAATGTATGCAGAAAGCAAGCTTCAGATTTTCTGATTAAGTAAGTGGAAGTTTAGGTTTTTATATTGAGCAAAAAATATCTGTGTCTGTTAGTTCTCTGCTAATAAAAATAATAATAAAACACCTTTGACATTTCTCTCAGATGTATGGTGCATTTACTGATCTCTATTGATACAGATAAACCTGTTTCTTAAAAAAACCCACAACAATTTCTGATGTTGACTTCCTTTGCTTTTCTTGGGTAGCATATCATCTATGATTACATGGGTGTTGCTATTATTGGATTCAAGAGGGTTGCAGGTTTTCATTTCCCTTCTTTCCAAGACAATGAAGTTTCTCTAGTAACATTTTTAAACAGGATCCTGAGACTGGTGTCATAAGTGTATAGGCACTGAAAGTATCGATCCAGATTACTGTAATATAGTCTTGCAAGGGTCTCTCTGAGGTATTGGGCATAGACTTACTCTGCATGGTAGGGCAATGTAGCTCTTAAGTGTTTCTCTTGCCTTGAAAAAGCAATTATATTAGAAACTGGAATATGAAATTGATTCCTTATAGCATTTTCTTACAGCTTCTTATGTCTGTGTACTGATTGACCCTTTAGGAGATGTGCATATAAGAAGGGACTGGTTTGTATCTTGAAATCGATTGGATAGTGAACAAACTCATTACGCTCAGAGAACTTGTTTATTCGTGCACTCTTGGCATCTAGATTCTGGACTGGAAAACCTTGTCGTGTAGTTCAACTGTTTTGTCTTTTGGGGTTTACATATGTAAAATTAAAGTTTAAAGCAGGTTTGTTTTCTAAGTGACTGCTCAGCTGGTAGCAGACATATGTGAAGTGAGCAAACAATAGAGAAGGATCCAAACTCCCATCCTGCTTAAAGCAGAAAACTGGTACTGACTGTTAAAGGAGACAGTTCCAAGAGTAAGTATGCAGATTATATATCACAAACTGTAGTAATAAACGGCAAGGCTGTGAGGGAGAAGGAAGATCAGTGGTTCCTCATTGGATTAAATTCAACTACTGAATAGGTTAGGAGGATCAGCGTCAGGGTGGGAAGTATAGTGCCCCTTACCTGCCCTCTGTGCTGGAGGAGGATGCATGGAGGGGCAGAAACTAACTGGGATGGATCAGAGGCTACAAATCGTGCCAAATTTGGGAGCCAGCTTTTTTTCTCGTCCCCCTCTTCTGTTGTATTTCAGGTGTGTTGGTATTCTTTTTGCAATAACTCATTTGAGTGCCTGAAGGGGTAGCAATGTTGGATATGTCAGAGTTACTAACTCCTTCGTTTCTCTTCCATGCTTTCTCCTCCTGCAAGGAGCGGAAGGTACTTCATCTTCTGCTGTCTTCGCTTCTTAGCACTTTTAAGTTATTTGTTGATTTCTAGCATTGTGGCAAGTTTGTCTTTTGAATATTTATTTCACCCTTTATTTTTATATTAAACTGTAAATGAACTGGTAGTGTATGCTATATTACTTCAGGTTGTATCTGCTGTGATGATGTTTTTGTTTAATTTTGGTTTTTACTTTAAAAAAAAAACAACTGACTAATTTTATGTTACTTTTCCTCCTGTTTTTGTAGGTTTTCATAGAGCTGAATCACATTAAAAAGTGCAATACTGTGCGAGGAGTCTTTGTCCTGGAGGAATTTGGTAATT
Organism: Buteo buteo; assembly: GCF_964188355.1. Taxonomy (NCBI): domain Eukaryota; kingdom Metazoa; phylum Chordata; class Aves; order Accipitriformes; family Accipitridae; genus Buteo; species Buteo buteo. Next base: position 44,580,573 of record NC_134176.1, read on the forward strand.
ACATTATTTTGATATTAGGTCTGTACTCACATGGCAGTAACTCAAATTTCCAGTCCTCAGATTCAGAGTTGCACTGCAGCTTCAGAGATGGGAGAGAAATGTAGACTGCACGAGAGATGTTGCCTGAGAGATGGGTGACTTAACATAAAAATTTACACATTGATTTTTATCATAGTAAGATTTGTGGCCTAGGTGTTTTTTGTTAATAGACAGAGATGATGTTCTGAGTCTTCTGAAGCAAACAAAACAACAGTTAAACTTGGATGTGTGTAGGAATTTTATTTGGCATGTTCCTTCTTCTTCTGAGAAACCACATTTTTAAGCAGGGTTTATAGCTGATCTTTCTCAACACATTACAGTTTCATTACAAAGAATTACTGTTACTTGCAAAGTTTCCTCTTTGCTGTATGTGGAATTTCATTTTTGTTGTATGGAGCAGGAGATGTTTTGTCAGGTTGCACTTTAGCCTGTGGTTTTTGTTTCAGAGCATGACTGGTAAAGAGTGGAAAAGTAAAGGTTAAGGAGAATAGAGAATTTGTGCTATTTTGGTCAGTTATTGCTATTACATATAATCTGCCTACAGCCTAGTTTGGGGAAAATTCTGGGTTACTATTCAGTGTTAGTGTCAGTCACACTACACTTAACTAGTGTCTGAAAAAAAGAGTGACTTCAGATGCAGGTCCCCAGAAAAGTGATCAACATACTTCTCTTGAAGTAGTGCCCAAACCCGTATTGGTTTATTCTTCCACCCATCTGTGAGACGTTTGTCTAGGTCTTAAGTGTATGTATGAAACATTTAAAAAAGATAAAATTTACAACGTTCTTTCCATAGTAGATCAGCATCCATACTTTGGCTGTTAATCAAAATCAGCAGCTCCCTTTACCGAGACTCTCATTGTTCTTTGGTGCTGTTAATAGAATGTGCTGGCTGAGGGATTCTCTCTTAATATGAGATTGCTGAAATTAATGTATTTGTCCATAATAACGTGTTGTCTTTTTTCGATGATTCAAAGTTATAACGTATTAAGATGATAAAGCCTTTCTGACTATTACAGTTTGCTTGTTGTTTGCCATAAATTAATCTCCCAGAAGTTTGGGATATGAATTTGTGAACAATTTTTTCCCATTTTCTGAAAATGTTGTTCATGGTTCAGATGATCAGATCAGTGTATTTAAACCCTAAAAAATTTCTAATAGTTTAGATGTTCAGAAGTTGTCTGCGCTTTATGGTTGCATATTCCTTTGATACCATATTTTCACCCTGACGGGCATGATTCATTTTACTACTTCCAGAAATTGCTTAAGGCTGTAAAAGATTATTGATGAGTTTTATAAAGATGAGAGTTCAGAAGCCATAAAATTAGCTTAAAGAATGGCTTCAGCTTCTGAAATTAACTTAAAAGAAATTACTTGGATCAGAAATGAATTTTGGATCATTTTTTTGAGAGGTTTCAACTCAAAGTATTTCTTTTAATAGTTTGTTTATATTGCACAAGAAGAAAGACAGTGTTTGACTTAGTTATTTCCAGTCAACTTCTATTGATGACTCTGTAATACAGCATTTAGCCCCTAAATAAGGACTGTAATAACTGTAAGAAAAAGAACTTATTTTTTTACAGAAAATTTTGTAATCAAGGGCCTATTGCAAAAGCTAGAATTGTGATATGGAACTTATGAAAGGGTAATTTTAAGAAGTAATTAAAAACAAACTGGGACTTGGACACTACAAGCAAAAACTGAGAAATTAAACCAATTAGATTAAAAATACCCTCCTCCCAAAATAGAGGTCACAGACAAGAACCAATTTAGGTGTACCAAGTGAGATTTACAAGTTGCCCATCCAGCTAATAAAGAAAAAGAAGAATGGAAGAATGATGTTGCAGGGGAGCTAACCTTTTCTTCTTGTGCAGAGATGAGACTACCTCAGAGCTGCTTTTTTAATTGTTATAAAGATGAGAAGATACGCCAATCTGTCCTGTTCAAGAGAGATTAACATGTTAATTTGTTAATAGTATACTAACAGCATTCAGCAAAAACTTGCATGGGCTCCTTAAGAATGAAGTTATTTAGCTGTGTTAAACATTGTGAACCTTGTAATCAGATTAATTATAGTAGGAGTATACTTAAGTACTATCTCCGCTTAGAAAGGTAGAGAGTGGTAAGCATGCGTACTCCAGTGTGATGGGAAATAGTTCAATGCAAGATTTGTTTATTTGATTTTGCCAAGCATGGGCTCTCCAAGTTTAGTGATATTGCAACAGGAAATTAAAGGTCTGTTTGTGTTAATGCTGGGTTTAGATGGCAGCATGAAAGTTGGAATTGTGATTTCAAAGCAGGATGCAAGCAGAAGTTCAGGAATTGTTGCCCACAAATGGAAGTGGAGATTTAAGTAAGTGAGGAAATGTAAGGCTCTTCCCTCTGGAATTTGAGTTACTGCTGCGTACTTGTGCTTTACTTTTCTTGTGGCCCCTTCACCGCCGCTGCTATGAAAACCTTCATTCTCCAGCAGGTAAAGTGATGTCCCCTAAACTCATTCTATGCTAGCGCCATATTTTCATTCACAGGACCAAAGGCTGCAGGATGGTGCTTAATAATTTACTCCCTTCATCCACTTAGTTCAACAGCATCAGGAATAACTTTTAATGTTAGAAGAAAAGTGCTTCTGCTAATCTCTTAATTTGAGGCTCGGGTCTCTCTTTCTTTTTTTCTTTTTTCCTTCTTTTTTCTTTGTATTCTGCAGAGGTAGTGCTTTGACTTCTCTGACTGTAAATCCAATCCCACTCTTTTTTACTTTTCCTAACTCAGTCCTCTTGGGAGAATTTTCCCCATTGGAAGGACTGTGAAGGAGTACTTTACTTAAAGACAAGGCAACTTACTATGAAGTGGGGAGACAGTACCTTGCCTAGGTGCTCTCCTGTTCCCTCTCTTCCTATTCTTAATGATGATACAGGTCTTTACGGCTTCCCTTCTCTCCTTCCCTTGTGGCACAAGGTTCTTACAGCTTTTCCTTCCTGCTTTTTGAAGAGTATATGAACAGTTGTATGTTATCCAGTGGGCAGTGAGACTTACACTGCTGTAAAAGTCCTACCCTATTTGGCTGTGCACCAGCCTCACTCCCACCTTTATCCCCTGGTGACATGGAGTTAATTTGGAACATCTGGTGCCAACGGGTAAGGTAGCTTGGATGTGCACCTCCTTATCTCCCCAACTCTAGTCACTGGTATGACTGGGGCAGTGCAGCCTGGGTGTGCACTTCCCCTGTTTCTCAGTCCTTAATATAACTGCCAACTCCAAGAAAAGAGAATTGAAAAACTAAACAAAAATATTATGTTAGTTTTTACAATTGTATTCTGTACTTTTCACTAGATTTTTTTCCAAGAATGACAATACCATGACATATGAGAACTAGTAGGCACTGGTTGATATTTAGAGTACTTTCTCAAACCCAGTCTGCACTGCCTACTTTTGGCCCCTTAGAGCGTGATCCGTCTCCCTCTCCAGCATTTAGCTGTGTCATACCATAGTTGAAAAGATGACATCTGCATGGATAGGTTTTGTTGTGGACTTTTCCTAGTTAATTCATACTGAACTCATCTGCTTCTGTTTCTTTTCTTGTCACTAGTAATATGTGTAATAAAACATTTACCCTTCCTCTGTGAACCTGGTACGATTTGGTTTTGCATAATTTCTGTATTGCTTCTTCTAAATTTTTTTGTTGTGACACAGAAATTCCATGGCAAATTTCAGCTATTCTGGAAAGAGAAGTATTCAAAGTTGGTCTTGATATTCCACTGATCTTAACATTTTAAATTTTCCATCTGTATGTTCTTAGTGTGGTCTTTGTTCTCTCCTGGTGATTTCCCATGGTATCTGTTCACAACAATATTTGTAGACCAAGTGTGGGTCAAAGGCACCAGTTCAGATGCAATGCACACTTGCTTTTTTATGCATTCCACAATGAGAACAAAAGGCAAATTTTCTTTAGCTATACTATGCCTGTTTCCTTTCTGTTAGTTTGAGGCAGTGCAAGGGAGCAAGATGACATTTTCTGGATAATAGATTTTTTTTTTCACCAGTCCCCTAATCTTTGTTATATATAAATTCTTCTAGAAATCAACAAGCCTGGTATGTTAAGAACACGTGTAACTGAAATCAGTATTTTATGTTAAGGCAACTTGTTCAAAAGCAATGAACGTTTTCAGTATGTCAAGCAAATACCATCGCACACATCCTAGACAGGAGAAATAATGTCTTGAGAAACTTGAAATAGAGCTGGGAAACAGTCTTCCAGTTTAGAAAATGTTCTTCCTCAGCTCCTTTTTTTTTTTTTTTTTTTATTTTTTATTCTTCTGGATTTCACTAACTTACTACAGAGTGTCCAACAGTTCTTTTGAGATGTGTTATTCAGCAGAGAAGGATTCAAACATCTAAAGGATAAAATCTTTGGGAATCGCATACTGACAAATTCCTATGGAATTGCTGGTTTATGTTTTATTGTAGTAGACATTAGGCATATTTTGTCATTAAGCGTATTTTGTTATTAAATTTGCTGTCTAGCAGGAATAAGTAGTATGAGAAAAGCCAGAGTCTCTAAGAACCATCAAATACCTACTATCGTTTTCCAAACAGAGGCAGCGAAATATTTTTACCAACCTGAATAATTTATTATGACATTACCAGTATCTTCAAGGACATACGTAATGTAAATGAAGAGAAGGAAGAGTATCTAGAAGTGAGGGATAGTGAGGTGCCCTGTACCTGCACCTGCTGTCTGTGTGCATCCCTTCCCTTTCCTATGGGAACATTGTGCTATTTCTTTCCCCTTTTCCTCTCGTTTTTTGAACTTTTTGTTTTGTCTCTTGCCCGTCCGGTTTTAGTTCCTGAAACTAAAGAAGTGGTGAGCCACAAGTACAAGACGCCAATGGTGAGTCAACTGTGATGCCTTCTAGTAGTTCTTTAAAGGATATATCTTTTCGTTGTCATGTGGTGAAAAGAATTATATTGAGATTGCAGGATTTGCAATATAATACTGCAGTGGAACACCAGCTGCTCTTTTATGATAGTTTTCCTTAAGGGAAGACAACAAAACTTGGTGATTGTAGTTTCTATGCAACTAGAGGAACTCACAGGTAGTGCAGAAAGCTTGGTCTCTTTAGTTAAGATGGATAAAGATGTAAGGTAGCTGGTTTGGCATGAACTTCAGGACAATAAGAGCTAGTGGAACTGTTAAATTTAAGACAGTGTAGAACACAATCCTTAATCCACAGAACAGATGGAAAGAGAAACTAGTTCCTGGGCATAAAATGATTGCTAACTGAGTATATGAAAAATTCCCATTTCCTCATAAAAATGAGCATTGAGATGCAAGAGAACAGTGTAAGTATCAATTCATGCCATGTAAGTCAGTTATTGCTGTGGTTTAGTGTTCAGTTTTTATAACATTTTTTGAACACCAGCAGTTAGTTGATAATGATACTTAGCACTTTTACACATAATAGTTCCAACAATCAGGCTTATATGCACTTATGAGGATGAAATAGAAGCCAATGATTGTCATCAGAACTGAAATTTCCTCAGTTATTTTATGTCTGAAGTGCAGTGTGTACATTTGGTGATTGCATGGAAACTCACAGTCCTTCAAGAGGAGAGAGAGAAAAATTACTTGAAGAAGCTAGAAATATTTTAGAAACAAAATGCTTAGAATATTTATAATTTAAGAAGCAGATAGCTATATCTTTTAATAAGAAAAGCCAGTTTAATGAAAATTAATTGTATTTTACACAAGTGTTTTAGCTTGTGCTATAATACAACAAAACACATTGTTATGCTTAATACCTCTACAAAGATTATAAATGTCAATTTACAGGTCAAGAACCTTTAAGATCACCAGAATAGCCAGTATTAGAACTAGGACATAAACTAAGTAGAAGTCTTACCTTCACTGAATTGTGCTGCCAGTCACATGCAAAAAGAGGATTTGCTGTTAAATAATAGCACACTTAAGTTAAAAGCAGTAATTCTAAATCTTCCTAATGTTATGTGAAACCCTCTGCTTTAAGGTGACATAATTGCTTGGTATTCTTCATATGAAATATGCAAAGTTGGGTTGTGGGGGGTTTTAATTAAAAAAAAAGGAAGAAAGAGAAAAAAAAGCTTGTATTATTAATGGATTCACTAGCGTTGGTTAAAAATTACAAGGATTACCAGTCCTTGTACCTTTAAGCATAAAAAGACAGTTGTGAATAAGGAAGAATCCCACCATCTCATGAGTCAAGGTACAGTATTGGATGTTTAGTTTTAGCCTTCTTAGTTAGCACTTTCAACCCCTCCCAGAATGTTTCTCGTAACTTCATACAACAGACCAAAAGCAAATATATTTGTTATATTTGTTACAAGGCTTTTCTTCTTTATCCATCTCAGTTAGAAAGTAGTATGGGACACTTTCTCCTGATTTTGTCTGTCACCAGAGTAGTTGTCCCATGAAGGAAGACATGCAGCAAAATACAAAATGTGCAGTGGATTTTGTAAAACACTAAGGCATCTGAATTTCATTATCTCCTTTTCTAAATTTTGTAGGCTCATGAGATCTGCTACTCCGTGCTGTGTCTATTCTCTTATGTGGCTGCCATTCGTGGAAAAGAGGCAGAAAACAAAAGCAAACCACCTCGACCAGTTTCCAGTTGATCTCAATATTGGGAAATACCTACCCTTTGGCACGTTAACATGCAGCACTCCGATTTTTACTGCAGTTACTGGAGCTCACTTTACTGTATTCTATGAGAACTTGATTATTTATGTATGACCCTGCAAGTCTTTCCCCATAGAAAAACCTAAGACTTCACTGCTCAGTCTCTTTCTGAATCCATCCTTAATGGAGTTTTGATATGAGCTGTTAAGCAGACAGTTCTGAGCATCAGCATCGAGCTGTGAGTGACCTACTCTGGCCATTCCTTTGGAATTCCATTTTTCTTAAGATGACTAACAGCTTGAGTTGGGTTTTTTTTTTTGTTTCTAGTGGTACTTGTTACAGATGAATCACTTTACAACTGCAGGCTTCTGCTTTCAGATTCTCTGGTATGTGCACAGTGGAAGCAGTCTGGTCCTGCATGTTGTTTACATGTTGTGTTTTTATTGTTTTCCTTCTGTGTTGTTCATTTTTACCCACGAACGTGGAGTTCTTGTCACATAGTTCTTCAGACCCTTTTGGTAGAGATGAACAATTTAGCTACCATAGTCTTAAAATGTTATGTGACAATTGAAGTTTGGCTATTAAATTGGTCCATCTGTGGAGAAGACTGCTTCTCAAGTGGGAAAAGAAGTGGCGAGAGAAACTTTGAAGGCAGTATATTGTGAAAAACCCTGACACCTCATGGATTGTATGGATTTTCAAATGGGATAACATTTGTAGATATCCCAGCAGTAGAGTTAACAGATGCATATAAGCACTACATAAAGCAGTTAATCACAGGGATTAGAAAATGAATAAGGAAATTTAAAACTTGGAAACATTATTGGCAGAAGCACCCTGCAGACCCATGTCTTTTTGGGCTTGTAACTATACACAAGATATTTCTATAGCAATCTGCAGAACACGTTCAGAAGCCCAAACGATTATGCTGTCTCCAAATTTTTTAAGCCATTGCTTTTTTTCAATCTGTACCTGTATATCAAGGAATCTTGCAAATACGGTGTTAATGGATAATGAAACTCACACAGTTAAAACTATCCATCACATTCCTTATTTTTAAGTAGGCCGATTATGAATGTTTTTTGCATCCTGTTTTTGTTCTTGAACTGTACTGCGCTTGTCCGGAAAGCTCTTAGGATGCTGGAAGGAGAGACTGTCTAGAGAAAATAATGTTACATATAAAATACCTGGAAAAAATGCTCTGATGCAAACTGATGTATTGTATGTTTTGACATAGAATTCTGAGTAAATGCACCCATAAATAACCCTGTTTTGGCTTGGTCAGGGTATCTACCATTTTGAATGGAATACACTAGTAATGGGTGAGGAAATGATGTAAATATTATAGTACCACATCTATTTATAGAAACTGTACAGCTGTCTGAATGTGAAAATAAAATGTCATTCAACCAGCAACTGGTTTTCATCCTCCTGTGCTTTTCTATTGATGCAACTTATTCTGAAATTAATATAACTATATACAAAATACATCATACACATATCTGAAATAATGAAAAAGAGAAGACTATAAATGGAAAACCTACATTTCTTTCCACATAAGCAGTTGAAAGTAATTTGGTTTGGTTTTTTTTTTTACTTCTATCATAACATCCATGTAATTTGCCTTTAAAAAAAAAAGTCTGAAAAACATGAATAGGGAAAACAGATGCATCTGAAATATTGAAAAATGTTTTTTTGTACACATGCAAATAGAAGCAACATGTAAAGGATTTTTCATCCTTTCCTAATATAAAAGCAAAACTGAAATTGGCAAACCCTGAAATTAGCCTGTTTTATATTTAATTTATTTTCTTTCATCTTCTGAGACTGTAAATTTTCTTATAGCAGTATCTGAATTTTTAGCAATTACAGTATTCTTGATACTACTATATTACAAGTATAGTTAAGACTGACATCACTTTGGTCTACAATAGATGTTCCATTTTCTGCAATACTGGGTCCCACTTAAGTAGACAATTTTAATTTTTAAACTGTAATTATGTTAGCAGGCCTATTAACATATTCAGACCATTAACTTAAAATTATAAGGAGAAGATCAGAGTTTAAAATAATTAAATGCACATGCACAGTACCATGTAATATATACAGCTCCTTTTTTTTTTTCCCTGTAGAAGCTGTATTTTTGCAAGTGTATCTTGCTGTGACTTAAAATCATAAAATTACATAAACTGCTGTATGCTCTAGACTGCTGAGAAACTTCAGTCTGGAATAAGACTTTAAAGGGTCCAATAATAAAAATGGCCCTCTGACCCCTTTGACATAATTTTTTTTTAAACAACAGGTGTGGCTGAATAGTTATAGTGCTTGCTGTTCAGTGGCAAGGAAGAATCCATAACAACCTCAGCAAGTGGACTGACACTGGGCTTCTGTTCTTTAGGTGAGAGCAACTGACCTGGCTTCAAAATTGAAGAAATTTTTGAAAAATACAAAATCTTTCTTGTACTTTATGAAGGTGACTTGGCAGGTGTTCTCCTAACTGTGGGAATGTAGCATATTCATCTGAGACAAAGGCATGCTGTGTAGCGTTTCCACTACACAATGCTGTTCTCTGGATACCAAATGCAGGTCAGACTTAAAATTGGTATGAATGCACAAGTCATTTGGAATGCAGTTTTCCGTCCTTTCCACCTTCACTTCGTCACTTCTAAGCACGGAGCGGTACATAAACTTTACTTAGGAGAAAAATAATTACAGTGATTTGCATGTGTTTTATCATGTCCTACTTATTTTGATCTTTAGCTAAGAATTCCTTTGTGGCAGTGAGAACTTAGAGTCTTCTAAACCTTCCAGAACTGAATGGAAGACTAACTGAGAATAACTGGTAATAATAAATAGTGCTAGAAAATTCTTAGAACAAAATGAATAATGCTTCCGTTTTTACCACTAGGAGGAGCCTGTGTCTTAATTTTTAAGTATTTCAAGATGACAACCCTTTAACACTTGTGATATTCCCAAGGCACTTATATAAATGTGACAAAGATTCATGAACTTGCCTTAAAACTTAAGGTATTTGCTTATCCTGAACAAGTTTCTTTTTCTCCTACAATTCCTTGTTTGTGGAAGTTAGTTTTCAAAATGACCATTAAGTGTTCTCTGCAAACACTGGGGTTTGGGACTAGTCTTCCTGGCAGTTTTCAAAGTGGAACTAAGGTTACTAATTTATGTCTTCTGGATTGCAGATCTTCATTGTGATGTTCCAAAAAAATGCCTTTGTTTTGTTTGTGAATGCAGTGTCAGTTTCTAACATGAGTGCATCCACACTTTAAAGGTTAAAGGTTTTAACATCAGTGAGTGTCACGACAACAGTACTAATTAAGTGATAATTGTTAAAGATCTCTCTGGAAAAAACTTTGAAGATGTCTGTTGAAGAAAAGAGTTCATTGCTTTAAGAAAACCATTGTAAAGATTTCCTACACCCTGATTCCTAGCTTCAGATAATCTCTACCCTCCTACTTTGACACTTTCAGAATAGCAGAGTGTGTAGAATAAAATGTTCATCTGAGTATTCAAAAGCTAAATTGCTAGTAAATGTACATTATGAAGAATTTTGATTCCAACTAAAGTTCTATCTTAGTGATCAAAGTGGATGGAAAAATGTGGGTATGATTCTAAGCCTTCTTAGGAGCCTTTATGTTGCAAAGATATTGAAGATATTTCTAGATCATGCTGCTTACGCCAGAGGGAGGGCTTTTGGTTCCCACTGGGTGTATTTTTAATACGGCAACAGTTGCCTAGAATGGGAACAAAGCAGTTGCATGCCCCTGTGTCAAGCACAAGCTCCTGTTACCACTGAATTCAGAACTAGACAGAAAATAGAAGCTAAGCTTCTCACAAAGAGCAATATTTACATCCCAGTTCCCCTTCATTGCCAAATAGATGAAAGTCAGAAGATGTTGCTTCTGAGTCGAGATCTTCCTTCTGTGAGAAAAATGGCTTCTGCTCAACTCTGACTCCAGTGGTGTTTAGGAACTCCATGTTACTGCTCTTAGACAAGCCAGGTTTTGGTGAAAGGCATCATCTCCTAGCTCCTAAAGAAGTGGGAATTAGGACCAAGAAGCAGCAGTTTTGTGCAAAGGACCTTGCCACACAAAAGGCATTGCCAGAGAGGCTCTTGCTCTTCCAGAAGTTGCAATTCAGCCAGAGGTGTCTGCTTCTCACAAGGGCAAGACATTTCCAAACAAACAGCTGGGTGGTATTACTTTGCTTCTGCTTACAGCCATGGCTTCATGTACAGCCCTATAACACTCTTGTAAGATGTTCAGTGTGAGCAACAGCTTTGAGTTCCTACAGCCATTCCCAGTGTGGCTATTTCACTAAAATAGTAGAAATGTGATGATGCTTTAAATAATAGTGGTTATGAGACCTGTCTTTCCAGCACTGTATCAGAAGGCTTAAAAGCTTGATGGTGACAAATGAGGTTTGAGTGCAGCTTAGAGAGGACCTCTTTCAGGCAGATTCTGTGCTCAGATATGATAAAAAATAGCTCAACACTTACACTAAAGTTAGTAAAATCCTAAGTTAATTTTCTGCTTACATATGCTTAGTATAATTTAAGTTGTAAGTTAATTTTCTGTTTACATGTGTACAATTTTTTGAAACTTCTGCAGCATAGTAGTTCTAGCATTGACTAATTTTGTTTTAAAGCATCAGTCCAACAAAGAATCATATACAACAGCCAAGGGCAAACAGTCCTGCTTCTATTTGCAACAGTTACTATAGTGATAAACGTGGTTTAGGAACCTACATAGAAATAGAAATCCCCTTCTCCCAAAATAGCTTTACATAAAAAGGAACAAATGGTGGCAGGAACAACACCACTAAAACTCTACACAGTTGCTTCCTTCAAGTACACGAAAACTCTAGTTCTGTATTTCCACTCCTCCCACTCTTTTTTGCCTTTTCAGTTTCTCTTATTAACTCCAGTAAGTGCCAGTCTATGCACACTGCTCTGGGTATCAAAGTGCTCTCTTCTTCCCTCTTTACCCCTCTCCCTGCTTGAATTCCTCACTGTTTCATCATTCTTTGCCTACACTCTCTTTAGCCAGTCAGGCTCAGTTCTGCACCTCAATTTCTCATCAGATATCTCCATCTGTTTCACTTCGTGTTCTTTCATACATTCTTCTTGCCTCTCTGACCATCATCATCTTACAGCCTCTTTGCCCAAACAGTTCAGACCTATGTTCTTCCCTGGTCTCCTGCTCAGCTGGTCTCTGCCCCTTTCCAGATTCCCATCATAGTCATCTTCCTCTCTCCTGTTCTTAGCAAGCTCTCTGTCATCTTCTTTCATCCCTCAGCCTCATTCCACTCTAACATCCTTTGCATTTAAATAAAATTATTTTTGGTGGAGTGCTGAAGAGTGCTATAGAGGGAACAGAAAAGATTTCCAGTCTTAGTACAGCTCTTCTGCAATAGCTCCCACCAGCAGCTCTTCCCTACAATCCTTGTTAGAAATGGCTCAACCAGTTAATCTGATATTAAAAATAAATAAATTTGTCTAAACCAGACTTGTTTTAGGACTAACAAATTGTCCAAATTGTTAAAGTTTTTCAGTGCTGTAGGAAACAAAAAAGCATAAGAGGAAATACCATGCTTCATAAATACGTAGTACTGTTAGCCTCCCTTGTATCAGTGAGGAAGAACAAGTCCCATTTCCAGGTAGAAATTTTTGAGGACTTTCCTATGATCAAAATCTACTATACTTAGGGGGTTTTAAGGCAACATATACATGAACTGACCTACAAAGCAGTAGAAAAGCTTGGTATTTTCGGCCATTTTTTTTCTGGGTTTGTTATATGAAAACCAGCAGTAAACAACAAAACTGTACTTGAGAGTTTTATTAGTAATTAGACTTTTTGTGATCATACTTCCCTGGAATAGATCTGGACTGCTGGGGCAATTATTTGCATTATGACAGATACCAAGCAAATGCAACCTTACTGAAGATTAAATTACATTCATCCACGATCTGGGTCCATATATTTGGGTCCCACAATTTATGCTTCCAAGCAAAACAATGAGAACTATGTATGATATTCTTTGTTTGTTAAAAAACCATAATGAATATAAAATCAAGTTCAGATGATTATCCGTGGTGAAGAAGAAAAAGGGGGCACACTTACCACTTATTTTTTCCACCTTATATCAATTTCCATATATTTCCTTATCCACTGATATTTTATATATATTGGATTAGTCCATTTTTTTGATTTTTGGATTATTTATCTTCTGTAAAGCTATCCTAACACAGAATTATGACTGGAATGTGTTCATACTATGACAGTTATCTGTGTTTTTAGGGCTGCTTATTGTCAACATTTCTGTCTGGCACAGAAAGCTGACGCTAGACTATTTTTTCCATATCAGGACCTAATAAATGAAGCTGTTCTTATCTATTTCTTTTAAACTTTCACCAGTTCAACCTGTTTTAAGATGTGTTGCTTATGCAGACTGCTGTGGGGACCCTGCCCAAAGACAAGTAAAGGATATCTCACTGACAGCTTTTGTTTCCCTAAAATAGAGTTCTGTGGTTGGGAAGCACTTGAAAGGTATCAGTGGGGCTATTTTTAATCTCAGCAGACTGTTCGTATAAAATTCATTTGTAAGGAGACAGGAATGGCTTGTAGTTCTAAACCTGCTCCAAGACAATATGTTAGTGACAAACCTCTCTCCTAAACACATATAAGGATTTTATTTCAAAGAAATTCTGTGATAAAAGCAACATAAATGACTTTTCTGATTTCCAGAATGTGATCAACTAGTATTTTCTTGTGTTTCTATTCATTCTACTCAATTGTATATTTCCCTTGGAATAGCTAGCACAATAATCCTTTCTTAGAAGGAATGAAATCTGCAGGTGAGGTGTGCTGAAGCTATCTTAAATATTTGTCTGGCCCTGCATTGAAAAGCTTTGTTACAATAATATATGGGAACCTCTTGATCTCTCACTGTAATTTTCAACAAGTAGAATTTAATTTTTTATATGTAATTTTATGTAATAACTTTAAACAAGTAGAATTTTTAGATATAATTTTATGTAATAAACTTAGACAAATCTGAAAAAGTCAATAAAGATAACCGTTCCCTCTTGTAGAAGGAACAGAAAGATAAACTCATGACAGGTAAGGCCCTTTATACCATTTTAAACATTCTGTTGAAACAATTTGAGCTCAATCCATTTAATTTGCATTTCACCCCACTGTATCAGTTAAGTATTGTAACTTCAGCAGCAAAGCAGGGGCACAGATCATCAGCTTGTGCTAAAATCAGGTCATGCAATGAATGAAGTGATCACCTAAACTGAAACAATCCATCAAGGACAGCATTTAGAGTTTACAAGCCACTAAGGAAAGCAAGATTTTTCTAAACATGTTACTGAATGCAAGTAGTTTTCTTTGTGTTACTTTGATTTCTGCCTAACATTTGAATGATCTTCCAAGCAACAATTTATTAGCAAACATGTGAATGTGTGAAAATTTAGGACTTTTTCATTTTACGGTATTTGTATCGGCATAACCCTGCTAGTGCAGATTCAGTTACAACAATGAGTATTGATTGGTGTAGTTAATCCTAACTCAAATATCTAAATAAAATGCATCAGTACCTAATCTGCAACAACATACTCACACTGATGGAAACAGAACTTCTTATTACACAGGTTACCCTTCCTTGATCACACAAGGATACATCTGCATTGAGGATATTATAAAAATGCATTTAGTAGTTGGCACCCTTTCTACAAGAATAGCTCTAGTAATAGAACATTTACCTGGACTTACAGTGGCTTGGGGATGAAATACTACATGCATTTTTATTAACCAGTCAGAAATCTAATGCTCAGGAAAGAAACAATGAACATGTTTATTCTGCGGCTGTTACCATGGAGATGCCTGGTAGTTTTAAACCAGTACCCATGTATTTACGATAGCAGAATACAAAATAGGCTACAATACGAGAAGCTCCACCAAATGCAGTCACTGTCATGACTTCAGTGCGGACATACGTTATTTCCTTCTTTAGCTCCAACTGATCCACTTCTCATTTGTTAACAGGAAGAATTAATTATCTCCGTGGGGGACCATCAGTTAATTCACACACAGCCTTTGACAGCTTCTGTTTTAAGGCCGCCGAGTTAAAAATGGAAGAGGAACAGGATGAAACCCAGCACGCTTTACCTTAATCCTCTATGCTCCCACCACCATTTGAAGTGATTTTCCTTCAGGCTTGACAGACCTGGGCAATCCCGCCTCAGACCAGGAGCGGACGAGGGGGTGGAAAAGCTCCCGGCCCTAAGGGGAGGTAGCGCCGCGGCGCGAGCCGGCCGTTTGGAACGCCCCAACGGCCGCCGCGCCGGCGCGCGGCCGCCGCCTTCCCCTCAGGCGGGAAGCGCCGCGCCAGAGCGCCGCCATGGCGGAGGGCAGGCTGCGCCCTCACCTCAGGGCCCGGCCCCGGAGGTAACGGCCTCCGGGGGCTCCCCCGTTACACACCTCCAATGTGTGCGTCCCTAGGCCCTGACGGGGCAAAACCGGGCAGCCCCAGGAGTTAGGGAGGCTGCCACACAGGGTGGGGGTTCTGTGCGAGGTATTCTAATCAGCTCCCACCTGTGGCTCTGGAGGGGGGTGGTATTTTAAATCCTCCTCAAATCCTGCTAACAGCCATTACCCAAAATTCAGGTGTTGGCATTGAAGGCAACACCGCCTGCCCTCTGCCCATCCCCGCACCAGTCCTGTCAGTGCTCTGAAGTTCAGTTTGTGAGCATCCTGAAGAGAAGCTCAGTTTTATGGCTGTTAAGTAAGATTTGAGTAATGCTTTAGAGTTGGATTTGTAAATGAGAAAATAGTTGATACAGGCTTGAAGGAGCCAATCTTTCATTTTTAAAACGTTTAGTCAGTTTTAGAATTACAGTTGATGGTTTTCTTTATGTTATGCTTTGGCTTTTGAATTTTTTTTCCACTTGGGTTTCATACTCTTTTTTTCTTTTATTGTTATTTTATGAAGTATTGGTCAACCATTAACTTATTTTGCTATTATTTTTTGCTTGTAGAATAACAGTGAGGATTTGAGCACTAAGGCAATCTCAAGTAACTAAAGGAAATGACTGCTTGACTACTGTGCTGTGTGATACTCTTCTTTCTAACAGTACTTAACGACTACTAGGTAAGAATATTTGCCATGACATTTAGAGATAAGTCCATCTGATTTTTGCGTCAGAGGAGATCCCACACAGGAAAAGTTAGTTAAAACTGTCTTTTGTCAAGTAGTCTTTCAGGTGTGATGGTGGAAAACTCTGAGGTACTTTGTTGGTCCTAGTCAGCTAGGTTTGGGAGAAACTGTTCAGTTTATGTATTTTTAATCAGATTGGGATGAAAGTTATTTATTTATTTATTAACAACATGGAATTAATGGGCAATTAGTGAACTATACATTCAGGATCAAAATCAGCCATGAAACAGATAAATAAATGACAATACTGTATGCTTGCAAAACATCAATAAATGCCTACAATTTTCTAAAGACCCTTCTAGAACTAATAACAGAAAGTTCAGATTTTGCAGGTGCACCTTTCCTCTTTTCCTCATCGCAGTGTGTAAGGAGTGGTTAGTATTTTGAATTTGCAGAATTCACATTTTTAGGAATAATTTTTAGAAACCTAACTAGAGTGTGCTGCTTTTTTGTAACTATTCAGGTTTGGATTTGGTTCACTCCTTGTCATTGAAAGTTTTGGAACTTAAAACTAATTTCTGCTTTTTCATGTAGAAGCACAGAATTTTGTTAGAAGGCCCTATAGAATTAGATTCTAACTCTTTCGTGCTACCCTGCATGAAATACTTCCAGAAGTAGTATCTCAGCCAGTTTTTCTGAGGAGGTATCTTTGTCATTAGTTTGAGGACTTCAAAACAGTAGAGAGTAAATTTGTGAGCACTAGACATTTATGTTTTATATATGTGGTAGAATTTCATACTTGAAGACCATTTGAACAATGAAATTTCATGAAAAAATAATTGACTATCATCTAGTGCAAGCATCGGTTTGCAGTACACTGCTTTTCACAGTTGAGAGGTGAAATAAGTGTTCATTTGTGGAAGCACTGCTCTTCCCAGAAACATTGTACTCATGTTGAACAGCTAAGAATTGAGCAGAAAAAGCCATTTTCTTAGGGACTCTTTTGTACTCTTTCAGTATTGTACCCTATTACAGCATGAAAGTCTACTCTCTTCATGAAACACTTTTCTGATAATAGAATGTATTTGGTATAGCACCTAACTCTCCTTACAGTAAACTGTCCTTTGTAATCTAAGCTCTTGCAATTCAGTCTCTGCTTTTCAGCAGACATTGTCCCACAGATGCTGTGGTGATCCTCTCAGTCCACTGTGTTCTGATTATAAGTTCTGTATAATAGAGAACATATCTGACTTTTATGTGTGGTATGTGCCTTATTTTTTAAATAATAGTGTTGCTCAGAAAATGAAAGTATAAAACAATGTAAACATGTTTGCATATTTTCCATCATTTTTTATTTATTTGTTGAATAATAACAATGTGCAACAGGCAAATGTTGACCTTGGATAAGTTGACTTTGGTTTTAGAGGAGTACTCTTCTTTGTTCTGATACCATAATAAAAAAAATCAAAATACACATCTCATTATCATCAGTGTTTTTATTATGAAGATGTATTTGCTTGTTTAGTACAATTAACATGCTGTGTCAGAAGCTTTCCCATCTCAACCAGCATGTTGGAGGCAGGGGAGTAGTATTACTTAAGTTCCTTTGTGTTGATTCTTCCAAAAGACAATGCTTCCTGGATTAATTTCATCTTCCCTCCTTCTCTTGCACTGTGATAGTGAAAAAGTACTTCTAAGTACCAGCCAGAAGTCACTAACTACTACTGCAGGTCCAAAAAAAACCTCACCCCAAATACTATTCAAACTAGTAGGTGAGAAGCCAGAAACGCTATTGTGTCACTTGATTAGACAAAATCATCTGCAAAAATACATACATACCATTCGTAGACTTTCAAAAGCCTTCAGTAATATTTGATGACACTAAGTTTATTGCATTCATCACAAGTTTTTGTTTTTTAACTTTTTATTTACATGCAAATAATCTTCCTTGTTACATCTTTCACTGTTTCATCTGATGTACAAAATTACCTCAGTAGATTAGTATGATGTCTATGATTGGTTGCAGAAACATCTAACAACTGGAATTCTATGCTGGTGTCTTTTTAAAAGCTAGAAAACCAGTAGTGAGTAATTATCAAAGAAACTATTTTCTATGTAAAGCAGCACAGTAGCTTTAGCCAGAGATTCCCAAATGGTGTGTTGTGGACGTGGTTCTGCAAAGATCTGCTCAAGAGCACAGAATTGGGTATTTCAAGCACTGACTGTAAAAGCAGTAGGAATGAAAGTTACTTTATATTGTGCAGAGATCAGTATAATGAAAGGTGACTAAATATTACAAATAATTTGTTAATGTCTCATTATTCTGAGCTACTTGTTTCTTATGAAGAATGTCAGAATTCTGAGAAGAGAAAATGGAGAGAACTGTAGAAGCAGGGAATTTATGGTTATTTTGGACATTAAGAATGGACTGGGTTTGCACATAATTGTAATATTGGGGTTTTTTCAGACATATCTTATTTATGTAATGGGAGGAAAGTTTAATCTTGATTTCCCTGAATTTCTTCACATAGAGATGGGGGCAGTGTAACTAAAACAAGTGTATGGAAAGAGGAAATACTGTCTGAAAACATGCTGAGTAAGCAGGACACTACAAGACGCTGCCACCTCCTAGTACACATCTATGAAATGACTTTTAAGATGAGCAGGACTCCTAAATGTAACTGAAATTATCCTTCATCAATTTCTTCAGTTTTCTTCTTTTCAAGTTCCATTCCAATGCTGAGACAGAGAATGGGGAGAAGGATTTATTGTCAATTGTTTATTATAGCTATTTCACTTCTTTAAAGTCTAAAATGTACATTACACTTCTAGATGCATTGTAATTTTAACTCGGCTTGCTTGGTTAAAGTAGTGCACACAGATTATTGATACTAGTTAGGTCTATATTAATAAATAACAGTTTCCTAGAGGGAGTGCTTATAGTGAGTTAAGAAAAAAAGTCAACAAAGTATTCTGTTCTTACAGATTTTTACATTAACATAGCATATTAAAGGTTGAGACCCATGAAATCCTGAGTGTAATATAAACCAAATAAACTGCCTTGCAGGAATGTGATCTTAGTGTGATTGCTGAAAAAAACAAACAGAAATCAAAACAAGTACACCCCTCGGCCAACATTATAAAAATTCCATAAAGTCTCAAACATGAATATGTAATGGCTGTTTAATCTTATATCTAACCAAATAGCCATTGTTCCTCTATCCAGCTGAATTACTTTGATTCCTACCTTGACTTGCAGATGAATTGAGATTCAGAGTTTTACTGAGGTGCTGGAGAATGAAAAAAAAAAACCCAGTCATTAAAGGATGCTAATTTTAAATTGAGACTTGGTGCTGAAGGTGAAATATAGAAGCTTTATGGTAGTTGCTTTTATCTGGTGATTCCAAGGAGATTTAATATTTCTAAGGAAAGCTTCAGAATATGATAGTGTTAAGCTTTGAGCCATGTCTACACTGTACAGTATAGCACTGAACAGAGATACTGGAGCTAGCCATTGAACTGAAAGTAGCATGTCATAATAAGCTGCTGCGTAGCTTAGCTGTGCATTTCAGAGTTCTTAGTCCAATTTCATCATTGTCCTAATGCAGCTGAGTTGCTTGCTGCCAAGACACCGATGAGGATATCAATGCCCAGCACTGCAAGGTGTAGTGTGTACGCATTCCTGACTTAGCACTGAGTAAAATACTGAACTCTGTGCTGTGTAGGAATACCTTCAGGCTTGCTGTGCTGAAGACGGATCTCCATCAATGGCTGTTATGCCCACCACTTTCACAGGTTTTTCTGGTTTTGATGAGCATTTAAAGTGCTGCTGTATAGGTTCATATTGACAAATAGATACATTAGTAGCAGCTTTACCAAAAATATTTAGTCAATATTTCTTACTGTGTTATAAACACGTGAGATTTTTTTTCCTGGCCCTTTTGACAAACAAAATAAATTATCAATGCTTGAAAAATGTTTGTGATGTAGCATATACTAACTTTTATGGCTAATGACTTAATTTAAAACTTTCAATTACAGAGTATGGCACAAAGGATAATAAAATTATCCACAATGCACTATTTGTAAATAGACCTCCATTCCAGTGCTAAGTATCTTCTCTAGAAATATTAAGCCAGAAGCGTAATAATTGCCCACTTTCAGACCTGTAATGCCTAGCAAGTAACCTAATTATATCATAACAGTTTAGAATGAAAAACATATTATTGCTGGTGCGTGTAATTAACAAACTTTTTATATACCACCAAAGAAGTCAGGGTTAGCTAAAGGGGAACGATGATTTTTTTTTTTTTTTTTAAGCTATCTGTTACTCATTCTTCATTGCAGTATTAGTGTTATCCATAAGATTCATCTGATTACCTCTGACATCCAGTCTGCACTCTATTTCAGCTTCACCACACTCATTAACAGCTTTACAGGTATAACAGCCACCATCAAATGGAGTGGGTTTCCGGATCTCCAAGGTCAACACACCCTGTTTACTGAACATGCGGTATTTGGCATCCCCGGAGAGATCCATTTTGTTTTTGTACCAGAATATCTTTGGCTGAAGAACACAAAAGAAGAATTTTCAAATAGAAGGTAGGAAATGGAAGACTTAAGCTGATCTTACAGCTTTAATTTAGCCTTCAAAGGTTTATGCATTATGAGGGCTATGTATTACACAGCAGTGTTATAATTTTTCAAGGAACCTCTCCTCATTCAGTACAAACTCACAAAACTAATAATTCACATGTTCAGTATTTTCTTTAACTCTCAAATAGCAGGTAGAGAATGTAGGTCTGTACCCTACTTTATTGCAATTTAAAAAAAAACACCTACAAACTGGCTACAAATTCATTCCTTCAGGAGTTATTTAATTGTGCTTATTAAAATGTATTTGAATGCTTCAAGTACCTTACAGAAGGGGAATTAAAATGCATAGTTTGAGAGCAGAAGTGTCATAAAGGTCTGCAGATGTTGGGTGGCCAACTTGTGATGCCAAGGTTTGGGCTGGGAAAGGATTTTCCAAACCATTTAACATATTGTTAGCAACTTCAGAAATTTCAAAATAAAGTTCCTGTTGGCTTCAGCTGAGCAATAAAGTGGTTGGCTCTGTATGAATTTAAGCCATTGTGGGTTTTTTTTCTGGTACCTGAAAATCTGCCTTTAATTTTTATAAATGAAATTTTGAAAATGAAAAATCTGATATAAAGCAAACTGCTTTTGTTTATTTCAAGCTCATTAGTACCTACCTATAGTGAAGAAACAGACTTTAAGAAGTAGAAGACCAAGCTCTGCATTCACCTGTTTTACTTTCAGAATTAATGTCTTCTGTTTCTTCACCCATTAAAAAAATAAAACTACTGCACTGTTTTATAGAGTGCATTCAAATCTACTGAATCACTTGAGTCTTTGACCTGCATGATATACAATTCAGTGTATCCCAGTTGCCATGCTTAATTTTCTTTAAAGATATCAGCTGGATTTTTTCCTGCCTCAAATTTTTTTGCTTCTTTTTCTATAGCCTCTTTATCTTTCTGGGTAGATATCTTATTTCAACACTGCTACCAGGGCATGAATATTGGCTGTGCTTGAAGTGGTAACTTTTTCATGTCATACAGATCATATCTGAGGTATGCTTGATAATCTATAGTTATTCAGAATTGGAAAGCTTTATCAACATAAGCTATTCTCCATGGAAAAAGACCTGTTGCAGAGTTCTGCAGTAGGTACAGAAACTTTTCGTTAAGGTTAATTTGGGCAATGCAAGTACAGAAATGTATCTGGAAAAGCTGCTTTAAGAGTATTAGGTGTACTGAAGGATGAGGACTATTTTATCCTTCAGGCTAATGTGGAAGGAAGAGCTAGCATGCTCACATTCAAAAGCCTGTAACTGCTGTATTTCACAGCTGTAAAATACAATTTTTTTTCCTAGAATCTTCTTAAAACCATGGAAACTGAATGAAGTAGATACAGATGCACAACAAGGTCAGTTAACCAAAAGGGAATATCATTACTAACACTGTCATTTCGTGATGAATCTAAGCTGAGGCAGCTACTGGAGGATGGATTTTGCCTACAGTTGCCGGTATTTCTTCTACAGTGTTATTTTGTAGCTATTTACTTGGATATGCTTCCTTTTTACATTTGAGTTTTGTCTGGAGCTCCTTCTTCATCCAATGAACTGCAGCAAATGATTGCATTAAGACTATCTTATTTTTTTTGAGTTAATTTGAACTTTGAGCAATTATCTTACATGTTTTGCTGTGTAGCTATCAGATCCTTGTGCAGGCATGAGGAAGGGAGAGGAGCTGGAAATAAACAGCCAGAAGAGGAAAAGGCTACCACATTTTTTGTGATTGTACTAATTTAAATTTATGACAAGATCATGTCATAACATGGTAAATTCCTTCACTGCAGACAAAAAGCCTATTTCCCTTTTTTTGAGAAACCTAAATTTAGCTCCTAGCTGATACAGGTTTTTACTGCTTGTTCCTGATTAACAAAAAATGTACATATTTTTGTACTCTTCAAAGAGACTTCGACAAATACATTTAGACTGAGAAAATATTCCTGTGAGTTAAAAAAAAAAAAAAAAAAAGCCCCAAAACTTCACACATGACAGCAGGTCTTATTCTAGTTAGTTTTGCAAAATAACTCAGCTTCTCAAAGTTATGTGGATGTATTGACATAACAGAAAAACTGGTGTTCCTATGTATCATTTAGGTTAATGGAACAGTGTATTACATTAGCTGCTGGTTTTTTTTGAAAGACTGAAGAGAACAAAATATACATTGGGAGAAGATACTTTGTTGTTGTTTACCTTCTTCAGTGGGCAGATTTTATGTACACATGGTACATTTTCAATGGCATGGTGTTACCATAAGCAGTGACTGTCCTTTCCTCTGTCTCCTTGACTGTATGACTCCACTGGTTCTGTGTACAACCACACAAAACACTGGCACTGTGCATTCTGGTTAAGCATCAGTTATGAGTGAGGTGGGAGATAACTGGGTGACCTTTACTTTTTCTTAATATACTCATGTTATGCTCCAGTCACACTGAACTGGCACAAATTCTAAGGCAGCATCTTGACTTGTTGCAACAGTATCAATGACAGCTGATGTAATCTGTACCTTGGGGATTCCTCTTACAGCACAGCTGAGTGTGGTGTTGTATCCTGCAATCACAGAACGGTTTACTAAAGGGTGAGTGAATTTAGGAGGTTCGGAGAAGTCATGTTCTTTGTAACTAGGTGGCTTATAAGTAGTGCCTGCAATTCAAAGAAACAAAATAGTAAGAACTGTGTTCTCAATTCTGTTGACTTGTGTACAATGTATTTGTCATTTAATTTGCCTGTATGATTTGAAGAAGCTTCAAAGCTATGGCATTTATGATATAACAAATCTTTAAATTCACTTTACTCTAAAACACATCTCATGTTTAATGCTTTAGTTAAAGGTCCTGGCAATCATGGGTTTTCAGCTTCTGTTAAAAATATGAAAACCATATGTCTGGGGGAAGTCTTCACCACAGACATCTTAAACTTTTAACCCCAGAATATAAATATAACCCCCCAGTTGTATTATTTTCTTAAAATAATATAGTTTAGGAAGACTGTTTGATTAAGTATTTTTGAACAGATGTTTGTGTTAGTACAGGAGATCTCCCTAGATAAGGGCTCTTGATGCTAGAATACTTTATAAGTGCTAGTTACTAAGTAATGAAAATATCTCTAGTGGTGCATCTAGTAATACTGTATTTTCCATTTACCAGTGTATTACTTCTGGTACTTAGCAGCTTTTGTGATCTTTGTTTTGAAGAATATGTTACCTGTTTTTTGGATATAGGCAGGATTTTTGGTGGTTGCAGCAGTTTCACTCAATCCACACAAATTTTCACTGAAGATTCGAAAAAAATACTCATTTCCCATAATCAGGTCTGACACTACACAGTTTGTGCGACGATAGTGATCAAAAACAGTATACCATTCCTGTAACAAGACTATACTGTTTAGAAAGATGCTATGAGAGGTCAGACATGGTGCTAGTTTTGGTATGGAGAGATCCTTCTTGCTACAAGGAAAAGACAGGTAGACAGGTATTTAACACTAGACTGCAAAATTAATATTATGTTGCTTCCTGGGAAGATCAGTTGATATATTTTCTTACTTTCATTTTCTGCCTGGTGTGATAGATGTATGAATACTTGCATTTTGAGGGAAAAAAACCCTCTTCACGTTTTAGCCCTACTCATATCTGGGGAACCTGATACAGGATGTGTCCTCGGAACATGACTACTTTATGGGGACTTCCATGAGAAAGATGTTTTCCAGTTTGACTGGCATACATATCTCTCCCAGTATATACTCTAGTATGCCCAGCATCTGAGTTCAAGTCTAACTCTTCCTCCCTCCCCTTCGTTTTTTCCCTGCATTTATGAAAAATATAATTTCAAATAAAAAATATAATTCCACTTTCTAAGTAGAACTATCTGTTGTGTCACCACCAGAGATGGGACAGGCTAGGTCTCTCTTTTTATATTTTCTACTGGGCATTTTATTTAGTTCTATACTTAGCCTTTTGGTTCTTCTTAGATTCTGTTCTTCAATGTTTAACTGCCTCCAGTATGCCATAGGACACCTTGGACACAGAACTGAGAGTCACAAATTCAGCTCTTTTCCTCAAGTCTCTGTGTTCCCAGAGCAGGTAGTGGTTTAAACTCCATACAAAGTCACTAACTCAGTGCAATTTCTTACCATTGTCTTTTTGTCAGCTTTCTGGACTGTGTAGCCCAAGATTTGTGCATTGCCATCATCTTGTGGAGGTGTCCACTCCAGGGCTGCATTAAATCCCCAAACATCTACAAGCTTTATATTCTGAGGAGGACCAGGCTTGTCTGCAGAGGAGACATGAAAAAAACCCGTAGCTTTTGGTTCAAGATCCAAGAGCTTTGTCATTTCTTCCCATGCAGGGAAAAAGTAGAACTTGACAGCAATCTAGAATTGTTCCATAGCAATACACTTCAGTTATGTGAAGTTGAAACTGTAAACAAGAAAGTTGGGAAATTTTCAAATACCCTCTTAATACTTTTCTGAGAGGCCTGAAACCTACTGAGAAATAGACAACACAGTAGAATTAGTAACATAGGAACCAGACAAACCCTTAAAATTGAATAAGAAGTTTCTGTTGTTTGGATAGGTGTGATTAACTCTTTTAGTACAGTTTTATTACTTGCTTTGTTACCTCAGTGCAATTTCTCAGCCATTTAGATACACTGAGAGTAATGTAAACAACAAGGCAACTGGGTATATATTCCTCTCAGCTAAGGAAGGCTGGCCATTTGGGAATACACCTGACTTTTTCCTGTTGCCTCAGTGCTTGTTAGCTTGCCCACTAGTGACATTTCTCTGTAATAACTAGAAAAAGAACAAACTCTCAAAGAGGTACAGAAGTCTATGTCCATTTTAAGATACCTGGAAATATATAGAATAATATATATTATAAAATTATAATAATTTTTTTCCCTTCTTTTAAGGATCATTCGTATTTATACGGACGTTGTTTAGTCAAATGCTGTAACATTTAAATTAGAATTATTAAATAATATTCCTGTCTGTTTTAACTTGAAGATGCTAATTCCCCTTTTTGATATGTTAGGTTGTTGTTCACAGTTACAGGGCCTGTTGGGGAGACAATCATTAGGCCTGGGTAGATGGTCTTGTGATTAAATGAAGGATAGTTCGAGATCATTCTAGATAGCTGAATGGAAACTGCCTTCCTTTTTTGTAGCTGAGCTGGAAAAATAAAGAAAATAGTAAGAAACTGACAGATGTAGGTTTGAGATGAGCAAAGCACAAAGGAATGTAATTATAGATTGCTTGTAATTTAATTCCTTAAAGAAGGATATGCAAAGCAGTAATAAACCAGCATTTAACTGTTATTAGGGGAACTGTGCCTTTCTATGTCAAAGCAGAACGTGCTAATTCTCTTTTCACTGGCATACTTTGGAATCAAAGACTGCTTTATAATTAGCCTTAACCCTTTTTGTCCTCCTTCAAATTGCTAAACACTGGAGCCAGCTAGAGCACTGCATGAAGCTCAATAAGGAATATGGAATGCATTGCTCTCATTCCATTTATCATCCTCTTCCTTCCTCTCTTACACTGACATTTCAGAGAAAAAAGCTGCCATCTTTTGTGTTTCTCAACAGCTACCTGACCTTCTTTCTTTTTCTTCCCTGTTTCTGAGGTAGTGAATGGTAATGTGTTGTCAAATGAACAACATTGCTTATGAAGATGTGGAAGTGTATTTGTTGTTATCTTGAATCACAACTTAAAAGGAAAAAAAAATCTAGATATATTTCTAGATGTGTATCTTCATTATACAGAAACCAATTAATCTGATTTGAAGAGAAGAATTATGGATACTACATATGAATACCTGTGTGGGTATGAAAACTGCAACAGTTTCAGTGGGCAAAGCTCTACAAGCCCTGAATAAGTGTATTATCATCTAATAATAGACAGATGTTGTGATATTTGGCAATTTGTTAATTATTTTCAAGTGTACCTATTGTTATAACCCTCCACAGTATCTGCCTAGTTTTACAAGTATTTTTCCTGTGTGCTTACCTACAGATATATCTACACAACAGTTGTTTTTATTTTTAAAGGGATGCTTGGGCAATGCTTTGTCAAAAACTGTGGAGATCTTGGTGATGGTGGTTGGTGTAAATCCTATAGGAAGAGATTGATAAATGGAAGAAAAATACAGTCTTAAGTGCAATGAAAGGAAAAAAACACCTTTTGGGGAGGCCTCACTGGACAAATAAATTTTCGAAGCCTGTGCCTTATTGCTCCTAGTTACCTAAAAGCAATTATCTGGGAACCTCCCTTCAAAACTAAAAGCAATGGGATGGCACGTCATTTATTAATTTGGTAATCTACTGGAAGAGTTAGACTTCAGGAATGTGTGTGTATATATATATTTTTTTAAACTCATTCTTATGTATGTGTTTATGTACATAGATACAGATTTGATTTGGGAGGGGGAACAATTTTGGAGTTAAGAACAGAAAAACACTTTAAGCCTTAACCTGCTACTATATTAATGTGATAACAACTCAATGATGTATTAAATAATCCCTTTATAAATTTTTAATAAATTGTTACATCTGCCCATGGTGGTATAGATAAAGAAAAAGAGTGTACTGAAAGCCTCAATACTTGTAAGGCTTTGTAAAGGACAATCTTACAAAAGGTAGAGATGGATAAATTTGCTAAATGGATTTTTCTATTCTTGATCTTTGTTGTTTGATGGGATAATGCAATCTGCAGGAATGTCTGCTCAAAATTCCTTTGTAGAATTGTAGAATATTCTTTTCTCAGTACTAACTAGTACATCTCTAGCTGGTGAACAGAGGATGGGAAAAGTTAATCCTAGTGATGCATCTGTAGCAAATTATTTTCCTCTGTAGGACACTGTGTCAGAGTGGGGATTTATATCCTGGGGAAATATTCTTCTACCCTCAACACCAGCTCATCTGAGGATTTTTGTATGTTACTGGATTTTATAGAATGGGAAGAAGAGATAAAGTGTGAATTATCTTTCAAAAAGAAATTATGATTTACATTTTCAAATAATAAATAATAAGAACAATAAATAATTCCCGTTAAAAAAAAAATTAAAAATATAGAACTGAGGTTTGTTTTGGTCAACAGAAGGCATAATGGAAGGCATCATTTATTGATTCATGTAGAGGGGGGAAAAAAGTTGAGGGAACTATATTTTTCAGAGATTGGAGATACTTTCATTATCTAAGACCTTTCTGTAAGTATTTGAAATATACTCTATTCCCATAGTAAAAGTCCATATTTTTTAGATCTCTAGAGTAAACTGCAGCAATTGTTTTGGCAATGAAGGCAGGTGATGGCAGTAATAGAAGTGTTTTCTCCTGTTTGGAACTGATAGTGACTCATCATAGTGGCAGAGCTTTTGGTTACCTGCATTCTTGCCTTACTCCAAAAAAGATAATGGCTGAAGCTCCAAGCATTACTCTTTCATCAAGTAGACTTTTGCCCAGGGAAATTAGCTGATGAACAGACACCTCAAAAGATCACTGATTGATTTATTATATCTCTGAAAGCTGGGTTGGCTTTTCAGCATGCCATTCTACAGCACCTAAAGCATTACTAGTAGTATAGGAAGAGTGCCTGAATCACCCATATTTCTCTCCTGCCAAGAGAATATAAAAACTGGAGAGCAAAAAGTGCTGTTGAGAGAACTGAAAAGAGGTAGTTCTGATGAAAGAGTGACAGAATCAAGAACCGGAGTAGATGCCTTGGTTGCAGAAGTATCTGCATATGTTACAAGCCCATTCTGGGCCAGGAATTAAATTAAATGTATTTATTCTTTTTCAGTTGAGCAAGCTGCCCAAGAAGTAAGAAGTTTAATGCCTGTCCTCCAACTCTGACTTGTATTAATCTGTGTAATAAGATTAGTTGCTTTTTTTCATTTTTTATATGACATAACTCTTTGACAATGGTACATGTATGTGGTTTTATGCCTTTCTACAGTACCAAACAATGGGTGGAAGATACTTGGTACTGTGCTGTAAGAGCAATGTGCTAGAATCTAGAGTCACTAACCAGTTTTAGAAAGGTATTTTGGTGTGTAGGGTGCACTACTCTCCTTTATCCGAGTCCCTTGGGTTTACTTTGCTTTAGCGGCCATTTACTTATTTTGCTGTTGCAGAACTGCAGCCATCCTCTTGAGTGGAAGCAACTTGTGGTATTAAGATGTATTTGCTCCAATTTGTTATGCCTGTCTTGTTTGCTGTTGGCACCACTGCATACCCATTCTGCCAACATTATTTTATAAAACTTTAAGCAGAATACAGTCAGCATTATATCTTTAATTCCAAAGCATAAGGAGTTATGTTTAAATACTCTTTTTGTGCCAAAATACATTTTCTAAAAATGTATTGATACGTTGGAGGAAATTTGGGATGACAGTAAATAAAAATAATTATCAAGAATGTTACATAGAGCTGTAATGAGGAAAACCAGAAAAGCTCTGGCTAAATATTAGTGAAATCTGAGTAGGCAAGATCTTGGAATATATCTCATAAAATCCCAAGAGAAGTTACTGAAACCAGGACACTGGCAGTGCATTTCTTTAAAATGACACTAGACAAGAGACTAGAAATTGTATAATAGAGAATAAGCCTCCACGAAGCCTCAAGCTAACTAGACACTCTTAATAGAGTAAGGCATTAAACATGAATTTTCCAACTTCACAGGACTGTGTCTTGTCATTTCTAATTCTCGCAACAGTAGAGGTATATTAGTGCAATGATTTTTACCTTCAATGTCCTCATCTGTTGAAGAAACGCGATAAGAGTATATCCATTATAAGATTTGTATTTCCTTCCTTGAGGACAATATGGCTACTCCCAAGAACACCAGAACTCTCAAATTCTTTCTATCACTCTTAAAGTGGTAGAAAGAAGAGTGATAAAGATGATCGAAGATATGGAATGTTTTTGAAAATAGACAAAGTATCTAAAACTTGAGAAAGTTAAATGAGGAGAGTGTGACTAAAGGCTACAAAATCATCAGTAGCATGGAAAAGGTGAATAAATGCTTATTCATGTTTTTTCTGACACAAAACTGTATGGATATCAAATGAGATTATGAGGAGAGAGACTCAAAACAAACCAAACAGGTAGTTGTACATGCACTTAAACTGAAATTCCTTACTAAAGGTTATTTCAATTCTGAAACTAGATGTGGATTAAAAAACTGACTGGATAAAATCATGCAAGAAAAAAAATCCCTCGAGAGCTATGGGACACACAGATAATCCCTCTCCCTCCAAAAGTCTCTAGGACACAAATAATTTCAAGCTGGAAAAATATACTAGGAAAATAAAGTGACATGCTAGCCCTGCTCTGAGCTTTATCCTAGTCATCTGCTATCAACCATTGTCAGAGGAGGATTTCTGAGGTAGTTGGATCTTTGGATTGCCTCAGTATGGCCACTGTTTTGTTTTGTATGATATGCTTAATTTGATGTTGTTAGGCTCTTACCTATGATCTGCATTGTTATTGTAACTTTATCAGTCATGTTTTCTATCTGAAGAGTGACTTCATATGCTCCTGAGTGATGAAGTTCTGCCTTTCTGATGAAAAGGATTGTGTCCGTATTGCTGTTCCGAATTCCCACATCTTTGGAGTCTAGAGTTTGACCATCTTTCATCCAAATTATTTTGGGTCTTGGTTTACCCTGAAGAGAAAAAAAGGAATTTTTTAGGCTATAATAGATTTCAATTTTTCATTTTTCTGTTTTTTTTTTAGTGATCTGTAAGTCTAGAAAGCCTGATTTAATATGCAGAGTTGAGATACTAAACTCTCTAAATCCTTTCCAGTTTCTTCTTCCTGCAGACAAATATTTGCTCCTATCTGTGTGGTTTAGTGGCACCATGCCCTGACGATGCCGCTTAGCTATAGTTAGAGAAGAGACTGAAATTATATTGAGAACAAATCCAGAAAAAATATACTTGTGCTGGTCTGGTACTCTTTCCCAGGCAGGCATCTGTGAAGCCAACAGTTGATCTGGCTCACTCTATTATTAAGTAACAGAAGTCTTTAATATCAGAGCAGTTTATTAGCTCCCCCCCCCCCCCCCCCCCCTTTCTTAAAACATTTGATTCGCTATCCCCAGGTATTTTTAAGATCTTTTGAAAAATTGCTATAATCTTGAAGTCTTGGGATGTGAAACTTACTGTACAGTTTTTTATGCATTGCAAAAATTCTTTTGGTGACTGTCAACCTAAGCAGTCAGTGTTGCTATACCCATGGAGGATGACGTTGGGGAATCAGTAAGATATCTGTGGTTTACATCACTGTCACTCAGTCGGTTCCAGGAAAACTGGTAGATAATATTTAGTTCTTCAAAAGTTGTTTGAGTATTACTTCCACAGTACAGCTCCAAACCAAGAATCCCAAGAAAACAGAAAAGGGCCTTATCATATTTATTAACTGTATTTATACTCAATCTAGCAGAAAATAACTCAGTGGTTTTTTTTAAGTTTCTGCCAGATTAACATGGTAAAACAATGCAGCGCAGGGCTAGATGAATGCCAGGAGTAACTCAAATGGGTGGGGAGGGAAAGTGAGACCATGCAAGCCAGCAGTCAGATTTGCTTAGGCTGCCACCTCAGGCCTATAGCTCTGAAATAATAGATACAAGATTATTTTGTCCAGTTCTAGTGTACCTTCACCCTGGTCTCATTTCATAGAACCCTTACAAAAACCTGTTAGAGGAAGACATGGTTTCCCTTCTTCAGCTGGATGGTATAGAAATTCTTGAACAAGTTAAAGGATGTGGTGGTTGCATATTTACTTATTTTTTTTCTATATCTATGTCTGATCATCGGTGAACTTGACTTAATAAGAATTGACTCTATTTTACTTTCCACGTATGTGTATATTTTAAAATTATATGAGAATCCTGCTTGAAAATTTTGGCTAGGGGAATACTTTCAAAGTAAAAACAATCTACTTAAAATGGTATAATTATATGGAAATTTAATTTAAATTTCTAATTTATCAAGACAAATACTTGGCTAGATTTTCAGACTGATTACAAGATTCAGTAGCTCTTGATGGATTTAGTAATGAGGTGAATTGAGGATCTGGCCCTAAACGTCTTGGCAAAAACAGGCATGAGAAACCATAGCTTTATCTTTATCATAAGAAATATCTTGACTATAAATTGGGCTTTGCTACTGCTCATGTTCGAGTGTGGTTGATCAGATATGTTAACTTGCAGTACCTCCTTTTTTGAGGTGCTGTGAGTGCCAGTGAAAGATTGCAAGTGTTCAAAGTGTTGATTTTCATATACTCTTATATTTATAGACTGTGAAAAGCATAAACAGATAGAAAGCATGTTCCTAATAGATATCTCAGAGGATTGGATTTCTGCAATGTGTAATAGGTAATCTGAGAGAGAGAGAACAGTGAGTGACAGAGCGGCTAAATAGCACACTAGAGAAACTTCAGGGAGTTTACTGCCAGGGAAGAACGAATTTAAATACCTTTGCATGTTTATATTTACACATGTATGATGGGCAAGAAGATTACTCAGCAATACTGTGAATTTTATCCACTTATAGCACATCATATCCCTTCAATCACATGCCCATATAGTTAATTTCAAAACAAGAATGTGTTGATTCCTTTCCTTTCAGCAGAATGTCCCACCTGCTTTACACACTCAACAGAAAAAGGGTTAGTAATAACATTGTACTTGTTTTTTTCTGTACATTTTAATCTAAAGATTTGAATAGATTTGCAAATAGCATTTAGCCTGGGATACCTTGACAAGGTATTTAATAGAATTTCAGTGTTAAATGACACAGTAGTGACCACAGAGGGTTGCACAGAAACTGTAAATAGTAGAAGACACTGACTTACACTTTAGTTAGATGATACTCTGCCTGCCTGTGTTCCCTAGCTCAGGGTTCACAGTAATTCCAGTATTTATGTGTTTTCTCCTGTATCCTTTTTGTAATTTGAAGATTGCAATCATATCTACTTAGAGTAGCAAGATTCATTTCTTCAATAGAAATGGTCAGTGATTTAAGCTTTTTCAAAATGTAAAGCGAAATGTTCTCTTTGCTTTGCTTTTTTTTTTTTTGAAAGATCCTCAGTTTTGCATATTCTAAATAGTTTTGCAGTGTTAAGAATTGTAGCTATAGCTGCAGTTCAATGCTATTACAAATTTAATTCATGCAAAAAATACCTCTTGAATGAAAATCCTCTGGTTTTGTTCTCGGGCTAAAATTTGGTGTTGATGGATAGATTTTAGCATTTTTTGTTAGCCTAACCTTTTAGGAGACAAGAGTTTATACCAACACATGATTTGTCTGTCCGTCAGCTACTCAAAGTACTTCTGAGTCAGTTGGTTCATTTCAGCTAAATTTGACAATGCACTAGAAATCTCTAAGATGAGCTTAGTACAGTTTTGTGAAAACTGATGACGGTGAAATACTGAAACCTCAGTTAGTGTCCCCACTGAGGAAAAATCAGGGAAGACTTGGTCTTTATCCGTTTTGTTTGGCAACAGCTGAGTGATCAGGCAGGGTAAATGAAGCTCTGGATTAGCTGCTACACATACTTTCTCTGGCCTAGGGAACTGAGGACATGTCAACTAGGACTACCGAGGGGACTAGGGCAAAGAACTGGCAAATCTCTGGGAATATTGCCATGAGGCTGCTCTAAGCAAAAGAGGTGGGTTATTATGCTGGGAAGATGGTGATATAGGGTACATAAGACACAAATCTAAAAAACACCAAACTTTATCTGTTCTTCTGCTTATGGGACAGCTTGCCAATTTTGTGCAAATTTTCTTCAACTCAGGCATCAAAGCAGCAAAAATATCTGTTTATTTAATTTATTTTTTTTAAGACTTACATAACTCAGAAATATCAGATGTAAAATCTTGAATTTTGCATGTGGCTAGACCTCAGTGAAGGGGCCATTTTAGCAATTTTGGAGATAAGAAACATGAAAGAAAAAAAAAGCATGTGATTATGTCGAAGTAGTGCGAGCATGCAATTCAAGGCAGTTACTCCATGTATTGGTTCGCAACTGTTTACTGATTAGATATATCTTTGTGAAAAAGCAACTTTTCCTGTAACCCAGTAACCACAGGGCAAAAGATGTATATATTTTATTTTACTTAGATTTTGCTCTTATATAGATTTTTTTTTTTCCTCCTGTTACTGCCCAAACAAAAGAATATCTGTAATGTGTGCATATATGTTCCCTTGCTGAAAAAATGCTTTGCATATCTGCAGCATCTTTTACATGAGAATTTCAAAACTCTTCACTAATAACATTGATTACGTTTTCATAAATGTCAACCCTGGACAGCAGAATAATTTTAGTTTCTTCAAATTATAAATGAGGACAAGATTAAATAATATACCTATTATTACTGAGGCTATCTCTGTCAGAGCCAGAATCTGCAATTTACAATTTCTTTTCCTATGTCTCACTCAGAAAACCTTTTCCTTTCACACACTAATTCTTGCACTGTATTGATATTATAGTCTTGCATCTGAAAAAAATGCATGTGGTGTTTTACAAATAGTCATTACAGTTGCTTATACTGCTGTAGAAAATGCGAAGACAGGGTAACTGTTGAGGTCAGTCAGTGTGTATATTTTAGCAATTTTGCGCATGTCATAGCAGCATATGTAGTTACATGCATGCACTCTTGATAATCCTTGGCATGCTGTGTTTTTTACACCTTGAGCTCATGTACAGTAGTACTCAAGCTATTCTTCGTAAACACACAGGTTCTATATAGGGCCAATTGTGATACTCTGTTTAAGTACAAACTCTAATTTTTGTAGTCAGCCTTTCAGAAATGAACATACACACTTTTCACAAAGAATTTGCCCAGTAACATCATGTACCTTGGCTCCAGAAGAGTAGTTACTTGAATTCTTATGCTTTTGTGTACTTCTCTCTTTAAGATGCATCCTATGGTCAATAAGCAAGAATGGGCTTGCATTTACTTACAGCACTTACTTTTTCTTCTTCCCCAAAAGGAGGGATTATGGAAGAAACTGTGACTGTAAAAAAATTGTGACTGAAAGAAAAGTAATATTTTTTTCCCCTTTCTTTAACGTTTGAGAGGGTTTTTTAAATCATCAGCCATACTTTATGTAATATTGCTTAAGCAGTGAAGCGAAGGGAACTTGCATAAAGGAAAGTACTTTAGATAAGTAATGATAAATAACCATGACAAACTAGAAACCAATACATACCTGAAAAGGGATAACAATATTGATTGTCTCACCCACTTTCTTCACCAGAGTCTGTCTGAGATGGCGTGGCAACCAGATTTTGGGTCGCTCTGCATTTAAGCATTAGTACATTAAATACACAGCTTTTGATGGTTTGAAATATTACTTATAGCACAAATAAGACAAAACACCAAAGAGGAGAGGCTTGGACACTTGTAAGTGTAAGAAAGTTGTGCAAACACTGTTTATTCAGTTAGGGAGTAGTTAATTCTCTAAGTACTTTCAAATTTATTTGACTATTGGATACAAATTTAGTAGAAAATCTCAGTTATATATTTACAACTGAGCAGGTTTCAATGACAGCAGGATTTGTGAAACTTGTGTCTGAAATGACATATTTGGGTGACTTTGGATGTGAACCTTCTACGTGGACTTTGTTTCTTTGGAGAACTGTATCAGTTCAATAGAAGGAATGGGACAAAGGGTGTATCGGAGTAAAAGAGTGATTATAGACTATGATTAATCTATTGCTATATTGATACTGCAGCTCCTTGTAAATTGCCATTTGGAGATATTTATGGACTTACTCAGAAAGTAGAGCAATCATTGGATTTCCTTTACCTTTCTACAGTCATTCAGTTATAGTTCTTTCTTTGAGGTGGAAGGAGTGGAGTCTCATTGTAGCAGCTTGCTTACTGCTAACAAAGAGAGGACCTTAGTGCATGTTTTTTCATCTAGTTCCTGCTTTCCTCTACCTCACTGGAAAGTTTTCTATGTTCTCCATGTGTTCCTTATTCTGTTCCTAGCCATTTACAGAAAGAATTTCTTAACATAAAGTTGGAGTATCTGTCTTAATGTCCATTTGGTTTTGAGATGCATTACAACTTCGTTTCATTTACACCGAGTCATTTTACTGTCAGTGAGACTCTGGCAGACACTTCGTATGAGTCAAGGTTGAGGAATCCACTATTAGCAGCTCTTGATATCTTTTGGACTCCAGTCAAATGAATTATAATCTACTGCTGTTGGGTGATACACAGGGTGTTAATTAATAACCTAGGACAATCAAGTACAGATAACTGCTTTTATTTAAACAGATGTCTTGCTGTAGCCGATGCAGCTGTTATTTTGCAGTAATATAACAGCTTTTCCAGCAGAGTGCTAAATGTTAAAAAAAAGTGTTTCTTAAATGCTGACAGTGCCATTACAAGAGGTGAAATGTCCATATTTTGAAAGTAAGAAGTAGGATTTTGTTTTAAGAGCTATGTTTCAGAAATATTGGACAGTATAGTAATGTTCTCAGAATCAGAAGATACTGGGTGCCTAGTCAAAGTGGAAGAGTTGTTTGGGTGGTATTCTCAGAAGGCAACACAGGCTTGTCTGTCCCAGAGGTTTTCTTCATGCGTACATGATTAGAATTTTGACCAGAGGAAATTAATAAGATTTATTCAGTATAGATACTCACGCAGGATCTCTTGAACAGTAACAGGCTCTTTGATTATTGCTGCTCCACTCTCACCAGCCAAGTTTATAGCCTTTATACGGAATTGAAGTTTGTCCCCTGTGACCAGGTCTTTAATCAGTGCAGATGTGCGCTCAGTTAGACCAGGAAGAGCTGGAATCCATTCTGTAGCTGCAAGTACAGGATTTGCATATTGTAATAATATATTATTTTTCCAAACTGATGCCTTGTCTACAATTGAAAGTAAATTTGTTTTAGGGTAAAATGATTTTAACATGCAATACTACACTTAAAAGGGAATAAACTAAGCTGGAAAAAGACCTCTGGATCTAGAAGATGTGTTTATACATAGAGTTAAGGAATATGTACATTTTGTTACTCAAAATAGCTAAGGGTAAGGGAATCATCATTGGGTAGTTCCTTTGGCATTCTGTTTTATAGAGTTTAGAGCTGTGGGGCTTCTCTAATTTATTTTCATTAGCAAGAGGGTAGGGGGAGAGAATTTTGGAAGTAATTTTAGCAAGAAAGTGAAGCTTTTCTCAAATAAGTATATCTTCTGTGGGTGTCCAAATGGTTTGGTGGGAGCCACATATGCTGAAAATAATAACAAACCACATAACTGTTGGAATTTATTATTAATTTCTCAATTGACACTGTAGAATAGAATTCCTGGGGCTTCCTTAGTTATTCTAATGACACAGGAGTATGACTGATAAAGTCATTGTTCTATGATGATGACATAGGGATTCTGGTAATTCCATGATGATATCTCATTAAAGACTATAATATATTTCTGAATAGATTATACCCTGTAAAAACCCTAGTTTAGGTTATATGGCAATTGAGTTTAGTGTCAGTGAAAATTTCATGATTTAAGTGATTATAAATTTATCTGATTTTTATGACATAAATGTTGTGTTTTAGCATTGCAGCAAATTGAGTGTTGTAGATATGGTACAGTTATACTTTTTGTTATCAGACCACAAGTATTAGATGTGATAAGGTATCAGCTACTTGAAGGTTTGACTGATGTTGTTACAGTCATGTTATTATATCGGTTTTAAGGAATACACAATTTGTGAATGCTGCAAAAATATAGTAGTGACTATAGAACAGCACTGGTATTTTTGTAGTACTTTTCTGTATTAAAGTTTATGATGATTGTGAAGATGATGTTATGGTTGATGTGACTCATGGTTTTACAGTCGTATCGTGGTAAGTCTAGTGATGGTTGGCATGGATGTTAGTCATAGATTAGAGTTCAAATTTAATGATACTGGATATGGTTAATTTATTGGGCTATTGCAGTGAAGCTACTGCAATTGTAGTATTTTAATAATGTTCAGTTGCTGCTGCCTAGTACTTGTGCTTACTTACATCCATCTTTGCAGTATTCCACAATATAACCATCTAATCCCCCAGCTCCAATCCGCTCAGGGGGTCTCCACTTCAAAGCAACAGTGCTGTCAGAAACATCTTCTACTGTAAAGTGGGTTGGTTCACTTGGAGGAGCTACAAGGAAATACATAGAAGTAAATTCTGAGAAATAGCAATGTAACTGTGAGAATTCAAAGGCTACAGAAGGAGTGATTAGCAGCTGAATTATATACCACTATCTGTTTTAATAAAATAAATTTAGCTGAAGCTCAGTTTTAAAATGTAACAGCTAATACTTCATTTAATAGAAGTGCAGCATAAGATTCCTATAACAGCGAGGGGAACAAGAAGTTAAGATGGTAGTTCCTATTCACGTGTGCTCCCTCATAAGTAAAAGCCAATGAAAAAAGAAGGGTTGTAGAAGGGAGTCAAATTGTCAGCAGAAGTCTGCAGAAAAGTTTAGAAATAAAAATGCATACAATTTGTATGCTGTATTTACACCCTGACTGTAATTAGACAAAATTCACGTAGTCAGAGGACCAAATTCATCAGTGGCTAAATTTGACTTCACTCATTTTCTTCTAACAGTGGAGAAAATGACCAAAAGTTATGACTACATGTTTACAGAAACACTAGTACTGATTTGTGCATTTGTAATAGAGACATGCCTGAGAAAAATATTTTGGGGCTGACAAAAATATTTCAGTTATGTATAGCTATTTCATATCTTTTCAGAACAGGAGTGTCATGGCTCTTTTTAAATCCATAGTTCAGAAGGACCACTAGCTAAATTCAGTCACCTTAAGCATGACTGTTGTCTACTAATTAAAAAACAATCAGGAAGAGCCCTTACTGGAGAATCCCAAATACACACAAATGCTACTGTGAACTCATTGATTCCTAAAAGCAAACAGAAAGATAAATTTTTCAAAATTACATTTAGAGTGCTGGAACATAAAATTTAGTATACATGGCATAAAAGCAATCATGTTAAAGAAATGTATGTTTGGCGTACTTTGTGTACATGTATTATAAACTGAACATCTTTTGAATATACATAACAGATTTTACATATTAGAAATATTTCATATATAAACTAAGCTAAACAGATTTATAAATTGTGCAACTGATTGAAATTTATCTTAATTTGCAAAGCTATTGTAAAAAAAAAAAATTACAAAAATATCACCCAGTTTCCTTTCTGTAACTGTGTCAAAATTTTTCATATTCAAATGGCAGCAAGGACTATGAACAGCACATAGGAGGCAAAGGCAGTTCGGAGCATACACAACCACACAGCACACGATCAAAACCCCAAACCTCTTCTCTGAAGCAGTAAGTGTGAACTTTATCCTTAATCAAGTAAAACTCTGCCTATCCCATGAAAACTTTGGACCTTTTTTATCAGTAGCTCCGCTTGATGGTTTCCATTTGCCCTCTTTTGTTGCAGACCAGCCGTTGTGTGTTTGAAATCCAGAATTAGGAGACCCTTCTTGCAGTTCATCCTTTCCTTCTGACCCATTCACTGCATCATCTGCTTTTACATTATCTCCTTCAGCAGGCTGTCCCCCTTTGCTGATATTTGTAGATCTAGCAACTCTAGTCATTTTAATCTTCAGCTATTTGTATTTTTGTGGGTCGTCTTTCTAAAGCTCTTAGCAGGCAGTTTTCCTGAGGACTCCTTTAGTTTACTCCTTGCTCAGGGACTGCAGGAGACACTGCACTGCTGTGTTGGGAAGGATTATTTATAGAAAATTATTCCTCAAATATTTTCTTAATCAGCTATCCTTTTAGCTGTGGAGAGGGTCAGGATTAAGGAAGTACTGGGTGGGATACTGTGATATTTGCACCCATAAAGGAATGGGAGAAGCTGAGAGGGACAGGGAAATTTCTGTCAATTAGTTCTCCTCCTTTCCAGATCCAGCTTGACTCTCACACTTCTAATTATAACAACTAAAAATTCATCAGCAATTTCATGAAACTGGAACCTCTGTGCTTCTCAGGAAGGGGAATGAGAGATAGAGAAGAGGAAGATAACAAATGAAAAGGTTGATTAAATATAGAATATAGATATAATCGATAGCCTTTTTCTTAACACGTTCTTTTTCGGTATAAGGGCAGTTGAAGAGAAGAGGTGAAAATTGTCCTGTCTTGGTTTTGTCCTAGAAGTAACATAATAGGTAGAACTCACCAATTGGCATGAAGGGTTGTGAGGCAGGGCTTGGCCGGGACATGCCAATAGAATTCACAGCATAAATCCGCATCTCATAAACTACTCCTTCAATCATTCGTTTGGCTTCATAGGTTAGCTCTTTTAAAAGGTCAAAGTTCAGTCTCATCCATCGATAGCTCTTCTTCTTCTTTCTCTCTAAAATATAGCCTGGAAAGAATAGCTCTTATTGATGTGAAAGAACTGCAAATTCTTCTCTCACATGTAGGAAAAAAGAAAATCACCTTTTTTTATCCCAACGGCATAAAAAAGCCAAATGTGATTCAGAATTATTGCATATAACTGAATTGTGTGAAGCTTTGATATTTTCCTCCAGTTTCCTCTTGTATTACTTTCCTTTTCTCTGACATTCTTACCTGAACAATTATACTTTTCAGAGTAGAAGTTATTTAGAATTGTCTATGTCTGGCATTAGGCTTTAAACACATTTTGCATGCTATACACTACTATTAAGGTATTTAGATGTATGCAAAATAGAGATACTAGCAGAGCTGGTTTAAATGGTCTTTCTGGTGAGAATGTGGTCATTCACTCCTAATGGCAGAGAAATGCATGAGACACAGCAGTTCAACAGAAAGCCGTTCCAGTGAAGGAGAAATTGCCTTGAAATGTGTAAGATGAGACAGAGTTAAAAATTAATTTCTTTCTTATATTCTGCTGCAATTTACTAATCTTGACTAACAACATAAATCCCAATACAAAAATCAGTTGGAAGAACAGTTTGACACACACACCCCCCTTTTTTTAATATGATTTATTAAAGAACTGATGTTAGATCTCTGTGTCCATTGCCAAGTGATGGAATTGCAGGGTGCTTCCCAGACAGTGCAGATCCCAGCTCTGCTTCAGCCCTATAGTGGAGTGAGTCCTGGCCATGCACCATTTTTCTTGCTCTGATTCCCTTGGGAAGAAAAGTGAACCTGTGTCATTACAGAGAACCAAGAGACCTGGATGCACTGCAGAATAAATCTATGGTATAGCATAGTCTGTATCCCCAGAATCCAGGTCTTGAGTACATCTCCTTCACCCCCTCAACATCCACAGCCTTTCCCACACTACTGTGCTGTTTTTCAGAATGCCTAAATCAGGCTGGGTTATCAGTTTAAAAGATAAACTCATTTCCCAAAACTGGGAATAGAATCTGTGATTCTTGATCCTTAATATGGAGGATGCTGCTTCTCTGTGTTGCAGGTGGTATGCCTGAATGTGATGCATGTAGACTTCTTTTAAATAGGTTTTGTTTTGAAAGCTATTAATCTTTTAACTATGGAGTGAATAATCAGAAAACACACTGAATAGTAATTTACACATGCCATGTATTGTATGTCTGTTTCTACCCATAGTCTACAGAGAATACGTCTGTAACAGTGGTCAGCTACAATAGTATATAGCAAACACATTGTAAAGACTTAGGAATTGAGCTGTGTAGGTCAATGATTCAGTCCCTGCTGCTCACAAAGGTCACAGCTATCAAACTTGCAGATGTCCCTTTGGTATACCTGGGAAGTATGATTCACACTTAGCATCTAAAGGGAGATGGTGAACGACAGGCATGTTTGCTGATGTGCTATAGGCACACACATCCTGCATCAGGAGCCTTTCCTGTCTATATTGAATTGCATGGGAGTCTACAGAATGTTTTCGGAAATGAGTGGTGGAAGTACCTTTGAGCTGACAGGTTGTATCATCACTTCTAATGTATAAAGTTACTCATGCCATGCTTTTTTTCAGTAACTTTTAAACAGAGTTAAATGCGGTAAGCAAAGAACCTATGGTTCCTTTTACACGTTCCTGCTTTTTTATCTCTTCACCAGGATCTGTGAGACTGAAAGATGTTTCAGCAACTTAGTTTCTGTTTTTCTGCCAATTTAGCTATGCATAGTTTCCTGTCAGAACTGAGACACTTCTTCACTGTGGCATACCAGAATTGCCATTAAAAAAAAAAAAGTAAAAGGAGGTAAAAAGACAATATTGGTACTGTTAGTGACATTTGGTAAAACAGATTATTTCCCCAAATGCACAGAATGTATGACAGATAAAGATACTGCTTTAGTAATATAAAAAGTACATGAGACCTCATGAAAGATTTGCGTAACAGTGAAGATGGGGTGTGAACTTATTTTCTATATCTGTTGGATATAGCTAATAAAGACTGTAGTAGACTGCCTACAATGCCATCTGTAACAATATGAAGTCAGATAGGGATGCATATGTCTTTTCCCCCTGCCTTTTTAACTTGCTCCTAAAGCTATGTTTGAATGGATAGTACTGGATCTTGGCCTTCTCCTCCCCCCGCCCAGGTGTTTTATCCTAGCTCTATTAGTAGTACAGTCCTGTGCTAACTGAATAAACCTCCTCAGGTAGTGCAAAGGGTTGTTAGCAGAATGTTAATAAAATCATTCCTTTGACAGTGAAAACAAAACAAGGAACTTTCCAAAACACGTATCCTGAAAACTCTACAAAACCAAATCATAGGCTTTGCATAGTCAAGGCAGGGGGGGTTAGCTGTGGTAATGGGACAGCTATTGGTATACATCTTTGCACATAATAGTTTAAATTGTTAACTTCTTGCTTGTCTCCTTGTCAGAACAGATGAAACCACAAGGGACTGGCCCAGTAGTATCTTGTTTATTGCTGCACAGATAACTTCTGTTGAATTAAATGAGGTTACTCTATTCCTGTGGAAGTGAATGAAGTCCAAATATCCAAAAGCAAATACAAACTCCTCTCTTCCAGATAATATGCAGAGGGTTAAAAGAATTTTAGAACATTTCTAGCCCTGGCAACCCCATGAGAGTCCATATAGCTTTAAGTGTATTTTTTTGAAAAGAAACTCAAACTCCAGTGATCATTATTAAACAAATTGTTAGCTTTGGAGTCCAGAGGAATTTTCCCCTAAAATTGGCCAAGACCCTGCATTATTTCCTTTTCTTTCTGAGCATCACAGGGAGTTTTATCTAAAAACCACCATGCTCTGCAGAGAACTTAAAATGATGTTGGTGATATTCTTGATCGCTCCTGCTCATTTCCTGTATCGCATGATAACTTTGGCCTCTAGTTTTTAGTACAGATTTTGAGGTCATTAAAGTGATTGAAACGTGTTTTGTGACCCGTGGTGTGTGGTTGTATATGAAGTAGAGTTATGAAGTAGTTTTCTTAAAAAAACATGTATTGCATGAGTGCTTGAGATTGCAGCCAAATGGAGTTGGTGACTGAGATGGCCACAGATCTGTTGTGGTATTCCTAAGTAAGTCCAAAGGCCTGTCTTACTGACCCAAAATTTCAATCTTGAATGAGAATGTTTAGCTTTAACTATATTTGGTAACACCATCTTGTGCTTCGGTAACTTACCAAAATATTTCTCTGATTCAAATAGCACAGGTAGGGGGCACTCTCTCCCTAAAATTGAAGGACCAGAATCGAGACCAGTTTGAAGGTTTGCTATATTAGTTAGTTGTTGAGGGTCAGCCTTCCTAGAGTGAATAAACATAGAGAATCCTTCTGTGCCATTTTAAAGGACCAGCAAAAAATATAGGCTAGGCTGCTGGGGACTTTATGTTTTAGCACTTCTTACCAAGTACTGGTTGCCCACCATCATATTTAGGGGGTTGCCACTGCACAGTACAGTAATCTTCTCCAATGTTGCTGATCTTGGGAGCTTCTGGAGGGTCAGGAACGTCTGAAGAAAATGTGAGAATGAATGAGAGTTGTTTC
Organism: Buteo buteo; assembly: GCF_964188355.1. Classification (NCBI taxonomy): domain Eukaryota; kingdom Metazoa; phylum Chordata; class Aves; order Accipitriformes; family Accipitridae; genus Buteo; species Buteo buteo. Next base: position 44,624,048 of record NC_134176.1, read on the forward strand.
TGTTTCAATTTCTGTATACAAGTCAATGAAATATTTTTCTTTAACATTTTTTCCGTATCGTATTGATACAGCTTTGTCAGATAGCAAGAGTAGGTACAATCGAGAATGTATTATCTTAGTGTAAAGTGAATCCTGCTATTTGATGCTTCTACATTAGGTTAGTTTTCCTTTAAATACCATTAATTACTCAGCTCCCTTGTTCTTCTGAGACATAATCAACTTTTTTGCAAAAATGTAAGGTAACAAGGTAATTCTGTAAGAAGAGGTTTGCTCCAGAGTTTCCTATTTTCTCTAGAATAAACTTTATATAGAATACAATGGCTGTCTCGCATATTTTGATATTTTAGAGGTATTCATAGTAAATATCCTGATTTAGGATTTGTAAAAGATGGAAAGATACTTAGTATTCACCTAAGCAGTGAATTCTAGATTTTAATACTGTAGGTGAAAGTAATTTTCTTTTATCATTTCTAAGTTTGCTTATAACCTGACCTTTTGTCATATGTGTGGCAGGGTGTAAAAAAGTTAAATACTATGAAAAGTTTCGTAAAAATTACTGACTCAAAATCATATTTCCCCCAGCTCTTCTGTGACTCATAGTGGCAATCTGCTTATATCAGATACATTATGTCTCTTTAAACCATTAACCATTTACTGCTTATAGAATGAAGTAATCTTTGCTTAAAAACATAAACCACAACAAAATGACAAGAAGTTTTTAATCTCAGACAAGCATGAAGCATATACTTCAGAACGGAATGTAATCTATAAAATGATAAATAGTATCAGCTGAAACTGGAAATAATAAAAAGGAAATACATGGATTTCTACTGGGAGTTGTTCTGTTACCTTTTCAGACAGAAGGCAACTACCTGTGAAAAATACTTCTGCCACATTTTGTGATTGATAGTATTCCTACCTTTATGATCCTTTTCTGTTTTTCTAAACCTAAAGTCAGAACCTGCCTCAGTTTTAGAGAAGAGTGAGTTTCAGTGAACTCAAGATGCTTTCACGCTCTGGTTGTTTCCTTCCTTCACTTACCAATAACTTTGACTGTGATATCAGCCTTATCTTCTCCCACTGGATTCTTAACTATAACTCTGTATACTCCCTCGTCCTCCTTTTCTGCTCCTTCAATGATGAAGACACAGTGGTCTTCATGCATCTCCACACGAACTCTGCCTTCAGATTCAAACAGAAGCTGTGGGCAGTGAAAGTAACAGATAAATTCATTGTAAGTTGTGCCAGGGACAGCCTGATAAGCGTGCATGTAAGCTCGTGAAAATCTTCATATCACTGAATATTATAACAATTATTGAAAAGCTATAATGCTTTTCAAGTTCTATTTGTATGTAGAAGAGAGAAAATATAGACTAAAAGTGGTTCACGTAAATGACATTTGGGAAAATTGGTTCCGAAAGTCTGCAGGTTGTTAAGATTCACTGTTAGTTACACATACCCAGTTACGTTTCAAAGAAGTTGCTAAGTACTTCCACAAATTCCTACTTGGGTTAGCTGCGAGTATCAATGTAAAGAATTTCATGGATAACAGTTGGGTACTGTGTAAATTCAAGAAGGTTTGCAAATTCAAATTCAAATGGTTGAGCAAACGTTCCTCATCAACAGTACCTACATTTGGCATCAGATAACATGGACTTGAACAGTTTCCCTCTAAAAAATTTACCATGTTGCTTGTAACTGTTAATGGCATTAGTGTGATTTCTGTCACTCAAGGACATCATGTGGGGTAACTTTATACTCTTCTCTGAGCTGAGGTCTATACATAATGACCACAACTTTGCTGTATGTTTGTAACACAGTCCTTTCTTCTTTATGTACCTGTGTATCTTTAGACTTAGAACAGGAACAATTAGAAAGCATATGTGCCTGAATAATGACTAGTACAGCAGAACACTAACCCTGGGAAAGGTTTATTGTTGCATAATAAATGTAAAATATTTTTGACTCTATCAAAGTAAGTTATTTATGACAAAAAGGAAACTTGTTGGAAAATGAATCCTCTTTCACCATTTTGTACATACATAGTCCACTTTCTTGACCCATTGTCATCTTTCCCTCTGTCCTGTAAGATTTTGTCCTAGTTTTTTTCCTCTAGTTATTATTGAAGCTTACAGGTTAGTGGGGAAAAAAAGGGATAAACGGTCACAAATATATTAAAAAGAGTTTTCGGATAACTGCTTTGATTCCTTGTAATCCAGCCACCATGTGATGGTGACTAGAAAGAGATTCCTCAATCAGCATCTTACTCTAAAATTAGTCACCAGATCTCTTGTGCCCATTCAAAGTGTTTGGTAATTACCGTTGTGAGGCAGGATGTTAGGCCTGATGTGCTATTTGCTTCACCAGTTTTAATATCTACTGACTTTAATTTTATTTCCTTCTGAATATGACCTTTTATCTGGAAAACACTAAGCATATTTGTGTGTCTGCATAAATAATAAGGAACTTACCTTACTATCAGTATTTAAATCACTGCTATTTTCTGAGGGAGTCATGGAATCATCATTGCTTCGAACAAGGTCGCTTTTCTAGATAAGCAAAGAAACCACAGAAAGTAAGCTAAGTCTTTCTGAGCAGAGCAGTAAAGCTGTTTCTGCAAGACAGAGGAGAAGAGTCCATAGGTTTGATAGGTGGGTTGAATATGGAGGTGTGAGAAAAGCAAAGAGCAAAGTGAGGCAGCAAGCAGACCTGGGAAGCAAATCAACTGATAACAAAAGTAAAAAGCAGAAATGGAAATAGATGTATCAGACTGCATCTGAATTAAGGGAAGGATAAGTCAGCAAAACCAAATTTACAGCTTAACAAAGAAAGATGCATGACTGCCGCAGTAGAATTGTAACTGGTTGTGAATCTGTGTCCTGTGGTACTAGTTACTCATCTTGTGTAACTACAAAAATAAGGATTACTTCTTTCTGTAACAATGGGCTAGTAAGTCAATGTAAATGTTTTAACACTCAGAAATATAGCCAGGTCTGTAAAACACATCAAACAATATTATGAAGCTGTGCTACTGTTTCTTTAGGATTTCATTAGTAAGTATCCTTCAAATCAAGACTGGCTTCTTTTACTCATATGTTGAGACCACACGCCTTAGAAATAACACTGTATAGGGGTTGCCTGACACCCAGTCATCATTTTATCAGAGAAACTTGTGTATTAGGGTGTCAATTTCTCTTGGTTCCCAAAAGAGAGATAAATGGCTTTTTTGTTTGTTTGTTTCCATACTAATTCTGTGTTGCAGAAAATAGTCCTAAGTGTAATTAAATATGCTAACCTGAACAAAGAATGTGGCAGAATCATGAAGAAATGAGATTGGGGAAATTAATATAATTGGCAATATTATTTTGTCTATATCTACACCTATAGGAAGTGTAATTATGCTGTAGAATATTATGCAAAGTGTTTCTGCGTTTTGTGCTAGTTATAGCTCAAGAGCCCACAGATGGTGAGGGATGGGAATGTTCTGAGATAGCCAGAAAGGAAGCTCACTTAACATTTTGTGTCTACCTTCTAAATTCTTTCTTTGATGTTTTGTAATTGCTTTGATAAGGCAAGTAGCAAGTATCCTCTATTTTCATTATACCAAATACAGTTTTATCCTAGCGGTCTGCTAAGACAACATTTTCTTCACAGACTGTAGAATTCTTGAGAAAGATTAAAAAAGAAGCTGCCATCTCCAGAACATGTCCATCCTGTCAGGTGAAGGTGATGGGGATGACTCATTTATTTCTTTTGCTCTGAGGTAGGAAGAGAATAAATGTGTATGGTATCCTACTGTCTGCATGTACATATGTCTACTCATATATACACAGCCCTCTCTTTTGGAATAGAAAAACAGGCAACAGTTCAGAAAAAGAAGGGTTCAGAATGACTCTCATAAAAACAGCTAAGTCCCAAAGAGCTGCATTGCAGATATTTAATTTTTTTTTTCTTGAGGAAGAAAAAATAAAATTAAAAGGAAGGTGAAAATACATGTAACTAAGAATTGTAAATCAAAGTAAGATTTGAGAAGGAAAATAAATTTCCTGTTGCGACTTCCTTGCCTCAGACATTGTGTTGGGTTACACATTACCTTGTTTACTTTCTGCCAGATGACAGTGGGTGTTGGATCTCCTGATATGGGAACGTCCAATCTCAGTTTGTTCCCAGCCACCACGACAATAGTGTCAGGGGATTGGCCCAGACAGTCAAGGTGGATTTTGGGAGGTTCTATAGCAAAGGCAGAGAAAATAATTTTTAAATATAGTTTGAGTGTTCTGTATGGAACAACAACAAAAAAGTGAATATTCATACATTAAAGTAAAAATGAAAAAGCACTGCTTCCTTTGCTATTGAAAACATGTTTACTTGTATATAAATAATGACTGCTGTTCTTACCTTCTCTTGGTACAAAATCAATCTTGACCTCTGGGGGAAAAAAAGGAGGGGGAGGGTGTAGGAGAAATAGATCAGAAAACAGAATTTACATAGCATCTGCACACAAAAAATAATTTTAAAACTATTCGTCATTGAAACCTTATAAGGCATATACATCAAGAGATTAATGCAAAAAACTGGAAAACAGGCTCTGTAAAATAATGTGATAATGATAACACAAAATAACAGGGAAGAGCAATGTGCCTATATTGAGGTATCAGGAAAGAGATTCTGCACACTCTTTCCTGGTATAACTGTGATTAATACCATTATTTTACCCCTCTGGAATTCCCATTACATATTCTAAGATAACTTACCCAAAAACTGAAGCTTGGCAGAAAGGTTGTAAGCAAATCCCTGAGGGATGAAGGAATAATCAGCCTCATCACCTGGTGTTACGTCCTCAATAGTTAGCTTATGGATTCTGGAAACATGAACAAATATATTCTGCTCCCTTACCTTACCTCTCCAGGAGAAACAGGGCTATCTCAAGACACAAGGTGCAGGCTATAGGATATTAATAGACATTACTATTTCTTCTCCCCTTACCCTAACATCAAGTCAACAACCACCAGGGCTGTAGATTAGATTGCTCTGCTTTCAGTATTCAAGCAAATCCATGTCAGCATGTTGTCTATGAATGGATTTTTCTTGTCAAGGTAGATGCATAGTCTAGTCTGAATAGAGGAAGCATTTTCTCTGCTTTAGTCCAGTTCTTTATGATTACAAGGGCAGTTGTAACACTGCTGACTGGTTTCATTTGATCAGATTGTGACTACAATAAATTCTGGAAAAACAAGCTAAAAATTGATGCTCCATCCCTGTAGAGAGCACCAAGGAAGACTTTACCTAACATGTAGTGCTTATGTATCTTCTGAATCTTCTTGGTCTCCATTTCCAGTAGTAGTTAGACTGCTAAGAAACTTGAGCACAGAACTGCACAACTGTATGTGTTACTATAAACACTAGTTTTTCTGAAGGGGTTTATATATACGTGCTATCTTTATCTATGTAAACACCACTGCTAATTTTAAAGTTATCAACAATGTGTTTTCTAGATTGTTTGAATATCAAGAAAACACAAAATCCTAATGAAAACAGAATGAATTCTGCTGATGTACTACTGATGCCATATACAGAAAATGTACGAACACAGAAAGACTGCATGCATACCAAAGCAAGTCTGTGACTATATGTTGGTTGCATATGAGAAGGTTTTAAACTTTTTTCCTTTTAGCTGGAGCCGGGACAAAGTCTTGGTTTATATTCCTGTCCCCTGAGATAATAGTTCCTGTGGATTGTAATGCAATACTCAAGCTTGTACCTGCTTTCTGAAACAAGACTAACCTGCCAATATGGGAGATCTTTATCCTTTCATCTGGGACCACCTCCTTTCCATTTTTCAACCAGATTCCTTTCACATTTTCATCAGAAACTTCACACTTGAAGACTGCCTGGTCACGTGCCTTCACTGTCAGGTCCGCAATGCTCTGATAAACTTCCAGCTTTTTCTCTGATATTGTGAGGATAATCAATATGCACATCAACAAATAAGAATAGCTCTGTAAGTAAACGGTGTGGATTTACTGAGTAGAAGAGGCTAGGACTGAGCAAGCTGTTTGTGGAAGGGTGAAATATGAAGGGAAATCCACAGCATGCAGGGCTTTAACAGGACTGATAGTTAAGCACCTGTTATTATCAGAGTATCTATTACATCTGGCACACAGGTCTGAGTTCTCCTTGAGGCCTTTATTATCAAACCTTATGCCCCTTATTACGTCTTCTTTTTCCCTGGCATGAGGATTATGCTACCCCTATGCACTATCCTGGAGAAGGTTACCTTCAGCCTGTTTTCATTTTTCAGCTTCTCTGGTTCTGTAATATTACCTCTGCCTACCTTGTACAATTAGTTCAGCAACTGATACTCCACCATTGGTCTTCACGGTGTAGTGTCCACTATCCTCCTTAGTTGAGTCATTAATAATTAGATACTGCTTTTTTCCATCTTTCTTGAATCGGTATTTGAATGTTTCTTCCCGTGTCAGCTCAATTCCATCCTTTTCCCTGCAATGCCAAACAGTGTTGAGTCATTTTTCTATGGTTGGAAGAAGAGAGTTAAGAGTCATCTCAATGTTACTAGAGATTGGAAGACACAAGATAGATCCAATCTTTGTAGCGTTTCAAGTTAGCAAAAAAAGAGACCATTGCATAAATGTTAGTGGAACCAGAACCAGAATGCTTCTAGCTTGACCATTAAGTTTCACTAGGTATTTGAATTCTGGTTTAAGAGAGTTCACTCACAAGGAATTACTTGATTGTTACTATTTATATGCTATAGATAAACATGAAAGTATGTTAAATGCTGTAGAAGATAGGGGGATGAAGATGCACTTCACCAGCAGGGAGTTTTTATCTTAAAAGCTGCCATAAGGTAAATTGGGCTTGCTGGAAAGTGACTTAAAAGTCTTAATTTTCCTGATGTGAATTATAATTGTTATAAATTCATGGTTTGTGGGCATCAGTAAAAAGAAAATTTTAGGATGGATTTAAATGAACATGTATTTCAGGTTTTGTAGCCCTTTCCATTCAAGATGCCACAGTATATTTAAGACATTACTAAATTAAGCTTCACCATCCAGCCTGGGAGGAAATTTAATTATTGTAATTTCCAGTCGTCATGAAGGGAAATGAGCAGAGAGGATTCATTCTGTTTAGTCAAGGTCACACAAAAATACATAAGATGTTTTAAAGATTTCCTATTCCAAATCCTAAATAACATAAACAGGCTACAAGAAAATAAGTTGTAATTTCTCCACTTACTCATTTTGCAGCATTTTATATTTTTCATTATTACTTGAATACATTTATATTATGTTACGTGAATACTGCAGCAGTTTGTAAATGAAAAAATTTTTCTCTTTGATACTTACTCATGTGGAAAAAGAAACAGAAAAGATGTTATGCTTTTAAAAGAGTAAGAATTTTCTTTCTATCTTGTGTTATTTCCCTTATTTGTTACCAGTGACTATTCAGCTGAACAAATAAGCTTACAGGATAGCAAATTGAAATGCTATTTAGGGACTCATTAAAATACTATAGCTCTGATTTCTAGGTAGATGTATGCAAGAAAACCTTTTGCCTCTGTTACAGTCTGCTGAAGTAAATCACAAGATCAAAACTTTAAGCAGAGACAGGAATCCTACAGCTTGTGACTTAGATGTACCTGCTGTAACTGCATTTCAAAATACCTACAGGTTACTCCCTCCTAACTGTTCTTTACAGCACAGCTTATTGGAACTTAAAATTGGTTTAGGAAAATACTGGCCTCCCTTCCAGATCACAGGACTACAACACTAGTAAGGGAGGAAACAGAGGATGCCTGCAACAACCACATGAAATACAATGCTTAGTGTTATGTCAAGATAATGTTTCCTCTGCTTGCTGAGTGGCAAGAGTCTGAGGCCACATGCAAGATGCTCTCCTAAGGCTGATATTCTCATTCATGCAGATGAGTTCTGGAACAAGTGCTACAATGCAATAAGTAAACCTTTGCTGAATTGGTGAGAATGGACTGTAATCCAGAATTTCAAGATGCTGCTGTGGCAAAACCAGGCACATGCACTGTGGCTAGTGTTCCAAAGCTGAACTTTTATTTTTTGGTGATGTATTTTGATGGTGATGTATTTGGTGATGAGACACATGGCTCATCAAAGGTATCTGAATGCTCTATTCAGTCATTGGTAACAAAGAGGTTTCTTGAAATTTTGTCTAAATAATGAAAATAGATTATTTGCAATGGGTAGTGTCTTAAATCCCTGGGAAGGGAATAGTGTATTTAACTTGTGTTTGGTTTAGTGACTAGGACGTTGCTGATGCTGTGTGTGAGTAGAGTGTTTGCAGAGGGGTGTACTGACAAAATGGTGGAGTGATAAAACTAAATGTCAAAAAAGAACGCCCAGATATCATTTGGCTTAAAATAATACACTGCTGCAGTGAAGAGTGAAAAACCTCATATAAGGTAATATTACAGGCCTTCCTTTGGTAACTAGAGCAATGCAGTAGAAGAATCAGTTGATATTAAAGCGTAAAAGTGGAGGATTTTGTAGAACCATAGAAGTATTGGTTTAAAGACCATGGTAGGCCATCTGGTCCAGCCTCACACTTGAAGCAGAACTAGTGCAATAATAGGTAGGTCAGCCATGGCTTAGTCTCTCCAAGTCCTAAACATCTGCAAGATCAAAAATCTGTTCTCAACTTTGCCACTCAATGCTTCTTTTCTCTGTCTGGAAATGCTTTTCTATTTCCTGTTTAGATTCTAAGAATAAGTTGGTTAATGTCTTCTAAGAGATCATTGATGTAGGTACTATGTGATAATAGGGACACACAGATTTATTGTTACATTACTGTAGTTTGTTTTCATTTGGAGCTGATAAGATGATACATCCAGAATTCAGAGATGGAAAAATCAAGTCAAAACTATGTATTTTATTACATCTTTTTCTTCAGGAATTATATTATTTCCAAGACCATCTGAAGTTTAGAGATAACTATTCCATAGTACTGCATAATAATAATAATGTGAGACCTTTCCGGGTGATCAAGAGAACATTCTTTCCTCATAACTATGAAGAAACCCACATAATGAATTCTCCAAGCCCTAGTCTGATGGCAGTGCCTAAGAGGCTGTAAGCCTTATTTCTGTCTTGTGCAAGTCACATAATTGCTTTTGTTCATGTGCTTGTGATTTCATATCCCAGGTTTAAATGCTACAAGAGCTATAACAGGTGCCCTGAGTTAGTGCCTGTTACTTGGCTTAAAGTGTTGAGCATTTCCCTAATGAGCCATAAAACTGCAACTCTTTCTTCATACTCTGTTTCATGTTTTCCCTGGACGCTTCTCTCCATTGTCCAAAATGCTCCCTTTGTTGCCAAAGAGCATTGAGTCTCACATAATAAAACCAGTAAAATAGAGTGTAAATGTCTAACTGCTCCGTTTTCTGTTGCTATGATTTGAAGAGTTTCTCTGACCACTTGCTGCATTTCAGGCTGAGACAGCTGCTGGTTTGCCCTTGTCACACCAAATGCCCATCCCACAGATAACAGCTCTGCAAGATGTATGGGAGTTGTTCAAAGGCATAGGATCAAAGTGTGGCAGCTGCACTGTGCTCTGAGAGGGACAGATCTGGTTGTCCCCATCTCTTGTGACCAGGCATCTGTAAGCAGTTCCTGAACAATAGCATGTGTGTGCCTATGCATGTGGCTTTAATAGTGTAATGCATACGCTGTACTAGCTCTTGGGCTCTATTTAAATTCTCAGTTCCTTCCTTTGGGAGAGCAGATGAGTGGTTGGCACTTTCCAGGAATGTAATGGGCATTGTGGGAACAGTTGATAACCATGTGCCTGAAGCTGTTAACAAGCACAAGAGAATTTCATCTGGTGGAGAAATGAAGTGAGAACAGTGTGCGTAAGACCTGGTATGTGAGCACTGCCTGCTGTGCCTGCCCAAGCAGCGTGAGCCTTCCAGCTTCCGCTCAGCTGGAATGCCCAACAAAATGGACTCTATGGTCTAAATGTTTGTCATCATAATCCTGCTTGCTGCATATGCATAATGACCAGCTATGCAGGACCACCACAACAGAGATGTTAAAGTAAGTCAATGACATTCCTTCTCTGTCTCAAGAGACACTAACTTTTTACCTAAGAAAAAATACTTTAAAAAAAACCAAACTCACTGCAGTTGAGAAGACCAGAAGATTCCATAAAGTATAGCAAGCTCATCACAATACAGATGTGATTAGTCTGGGCAATAGTTAGACATTACTGTCAAGTGTTTAGAAAACTTCGAAGCTAACAGCTTGGTACAGTCAGTAGCATCCTGTAAACACTGAACAAGAAATCCTAGAGACACTATAAAATATCTATACTGAATTTGTTTTCTGCCATGTTCTGCCCTCTCAGTTCCTCCTCAATATTTGACATATATGAGGAGGATCAATCTTTTCCTGAAAACAATTATGTAGGATGCCTTCTTCCTGTTTATTCCACAGCTCTTGTCCACAAACACTGGTACTAGAATGTCCTATGGAAGGATACAGTTTGATGTTGTTTGACTTTTTTTCCCCTTTTCTATTCCCTTACCATTTCACAGTAGCTCCTTCCTCAGACACTTCACACTCAAACTCCACTCTCTCTCCAACCATCACCATCTGGTCCTCCAGTGGGTGAGTGATCAGGATTGGAGGTTCTGGAAATGAAGAGACTTTTATTGAAACAGTATCATGAAAGACTGAAGACCAGAGGTAGATTTCACGACTCTGCACTCCACAGGAAGAACCCCTGGACAAATACATGGTGATGCTCTCTGTGTTGGAACTTAAAATTTACTATGCCAGATCATGTTATTGTTATCAAATGACCTTTTCGTTTTTGCTTTGCGAGACAGAATACAAACACAGGATTAATCAGTTTTCATATATACTCTGAAATTCTAAACTAGAGGCATTAGTTTTCTATACTACTTGATCTGCTTGTAGAGCTTAAGGCACATGTTTATCTTGAGTGGAATCAAATTTTTAAAGTAAGTTTCTAGACCTATTGTTGGAAAGATGTAAATCACTTTCCAAATAATAGTTAATGGTAATTACTACTGTGCTGTTTTCCTGTGCTTTTTTAGTTGCAGCTATAGGGAAAACTTTCCTTCATTTAACTGTAAGAAAAATATCTACTTCAATAGATGTCAGAATTCATTCATATGTTTGAGAATTTCCTTTCCTACATGATTAATCTGAGAGTAGAGAAGATGATAGTAATTCAATGCTAAATGTTAGGGGAGATCTCTTTCCTTTTGCTACCATTGCTCACCTTTTACAAATAATTCTGTGAAGCTCTTCTCCTCTCCTACCACACATTCATATGCTGCATCGTCGGCCAGAGAGCAGTGGTTTATGGTCAGTATTCTCTTATTTCCAATAGCCTCAAAAATATATCTGAAAAGAGAATCTAAATGTCATTATCGGAGAGGTAACTCTTTTCGACTGTCACTGTCTTCCCCTGCCTGGCAGAGGAAAAGGTTCCTACTTTTTTCCTGACATCAGTGGCAGGGTTTGTTAAGACTCAAGTCCTATATCCCTGTCTCAGTGACAGCAGTAGTGTTTGAAAGACTAGCATAGGAAATTATGGAGAAATCTTCATACAAGTGTGAGACATACAAACTCCTGCAAATGGTGTTGGATGCTTTTCTAACATCCAGCCATACAACAAACCTGACTACCATTAAAATTGCCTTGTCATGGCTTCAGAACAAAATTACTGGAAATTGGTTTTACAAACAAGCTACGCTGAAGTATGTGCCATATCACAAGAAAGTAATTTTGAACTCTGGATATACACCTAAAGATCAGAATATAGTCTGAGGACTTACTTGCTAAGTAGGTAAATGTAAGCATCCAGTTCCATGTGTAGATATATAGAGCAGAGGGAAGAAAAAGAAACAGTCATGAGAACAGCAAACTGACTCTGAGCCAAAGCACTATGTACATTCTTTCTCAGCTCCTATTTCTCCCTATTTTATTCCTTTCTTTCTAAGAAAAGCTAGTTTTCCCACTTTGTCCAAGCTGTAGCCTATTCCTTTTTGGATTTCCTGTGTTTCTAGTTTACCTGCCGCTCACTTGGATCTCCTGCCCATTCTTCAGCCATTTCACATCAGCGTCTGGATTGGCAACTTCAACCATTAATTTAATCTTTTGCCCTTTGTCCACTTGGTAAGCTGGATCCAGTTTCTTTTGGAACGCTATGATGAAGAATGATTAAAAAAAAATCTTAATAATTTTTATACTTGATTCTTTTTTTTTTTTTTTTTTTTTCACATTCTCCGTCAGGAAAGTATATCTTTATTCACTTTCCTGTTGTTTACCATCATCTTAAACCTTCCCCACTTTCTGCATCCCTGTTTGCATTTTTACCATTTCTATCTGTTCTTCATCCTGTTCTGTTTTCTGTTACTCCTTAACATAGCATGAAAAGCATGTGATATCAACCAAAATAAGCAAAGTAGAATATTCTAAATCAGATGTGAATAGGTACTTCAACACATCCTAAATAGAGTTACAGCTATGTCTGCCCATGTAAGAAAATGATACTGATTTTCTCAGTACTAATGAATGGCAGCTTGCCTTTTCTGTTTCAGACTTCTAAATCAAATTAGTTAAAATTAGGTAATTAGTACTTCACAGGACTAGAAAAGGCTCAAGATTTCCAAATGTGTCATCCCAATGGAAATGAAATTCTTTAAATGTATCACTAATGCCTGACATACTGACCAGTTTTAGGGGTAAGGGGAGTATCGTTTTTTTATGTTCAGGGAAAGATAAGCGGCAGAGCAGAAGAAACTAGTAAAATGAGCAGGTTCTGAATATCCAGAGTTTCAGAGCAAAGTAGCTCAGAGCTTTGGGGATAGCTTTAATCTTTGGTGATCAGCATTTCACATGTAAAGACTGTGTAACAATTGGAATAGGAAACTACTCTTTCCCTTGGTCTTGTATCTGGCTGCTGTCCAGCTGATGTTAATATTTGAAGAACTCACAAAGAAGAGGATATGGACACATATATTTGGAATAAATACAGCTCGCCAACCTGTACTTTTTTTCTCTTCCTTCTTTATGCGTTTGAGGCGTTTCAGCATCCCACGCAAATCTGTGATACCATACTGAAAAGCAATTTTCTCATATTCGGATGGAGGAGCTTTCCTCAGGATTTCCCAGACATCAACATCGGATTGTGATTCAGATTTTGCTTCACCTCTGCAGAAAGGGATTAGAGTATCTGAGTGCCACTATTGAGAGGATTTAAAAACAGCCATAGGCTTGGAATATTGGCTTGTTGAAGCCATTTCTTAATAAAGAATTTAGCAGTCTAACTTTTTACTGTATTATTACCTAAAATGATGAAATAAAACTAGTCAGTAGTTTTACTTCTTTTTATATATACAGTGATTAAAATCCAGTCGCTGTCCTGAAGGGCTTACTTTCTAATAGCCAAAGCAAATAAATATTAACTTCCCTTTAATGATGGGTAATGGAAACACAAGGAGACTTATTTTCCGGTGATGGTCATACACAAAACATGTGGCTAAGCAAGGAACTGAACTGATATTCTGAGAATGCCTTAGAAACAAGGCAGTTGGTTTATGTTTATAAGAAACAAGTCCTTTTCTACTCAGGATGTTTTTTCTCTTCACTAAAATGAATCATAGATTATTAAAATATATGTCATCTATTGTAAAGACAATTGTTGGCTATAGTAATCTATAAAACATAAAGACTAGTGAGTAGTGGCAAACAAGACAATATTTACAATGCACTACTTATTTGATAGTTTAACCAAGGAACTAGTGATTATGGAAGAATTAATGTTTGGTTTAGCAAAACCAAGTGAAAATTTGGTTGCCTGGCTTTGGGAAAGGCATTCTTTTCCTGTCATTGTATTTTTTATTTAAAAGATAAATAGAAAAAGAAAGGGGTGTAACCTTACCGATTTACTGAGCGCAAGAAGCTGCTGTACTCCAGAATGATGCAGAGAACCGTTTGGAAAAACATGCAGCATCCCAATGGACAAGAAAGAGGGCATCGTGTTAATACAAAAAAGCCATGAATGTCTTCACCTTTAGCAGAACAAGCCTGTGCTTCAGTAGTGGGGAGATGAAGGAGCTCATGCAAAAGCTCTGAAATAGGCTTAAGAAAAATGCTATTCCCTATTGAAACCAAAGTCGCCCGCACTTTGTACAGTTCCACTCTGCAATTTATATTACAAGTGTAAGCACTTCTGCGTATTCCTAATTATGGCTGATCACCTTACAGGGAAACAAATTGCTCTACTTCGCCCTGTCGTCATGGAGTTGTTGCCTGTCATAATTTGCATTTTGGTAATCGGAGAAAGGATGAAAGAAGTAACATTTTCTCAAAAATGTCTTTAGGAAAAGGAACTTCTGTGGCTGTTGTTTCTGATACCACCAGGGCCAAGCAGATTCCAGTGCAGCAGAACATACCCTTATAATGAAGCCATGTTCAGTGGTAACCCCCAACAAGAAGACAAGTTATGCAGCAGGTAATGCAGAGAAAAGTGGAGGATTATTTGGTGTATTTCCATTTTTTTCAGGAAAAGAACAGTTCCATTAGTCTGTGAGAAATATTACTACTTTAAAAATCATGACTGTAGTCAGTCTGGACAGCAGGTAGAACCAAACATTTCTGGTATTCCTTTCATTGCCCAAAAAAGGCTTGCTTGTAACGAGAGGGCTATGTTTATTAAAGTATTGCAGTCCAGGCTTGGGATTTCCAGCACCCTTGTAGCTCTTGAACAGAAAGGAGGCAAGAGAAGAGGATTTCAGCTCAGTGAGTTTGAGCTGAAATATGGCATGCATATCTTATATCTTTGGAGTAGTTTAGCACTCGCTAAGCACTAAGCCCTCACTAGCACTCACTGAATTGATAGGCGTATCTGGTTTGGACTCTGCGATAAGTGCAGTCTACTGGGTATTTGCCTTGTTATAACAGTGCATCATCACCCACAAATTTAATCAAGATTTCTCTATATGCCTATCATTTAGTTTGGGGCAGGTACAAATGGTTTGTAGTTTTGTAGATTTTTTTAAACTATGTTCTTGGGCTAGTTGCCCTGATCATATCAATGAGCAACTTCAAAATATTTCTAAATACATGTAAATTGGAATAGATATATAAATACATAAAACTAGGAATATATAATATTTCTAATATGTGCTGAGTTCTTTGTACTAGTACAATTAATGTTCTGTGAAGCAAACTGTATCTCAGAAGGAAATATAAAATCGTAGGAAAGAAGAAAGACTTAACAGAGTCAAATGTTACTATTTTCCCTCAGGCATTATATAAACATTGGTGCTCTCTCTGTCTATCTGCCTGTTTCTATGCTCACCTGTATACACCCCTTTACCTGAAAATTTGCAGGTAGGATTATCCATGGAGTTTTCAAAAATACTTTGTGTGACTTATTTTTAAATACATCATGAGAAAAATATTCCAGTTTGGAAGCAATTCCCCAGTCTAGTATATCTCAGTATTGAGAAGACTTCCTTAATTTTTGCTTTAGCTTTTCCATTACTCAGTGTCATCCCATTGTTATATCTGGCAATGCTGTTTTGGTGTATGCAAGCTGAAATACAAGAAATTTGATCATATGCAAGCTGAAATACAAGAAATTTGATTATATACAAGAGTATAGTCTCTTCCTTGGAAATACTAATACTTTCTAATTACAAGGAGAGGCTTGTAAGTTGCATGTAAAATGGTACTAAAAGGTAAAGGTTGTAATTTTTATAGTATTTAATTGAGTTCTGAAAAAGAAAAGAAAAACATGTCTTTGCCTCTGAGCAAAGGTTTTCCCATCCCAGTATTCCTTTTCACCATTTTGTAGTTGTTAAAACATTCTCTTTGATCCCATAAAGACACAGAGTTTCCACAGTTAGGCTGTACTCTTCCACTACCAACAGGAACTAAGCAGCGTACAAAAAGTAATAGAGCACTTGGACTCCTGAAGTTTCTCCCACCCTTGCGTTACTCTCCCTCATGTTGGGGATCCTTATTCAGAGTGATCACCTCATAGGTTAACTATGCATTGGGGGCATTAAGATGCAGCTTAGTGAACCTGCTGTAAATGGAATATGCAGCTGATATGTTTTAAACATATGTGGAGGGGTTAAAAATAGTTTTGTACATCTCAGAGATGGTTCCTTCCTATCCCATTACTGTCAACTGATTGGACCCTGTCAGCTGTCACCTCCTTCAAGGTCTCTGCTCACTATCCCATTTAATAGTTCTGTGACAGCTGTTCCCTTCCTCTTCCCAATGACCTCTCCTTGGCCCATGACATCCGTATGTCAACACCAGTTAATTAAATTACAGTGATAGGAGATACAGTATTAAATGGAGCTCTCTTTATTATAGTCAGAATGTTCATTACCTTTGGATTGAGGAGCACTTGTAAATTAGGTGGGACAAAGCAGAAGCAGTAAAAGAATAATCCTCAATTCTATTTGAATCTGCATAGCTCTTGAGAGTTCCTCAGCATGAGGTCCCTTTTTCTATTCTATTTTAATGAAGAACACTTTCATTCCATGATGAGTTTTTTATGCCTATCAGTTCTCATTAATATAGGAGTGGTCTTCAAGCTGTGGTGTGCAAAGCCTAAAGGATCCACAAATTACTTCTAAAGTGGCTGTGAAAAAAAACTAGGAGCGGTGAATTTATCAGTATGCTTAAATTCACTAAACGGAGACTTATAAGTCAAGAAAGGCCAAAAATACTGATAAAATGCAGTGAAATTTATAAGCTTCTTTTAATGAATTATATTTCTGGTCTAATAATAATGAACAATTAAATCCACAAATTGAGCATTTCTGGAAATACTGGAGATTTTTACTACTTTTTAGAGTTCTATCACTGCTCAAAACTAATTATGAAAGCAGAAGGGAAAGGCACTAGGAGAGGGGCTCATAGTACTTAGCACTTCATTCCAGCTGGAGTCACTGTATGAAATTATGCAAATATTTTCATGCTGTCCTCCATTTATTTGAAATTTTTTGAGAGATCAACAATTCTTTTTTGCCCTACATTTCCTATAGAAATTAGAATGTGTGTACAGCTATTGTATTTCAGCTTTCAAACCTGTACAGTTTTGATTACTGCCATTCTTCAGAAAACATATTTTCCCTACTTTAGAATTAGAAAAAAAATTCTAATGCGCTTTTTGTTTCAGGCTTCTCTGGGGTTCATGATGAAACA
This sequence comes from Buteo buteo, assembly GCF_964188355.1. Classification (NCBI taxonomy): domain Eukaryota; kingdom Metazoa; phylum Chordata; class Aves; order Accipitriformes; family Accipitridae; genus Buteo; species Buteo buteo. The sequence continues at coordinate 44,641,300 of NC_134176.1, forward strand.
AGAAACTTTGATATCAATGTCAGCTATAGAAGATTTTATAGGTGTACGTTCTGTCTCATCTAGCTGGCCTCCTTGAGAGTTCTGGTTGTAGTGTTACTGCAAAGCCAGAATTCACTTCTTGTTGGATACATTGCATATTGCATAATACAGGGCTTTGTACACCTATGTGACCTTGTTTGCCCCACTGAAATTTGGGTGAGTTAACCTGAGTGAAACATGAGGCTATTGTGGCTTTATTGCCTTCCGTAACCACGTTACTTCAGATGTCTACATGATCCTGTACTCTTTGTGAAGATAAAACACTTTTTATAAATAGAGATACCCGTACCTGAGCAGAGGCTGAACACAGATTCACAACATTCACCCCAAGTACTTGATTGTGAAAATTTAAACTAAGTTTAGATTTGCAAAACATGAGTCTAGTGACAAGTGTTGATAGTAACTTCAGGAGCTGGACAGACGAGTGAGCGACCAGGGGCAGTGAACAGAAAGAAGCATGCTTGGAGTAATGGGATGATACGGAGCAATGGAAACTTTACTTGGAATAAAAAGAAATGTTTTGTAACAGAGAAGCCTGTATGTTTATGGAATAAGCGACTTCAGTAATATGTTCACTTAACATGTTTAAGAATGGATGGAACAAAAAGCACATATTTGATAGGCATCAGCAGGCATATTATGCAAATGATTTTTCTCATTCTAATTTCTACAACAGTAGGAATTTAAAGCACAAGGTTATTGAGAAAATCTGGAAATTCAGGGACAATTTAAAACTGCTTATAAAAGCAAGTGACAGTGAAAACCACAGGACATTCCGAGAAATACATTGATTTGTATTGAATGGTCCACCCTTAACTTCTACTAATTGTTTAAAAGCATTTCTGGCCCAGAAATTGGTGGCTGACTATTTTCATACTGTATAATTTTTGTCATGCTTTACATGTAAGAAAGATGAAGATGCATGCGTTATTTCAAACCAAATGGTTCTTATATTCAGTCTGACCCATGCATTTATAATAAAATGAAATAGAAATCTTACTCTCTGTTGGCAACAGTGGAATCCAAAACATCCAGATTCAGATGGTGGTAAAAAGAGAAAAACATAAGTAGACAGGTTATGAAAACAGATGTGGCAAGGAAGGATGAGAATGGTAGAGGAAGTTCCACAAAAAAAGTGGAAATAAAAGCAAGAAAGAAAAACTAGAATCAGAAGAGTAAAAAATATTTATATAATATTTATACAACATAGAATATCTTTTTATATATATGATAAACAGCTATATGTAATATAGGTATATAGTGTAATAGTAACATTTAGATATCTAATAAAAAGGCTTGTCCTCCCAGCTCTCTGATTCAAAGTATTGTGAAAACTTAGGACAGAAAATTCTTAGTAAGGCAGCATTATAGACAGATATTGTGAATTGTTGTTGTGTTTTGGGTTTTTTTTAATGAAAAGTGCTTGTGGAAGCATGTAATTACCCCAGTCCCAGCCTTGTCTATCTTGGGAAAGATCAGTCTTTTTTTTTTTTTTCTCTCCAGTATAAACCTAGCAGAAATGCAGCAAATGCTGAGTATTTGGGGAAGTTGCCATAATTACCTGTCATGCTTTTTCCAGTTAGTAGAACTGCTTTAGCAAAACTACAAGGATTCTGAATTTATGAAACTTTCACTTATTCTAGTTTTAGTGTTCTCAGAGTTGTTCAACAGAAGCTCATTACTTTATGTCTTTAAGTCTATGGATTTTTACTCACCTCTTTTTCAGTAGGGCACTAAAATTAAACTCTCCACCTTCTTCATGTCCCTCGGTACTGTATAGTAACAGAAAACTATAATTAGTTTCAGAAGGAAATGGGAATAGCTTGTGAGGCTAAATAATTATGTAGATGATATATTTCTGTAGGGGAGCAGTAGATGGGTTTAGAATGACTTAGAATGTGTGCTGACATGGAAGGTGACTTAATTAGGCTCTTTGTCTATATTGGTCTTCATATAGATTTAAGAAATATATTTAATGAACTTGTATTTTTTCTGTACTGATTATGGATAAAGTTGTGCAGGGTATTAATTTGGTGGTCATATTGATCTGGAATGTATTAATTATCATAAAGACATCACAGAAGCTTTCCTTTAGAATCATTACTGCTTTTGGAAAGCTGTAGTTTCAGGAATGTGGATATTGTTTACAGTGTGGGGCAGTATTTAACCAAAATTTTTGTGGGACTTCTTACAATCTAAAATCACTTTTTTTATATAGTATTATCCCAGCTCTAATTATTTCTTAAGGCTCTTTGTGATTCCAGAATTCATTGTACTGAAAAAAGTGTCACAACATTGGTGCTTGGGAGAGTTAAAGGAGGAATTCTGTGATCTGACTTTGATTCTGAGATGAGGTTCAATATGCAGTTGTTCAACAAGCATCATGGCAAGCAATGTTGTGATGAATTCATTCATGAGAACAAGAAGCAACAAGCAGGAGTTTTTTGTTGTGCAATTCTGTTTGTTACATATGGTGGTGAACTCATATGCAGAGTGTTATTTTTGGTGTTCTGAATCAAATGTGGTTTTAGCTGTGCTTCTGAACATTTGAAGGACAGATCTACTCTGAAAACTTAGCATAAAGTTACTAAAATCACTTCTTTGGGTTTAATTCCTAAAAAATTACTTCAGGGATTTGATATAAAAGTATTGAGAGTTACACTGGATTTCATGACTGTTGATTATTCAACTTAGCAAAAAAAAAAAAAAAGGTCTTTTTATATTCAGACAGGGTTTAGAAAGTCAAAATGGATTTTCTTCATCTCAGTCAGTCTCCCATCATCAATGTTCAGTTGCTTCTTGACACCTCTGTTGTCTTGATTATAAGAATCTGGTGATGCCATCTCACAGCATTCAGATTCTTCCAGCAGCAATACCTTATATTTAATTATTGTTTTATACACAGAAATTGTTCTTTTCAGTTGTACTGGTGGTAGTGGCAGCCTGTAATGCTGTCTTTGTCAATACACAGTGCTAGTTGCTTCAGAGAAAATCAGTCTGTAGAAGTGTAAACCAGAATGTCGGAAAAATTCAATCTTGCAGGAACAAATACTTTTAAAAGTAAGAAAACAGTCTCAACAGATAAATGATGGGCATTTTAACAGTACTCTTAATAAAATGGAAGAGAAATGATTCCCAAACTTCTTGTGCTGCTTGACAATGCAAGGTTAGTGAGAATAAGTAACAATTTTGAATCGGTGTAATTTTGAATATGTTGTGAGAAGAGAACTTTTTATTAAGAAAGTACCATTTTTACTTCTGTGATTACTTTCAAGATAGCACAGTACTGGAAAGGGTAATTTTCTGGGTATATAGCTCAAACAGAAAAGTTTATTTTTGGTCACTTTGTTGCCTACTTTCAGAGGATTTTCAGTGCTTGCAGGCATAAAATGTACATAAAAATCACTAGTATAATCCCAAATTTGAAAATGGCTTCTTGTGATCAAAGATTCAGGAAATCAGAACCTACAGCTGGGAGAATAACTAGTCACCTTATTGCTTCCCAGGTGGTACTTAAATCAGATTTTCAGGAAAGCCGAGCAATCAATATTTAGCTTTTCTGAAGAATAAGACCCTAATAACTGCTTTAACATGCATAGAGTTAAGTTTCAGAGTTCCTAATTTTGTTATGGTAGAAGACATTGGGACGAAAAGGGATAGGGTGGGAAATTTAATGATACTAGCATAAAGACTGTGCCAGGAAACAACAGATTTTCCTATGCATGTGTGCTGGTACATTTCTGTGAGCAGTGGCAATATTAGTTAGCGTGTGCTTAGTATAGAGGAAAACATGTAATACAGAGGGGGCAGACATGCATATAATCTGAAGTTACTTATTCTAACAATGGTGAGAAGATGCCACTTGCTGAACACATGCCTTTTCTGTAGATGAATCTGCCTCTCATTGAACTATCAAACTACTCTTTTTGTTATTTATACTCACATTACTACTTACTTATATGTATTTGTCTCATATAAATACTACATACTATAAATGATGATTTATTTGGAATTTAAGGTGCAGCTAGTTCTGTGTTTGGTTTTTTTTTTTCTTTTTTTTTCTTTTCCTGAGCAGAGAGAGACAGTTCATTGTTAGACTTGAATATGTCTGCTGACACAGACAGTGCCTACCTGAGAAAGGCCGAAGTCATCCGTCTCCCTCCTCCTGCCAGGCTCCTGGAGGTATCAAAGACAAAGCTTTAGATTTAAACAATTCAGTTCAAAATTTGGCCCCATTCTTACAGAAGAAACTAAAAATCTGAACAGCCTGAAGCTGTTCACACTGCGCTCACTGTGAACTGATTCTAAATTCTTTTAATTGTGCTAGCAAGAGGAGAAACTCTTGAAGCCTAATTTCACTGCAGTGAGATAACACAATGCAGATATGCACTGAGTGCGTTCCGTTTAATAGGCATCACAGCAAGGCTGGTCAGCTACCTATAGATGGATTTGACTGTAGACAAATTCTGCAAGCCTTTTTTAGTTCTTTGTGATAGAATGCTTAAAAAAACCCCCAAAATCTCTTATAAAAATAGCACTTATAGGGGAAAAGCTCAAGGAGTTGCCACAGATGATTTCTGCCCTATGTTAGGGAAATAGATGTCTGTTGGACTACTCTTGGTCTAGTAACTTTGCAAATATATACAAAAACTAATACAGAAATTGAATTACACAAAGGGAGAAGAAATACTCAGCAGTGAAAAAACACATGTCGTTAATGTCTAAATAAAAAAAAAATTTGCAAATTTTACTAATAGAAGGGAATATTATTCCATTAAGTCATATCAACTCAGTATTACAGGTGTGGGGAGAATAGCTTTTTCGACATCAGTGCAATACCTTGCAGTCTTTAATATCTAAGACCTACATATATCTGAATTTTTACTGTCTCCATTCAATTAATAGAATTACAGAACATGAAAACAAATACAATCAAAATGCTTGTATTGATGTTATCAGTGATATGCTGCTTACAGAGCTCACATCAAACTCCACTTCTTTGTTTAGCAAATGTTTGTATTAAGGTACATGTAGTTCCTCAAGCCAGACCAAATCAAGATTAGGCACTACACAGAATCTTTTCCTTCTCTAGTGGTCCACATCTGGAGTGCATTTTACAGATCTGGAAAAAAGTGCTGAAGTTCTTGGTAGAATTATACACATTATTAATTGCATAATTGAAGACAAGCAGGATTGTTGTGCTAGTACAAAGTCTAAACTCTCTTAGATGATATCTAGGAGTTGTATAGTATTTAATAGTAGAAATATTTTCTTAATACAAATATTTTCTTAGTAGACATCACTATCTTTGTGCTTGTTCGCACAACAGCTTTGATTTTAGTTAGTTTAGGAAAGTAATGAATTCCACATGGAAGTATGATCTGATCTACCTGAGTTTCTACTGCACATACTCACGTGCGTCGGAAGGCAGAGCGAATATCCAAGTCTCCAGTTATTGGTGCTTCTGATGGGACAAAAAGTGATGAACAAGAATGGGAGAGCAAGTCAAAATAATGCAAAAATACAGTGCTATTTCTAAAGCTTTTCCTTTGCAGACTTTTTTTTCCCCCTAAAGTTCTTCAACTGATCACAATTTACAATATCATACTGAAAGATTGAAGCATCATCTTTAAACATGTAGCCTTCACTAACTAGCTTTCAACATCCAGTGTTGCATGTATAACTGAACTCTGTTTCATGCTTCATAATAACCTGCAGCATGATGAACTGTCTTATCTCGTGTTTGTCAATTTTCCTGCTGGTAAATTTTAGTTTCAATGCTGGCTTCACAGGGTATTTAAGCCCTAATGAGAAAACCACTGGATATCAACTGAATATTATTGCTAATAATAAATTGTAATCCATTCTCTGAAAGCAAAGGTAAATTCCTGGAAATATGTAGAGATGTACAGAAACTCCACCGAGGATGTTGCATAGAGAGAACTTTACTGCTCTGTTCTAAGCTTCTGTAGGTATGAATAGGTGTACTGCTACCACTGGGAGAAAAACTGTCCCCAATCACAACTCCTAAGTCTTATGAGGCCTACAGCCAACTAGCAGAACTTCAAAAATGAACACTGCTGATTTGAGGATCTTCAATAAACTTCTGTCTTTGCGTATTGGGTTCATTGGTTGCTGGATGCAAATTAATGTTGCAGTCCCTTCAACAGAATCACTGAAACATGAAATAGTCCAAACGTTCAGCACTTTCAGGTGGTCCATGCTTATACTGTTTTACTTAAACTATTCCACACCAGGGGGAAATGGATGTTAAAATGTACTTCCTTTTCAATTGCTGATAAGCTTTTCAGTGTAGCAGTTGTGAGGGTAGCACCATGTATTATGTAAAATGAGTCACCTAATCTTAAAACAATTTTATATCAGAAGTGCTTCTGCACAACTTGAATTTATTTGGAAGAAAGGAATTGATAAGTGTCACATGTCTAAAGCTTTCTGTCCCATCCCCCCCCCTTTTTTTTCAAGTATCCATTTTTAATACTGAACTTTTGCCAAAGTAAGAATGGACCTCTCTTTTATTCTAGTGGAATTAAATGTCATGAAAGAATGGATCTGAAATCAGAATAAAGCTAGAGAAAAGTTGGGCTGGTTTGCATCTTTCTGTGTGCTTTCTGTAAGAGCATCACAGTTCTGACTTGGGTGACATCCAAGTGTTACTTCTAATGCTCTGTATCTCTGCCAACCCATCCCAATCCTCATCTGTGTGCCTCTGTAAGTGTACCTGTAGCTCTTCAGCTCTATACTTCATATCTATGCTTGTCTAGTAGCCGCTATGTACCAGAAAGAATTGTTGGTAAGCATACGGGTAGGGAAAAAAAAAATAAAAGGAAGAAACAAGGTGCCAGGAATTCATCTTACCATTGACTATCAGGTTGAAGTTAGAACTATCAAACTTGTCCTTGGTAGACACCTCACATCTGTACCCTCCTGCAAAAGTCATGTTTGCTTCTATGATTTCCATTTCAAAGGTGTATACCTAGAATAGACACCAATACAATTCATAAGTTAGAAAAGCCAATGGTGTAAGAGAGAGAGAGAGAATACAGCATATTAAGGCATGGAGAGAAATAGACAAGAGATGAAACATGCCGCTGTGTCCTTTTAGAACCTCCTGAGTGTGTAACTCATTACTGTCATAAAAATTACATGTACATTGGAAACAGGAATAGAGCTTTCATTAAACAAATACAGCCTCTACCCAGAATATATACAGTACATTTAAAAATTCAGCAAAAGGAGTGGCTAATGTGAACAAGTCTGTTCTGTTCCATCCAGGAGAGGGTAGTAGTGTTTCATATACCACACAGGATGCGAGGTCGTGGTACAGGCTCTTGTATTCCTGTTTGTGTATCTTTGAATGCATTTGTGGTAAAAATGGATCTTACTCAGCTTTACAAAGTAGTCTGGACAATGCAAGAGAACAATAAATTCCAATACTGATAGCTGAATGCTTGATCTATTAAAACCAAGATAGACCATATTTAAATATGTCTGATTTATTGTTTTCTCTTAAATATAACAAGTGTCTATTACTTGAGAGGAAGATGGAGGGAATCCTGCAGTAGATAGTGCAAAACTGCTCCCCTAGTCCTCCAGATATTTTTTCATCTCCTCATAGATAAGACATGCAAGAGTCTGTATGTAGTGCTTGTTTCTTGTCTGCATGGTCAAAACATAGACTTCTATGCATAAGTATAGCATTGTGTGTAGCTTTGGGTACCTTAATATCAAAACAATCCTATATTATCTTATATTTTCCCCAGATTAAAGATTAGTATCTAGAAGGCTGAGAACCTTACTCTGCCAATTGTACCTTGTTATTTCGATCATAGGTGTCATGTAGCTGGAGATGTTTCCCCACTTTGCTTCCCAGGTCCATCCACTTTCCTTTGAACCATTTAACTGATGGTTTCTTCAGCAGACTCTCGCCTGCCACTTTGGCAGTGAATGTAATGTTTCCACCTTGCAAGGGAAGTAGGTGAAAATGAGATTATGAATAGTGTTTAATTTATCTGTTGTATCACTACTGTCATCCTGTACATGGAGAGCTATATAGTCAAGCAACAGGTACAGTTTACAAACATCACTTGACTCACATTTTGTACTCACCAACAGTAACTTCTCCATCCTGGGGTCGTGTCACAAAGAGCCCAATAGGGTCCAGAGGCTCTTCTGGTTGAGTCCCAGCAGATATAACTGAAATAAACATCAGAATTATTTGTTAGAACTTTCTGTATCAGCTTCTGTTACAGCCTATATAGTGAGTTTGTTAAGTAATTTCAAAGTATCTCAATATGTTTCTTCTGTCTCTGAGATTCCTTATTCTTTACTGTCTGTCATTCATCACTAGTGGTCTGCTTTCAGCTACTGTCTCTACCTCACTGATTCTAAGGATTCCCTGTTCCTGTTCTTCCTTTCTGTTAATGAGCCAGACTTGATAACAGTGTTCTCAATTACCTTCTGTGTTTTGGCTGCTTTCTACTGGTGGAGCAGGCAACTCCGAGGCAGCTGGGGCTGGAACAGCTTCAGCAGGAGTGACTGTCTCACTCTTTTCTGGAAATGAATGTAAGACAAGATTAGAAAAAGTCATGTTTCTACTTCTTTTCTTAAGAAATTTTGCAAAAGTACAGCTTTTAATATATGTTAGGAAATGCAGAGAAATTAGCTGTGGTTTTCTAGAACTTAGAGGATGTGCTGGAAGCAGAAAGGGCCTACTGAAGCTGGTTGATGAGGCTCTTTCTTTTGCTGAGCTTGGGAAGAACTGATGCCTAGATTTTTGAATTCTATAGTCTTGATGTATAGAAACTTGTCAGCTGATGAATAACACTTTGATGTTAACTTCAGTGGTCTAAATAGAAAAGGTAATGAAAAATGATGCAATTATTATTTTTGTAAACAGTTTGTTTATTCATTAGATTTTCTTTAACTCTGCTATTGGAATGTAATGTTCCAAATGCTAATGCTGTGTGCAGCTTGGGAAAAGCTCTAGGCACTGCTAGTAATCAATATAGAGAAAGTATTTTAAAAATTTGTCTATCATTTCTTCCCCTGGCTCATGGAAGTTGATGGTGTCTCAATTAAACCATGACCTCACAGATAGGCTAATTTCCATGGGCCTCATTCATGAAGTTTACATGTGGGGCTGGAAATACTGATGAAATGAGAATTGCTTAGGAAATACTGTACCTGGTTCCTTGACCTTGAGTTCAAATTTGACCTTGGAACTTCCAGCTATTACAGCATATGTCACATCATCTTCTTTTCCTACATTACTGATTGTCAGTGAATGCTTGTTTCCTTCTGCCTTGATGACATATTTCTCACTTTCAGTAATTTCTGTGCCAGCTCGCTGCCACTTCACCTTGATGCCAGCTTTTTCTGTCTCTGCTTCAAACACAGCTGCGCTTCCGGCTGTCACCTCTGTTGTCTTCGGCTTCTTGGTAAATGCAGAAACTAAAAAAAGAGAGAGGGCTCACTAAAATCTGTTTTGCAATTGTGGCATATCTGGTGTAGTCAGCTGTTGTGGCTGCAACAGCTGTCTCCTTTCTCTCCCATCTGCCTGTGCAAGATATAAATTACAACACTTTCCACAGAGAAGTTGTGGAATTGTCTTTGAGTTTACTGAGTTCTGTCTCTGACTGAGATGTCATATCTTCTCCATATTGTCATGAAATAAAATGGAATGGATAGCAAACTCATCTCACTGTCCATCTTCCTCTTTCTTTCCCCCCATAATGAGCTCTGATTTTTTGTAAGTGAATGTTTTGATCTATGACAACATGGCATGATATATATTCTTACATATCAAGCTCTCTACATTAATTTGCCATGCAGTTTTATTTAGAAATATGAATTCTGTCCTAACAGTTGCTTAATACAGTTGTTAAACAGGATCAGGTTTTGTTCCTCCAATAAAACTGCAGTTTGTGCAGTAACCTGTGTCCTAATATACCACAATGAATTAATGGTTCATCTTTAGTCCTTCTGGTTTGTCTGAGCAAGGCTTTGGTGGAAAGGGATACACGTTCCAATGATGGTCCTTGTAATTCTATCCCAGCTAAAATAATATCAATTGTTGTTTGCATTCAAATGTTTAGTTCAGTATTAAAAGTTAAAGTACTTGCCTACGTAGCACTCTACAACAACTAGTTTTCTAATTAATTACAAGGTGGATCAAAATATTGCCTCTATGTGTCAAGAAGCACTTATGATGCTTATAATAAGAATTAATGAAGTTATTAATATATGGGTTGAACAAGCATAAACCAAATGACGTTTTAGTTCATTTAATCAAAGTAGTACAACAGACAGGAATTTGGAAAGCAAGCAATGTATTGTGATTTTGGTCCATGAGTATCCTAATATTTCTCAAGATTAGATTTTAGTAAGGTAACTTATTTTACTAATTTCTTTACCCAGATTTATTTATTTATATTTCTTCAACTTTATTTTGAATCAAGTTTTTAATTTTATGCTCATGTTTTGGTCTTAATGAAATCTGTTATCTTTTTGCTAATTGTCATGAGCTATGTTCATGTATAAAAATACCAGTAATTAACATTCTGATGCATAAACTGAATGGGTTTTGTGCATCATTATGTCATCTTTTTACTGGCTTACCCCTACATAACCACACTTTTATAAAATATTAGTAATTTCATCACATTTAATTATATGTGTCACCTCTGTGGCAAATTGTCTATTGCTCTCCTACTTGGGCAGCAACAAGAACTCTTCCAAACACCACAACGATGGTTCTAATTAGCTGTAAACTTTTGTTTCTGCTTTATAAAAATGAAAGGAACATGGCATGGAAATATTTTAAAAGAAATAGTTTATATTCATGTTCAAACAGGTGCTGTAGTTAGTATAAATGGTATATTACTAATAATACCATCTGTTCATTGCACAAAATCTCTATTCCTGTAGCATGTCCTCAGACTGCACAAATTAACTGACATCCGTGGAGTTACGTCTGCAAAGATTTCATCTGATGGCCTTTGGATTTTAGTCATAACACAGTTCATGTTTCTTGCATTGTTTTGCAAAGGATTCAAAGCTGCTTAAACATCAACTAAAGTATCAGTTACAAATACTTTTATAATTTAGTGTCTATTGTATTTTGCCTCTCTGTGTTACATAAAAAGCCTAAATTACATTTTTCTCTTTCTTTTTTCCCCACATTTTATATATTTGATGAAAAAACAATTTTGCTTTGCACTGAGCCTATAGTAGCCTTGAGTGAGCTCCTGTTGTATTCTTCTGCATGCTTTTCTTCCATATTAAATTATAAGTGTGTGAAATTTCCTCTGGGAGTGGAATGTCCCTGCATGCTTTTATCTGAGTTCTTCCTAACCTTAGGCCTGTAAGTGGTGTAATTGTTCTTAAACAGAATATAGTACTGTGTAGGGCTCTATAGTATAACGTAATACTCACATGCCTGTTTTCAGTTGCATATCTTCTGATATAGTGTTGCACTTCAGTAAACAATACAGCAGGGTATACTTTGATGCAGTGTATTATGAATAATTGCAGAAGAGTTATTGTAGACAGCAGGTTTGATGTACAGAATTCAAAAGACATGTAAAGGTGGCCAGGCTGCTGCACAGTGGGGAGCTGGGTCAGTTCAGGAACCCACTCCTGAAATACCCACTATCTGGCTCCTCTCCCTATGAAGCTAGAGATAAAGCAGCTAAGAGGCATGGTTTTTGTCTCTGAGTGCCATCATCATCACTCTTCTATTTAAGCACAAAATAATCTATAAATATATTAATTACTTAACAGCAATGTGGCTTGTAAAGGTTCCAGCCTACAAATGGCAGGGTTTCAAGACATGCATACTTGGAAGTAACTCTCTCATCTGCTGCACACCCTGTAAAGTGATTAGGTTTCTTACATTTACTTTAGATGACTCAACAAAAACAGATTGTTGGCCAGAACTGCATGCACAGTGAGAAATCCCCACCGCCACATAATGTTTCTGACTTTTGGGAAATCTAAATACATATGTAGAAGTTTACAAGTAAGTCTCCTTGTCTTTTTTTTCTCTCTCTCCCTTTCCTGCCAAAAGATTTATTTCAGTTCCAACTTAAAATGATTGTGAGTTCTTCCATTAAAGCATAAAATCAGAAAAACCCAAAATCTCCCATGAGACTAAAGGCCAGCAAGAACATTTGTTGAGAACCCACTTTTCTGCAGGTAAAGGAGACTCTCAGAGTCATTTTCCTGCACTTGAGATTCAGAGTCAGTGGGTGACAGTGTCCAAAGTCATGTCTCTGTATCCATCTGTATTTCTTTTCATCTTTCACTGTTCATATTTGCAAAGGAAAAGTAGTGATGTATGGCTGGAGATTTTACAGGAAATTACTTTGGTGCAGATGAGAGATTGCTGAAGAAGCATGTGAAGAGAATGCCATCATTTTTCCTTCTGGGGGAAAGAACGGGCTGCTTAACAGAAGAAAGAGAAGTGAGAGATCAGCTATTCCTGGTCTCCTTCATTGTGGCTGCTACTCTAAGTAACACATAAATCCAAGTTCACCAGCAGATATTTTTTTTCTCATGCAGTTTTACCAATCTAATCCAGCTATTTCCTCATTAGGAATGTTCCTAAACACCATTCAAAACTTCATGTCTGTCCTGAAAGCCTCACTTTTGCCTGCTTTTATCAGAAACACATTCCTTATTTGGCAATCTCTCTCACTTCAACATTTGGCTTCTACCCAGATACTCCCCCTTGAGTTCTATATGTCCACTCCGTACTCAAAACACTCTTGGATAGGACCACCACCATGAGGCTGTGGAAAACCCAACGACTGTGACACCTCTCATGTGATGTTGTGGAACATCTTACAGCTCTCGTGCCTGTCAGGCACTGACAGATCTCAGGCACTATCACATGTTTATCCAGACTCCAGCCAAACACGCACTTAGGAGCCATTGGGCTGGGGCACCTGATGACCAAGTAGCCCATGTCCTCTGCAGGCCACTTTGTTAACTCTTTGCTTCCCAGTAAATTCTAACCCACCTTGCACAAAGGGAGAGAAAGGTGACATTAGTAGTAACATACTACAGCAATTCTGGAGAGAGAGGATAGATGCACATGAGTTACCAGTGCTGATGATGACAGGAATTATGGAAGGGAAGGAGAATGATAGGTGCTCTGTGTGTGTGTGTTCTGTGGGGATGGAATTGGAATTGCTGTGGGGAGTTAACATGGGGAGAGAAGAGGGACGTGGAGCTAATGAAAGAAAATAAGCCTAGAGCCACTTTGTACTAACCCATTTTTCAGCACTTCACTTCCTATATCCCAGACCTTCCCAACCACTTCTAGCTTCCATAATGCAAGGAACTTCATATAACTTCTGAGTAATGTAAAACAGCAAATTTCTACCCCAGGCAAAAGTGGAAGCAGGCTGTGTGTGGTCTGCAATAGTCTTGCAGAAAACTTTTCAGTGGCTAATACTGCTGTTACCGGAACTTCCAAGCAGCACCCACCCTTTAAAAGTCTTGTAACACCTGAAGATGTACACATCAGCCATACAGTTATGTATGTTACATGAGTTACATCTTCATTAATTAGTAATAAAAAGCTCTATTTGGAGGTTCATGATCAGATTACATTTTGATAATAATTTATTAATAAGTTTTTCACTCAGGAGGCTGAAGAAATATAAAATACATTTGCTTTTGGCCAAATTAAAATAGAATGAAATAATTTAAATTCCAAAAACAATTTCCTTCACTTTTTACTTAAGTGAAATAATAAAACTAGTGTTCTGCCTTCCTGCTGCTGCCATTTATTAAATCTACATACTAGCACCTTCATGCTTTCTCCCTTACTTTCTGAGCTGCTTTGAAGAAATCTTCTAACATCCACCATCAACCTAGTTTACTATTCTGCTTCAAAACTTTTTCACACTCTCCTATGCAAAAATGTAGAAAATGGCTAAGCTACTAACCAGGTCACTATCTATTGTAGTAATAATTGTTTCCTTTGCTCTCTTGTTGAACTATCTATCTATTTACTGGGCTTTTATTTTGTAAGTGTTTTGAGGCAGAGACTGTTTTTCTGTTTGTCTTTGTACAGCATCAAATTGTTAGTAAGTAGCTACTAAGTACTGTTGTATCCCTAATAAGAATAAAAGTTAGTATTAGAAGCTAGAAGACACATTCCTATTTGATTATTGTCAGAAAAAATGGAGATGAGATGTATATTAAAATTATGTTGAAATAACTGGAGTAATTTCAGTTCCTAGCCACATTCTCTAAATAATTTGGCTTGCTAAGAATCACAAGCATTAGGTGAAAACTTTTTCCTAAAATCACAGAATTTCAAAGTATGTGTGAAGTATGTGAAATGAAAGTGAGGAGGAAGTGTGGGTTCCACAAGTAATTTTAACTAGATAGAGTGATAGGGTAGAGCCATTCTCTTGTTGCTTTATTTTATTTTATTTATTTATTTATTTATTTTCATTCTGCCTTTTAGAGTGGTGGCTCTGACTTCAGCTCTTCATCATTCATTATTTGTGATACGTACACGGAGGAGAGGGAGATAAGCACTTAAGGAGAATGTGTGCTAGATAAGGCTTTCAAATTATATTTCTGCCTTTCTGAAATAAAAACTGTTAAAGATATAAATGTTTTAGGAGACTTTAATGTAGCTGATTGAATGCACATCCAGCAGAAATCTGTGATGACTGTAATTAGAAAAAATAGTCACAGGTTTTCTCCCACAAAGTTATCTGACTGCATATTCTGTGTATTTGGTATTAAAATACATATCTGGCCAATGTATTGAATTAATATTTCAAAAGTAGCATTAGCTTTTGGAATTCCTTAATTTGTTGAGGCTTCATGTTGAAAATTTATCTTTGCTTTAGTACTTACACGTGGCATCTAGTTTTCCTTTTATACCATTTGCTCTTCCATTGAGTTAAAAGCCAGAGTGTGCATAAGCAGACTTCAATAATGGAGCTTGTAAATTCCTTGCTGAGGAACTATATAAAGATGCTGCACATTCCTTGGTCAGGACCTAAGTGGCTTCTTGCAATTACAAGCTTAATCATTCCCTGATCCAAAAGCTATTGAACTACTCAATCTTATCATTCCTTGCCTACTTCAGCAGCTGAGATTGTAAATTCCTGTAACATGAGCAACAGGCGAGGAATAGTTTCACTAAGCAGAGTCACCTCTCTCTCTCTCTGTGCATCCATCATACTTTTTCTGTAAAATGGGGATAATAATGTTCAGCTTGCTTTGAATCTTAACGTACAAAAGAGGAAATTATATCTATGTGAATTATAATTATTTATTTTTGTATTACTGTGGTACACAGAAGTTAATTTTCATGGAGCAATACTTTACTGTGCTAGGTGCTTGCAAATGTAAAACAATGACCTTATATTCAGACTAAAATTCTACAGTCTACTCTTCATTATGCAGTGTTGATTATTATTATTAATGCCAAAAGCCTCTGTGTACTTACAAGCCAGGTTATTTATAAACCCTTGATAAAATTTCCTAATGTGAACTGCAAAATCTAGACTCCTCAACCTATAAAATACATGAATAAAAATTGACTGATTTTCAGAGAAGGTGAGTAATACCAGACTTCTCCTTTTCCAGATATAGTAATGCACACGTTTCCCATTAAGTCCCATTTATCTACTAAATTTGGTGTTTAAAAGCTCAGCTGTTTCCTCTTAGTGTCACAAACTATTGTTAGGGAAATGGTTGGGTTTTTTTTAACCTTTCTGAATTTTCACAACAAAAAAAAAACAGCAAAACTTTCTGAAAGGGAGCCTTTGAACAGAGATTAACTATGAAATGTTTAAATCAAAGGGAGAGGAACATAAAGTTTCTGCAACAGAACCCTGCAAAAAGTGATGCTTTTCAATGATTGTTTGCTCTGACACTAAATTGCTACAAGTCTTCTAAATCCTGTTGCTGTTGAGGAGTGTATAGATTTTCTGGAAAGCTATGACAGTTCTTTGGTATTCTGTAAATAAATAGGGCAGTGTCTTATCCTGAATTATTTTAATTGGACAGTTTAAAGTAGAAGAATGTCTGCTAGAAAACCTACTACACTGGTTTTGTGGGGGTTTTTTTGTTTGGTTGTTGTTGTTTTCTTGTTTTGTTTGGGTTTTTTTCCCCTTTCTCTTTTTTAACATGTTAAAAGGGTTGTTGAAACAGCAGATATAGGCAGAATTATCTCTGATCATTCTCTGGCATGAAGCATTTTCCTTTGTATGAATTGCTAGATGATTATTCAGCCCTCCTGAGATTATGTTAAACATTATCCCATCTTGAAATGGCTTGAACTATATAAACAACATGAAATAGAAAACCAAAGGGATTAATGTCTCTTGGGAGAATGAGAAGATCCCCTCTAGAAGTTATGGGGCATGTGACTGGTTCTGTCTCAGTCACAGTAGGTAATAAGAGCTTTTCCTCCCCCTGCTGTGATAATCACAGTGTTTGAGCTGATTTGTTCATAAGAATGGTGTAGGACTAGTGATGTTAGACACCAGTGAGATTTCTCTGGAGAAATAAGCTGGAATAGAATTTCTCTTCTCACCATTAGCTAGCAAAGGTGGGCATCTTCACAAACAGAGAAGTTACCTCTCATCCACAGACACTGAAAATGTTAATTTAAAGCCGGTTAAACCTTTAGGAATCAAAAGTCACAATGCCTAGGTGATCACACTGTCAAATTTTGCCTACTCTGTCATATTTCTTTTTGCCAGCATTGTCAATCACAAACATTAGACATTTCAATAAATCTCAAAAATCATGTGACTTTAAAAATAGAATATGATTATGAATGTCTTATTTTGGGGGTGATTGCTGAACCTTTACTGCTTATATTCTCAAGGTTTTCTCTACAATTACAAGGTCTGGTATATACTTTTTAACCTATGATTCTACTTCCATCTGATTTCAGAAATTGGAGCTTTAAGAACATCAAATGATGTTATAGTTGTGATAAAATTGACAGATTGGTGACACCACTGTTGCTTTAGAGTTATCATATAGAGGGAACATAAAAAAATCTTGTTAATCATACTTTAATGCTTTGCAGTTCTTAATGGGAGATACAGGCTGGATTTGTGCTCTGCCTCTGGCAGTGGCTGATTCCATATTTTTTTGGCCAAAAAGAAAGGTCTTCTTAACAAGTTCTTCTTTTGTTGTGGTGACCACAGGATATCCCATTGACCAGCATAACAGGAGACTGATGTCTGTTCAGTCCTTTGCAAAGCACAAAGGCCTACATTAATAAGTATCAATAGCTATTATTGACTAACTCTGGAAACTGTACATTATTAAAAAAGTATGCACCTTGTGCTGTACATTCAGGTAGTAGTGATTCTGGGTATGCACTGGCATCAGTGAAGCGAGAGCTCTAAAAGTGGAGAATCCCATATTTAGCACAATTTTCTCCAGCCCTGTGTATTGAATATGTGCACACTTTTCAAACCATCATAACTTCAGCTTTTGACAACTTTTTTTCCAACCTTAATTGTGGACACAAAGTGCTCCTGAGACATCTTCCTCTACCCACACACAGGTGTCCTGAAGCTAAACTCTCCCTACCTTTGCTTCCCAGGTTCTCTTCCTCCTTCTTAGACAAACAGATTCATTGGACCTTACACCTCATCCTAGGCCTCCCCTTCTTACCTATGTGGGCAGCCTCTGAGCGATTCCTTATTTCTCAATTTTAAATTAGAACTTTTCTAAATCTGAAATCTTTTCCTGATGTTTTTCTGATGGGGCAGGACTTGCACTGGGCTTTTTGACCTTGGCTTTCTGAAAAGGGCTAGTTATCTTCTGGCTCAGGGGGAAAGGATGGAGGAGGGTGAGTGGAAAGAAATACGCATATATTCTTTACAGTACAATGCCTTCTTTTTTTCCTAGAGCTCTGCTGTCACTGGCTGGAAGAACTAGAAAGAATAAGCTCTGAACCAGGTGCCATTTCCTTTCGTTTTCTCAGAGATTTCACTAACAACAAATACTATCAAAGTTTGATGATAACACCTCCTTGCAATTATCAGGGAAAAAAATCCAAAAGCAGGAGAGGCTTATGCTGCCTAACAGCCCAAGAGAGAGACCACAAGCTTTTTTCAGAGTCCTAAAGGTGACTGGGAAAGGAAATGAGAAATGAAAAGAATCTGAGAATTAAATGCATTTCACCTCTATTCTTTCCTTATCCAAAGTCTCTTGAGAAAATTCTGTGGCTGAGGGTTGCCAAACTAGTTGCTGATTTCTCTGCAAGATCACTCAACATCTGTTATAACTTCATAAAATATCGTCTCTTTTTTCTCTCTTTTTTTCCACTGAGACATCTCATTTCTCTAGCATACAAAAGCTACTCACATTTTTCTCTGTCAAGCTGTTCTTAGGTTTTGTCTGTCAGCTGTGATCCTTACCTGTTTTCTTTACAGGCTCTGGCATCTTCACTTTGTTTCTGATGAAGCTCCCAGCTGTCTCTAGAAAGCAGGGTCCAAGCTAAACAGGAATGAGACTGCAGGACTTTTGAGACCCTCTAAAGAAACACTTGGTGGAAGCCCCCATCCTGCTCCGCCCCCTTGATCCCCCACTGTTGTCAACTATGGCACCTTATCAACAGCAGGACACACTTGACAGGCTACATCAGCCGGGATAAATATAGCCAAGTTCCAGGAGCCAGAGAGCTCAAACCACCCAAGACTGGCTACCACTGATCTGTTGGTACAAACCAGAGCACAATCTGATGTTGCACATGCGTACAGTACATTTTCCAGCTTCATGTATGTGTTGCATTAAGAATTCCTACACTGCCATGTTTATAGCACATTCAGCAAACTAGATCTGGTAGTTACATCTCCTGTATGCTGGTTCTGTACTTACTCTAAGTATGTATCTGCTTGCATTCTTGCTACCTGTTTCAGTCTTTGTTATTGTTATAATTGGGTCAGAATTGAACAGGCCCTCAGAGAGCTTTTTTTTCTTGTTTCTTTTTTTTCTCTTCCACTGAAGACTGTGTTTGTAGAACTAAATGTGAACCTTCAGGAAAGAACTTTATTTTTCAGAAACACTTACACATTACTGACATTTGCAGTCACAACCAGAAAGCATGACACTAACTAAATGGGTTCAGTCCTTCCTCCCTATCTACCCGCTTCATCTGCAGCATACATTTCTTGGAAACTAGCAAATAATTTTTTTATGTACCATTTAAAAAATAGTTCCAAGGTTCTGTTAGATACCTCTAGAAGTTTTAATTTTGCTTAATTATATAGAAAAGATCTGGGGGAAATCTCACTCACGCTTCTTATTTATTCATACATTTAGCATATATCAAAATAGTAACTGTGGACAATCATCCCTTTATTGACTTGGTGGTATATCCATTTCCTGTCACTTTTGTTTGTCTGATTTTGAGTTTTGAGCTTTATCAGAGAAACTCTGTAGGCCAAGTGTTTAGCACATTTTAGCTACCACTAGTATTGAAAAAAGAATTTAAAAAAAAGTGGTTTTCAGTTTTTCCAGTTTGCTAACCTGTAAAAACCTCAATCTAAAGGATTTCTGCTTTTGGCAGGGAGCTCAGAACAGATGAGTGTGCACACAGCCCATCAGTCACTGTACTTTGTGTCTGCCTTTCACATCTGACTCTCTGGGTAGACTGATAGGACAAATGTGAACATGCAAGAATGACTGCTGCTACCTCTCCTGATTTTGGGCCAAATACTTCCTCCCCTTCCCCTGAAGGATTTTTTTGCATATGAGTGAGGAAGATGGGCAGGATGTGACCTATGTACATTTTATGTTGCCTCTGTTTCTAGTGGAGCACAAGTTAGCATGATATATTTTTGACCTACTATCCTGTGCCTGAGGCATTTCACTGAGAGTAAGGAAATCTCTGCTATTTGCTTTGGGTTGGGTCCCACAGTATGAAAAATCTGTTACTTGACTAGTGAAGATTGTTATTCCTTTCTTAAATATTTCTCCCTATTAGGGACCTGCCATTAACTCCGTCTTCTCTCCAGAGCTGATCCCCAACACACTGTTGGAATGGCATCCAGATCCCTTCTGGGAAGAGAGTTGTCTCCTTGAAACCTTAGACAATGGAGGCCACAGGAGGCCGAGCTACCATGGACTGATATGGAGAAAGAAAAAAAAAAAAAAATCTATGCAGATTATCCAGAGGTGCACTGTGATCAGAGCCATGTTTCTTCTCAACTTAGTTGCCTCTCTAGTATGTGTCCTTGAAATAATGTTTACAAAGAAAATTAGCTGACTAGAAGTCACCTCTGTGGTATTTAAAACATGAACCTCTTGTAATTGGATCAGAATATGCTAATGTCTCTCAGGAATCATTTTGCCTAGAGAAGTTAGTTTTGATACTTCATCCTTTGTCCCTCACCTATTAGCAAATAATTGTTTTTACTGAAAGCCCATATGCTATATTCTGAGGTTCTTGATTTTATAGAATACATAGTATGCTGACATGTTACATTAGATTTGGATTCAAAAGACTGTTCAGTTCTGAAGGTTTTTTTAGAGTTAGCACCATAGGCCTTTACTAACATTAACTAAAATAGTGTAAGTGGAAATAAACCCATTTGTGTGGATTTAAAGGAAATATATACTTATATACAAACTCTTTAAAATGCAGGCATGTAGTATTTATCATATACTCCAAGCCTGTATTTGTTCTCTGTGAATGTCCAGTAGGAGGTGCTTCAAAGCAAGAACAGAGAACCTTGGAATAATTAAATACGGGATAATGCATATCTAACACAGAACTTATTCAATGCTAGTAGGTATTGGCTTAAGTACATCTTAAATATTTCTTTTAAGTTCTTGGAACTCTCAATATTATTGATTCACCTAAATATTAATTTGTCTCTAAAATGACATTAAGTCCTTGGACTCAATACTTTCCAATAGCAGTGATTCCATCTTTGAAATACACATTGTAAAAATAGGAATTCTATTATTGATTCTGAATTTTCCAACTTTTAATTTGAATTTCTGGAAGAACATAAATTGCCATTCAGTGCCTGAATGTTGGTTGTTTTCTATACTTCTGTCACAGCACCTCCAATTTTTTAGGACAAAATATACAGCTGTGTAAATCTACATTAAAACACTTTTAAACCTGACATTACATACAGAAACATTTTCCTTTATTTGACGCTTTCTTATTGTCAGGTATTTATCTGTAAAATTGTCAGGCATGTGTCTGACGACACTGTGTCTGTAGGAGGTCACTTCCATCACTTTGACTATGATGGAAAGGTCCTGCTTCTTCCAGGGCAAATGGGGATTTCATCCTGCCATTGCATGGCTTGCAGAAAAATTGCATTCGTATGTTTCTCTGGAAATTTATGGGATGATCTAAACCTTGTTGCCATTCAAAGGAGATACAGTCATTCATTAGATTGAATTCTAAGGGTGTATTTTTTGAGGGTCGTATCCCAGTAACTGTCTATGAGCCATTACTTCCTAGGGAATTTGGAAGAAGTTTATGCTAATCTAAAAAATCTAATATGCTAGGGTAAAGGTCACTAAAAATACATAATAAGATGATGAAGCATTCGCACTGTGTATTAGAAAGAAAAGCTAGACAATATACTCTGCATTTCTTTATTAATGTAGGGAGTATGGTGTGCAGGAGTTCATCCCAACGATGCTTGCTGGGATCATGTAAATAAGTTTATTCTGTTTTACACTCTCACCTGCTTACTTATTACAGATACTTAGAAACTATTTTAGACATGAAGAGTTATGGACTCTCATAAGTGCCTGGGAACCTTTCTCCAATGCATTTCATGTTTCCCAACCTTTATATGTGGGTTTTTTTCCTTTGTTTAAATAAATATTCCTTATTTAACGTGGTTGTAGCATTTTACTTTTCATGAATGGATTTTCCACCTATGACAACACTTGACATCTTATTTTCTTTGGATCTCTTTTCTCAGGATTTCATTTTATCTATTCTATATCTTTCTCACTGTAGATTTGATTCTTTCTGTAAACATTTAGTGGTCTAGTTTTAATTCAGCAAGCTAGTCAAGAACATGAATAACTTTAAACGTGGACTTAATTCTGACTACTTGTGTGATCAAAATCAGGCATATTTAATTCAAGTACTGTGGTGAGTCAGTCCCTTAGCTGGTTATTCTCCATAGATACTTTCCAGGATTCAGAATCAAGTTTAATCTGGGGAGGGTATGAGTTACTTCTTCCCCACAATGAAACACTGCCACGAGAATGATTTAATCTGATGCAGGGAAATGATCCTATTCCAGTTATAACTTTCCAGCTTTTGTGATTTTAAATGTTATTTAAAATAGTGTCTGTATGTTCAAGGCAGAGCAAAATGAATGTTTTCTCTGCTATTACACTTCTGGTTACCAGGTGGCAGCATTGTTGTAAAAGTAAACTTTTTTCTAGCATTTTCTACATTTTATTTATTTATTTATTTAGCCACTTTTAATAACAAAACTGCTATGCAAATGAAATATATAATAGTGATGGCTACACTGGCCCAAAATAGATGTGTAGTGGATTGTGATAACTACTTACCAGTGCACTGCAACACTAGACAATTTTTTAGAAAGTGTGTGACGATTCAGCCTATATTTAAATGAAACTGATGTACAAGCATAGTGAAGCAACACGTAATACATGTCTCTGGGGTTTTGCTAAAAAAGTGAACGAGAGGGGAAAGGGTGTCCTTCCTTGTCAGTGGAATTATCTTGCAAGTCTGAAATTACTGTTCTGTGCCTCAAACAGTGGCTTTCATCATGTAGTTCAAAGTCAAGTTCAAAAATGACAGTAATAGGTGGCCTGCAGTGACAGGCCGTGTGATGTATCTTCCTGATTTTGGATAGTTGCAGCATGGCTTATGCAGAGAAACCTGAGGATTTATTATTTATAGACAAATTTAACAGCACCTCCTTCTAATAAGACTATCCAACTTCTATTTAAAGGCTATGTTTTTAGATGGTTATGACTTTGCCCAAATGTAGCTATCCAGGTGGAAAATCTTTATACTACTCTTCTACTTTGGGCTTTTTTTGCTTTTAGTTTCTGTCATGCCATTTGATTTCTTGTCTCTGTCTCTGTTTATTTGTCTCTCTGCCTCTTAGTTTTGTTAAATATCACCTCCTCCATAATTCAGCAGTTTCTGAGGACAAGGTAGTATAATTCACTCTTGGTTCCAGGGGCTGCAGATTTACTGGTGTGAATAGTGGGACAGCTGAGCTGGCTCAGTGCAGAGCGCAGATCCAGCAGGAGTTATTCACTAAGGTGCTGCACCCCATGAAACCAGTCAGACTGTTTCCTTTGTGATTTTGGAACACAGAGCTCTGGGGTGTATGGTGCAAAGGCACTTGGGCTCACTGAGAGAACTTGAGTTTGCAAGGGCTTATGAGATCTGGGTAATGCTGATCCTGCTTATTTGAGCTTCCCTCTGCGCAACCATTTTGTATCCCTACACTTTACACTCCATATTTGAGATCTTTCTGGACATTTGACAGTTAACTTGCTTTCATTTTAGGGATATACTTTTAACTGGCTGCATGATAACCAGCCTGAGTTGCTCCATATTCTCGACTATAGAAAAAAATGCAGTCTACGTATGCTCAGTGAGAACTTTCTAGATTTTATCCTCTGAAGAAGTTTTGACTGTATCAATTGGGTCTAGTGTGGAGGTCAGCAGAATTTTCTCTGCATTTGTCTCTGGGCTACTGTGGGGCTTGGGCTGAATTCACACGCTTGAACTAAGAGCAAACAGCATGTATGTCCTGTGCTCCAAATAGCATCTCCCTCAGGCACATACAAAATGGAGGGGAGAGCTGTGGGGGGCAAAGAATTGGACCTTCAGAGATAGAAGGGAACACACCAAGTAGAGTGGGACAAGGAAATAAAAATATGTAATTAAAGGGTAAGGGTGGGGAGAAGAAAACTGAGGCTAGAGGTTGTGGGAGGGGTTTGAAATAGATCCTCAAAGGACAAGAATATTGAATGGGGAGCTGGGATACAAATGGGAGGAAGAGAAGAGAACTGGGAGTCTGTAGGTGATAAGACTGAAAGTATAAGAGGATGTGGGATGGGAAGACTGTAAATGGCTGAACAAATATATTGGAACTGAGAACCATTCGCATAAAGAGAAGCTGGCTGGAGGCACATGTGAGAAAAGTTGGTCTGAGAGGAAGAAATAAGACTAGCTGGGCAAAAGTTGAAACCTTACATTGAGAGTGAAGTAACTAGGATATACTAAATATGGAGGCATTTGGTGGCTGAGTCTAGAGATGGAGAAAAGCTGAACAAAGACCTGGGAGTGGATAGCTGGGTCTGGCTGAGAAATGAACAGACTACAAAGTGTTGGTGGGTGGGAAAAAGTGGAAGAGGGAAAGTCTAAAGAATTCTAGAATTATGTTTCTAAAAGCAAACACTCAAAACTCAGAAAATTAGTTAGTTAAATCTAAAAGAAACCCAAACTGATTTGTATATGCAAATGCCCAGCTCAGCACCCAAACATTCTTCGTTTTGCATAAGGCCAGTGGCATTGGAGCATTCCACACAAAGGTGTCAGTGGTCAAAGGGCTTCTCGTACAAAGAGCACTGCTGCTCTGCTGCTGGGGAGTTAAAACAAAAGCTCAGAGGCAGCCCTTAAAGCACAGAAACTGCATTCCTTCCTACCACAAAGCCGCTTCCCCAATCCTTTGCATAACCTTGGTCTCCCCAACACCTCCTCCCACCCTTCCTTCTCCTCCACCACCTCCTGCTAAACCTTATCTGCTGTACCACATCCTCATTCTCCTCCTGTCCGAAGACTGCTCTGCTCATTCTCACGTACTCCTTTGGCTCCCCAATAGTAAGAAGTAACACTGTGGGGAACTGAAGGCATACAGAAGGGGGATGTGGCTGTATGAGTGGAGAGAATGGAAAGAAACAGAGAATGGAGAGAAAGTTGCCCTGAGAAACCTGATCTAATTGGCCCGCTTTGAGTAGGGGGTTGGATGAGGTGACCTCCAAAGGTCCCTCCCAACCTAAGTTACTCTGTGATCCTGTGTGGTGATGTGAGGTGTTGAGAGAGAAATAAATGGGGCTAAAGCAGACACAGATGAGTTATGAGTGAGATAATGAGAAAAAATATCTGTAGCCTACTGCTGTTTTCATGTTCTTTGGAAGAAGTTCACATTCCCCAACTCTTGGAATAGGACTCTGATGACTTGGGTTATGTACAGACCTCCCTAATACCACAGGCTCAACTGAACCAACTGAATTGCAACATGCAAATTTGTTAGAGAGGAAAGGTGAAAGAAACTTGGTGAAGTTTTAGCTATGTTACTGTTGTTTCAAAGAGCAAAGCTCTTTGTCTGCTTGACTGTAGCATGAGATTAATGGGTTAATTACAGTAGCTTTGTTTATTACAAGCTTTACATTTTTAGTGTTTTAAGTATATGGGTTTGTGAAATTATGTAAATCTGGTTTGAGTATTGGTTAGAACAAGGAAAGGTGGTAAGACAGCAAGTTAACACACAAAATAAGTTAGAAATTAGTGCAAATTCTTGGAATTGGTACCCACAGAGTGCTGTAGTCTGTGTCATACCAGTCTTTTCTACTAGTAATCCATACATTTTAAATACACGAGTGGGATTCCCATGGAGAAGATATTGTTTTGGGCTTTGTCAAAGAAAAAATACTGTATTGTCATTAGTGATTAAGTCTCTGCTATGAATTTACAATGTGTGGTTAGAGTATAAGCAAAATTAGAGCAACAGAGTAAATAAACTGAATTGAACTGTCATGTGATATATGTACTTGTTATAACGTTGACACTATTGTTTGAATTAAGCTTGATGATTATGAAGTGACTTTTGTTGTGCAGAGTTTTGAATGAGGGAGAAAAAAACTAGAAAGAAATGGAAGAAAAAGAGATTAAGGGATACAAGTAGAAAAGTAAACCAAGGCAGAAGGTTTACTGAGGCAAAAAACACCTGGCGAAGTACAGAGCATAAACCCTGTTGTAATAAAAAATGAAGACAAATACAGATTATAAGAATCTGGCAGTGTATGGATCTCGAAATGAGGCTATGGAGATAAAATTTAATGAAAGAAGAGACAAAAAGACAGTAAATATATTAGGATATGTATATGTGTATTTTTCAGGAAATTTGGGGGATTCGATAAATGGGGACTGTCAGGCAAAAACAAATGATAGCACCTTTAACTGCAGTTCTGTCTGATGTAGGTGAGTAGCAGCTCAGTTTAGAAAAGTCTAAAACTCTCTTTGGGTAGAATTAAAAAATATATGGTATTTCTGTAAATTATTATAAGCAGATTATCCCTCAGTACAGCCAGTGCAATTTTTCTACCTTCTGCACCTCTGATGTATGGCTGGAGGGAGTCTAAAATATTGTAGGAAGTTCAGTATTTTGGATTTAGCTCAGCAATGGCTTTCTGAATAATATCTTTCCACAAGGGTTGATTGGGAACTAGTCGGCAGCTAATTAAGGTGGTGGGTTTTTTTAAAGCAGGCTGCAAAGTTCATATGTAAGTTGAATATCCAGCTGTAGTATGAATGCTTGCTTTGAAAGTTGACTGATGATCACTAACAGCAGCGGACCGCAAAATGTTCTAACCATGGGTCATGTCTCCAGATAATGACCTGACCTACCTTATTCCGGCACATCTGCCCGTCTGATACTTGGCCACTTTCAGAGAAAATGGAATGCTTGCTTCTCTGTAATTTTCCAGTGATTTTGTCACATTAATTTTGGTATTTTTCTCTAAAACAGCCAAAGCGCTTCTGCTTGCATGTGCAACTGAATAGTATAATTCAGCTTGATTAGACAGTATACTATCCAGACCATTTTGATTGGATGAGATACAAACAGTACTGTAGTGGAGAAACATCATCGTTTGGTCTCCTTAACAGCTAAACCACGTGATTATTCAGACTCTTTATGCCACAGATGAAAACCTAACCAGAAACAGATGGGGAGTGAGTATTTTTAGAAACAGTATTTCAAAGCATTAACAAGAGGAAGAGAAAAAGATTTCAACTTTGGAGATAAAGAAAATTTTAAACCTGCTTGTTAAAGTATATTCAATAGTATTTTTTAAAAATGTTTTAATTATAAATAATACTGTCCCAATAAATATTTTTCCTCAGATTCTTCCATTTCCATGTTACTTGTGGCCAGAACTAGTGTAAAATGCAAATTCTTCAATTCAACTACAAGTAGCTGCTCTAAAATAATATTTTATAGTAATGCATGCAAAGTGCTCAAATCACTTATTTAAAGGTTCCTTTTGTTTCTGTTTGATCGTTTATTTTAATTTTGTATTATTTCTCCAGCATCTAAGTGTTTTCTATGCAAGACTTGCTAGGAAAATGGAAAACTAGGTCTGAGATCTAAGAAGGCTTTTTGACAAGCTTGAAATGGCTTTTGTGATATCCTAAACATGTCCACAATTAGCTCACCAGTTAGCTCTTTTCAGTCATCATAGTTTTCCTGCAAGAGGAAATGATCCTTCTCCTCTAAATAATAGTGTCAGAGAATGATCAGTTCTGCTTTTCAGGCTGTGCTTGTGATAAAGATATTTTTATTAAGAGAGGAATTAATCCTCTAGTTTTCTTGAATCTCAAGTCTGAAAGTCTGATGAGGACAAAAGTCTTTTATCTCTTTCTAGTAGCAGGTCAGTGGTGGAGAGTCATCATCAGTACCAAGCAGAAAAGTCCTGTTTCTAGCTCAGCATTGAAGAAACCCTAATTATGTCAGTGTTGAGTGTTGTTCTAGTCTTCTGAGAGCTACCTTCAGTGTCTTCGGCTTCCATCCTACAACTGAATATGGATGCAGATGGTGTTTATATCAGTCTAATTTATTGAGCATTACATTGTGTCCTATAGGAAATAAATTCTTACAGTACAATTTTACAAACAAAATCTTTTCTTAAATTGTTTTATAGCTTTGACATATCCTAACCCTAACTGAATAAAAAATATTTGTCTAGGAGAATATACATGATGCTCAAAGAACAGTAACTAAAAGTTGGGTTGCAAGATTTTTTATAAGACTGAAAGATAGTTTCTATTTATTATTCTTATCTTGGATAGAGAAAGTTCTGAAGCCCTCACCTACTTTTAACTCTCAGTTGATTTCTGGCATCAACTGATGTATTTATTGTGTTCATGAACTGGGAAGAAGAATTGGGAAGTACTTCACTGTGATGTTTTTTTAAGCAGGAGCTTCTTTCTGTTTGGCTCCAAGGAGACACTGCAGCCCAGAGATGTCACCAGACTTCTCACTTCCACAGTGAGATAGTTAGTGCAGATAAAACTGACTACATTTAGATACAATTTTGAGAACTCGGGTCTTTAAGAAACTCATCACTTTCAACTATTTTTTGTTTCACTGAGGAGCAAGCTCTGAAAACCTTCAAGTTAGTTAGTTATGCTACTTAGTTACAGCTTCCAAATTGTCATATTTGGCATGTTCTACTACATTTTAATGTTGTTAAACAAAACGCTTCTCTTCATTCTAGACCTATCTCATTTCACCTCATCTATTTTGGAAGAGTCATGATGATAGCTCCTGATTTGAGTGCTTGAACACAGCTGAGATATGTTAAATAATGTTAAAAGTTAAAATGCTAATTTTCTTAGCGTTGGTTGACTTTGGTTTTCTTTTCTGTGTTTAGATGTACTGGGTAACTTTACCGCGGTATCTCAGGTGTTGAATTATCTTTTATTTTGCATTTTGAGTGTAATCTATACAACGCAGTTGTTATTAGTTACTATTAACTGTTTTACAGTAGGGACTAAAATCCACAGTTAAAAGCTTGAAAACCTTTTGTACTAGAATTCTGCAAAGACATGATTAAATACAACTTATTTCCCAGAAAGGTTCATAAGCTAAAATCAAGATATCACTGTGGAGGTAAGCAAGCAAGAGGAAAGAACAGGAGCAGGAAAATGAGTGAAACCACAGAAGAACACGGTTGTTATGTTCTAAACCGGATAAAGCTATAAATGCCATTCTTGGTATAAGTGAATAGAAATTATTCAACTGGCAGGGCTTCATTTGCACAAAAAAAAATAATGATGGATATATATATGTATATATGTACTTTAAATTGACTTCAGTGCTGTAATCTCTCTCACAGTAATGTATTTCACCTGTTATCTTTGTTACTTAGTTTGACAGCATTGATGATGTTTCTAAGTAAATTAAAAAGTAGTGACAGATGGATAAGGCCCTATAATCCAGTGTGCTTTTTGTTCAGGTACCACACATGAGCTGTATCTACATAACTGAATGCACATGAGATTTGTTTGTGAAGTAATCATTTATTATGCAAACACCAGAACTTCATTATATCAAATTTTATTAAATATGTACAAGTTATTACTATTTAAAAGAACGAGTATCATTCCAAGATCTGCAAACTTCTCTCTAGCTTTGAGAGCTGCGGCAGAGCCTGTATTAATGCTAGTTTGAAAGCTGTAAGCTAATGCAGTGTCACTGTGAATGACACAGCACCACCTTTGAAGGCAAAACTTCATCAGCTGTATTCTTTAGTTACAATACAATCAAACCAAATCTTTCCTGACAATAATATATTTGTACATTGTTTAAATTTCCCAACTCTGTCCAACTTGTAGGATGGAAGCAAAGAATTCTGTCACGTTTAGGATTCTCAGATGCTGAAGAAAGGAATTCGTACCAGAAACATCTGACGGTAAAGGCCATTTAAAGGCAGAGAAGGGGGCACAGGAAGCAAAGAGAAAGATGCGTCCATCTCCTCTGCTGGTACCCAGCCAGGAGGTCTTAATATTTTTCTTGCTTAGGGTCCCATGGCCTCAATGAGGATAATGCTTCCTATCAGTGACCCCCTTTCCCATCACCTCTCCACTAAACTGGTAGGTCAGCTTCTTCTTGACTTTCTTGACCTCCCCTGTCTTGCCGTAATTTCTCAAAGCCCGTGCCATCTTCTGGTAGGTCATTTTCTTGCGATTGCCTTTCTGGATGCCCCAGCGATGTGCCAGTGCTTCTTTGTGTTTGGAGGAGAACTGGAAAGTACCTTTTTCCTTGTCCACCCACCAGATGCTGTCCTTCATGTCTCCACTGCGAAGAAGGTCCAGAAGGAACTGATACAGACGTATCTTTTTCTTGCTACCTGTGTGAGTGTCAGAGAAGAAAGGCAGTGGAGCATTAGTATTAGTGTGTAGCTCCTGGTGAAACAGCAGAACGTATTTAATTCATTTAACTTTCAGCTAGCTTGTCAGTCACATAACTTTTTCAGTTTGCAACATTTATAACAATAGACAGTGTTACACTGTGAGGACATAATGTGGTGGATTGATGTACCAAGAAGAAAAAATAGGAATAAGGAATTCCAAAGGCCAAACCCTTGTTTTGAAATTAATTTGCTAATTGGAAGCTAACTGAAAAACATTGCTAATTTGAAACTAACCTGAAGCTAATTTGGGCAGGTTATATGGAACCTGACTTTCAGGTACTGGGCAAACAGAGCTAAATATTTCTAAAAATCCATTCCCGGACATTCTTGCCTTGGTTTTCCCACCTGTTAATGGAAATTGGAGTAGAAATGGCAAAAGCCATTTCCATTCAGGAAGCCTGAATAGGCAAGGCAGAAGGAGGAAGCGGGAGTACGTGAAGAAACAAGACTTGAGATATAGACACAGTTATGGTCATA
Source organism: Buteo buteo (assembly GCF_964188355.1). NCBI lineage: Eukaryota > Metazoa > Chordata > Aves > Accipitriformes > Accipitridae > Buteo > Buteo buteo. The sequence goes on from NC_134176.1 coordinate 44,672,074, forward strand.
AAAGATTCGGAGGACAGGAGGCTGCAAGCAGTCAGGGAAAGCGAAGCTTTGGCAGTGGGATAAAATACTAGCACAGCAGTTCTACAGTTTTATGGTAATGTAACAGCTGCTCAGCACATAGCTTTATGACAACCCTCTGTCTTCACTGACCTGTTTCTCCATGCATAATTCCAGGCCCAGGGTCCACACCATCAGTCTCCCCATCTGATACCTCCAATGGGGGGCTCTGCCTCTCTATGTCCTCCTCATCAGAACTGGGCTGCGGTGGAGAGGAGTACTGTAGGCACATCCGGGGCAAATAGGACACCTTTGGGAGGAAAGAGTAGGAGAGGGAGGAGGTAGTGATAGGGAGTGGGGCATCAAGATAAGAAAAGGAAATATCATGGAGAGAGTTACAGAGAAAAGGGGGAGAAAGTAAGAGGTATATGAGATTGTTTAGGGTAATACTGAGTGACTTCGTTGTTGACATTTATAATAAATACTATGCAATTAAGAAACACTGACAGCTAACAGGTCAACACTTACACATGTACAAAGATGCATCTTTACAAGAGGGAAGGAGGAATAAGGTTGTGAATATAAGAACTTTACCCTATGTTATATCCTATGCAAGTGATATTGCCCCTCTTCCCCCATACCTCCCCGGAGCTAGCATTCTTCCTAATGAGTTTTTGATCTCTGTTGCCTATCCCCAGTGTAAAACTGCTTCTGAGAACAACTTCTTTTCTGACACAGACCTTCTGGAACTACTCATTTCAATTTGAAAGAGCTGAACAGTTCTGCCCTAGCATGGCTGTTTTGACTGGCTTTGGCTCTATGGTAGTCTTCCTTTCTCAGGCATAGTACCTTCTGACAGCACTGAATCCCTACAGCACTGCATCCAGCTCTGGAGATGGCATTACACAGGTCAGTCAGCATCCTATCCTGAATTTCCCCTGTGAGGAGGGCAATAGCCTTAGCACTAAGATAAAGGATATATCATGCTTGTTCACATTCTCTTTTCCTAAGTGGCTATCTGAAAATTCCCCATTAATGGGGATTTCTCATCTGCAAAGCTACCAAGCCACTTTTTGTGCTAAATTCTCTTGCCCTTATATAGGCGTCTTGTCAGGAGCAGTGTGGAATATACCTCAGCTCTGTAAATTCTCAGTTGCAGTCTGGTTTATTAGGGATCATGATCAGTTGCCATGAATTATTGCAGCTTCTTATTTAAGAATGAGAATCAGATCAGTCTGAGGGGCAGGGAGTCAGAACCCAATTCCTACATTAAAAAAACCCCAACCAACATTCCCCAAACCCAGCAGCGTATAGAAGGTGGTTCTCAGGAAATGGGCCAGATAAATGGTCCTGGAAGGTCAGTTCCTTTTGAACAGCTCTTCCCTCCCTCCACCAAGAACAGACATCTTGACATTGATTAAGACATTGAGTTGCTGGAGCGTGTTCAGAGGAGGGCAACCAAGTTGGTGAGGGGCCTGGAGCACAAGTCTTATGAGGAGCGGCTGAGGGAACTGGGGCTGTTTAGTCTAGAAAAGAGGAGGCTGAGGGGAGACCTTATTGCTCTCTACAACTACCTGAAAAGGGGTTGTAGTGAGGTGGGTGTTGGTCTCTTTTGTCAGGTGGCTGGAGATAGGACAAGAGGAAATGGCCTCAAGTTGAGGCAAGGGAGATTTAGGTTAGATATTAGGAAAAATTTTTTTACTGAGAGGGTTGTCAAACATTGGAATGGGCTGCCCAGGGAAGTGGTTGAGTCACCATCCCTGGAGATATTCAAAAAGCGAGTGGACGGGGTACTTCAGGACATGGTTTAGTGGGCATGGTTGATAGTTGGACTCGATGATCTTGAAGGTCTTTTCCAACGTAAATGATTCTATGATTCTATGATTCCCTTCGCAGGGGACCTTAGGCACTGAAGCGGGGAGTGGGTGTTCACTTCATGAGTCACACCACCCACCCCATGTCGGGCTTTGCCAAGTGGTGCTTTTCAGATGAGTTTTGCACCAGTTTAAAATGTCCCAATAAGGAGTGTGCAAAGGGCTGGTTTTGGGGTGCAGCAGCTGGCGGTTAATGAGTTGGCAGATTGGCTGGAGCCGATCTGGCAGGAAAGCCAGGATTGGGTAAGAGTATGTGTAAGCTTCCTGTCAGATCCCCAAGAGCGAAACTTCAGCCCTCACCACAGAGTCACCTTTAGCTTTTTACAGTTATGAAAGCTGCGGCCTCAGGGGTAGGAAGGAAGGGAGAGACTCTGCCATGTGGGGGGTGGGCAATGAGAAGGTGGGACAGTGTCTTACAGGGGAGGGGAACAGAGATTGGTGCCCCTGCAGAGCGAAAGGTTGTGGAAACCTGGAGTGCGTTGCGGGGGTGGTGTGGGAGTAAGGAGACTGCTCCTCTGGGGCTGGAGGGGGACGGCGGGAGAGCGCTGTGGGGGACAGAGAGGCAATGGTGTCTCACAAGAAAAGGGAGTTGCAGAGGCCAACCTGGGGAGTTGAGTAAGCTTCCCCCACCCTGTCCTCACTTTCCCTATCTGCTGTATTTTTGCTTACACTTACTCTGCACCTGAAACTCAGCGTAGGTGAATACATACAGTGTCACACAGTTATGTTACAGAGAGTCACAGAGGACCTGTTGGTGTGTCTGAAAGGGCCAGGTTACTAATATGGTTCTGGAGAGAGAAAGCGTAAGAAACTGCTAGCTACTTTCCATATTCTGATGTTGTCTCAGGTTCCGTGGCATCCATTTGTGATTTTCCTCTTTCTGAAGCTCTTCACAGTTTCCCAAGCTTTTCTTTAATTCTCCCCTCAGAATGACTATTATTTTCTTAATTTATTATTTGTGAGGCCACCTGTTGGCAGGCTAACAAAACTTTTTAAAGAAATCTTGTCCAAGAATAGCTTGAGCCTCAAATTTGATTTCACAAAATAATGTGTTATCAACAGAAAATTACAGAAATATCTTTGCATGTTCTTCCTTTATTTGCAAACTGTAACTCTGATATTGCAGACAATCATGGGTGCAGTTAGTAACTGGCAAATTCAGCAGAGGATTAAAGCTTGCTTCCTGCTTCTGTTTCTTTGAAAATACCTTCAATAATAGTATGTGCTACCTGCGACTGTGGCTGAGGCACACCAGAGTCTCAACCTCAGAGCATGCCAAGTACCACTTGCATGAGCTACTGTAGGTTAAAGTAAAAAGCCAAAGATCCCCAGCTGCTAAGGAAGAAAAGGGTAGTGGCGAATTCTACCTACTAGTATCTTCTGCAGCTTGGGGTGGAGTGGGGCAGTGCTCTTTATCAAAAGTTGCAACAAAATTAATTCTCTGCCTTTTTTCCTGAAATTAAAGGTGATAACTGAGTAGAATGAAGTGGCATACGCAGAAGCACCCTCTCTTGTTTTTTTGGTAGTGCTTCCAAAGACATCCATAAAGGAGCTAATTTTTATTCCTTGCCTTTGGTTGGAGGTAACGGTTGGTCATTATGTATTAGCAGTTGCAGTGAGCAACTGAAACAACTTGAAGCTTCCCACAGACTGCTGTTCCATCAAGCATTTTTTATATTTGTAACTTTCTGTTCCTAATTCTTTGTTTGTATCTACATCTTATATTCTATTCCTGGTTTTTTTTCTGAGTAGTAGGTGAGAAGTTTGATGGCTTGCAGTCAGTTTCCTGTTGACAGTGTTAGCTTATTCACTCCATTTTTTTCCTTCTTTGTTTTTGATTAATACAGTATTTGTACACAATTTCACTTTGCTTTGAACAAAGAAGCCCAAAATGAGAATGCCATGCATGCAGCTTCTCTCACAAAACTTCAGCAATGGCACCATTATATGCAGCACTGTAATCGGCAAACACTTTTTTCTCTGACCTCAGTCCTACTCTGTCTTGTATTCAGCACATTGTAGGTAGCTTGCCTGCCTTTGGAAACTCCTTAGCACAGACCATCCAGCTTTCTTATTGCTCCCAGTAATGACTTTGGGCATATTCTTGTAGGATCAAGAGTTAGAAGTGATCACACCCACTTTGCTTAGTATCATTGCAGTATGATGGAAACCCTTATAATTTCATCTTTACTGGGAATTCACTGGCACTTTGTGACTATCTTTACTGCACAATGGAGTATCTTTTTTTACAGGGACATGACTGACTTCATGTAAAATCTGAGCAGAGACAAGACAGTGTGTTTTGGTTCATGACTTATTTACTTGCAGGTAAAAACACAAGTAGGTTGTCCTCAGCCCGTTTCACTGTGGTAAAATTACCAGTGACTTGTCTTTGTTAGCATTTCTTGAACAGGTCATGTAAAATTGTCAGGGTTGCATGGAAATATTTAAAACTTTCCTACTACTTTGAGGCTCAGAATACTTCCCAGTAGTCATGGATACCCTTGCTATGACAATGCATAGCTTCTCAGGTCCAGTTCCTCTGCAGAATTTCAAAACAGTTGATTTTCATTCCAAATTAAACAAAATTTTGAAAACCTCCATAAAATGCAATTATCTTTTTAGGTGCAGTTTGAGGAACATGACTCCTCATTATCCAGATAAAAAGAATGCTTAACCCACATTTGTCCTGAGAATGAAGAGTTTTGTATCAAGTGCTTGTGCAGTAGGAACTTGTGTAATTCATTTCAGCAATCTCTTTCACATAAGAGTATGCATTCCGTGGTGCATTATTTTCCTTACCCTTAATTGTCATCCTAAATTCTGAGTAAGAGTTGCTAACCATACCTGATGGTTGAGTCCAATGTGTGTGGTTGGGATTGCAGAATCCAAGACATGCATTTGTTCAATCTCCATGTGCCTGTACAGCTGCTGCAGCTGGGGAGGCTGTACACTCTGCAGTTCTGTGAAGTGATTGTCTCCAAAGGTCTCAAACTCACTGTGCATGTGATGTGGATGATATTCCCAATAATGATCTAAAGAAAATAAAAAAAGATTGTCTGTCATTAGAAGATTATGAATGTAGGATTTACCTGTCTTTCATTGGTTCCTACTTCTGTCACTGTCCTTTCTGACCTCTCCACACCATTCCCGTTGACCTGTCTCTGGTGACATTCTATATAGATCACTGTAAACTTTCTTTTCCTAATCTCCTAAATGCCTGTGGCTGGGAAGTGATACTTAGGCCACTTTAATTAAGAGAACACTCTTAGATGGAGAGATGGATTTCAATGATAATTTAGTACAAGATCCAGGAGACATTAATGCTGGCACCTCTCTCAAGAAGAGACCATAACAATCTTACATTTTCATTATTGAGGCAACAAATTCTACTGATTTACATATTGTCATATTCTCATTACACTGTTCCTCATGGCATGGAAATGAGGAGGTGGAGAAAATGTACAGATTATTCTGCAATTATCTTCAGTCTTTATTTTACTCTCCTAGCAAAATTTCAGGAATGCTGCAGAAAAGGCTTGGCATTTTGCTAGATATTTCCTGTAATTATGTGTTGGTATGTCACACATTTTTCAGTACCAGTACTAGAGAATAAAAGGATGAACTGTTGCAGCAGTCTGGTGTACACTATTTACAGTGAGGCTAAATTCTGATGCAGACTCTTTCTCTACCTTTTTAATCTCTTTAGTATGTTTGCAATTTCTGTGATAGTTTCGATTTTTTCAAAAACATAAAAAAGTGCTCAGATAACCACTATCCTGTTTCCTGACTTATTTCCTTTTGAAATTAATTTCTGTATCATTCTCAGTTTTAGATTTCTGGTTTTTTACTTCAATATAATCCTCCAACATTTTTACAGTTTCATATTTGCTGCTCAAAATTTAAAATCTGCTAGAGGAAATGTGAAGCATTGCAAAGTCTGTTTCTCTCTGACATACATACAGTAGCTGCATGCCTAATTATGCATGTATTTGTGTGCATTCTGTTTTTTAAAATCAAAGTCAACAACACGCCCTCTGCTCTGAGCCAGGAGCTGATCTTCCATAGTTTAACTTTTCATGCATCATTTTATGCATGCCCCAAATTTCTTTTTGATATTCAGTGTAACAGTTCTAATTTATATCTTACTATTCTGAGTTTTCTTCCCTTGTATGACTATAAATAATTTCTGTCCTACCCCTCATGTGTTTTCAGGTTGCTATCAGGTACCCGTACAATCTACTCCTAATTATCGCTTAACCCAGCTGCATGTATTTAGCTCTCAGTCCTTCAATATAAATCAGTATATTCACCCCCCTAATCATACTTGTGCACTTCTCCAAGCTTTCTCCCAGCTGTTGACATCCTTCTGATAATGCGATGGACAGAACTGAACATGTTGTTCCAAGTGTAGTTGTACTGAATTTACAGAGGAGCAATCGTCTTGTTCTGCAATATGATGTTACTGTGTATGACATTATCTGGATACTAATGTGCTGTGAATACTTTTTCTTAAATACCAGTTTCATTCTTTCTCTCAGCTTCTGTCTCCTCGTCCTTCCCCACTTATGTTTCAAACAATTAGGTCTAATGTCATTGAGGATTTGAAATCCAGGATAGTGACTTTGAATGTGGCTTCCTTTAGAGGGAACTCAGCGATATGTTTATACCAAACATAGTTGTACCTGAGAAGTTGTAAGCTCTTTTAGCTGCCTTTATGGATCAGGCCTGTAGAAATTTATTTGGAGGCTCTATCAGACCATTTGCCACATCAGTACTTACTTTTTTGCCCTTCCTGCTTTTCTGATTCATGGATAAACCATGTTGCTGCATGTGAAAGGGATGGAAAGATGCTTATAAAAGCACCAGGGAGCTGCTGCAATACTCTGTAACTTCTTTGCTTTGTTGTGTAGCAGTTTCTGTGGGCTACATGTGGATTTTATAGCCCAAAGTTATAATTACAATGTACAATAGCACTTCCTCATGTTGTAGTGCTAGAGAAAAATTTTGTTTTCTCTGGTAAAAAAGTGAGTACCCAGGTACTTTTACATTCACATCTGCTCCAACCCAGGAGATGGCAGAGTGTGTGTGAGTCTGAATCCACAGATCATCTAAGGCTGTGTCCTGGTAGGAGGCTTTGGGCACTTTCAATCTGAAACTTTTTTGTTAGTTGGAAGACTGAGCCACACTAACTCATGCTTTTTCTGGGTTAAATTACTGCTGATTTCTCTAAGTAGAGCCAACCATCGAGGCCCCATATACCTTGGGCAGCCCTGTATAATAAATTATTGAGAATACATTGCTGCAGTAATCTATACTTTCGTTCCTTAGAATGATCTGGCTCTGCTCCTTGTGCAGAAAGTCCTCTGTCAGATGGCAATGTATATTCTCAAAGTCCCCTTGTCTTTGATAATCTGCTACAGCAAATGACATCGATGCATAATTGTGAGGATGACAAAGCCCAGGCAAAAGTCTCTGAGGCTGTCAAAGGCAGGTCTTCAGCTGTGGAATGTCTTACTAGTAGTAACTACGGTGGTCAAGGGAGAACATAGTACATTTCCAACATGCATAGCCATGAGTATTTGTGCATGCTCTCAGTGGTCTGCTTTTGATTCTTCTTAAATATTTTTTTTACCAACAGTCATGTTTTTATACTTCAAGATACATCTTAGTTTTTTGGAGCCTATGACAACATTCCTGTTGCTTCCAGAACTGTTCTTTTAAACTCTTTCTTAGCAAATAAATTAACCTATGGAACACTATTTATGCATATTCATGTTCATCACTATGTAATATTTAGCCTAGTCTTTACTGAATTCCTTTTTTAAGGAATTAGGTGGTGCTGTAAAAATACTACAATAGAATAGTACTAATAGCACAGCATTTAGGGACTTACAGTGACCACGTAATACTAATACATTACAAAATAAATCTATGTCAGAAATTACTTCAACACAAACTTGTGTCCAAATATTGAAGTTGTGGCAGGAGGAAAAGTCCATATTTCTTTCTAAATTATCTATAATTTGGCAGTGATGCTTAGGAAAAACAATATTGGTTTAGTTACATTAAAAGAGAAATTCCGAATTCTGTCTCCACAAGACCCTCTGCAGTTAACCACGCTGGTTAAGTATATTGCACTTGAAAAGATAAAAAAATTCTAAATATCTGTGTCTGCAGTTATTAGAGTTATCAGCAGCTATTGACTTCTGTGTTCTTTGTTAGTGTTATGTCAGTAACACACAGCAATTCTGTTCTTTTCTCAGAACGTAAAGGTGGAAGGAAGAAAAAAGAGAGAAAAATTATAGAAATGGAAAGTGTCTGTTCTTTGGGTAAAGGAAAATGTCATTAAAAGCCAAGCTATAGCTGCACAATGGAGTCATTATGAGAAATTTCATGTGAAGTGAAAGAGGATGTGAAAAAAATTCTCTCTTATAGAGACATGGAGATCATGTTTGTTTTGGTCTTGTATGTAGTGAAAGGTTAGAGGAAGGACAGTCATGAATCCTGAACTCCCTCCCATGACAGAGAGGATGTTAGCCTGTTGGGAAGCAATAGCGGACCTAAAGGCATTGTGTTAACATTCACCATGGAGGTAGATTCTCACTCTACAAGTGAGAAAACATAACTCAGTCATCTTTTGACCAATGTAAAATGCTTTGCTCCTGGTTTAATAGATGAATAATGTCAGAACCAGCAGTTAGAATATGAAAGAGGCTTACGGAAGATATTTATTATAAAGTGGAGTAATAGGCTAAATCTGCATCATGGAGTGCAAAACCATGCAGAAATTCATGAGCCAGCTCTTGAACCGGAAACGTGACAGCTCTGTCAGCACAGCACCCTGCCTGGTCTAAGGAGGTGACTGTGTTGACATGGCTGCACTTGTGAGGTCTAAGTCAGTGTCTCTGAGCAGTTCTGCTCTGTGCTGTACAGATTTTCCAACTAATTTTGAACTAGGAGAGGGTTTCTTACACAGTGCCACGTTGCACAGCTTAGATGTTCCCACTGTGTTTCGCTCATCTGAAAAAACATGCCAAGAAAAAACCCATAGAGGAAATGAGAAAAATATTGAAGGACACCGGAAAAGGAATGTCTTGATTCCCTACAGAATCGCTCTCTGTTGAGTGGAATGCTCTGCTCTGAGGCAGTGCAGTGGTCTTATCTATAACGCCAGTAGGATCTCATTAGCTCTCACTTTACAAACTTCATGATTTTAATAATGCCAAATGTTCGAAAATCTATGAGTCAGACCGCAGCAAATCATGAAGATGGCTTTGAAGCGAGGGGCTTTTTTCATGATGTTTGGAGTTCTATATTCCATGTAGCATTTAAGACTAAGGTTCACATGTTTGGACTTTCCTCCACTTCTGTGTGGGGTAAAGTCCTAACAAAATCAAAGCTGATATTTTTAAATGATCACATTACTCCAGGAGGTGGGATGAAAATAAAATCCCAAATCACAAAATCTGGTACGTTCCATGAGGCTAGCAACAAAGTGAACAAGGGTCAGTATTCAGCTTCATACAAAAAGTGATTTTTACTAAACCAATAATGTTTAGTAATAACTTAGAGACAAAGCTGCAGTGGAATTTTGTAATTACTAAGATTGCATTAGTGTTACAAAATATGCTGTATTACATTTACAGTCTTACTAGCATACAAGCTCAGGGTAGGGAGATGGACTAATACATGATCACTTGAAGTAGCTTCTGTCCTTCATGACTGTGTCTCTGTGTTTATTACAGTGTTTACAAAACAGTTAAACTACAGTATACAAAATAAATGCAAACAATGCATGTTGTTATGAACATATGGATATTTTTATGGTGTGTTTTTGATTGTTAAATTTAGTGTTCACTTACTGGCAACGACCTCCTACATATTAAATTAGTGACACACTATTGTGTGTACTTTACTGCCTACTCATGTAAACAAGGAGTAAGGGTTGCCTTCAGCATTATGATCTAGAAAAGTGACAGTAATGCATGTAGCACAGATCTACAGATTAAGATATTGCCATCTTTCTTTCACAAACTTAAGTTGCTAGCAGTGAGATAGAGCTAGTCTGACACCTGAGCAAGTCCTTCTATTTCTTTAGTGGTCCTTTATCAGCAAAGTCAGAAGTATTATTCTGTCATGTTGTATCTATTTACTTTATCTGGTAGGTTTTCTTTGAGGTCCATAGTAATATTGAATAGACCTGCAAAATAATTTTTTATGTTCCGCCAGTGATCTCACTGTACCCCAAGCTGAACTCCTCTCTCACAATTCTGTCCTACTTATTTCTTTTTTCCTATCTAATCATGTTCTCAGCTCTTTTACTTGACTGCTGTCACTGCAGCACCTTATTTATTCTTTTTCCCCACCATTTTTCAATCATTGTGCTTTTATCTACATTGTTCTGAACACTTAGTGCATATTTCTAAAAGCAGTTTGTGACGTCCCTTTCCTGCTCTTCTGCACAGCTCTTCTCAAGACCCACTGCTTCTGTCATGTTAACAAAATGAAAGCCAAAGTTGGGTTTCTCAATATCTATAGGAAAGAAGCAAAATGTGTTAATTTGTGTTTTTCACTCCCCTTTGTATTCTTTGGTTGTTCGTTGCTCTTTTGGACTGTGAGCAATTCAGGAAAGCGTAGGGAATATTAGATATTTAGATACAACCAACTACATTACAGGTGCTTTCATAAATAAAAATTGGATTGAAACGTGCAGGCTGGGATTAAGTTGCCTCTTCCATAACCACTTACTGTAGGAGTTAAAACATTACACAATGTTTTTTTTGGTCTTTAGGACAAGTTCAACACAAGTTTTGGAAGAGACAAATTTCTGTCCAAAGTGGGTGTTTAGGTATTACTTAGGCCATAACCCACATAGGTGACTTTTGAGTTTTTGTTGTGTTCATTATGATGAGTGAAAACATGTTAATGATCTGAGCGGTGTAGTTTAGGAACAGCCTTCCACCAGAAAAATGGGCAGTAAACCAGATGGGATGATAAGATTATGAAAGAGAAAGAGATGTTGTTGCTTGAGGTAGCCTAGATTTAATGACAGAAGAGTTATTTCCCAGTGCTTTTTCCTACGTAGCATCTTTTATATTTATTGTTTAATTGTCACAATTGCCTTTTGAGATAATAAATGTTATCCTCATTTTATGGGTGTGTAAACAGGTACAGGTTATAATGTAAAAACCCTGAATTTCCATGTGGAATTTGCTGCGTTTGATTAATGTGACTTGACAGATGCCATGAGATAACTTATAAAAACTGAATTAATTCTTTGTCTCCAGGCGTTAAGGATATAATAGGTGTTTCTTGGATGCAATGTAGAGAACAAATTTAGGTAGCAATCTTTTCCAGTTAAATGCCTAGAACAATCCTATTCTGTAACTTGCTGTCCCTTTAAGGTAGCTTCTGTTGCCACAGATAAAACAGTGCCATGCTGTGAAGTTGTTAGGTGTCTTAAATTAAGCAGTGATGGGTCTAGTTGCTATATCAGCGGGAGTCTTTTAGGGAAACTCCAGGATCTGAAGGGACTGCCACGAGTGATACAGTAGAACGGTGCTTTTCCTTCCTGAGTCAATATTGACTCTAATATTTCCAGGGTGGTGTTGCTGGACCCTTGCATTGCACAGGAGACAAAATTCACAAAGCAAGACTCTCCCCTCTGCATTGATTTAGAGTCCAGTGCCCAGACGACATGAAAATAAAAAGATGCCAAAGCTTTGAAATCACATACATAAATTGAAGCAATAAATAATCGTACAGTATTTTTATGCTGAGCTAGGAAGCTGTAGCTAGCTACAGCTACAAGGAAGTTTTACATAGGTTTAGAGAGAGGAAGTACTTGGGTGTACTGGAGAAAGAGTGAAAGTTAAAGCTAGGTGTGGCAGCATGCAAAAGAGATAAAAAGAAAGAGGTAAATATGTGGAGTCGAAAAAGGCCAAATACCAAAGAAACGTAATTAAACTGAAGGCACAAATACAGTATCTAGGACCTAAATCAAACAGGAATTGGAGATGGGAACACAAGAAGAGAAATACAATATTGCAAATCCATTTCCTCAAAGAGTTCTGAAATAAGCAAGAGTGATTTTGATCTGTAGAGGAAAGTAAAAACACAGTGAATATAATGAAGGATAGAGAACATGAGATCCCACCTTCCTGGCAATACACTGAATGTACTGGAAGCTCCTTGCATCATTCAGTGCTTTCTAAAATTCTCTTTCAGAGAAACTGTGTTGCAGTTGCGGGGTTGGAACAGTGCCATTAAGCAGAATAAAATATTGTTGGTAAAAATAATTGATTATTGATTGAATTGATTGAATAAAAAATTTATTTCAAAATATGTACCTATACATTATAGATCACAGCAACATGTTTGTTCTTTTCCTGAATGTCCTAAATCTCTTTCCTGTGGTACCCCATGAGACTTTATGCTCCAAGGAGATATTTTTTAACTTACCACCATGACTCTCTCCATCACTGTTGAGATATTGGTAATAGTCATGAGGCTGTCGGTAGAGGTCTGACTCATAGGGTACCATATCTTCAGAGGGCTGTAAAGAGAAGAGGAATTTTTAGAACTGTAAGCTTACACAAATCCCTTCAAAATTATTCATATAGTTAGTGAAGGGGAGATGCCAACACATATTACATTGCCTAGGGAAAGAAGGTGGAGGCTTCAAGTTCTTACTGAATCAGCAGGAATAAAATGCTTGACACCAAACACTGGTTTGCAAAAAAATAATAAAAAAAAAGAGTAATCCGATCTCCTCAGACCCAGTCTGTGTAGCAGAACTTGTCCTGTGGTATTACACAAGTTCTTGACATCCCGCCCTCCAACCTTCTGTGGATACTACTTAGAGGACATCAGGCCCAAGCCAAGATTCCATCACACCAGCACGGCAGGGAAACCTTTTCCTTGGTAGTGACAGACATTTATTATTATTATTCCTCCTGTACACAAAAGAGAAAGCAGAAACTTGTCTTGCCTAAGCATGAGTATTTCTAGGAGGTCTCACTAAATGGTGGCAGTTTGTAGGAGGGTAATGACATTGACAGAGGGCACGAAAACATTTTCTTTCTCAGTTTTTGTCCAAGGTGAACAGTAAATGTTTGCTGGTTCAAATCAGCTGCACAGGGCTGTTAGGTATGCACAGAGAAGACTTAGAAAGTCCAAATGTGGGGCAGATATTGAGTCGTGACCTGTTGGATGCTTAGCTGTAGAATTAAAGTCTTCTCTTCTTAAAACAGGTGACATAGGGTAACTTTCCCACTTGTCTTCCTGCCATGCCTAGTACTCCAATGTTAATGCTGTTTAACGTCTTGTGTTGTTTCAGCATAGGTGGTCTGTTTATTATTAGTTATGCACAATTCTGTTGCTTCATTTAATGTTTAGTTTTGTCTTTTTCCAGAATGAAGAGTTAGAGAAGGGCTTTGATAAACTTTTGTCCAATTAAGTTTGTTACAATATTTTCTTCCAATCTGAACAAATTCTTACAGTGTCAACAGCAATGTAGAACTCAAACACCTTCTTGGTTTTTGTTCTGAAAGGAAGTTATTTCTAGTAGGTACTAATAGAAACATTTTTCTTCTGTTAATGACTTCAGCATAAGTAACTTTAAAGGACAAATATTTAAAACAACATGATAACTTACATGATGGACATATTTTTTTATGTTTCTATGTTCATATGCCTATCTGCATGTCCCAAATCCTTATCTCCCTCCATAACTCTGTCTCATTTTTGGAACACCAGCATTTTGTAAGCTTAGGCTATGGTGACAGCATGCCAGAAATGCAGGCGAGCTTCTCTTTTTCTTCCTCCTCTAGACTGCTCAAGAACATGAAACCTAAAGCAGTAGCTGCCATTAAAATCCAGATGGAGGTGGTAGATAAGCAGCTGGCAAAAGGAAAAGATTTTTTTTTCTGGTGAAAACTACATCAGAGTTACCATTGCTCATAACTCTGTTGACTCCTTCAGTTCATTCAGTTGGAATGTAGGGATTTAAAGATTGTCCTTTTCCAGGGATGTGATTTCTGTGATAACATTGAAGAAATTAGATCAAGAAAAAGAGAGACTCGTTCCCAGAAGATTAAGATGTTAGAATACACACACACAAAAAGAAAATACTTCTAGAAATTACTTTGGACCTTGTTGGATCCTTAGTAGCAGCTGCGTGCCGTATTAGTGTATGATATTAAAATGCACTGGTAAGATTGCCTAAAATGTCATGACTTCCAGAATACACACTAACTGGCCATCAGATCCATGGAATATTCAAAGCCTCAGCAGCAAATCCATTGCCTGGCTGTCAGCTCCCAATATAATCTGTGGCGGTGCATAATTGTTCTGGGGAAATCTTGAGAAGATAGTAACCCACAATAAAGACAATCTAAGGGAAAGACTAAGTAAAAGGAGCAAATCATCATTTAATTGTATCTGCAGTAGGGATACCAGTGAAGGGATTCCTCTTATTTCTGGTCTCCTGAGGACATAGGTGCAGTCTCCCTTTCCACAACAATATGATTCCAATACAATTGCCCTTCATCTAAACAGAGATTTAATGGGAAGTATAACCTATTTTCCAGATTTCAGAGGGACGGTCAAAGGACACAGTACAGCATGGATTCTCTCTGATGCTTCTGGTTTTCCTCTACATATTTTCTTTGTGTTCTCTCTAACCATGAGTGTTTATACACATTCACTCACCCCTATTCCTTAGACCTGTGTTGTACTCTGATCTCTGATAAGACAAAGTAATGAGACTGTGTTTTGCTTTCTTCAGTATAAAGTTCTGAACAGAATTTTTACTTTTCATTATCTTTGCAAATTAATTCACCCCACTCCCCCATTTCCTTTCCCTAAATATATGCTCCCTGTTAAATCACGTCAGACTGAAGAATGTATGAAGTTCTTGCCTTCATATTCAGAATTGTTAATTTGTCATAACTCAAAGGAAAGCATTCATATTCTGTGAAAGGAGAGACCTCAACATCCAAATGGAAAATCATACTAGTTGGGAGAAGTGGAGGTTAAAAATCTCATATAAATGTATATAGTTTGAAAGAAAAATCTTTGCTTCCTTTCAACTAAAATACCAGAAACAGACTGAAGTTATAAAAATTTTCTGTATCTAAACACATCAAAGTTTGTAGCTCTGATAAAAATTTAGCCAAAAGTAAACAAATTTCCAAAGCAATCAGTGTCCTGTCAATCTAGGCTTAATTTGCTATATAGAAAATTTCCGCTGCTACAACAAAAGCTCTATCACTCATATCTTTACAGAGGTATAGCTTGGCAGGAAGGCCATATCAGTCCAAAAGTAGATAAACAATACATATTTTAGGCATGGGAAAGGATTTTTGACTTTTCCTAGTTGTGTTCTTCCTTTGTTGTCTCTTCTTCCCTAAGATTTTCCAAACTCCTCCATTTCAGTCCAAT
Source organism: Buteo buteo (assembly GCF_964188355.1). NCBI lineage: Eukaryota > Metazoa > Chordata > Aves > Accipitriformes > Accipitridae > Buteo > Buteo buteo. The sequence goes on from NC_134176.1 coordinate 44,687,391, forward strand.
ATACTGTAACAGGCAATAGTGGCTTACAGTCTGGGAGCTGAGAATGAAGTATTTCTACCATTCAAAAGCTAGTTTTACAAGTTCAGATGTGTATTCAATGACCAGAGCTAAAGGAAGATATGTTAAGTAGACTCTTTAAAAAGTGATTTCCTTAATATTTACAGATCTGGCTGACTGCAGAGCGAGTTGCAGATACTCGACATGTAAAAACCAGTCTGCTTTTACATAGATCATTGTTTTTTTAACATACTCTGTTTTGAAAGTCTGGGACTTAAAATCTCTTTATTGTGGATTGTGGGAATTTTCTTCCTTGAATTTGTTTTCTGCTCAGTGATCCATTTGATCAAATATGTATGTGTATATCCTTGTTAACTCATGCAACCTGCACCGATCCATCCCCACAAAGGACTTGAATTGGCACTACTTTCTGTCTTGGTGTCTGATCTTCAAGGGTACAGTAACTAATATGGGAAGATGTATATTAAATATTTAAAAGTTTATGTATCATAAACTTAATCAGATGGTGGTCAAAGGAGACAGTGCAGCATGGATTCTTTCTGATTATCGTATGGAAAAGTGGGATATTTTCCTCTATTCATTAGAGAAACTATTTCCAGGAACCTGTTTTTAACCTGTGTTGGGTTTTTTAATTTTTATTAACAGATTTTCTCTAGTTAGAGAGAAGAGGTTTCACCATGTGCTGCTGTTGCCTCTTGTACCAATCTTTACCCACTTGCCCTGTCCTTCTCTGGAACCTCCCCACCCACACACCCATTTCATCGTCTGTCTTACTAATAGCACTTCCATGACACTGAGCTGTTTTGTTTTGCCTGACAAAAAGCAAAGAATGGCTTATGTTACAATTTAATATTTAACTGATGTCAATGGCCATTTGTTCTATCAATTGTTTTCATGTAAAAGAGTGATAGAAAGCTTTGTTAGCAACTCATAGCTGTGATCTGAAGTTGATATCTCCTTTCCTACATGCCATGAGGTGCAGTATGCTATCTAAAACTGTATTCCAACCTCAAGCAAGAGGTCAGCAAACAATACTTTATCTGTCACAGACTTTGATAAATGGAGAGTTGCCTCCGTCATCCTTCTTGCCCTGAAAATCAAGGGAAAAGCCACAAAACTACTTCAAGAAAGCTTGGTTAGCATTGGTTAAGAGAGATACAGAGGACTCAACTGAATAGCAATCTGAAAATTCTTGTTATTCACTAAGACTTTGTCACATGATTCCAAGTGATTGTAAATTCACTAAATGCTGATCTTTTTTTGTTATCCTCACATAAGTATTCACTGACATGTGATTCAGAAATACTCCACAAAATTTCCAATGATGTGTTGCTGAGACAAGTTTCAAGGCCAAGATTAACCATATTTCCTTGGAAAAAAAATTACAGTATAACTATTTTAGAAAAGATGAGTAAAAATATTAACATGATCACTCATTGAGCCAGCCTCACTGGACCATGCTGGCAACACAGTTATGTGGAACAAAGCACTTCTATGGGGCATTTTCGCTCTCATACAAATATACTTCCAAAGCTATGATTTCTACAGGTGGCTACTTAGGGATTCACAAATAACTGGGGTCCTCTTTAGGCAAAGGCGTTAATAATTTTTTGCCCCGTAGCACAACTGGATTCTATCATGCGCTGGAAGACATGGCCCCAGTTTAAAGAACTTTTTCCATACAAAATTCCTGATCTTCAGAGAAAGATGCAGTACTCCTAAACTATTTGAGCAGCATTTTCCAAATGAAGGGTTAGAGTTTCCTAGCATAGTCAAGAGTAAGGCAGTTACTGACCCACCCTCAACTGAAAGGGGAGGGGCAGAGGAGGGAAGTATTGCTTCACAGAAACCCCTGTCTAGAAACAGGCTTCTGTCTCCCCTCTGAAAAAGTCCCAGGAGGCACAGACATTTACAACGATGCCGTGTGGGGCTCTAACTGGTGGTGCTCAAAGCACACTTAAAACAATGTTGAAAGTACAAAACACAATATTATTAATTTTTGGACATTTTAATCACAAAAATAAAAAACAAATTGCCCTGGCAAGTGCTCCTGTAAGACGTAATTGTATTTTCACTGCTTGTTGTATCATTCATCTGTACAGAGTTCAGCTAGAAAGTTAACTGCAATGCAAATTAGAATATGGGCCAGACTGTGTTATTTTCACCCCATTTATTCAATGTATGCACTGGAATTCCATACTGAAAAAAAGAGTCCAGAAAACTTGGCTGTAAGTGAATGAGTGGACAGAAAACTAACAATTATATCTTTTTTTTTAAATGGAGATGCTGGTTTCTGGGGTAGTTGAGGACAAGGTTTGGGTTTCTTTTAAATTTTTTTTTAAGCTCAATACGTAACGTATTGAGAAATCTCTGTGTACTTTTTTTCGTTTTCTCAGTTTCTTTTCAGATTTCGATCCTGACGCATTTAAAGTAGATCCACTGGGCAACTCAGTATATTAAGAAAAAGAAAAAGAAAAAAGATTTTTCAGTTCTTCTCACCCTTTGGGTAGATAGGGGATTTCAGGGACACTGATGACAAACTGCTACAATAAAGGGTCTCCCAAAAAGAAGAGATATTTTTTTCAGTCAACATGGACACCAAACATGAAAGGAATTCAAAGGGCCATCTTTCTGGGTGGAAAATAAGGAAACACGTCTTTAACCTTCATTACATGGGACAAGACAAAAAGAAAACTTGATACAAGTTTTGTTTAAAGGACTCTTGGATCTGCATTGTTTCCTTCTGTTTTCTGAACACATATAGCAATTACAGTAAGTCATCTACCACATAAAAAGCCAAGTAAAACACCTTATCTGACATCTCTTCAGCTTCTACAAACCTAATAAAATCTAGTTAGGGCCTTTTTTACACATTCTGCTTAGAGATTTCCCATTAAGGCTTGTTTCTGAACAACAGGTTAGTGGCAATATGTTCTTCATAAATAATTTCTGAACTCACCATACAATAAATTACAGCAGTGTAACAATGCCTCAGAGTTAAAGAAAGATGGAAACAGCCTCATAAGCATACAGAAGAATTTGTATCTTAGAGAAAACATTGAAAGACCCCATTAAGGCTGTGGGTTTTTCCCGTCATTCACCAATTGCTTTTCATAGCAAGTGAATTCAAGAGAATTCCGTTCAAGAGAAGCTGAAGTTAGAAAGTAAAATGCCATAATAACAAAGAGCAGAGAGTCCTAAAATCTGCAATACATAAAATCAGCATTCAGCAACTCTTCTCTCACAGATCTGTAGATAATTAAACACATAAAGTATGTCAGACTCCAGATTATTGAGAATTACAACTTGGAAGAAAGACTCGGCCTTATATCACAAAGCCAGCACTGAAGAAAAAAATTTACTGACTTGTACACATACCGAACAAAAATACCATACATTTAATCTGTGAAAACAAATGGAGATCAAACTCAGATACAAGTTTAGGGAGGAAATGTTAATTTCCCATTCATTTCAATGTTGTCACTAGCTTTATATATTGACCTAAGCCCAACTTCCTGGCATTACAAATACAGACCAAAGTAGAGATATTCTCAAATAATAAAACCTTTTGCTACTAAGCCCAGTGATCCATATTAGAAATAAACCCCATATACTCACAGGGGGAATGAGGGGAAATCCTTCCATTTTGCAAGCTTGCAACATTCAGCCAACTTCTGAGTGGATTTTTCTTAATTCAGTTTTCAAACATCCAGAATAACTGATTTGAAAAAATCACATTAAAAAAAAAAAAAAAAGGAAAAAAAAGAAAAAAAGGAAAAAACAAGAAAAAAGTGAGATCCTTGGACTCCGTGAAGTCCTTTTGCTGATGGATCTCAGGATAGGAGAAGGACCCTAACAAGTTTTCATAGTTTGCCCTAATAGGTTCTGAGGTGCACTTCTTCCCGAGTTGTACGTGAAGTTCCTGATTTTATCAAATGTCTGTAGAAGGGAGATAGCCCTTGGGTCTGTCAGCTTGCTGTGACATCACAGCTTTAGCCAGTTTGCATAAATCTCATTTCAGGGAGCTGCGGCGCTGTAGCAGGAAGTCTGCTTGTGAGCCAGATCGGCCATGGGCAGGTGCTTACTGTGTAATCAGCAACCCAGAGCTTGGGCCTGCTACCAATAAACAAGCATACGGGTGCAGTGCTTTGTGGAAGACTATGTGCTTCCCACTGTAGATGAACCATCGTGATGGTGCTGCTTTCTGGTTTAATGATGTATCATAGAGACATAGTCCTGACAACTTCTGTGAGGACAGTGCAGTGGCGTAGACTGGCTTTCATAGTAGTCCTGTGTTGGAATTAGGTGGCAATACGTAGCAGAAAGGAAAAAAAAGTATGCAGTTTCAAATATACAGTCTTATGTTTCTGCAAAACACTGAAGATAAGCCCATGAGACTTTCTTCATAAACTTTGCAGTAAAGCAAAATGATTCAGTGAAAGACACTTAGTCCTCTTATTTGTTTCTTGTGATATCTTTTCTAGCTCCTGCAAGGAGAAAGTGAGTGGGGGAAAGGAGAAAGTATTACATGTCCCATGCAAAGATTTGACTTCTCTCAGATCCTGAGTGCCTTTTACAGTGAGTAGAGAACAAGATTTGCAGAGTTGAATCTAAGAGTCAGGTGCTGAAATTTCTTGTAGAGATTTTGCTTTAGCTCTTCTCACATGGTGTTCTCCCCTTTATCCCGCTGTTCTACTTGCATTTGGCTGCACTGAACAAATGCCCTTCATACCAAACTTCTGGCAGGGGCAGGGGTGAGTGGGCCATGGGGCAGGATGTAGAGAGTGGGGCCTTGCTACAAGGGGAGAAATGCTCATTCTGCAAAATGCCTTCTTGCTTGCAATTAGTTACTAATGTCTTGGAAAAGTGAAGTTTCTTTGTCTGGGTTGTTCCCCTTCAATCTATGCCCATGTGCCACAGGTTCTGCTTTTGAAAGTAGCCTGTTCACCACTCACCTGGGTCTATGTGTGAGGGGGAATTTCAGCCACTACAGACTTCCTCCCTCATACACTGGTAAAACCAGAGGCCACTCACAAGTTCCTCTCATTCCCCACCCTAAGGAACTCAACCAGCAAACCATATTAGCAATGGGATAAGATTAAGAACATGATGGGAGATTAACTCTTGAAGCCCCAAACTGAATTTCACCAGCATCAGTTAATACATAAGCATTTCATTCTTATTTTATTAGTACCATGAAATCTTGACTTTAACCTAGAAATAAGCAAGCTGCTAAACAGTCCACTTCTGTCTCTGAGATGGTTCTCAAGTCTCCCCTTGGATACCAGCCTGGAAGTGATCAGAACAACCTGGGGGAAAAGGAGAGAAGCAAAGCACAGCCCTGATGATAAAATTCAGTGCAAATAGAGGAGAAGGGAGCGAACAATAGCATACACAAATCTTAAAGTGGGTAATTGGATAATAGGTGATAACAGTAATTGTGGAAATTGTGTGTCTATTAAAAAGGCTATTCAGAACAAAGAAGATATGCTATCTGATTCATCATAAACTGAAAGATAGCTTAAGCAGCTATGGGAAGGTTTAAAATTGTAGTGTTTTACACAGAGAGGCTTCTGTTAAAGTGGAATGCAACTATACTTCATATGCTGGAGGATATTTCTGTGCTGTGTCTTAGCATAGGAAATTACCAATAAGGATAGATATTTTGCACCAGCCTTACTGCACTCAGGGAATGCTAGATTACCAGCATTATCAACCATGTTTCACATATGAGTAATCATTAGCACACCAAGGTTATAAATATAAATAATGAAATTGATTCTCTGTATGATGAATTAGAACCAAATAATATGTCATAAAGTTTGAGTACCAGCAGGAAGTCCAGAAGTTGAATAAGCTTCCTAGGAAGGAGAGTATCTCCATAAATAGAAATGCTGAAAGCAAAATAAAATGCTTGTTTACACTATCATATTTGTATAGGAACTTCACTAGTAACAATCTTGCTAAAATTCAACATAGATTACTTTCTCACTGTTGCATATAACTGGTGTTTTATCCTATGTATGTAATCACAGAATCTTCTCACTCATAAAGGAAGGCCTACTACAGATGATACTTTTGGCCCAGATCCTTGCAGTACCTTATTAGATGACTTACATGCAGAAAACAAATGAAGTTACCAAACAATTGTATAGTAGAGAACTCATTTCCAGAGGCATATGACGTGAACTGGTACTCACAGCATGTAATCTGACCTTCAAAAAGGCTTTTGAGGTAGGCTAGGGATCCTTCTCCATGATGGGAATTTGGAGAACTAGAGAAAAATCTGTTGAGTTGAAAGATTAAGTTTCTGAAAGATTATTTCTGAAAACATTTAACATTCATATTAATCTGAGAGATTTTCCCTCTAAGCATCACCTCACTGTGTGCAGTTTTTTTGAAAGAGTTCTTCCCCTATTTCTACCCCTTTATTCTTCAAGCTATTTCTAACCACAAGCTACCAAAGCAAAAGGGTTTCAACTCGCAGCCACATCACAGAGAGGTCCCGTTACCTCAGACCTTGTTTGGTGCTTGAAAGGTAATTTTTCTCCCTACTAAAACCACATACAACATCACTCATCCTGAGTCTTTTATTCAGAAATAGGTGTTTACATAGATTCCTCTACCGAGTTTTCTTGTAACAATGAAACAAGACCTTTAAGCAAGGGATTCCCTTGTATGGTCCATATTCTTCCCAGAGCTATGTTTTCCATTGAACTTGTTTTATCTAGAGGTAATATGGCTTGTGAGTCTTGTATACTATCCTTTAACATTGATTGTCCATTCAGACGACATGGGGGAGTCTGCCCTCTTCTCTTAAGAGAGCCTATGGGTCTCTGGCTGTGGAACCTGTGGGGTCTGGAGCTCTAGAGTACAATCCTCTGCATTTAACTCTTTGTTACATATACTGCTACTGAGTTGAAGGTATGAGTTGAAATATCTTTGTTGCATTTTTCCATAATGAGAGAGTAGAAGCCAGAAAATGGCTGCTGCAAGTTACTGGCTGAGAAGAATTTGTTACCACCTTTTCTCATGTGGAGCTTCACCTTAGGATCCTTAACAGTCCGAATGTAGACTCCACTGAAATATGTGCTCCCCTTTCCACTGTGAAACATTATCACTCACTGATGTTCCCTTGTCATACCCACAGGTTTATTACCATGGCTACATTTGAACAAAGACTTTTCCTTACTATGTGGGCATCCCCTCCTAGAGTTGATGCAGTTCCTAGCGGCAAAAACCTGCTTTTGACCCTCCAGCTTTCATGAGTTCCTGAGTTTTATGTAATGGCACCTGTACAAGGACTTTGGCCAGTGGGAAGTATCATAAAAATGTAATCAAAATATCACAGTCTTAACTAACTTCACTATATTGGCAAAGATTTTCAAGCATAGACTAGACTAAATCCATATCAGAATGAAGATAATGATTTTCACTGGCAGGAAGAGGAGTAATTTGAGTCAGTACTAATCCAGAAAACATCATGGATTTTTTAAGAACCATTATGATATTCAATCACTTACAGAAATGAAAAGCATTTAATTTCTTACTTTATTAGTAACTTTTAAACTGTCCATAAAGCAGATTTCAGCAAAGAAGAAGATCTTCCTTTGGCAGTTCATATGGCTTCAAGATCTGTTTGCATCTCAGCTACATTTTATTATTTACTGTATTTGGAAAAACTTGTTTTAGCTTTAAGGTGTGTTCAAATAGCTGCAAGATTTCATGTCAGTTTTTGATGATCTTCTGCATTCTGCAAGCAAGAGATTTTCAATTTTACACATTCCTGCAGTTATAGTTATCCAATCTCTCAAAACTTTTGTATCATTTCAAGCAATTAACATGGAAGAATGCTTTAATACCATCTACTCTTGAAGTATACATCCAGTCTACATACTACATACAGTCAGTAGCACCAGCAAGATGCAAGCAGTATTGTCTAACATCCCTTCATAGAGTTGTGCCTTGATCCTCCAGTCCAATTGAGGTTTCCCCCTGCCAAAAGCAGATACTTTATCAGTCAAAATTAAACTATAAGGATGAGGTGCATCTGACATATGGCTCAATAAGAGCATATCTGTAGAGAAAAAAATTGTTGTTACTGAAGGCTCAACAACTACCCTGTATTTCCTTTGAGGGGTGTCACTTCAGACCGGCTCTAATCTGATGCCATGGACTGAATTCCCATTTGCAGCTGGAGTCCTGAGCAACATCTTCAGTTTAATCTGAAAAGAATCCAGTTTATGCGCTCTAATAATGCTATGTGGTGCAAATTGAAGTACAGTAAGCGGAAAGGATCAGAAGATTAATTTTAGAAGTGCACTTACGATCTGAACTAAATCGCTGATCTACACCCACCATTAGAGAGAATTCTTTCCCTGGGTCCATCGTGACCTCTGCCAAGCTGTGTCAGAAATAGTTCTGTATGGAGTTTGATTTGGATATTTAGGCAGCAGTTCTTTCTTGAGAGTGCAGCTGTATCTGGGAAGAAGTCTTGCTCTCCTAATGTAAATAATACTTTCCAGACTTGCATCTTGTTAGGATTATATCTCTTAGTAATATCTCAGAATTCTAGAGAGAAACACTGTTCACAAATAAATGTGTCTTTAGGTAGGTTTACAACTGCACTTCCTGTTCTCTGCCACCACCTTCACAAGGACTTTGTGTCTGGAATTTTGCCTAAACAGAGGTACTGAAGTACCAGAAGCAAGTGCTTTTTATACATCCTCACAGTAGACTTTTGGCTGTGTAAGAGGTAAAGCATGCATGCAAGCCTTATGTCACAGCTCTATGTGTATGATGCGGACAGGTGTGTATGACACACTCTTTAGTATATTATCTATAGAAATTTTTTTTATACAGAAGTAGTTACTGGTAAGAAAAATTGTGTTTGAATTAATTACATTTCATTCTTTTGTAATGATAGACCATCTTTACTATATGTCACATGCAGTTAGATTCTTTAGTCTTCATTTTTGCTTTCTGGCTGTGGGTTTTTTTGGGTGCCTTGAAATCTGCAGAGTTTGGTAAAAAGCTGACATCTTTCACTAATCTTCTGGTAGAAAAAGTTAGCACTCTAGAGATAAGTAGCTCCATCTTAAGCTGTTCAGTTTTTTAGAAGCACAGTTTGCTTACTGCTTTGACAAATGCTACATCAGCCATGTAAAGACTGCAGGCCCATTGAAGGAGTTGATACTTTTTTTGTTTTGTTGCAGTTGTTTTGCTCTGTATTTTGGTACTATTTTTTGTGAAGTTGTTCTGCTAACAATGTATGGGTTGATACTTTATTTCCTCCCTCTTGTTCTCAAAACTGTGGGTATTGGTCTCCTAATTTTGCAATCTTTTTTTTAATACAAGCAATTTTCTGTACCTACAGTCCAGTATTTGACTGTACTGAACTGTATTTAACTCTTCTTCTTGTCATGCCAGAAGTATTACATCAAACATTAAACAACTACATTATTGTATTATACAAAGACTAAGGAGGACTAGTTGTGTGACGGGTATTAAAAAGACTTCAAAAATTTTTTTTGATGTGGTAATTGAGAGGAATATAGTGGAGAAATACCAAAGAGAGCATTTGAAGAGTATTTTGATCCCCCTTTACACCAGCGAAAGGAGAGAAAGCGAAAAGAAAGTCTGAAGCCAGGAAGGCCAGAGAGAAGGAGACTGCCACAGTTCAGGCCATTGGTGGGTAAGAGTTTAGGCAATGAAAGGAAAGTGAAAAAATTTGATCTTACAGGTGTCCTGCAGGAGGAAGCTGCACATCCTTGATAAAGCCTGCTTGTGTAGATTGGCATAGTGTCAGAGACAATACACAAGTGACAGCAAGAGTAAGAAGAATAGCTTTGCTTAAAAGAAGGAGGTAGAAGGGAAAGAAAACAGAGAGGTTTTGTTCTGACCAGGTTATATTAGTGGTAGCAGTGAAACATTTTAAAAAATGTTACAGAAGAATAAGCTAAGAGGTGTATTTATATCTCAGAAAATGAGAAAAATGAAATTATCTTCCCATTTTAGGAGAAAAGACCTCCACAGATCTAATGCAATTAACAGTGTGGAGAGCCTAAGGTCTCGTGACTAAGAAGATTTCACTGCAGTGACAGAGGGGTGTAGAGGAGCAGAATGCTTTGGATGCTAAGTGCTTTTATATGGCTGCAAGGGAAAAAGGGAAAGAGGAACTTGGGGTATCTTAGTTTGTAGGACTGGATCAATTCACAATAATTCCCAGAAGGAGTTAAACATTTTCTGGGGTTAAAGTGAATCAGAATCTGTACACCGTGTGCTGGAAATTCCCTAAATGATTTCAGTGGTCATTAAGAAAAGGGAAATGGTTCTTTTCTGAGTAGGAGATGGTAGGAGACAGAGGAGTAGACACCAAAACAGAGCCACGGCTGAGTATTTATAACTCAGCTGACTCTGTCCCCAGATTGCAGGATTCCTGCCAGCTGAGAAGGGGACAGACTTTCCCAATGGCTTTATCTGTTGAGAGGGGTCTTGTTAGTAGCCATTGTGACCTGTTGTGACTGATAACACAACGGGCTGAGATAGTTACAGTTGTATTAGGAATACTACATGCAGTGATGTACAGCATGGGCAAATGTAGGTAAAGCTGCTGATAAAACATGCTCTGCTTATAAATGGAGCTTCAACTCTTCTGCAGTCACCTTATTCCCACTCCTATGCCCCTGGGCTTACTCAAGTTTTTTGTCTCTTCAGTTCCAGACCTCACCTACAGACAAAGCCTTAACTGTTCATTTAAAATTTAATTGAAGTTCTGGATTGTGTGTTTTAAACAGTGACTAAATTTAACATAGTTCACAGTTGCAGCATGCTATTACCATTGTTGTTGTTTTCATTTAATTCAGCAATACAGAAATTAAATTTAGTTTAACTAGTACAAGTACCATGTTTAGACCATATTTTCCAGTCATGATTTAGTGACTTTTCAGCTCATGGTTTGTAGGCCTCTGCAACTCCATGGAATGTTTCTGAGGATTCTGAGAAAAATAACAAAAAGTAACCCTGTTATCAGTGGGCTTAAACTGACCATGTAAATTGCACATATGTTTGCACCCACATTTTAGAGATCTGCATGTAAAAAAGTTTTTGAACTCTGTGACCTAGAGGAACCTCTGATTTTATTTTCTTTGTCTAGCTTTTCTTCTGAGTACTGTTTGCCTCCAGCCAAGATCTTGCCATCATCCCCCAGTCCCTGACTGGCTGTAGGATTTCTGCTGTGGTGAGAAGAACTATAATGTGTTTGTCCCAAGTTAGTTTCTCCACCAAACCAATGGCAAAGTTTGCCTTTGGAGCACCAGGCAGAGGACGAAGACTTCAGGAGTGCTGGTGCTGTTTATCTCACTATCCCAACCCACGGTGTTTCCTCAGTCCCACTCCTGCTCCTCCTCGTTGTTGCTTCTACCTGCTTTCCTAGTAATCTCTCCTTGATGCTATGGCTAGATGAAGCTTTTTCACTGTTTTATTCCTAATCATTCATGTAATCATAATCTTTCTGGACAGCACTCTACTCACCCCATCCACCCTGACTCTGGTGTTAAAGATGTCTGAGGTATTGTAGAAGATTCCTCTAGAAACGAAGATCTCAGTATTGCCTTTTGCTTCACAGCTGTTGTTCTGGTCATGATATCACTTTGCATGCTCAGTGCAGATTACTGGTAACCTAGAATAACCCAGCATTACTGACTGCCCTGCCATGGTCTAACCTTCCAGAGGCTATCACTCCCCTATGCATTGTGCAGAAGTTCTTTACTACTTATTTATGGGAATGCATTTCCAGTTTTAGTTTATGCTACATAACTGCATACATTTAGTGTAAAATTCTGCTTTGTACTGAATATTTTTTAATATGCAGAGCTCTTTGAGTGTTTGGAATGAAAATTATGGTGCTGGGTACAGAATTTAAAGCAAATCCGGTCTGCAATTAAACACAAACCCACAGCAGTGGCTGCTGGACTGAACTCACCATGTAGTTTCCAAACAAGCTGACAGCAGTAGGAATCGGAGTTTATAAAAAGCTGCCAGCAGTGCTGAGCTGGTGAAGAGAAAGAGGAAGCTACAGCGGGAAAGAGAAAAAAAAGCACAACCAAAGGCAACTTCACTTCTCTGCCTTTACTGTTTTTAAATAGATTTGGCTCTAAGTTGCTGTTGAGCGTGCTGTGAAGAACAGCGATAACCTCACAAACTGAGCACCCCACAATATTTATCCCTTTCTGAAAAGCACCTGCAAATCATGTCCAAATTCTAAGGGACTTCTTTATGTTTTTGTGCATACATGTGAGAAACTGTGTATGTATGTAAGTATGAATATATACCATGTTACCAAAACTATTGCTCAATAGCATGCCAGTAAATAGAGGTTTACCAGAACAGCTTTTGCCATTTTACTCCTCCTTTGCACGATATGCTGAGCTATTCTCCTGAGATTGTTTCCTGATGTTCCCATCCACTTCAGGCTGTGGATTTCACTTGATTGTTCTTCTTGTCCTATGAAAAGTGAAAGACTGCTTCTCATTCTCAAACCACCAGTAGCAGGAAATCATTTAAGGCGCTACTGACTGCATTGTCCTGTACTGGGTGTTAGGACTATGGGAAGGTGCTCTTGAAGAGCTCAGTTGGGGACTGGGACACAGACTAACTCCTTTCATTTTGGGAAGGAAGTCTAGTTGATCAGAAGTTCTGTAGCCAGAAGGCAAGCCTCCTGTGAGGTTATATCTTGGGTCCTATTGCAAGTGCTAAGCCAGGTGATGGAAGATACACTGCATCAAAGGGAGAGTAACTGGAAAGCTAAGCCCAGGAAGCAGAGGAATAATGTGAGAAAGGCTGATGATTAAAAATAGTTAGATTAGAGTCTCCTTTATTTTGTGTCATTCTGGGATCACAGCTTTGATTCTGTGTATTTTAGTTGAGATGGGATTAAATTTTTGTAGAGATAGTCAGAGGACTTCAGGAAGAAGGAAACATTGCAGAAGGAAAGACCTTGGGGGCTCAGCAGGTTAACTGCATTTTGTGTTACACTGTATGGTTAGCTCTCTGAAAGAAGTACCTGGCAGAGTCTCTCTGCATGTTCATTACTCTGAATCTGAACACAAAGAATCAAAATGAAAAACATACAAAGATGTCGTAATCTGTTTCAGTATCTGTGTTATTCCTAGCAAGAGGGCTGCCATTGGCATGCCCTAGAAGATTTGGGCATGATCCTTGAGGATAAACTGAGGACATGTTTAATCTGCAGTCAACCTATATTGTTGCAGTTTGGGTCACAGCACTAGCCAGCTTTCCCCTGTAAGAGGGAGGCAAAAGGCAGTAACAGAACACGTGAATCCCATGACTTCCCGGCTGCTAGAATGCTGAATGTAGTTGCAAAACATTGTTTAAGTACCAAACTTTATTATAATGATTTCTTTCCCTTTATCATTGACTTTTTGGCACCAAACTTATTAGCACATTTGCTTGTAGTGCCTGAAATACCAGCACACAACAAGGTGTTTTCAGCTCTGGTGCCAGAGCCCTTCATATTTAGCAAGCAGCTATGAGTTGGTGGTGGGATCTGCAGTGCTCTTTTTTTTTTTTCCTTGCTGAAACATTAACATCAAACCTTCAAGAGACGCAATGCTGAAATTAGTTCCTTTCACAAGTTACCTCTTGATGATGAAAGGATGGCCTAATTGATATGTATGCTTCCTCAGAATCTCCTTCAGAGAACATTCCCCATTTCTTTCTATTCTCATTTTGCATGAGGTCAGAAGAGACCAGGCTTTTCTTTATGGCCGGTATGTGTAGGCTTGGAGAGACACTGTGTAGCTTCCTTTCCATCCAATAAACACACTTCTTTTGCAATGTGCACAAGCCTGGGATCACTCCTTAGCTGCCTTTCTGCTATAATGGAAAGAAAGTTTCCTAATTATTTTTCTGTTTATTCTCCTGATCCAATCAGTTCTTAGAAAGATCAAAACTGGATGCAGCTATTGTAGTTACGCATAAAACCATGATTCCTGAGACAAGAATAGTGAACAGATCCTCAACACCTTCATGGTCAGTCATCACCAAATGGTCTAGATATGCTTTCAAAGAAACAAGGACAAATTTTTCACCTTGACCCCACAAGACTACATCTGGCATGGTGTTGGGAACATCACTGATGAAAGACACTTGACTGAAATATAAAAACCAACCCAAATCAGGAAGTCATCATGCTGTTTCAACAAAATTAAATGTAAACCATTTTTCAGTGTTGTTTTTCAGGTAAAGGCTTAATCCATCCCAGATTAATTTTCAAAATCTTTATTCTTTACATTCTTGAAACAATCAGGATTTAACTTTTGAAACTAGATATGTTAGCCTGTAGTTCTCATAAGTTTAAAAGGCAATATATTCTTCTTAAATCTGATTCATGTTTACTTTCTTATAGAGAACCACCTCCATTTTGGAAACCCAAAGATCTAATTAATCAAATTTTGTCAAATCTGTGATATTCTGTTTATTTACCACCTTTTCATCAAAAACTATTTATTGTTGCTATCACTTCAGAAAAGGCGAGTTGTCTGAAAATAAGTTCTCTTGGCAAGATCTTCCTTACAGGGTGATCTTGTGACAATAAAGCCTTACACAAAAGTAACTAAAACAGCTGCTAATTTATATAGCAAGGAGTTTACAATCTCTCAGGGATTTTCCCCTAAGGGTTATTCCTATGTGTTATGATGCTAAACATGCACATTAGACATTTAGGGCCTTCTAGTCTCAAAATAAAGCTAAACAGTTTAGAGGGCCACAGTAGGATTATCCGCACCCCAGAGTGCAGCAGCATCTTCAAGATCCTCCAGAAAAACTGGTATAACTACAAAGTAGTAAGACACTAAGAAGAAACTTCAGCTCAGCCATGGGTCTAGCCATGCCACTGTATGTCACATACCTCCCCCAGGCATCACTTTGAAGATCTCTGCACAATAATATATTATTCAGGATAGACATACTTTGTGACAGTTTATAGCACACTGAAAAAAATCTCCCCCAGAGAATTTGTCTTAATCCCAGGACAATTTTCTCACAAATCCTATCAGCCAGCAGGACCTTCCTCTTATTTTAGCATTTTAGCACACTCCACTGAGGCTAAAACTGTTTTCTCAGCCTGTCTTAAATGTATTGCATTTGCATTGCATTACTCTGTGACCTGACTGACAGATTAGATGTTAGATTTGGGGGAGACCTCTTCTATAAATCTGTGGTGAGGACTCCAGTGGTCATCTTCCTAGCAGTCAGAAATTGCTGATTTGTCATTAGGGAATCCACTTGGAATCAATATGAACAAAACATCTGAAGCAGTTGTAAAGGTATGAAGTACTTCCGCAGTTTCTCGTTCTTCTATTTTTTGTGCGCATGGATCCCCAAGGCACTTTCTTCCTTCACATTTGTTATATGCCTTTTACCAATGAAATGTAGGATTTGTTGTGGAACATATAGCTATTAGGACAAGGTACTACTTTTCTTTATTTTTCTTCCAACTGTATATGGATAAAGGGCACACATCCTGTTCAGTACCAATTATCAGACAAAATACTTAAAGCCTCTCACACATACACGTGCACCACAAGTATCATCTATGTTCACCAGCCTGGCACAGGTGAGGAATTTTCTTTCTTTCTTACAACAGAGCCTCTCCTTCTCTGGATATTGATAAATCCATAGATGACTTATCTCTAGATTTTGTGTATATATTTCAGGGGAGCATGTTTATTGTATTTGACTGGACTGGAAATGCAAGGAATTTCTCCAAAGTATTTCTTCAGTCATTTTTCCCCTGGGTGCAGTTTCTTAAAATTACATATAAAACTGTTCATAAAACAATCAGAAAACATACCTTGGAACAGTTTGTTGCTGACTTTTGCTACTCCTTTCATATTTTGCAGTAGCTTTGGTTATGTCTGTCTCCAGCATATGCTTACGCTCATATATAGAAGGGAGTCAAAGAGGTTTCACTCAGGCTAGGAAAGTTTTTATTTTTTTAACTAGTTTCTTATTACAGTGTTGAAAGCATATTACTTGTTCTCCCAGTTTGATTAGGAAAGGAACCTGAAGAGCAAGAGTGAAAAGAAGATGAAGAAAAGGACTTTTCTTTTTAAAAGTAGTAGTATCTTTTTACAGGCCTCTTACATAAGAATAGAAGGTCTTGTTCTTCTTCCATATTCCGTACCATTTTATCCAAATTAAAAAACTTGTAGGTTTGATATACACACATGATTTCGGTCCTGAGCAGAGAAAAGGTGTTATCTGGAAAATAAGAATTGGGCCCTAAATTCCTAACTACTTCTTTTTGAATTGTCATCTAGCCCAGCCCTGCAACTTCTCACAAATATGTTCTTTTATGCAGTGATATGAATTTGTTAAATTCTGGGAAATTCTGTCACCGCAACTTTTTCTCTTTAACAGACTTAAGATTTAGCTAACTGATAGCTACAAGCTCAAGCTTGTATTCATCCCCATACCACCTGACCATCTGAAGTAAAAACACCAACATTATGTGAAAGGACAAGACTGCAGACTGTCAGTGTCTGGAGTGGACTCTGCTGATGATTATGGGAAAGAATAAGGTTCCAGATCGCCCAACATTGCATATGCATGATTTCCCTAGAACTCTCACATCCCGCACTTTGCTAGTGCTGTCCACATTGGTGTTGATCAATCTGTGTTTATCAAGCCTTGAAGAAGAGAGGAGTAGGATTGTTTTTAGTTAACTTATGGGCTTCTGCTAGAGCACAAACCATGGACACGGTGCATCATCTGTTACCATAATGCAATTTAGAGGCTCTTTCTGTAAAAGCCTGCTGTTATTTCATGTATGTTCTTGCTGTTGATGATTAGTGGATAAACAACTTTCATAACAACATTGCAACCCCCCCACCCCCACCTAACAGTCTGACAGTTGACTTGATGGTTAGCCACGGACTTGTAGCAGTCTTCGGTAGCCAGTTTCCAGATAGCAGCCTGCCTTTCTGGTCAGTATGCGCTCTGTCACTCCTGTTATGTGGTTCCAAAGGACTGGGCAGGTTTATCACACAGGTCTGCAAAGGTCTGCTTCCTTATGCAGAAGTTGGAGCTGCTGTTGTACATCAGAAACTGCAAAGTGATGTGATTTGATCCTCTGTGTTAGTTCAGTTGCAGAAAACACTGTTGGACATTTTGGGAAAGTTAATATCATTCATCATGTCATGCAAAATGATGGACACTGATAAATCCATAGATGACATATCCCTAGATTCTGGCTTTTTTTACCACCATGCACGTCCATTTTACCATCCTCCACATCTTTTAGCATTGCATTTCCTCTCAAGTTCCAAGACTTGTCTGCACCTCTCTACACTGCTTCTCCAGTTTGTGAACACCTCAGTTGAGGTTATAAGGAATTGCTTCACAAGAACCATGCTAGCTCCATATTGCTGCAGACTGAGCCGCACGCCAGACCATCAAAGATGTATGTGATTGGGGACTGCAGTCATTCTACTTTTAAAGCCAGGAAGGAAAAATAAATAATTTATCTTATAATGCACCATAGACTGATTCTCAGAAGAGTTTTGCTCAGTTGTATGGTAGGGAAACTGGGATATGCCCTTTCTTATTCTAGTGTTTTATATGCAAAACCCTATGTAGATACTGCTAAGCAGGCTTGATGAGATTTTCAGAAAAGAATGTGAGTAAAGAAATGGTCGCTTGAAGGTAGAGCCATTGAACCAGATCAGGAAGATACCTAATGGCGTGTCTTCATTTCTTGCATCCTCCAGCAGTGCCAATGTCTTCATCCTATGAACTGGGAACTCAGGAACCTTACACTTGAGCTCAGAGAACTTCAGCGAGTGAAAAGAGGAGAAAGTGAAACAAATGCAGTGTGGGGAGAGGAACTCAAGCTCTTTCGTATTCACTTCTCTATGAAAACTCAGGGCAGGCCCATGAGAAGAATTCAGAAAGCAAAGGGACATACATCCATATTGAATAATTATGTAAACCAGTCTAGGATTATGGGGCACCAGGCAAGAGTAGGAGGGTGTGAAGGTTGAGAAGTGGAAAATGATGTGCAAATATTTGGGAGTATTTTAGACAATGTAGCATGTGGTTCAAATAAATGGTTAAAAGCAGAAGTCTTAGCATACAGGTAATGGAACATAAAAGCATTCTCCAGTATGTGTGTTAAATGCATCCGGCACAATGTAAACATTTGACAGTCAGTTGGGTTGAACATATGATCACTCTGAGGCATAAGACTTACAATAATATCAAGGAGTAACAGAGCTATTTGGTTTAAACAGTGGTCTCTGTTCCTCTCTGGGCTGGCTCCAAATGTCAGGAATGACCACACATGTCTCCCCAGGAGGGTCCTGCCAGTCCTTCCTTTTATCACTGCTCCTTTCAGCCTTAAGAGAGATTTTCTAGGCTCTTATTATTTTCTCACTGTCTCCTTTTCATTTTGTGTAGGTCTTTTTTCCAAAATGTAGACCTGGTCTGCTTTTGGGCATGGCACTGAAGACATCAGCAATGAATTAAGGCTTTAATCGTGAAACTATCTGGAGCAGGCTGGGGAGCTTGGATCTGAACTGAAACAGGTTAAAAAAAAAAATCATGTTAGTTTGCCAAAAACATCTAGTGCTGTGACGGATAGCTTAAAGCAAAGAGGAAAGCCTAGTATTTAATTCAGTGAGCTTAGTGCATGGTAAAATGCACATTGCTTTGTCTATGCAAGACTTCTCAAGCATATTTATTAGCATATGTTAGCTAACAGGTGTTAGCCTCAAATTTCTAGACAATCTAGGGGCCAATGTGAGTCTGGAGCTCAAAGTACAGTATGAATTTAACTGCCCTTTTTTTTTCCTTTTGTTGGTTGTTTTTTTTTTTTTTTTTTTGTTCTTGCAAGCAGGTGCTTCAAATATTCATTTCAGTTTTGAGAGTGGCCTGCCCAGGGAAGCATGTTCTGTAATCCTCATTATATTGTACTTATTTGTAAATAGGTATGAAGAATGTCTCATATTGATACAAGAGTTTTAATAATAAAAACTGGATAAAGTTGTAACAGGATAGATTTATTCTGCATCTTTTATCCTACATCAGAGCATTTTTTTTGTCAATTTCTTTCCCCTTCCTTTCCTGTCTTTTACCAAAAAGTTCCCTTCTTTTACCAACATGTTCCCTTCTTTTACCAACATACTGAATTTAGTGTATCCTTGAACCCTCCAATGGTTTGAATGTTTATTGGTCAAAAGTCTGTATAAAGGTAGTTTCGTGTTTCAGTAACCTTCCTGTCCATCTACTGTTACTGACTTGTGGTTTTATTAAGTCTTGTGATGCTTTGTGTTTTTCATATTAAAAAAGAAAAGATTTCTTGCTCTTACTGCAGAAGGTGGGATGTATCTCAAAGAATGGAAATTAAGTGGACAGAAAAAAATCTTTTCCAAAAGTTGTATGATTTTTGAACTGATCTCATGATCTGTTGTGGTCCAGCTCTTGATTTTTGACTGTTTGGCGTTCTGGGCATTCCCCACCCTTGTCTCAATGCACGAGCAGGTAGCGCAATGCCACCAGAGTTAGAGTTCCAACTCTGGAAAGATTTGGGATTTTTCTATAAGGATGGGATGGTGATTCATTCTGAGCTCTCACAAGACAATCATGCAGCTGCCCCTGTTTCAAAATCAGCAGCCCCGCCAGCTCGTCTCCATCAGCCTTGAGAAAACAGGAAGCACAACGGCCCCACAGGAAGTGGTGCGCTCTTACACCCACCCCAAAAACTTAGCTGCTGAACCTATTGCAAAATGTTAACAGAACACTGCAGGGTACACAGAGAAAGAGATGAGAAATCTGCTGACCTTTGGGTGCCTGTGCAATTCCTGGCTTCAGTTTCTCAGCCCTATAGCCTAACTCGGTTGCCAACATGTCCTGTGTTTCTCAGTCATTGCAGCTTAAATCCCCTACGGTAGGATGCTGTTACCCAGAATGTGGAGACTTCTACTTAATTATTTTGTGTCATCCTCCAGATTTGTACAGAAATGCAGTAACAAGCTTCTTGTCTGGAGGGCTGACAGACTGAAAAATAGAGAAGGTGAAGAGGGCTGTGTTTTGTTCGTCATGATTAACTGTGTACTCATTTCCTTGGCAACATGGAAGAAACGGGTGGTTTTAGGGTGGAGATTTATATGTATATCTTGTGAGTTGGATGTTTTTCATATTAAATAAGAAGAAATATTTCTCACTGTCATGGTTGCAGAGAAAGGCCTGTACCATAACATTTCAGAGGATAGAGGTGCCTTCTGCATATAAAAGAAGGAGCACGATAAGCTGCTCTAAGTAGGAAACACCATTCCTGTGGGGCATGGAATAGAACTAGGAATGGCTGAAAGAGAACAGGGTGTTCCACAACAAGCAAAAGTGAAAATAGACATACAACATGCAAAAAGACTTGAAATTTGAGGGGTTTTGTTGTGTTGAGGTGCTACAATAATCTTGAAAATTTGTTCTGCAAAATCAAAGGTGAAAAAATGCAAGTGTATATGCTGGATGATGGGCAAGTAAAATTTTAGTAGGAGCTTTTAAATTAAAAAAGCAGGATTTGTGCATTAGAGAAGCTGCTGCAAGAGAAGTACCATTAATATGAGGCAGGAGAGGATCAGGAATGGAAGATGATGTTAGCTATTGAGACTAGATCTAGGCATTATTTCTCTGCTAGATGTTTCATTCATCCAGTAAATGAGATTTGAGAATCTGGTCCTGGAAACCAAACTGTTTGTAAATTTTTGTTAAATTCTCTGAATTGTTTTGTCAGCAGTTGAAGCTTTTGAAAGCTGGAATTTTTTCTTGCTTCAAAATTTAATAAAAATTGAAATGAAAAAGTATGTAATTTTGTTTTGAAACAAGTGTTTCATTCAACTCGTAATTAAATCTTGAGGGATTTCCATTTTTGTAAGAAAATTGTAAAAATTATTCAGAGTGAAAATTAATTCCCTAGCATTCTCCCCCCCCCCCACTTTCCTTTTTTTGATTCAGCCAGTAAAAGTCAATTATTCCCACAACTCCAACCAAACTGAGAAAAGCAGTCAGAGTCCTAAGATCTGGTCTTCAGCATTACTGGAAGATGGAGAATATTAAGAGCTATATTATGAGTGCTGAAATTCCTATACAGAGAATAAATGTAGATTTGAAGACAATGTCATCAGAACATTGGACAAATATCCCTATGAAGTTGACTTGGTTTTACTAAAGCAGTGAAGTTGTATGTCGAATCTTTAAGCGATCTTGTCTGGATGTGGATTACAGACAAATATCTTATTCAGCAGAGTGGATAAATGCTTTATTTGGTTGTCTCTCAGCACTAGCTACTAAGTGTTTTCTTTCTTTGTCACAGTTCAATTGATCTTACTCTATGGTGAATGGAAATGTAGTTCTACCAAAAATAAATTTAATATTTTACCTGTTGCTGTTACTATGGGGAGTCTTCTATCCAGATTTCTGTTCTCCAGATTG
Source organism: Buteo buteo (assembly GCF_964188355.1). NCBI lineage: Eukaryota > Metazoa > Chordata > Aves > Accipitriformes > Accipitridae > Buteo > Buteo buteo. The sequence goes on from NC_134176.1 coordinate 44,708,922, forward strand.
CTTTAGAATGGAGTTTGTAACACTTTCAGCACAGCTTACTTTTGAAAATACTTAATCTGAGATGAAAACTTCATAATACTTCCTTTTGAAGTAACTCATTCTATACAGATTGTTTCTGTTCTGCACAGTCATTTAGCAGGCAACTGCAGTTTGTCTTGTAACTCCCCTCATTACGTTAACTCTCTTAACAGCACACACTTCGGAATTTTTCTAAAGCTCATAACTGTGTTTTTTTTCCTGCCATGAAATACATTTTCATTTCAGGTGTGCACGGAGATTAGCAACATGTCTAGTTCCAATATTAACACATCCATATTCTCTTCATTTTGATCTAACATCTGTCTCTTCCTGCTGGTTATTCTGTCCGTTGGCTATTTTCAAAGTTCTAAAAATATTAATAAAATCATGAAGTTTACTGGACAGAATACTGCTGTGCTGTTCATGTCTTTTGTCCTGAAAACCATGATACAGTCATCCTTTTCTCTTGGTGGCAAACTAGGCAAAATATATGGCTGATCCTGTTTGTTTCTAGTAAAATGTCCCAGTTCATGCAATTGTCACAGATTTTCCATGGAGGGCTTAATGAAATTTTTTTAAAATTATTATTATTATTATTTTTTGTACAAATCAGCACATCCTTAAACTCCAAGATATGTCTTACCACTCTGCACACACACACACACACACACACACACACAAATCACTAACTCACTTAAATTTGAGGTCTGCATTGAATTCTGTCCCTTTGGGAATATTGTGCATGTACTTAAGACTGGACTTCTGGGACTCCATCTCCCAGCCATGTAAATGTGAAAAATAACCTGTCCTGAGCAGGGAAGAGATCCTTATCATGCCTTTTACTGTGAAAATCCATTCTGGAAACCAAACATTCAGAAACAAACTATTCCACCAGTTCTTCCTCATTTGCTTTATTCAACTTTGACTACAACTCTATTTGCTTCCAGATGTTTTCCAGAGGTCTGATGATTTGTCTCAACCTGTTTCTAGCTTAACATTTATTGAGACTGATTTTTTCCTTATGACCTATCCAAAATGAGTATTATTAACTTCTGCAGATAAAAATGTAAGTTCTGAAAGGAAAAAAATCACACATTATCACTAATTCATTGCACTAAAACACAGAGCCAATGAAGATGATCAGGGGAACCAGGGGTTTTCAGTCCTCTTAAACTGTGTGCTTATTAGACTAGATCATGCTCTCTGAATTTTGTACCTTATTAGTGGTCTAATATGCAATATGAAAATAATCTGATGTGTGAGGCAAGAAATAGAAGGAAAGGGGTGCATTTTATGCAAATGAACTCAGAAAGTGTTCAGGACTAGTGACTTTTAAGTGCTTAGGAAGCTGAGAGATTCTTGTAGTCAGAAAGACTTTTTCTGTGCCTCTTGGTGGAGAAAGAATTGATTGGTTGGATTTGACATAGCCCTTTGCAAGTCAAGTAGGTACAAAATTGCCCTTAAAGCTAGAAAAAACACCCTCTGTGAGCAAAGGTATAACTTCTATTAAACTGTATCATGTGGGTGCAGATTAGAAAACGGAAAATGGAAAGCAGTCTTTAAAATGTGGACATGGTCAGTGTTTTGAAGAACAAAATCTGTCTTACAGGAGGCTGTTATATTTGATTGCATTTCAATCAGTTATTTCATACTATTTTTTCAGGGAGAACTTTTTCAAAATGTCAAGCTGCTGGTATCCCTCCTGCCTGTGACTCTGCCTGGGCAGTCTCTGAGCTGGCTCCTCTAGTTTTCCTTTCAGCTGTTGTTACCAAGATTATAGAAGGCCTCAGGTAAAGACCATAAATATGTAGCTTTATAGGCCTTCACTGAGAGCAAGAGGAACCATCGTTTCTCCAGTAGCCATTCTATAACACATATTTCTTACTTCAAAATAATCTGGTTTGATTATTTTTTTTTTAAATTTGAAAATTATTCTGCACACTTCACTCTGTCCCTTCATTTGTTCTCTTAAATACACTGGCAAGGTAATCACTCTAGTTGTTCTGTATCTATTCTGTATTTTCAGCAGTCAGCAGCTTCTTCATAACCTAATTTTGCTAAGCTATAACTCTTTAGAACTCATTTTGTAAAATATGGTTCATGTTTATTTGATTATTTTTTTGTTTGGTTGTTTGTATTAATTGACAAAACTGACAGACCAATAAAGAATTGGAGCGATGGAGAAAGAGAAAAATGAAAGGAAGGCTGAAAGCTCAAAACACAGTTTCATCACGTTCAGGCTAACATATATTTTAGTCCATCAATTTCTCAATTCAACTTTAGGTCAAAACATAATTTTTATTACATTAATGGAGGCATAATTTTGTTTAATTCAAACTCTGACTCTGTTTACAGTTTCTACAGCATGAAAGGGAAACAGTTTGTTCTCCTCTTACACACTTAAGACTTAATTTTCATAGGGCCTGAGCTCTCTTGATTTCAGCTGCAGTTGTTGGAACATTTACACTACCAGATATTTTACCAATAAATAATCTAATCCTCTCCAGAGCTGCATATGATCTATAAAGTATTTTATAGGATCAGTAGTACTTTTGAAGCTAAACCAGTGCAGAAAAAAATTTTCAGCTTTTCCTGATGTAATCAGAGCTTAAGGGAAAAAGCATCATTAGCTTGCTTTATTGCTTAAAGCAAACGCTTTAGCTTTGCTTTAATAAAATCAGTATCTAAAATATGCAAATTGTATATTTGGAGTGGCAGAGGGTTTCTACATGCCAATTCCATTCTGGTTCCACCAAATTTTCTTAGGGGGAGTAACTTCTTTATGTCAGGATTATGTGACAGAGCTAGCGCTATGTTCAGGATAGAGCTGACCTCAGAAAAAGAGCAGACTTTTGTTTCCCTTCTTTGTGAAATTTTTTAGCAGTTTTAGCCTTATTTAACATGATGCTTGTCCCAGGTTTCAATTATGCAGATGCTCACAGTACTTCTTCCCTTTGAGCAGAGAGCTTGAGTCTGAATCAGATGATAAAATGGTTGGACAAGGTTGTCGGAGGGCAATGTTTGTTCTGCTCTGGATGTTGCAAAGGGAGAGACTGCAGCTGCCATAGACCTGCCTGGTAAATCAACACTTGCTTATTCTATAGCCCTCAGGAATGTAAGAACTTTTGTTACTACTCAGAACTTCAGAAGATCGGGTAGAAGATTTTCCTTAAGATGGGTTAAGGACCACTTTGAGGAGATCAGCTCAGATCTTCTCTGGTTTTTCAATGCTTCCTGTCTTATTTTTAATTACTATTTTCCACGAAGGAGTTAAAGATAGATTTTGGCACGGCATCTTCCAGAACCATTAGTTTCAGTCTCTAGCCTTCAAAACCATCAGTCTCAGTCTCTATGATTATGTCCAATGAAGCTGCGCTTCACTTAGGATTTGCATTTCCTGGGAAGAAAAATAATTAAGGCTTGCATGGGGGGGGGGGGCGGGGGGCGGGGGGCAGGCAAAGGGATGGGGGGGAGCGGGTTGCGGGGAAGATAAAGCAACCAGAACATTTCTACTCTGCATTTTTTCCAGTTCATGATAAGCTTGACTGTGTCTCTCCCCCACCCATGCAAACATTGATCTTTGTTTCTGTGGGTCACAAATGGCATGATTTTGCATTTCTGCCTGCCTGCTGATTTGGGTGAAGTAAAGCAGTGGGGCTTTGCAGAGTGGGACAGCTGGGTGAAATGCTTCTTGCTCTCTCAAGTCTTTCTTTCTCTTTCAAAGTGAGTTGTGCTAGTCCTTGTGGGAAGGAAGGAGAAGATGGTGGTTTTGCACAAACATTTTCAGTGACTGTTCTTTTCTTTGGCAATCTTGGAATTTCCCTGAAGGCTTTTGTTTCTTGCAGCTCCTCTGATATATTTTTTAATTCAGTTTCTTTCTTAAGTCTCTGAGCCCCAACCAAACTTGGTTGCTCTCTTTCAGTAATATCATGGAAAACTAACCTTTGACCCATTCAGACCCTTTGGAATGCCAGGGCTGTAATAAGCTACAAAAAGATGTGGAGGTATGGCTGCTGCTTGCCTCTGGTAGATGGATTTTATCAGAAAAGGTAGTGCTGATTTGTATCACTCAGCCACACCAAGGTTATACAAAGAGCAGCAAAGCCCCAAGAGCATAACAGTAGGTCTGCACTTAACCTCAACCTTTATCTCTCACAGCCAGCTTCCTTCCCACACCACAAGCACCACGTGTTATTTTACACTGAAGCAACACTCAGCAACTGAGGTCTATCTGCCCAAAGAATGGAAAGGGAAAATGAGGATGACAAGAACACGAGATGGGTGGGCAGCATGAGGACTAACAATTATGGAGTAATGCTCTTACAAAACCAGTACCAATCTACTACCTGCCACAGTGTGTGAGCACTGGAGTGGTTGGGATGGGCTTTTCATCAGTCATTTCATTTTGTCTCAAGTTGTTATCTTCAACTTTAGGTGATGAGAAGTGACTTTCACTAACAACTGCTGAACGAAATGAGAGAAAACTGAAGAAATCAGAGGGTGAAAGAACCCGCTTCAGCCTGCAGGAAGTCACCCATGACTAAAAGCAGTGCCCCCTGCCCAGGCAGATATAGTCATTGTACCCAGAGCTTGGTGGCAGCTCCCATAAGGTTCCATCACTAAAGGGCCCCATCACCCCACATCTGATTTGAAATATGTTGAACCCTGCGAATAAGTAAGGAAACTGATTGTACTCATGCATTTCCTGTAAATCATCTCTACGGGGGAAGAGTGATGCTTACTGGTGTTCACAAAGAGTGAAGTGTTCTAAAGCCTTTGGCAGGGGATAAATCCATGAGCATATACGCCTGGAGAACAAAAAGAAAACAGAGGAAAGTTAAAAGCCCAAGGGTAAAAGTCTGTCTGAGTAAGAATGTATTGCTATTTACTATTTAATTACTAACAAACAGGACAGATATATGGTTGTTGAGGGTTTTGTGATCAATATGTTGCAGAAATCAGTATAGTATTTCTTAATCTTCATCTCCCTGATCTGCAACATAAAATGATAAGCCGTTTATAAACGTAAGATGGGGTAGGCAAAAAAAACCCCAGAGACAGCTGCACAGACCAGCAGCTGTGACACACACAGGAAATTTGGATGGAAAGAACCATTAGTGCATTGAGACCATCTCCTCGCCTGTTAGCAGGGCCAGCCCCCTTTAGCAGACTTTGAAAAAGCAACTCCTTCATGACAGATGTGGGTGACACTAAGATTTTGTGCTTCTTAAATAACCTCTCAGGGAAAAAGCCTTTTCATATATCAGTCTCTGCCTCACCTTTTCTTATTTGAACTTCTGTCCATCCTGCAGCAGAAATAGGCCTATCCTCTGTATCTGAAAGACCTGTCAAACTACCGTTTTGCTCTGTATTATCCAAATAATGACTGTTCCTTTGTTGTTCTACACCAGGTTTAATTATGTGACAAAGCCCATCCTAGGATAGGCATATGATGACTAGGAACATTATTTTGCAGCCGATTTGTTGAGTGATGGATGTGTGTTTTAAATGCTAGAGGAAATAGCAGGCAAGACTGTGCATGCCTCTTGGCCAAAATGCACGTCTCACATCAGGCCTCAAATATTATAGTTCTGCTTTGCAGACCATCTGCTTATCCTCTCAGTCCCTTAGAAATTAAGAGTATTAAACAGTTGATAAACACAAGTTCACATTTTAGAGACTTTTTCACAAGTCTGCACTTGGGTCATCCTGATTTCCTGCTGATAATCTGACCAATTTCAGATTAATTCTGAGGAAAGAATCCAAAGTAAATGTTCTATGTGTAACTGGATAAATTTCATGGCCATTCAGTGTCCAAGGATATTCTATCCAAAATTAAAACCTTTTATTTTATCCTATTATGAACTACTAAAGTTACTCAGTGGAAGTTTTTTTGAAGAGCCACAGCTGGAAAACTACTAATTGCATTGGCAAAATAAGAGATCTGAAGTCTCGTCTGGCTCTTAAGCGCAGTCTATCATCTGCCCCGTCTTGCCAAACATAGAAAACCATGTGTTTTCTGTCAAAGTCCCACAGCAAACCATGTGGAAAACAAAGAGCTATAAATAACTCCTCCCCAACATGAAAGGTGACTAATCTGCTGCTGCCAATAATATCGCCCTCCAAACCCCCCAAATTTTCCTTTGCCTTTACCTGTCTTTGTATTAAAGCCACATTGCTGTGCTCTTTTCCTGACCACCTCTCTCTTGAGATGTCATCCTACTAAATTTGGTGTTCTCTTTCACTCCTCAAATACTTGCAAAAACATGACTTTGATTACCTGTAACCTCCGAATCACTTTTGTGGAAAGGTAGATTTCCTAAAAGAAAATGGAATTGCAGATGCTGATGTAGGAGAGTATGATCCACTGTTTTGGGTCTGGCTTGTAATCTAGGATATTGGGTTAATTTTCTGGCTCCTTGGCTCATTAGCCAGCCACTTGCACTCTCTATGCCTTTATTTTCCCTGTTGGTCATGGCGGGGGTACATGTTCAGTGCCTTGTTTGAAGTAAAATACTGTGTCTAAAGAAGAGTAAAATGTTTTGATCTGTTGATTAAAAATCCCCAACGAACCAACAATATAAGCACTAAATGGTACTAACTACAAAGAAAACTCAGCTGGAACTGTGCTACAGAGCTTAAAATTAAACATATCTGGGAAAAAAAATACAGGGAAGGATTTACTCCCGCTGTCACTGCTGTCACTCACCCTTTATCAGTTATGGGGCATAAATCACCCACTTGGTCTTGAATTTGCCCTACTTTTAATGGAAATATGGTGCCAAAAGTGGTGTCATCTTTACTAAGCATATGCTAACTTTTTCAAAGGGAGGATAGTTCAACAGCCTATGACATTATAGCACAGTTCTATAAACCATATAATAGTGGTACAACAGGATGTTTTCTCAATAGAATTGGGATGGATATGTTTGAAACTATGCGACACATAAAGCACATGACAGGGAAGTTTATGCAGGTTTAAGGTCTGTTTTTAACTAACCACTTAGTAATGACTGTGTAAGTATTTTTAATTTTGTGCTGTGTTTTAGTGTGCTATGAGCCAAACAATGACAGTTGAACCGAGCAAGGGAGATGATTTCATTTGTTGTTAAAAAAGTTTTTCGCATGACCTAAGTCACACAGTTAATGTAAGTCACTAGCTGTATTTTTTTAATTTATCTTCTTTTCTCTCCAGTAATTTCTTCTCTAGGTTCTGTCATTCACTTGTTGCATTTGATTTGAAGTTAGGTTACAAGATTTTTCTTGCACATGTATCATTTCATCCAAATGTTGTTCTCACCTACTGCTGAAATAATAATAGCAACAATAACAATTTTGTAATGTGTTGAAAATCCCTTATTTGTGTCAGCTACAGTATTTCATAATTCCAGAGTAGTTTGTTATTTTGAATTTATTATGTATTTTGATAATCTTAGGGTGAGTCATAGTTAGTGGGGAAGACTGTCAGTAAATGAAGAACTGAAATCTTTATTGCTTTTCCATATTTTCTTTTTGAGTACAGCTTTGTCTGTTTGTTAGCTGGCTGTAAAATAAGAATTTGGAAGAGAACAGCAGAGAAACAATATTCCAGTGAAAGAAATTACAACTTTCTTTTCATTTGTGAATGAAATTAGTTCTTTTCATTTATGAATTTTCCTAGATTTTTCTAACTGATGTCACAGTTTTAAATTGAATTTCTGCAAGAGATCTATAGGTATCTTTTCCTGATAAATTTGTTCAGACAGTCAAAGTCTGGAAGTTTTCACTGCATACTTTAGCAAATCTATATGGAGTCTATGTATTAGTTTAAAGTAGGAAAGTTAAATCTCACTGGGCTATGAAAATATGGCTTTGAAAACCATTTATCTGCACATAAAATTTTTAAATACTTATGACTTTATACATAGAAAATCTTGATCCTCATGAAGTTTTTTGGGTGGCTTGGTAATAATCTCTTCCTTTCCTTGTGTTTTGCCAGGCCTCTCAGACTTCCTCTTTGACATAACTCACCCTCGTTCCTTGTATATTTTTAATATTTCATTTCTCTGTAGCTTCTTGTCTCTGGGCATCAATGTCTCCCTGACTATAACCATGGCTCCCCCTGCCTCTTTCTTCTCTTTTCTGTGTCCTTCTTGTGTCTTTCTATGTTGTTGAATACTTTCCAAGTCATTCTATTCCATGCATCCCTTTCCATGTGCTGCACCATTTTCTTTCCTCAACATTCTGGTTTGTTAGGAATCCAGTTACAGTGCTGAAAAGGCAAGCCATAGTTCAGCTCCATCTACAGGCTTAGGAATAAAGCCTGTTGTAACTAAGTACCCTAACAAAATATTTTTGCAGTGCAAATAAGTCCTCTGTGTGGGAGGCCAACTTTTCAAATGCGCAGTATATCATTTGAAAAATTCCCTTGGGGCTGTGACCTTGTAGGCAAATCTCTTAGAAACTGGTTCCAAATGGCTTTTCATGGTGAACTGTCCAGACAGTGTCTGCTCAGGAAGGCTGTCTTTTAGCAGGCCAGAATCAAATCTTGGTTGTACTTGTACATGCATTTTATCCTAGCCCGAATAAGGAGAACTCAGCCTGCTTCACCCAAAGTGCCACTGCAGGAGAAGCTAGGACAAAAATCAGTGACTCCATTTTGACACAAGCAGGAAACAATGAGAGGGAGGGGGCCTTGTTTCTACAGCATAAATAACATTTTTGTGACTCCCGTATCATGATTCAGCAGCTCTGATGTCAATTTACAGTAACAAAGGAGACGGGAGATGGTCTGTGTGGAAAGGAGTGTTGACAAAAGCATCTTGTACAACTTCCTCTGGGCTCCTCAGCTGTGTTATCAGGGGTGGGCAGCTGTGTAGGACAAGCCCAGCACCAGGGGAGCAAAGCCCCAGACTGCTGAGAAGAGGTCTGTGGCAAGAGCAAGAAATGAGGGTGGTAGATAAGATTTCAAACTCAGGATCTGTGATCTTTGTGGGGCCACTGGGTCTGCCAACCAGCAGATACATTTGCTCAGTGTAAGTAAATGCCTGTGCTGGAAAAAACACGCTGTGCACTATTCAGAGCATACCCCATTTCTGATAGTGCAAAATTTGTGAGGCTCAAAAATACAGGATGAACCTGAAAATGTAATGGTTGGTTAAAACATTTTTAGATCCTTGCATTATTAATTTGGGGTTCTCTTTTTTTGTGTGTTCAGATTTTTCAATTTTGTCAGTTTCATGTTTTCAAATTTTTCAAGCTGCCTGATAAAAAACTTCTGAAAGAAAGAGAAAAACTGAGATTCCACAGGACCTCTCAGTATGCTGAGAGGTTTGGCTTCCGAGAACACAAAACAAAAGATAAAATACAAAAGACTTAGTGTGAAGTTGTGGGGGAAAAAAAGGATTTGGCAGTACTGTATCTCACAACTTTTCTCAGCTCTCTTTTCTCTATCACTGTTGTGTCTGATACTGTCCATATCCAACTACACTGGGATCGGTTTTCTAGACCTGATCTTTGAGATGCTATGCCTGCATCCCAATTTTGTCCTAAGACTTACTTTGAGTTGGTGTCTACACAACCTTTCTTGCCCCAGGCTGCTTGTTTCCTTCTTCTAATCATTCCTCTTGCTGTCTCTGCTACATTTACTTCTGCCCACACCTTTTCATCATTGATCACAGCACCAGGAAACCATTGCTGTGTACTGGCTTGCTCATCTTGGGTGTTGTGTGTGAATTGTTCTGTTTAACCAAAACTTAACTCAGATTACTGGTAACAGTCAACATTAGCTGAGCTTCAGTGGCAATTCTCTTTGCTATTCTTGCTCTGAATCCTCCTCCATAATAATGTCTGCTGCTGAGTTTCAGTGTTGCCTGTGGCACTCCCACTGTTGCTCCAGTCCTGGGTTTCTTTGCCAACTAGAAAAGAAAAAAAAAGGGCTTCCCCCACCTACTTTGAAGTACCTCAGATGAACTTTGCTATCAATTGCACTTTTTGTAGTACCAGCTTTATACAATTTCTGTCACCTTAGACAAACAGAAATGGAAAAACCCTGATCTCATAGTTTTCTTCCGTCTTTGAGAACATATCCCATAATGCAGCATGTCAGAGTGAAACATAGCAGGAGATGTTCTCCTTGGTCTTCTTACAGAACTGTTTGTACCAACCTACTGAGTATTTTTGTATTTTACCCAAATGGAGACGGCATAGATTATTCAAGAGTCTGGAATGAGACTGTAAACCACTGACCTCTACACTGTTGTGGCCTCCTCGTTAGAAGAAAACTGGACTAGGCTGTAATATCTGTACTTCAAATTTGAGTGGTGAATACCAATAATGGATCCTCCTGCATTTAAGAAGCTAGAGAATTTAATTCTGTCTCTGCTGGCTTGAGGTGGGCATTGTCCTGAATCACAGTATTACTGCTTTGGAGATCCTTTTGCACTCCATGAACCCCTTCATTACAGGGGCCTGATATTTAACCCTTTCTGCACACCTTGCCTTAGAGCGTTTACACTAGTCTTACAACTCTGCCAAGTGATGGCTACTCCACTTACAGAGTATGTAGCACTGTACAGTCTGGAACTTGCAGCACTCAGGGTGAGTGACAGCACAGGTCTCACTACTCGCAGTAGCTGAGAGTGTGAACCTTGGCACTAGCATTCAGAATATGGACCTCACTGGGGAAGGATGGAGATCTCACTCTGCGCAGAGAATATAAGTGTGAATGTTGGTCATAAAGTATGTGTATGCCTTCAATACTGATACTGAAACATCCGTACTGACCTGCAGCCCGCCCTCTGTCACCTGAAGGGCAGGAACCATAGTGCAGGCTGTACCCTGGAGACATGAAAAAGATGTGTTAAGCCGTAGAAATCAGGGTTTTCATTACAGAGTACTGGAGAACAGAATAAAACCCTCTTTCATGTTCAGAACCCAGCATTAACTACATTTAGATATAAGATAAAGACCATGTAACAAACACACAACACATACAGGGTAATATTGTGGCCTCATATTTAAGTCTGAAACCTCAGCAACGAACAAACAATGCTGGTCTTCTGCTAGAGGTCTAGATTCTGCTAGACTTTCCAGCACTATTCATTGTTCATGGTCATATTGATTTCCCTTCCTTTTCTCGCTTACATTTATTAAGACTAAGTAGAGCACCTTTTCAGGATAAATCTCAGTTCTAACTTTTGTATATCCTCTATGGCTTGTCTGCCACATTTCACTCATCAGCCCTAACCTGCTCTCTGGCTATATCTTTGCCAGACCAGGCCCATCTTTTTTCTTCTTTCTCCAGCATGACACTGAAATCTGCCCAGATTAAATAGCACTCACCAGGCAGTCCGTTTATCCCTTACAAACACTCGTAAAGTGCAGTGGGTCAGACTGGGCTCCCAGCTGGAAGTTGTGCATCTGTGCATGTGGGCAAGCATAAAGGAGTCACTGGGGCTAGTGGAAAAACTTGTGGTGCACACAGAGTTAATATGCTGGCAGAAACACTGAGGTTTACATCTGAAAAACCAAATATAAAAATAATATGATGAGTAAGACTAAAATTCCCTGTTCTGAGCTTCCATGGGGCTATCTCCCTTCCCCCCCATTCAGGGCTCAGCAGTCACTTCTCTTTTTCTGCTCTGCCTTGCAGAAATGTGTCCTGGGATGAGTCAGAGCAGGACTTCCAGGCAGTAGCGTTATTGCATTTGGCTCCCACCAAACAGCGGGCAAAAAATGCCTACTTCTGGGGCCTCGCAGCTCCTTTCATACACTTAGAGGGCTCTCCCTCTGACTCACTTGTTATCCCTTGATACTGTTTTTTTCTCAATTGTAGGATCATAGAAAACATTAGGTTGGAAAGGACCTCTGGAGGTCACTTAGTCCAGTCTCCTGCTCAAAGCTTCATAATTAGATCAGGTTGCTCAAGGTCAAGGTCAGGTGAACTTCTGAAAATCTCCAAGAGATACCACAGCAACCTTGGACATCTCTTCCAGTGCCTGACCACCTTTATTGGGAAGAACTCTTTCCTGGCCCTATCCATATTCATGGTCTGTCCCCGTTTTCTGCTTGCCTGTGCTCCATCTGTCAGTGCTTAACATCTAGTCTTACTCATGTGGGCTCTCCAGAGATGTTTTTATGTGCCCTTTCCAGACATTTTGCTGAGGCTCTGCTACCTTCTCTTTGCAGTTAGTGCACTTTCAGGGCACCATTCATGTCCTACCCTTCTTCAAAAGCCAGCTTCTGACAGTACCACAAGAAAAAAATAGGTTTAAGAATGTCCTGGGGACAGAGTGCAGAGAGCACTATTAGGTGTGAGGAAGAATGAATTTACTAAGCCACTCTGATCCCTTTATTAGCAAGTTTTATGGTGGAAATTCAGCTGCCAGAGTGTGTTCCTAGGAAAGAACGCACCCCTGTGGTGGCTAGAGAGCCAGACTCCTCTGGAGGGTCGCCTCCTTCGACCAAAGCAGATGCTTGCCAGGCTTTCGTGAGACACTTAGGGCCTAAATCCCACTGAGGCTGTGCCTGGCTAAAGGAAAGTCTCCCACAGCACCAGAGTGACTGGGGGAAGGTTTAGTACCATCCCTGGACTTGGGGTGTTCCCATCCTGCTAGCACACCACCTCATCTTCATGGGGAAAGGCGACCGGCGGTACAGCCGTACCAGCATCATTCCCCAATCCTGACTGCACTCAAAGCCCAGGCACCGCGCCGAGCTGTAAACTGCGATGGCAAAAGAAGTCATTACCAAGCTCTTGCTGTGAGGTGCCAGTATTACCCTTGGGTTTAATTGCTTGTGTCCAGTAGCTGTGTGAAAGATCAGATCCAATCTACCAGGTTATATCTTCCTCCCTGCCCTGACGCTGGTGAAATTCCCGATTTCCCCACTGAAAAACGCTTTAGCTTCTGTAGGGAAAGGGGAAGTTGGTCCGGGCCCGACGATCTCCTTTTGCAGGCAGGTAGCACCTCCGTGCGGTGTCTCTGCACAAATACAGCTTTACCAGCATCGCCGCTTTGCCCAGCACGGCATCAAGCTGCTCCCCAGCAACTGTGAGCTACAAACTCCAGGAACCTCAAGAAGCAATTAGGCGTGTGACAACAACTGATTTTCCATTTTTCCTTCTACATTTATTCCATCTTTTTATTTCAGCCTGAATGGTCTAAACGGATTTTTCAGATTGGTGACCCAGCCAATAATGTACTACTTTATCAATCAAAGTAGGACTTTAAAAAATAACAACAATTAAAAAAAAAAAACAAAAACAAAAGTAGTGCTTTTGAAATCAGTCTGTTCGCAGCATTTGTCGTTAATTGACTAATACTTTTGAGTGACTGAATTTTTCAGTAAAAAAATTATTTGCCCAAAAGATGTGCTAAGCTCCACTGATATCTCTTGGCTTTTGTGGATACACAACATGTCAGCCTTCGGGGGCTGTGCATGAGGTGTACCCCACGCCTCTGTCTTCATGGGTGCCAGTGACCTATAATGGGTTTACATTTTTTTACTGGAAAGCTGCTTCAGTTCCATCATTGCCCCACTCTGGCAAGAAAGACACAAGAGACCACAAAGATTGTAAACAAGAGTAAGTGTTGGAGACACCCAAGTAAAGATGTTAGAGAGGCAAGAAGATCAGTTACAAGTCAGAGAACTGGATATATGGTGACTGGTTTTGTTAATCTGCCTTTTAAAAAGTGATCTGGGTTTTTTGGGTTTTTTTGTTTTGTTTTGTTTTTTTCCTCAGCTGAGGAAATAATTCAGTAAAGAATACAGAAACCTAAGTATCATTTTCAGAGAAATCAGACTGAAGCGGCTCTGTGGCTTGGGGGAGGCAGGAGAAGGTCCCAGATCCCCGCTCCGGTCGTCTGGTTGCTATTGTAACAAAATACCAGCTTTTGGCCTCGGTGTATTAGCAGCTGCCACCTGATGACACAGGTGCACATTTTGTTCAGAATTCTTCCTGTGTTGGCTTACAGCAGAATGTCATAAAAATGGAAACTCTCGGAGTGAAATCCTACATCACTGAAGTCAAAAGCAAATTCCCACTCATTTCTCTGAGATCATAACACTATTGTTTGCAATAGTCTGAAATTCTCGGTGTGGCTTGGTTTACCTGAGGAGGTGTCTGTTGTAACTGTGATAATCACAGGTATGATCCATCAGCACGGGCAACGGTGCCACTGGAGCAAGGCTCAGGAAGGCTGATGGTAATTATTCAGGCAGTAGGAAGGTGGCTGTGGAACGCAAGAACCATACATCTTACAACTTGAGAACAAAATGCAAAATACTTTTTCTTTAAAAATTCACTTTCAGAATTCAGCTTCCTGTATAACATTCTGTTGGCAAGTGAGAAAGATGTAACTTTTCTTAAACTGCATTTGCAGCGCAGTAGCATGTAGGCTTGTGTTCCCGTTACATGAATGCAGAAAGAGCAGCTAAACCAGTGCAGGCGACTGTGGCTGACTTAATTCCTAGCTCCTGCTCCAGGGCATGACATTGGTATGATGTAATGAGGCTAGGGCGAAACTGTAGAAAGAAGCGTCAGCATCAGCAGCGTCTCCTTGGGGAATGGGATTCATTCGGGAAACAAGTGAGAAACAAGTTCTGTCTCTCAGGGAAAATGGTTAAGAGATGGAACTAAAAGGTACATCAGTATGTTTTGGAAAATGTCTGTATTGGAAACCATATAGCTCCAAACTAGCTCAGCTTGTAAATCTTTGTCCTCCTCTGACCTACTTTCTTGAGCACATGCAGTTTCTGCAAATCTCTGTAAGAACCGTGGGTATTCTTCACCACTAATAGTCAGGACACTAGTGCTTGTGGAGCTCTGGGGTTACTTAAGTGTCATCAGGAAGGCTGTAATGAACCTGTAAGGAGGAGGCAAGTATGTTTAAAAACTACTGTAACTTTTAAAAACATTTGGAGGCCAAGTCCTAGGGGAGGCTGCCATACGTTCTTCCGCTCTAACAACTTCCAGAAATTCTGCTCAAAACCAGGTTTCCACTGTGCTCATCCTCACACATCTGTAGCCCAAGGAATTTATAATCCGATTAGACAGATTAAAAAAAAAAAAAAGTGAAAAGATCTCAGTAAGCACATTCTAGAAGGACAGGTCTTCCACAGCACGCGTTTCGGTCCCACAGCCCAGAAGTGGCCCGTGCCGGCGAGACGTCAAAACATCTCGCTAGATCCCTACGAGGTGCGAGCTGTAAAGCGCCGTTCGCAAGGACTTCGCTCCCGCCGAGGCGCCCAAGGCCCCGGCGGCGGAGCTGGGGCCGCCCTCCTCTTCCTCGCCCGGGGCGGGGGGGGGGAAGTGCGCGGTCCCCGGGCCGTGGGCCACCAGCTCCGCTTCCGCCCCGCCGGCCCGCGATCGGGCCGGGAAGCACGGCCGCCCCCCCCCCCCCCGGCGGCCGGAAGCGCTGCGCGGCGGCGGGTCCCCGCCGGGGCGGCGACGCTGGTGCCGAGGAGGCCGGGACCGACGTGGCCGGCCGGGGGGAGGCGGAGCTGAGGGGCCGCCGGGCGGGGCAGGCCCACGCCGAAGCCGCGGCTGGATGGCAGCGGAGGACCGGGGCACGGCGGCGGCGGCGGCGGACGGTAACGACGGCTCGCGGCTCGGGGGTCGACTTGCGGTACCCCCGCTCCGCTGTTTTGCGGTGGCGGGGGGGGGGGGGGAAGGGGTGAGGACAGCGCTGCCCGTCGCGGAGCCGAGTCCCGACACCGGCGGGGCCCGGCCGAGCGCGGGGTAAGTTTGGGAAAGGAGTACGGGGGGGGGGGCGGGCGGGCAGCGCCTGTGCCCCGGCCCGGCGAGACCGTGGGCACCCCCCGCGGGACCGGCGTGTCCCCCCCGCTCCGGTGCAGGCCCGCCGTTGCTGCAGCTTGCCGGGGGTGCCGCTGCGGGCGTGCCCGGGGCTGGAAGCTCAGCCGCCGCGGAGAAAAGTTTTGGAAGTGGCTCCTCCGGGAAGGAGGGAAGGTCTCGGCGGTGGTGGCGGGGGGGGGGAGGTTGCCCCGCTCCCTGCTTCCCTCCCCCCGCGGGAGGAGCCGGTTTCCGCGGGCTGGGCGGGCCCTGCGTGGACCCTGGGGGGGCAACTAAGTTGTAAGGTGCGTGGAGAGGGTTAATTGCACACAACACACTCCACCATGGCCACCCACCCCACCCCCTCCCCCCGGCGAACTTGTCTCACTTTGCATCGGTCAGCATTCCTCTAATGGAAAACCCGCGCTGTCTGTCCCATCAGACCCGGTCCGCGGTGATGTTAGAAACTACGACAAGATAGATAAGAGCTGTGCCGGAGCCAGGCCCGGGCCGGGCGAGGGTCTGCGGCACCCGGTGAGTGATCGGGGAGGCGGGGGGGGGACCGGTTCTGCCCGGCCTCTGCCTCGGGCTGCCACGCTGAGTGGGCTGGGAGGAGAGAAATCCCACCTAGCCCTGAGGGGGGTGAACGCCATTGCCTGATCCGCAAACTTTCCTCTTTCAACCTGGGTAGGATGGGGAAGGAACCGCTGTCTCCCAAACTACGTTTATAACCGTTCGATCAGTGTTTTAATCGCCTTCCTTGCCAACTCTTAGGTTTGCGCGGGGTCCGTAATCTGTTCTGATCGCGATACCTCGTTGTTCTTAACCCTGTGCATCTCCAGCTTTTAGCTGCGCATGCTGTCATGTGGGTGATTTGCAGAAACGCGAGTCTCTGTGCAAAGTGGTTTTTTATGAGAGGGATGGGGGAAAGGGCAAGGGTCCCAGCAGAACAGCGCATTCCCTAAAGATGAGCAGTGATTGAGAGAGGAGGGAGTGCTGGGGGCTAGGGGGGAGGCTGGAGACCTTTTGTGCCTCCACTGAGGTCAGGGTGTCCAGGAGGAATTCAAAGCTCT
Source organism: Buteo buteo (assembly GCF_964188355.1). Classification (NCBI taxonomy): domain Eukaryota; kingdom Metazoa; phylum Chordata; class Aves; order Accipitriformes; family Accipitridae; genus Buteo; species Buteo buteo. The sequence goes on from NC_134176.1 coordinate 44,725,785, forward strand.
TCACAGGACTAATGGAGGGAGGCGGCTCATGGAGAATTTTTTGGCTGAAAATTATGCTTCCTCCCTGGAAAATAACTTTTTTCCATTCCATGCAGTACTCTTTTGCAACTGTAAGACCGGGCAACTGGCTTTCAGGGAAAACACTTGTAAAAAAGCCTTTTTTCTTTTTTTTTTTTTTCCCCCAACAACATCTAAAATGTCAATTGTGTGGCAATGAGCAATTGTGCTGAGACGGAGATGAAGCTGTGTGGTCTGAAAAGGCAGAGTGTCTAGGAGGAGAGGCGGGTTGCTGCAAGAATCATCGTCTTGTCAATATTTTATTTTCTCTTTTCCAGTAGGTTTTTGCCTTGGCATTTTAAGTTTTGTCCATGTTTTCTCAGGCACTGCCTGCTACGGAGGTGTTCAGTGAGCACTGCGAGGTGGAGGAGCCTCCTGGGAGGATGGTAGGAGCTCCTCCGGCTTGATGTGCAGCCTCCCCCTGCCCTACTCCGGGGTTGTAAATGGCAAATTCTCATTTGTTTGTTCTTCTCTAAGCTGGGAAGACCTCATGGTTATTCCAGTCCTGAGGCTGTTGCAGAAGGAGCTGAGCAGACCTGACTCCTGAATGCTTGGCTCAGAGACCTGCGAGGGAGACGTGGTACTCTGGAGAGTGCTGCCAGTGGTAATGGTGACCAGGCTGTGATCCGGCACGGCTGCGAGCTGTGATCCCAAATGGTGGTGGTGTCAAAACTGATGAGTAAATGATGCACTGGCTGTTTCTGTCCCATGCATGTTCTTAAATAGGTCATATACCCTTCTTGAGAAAAACATATCTCTATAACCTGGTTATGCCTCTGCCACATAGTGACCACAGACTTCTTTAAGAACCTGCAGGTGCTTTCTCTAGAAATTTATCAAGACCTTCTCTAGCTGGGTTCCTAAAACGGATGCTGTTGTCTAAAATTAGGGGTACGTAAAGACTTCTTCCACCCTCTGCAACTGTAGCGGCAGGGTAGTATTTTCTCTCTTAAGCTTTGTTTTTTCCTTAGGACTACATCTTGACTGCTCCTTTTCTTCCCCTTAAATATTTGTCTTAGGAGCAGCAGTTTGAATTTAGAGACTTTACAAACATTAAGTAAACAATGCTTCATGAGGAGCAAGTACTAATAAGATAGAGAAGCAAAGGGGCTATGGAGGTAAAAAATGCATTTTTTAGAGCAAGTGGTTACGATATGTTAGGAAGAAGCAAATGCTGGGAATGTGGTCTAAGTAATTAGCTGGGCACAAGGATCGGGTGTGTCCTGGATATTCCTCATAGACGTTTTATAAGCATCAGGAATTTGTTGCATGAGATATGGGGGTGTTCTTGAGCCACAAGGTGATGATGGTCAGGCAGCACAGGTGCAAAGGAATGTACTGGTTTTCCCTTGTGTAAGTAACAAGAGAAGACAGACCCGTGGGCCACAGAAGGTTGACTGACACAAATGTGAGTTAGGGGAATCAGTGTTCTACCCCTTTATGCCCATTTCTTGTCCACCACCATCCCTTTTTGGGTGACCTCATCCCTTTTGCTGCTGGAAGAAGGACATGAAGCCAGGTATGCAGCCTGGTTTCAGAGCCCTAGACATGCCCTTTGTCCTATGTGCTACTGCTTCTCTCCAGGATTTGGGTCACTTAGTCTGAAAGACCCTTTCATGTGTCCCTTGGGGCAGATGTGGGCTGTGAGTGTGGAGAATGAGATGGAAGAAATGGACCTGTTGGATCAGTTGCAGTGATTACTTTTCCAGACTGATTCTCATAAGCTGTGACGACAGTGTTGCAGAAGAGGCCAGTCTGTGCCACTTTTCATCATTGCCAAGCTGTGGAGAGCAGTTGTTTTGCTGTGTGTGTTTGTTGCCTCTTCATAGGCATATGGTGGTTGTATAAATCCTGATTATTTTTTTTTCTCTGTTCCTCACAAAGAAGCTGTTCTCAGTCATTTTCTAGGTCCAGCCCTGTCATAAAGGAAGAGTACATCCGTCAGGCCTGTGCTGGGGTTGGAAGGGGTGCCTGTCTTTTTTTAAAGCAGGAAATTCTCTAACTGCAGGTTGTTATGCAGCAGCTAGTAAGCAGAGAGGAGGCTGTGGCTGGTGTAATCTGCCTGAAGAGTGCTGTCACCTCCCTGTGCAGATGCTTCTGTGGCTGATGGCTTCAGCCTCTATGGGTACTCGGGACAGAAGAAACTGTTCAGTTAGGGGACAGCTAACATTTTAAGAGCTTCCCATCTCCCCCCCCCCAAAAGGAGAAATTTGGGGGATTCCGTGGCATAGTTTTACCATAGTTGTGTGTGTCTGTTTGCATAGCTGTGGGGGGAGCCTGAATCCCAGGGAGAGGAGCCAGGGGTCTGGCAGGATCCCAGGTACGTTGGTGTGGTGGAGCTCGGCAAAGGGCGGCATCTCTGACCCCTCAGGCTGTGCTTGCAGTTGTTACTAGCGCTCTGAGCATCATCAGCCCAGTGCCTGTTCACTTCAGCGCCTGAGCTGAATTGGTGCATGGAGTGCTGTGAGAGATGAAGATGTCCCTTGCTGCCACCTCACCCCAATTGTTTTGAAGTGGTTGTGCCAATAGTGATTTATGCCTGAAAACCAGCCCCCTTTCCTAGGGTCCTGCCACTAAAACAAGGATCTTACTGGCTTACATTGAATTAGAGGTGCAGGGCTGGAGGGACTTCAAGAAGGGACCTAGTCTTGGCAATTAAATAACATCTGCATCAGGTATTTATTCTGTTTCTCAAAAGAAAAAGAAAAAACAGTGCTGGAGATTCTGCATCATAGATAACCTGTTTCAGTATGTCACCACTTTGGCACTATGTAAATTTTTTTCTTCGTATCCATGCTGAATCTTATTTACCATTTAAGCTGATGGTACATTGTGAAAGAAGAGTTGAGCGCTTTCCCCCTTTCTTGTGACTTTTAATGTACACAGACTCTTCTGTTCCCTTCAGTGTTATCTTTTTAGGACTAAACACACCCAGGTCCTTCAGTCATTTTTTCCAGGTCATGCTTTCTACACTCTAATTTTTGTTTCTTTCCACTGCAATGTCTCTGATTTTTGCATCTGTTTTCTAAAGAAGAGCATTTGAGGTTGGGTGCGGCCTGTTGGCTAAAGTCTCAGGTGTGTGGAGAGGAATGGAATCTCTGCTTCTGTGTCACACCTACAGTGTAGCTACTAATATGTCCCAGGATGTCATTTGCCTACTCTGTAGCAACATAAGCCTGCTGGCTTGGAATTAATTTCTGAATCAATGTAATGCATGTATCTTTTTTTTTTTTTTTTTGTGGCACATCAGAGTTACTGTTTTGTCATGTCCATTTGTTGGGGGTTTTTTGTTTGTTTGTTTGTTTGTTTTCCTCTTAGTATACTGTTTTGTACTGATCTTTACTGAGATTGGTTTGATAGTATGCTATAGGTAGGTCTAGGGTTCCTGCAGTCAGATCAAAACACTGCAGTAAGATGACACAAACTCCTGAGCTGGTCTGAACTTGCTATGAGGGATTTTTTTTCTTGTCAAAAAAAAAAAAAAAGAAAAAAAAGTGATGGGTTTTGTATGGGTCAGCAGAGTTTACACTTGATCAGACATTATCTTGCCAGAGAAAGTTTTAGTGGTTCTTCCACAGCTAGCCAAGCCAGTGTCTTCATTGGTTCCTTCTTGCATCCTCCCTGCTCCTGATGTCCATGGTCACTGCTTGGAGCTCAGTGTTCTCCTTCACAGAAGCCATGGGACCCTGTCCTTTAATTTTCTTTTTGATTGCTCACTGCAGCTGGGCCTTCCTCCTGCAGTGATTTAG